>NC_142442.1:102090000-103340000 GCF_059453495.1 Arachis ipaensis | reverse complement strand
TTGTTTTTTATGCATTTTTAGGCAACAAATAAGTGTTTGAGTGATAATTTTATGCTTATCTTGATTCAATCAAACATTTCTAATTTTATGCATTTTTATTAGATTTCTTGCAAGATTTAGTTGATAATATGAATGATGCAAGATTTGATGATTATGCCAAGGCTTTGATGTATCTGTTTGGTTGATGGTAGGTGAAAAGATGAAGGAAAAGAAGCAGAAGGCACAAAATAAGCTCAAAGGAATAATTTTAGACATATTTTTGAAGTTTGAGCACGTTTGGAGCCTTAGGCCACGCTTTTAAAAGCGTGGCCCATGATTTACCAAGGAAGAAGCGCTCTCAGGCCAAGAACGCTACGTTCACAAGTGACGCGCATGCGTACAAGGCGCTTACGCGCAAATGATGATTTTCCAAACCACGAGTACGCATACATGGCGCGTCCGCGTGCATCGAGGAACAGCGTTGATAAACCCATATTTCATGAGTTATTTTGTGCTTAGTTTGAGTGATTTATTCAATCCTTCACCCACTTATTCATATTAATTGCATGGTTTTACTTTCCCTTCCTTATTATGTGATGTATGTGAAAAACATGTTTCCTAAGCTTTAATATTAATTATTTTAATTACCTTTATTTCCATTCGATGCCGTGATTAGTGTGTTGAGTAGTTTCAGATTTTCTAAGGCAGAATGACTTAAAGGATGGAAAAAGAAACATACAAAAATGGAAGGAAAGCACAAAACGGAGCTTCTGAAGAAACTGGCATATTCGCGATCGAATGGACGAAGCGATCGCGTGCCAAGCGCGAATCAGCAGCGACGCGGCCGCATGACTGACGCGACCGCGCACCTTAAGCAGAATGCACATGACGCGGTCGCATGACTGACGCGACCGCGTGGCAAGAAAATGCTCTGAATGACGCGACCGCGTGACCAACGCGGACGCGTGACAGAGGCCACGCACCAGAAATTGCAGAAAATGCTCATTGCGAATTCTGAAGCCCTTTTTGGCCCAAATCCAAGTCCAGAAGGCATAGACCAGAGGTTATGAAGTGGGGGAATGCATCCATTCAGGGAGAGCTCGCCAATTTTCACTTTCCATGATTTAGATTTAGTTTGAGAGAGGTTCTCTCCTTTCTCTCTTAGGATTAGGATTTAGGATTTAGGACTTCTCTTAGTTTGTAAGAGTGACTCTCGATCCAGGTTTAATATTTACTTTAATGCTTTTATTCGTACCTATAAATGTTGCCAACTTGACTTATGAATCCTTTCCATGTTATGATTTGAATTAATGATTATTTGAGGTATTTCAGTTATTGATTGATTTCTCCTTAATTTGTGTTACCATTGTTTCCAATCTGAAGATATTCTATTCCAGCAATTTACTTTTTCCCTTTTGGTCTTGGTTAAGAAATCAGTAACTCAACATTATTAAACTCAGCATAATTGATAATCGTTATCTTGCTAATTGAACTGAACTTCAATAATCCCAACTTTTTCTTAGGAAATAAATAGGATTCGAAGGTCAAACTAATTAGTCCCTTGACTTTCCTTTGCTTTAGTAAAAGTTAACTAAGTGGAATTTAGATTCAACTTTCATTATTGTTGAGAGAGATAACTAAGTTGGACTTCCAATTTCTCTTACCTTGCCAAAAGTTGCTTTACATTATTTATTTATTTTAATTTCCATTCACTTTACTTGTCATTCAATTCACTTGCTTCTCACCTTCTAAGCCCCGATTACAACCTTTATAGCCAATAATAAGAACATACTTCCTTGCAGTTCCTTGAGAAGACGACCCGAGGTTTGAATACTCGGTTAACAATTTTTAAGGGGTTTGTTACTTATGACAACCAAAACATTTGTATGAAAGGACTTTTGAAGGTTTAGTAACTATACTTGCAACGAGAATTTATCCGCAAATTTCTAGACCACGCAAAAGTCCTCTCATCAAAATGGCGCCGTTACCGGGGAACTGCTAACGTGTGCCTTATTATTGGTTATTGTAAATATTTTTCTTTTGCTTGTTTCTTTATTTTTGTTTTCCCTTTTTATCTTTATTTGTTACCATGAACTCTCACCCCTCTCGCTTTGAGTTTGGTTCTAACTTTGTTGAAGGAAATAGAAGTTACAGCTGGAATATGCATCAAGGTTAGACCAATCAAGGATGGATGGAGCCAAGAGGATCTAATCAACCCTTTAAGCAGCAACACCCTCCGAGATATCCTGGACACAGACCATTCTACCGTGCATACCCAGCTGAAAGATATGGTGGACAACCTTGTAACTACCAACAAGCCCCACCCCGTGCATATAAACCATCCTTTCAACATAACCTCGAACCACTACACTCACAAGATTCTCTTCACCATTCGCCACCATATGATTCTTCCTTACTCCAGTACCAATCCAATCACTCCCAACCACCACCACATTTCTATGTATCATGCCCAAGTCCGGCAACCCGAGAAGCAGAGGTTCGCCTAACGGAAACAGTAAATAAATTTCAAACAACCATTCGACAACTAGAGCAAGTAGTAATTCAATGGGTTTCTAGGTGCTCAAATACACAAGGATCAGCCACAGCCCATCTGAACAGTCTAACAAAGAACGTAGCATGAAGGAAATACCAGAAACTCCAGTGGACAAGACAGAGAATGAATTCGTACTAGAACAAGTAGAAGAAGCTGTCATTGTTCAAGAAGAAGAGTTGGTTGAAGATCTAGGAGATGCTGAACCTCCATGGGAATCCAGAACTGAGAAGAACCCTATTAAGGACGCTACAGTTGAGGCTAAGGAGGATATTGTACAACCTCCAAGGCAAGTTGTTTATGACGAATCAGACGGAATAACCCAGGACACAAATTCCCTTGATGATGATAGTCACAAGTCAAATTCTCTTAGTAATGAACTTACATCCGCAAGTGAATTCTCTGAGATCGAAGAATCTTCCCCAAGTGAATATGAAGATGATGCGGAGGTAGATTTCTCTCAACCTCCAATCTATGACTCAAGTGATGAGGAAGACATAGAAGACTTTGACCAGGGTAATACTACATTTGAAGACTCTTACAAGGAAGTGGAGAAATTCACAGAAGAACCCAAGGGAGTAGAACTTACAGAACCACCAGAAACACCTATCCCAAGGCCATTACCACCTAATACAAGCTTCAAGTGGGTATAATCCTTAACTTTTAACTTTGCTTATTCACTTGAATATGGTTTGCTTGAAACAGATGGCCAGCTTAGAGCTCTTTGCGGCTTTAAGAGTAAAAGGAAAATGGCTCGTACCCAGAGCTGGTGCACAAGGTACAATAAGGTTCCACGCTTCACCTCGAAGTACACGGATTGGTATCATGCTCAATTGCATGGATCACGGAGAACGTTTGGTCACCATGGTGAGATTCTACTCTTTAAACCGCCCAGATGGAAATATGTAGATCAAGACAGAGGTGGATTTAATAGCAAAGCTTGGGATCCTGGAATCTATTCTGACATTCGTCACCCCGGGAGCCTAAAAATTTGTTTGAAGCTGCTCAGAAGCTTTACATGCCTAGTATGGGACCCCGGAGGCTATTGGCATTCCAAGCACTGGTGGAGATTTCTGAATGAATTTAAACACAAGCCACCATAACAGGAAGCCCTTCCAATGTCCAACTTAAGGACTTTAACCAAAAGTGCTAGGTGGGAGACAACCCACCATGGTATGGTCGTTCCTTTTGCAATTTTAATTTTATTTCATTTTGTTTGTTTTTTGAATTTTATTTTTATTTTATTAAACCGGAAATCATGCATAGCATTCACATTAAGCATTTCATCCTGCATTCGTTTCAAAAAAAAAAAGGGGGGGGATGCATGATGCTACCGCATGCCCCATGCGATCGCGTCATACTGCGAATACACTACCGACACAATCGTGTCATCCATGCGGTCACGTGCCGGCGTCAAAAATCCAACGTCCAGAGAGTTAGGCTGGAATCGTGCGGCCCTTGTGCGTTTTGCACAAATTGGCCCACGCGATCGCATGCCCTATGCGATCGCGTCACTTGCACAAAACCAATCCCACGCGACCACGTGAGCGACGCGATCGCGTCGCATGGATTGCACAACACCCTAGGATGAGACAGAGAGTTGCGCTGAAATGGTGCTGGAGTCGTGCGTTTAGCACAATGTCCAGCGACGCGATCGCGCAATCCACGCGATCGCGTCATCCCCTCTTCCATCCTTTTCATGCGATCGCGCGACCCACGCGATCGCGTCACCCCTTCTCCTACCCCTCTCATGCGATCGCGCGACCTACGCGATCGCGTCACTCCCATTTTCACCCCAACCACGCGACCGCGTGCCCCACACAGCTGCGTGGATTCGAAATTATAACCCCCCCAGCCACGCGAACCCTACCAGTCGCGCAGCCCACCCCCCAACCCTCTTCTCCCTCTCTGCCCCTCTTCTCTCAACCACCACCCAGCCACCATTGCCGCCGTCCCGACCACCACCTAGTCGCCGCCGCCGCCCAGACGCCGCCGCCACTGACCCCCTTCCTCCGTCCCCTTCTTTCTTTCTCCTTCTTCCTCTTTCTCTCTTCTCCCCTCTCCGCCACTGCCCTCCGCGACCACCACCCACCACCGCCGGCCATCCAGCCGTGCCCCTCCGCCACCCACCAGCAACCCCCCTTCCTTCCTCTATCAGTTACCCTAAACCCTATCCACATTACCCCCTTCGCCACTGCCCCCTCAGCCGCCACCGCGCCGCCGCAGCCACCACCCAGCCGCTTTTTTACCCCTTTCTACTCCTCACGCCTACCAGGTTCCGATGAACGCCGCCTTCCTGTCCTTCGCAGTTATTTTCCATTTTTTCTGTTTCTGTTTATAATTAGGATAGATAGATTTGCATGCTGTAGTGGATTTTTAGGTTGTTAGGTAGCTTAGGCTGTGGTTAGTGGATTTAGGTCTGTTTACTTGTACTGTTCATGGTTTTGTTTTATCATAACTGTAATTCTGCTATTCCTGTGACCTTGTTCATATGCTGTGATTTCCTGTATTTGCTGCTTGTTACTCTGAATTTTCATGTTTCTATTAATTATAGATAACTGCAGCAAGTTTTTAATTCATATGAACTGCCTTGTTTGCTGTTTATTTTCTGGGACAATCCAATTTTAGCGGGAATACTGCCCAAATTTTTTGTGAATTATTTTCATTCATGTTTTGGTTTGGCAATCTAAACTCTGTTGTCCTCTGCCTTACCCAAACCATTTCATGAATGCAATGGCAGACTTTCTTATCCTCTTTGATTTCCTGGTTTATAAACTGCATCTGTGATATTCTGATTCCAGTTCTTGCTTTCTTTATATCTATTAGAATCAACATCACCCTGTTTTCCTTGTTCGGTTGTGAGTTAATTCTAGCAATAATTGTGAATCCTTGTTATATGGAATATTTTCTTTATGCCACTTACCTTAAAACCACATTTTATTGACTCACTAATTTTAATTTACTAACTTCTTTTTCAAATTCTAACCATACTAACCTTTCAAAGTCTCTTTTCTGATTTTTCACTTTCCTCTAACTTTCTAACCATGGCATAATGACTATTTTTCTATTTACCTTGGATTCTGATAAATTTTGGATTGTAAATTCTTCCTTTCAAACTTTTAAACTACTATACAATCCTTAATACACCATTACTTAACTCATTTACCTATTTCCAATTCTCTTTCGCCGCTTTGATTTTTCTTTGTTTATTTGCCTATTTGCTTCCCTATTTTTATCCATATCCTGGTTTTCCATTTTTCAGGACTGCCTCACAGAGGAAAGGTAAAGGCAAGGCTACTGGCAAGCGCAAGAGAGGAGATTCCTCCCAGTCCATCATTACCCTCATACATGATTCCTCATGGCGGGAGAAGAACTTTACACAGCAGGAAAAAGCTGACCAGCTGCTCCCTACAAATGATCCAAAAAAATTTGCAAACCGATACTGTGAGCTGAAGTACCCGGCTTTTGCAAACTCCAGGAATCTATACCTGGAGAGAACTCTGAAGATTCCAGAAGCACTCCAACAGTACACCACTGAGCAAATCAAGCAGAGAGGCTGGTTCTTTCTGGAGAGAACACTGACAGAGGTCAATACATCTTGGGTCCGGGAATTCTATTGCAACTACTACATTACCACCCTAGATGCAGTGAACCTGAGAAGAAAACAAATTCTTGTCACTGAGGAGGCCTTAGAGGACATTCTCCAGCTCCCAGCCAAGTCCGATCAGCCTGATGGTTATTCAAAGGCTGAGGAGGACATGCGCCAGATGCAGTTTGATTGGGATGCTGTAAAGGCACGGATAGCTCTGGACCCGACTGTTCCTTGGGAGATGGGTCAGGACACTGTAACAACCCTGATTTTCGAGTACATGAGATCTTTTCTGAAAGTACGGATTTCTCCGGAAGATCAGTAAAGGGAACACCTCTGTTATATCATCAAGCATCTCAATCCTCATTATCATTATGTCATCCTTAAGCTAGAACCTCCTCTGAGGCAAGCTCAATAATGCAATCGGGAAGAACCTAGTTTTTGAACCGTATCGGTTGGCAGTTTTGATTCTGATTTTCATAAATAATCTCTGTTTGATGAACCGGACTCGATTCATGAGAGAAGAGATATAATATTATAATATTATTATTATATTAGTATTAGAGCATGCTTGAATGATATTATAAGGTTACCTGGTTTGTTTTAGTTAAAAATAGGAAATCGGTTTAACCGGGTTCACAGTTTAATGGTGCAGCTTAGCACCAGCACTCTCTGATGGCTTTAGCAATGCTAAGGCCTCATTATACATGTTCTATTATCATAATAAATATGTTACTAGTGTCATTTATTCTAGTAGCTCAGAAAATAATTTTTAGAGATGTTTTTACGAGTGTTCTGATACACCTAGTTTTAGTAGTTGTACACCAGAGATATTTTAATATTATTTTAATCCACCTCCAAGCCAACTAATCACAACTCACCTTACACCCCCAAGACCTCCAAGGCTGTCTCATTTCATCATTTTGGCCAAAATTGAAAGGAGAGAAAAGAGAGAAAACTTCATGAACACTTAATCTTCAAAGCTTGATTTCTTCGGAACCAAAACTCAAATCAAAACTCGGATTTCACCAAAATGATCCTCTCTTCTTCCTCTACTTAACCATGTAACTTATCAAGGATGGAAATAACGTGAGATGGCTGTCTCCCTCCCATTTCAATTCGGTTTTCAAGGAAAAGCATGCAAAACATGTGTTTTCTTGATGTTCTTCCTTAGGAATCATGCTTAACTTGACTTGAGGGCCAAGAAACGTGAATTTCCAGCTAGTCTAAGGTGAGATATCTCTTCCTAACATACTGAGTGAGATTTGGTCATTTGAGAGTTTTTGGATTTAAAGTTGTTCTTGATGTGATTTAGGAGGAAAAAATGCTTAAGGACCACCTAAAAGTTTAACCGAATTAGGAGCAGCAAAACCAGGTAGGGATTGACGAATTTAATCTTCATTGATTGTGTTTGAGTTGTGTGATTATGATATGGTTTGGCTGTGCTTGAAATTGATGATTTACATGAGTGATTCTTGTTGAAATTTTGGTGAAAATTTGATGAAATTTGATGATATTCAACTTTGAAATTATGTTCTTTATGGCTGCTGGAAAAATGAACCCTAGAGCTTAAATTGAGGTTCAATTTGTGTTAAAATCATGTAGAAAAGATGGGGTTTTAGTGGCTGGGAATTTATTTTGAATTTTGGTAAAAATCAGTTGCTGAAAAGACTGAAAAATGGGTAAAAACAGAGAAAGAATCTGAAGAATTTATGAAGAACACTTTGAGTGTGGTGAAGAATAATGAAGAACACCTTTTTGATTCATAAAAGGGCAAGGAAGTAATTAATTTGGTGTTTGAGGGGTTATATGGTAATTTATGGAAGTTAGGGTGGTAAAAGTAGAAATATTAAAAGTTACGGGTGGTAAAAAGTGAATTTTAAAGGTTAAAAGTAAAAGTAAGTTAATTTTCGAAAATTTAGTATTAAAATAATAAATAATAATAAAATATTAAATAATAATATTTAATTAAAAATAATATTTTAATAAAAATAATAAAATAATGCGAAAAAGGCAGTTTTCTGTAAAAGCTTTAGAAAGACAACTTTAAGGGCAGAATCTCATAATTACCTTCATAAAACACTTAGGGAGTGGTAATAACATGATAGTGAGGCAAAGATAAAGAAAAGATAAAAAGTTAAAGGAAAGATAAAAACCAAAGAAAAGTCTGTAAAGTTTTAATAACAGAAAAACAGACAGAGATTAGTGAACGAACTAAGGCAATATAGTTAGTCCTTGAGTTGTGACTAGGGTTATGTATTATATGAAAAGTTAAACTGTTTAAGTATAGACTTAATGAACCTATACTTGGGACAGGCATACTATTCATACCGAAATTTACATAAGCTTTAAATGCATACGTTAAGCAGAGAAATCAGAGCAGAGTAAAGAAACACAGAGAACAGAGTAACCAGAGAAAAGTAAAGAGATACAGAGAAAAGAGTAATCAAAGCAGAGTAGAAAGACAAAGCGAAAAGATTAATATGATAAAGTGAAATGGTTTGAGCCAAGATATTGTGAAAGTGAAAGATGTAAAGTTTGTATAGTATGATTGAATAGAGAAAGAAAGAAGTACTGCATAAGAATGTGAAAGTGATGATGAATAATGAGAATGATATTGAATGATGATAATGAGAAAAGAGTAATATAACAAAGAGAATAGAGGAGAAGAGTATAAAAATAAAGAGTTAAGCCTTGTGGCATGATATTCTATTACATGTTCATCCGATGCTTTTCATTGGCCCTAGAGGTCCTGTAGGCCCAAGTTCACCTACAGTAAGTTGTTATTCCTGTAGGCCGAAGTTCACCTACAGAGAGCTGTGATACCTGTAAGCCGAAGTTCACTTACAGGGGCGCTATTTCTGTAAGCCGAAGTTCACTTACAGAGGTGCTATTTCTGTAGGCCGAAGTTCACCGACAGAAAGTTGTTGTTGTTAAACCATTTCTGTAAGCTGAAGTTCACTTATAGAGGTGTTATTTCTGTAGGCCGAAGTTCACCTACAGAAAGTTGTTGTGTTGTGTTTAGACTATTCTTGTAAGCCAAAGTTCACTTATAGGAGTGCTATTTCTAGAGGCCGAAGTTCACCTACATAAAATAAGCCATATCTAGGACTAGTTCCTAAGTAATGTCAGGCTGCAGGGTATAAACCGACATGTGAGCTCATGGCCTGCATAGGACAGACATGCATCATACTTGGTTGCGCACTTTAACCTAAATACTATGTACGAGACTCCTGTTGTGTGGCTACTTGATGAGGTACCAGAGAGACGCCATATGGCAACGTCTGCTCATGCAGAGGAATAGCAGATGATGTTCTATCTTTTGATGACGTTCCACCTGACTTGAGTTGTGAAGACCTAGAACGTACTTTCCCTCGCTTTAGTAGTTTAGAGGGACTAGGTGAGTATAGAGTCTAGGCTAGCCTGGGCGCCAGCTTAGGGACTTCTTGAACAGGTCAGGGCCTAGGATATTGTATGTATATATATGTATACAGTTATTATCTAGCTATATCTAGGGGTGTTCTAACTAAAAGTCTATACTCTAATAAAGCCTGAATCACTGAATGTTGTTGACTACCTGTGATATATTTATGTGTGGTTGTTTATAACTGTTTTATCTGTTATCAGTTCTGAATTGATTATGAATGATTCTGTTTATTAATTCAAACGTTTTCAAAAAAAAAAGTACCTCGCAAACTAACTACGCTTTTAACAACGAATCAGGCTCATATAATAAACAATAGATAATAATTAGGATGACAAATTGGTAGCACTCAGTTTCCGGTATGTCCTAGGCGTACTGAAAATTGGGTCGTTACAATTTGGTATCAGAGCAGTTCGTTCCCAGTAGAGCCTGGGGAGTGGACTGACTATGCTTCCTTGCATACTCTGCTTGTGTGTCTCATGCTGTTAGGGTATCTTCAAGATACATTTGGCATGAATGTCTATGAGTGCTCAGTTTGGGAATGTTCGTGCCTAACTTGAAATATTTAGACTGATCACCTTAATATTGATTGTTTGGTACAGATAAGACCTCAATGACTATCAATAGGCATGGTTTAATCGAGTTTCGAACGACAAATTCGTGTGAGGCACAACTATTCTTATAGCTGTTATGATCTCCATGGCCATGACTATGTGATATTTAGATGCTATAAGGAACGAACTGATATCTTCGTCAGGATGACTTGAAGGAAATAGACTGCTTGAAGATGGATTCTTGCATGCGGCTGAAATTTTGAGGACAAAATTTTCTTTTAGGAGGGTAGAATGTAACAACCCTGATTTTCGAGTACATGAGATCTTTTCTGAAAGTACGGATTTCTCCAGAAGATCAGTAAAGGGAACACCTCTGTTATATCATCAAGCATCTCAATCCTTATTATCATTATGTCATCCTTAAGCTAGAACCTCCTCTAAGGCAAGCTCGATAATGCAATCGGGAAGAACCTAGTTTTTGAACCGTATCGGTTGGCAGTTTTGATTCTGATTTTCGTAAATAGTCTCTGTTTGATGAACCGGACTCGATTCATGAGAGAAGAGATATAATATTATAATATTATTATTATATTAGTATTAGAACATGCTTGAATGATATTATAAGGTTACCTGGTCTGTTTTAGTTAAAAATAGGAAATCGGTTTAACCGGGTTCATAGTTTACTAGTGCAGCTTAGCACCAGCACTCTCTGATGACTTTAGCAATGCTAAGGCCTCATTATACATGTTCTATTCTCATAATAAATATGTTACTAGTGTCATTTATGCTAGTAGCTCAGAAAATAATTTTTAGAGATGTTTTTACGAGTGTTCTGATACACCTTGTTTTAGTAGTTGTACACCAGAGATATTTTAATATTATTTTAATCCACCTCCAAGCCAACCAATCACAACTCACCTTACACCCCCAAGACCTCCAAGGCTGTCTCATTTCATCATTTTGGCCGAAATTGAAAGGAGAGAAAAGAGAGAAAACTTCATGAACACTTAATCTTCAAAGCTTGAATTCTTCTGAACCAAAACTCAAATCAAAACTCGGATTTCATTAAAATTATCCTCTCTTCTTCCTCTACATAACCATGTAAATTATCAAGGATGGAAATAAGGTGAGATGGCTGTCTCCCTCCTATTTCAATTCGGTTTTCAAGGAAAACCATGCGAAACATGTGTTTTCTTGATGTTCTTCCTTAGGAATCATGCTTAACTTGACTTGAGGGCCAAGAAACGTGAATTTCCAGCAAGTCTAAGGTGAGATATCTCTTCCTAACATACTGAGTGAGATTTGGTCAATTGAGAGTTTTTGGATTTAAAGTTGTTCTTGATGTGATTTAGGAGGAAAAAGTGCTTAAGGACCACCTGAAAGTTTAACCGAATTAGGAGCAGCAAAACCAGGTAGGGATTGAAGAATTTAATCTTGATCGATTGTGTTTGAGTTGTGTGATTATGATATGGTTTGGCTGTGCTTGAAATTGATGATTTACATGAGTGATTCTTGTTGAAATTTTGGTGAAATTTGATGAAATTTGATGATATTCAACTTTGAAATTATGTTCTTTATGGCTGCTGGCAAAACGAACCCTAGAGCTTAAATTGAGGTTCAATTTGTGTTAAAATAATGTAGAAAAAGATGGGGTTTTAGTGGCTGGGAATTTATTTTGAATTTTGGTAAAAATCGGTTGCTGAAAAGACTGAAAAACGGGTAAAAACAGAGAAAGAATCTGAAGAATTTATGAAGAACATGAAGAACACTTTGAGTGTGGTGAAGAACAATGAAGAACACCTTTTTGATTCATAAAAGGGCAATGAAGTAATTAATTTGGTGTTTGAGGGGTTATATGGTAATTTATGGAAGTTAGGGTGGTAAAAGTAGAAACATTAAAAGTTACGGGTGGTAAAAAGTGAATTTTAAAGGTTAAAAGTAAAAGTAAGTTAATTTTCGAAAATTTAGTATTAAAATAATAAATAATAATAAAATATTAAATAATAATATTTAATTAAAAATAATATTTTAATAAAAATAATAAAATAATGCGAAAAAGGTAGTTTTCTGTAAAAGTTTTAGAAAGACAACTTTAAGGGCAGAATCTCATAATTACCTTCATAAAACACTTAGGGAG
This sequence comes from Arachis ipaensis, assembly GCF_059453495.1. Lineage (NCBI taxonomy): Eukaryota > Viridiplantae > Streptophyta > Magnoliopsida > Fabales > Fabaceae > Arachis > Arachis ipaensis. The sequence continues at coordinate 103,327,766 of NC_142442.1, read as the reverse complement.
TGGTAATAACATGATAGTGAGGCAAAGATAAAGAAAAGATAAAAAGTTAAAGAAAAGATAAAAACCAAAGTAAAGTCTGTAAAGTTTTAATAACAGAAAAACAGACAGAGATTAGTGAACGAACTAAGGCAATATAGTTAGTCCTTGAGTTGTGACTAGGGTTAGGTATTATATGAAAAGTTAAACTGTTTCAGTATAGACTTAATGAACCTATACTTGGGACAGGCATACTATTCATACCGAAATTTACATAAGCTTTAAATGCATACGTTAAGCAGAGAAATCAGAGCAGAGTAAAGAAACATAGAGAACAGAGTAACCAGAGAAAAGTAAAGAGATATAGAGAAAAGAGTAATCAAAGCAGAGTAGAAACACAAAGCAAAAAGATTAATATGATAAAGAGAAATGGTTTGAGCCAAGATATTGTGAAAGTGAAAGATGTAAAGTTTGTATAGTATGATTGAATAGAGAAAGAAAGAAGTACTGCATAAGAATGTGAAAGTGATGATGAATAATGAGAATGATATTGAATGATGATAATGAGAAAAGAGTAATATAACAAAGAGAATAGAGGAGAAGAGTATAAAAATAAAGAGTTAAGCCTTGTGGCATGATATTCTATTACATGTTCATCTGATGCTTTTCTATTGGCCCTAGAGGTCCTGTAGGCCCAAGTTCACCTACAGTAAGTTGTTATTCCTGTAGGCCAAAGTTCACCTGCAGTGAATATCAATTGTGTATCTCAGGGTGTTGCTCTTGTAGGCCGAAGTTCACTTACAGAGAGTTGTGATACTTGTAAGCTGAAGTTCACTTACAGGGGCGCTATTTCTGTAAGCCGAAGTTCACTTACAGAGGTGCTATTTCTGTAGGCCGAAGTTCACCTACAGAATGTTGTTGTGATTAAACCATTTCTGTAAGCCGAAGTTCACTTACAGAGGTGTTATTTCTGTAGGCCAAAGTTCACCTACAAAAAGTTGCTGTGTTGTGTTTAGACTATTCTTGTAAGCCGAAGTTCACTTACGGGAGTGCTATTTCTGTAGGCCGAAGTTCACCTACAGAAAATAAGCCATATCTAGGACTAGTTCCTAGCTAATGTCGAGCTGCAGGGTGTAAACCGACACGTGAGCTCATGGCCTGCATAGGACAGACATGCATCATACTTGGTTGCGCACTTTAACCTAAATACTATGTACGAGACTCCTGTTGTGTGGCTACTAGATGAGGTACCAGAGAGACGTCATATGGCAACGTCTGATCGTGCAGAGGAATAGCAGATGATGTTCTATCTTTTGATGACTTTCCACCTGACTTGAGTTGTGAAGACCTAGAACGTACTTTCCCTCGCTTTAGTAGTTTAGAGGGACTAGGTGAGTATAGAGTCTAGGATAGCCTGGGCGCCAGCTTAGGGACTTCTTGAACAGGTCAGGGCCTAGGATGTTGTATGTATATATATGTATACAGTTATTATCTAGCTATATCTAGGGGTGTTCTAACTAAAAGTCTATACTCTAATAAAGCCTGAATCACTGAATGTTGTTGACTACCTGTGATATATTTATGTGTGGTTGTTTATAACTATTTTATCTGTTATCAGTTCTGAATTGATTATGAATGATTCTGTTTATTAATTCAAATGTTTTCAAAAAAAAAAAAGTACCTCGCAAACTAACTACTCTTTTAACAACGAATCAGGCTCATATAATAAACAATAGATAATAATTAGGATGACAAATTGGTAGCACTCAGTTTCTGGTATGTCCTAGGCGTACTGAAAATTGGGTCGTTACATACACCACCATGCCTAGAGGGATCAAGAGGGCGTACTTAAATGATGAGGCTCGGTTATGGCACCAGATCTTGAGTAATTATGTGATGCCGAGTACTCACGAGACGGAGATCCCAGCTGCTATGATCACCCTCCTATGGTGTGTGCTGGAGGGTAAGGACCTTTATCTACCATGCTTTATCCGGCATTTTATGGCCAGGGTCCATGTCCGAGGCACCCTCCCTTTTCCGTACCTGGTTACACAGCTAGGCTGTCGAGCTGACGTGCCATGGGAGGATGCCGATGAGAGACCACCAGCGGTAGACTATAGGAAGATCATTCCTCACAGCAGGAACTTCCTAGCTTTGGGCTATAGACCACCACCCTTCACTGCTACTGATGAGACAGCCCCACCATCTGCTGGACCCTCTTCATCCACAGTTGCCCCTGCTGCCCCTGCTGCCACCACTGCCCCTCCACCTGCTTCTGAGCCCGTATACTGCATCGTGCACCGCCTATTCTGACAACTTGATCAGATGGAGCGCCATAACCGGCGCCGGTATGAGAGATTGGAGCGTCACAGCCAGCGACGCTATTCGCATCTGAAGCTGATGATCCGACAGGGTGGTGACATCCCCTCTGAGCCCGACACACCATCAGAGCCATCAGAGGAGGAGGAGGATGAGCACGATGAGAAGACTCACTTCCAGGAGGAGACCCATCAGCAGGCAGCCACAGAGCAGGCTGCCCCACATTAGGAGGTTATGCATCAGATAGAGGTTGCAGATCCGGAGATACCGATCCAGTCAGCACCGCCTTTACAGCAGCCAGACCCTCAGCCCACCACCACCACAGAGCCTCCAGCTACCATCCCTACTAGTGATGACACCCCTTCACACCCGGCTTGACTGAGCATCAAGGACGATGCTTCATTTTAAGTGTGGGGAGGTCGCCATCTCTGGCGTTTTATTTTTGTGAACCACTACATCTCTTTTTCTTTTATTTTGGATATTTTTCTGTATTTTTCTTTTTTTTTCTGAGTATTTATACATTACTGCTTTTATGTATTTTTACTCTATTTTTGCATTTTTCATTTTTAGTTCATATTTTTAGTTATTTAGTTTAGTTTGCAATTCTGACTTATTAGTGGATTAATTAATATAGTTTACCCTTTTTAGCATAAGATAGCATAGTTAAATTGAAAAATATAAAAAGGAAGTAAGCTATGAAATTGAACATAACAGATTTAAATCCATAAACCTTGTATATATAGCATTACATCATATAGTTAAGCTGACAACATTTCATCAAGGAGGAACATTAAAACTTTAAAGGCTACCCTAAATAATTTTTTTTATGAGAATAATGGGAATTTTTAACTAAACCTGCATAACATATATGAAGGATATATGATGCTTGAGTTAGAGAACACACAGCCTATGAGTATTGAGCTTAATTATATGGTTGCATTCAAACCATAATTTCATTTCTGTGTGTTTCGTTTTTTTTTATTCTGATGTTCTTTACTTTGCTTTAATCTATATGTCCAATTCTAGAATATAGATACATACCAAAAGAATGATTAAGGCCATCATTTGATTTTAGCTCACTTACCCCAAAATAACCTACCTTTCACATCACCCTTGTTAGTCCCATTGAGCCTTTAAAATCCCCTTTATTCTATTTTAGTCACACTACTAGCCTTAAGCAGAAAAACAAAATAAAATCCCAAGTTGAATCCTTGGTTAGCTTAAGATAGAAAATTATGAATAGATTAAAATGTGGGAAACCTATTGGGAACATGGATGATAGAAACAAAAGGTAGAAAAGTTGAAAGAAATAAAATAATTCAGAAAATTTGGGAAGCATGCTCATGAGAAATCAATGTGATCAATTACCATGTGCATTAAAAAAAAGTTATTTTTCAGCATTTAATAAAAGGGAATACAAAAGAATTCCCCAATGCAAAATAAAAGCAATGCACATGGGATAAAAACAAAAATTGAAACATGAGCATGTGACAACAAGTGGGATAATATGGGATAATTGGTAAAGAAGCTTATTCTACTAAATATGTATGTTAGGTGAGATCTTAGTCTAATTAAGGATTCACTTATTAGCTCACTTAGCTTTATACATATATCCTTACCTTTACCTTGGCCCCATTACAACCTTAACTAAATACCTCATGACTTTTGGTATGACTGTACTCTATAATTGTTGATTGGTTAGATGAAGAACAAAGTTATAGAAAGTAAGAATAAAAAGAAAAGTAGAGTGAATAAACCCAATAAACACTGAATGACTAGAGGGTAAACACAAAATCCAGTGAGGGTTCAATAATTCATCAACATATATCTGTGCTTAATTTACTAATTGTTTTGCAAGTTTGTAAAATATTTTTTTATTTCCCATCTCATTTGCTAAAATGCTTTATTATTTAAGGGATAGCTATATATATATATGACTCCTTGAGAATGTGAATTAATTTGACTACATGTAAGCTTTATATATGAGTGGATAAATCGGAATCGCATGACTCAATTAGGTAGATGCATTTAGAATAGGTTGCATTGCATAACATTCCACCACTTTAACCTTACCTTATTCTTTACCTTGGATTTAGCATGAGGACATGCTATTGTTTAAGTGTGGGGAGGTTGATAAACCCATATTTCATGAGTTATTTTGTGCTTAGTTTGAGTGATTTATTTAATCCTTCACCCACTTATTCATATTAATTGCATGATTTTACTTTCCCTTCCTTATTATGTGATGTATGTGAAAAATATGTTTCCTAAGCTTTAATATTAATTATTTTAATTACATTTATTTCCATTCGATGCCGTGATTAGTGTATTGAGTAGTTTCAGATTTTCTAAGGCAGAATGACTTAAAGGATGGAAAAAAAACATACAAAAATGGAAGGAAAGCACAAAACGGAGCTTCTGAAGAAACTGGCATCTACGCGATCGCATGGACGAAGCGATCGCGTGCCAAGCGCGAATCAGCAGCGACGCGGCCGCATGACTGACGCGACCGCGCGCCTTAAGCAGAACGCACATGATGCGGTCGCATGACTGACGCGACCGCGTGGCAAGGAAATGCTCCGAATGACGTGACCGCGTGACCCACGCGGACGCGTGACAGAGGCCACGCACCAGAAATTGCAGAAAACGCTCATAGCGAATTCTGAAGCCCTTTTTGGCCCAAATCCAAGTCCAGAAGCCATAGACCAGAGGTTATGAAGTGGGGGAATGCATCCATTCAGGGAGAGCTCGCCAATTTTCACTTTTCATGATTTAGATTTAGTTTGAGAGAGGTTCTCTCCTCTCTCTCTTAGGATTAGGATTTAGGATTTAGGACTTAGTTTGTAAGAGTGACTCTCGATCCAGGTTTAATATTTACTTTAATGCTTTTATTCGTACCTATAAATGTTGCCAACTTGACTTATGAACCCTTTCCATGTTATGATTTGAATTAATGATTATTTGAGGTATTTCAGTTATTGATTGATTTCTCCTTAATTTGTGTTACCATTGTTTCCAATCTGAAGATATTCTATTCCAGCAATTTAATTTTTTCCCTTTTGGTCTTGGTTAAGAAATCAGTAACTCAACATTATTAAACTCAGCATAATTGATAATCGTTATCTTGCTAATTGAACTGAACTTCAATAATCCCAACTTTTTCTTAGGAAATAAATAGGATTCGAAGGTCAAACTAATTAGTCCCTTGACTTTCCTTTGCTTTAGTAAAGGTTAACTAAGTGGAATTTAGATTCAACTTTCATTATTGTTGAAAGAGATAACTAAGTTGGACTTCCAATTTCTCTTACCTTGCCAAAAGTTGCTTTACATTATTTATTTATTTTAATTGCCATTCACTTTACTTGTCATTCAATTCACTTGCTTCTCACCTTCTAAGCCCCGATTACAACCTTTATAGCCAATAATAAGAACATACTTCCTTGCAGTTCCTTGAGAAGACGACCCGAGGTTTGAATACTTGGTTGACAATTTTTAAGGGGTTTGTTACTTGTGACAACCAAAACATTTGTATGAAAGGACTTTTGAAGGTTTAGAAACTATACTTGCAACGAGGATTTATCCGCAAATTTATAGACCACGCAAAAGTCCTCTCATCAAGCGTTCACCCACAACGAATGCTAGGTTCAGTCTGAGTGAACTCTTGCGATAATTTCAGAGTGGGATTTTGAATTTAGTCATCGACGCGCATGCGTACATGCTGCGCACGTGTTGATGTAATGATAGTGGTGGATTGGTGCACACGCGTACAAGACGCTGGAGCGCAGAAGTGACATTTCTGGCTCAATTAAATCCAATTAAAGCCCATTGAAGCTCCAAAGCAAGCAGAGCCCATTGAACATCACTCAAAGGCACAAGGATCATCTCGAATAGGAATTTTGCATTTAATTGTAATTTGTTTTCAATTTCAATTTCATTTTCATTTTGTAAAGCCTATATAAAGACATTAGTTTCATTGTAAAAGACACATCACATAGTAGGAGTAGGATTAGAATAGGAAGCTCAGGCTAGAGAATTAGAGACTCCAGATCTCTCTTGGAGGATTAGAGACTCCAGAGAGCTTAGTATAGTTGATACACTTTTACATGTTAGTTATATTGAATATAGTTTATGTAATTTCATCTTTTGCAACTCTGCTACAATTTCCTTTGCTGCAATTTTAACATTCTGTTCCTCTGCAATTTACATTTGAATTTGCTGTGAGCTTGATTTACATTTTTTGCAAATTTACATCTTCTGCAATTGTTCTAAATTCTGATCTACAGCTTCATTTAATTTCCCATCACCCAATTCCATTTACATTTCCTGCAATCTATATTTCTTGCTCTTTAAGGTTCTGTCAATTTACTTCCTGCAAGTTAGATCTGATGCAATTTACTTTCCATGTCATTTAAGCTTCACTGCAATTTACATTCTGCACTTTATATTTCCAGCAATTTACATTCAGTTGTCCAATTTTCACCAAATTCATCACTGTCTACTCGACTAAACTGATAACCCACTAAAGTTGCTTGATCCATCAATCCCTGTGGGATCAACCTCACTCTTGTGAGTTATTACTACTTGATGCGACCCGGTACACTTGCCGGTGAGTTTTGTGTGTAAATCTAATTTTCACACATCATGTATTACTTGGTACGACCCGGTGCACTTGTCGGTTAGTTTGTGGTTATAAATTCCACACCACTTACCACCTCATAGGCAACCACCTCAACCCAACCAATCACAAGCACCTCAAATCACCTATCCTTTCCCTTCCTCCAATCAAGATGAGACACTCCGGTTCATACTCCAAGGAAAAAAAGAACTCCAAAACACACTTACATCTAGCCTTACCGGCCTTACTTCTACCCTCCAAGCCTTCATTGCTCACATGGAACCACCGTCTAACTCCACTCCTCAACCTTCAAGTTCTAGTGCCATACCCTCTCAACCTCTATCCAACCCCAAAGGTTGCATCAATGCCATAACCTTGAGGTCCGAAACTCAATTGAAAGAGAGGAGTTCAAAGGCACCTAGCCCAATGACAGTTACTCAAGAGGAGGATGTGGTTGAGATAGACGGAATTGAAGAGGAGGATGAAGCACAAGAGGTAGTTGAAGAAGAAGTCCCTCAACCAAGGAGTGAAGTCTCTAGAGATGAGCAAGTCTTGGAGGAAGTTTCTCAACCAATTCCATTTCCTACAATCGCAAGAAAGACCAAGAAGCGTGTAGAGCTTGACCCCAAAATAGTTGAGATGTTCAAAAAAGTTGAGGTAACTATCCCTCTCTTTAATGCTATCTATCAAGTGCCTAAATATGCAAAGTTTCTTAAGGATTTGTGTATGAACAAAGATAGAATCCATGAGTTAGAAACCATTCTATTGGGGAGTTATATTTCGGCCTTAATGGGAGCAATACTGGAAAAGTGTGGTGATCCGGGCCCTTGCCTAGTCTCTTGCACCATAGATGGAGTTCAATTCATTGATTGTATATTTGATCTTGGTGCATGCGTTAGAATTATGCCTCTTTCCGTTTATCATATATTGAAGCCCCCACCGCTGAAGCGGTCGGCGGCTAGGTTTGTCTTGGCGGATGTAACAACCCTAGTTTTTGAAATTCAAATAATTAGTTATGTGTGATTTATTTTATTTGTTGATAATTTTATTTTAAGAAAATAATTTTACTAAAGGTAATTAAATGGAGTTCCATGATAACTGAAGTTTAAATTAATTAGAATCCTTATATAATCTTTATTAGATATTTGGTATGATTGAAATTATAATTTTGATAATTGAAAAAAAGAAGAATTGTATAATCAATTTAAATAAATTCTATTTTGATTGAATTATGTTATTAATTTGAACTCTAATAAATTATTTTATTAGAAATGATTAGATTGATATTTATAAATACTTTAAGTATAAGTCAATTAATATTTGTGTACAATTTTTATTATAATTAGTTATTTTATAAATTGAAATTAAAGTTTTGGTAATAGAAAAATAATGAAAAGTGATATCATTTAATTTGAATAATTAATATTTTTAGTTTAAACTACATTTTATAAAATGTGATTAATATGTTCATTTTATAATGTAAATTAGAAATAATTGATTGAACTTAGCAATATGTTGATAAATAATGTTCCTAAATATTTTTAATAGAGTATATTTGATTTTAAAATTACTCTACCCTCCAATTTTATCAAAATATCTATTCATATTTGTCCATATTCTTTTATAAAATTCCTAATTTCTTAACCTAATTCCCAAATTAAATCAGAAACCCTAATTCCCAAATTTGGAAACCTAACCCTAATTTTCCCCCTTTTCCCGAGCCCTGAAGCACGTAGCCCCCACCCCATTTTCTTCCTAAACACAATACACACACAAAACAGAGAAAGAAACGCAGAGATGGAGAGGAAGAAGAGAAGGAGAAGGGCGTGGCACCGCCGGCTGGGTACCACCGCCGTCCATCTCATCATTGCGCCGTGCACGTCGAGCCCGTCCCGCCGCTGACGTCGCCGAAAGGAGAGCGACCACCATGAGGAGCCACTGCCGTCCTTTCTCGTCATCTCCCTTGGAGCCGTCGCCGTCAAGGACCAGCGGAGAGAGAGAACGTGCGACGTTCAGGAAGGAGGACATTAGTCAGTGACGCAAGGAGGAGTGCGACCCATTGCATGAAGTTGTTCTGTCGTGCCTTCTGTCGCCGTCTTGCCTTGGTTCCGTCGAAGGAGCCGCCGCTGGAGGAGGAGGGTTCGTTGGATTCTACTATCACCAACATCGCGGAATACACGCAGAGTAGAGGAAGAAAGGATATTCACCGCGCCAGGTTGTCGTGCTGTGATCAGAAGCTGTTGCCGTCAGAAAGCCCATCTGTAGTGAGAGAGAGTTCACGAAGGTTGGAACCATTGTCCTTTGCTCAGCCACTGTTTCTACTACTGTTTACGTTGGTTCAGCCATTACCGCCATTGGAGCTGCCCAGAGCCACTTTAGTTGCTGCCTAGGAAACAAAATGAGTGTTGGAATTGCTAACGGAGCTGTTGTGTTTGGCAATTTTTGTGAGTTTCGACATTGAGGTAGGGGATTTATTTCAAAATTAACAGTTTTAACTTATGAATGCCAATGAGGTTTAGTGAGTAATTGCAATTAATTCATAAATATGATTAATTGATAGGAATAAGCTTGGTTTGAGGTTGTGAAATTTGGATTAAGTTTGGTATTGAGATGATATTCTGGTGTTTCAATTAGTTTATTGAGTTTAGGTTATGGCTGTGAATGTCACTGGGATTTGTTATTATGAGTAATTAATTTGACAAGGTTAATTTTGGTTAATGCTGTGACTGATATTGGTTTTCTAATTTTGATGGATTTGTTGAAAATTCTGATCTATGTGACATTGCTGAATTAGTTGAAATGTGGCTGTGAATGGTGATTCATTTGATAATACTTGTTAAATTGAAATTTGATGAGTTAACTATTGAAAAGTTGTCGTATTGATAATTGATGAACCGAGTTGGATTTGTGTTTGGTTTGGGATTATTGTAATGATGGTTTGAGTTGTGGCTATATTTTGATTATTAAGAATAAGCGTTTGTTGTTGATTTTAGTAATCTAATCTGTCAGAATGGCTGTGAAATTGACTTGTGACTGGTTGGAATTGGTTTTGATGCTTGTTAATGTTGATTCGTGATTAATTAGAGTTATGTTTGAGAATTGCTAAAAGATTGAAGTTTGATTACCGAATTATTCTCTTGAAATATGACTATTAAAATAAAATAGTTACTTTGTTAACAATTAAATGACTTTAAATTATGGAAGGCTGATTTTTGGGATTACTGGTTGACTGAGTTTAATTTTGAAAGGATTCTATGATATGTTAAAAATAGTTATAAATTGATGAGATGGAAGTGGGATAGACGGATTATGTGGAAATTACGGATTATGATTTAATTGTTGATTATTGCGAATTATGAATTTCTGATTGATTAAGAATCTCCTATTGTGATAATTGATGAGAAATGTTTGATGAGATGTTGAAAAGAGGGAACCTGTAAGGGTGGTTAGGTTCGAATTTTAGGGGAGGTGCTGTCAAAATTTTATAAAATCTGAGGTTTTGTCTGAGATGTTGTTTTAAAAGAGTAGGATTTGGAAAATTATATTATTTGGTATTTATTTACTAAGAAAAGAAATAAATTATGTTTTTCAGTTTTATTCATTGAAAAAAAATATTATGTTTAAGCTGGATTTATTACGAAAAAGATTCCGTTTTGAGTTGATTTATCAAGAATAGAAAGAATTATGTTTTTAGTTTAATTTAATATGAAAAGAGTTATGTTTTAGGTTTGAAATAAAGGATTATCTTTTTAGAAGTTTGGTGAAATAATAATATTTGAATTTGAATAGTAAAGAGAGATAATTTTAGAATATTTGGGAAGTTAGTAAACTTGAGAAAGAGTTTTATTTGATTACTTCTAATGAGAGGTTATGTTTTGAAAGGTGTTTAATGAAATTAAAATAAATGATTTTCTTGAGTCTTTTGATAGAGAACTAAACTGAAAAATAGTTTTAAAATTGGCTTAACTAAAGATTGCCAAAGCAGAGATTATGAACTGAATTCATGATTAAGATTTTTATGAACGAATGCTTGAGAAAGTTAAGAAAGGTTTTAGAAAATGTGTTAAGGATTTAAAGGAAAAAAAAGAGAATGGAGAATTGATATACGGAGTGTTGAGATTTAGAAAGAATAGTAAATAAATGATAAAAGGCTGGAAAACCCCACGAACTGTTAGTTGTTTAACTACGGGGAAGACCCACGAGTTGATGATTTGTTAAATTCGGGAAGTACCCACGAACTGAATGATCATTGATCTCGGGAAAACCTATAAATTTTCATTTGTTTTAAATGCTGGAAAACCCACGAATTGATAATCATTGATTACGGGAATAACCCACTAACTGTTATATGTTGATCTCGGGTATAACCCACGAACTGAGGATCATGTTTGTTGTTGTATGTTGATCTCGGGGAAACCCACGAACTGAGGATCGTTGTTTTGTTTGTGAATTGATCTCGGGGACGCCCATGAACAGAGGATCACTGTTTCCCCTTGTGCGTATATTATGGGGTCGGGCTTTGCGCCGACTATCGGTAGTCACGAAGTAGTGGTATTCTTGCCACCGACACATATGCACTAAGGATTGGCTTGATTCTCAAGTCCTAGTCAACTCCTGTGGAGAGACTAGCCTTAGAGCAATCCTAGCTCAAGCAGAATCTGTGAATTCAATCACTTGCTGAGTTTGATAACTCAAATATTACCAATCACTTGACCAAAGTCAAAAGGGAGAAAAAAATATCTAAATTAAATTGAAAGCAATCTTAAACAGAGCAAAGCAATCATAAATCTGAAATACCTCAAATAACATTAATTAGGAAAATTATATGTAACATGGAAGAGTTCATAAATTAAATTGGAAAAATAAATAAAAATAAAGAACCTGGGATTGAGAGCCACTCCTAAAACTAAGAGAAATCCTAAATCCTAATCCTAAGAGAGAGGAGAGAACCTCTTTCTCTAAAAACTACATCTACTTCTAAAATTGTGAATATGAGAGCATGATTATGAATGGATGCATTTCCCCACTTTATAGCCTCTAATATGTGTTTTCTGGGCCGCAAACTGGGTCGGAAACAGCCCAGAATTCGCTGGTTGCGAATTCAAACATGCTGATTTTCGTCAGTGCGACGCAGCCGCATGGGTCACGCGGTCGCGTCACCTAGCCTCAGGGAAACTATGCAATATTATATATGAAATCAAAGCCCCGGATGTTAGATTTCCAACGCAACTAGAACCGCATCGTTTGGACCTCTGAAGCTAAAGTTATAGTCGTTTGAGTGCGAAAAGGTCAGGTTGGACAGCTTAGCAATTTCTCCAGCTTCTTGTATTCCTTCCACTTTTGCATGCTTCCTTTCCATCTTCTGAGCCATTCCTGCCCTGTAATCTCTGAAATCACTTAACACACATATCAAGGCATCTAATGGTGATAAGAGAGGATTAATATTAGAAATTATAAGTCCAAAGAAGCATGTTTTCAATCAAAGCACATAATTAGGAAGGCAAATGTAAAACCTTGCAAATAGTATGAATAAGTGGGTAAAGAGTTGATAGAAACCACTCAAATGAGCACAAGATAAACCATGAAATAGAGGTTTATCACATGTTAATCATTACTTTTACGGCATTCCCATTCCCTACTGAGAACGTGTGGTTTGTTCTCACCCCAAAATCTTCCACCCTTTCAGTAACACAGGTTCGAAGACTCGGTTTGAAGCTGCGGGTGATTATAGAATTTACTTATGAGTTAAGTTACTTTCGTAGAGTTCCCTCGTCCTTATTACCTTAGTTTTTATTTTATACAGAGGGATAGGAGTTGTACCTGAGTTTTATTTAAATTCTTTTGTATATTATTATTTAATATTACTAATTATGTGATTATTATTACTTTGAAATGTTTGATACATGATTTTGATAATAAAAACAAAATTTTTCTAGAATTTTCTATAAAACTGAATCGCGATATCGAACTAAAGGCTCAATAGTAAATAGTTAATAAAGGAAAACAGGTTAGTAACGCCTTACTTTCGGTACGATCATGACGTTCTGGAAGTTGGGTCGTTACAACAGACAAGAGTATCATAACTGTGACGGGTATTATGGAACATGTGTTGGTAAACATAAAGGGTTTGGTATTTCTGATTGATTTTCATATCCTTGAGATGCCACCTAGTGAATCCAAAAGGACATCATCTATCCTACTTGGGAGGCTGGTGCACGAAATTGTGATTTCAATGGCGCCAACAACTTGGTATGCACAATTGTAATCTCAACTCTTTTTCACAACTTCGCACAACTAACCAGCAAGTGCACTGGGTCATCCAAGTAATAAACCTTACATGACTAAGGGTCGATCCCAAGGAGATTGTCGGATTGAAGCAAGCTATGGTCATCCTTGTAAATCTCAGTTAGGCGGATTCAAATAGTTATGAAGTTTTGATAATTAAAATATAAATAAAATATAAAATAGGATAGAGATACTTATGTAATTCAAATAGTTATGAAGTTTTGATTCTAAACTTCTACTTTCCTACTGCCTTCTTCCAACCATGCGTTACCTCCTTCCATGGCAAGCTGTATGATCCTCTCGGATGAAAACAAATCCATATGCGCTGTCACCGCACGGCTAATCATCTGTCGGTTCTTGCTAGCGTCGGAATAGGACCATTGTCCTTTTGCACACTGTCACTTGTGCCCCACATTCACAGGTTTGAAGCTCGTCACAGTCATCCCTTCCCAGATCCTACTCGGAATACCACATACAATGTTTAGACTTTCCGAATCCTGGATCCTACTCGGAATACCACAGACAAGGTTTAGACTTTCTGGATCCCAGGAATGACTGCCAATAATTCTAGCCTATACCACAAAGGTTTTAATCTTAGATTAGAAACCCAAGAGAATATACTCTAGCTGTCGTCCAATGACTACGTTGAACATCATGTAGATCGCTTTGTGGTTGTCAGGCACGCGACCTTGGCTAAGCGAGTAACGAAGATTGGGTGATTGTCACGGGTCACCCCTTCATTCTGACTTAACTGAATTAAGTACGAGAGTATATCTTGGAGAAGAAGTAGGCATGAATTGAATAGAAAAACAGTAGTAATTGCATTAAGTCATGAAGAACAGCAGAGCTCCACACCTTAATCTATGAGGTGTAGAAACTCCACCGTAGAAAATACATAAGTGAAAGGTCTAGGCATGGCCGTGAGGCCAGCCTCCAAACGTGTACATACAAGTTCCAAATATAAAAGAACAAAAGATCAAAAGATGTAAAATAAGTCTCTAAAAGTAGTTTTTATACTAAACTAGTAGCCTAGGGTTACAGAAAATGAGTAACTAAGTGTAGATAGTTCAGAAATCCACTTCCGGGACCCACTTGGTTTGTGCTTGGGCTGAGAATTGAAGATTTTTTGTGCTTAGGTTTTTCCTGGAGTTAAACGCCAGCTTTGGTACCAGTTTGGGCGTTTAACTCAAATTCTGGTGCCAGTTTGGGCGTTTTACGCCAAGATGTTTTAGGCTGTCTTTGGACGCCAGTTTGGGACATCAAATCTCGGGCAAAATATGGACCATTATATATTCCTGGAAAGCCCAGGATGTCTACTTTCCAACGCAATTGAGAGCATGCCAATTGGGCTTTTGTAGCTCTAGAAAATCCACTTTCAGTGCAGGGAGGTCAGAATCTAACTGCATCTGCAGTCCTTTTTCAGCCTCTGAATCAGATTTTTGCTCAGGTCCCTCAATTTCAGCCAGAAAATACCTGAAATCACAAAAAAATACACAAACTCATTGTAAAGTCCAGAAATGTGATTTTTGAATAAAAACTAATAAAAAGGGTATAAATTAAAACATACTAATAAAAGGGTATAAATTATCCGCTCATCAGAGGCCATTCTTGAGGACCTCTAGATTCAAATAGGATGTCTATTCTGGAACTTATTCTTTTGAAATTGACGGAAGAGTTGTTAGCTTTAGTCTTGATGAAGCCATGAGACACCCACCGGAGAATCATTCCATATTCCGGTGTGACATAATTGACAATGTTGTGGCCGAAATGCATTATTCAAATATTGATGAAAAGATTGAAGAATCAAGTGTGTGGAGCCCCCACGAATGTAAAGAGAACACCATACCCCCTCCAGATCTACCGGAAGTTCAAATGCCAAGTCAAGAACAATATGTAGAGTTGAAGCCACTACCGCCCCATCTAAAATATGCCTATCTTGATGAAGCTCACAAGTTCCCAGTAATTGTTGCAAGGGAACTCACTCCTCCACAAGAAGAGAAGTTACTTAATGTTTAGAGGAGGAACAAAAGAGCTATAGGATGGAGCTTGGCAGATTTAGTGTGCATAAGCTGCCAAGTGTGTGAGCACTGAATCTTCATGGAAGAAGGAGCTAGACCCATTCGGCAACCTCAAAGACATTTGAATTCTACCATTCTAGAGGTTGTAAAGAAGGAGGTAACCCGGTTATTAGAGGCGGACATCATTTACCCCATTTCGGATAGTGAATGGGTAAGTCCCGTCCAAGTTGTGCCAAAGAAGTCCAGGGTGACCACAATTAAGAATGAGAGCGGGGAGCTTATAGCTACGAGGGTGAAAAACTCATGGCGGGTATGTATTGACTACCGGCGTTTGAACACGGCCACTAGGAAGGATCACTTTTTGCTACCGTTTATCGATCAAATGCTTGATTGGCTATCCGGTAAACCTTATTATTGTTTTCTAGATGGCTATTCGAGGTATTTTCAAATCCACATTACTTTAGAGGATCAAGAAGAAACAACATTTACGTGCCCCATTGGAACTTATGCCTACAAGCGTATGCCGTTTGGCTTATGCAATGCACCGGCAACTTTCCAAAGGTGCATGATAAGCATATTTGCGGATCTTCTAGAGCAATGTATGGAGGTATTCATGGATGACTTCACCGTCTATGGGGACTCTTTTGATCAATGCTTGGATAACCATGCAAAAGTGTTGGAAAGATGTACTAAATCGAACCTTGTCCTAAATTTTGAGAAGTGTCATTTTGTGGTTAGGCAAGGTATCGTTTTAGGACATATTGTTTCCAAAGATGGTATTTCTGTGCATTCGGCAAAGATCAATGTTATATCGAGTTTGCCTTACCCCTCCTCCGAGAGGGAAGTCCGTTCGTTCCTTGGACATGCAGGTTTTTACCGAAGATTTATCAAGGACTTTAGTAAGGTAGCATTGCCTCTATCTCGACTGTTGCAAAAGGAAGTTGAGTTTGATCTAAGCAAGGAGTGCATGGAGGCTTTTGACAAGCTTAAAGTGGCATTGACCCAAGCTCCCATCGTGAGAGGGCCGGATTGGAGTCGGCCGTTCGAAATAATGTGTGATGCTTCAAACTTTGCCGTGGGAGCCGCGCTAGCACAGCACGAGGGTAAGAATCCTTATGTCATTGCCTATGCATCAAAAACTTTGGATGGAGCCCAATCCAATTACACTACCACCGAAAAAGAGTTGTTGGCTATTGTCTTCGCTTTGGATAAATTTCGAGTGTATCTACTTGGTTCCAAGGTGGTAGTGTACTCAGATAATGCGGTGTTAAAATATTTGTTGGCTAAAAAGGAATCCAAACCAAGGTTGATTAGATGGGTTTTGTTATTGCAAGAATTTGACCTAGAAATTCAGGATAGGAGTGGTTCGCAAAACCTAGTGGCAGATCACTTGAGTCGCCTTGAGCACACCAAAGGCGATGCCACTCCTATTAATGACTCTTTCCCCTTTGAGGGCTTGCGAGAAATCTCGGAAGTCATACCTTGGTACGCGCCAATTGCCAATTACTTGGTGTCTCGCACCTTTCTTCCTAATCTCTCCAAACATCAAAAGGACAAGCTAAAAAGTGAATCCAAATATTATGTATGAGATGACCCACACCTATGGAGATGTGGTGCGGATCAAGGAATTCGCAGGTGCATTCCACAAAATGAATTTCAATCAATCTTGGAAGCTTGCCACTCCTCCGAAGGAGGAGGCCATTATGGACCTCAAAGGACGGCGAGGAAAATCCTAGATTGTAGATTTTGGTGGCCAACCCTTTTCAAGGACTCTTCTCTCTTTTGTAAATCTTATTCTCAATGTCTTAGATTTGGTAACATCTCCAAGAAGGATGAAATACCCCAACAAACCATGCTATTTTGTGAGATTTTTTATGTGTGGGGTATCGAATTCATGGGGCCATTCCCAAATTCTAGTGGCTTTCTCTACATTTTACTAGCCGTTGATTATGTGTCCAAATGAGTGGAAGCGATACCCACCCAGACGGACGATGCTAATGTGGTCCTTTATTTTGTAAGAAATAACATTATTTGTCGATTCGGGTCACCACGAGAAATCGTGAGCGACCAAGGATCACATTTCTGCAACAAGAGAATGGAAGGATTAATGAAGAAATGTGGTATCATGCATAAAGTAGTGACGGCCTATCACCCACAAACAAACGGCCAAGCCGAGGTTTCCAATCGGGAGATTAAATGAATATTGGAAAGGATTGTGAAGCCTCATCGAAAGGATTGGAGTGCCAAGCTCACCGATGCACTATGGGCCTACCGAATGGCTTACAAGATGCCGATTGGCATGAGCCCCTTTCGGTTTGTATATGGCAAAGCTTGCCACCTACTGGTGGACATAGAACACAAAGCATATTGGGCCGTCAAGGAGTGCAATTCAAGTTTGGGAGGGGCCGGAATCGAGAGAAAGTTACAACTAGTGGAATTAGAGTGTTTGAGGCTAGAAGCCTATGAGAACTCTAGACTTTACAAGGAGAGGATGAAAGCCGTGCATGATAAAAACATAAGAGGAAGAGAATTTAAAGCCGGCGAATTAGTCCTTCTCTACAATTCAAGATGGGAAGGACCTTATACAGTAGAAAAAGTGGAGCCATACGGTGTCTATCACTTGCGCTATCCTTCAAGCTCTGACATTTTCAAGGTCAATGGGCATCGTCTAAAGTTGTATCATGGTGAAAATATGAAAAACAACGAAGAGATGTAGGTGTTCCTTTTGGAAGATGCACCTAATGGCAAAGAGAATTGAGCTAGTGGCCGTCCAACTTAAGGACGTTAAACAAAAGTGCTAGGTGGGAGACACCCCACCATGGTGAGATCTACCCTTTTCTCTCTTTTGTATATATAGTTTTGAACTCTTGCTTGATTTGCTAAGTGCTTAATTTTTGAGATTGCTTAGATAGACTCTATTATGCTAAATTGTGATTTTCATGAAAATTTGCATTGATCAGGTGGAATTATTGGTACCAAAGAAACACTCCATTTTGTAGGTGTTGTGTAACGACCCAATTTCTGGTACGTCATGATCATACTAAAAACTGAGCGCTACCAACTTGTCTTTCTAATTATTATCTATTATTTATCATATGAGCCTGATTCATTGTTAAAACCGTAGTTATTTTACGAGGTACTTTTTTTTAAAAACGTTTGCATTAACAAACAGTATCATTCATAATCAATTCACAACTGATAATATATAAAACAATTATAAACAACCACACATAAATACATCACAAGCAGTTGACAATATTCGGTGATCCAGCCTTTATTAGAGTATAGACTTTTAGTTAGAACACCCCTAGACATAGCTAGATAATAACCATATACATATATACATACAACATCCCAGGTCCTGACCTGTTCAAGAAGTCCCTATGCTGGCGCCCAGGCTAGCCTAGACTCTATACTCACCTAGTCCCTCTAAACTACTAAAGCGAGGGAAAGTATGTTCTAAGTCTTCAAAACTCAAGTCAAGTGGAACGTCATCAAAAGGTGAAACATCATCTTCTACTCCTCTGCACGATCATACATTGCCATATGACATCACTCCAGTACCTCATCAAGTAGCCACATAACAAGAGTCTCGTACATAGGATTTAGGTTAAAGTTCGCGTACAAACGGGGTGTAGATGTTGGCTGGTCTCACCATTTATACATATGAACAGAGAACGGGATTCTCCCTAGACTCAGAATACTACCTAGAGCAGAATTCTCTTTATGAACGGTCATTAGCGAACTACGGAAGGATACTCTTGCTTCCATCTGTAGGGGGAAGGGAGAGAAAAGGGGTAAGAACTGGAGAGTTCTTAGTAGGGTCAGGGTTATTAGTTACGTTCATTTACTTGGGGTCGATTAGTAGACAAATAACATAATATAGCGAAGTAGTAAACAGAAAATAAAGATAGAAAGAGAAAGTAGAGACAATAGAAAGTAGAACACAAACAAAAGAATACAATAAAACACAGAAATAGCATGCAAGCAGACAAACATAAAGAAATAGACCACATACAGAACGGAAAGCAACAGAGAATGATGCGCAGAAAAGAATGATGCATGTCTAGCCCTAGTGCAGGTAATGAGCTCATTTGTCGATTTCTACCCGCTCCCGATGTAACCCGAAGCAGCTGAAACGGGTATGGCTTTCCAGTTGGCTATACCCCTGTGTACAGGAAATAACCCCTCTGCCACCACAGGGTCCACTGCACGCAGGAAATAACACATCTGCCACTGCAGGGATGTATGCCGACACACCTTCTGTATACAGGAAATAACCACTCTGCCACTACAGAAATGGAACAGGTGGTCACAGTACTTCTGTAGCAGGAAATAACCCCTCTGCCTTACAGAAATAAAATATAGATCTGTACTGCAGGAAAGCGTTCTCAGTGGTCGCACCACTATCTATCTGACTGCCTTCACGCAGTAGATCATCATACAAGTATATCCGGCGTTGCCTTAGCGCAACAAATGAATAAACACATCTCTTGGGCCTACAGAAATAGCACTCCCGTAAGTGAACTTCGGCTTACAAGGATAGTCTAAACACAACACAACATCTTTCTGTAGGTGAACTTCGGCCTACAAAAATAACACCTCTGTAAGTGAACTTCGGCTTACAGAAATAGCGCCCCTGTAAGCGAACTTCGGCTTACAGATATCACAACTCTCTGTAGGTGAACTTCGGCCTACAGGAGCAACACCCTGAGATACACAATTGATATTCACTGCAGGTGAACTTCGGCCTACAGGAATAACAACTCATTGTAGGTGAACTTGGGTCTACAGGACCTCTAGGGCCAATGGAAAAGTAGCAGATGAACATCCAACCGAACATCATGCTACAAGGCTTAACTCTTTATTCTTATACTCTTCTCTTTATATCTCTTTACTCTGTTCTGGTTTCTCTTTTCTCTGTATCTCTTTACTCTGTTTTAATTACTCTGTTATCTGTATCCCTTTTCTCTTCTCTAATTACTCTTTTCATCTGTATCTATATTATTCTTTTTCTCTTTATCTCTTTACTTTACTCTGCTTACTCTGTTCTCTGTGTTACTTTATTCTGCTCTGATTTCTCTGCTTAACTTGTGTATTTAAAGCTTATGTAAATTTCGGTATGAATAGTTAGTCTGTCCCAAGTATAGGTTCATTAAGTCTATATTGAAACAATTTAACTTTTCATATAATACCTAACCCTAGTCGCGACTCAAGTACTAACTAAGTTGCCCTAGTTCGTTCACTAGTCTCTGTCTGTTTTTCTGTCATTAAAACTTTACAGACTTTTCATTAGTTTTTATCTTTTCTTTAACTTTATATCTTTCCTTTATCTTTGCCTCACTAATATGTTTTTACCACTCCCTAAGTGTTTCATGAAGGTAATTATGAGATTCTGCGCTTAAAGTTGACTTTCTAAAGCTTTTACAGAAAATTGCCTTTTCTGTATTATTTTATTATTTTTATTAAAATATTATTTTTAATTAAATATTATTATTTAATATTTTATTATTATTTATTTTTTTATCATTAAATTTATGAAAATTAACTTACTTTTACTTTTAACCTTTAAAATTCACTTTTTACCACCCGTAACTTTTAATATTTCTACTTTTACCATCCTAACTTCCAGAAATTACCATATAACCCCTCAAACACCAAATTAATTACTTCCTTGCCCTTTTATGAATCAAAAAGGTGTTCTTCATTGTTCTTTTATCACACTCAAAGTGTTCTTCATGTTCTTCATAAATTCTTCAGATTCCTTCTCTGTTTTTACCCGTTTTTCAGTCTTTTCAGCAACCAATTTTTACTATAATTCATAATAAATTAGCAGCCAATAAAACCCCATCTTTTCTACATGATTTCAACACAAATTGAACCTCAATTTAAGCTTAGGGTTTCGTTTTTCCAGCTGCCCAAGAACATGAACTTTAAAGCTTGAATTTCATCAAATTTCATCAAAATTTCACCAAATTTTCACAAAGAATCAGTCATATATGCAACCAATTTTTAGCACAGCCAATTTATACAACATTCACACAACTCAAACACAAATAATCAAGATTAATTTCGTGACACCCTACCTGGTTTTGCTGCTCCTAATTCAATTAAACTTTCAGGTGGTCTTAAGCACTTTTTCCTCCTAAATCACATTAAGAACAACTTTAAATCCAAAAACCCTCAACTGACCAAATCTCACTCAGTATGTTAGGAAGAGATATCTCACCTTAGACTTACTGGAAATTCACGTTTCTTGGCCCTCAAGTCAAGTTAAGCGTGATTCCTAAGGAAGAACATCAAGAAAACACATGTTTTGCATGGTTTTCCTTGAAAACCGAATTGAAATGGGAAGGAGACAGCCATCTCACCTTATTTCCATTCTTGATAAGTTACATGGTTATGTAGAGGAAGAAGAGAGGATCATTTTGGTGAAATCGGAGTTTTGATTTGAGTTTTAGTTCAGAAGAAATCAAGCTTTGAAGATTAAGTGTTCATGAAAGTTTCTCTCTTTTCTCTCTTGTTATTTTCGGCCAAAATGATGAAATGAGACAGCCTTGGAGATCTTGGGGGTGTAAGGTGAGTTGTGATTGGTTGGCTTGGAGGTGGATTAAAATAATATTAAAATATCTCAGGTGTATAACTACTAAAACTAGATGTATCGGAACACTTGCAAAAACATCTCTAAAAATTATTTTCTGAGCTACTAGAATAAATGACACTAGTAACATATTTATTATGAGAATATAACATGTATAATGAGGCCTTAGCATTGCTAAAGTCATCAGAGAGTGCTGGTGCTAAGCTGCACCAGTAAATTGTGAACCCGGTTAAACCGGTTTTCTGTTTTTAACTAAAACAGACCAAGTAACCTTATAATATCATTCAAGCATCTTCTAATACTAATATAATACTAATATTATACTATTATATCTCTTCTCTCATGAATCGAGTCCGGTTCATCAAACTGAGACTACTTACGAAAATCAGAATTAAAACTCCTAACCGGTACGGTTCAAAAACTAGGTTCTTCATGATTGCGTTATCGAGCGTGCCTCAGAAAAGGTTCTATCTTAAAGATGACATAATGACAATGAGGATTGAGATACTTGTTGATATAGAAGAGGTGTTCCCTTTACTGATCTTTTGGCAAAATCCGTGCCTTCGGAAAAGATCTCGCATACTCGAAAATCAGGGCTGTTACATGTTGCATGAAATTTTGGGTATTTTTGTACCCTTCAGCTTGAAAACATACCACATTTATGATGAAAATGCATTCCTTCATGTCTATGAAAATAAAAAGAAAAAAGTATGCACGCGTGGGCGTACAAGACGTGTCCACATCGTTGGCCCGGCGCGACTCCTGGTATTTCAACCAGAGAGTTGTGCCAACTATGAGCCAGTACTGAGCCCCACCCCTAACCCTACTCATGCATGTGCGCACATGATGCTTACGGGCCCCTGAACTAGATCGCACCATCCATGCGTGGGAGTGCTAGACGCATACGCATCGATTGTGCCTCCTCACTCTCTAGTACATTTTGCCCGAGAGATATGCAAGAACTGGGCCAACACTGAGCCCCTCACATGACTCATCCCACGCGTACGAGCACTTGCCGCATCCGCGCCCCTTTGCTGCTCTGCACATGCAAGCGTAAGCGTGTATGACGCATCCGCGTTGGTGGCGCAACCCCAACTCTTCGTATATTTTCCAGAGAGTTGTGCTAGCATCGCGCCACCACTGCGTTGGGAGCATATCCCCCCTCCCACGCGCAAGTGTACCTGACACTCTCGCGTCCATCTATTTTCTGCTAATCCCCGCGTGTGCACACCATGCGCGTGTGCGTCGTTACTCCTATGGCCAACTCATGGTACCTCAACTAGAGAGTTGTGTGAGATTCATGCTGGTACTGTGCCACTGGCGCAATTACTCCCATGCGTGCGCGTACGCACCCCTTCTTCTTCTGTTGCCCACGCGTACGCGTTGGTGATGCTTTTGCGTCCTTGCTTGCTTCTGCAACATCTACACGCACGCGTGGAGGGCGCGCGCGCATCGATCTTGCGACGTTCCTTACTTGAAGCGCGCCTGTTTTCAAACTTTTCCAATCTTCTTCTTCTCAAGGCACTACCATCTTCCCCTCTTCTCCACCCATTTCTACCACCCCTTCTCACCCCTTTCCACCGGCGACCACCACCTCCGGCGGTCCCCACTATTTTCTCTCTTCTCTTTTTCCCAATTCTTTTCTCCTCTCCTTCCTTACATTCTACATTGCTTTCTTTCTCATCTCAAGCTACTAGTCACTTTTTTTCTTCTTTGTTTTGTTCCCATTTTTCACTATTTAGTTACATTTCTTTGCATTGCTTCTTAGTTACACTCTCATTCATGCATTTTTGTTCATTTTTTTGCTCTTCATTTTTATTTGCCATGGGTGTTGAGGGTGGAGTTCTCTCTTGCATTGGTGGGTTCTTTCACTATGTTTTGCTTTCTTTGTACTATGTGGTACTCTATGTTGATTGATAATACCTTGTGGGATGCTACATTGTTATATCTCCTCCATTTGCTTATTGCTTGAAGTTGCACACCAAGTGTTTGATGAAAGGCACACATGAGTTTTTGTTTCATATTTGACATCATGCTTTCACCTTAGTGCCCTTTCTCATTCCTTTGCTTGTTCCTATGTGCATTGAGCCTATTGTCTTTCCTCTGTTCCATTCATATGCTCAACCCTTATAACTTGTTTCTTCTTATTGATGCTTGAGTATATACTTCTCATGCCTTTTATTTGCATGCTTATATAGCTCTTGCATCACATGCTAAGTGACTTGCCATTATTTTCACTTTGGTCTTGCTTACATGTTGCAGCTGTCATGTTTACAAGACACCTATTCTTTTGTGGCCCTCTCTATCACTTGCATGATACTTTACATGTGTTGTTTCTTTGAGTTTTATGTATGCTCTTTCTTCCTTTTTTAAGGATGGTCATCACAAAGGATAAAGGAAAGGCACCAAAGAAGCCGGCCACCAAAAAGGCTCTCAAAGATCTACCACCAAGGTGCACCAAGCCAAACCCCTCCTCAAGAAGGCGAGGAGCATCATTAGAGTTGATGAACAAGAGAAGGAAAACTCTGCGAGAGATTCTACTAAGTTTCCTAACCGTTATTGTGAGCTCATGTTCCCCCTTATGACTGAAAGGAACTATCACCTAGAACCTCTTCTCACCCCTCCGGCCCATATTATTGACTTTGTCATACCCTACATCGAGCGGCGGCAGTGGGGGTTTCTCATGAGAAGACCGCAGGAGGCTAACTTGTCATGGGTGGTGGAGTTTTACTCCAATTACCATTCACCTTCTCTCAATTCCGTATTCGTGCGCCAGAGGCAAGTCCCCGTCTCGAAGGATACTATTCAAGGAGTACTTAAAACCGGACCATTGGTGGATGGGATAGACGCCTACCAAGAGGTCTTGAAGCAGCGTTGTGAATTTGGTTTTAATTTCGATTGGGATGCCATTCTCTAGGTAATTGCCAAACCGAAAGCAATTTGGATCCAAGGAAGAATGAGATCCCAGCCCAAAGGCATTGACGTGCGCTATCTCACTATGGAGGCCGAAGCCTGGGCCCAAATCTTATCTCATTATGTGCTTCCAAGCACCCACGGGTCATCTATTATCGCGGAGCTAGCCTTGTTGGTTTGGTGCATACTTACAGAAAAACCAGTCAATATCCCCCTTCTTATCCGACAAGCCATGGGTTGTGTCCATACTAGAGGAAACCTACCCTTTCCTGCTTTAGTGACTGAGTTAGTTGCTGCCACCAGTATTCCTCGGGAGACCAAGGATCGGAAGGCACTAATTCCTGTAGATGGCGATGTCGTCCCATTCGGAAAATATCTCAAGCCTCCGACGTACACCGGAAACCTTGACATACCCAATCCCATGGGCATTCCCACCACTTTATCCGCACCACCTAGATCATCCCACCAATGCCTTGAATATCTCCATAAGAAGATAGACCGATATGAATGGCGAAAACAATGCCGGTTTGCTTATGTTAAGAAGCTTTTGAGTTTTGTGACCCCACCTGTGGAGGAACTGGAGATTTTCACTTCCACCTCGAACTTGAGTGAAGATAGCTTGGATGGAATGGATAATGGAACCTCAAAGGCCGATCGCCCCTTGCGCCTCACCAATAGCACCGAGGACGGTGCAAATTCTTAAGTGTGGGGAGGTCATTCGACCGGTCTCCGTAGGTAACACCCAACTAAACTTTGATTTTCTTTAGGTAATTAGGGTAGATTGCATGGTTAGGTTTTTCCTTTTGACCACCTTTTGCATGATAGTTATTTCATGTTAGGTCTACTTGGTTAGTGTAATGACTCCCTTCCCAAGAAACTATAATTTTTGGGCAACCCTACCAATTTGAAAATTTTTGTTGCTAAACTTGCTTGGGGAATGTATTTTGGAACATGGTCTTAGAGTGGAGAACACAAGCAAGTAAAACTTGAGCCAATTGCGTGGTTACATCTTAGAACCACTTATCTTCCTTCTTGTGTGCATTATTCTCATTCTATGATTGTAATCCTTGATTTGCTTGACTCTATATGTCCATTATTGTGTGTATGAATGCATGTATGTGATCGAAGCCATCATTTTACTTAGCCACTTACCCAAATAGCCTTACCTTACAACAACCTTTGTTAGCCATCTTGAGCCCACGCTTAACCCACTTGTTCTTAATTTTAGCACATTACAAGCCTAAGGCGGAAACCCATAAATGTCCTTATTTGAATCTTTGATTAGCCTAGGCTAATGTGTGGGTGTCATTCAAGTATGGGAAACAGGGGACATTGGTTGGGGTAGGAGCATGTTTTTGTTTTAAGAAAAATATTGGGAAGTGGGTACATACTCATGTGTCTATTGAACATGTAAACCATATGCATTGGTACTTTTGTATATGAATATTTCAAAAAGAAAAAAAAGAGGAGAAAGAGAAAAACAAAAAGAAAATAAAAATGAACAATGAAAAAGAAAAAAAGAAAAAAAGATATATATAGAAAAAAAGAAAAAGAAAGAAAAAAAAAGGGGACAAAATGCCCCAAAGTAAGGTTCAATAATAATCAATGCATATGTGTAGTGACCAAAGAATAATGCATGAGTATATGGAAAAGTGAGGAATGGGTAGTTAGGTTAGCACTTAAATGTATAGGTTGTATATAGGTTAGGTGGGATGCTTAGGTTAATCAAAGATTTAAATTCTAGCCTACTTATCCGTACATATATACTCCTACCTTGAACCTAACCCCATTACAACCCAAGAAAAGACCTCATGATATGTGTATGCTTGCATGGAATAACTGTTGATTGTTAAAGGAAGAACAAATTTTGGAAAGCATGAAATAGAGGAGAATTGAGTGATCAACCTTAAACACTTTCCAGTGAGGGTTCGAGGCTCAATTCCATGGTCCCGGCTCTCGCAAGCATTCTTCATGCAAGTTATGCGCACTTCACGTGGATGATTGGAATTGGTAGAGTTCATATATTGTTTATCATTTTGCTCTACTTGCTTATAGATGTGCCTTGGAAGGATACTTTGCTCTTGACCAACTAGATAGTAGTATTCATTTTAGTTGTATTCATGTAGGTAGATCGCATCTTATAAATCCCATTCTCTTGTGATTCTTCGGTCTTTGGTTCTCTTTTAAGCATGAGCACATGCTTGGTCTAAGTGTGGGGAGGTTGATAAACCCCATTTTTAGAGTTTATCTTGTTCGGATTTTGAGGGTTTTATCGATGTTCTTTCACACTTATTCATAAATAATACATGGTTTTGTGTTCCCTTCTCGATTTTGCTTCATGGATGAAAACATGCCTCTTTTACACTAAATATGCATATTTGAATCCTCTTCTATTACCATTCGATACCGTGATCTGGGTGTTAAGTGATTTCAGAGTTTTTAGGGCAAGGATGGCTTAGAAGAGAGGAAGGAAGCATGCATGAATGGAAGGAGCATGGAAAATGAAGCTTTGGAGCTTGAGCAGCGAGGCGCATGCGTACGTTGCACATACAGGTGGATACGCGCTACTGGATCGGTGCGAGGAAGCCAAAGCTAGAAGCCGGCACATTCGCGTGGCTTAGCCAGAACCTCATGGACGTGCATGCGTGCTTGGCTCTTGCGCGTGGATCGTGAAAACCCTAGGGACGCGCACGCGTCGGTGCCAGATAAACCCCAATTTCATGGTTTATCTTGTGCTTATTTTGGGGAATTTTATCACCTTTTTCCACATTTATTCAATGAAATAGCATGGTTTTGTAATTCTCCCTTGAATTGTGCTTAAGTGTAAAACATGCTTTTTAGGCCCTTAAATTGATGATTTTGATTCACTTTAATTCCATTCGATGCCTTGATGTGTTTGTTAAGTGATTTCAGGTTCATAAGGCAAGTATTGGATGGAAGAAATGAGGAGAAAAGCATTAAAAGTGGAGAATGTATGAAGAAACAAAGATTTGCGATGCATCAATGGGCGCGCATGCGCAGAAGTGATTTCACATAAGGACGCACACGCGTAAAAGGCGCGCACGCGTGAAAGTGGTTTTACATAGAGACGCGCACGCGTACATGCCGCGTCCGCGCGGATGAAAAAATAGCCAAATCGATGCGTACGCGCACATGGCGTGTACGCGCCGATACTCTCACGTGACCCACTTAAAGGCAAAATACTGGGGGCAATTTCTTAGCTGCCCAGGCCCAAATCTAACTTGTTTCTGAGTGTATTTCATGTAGAATTAAAGTCCAAGCAAAGGGGGAGCAATTAGTTTAGCCAACATGAGCTTTTAGTTAGTTTCCTAAAGAGAGAAGCTCCCTCTTTTCTCTAGAATTAGGTTAGGATTAGGTTAAATTGTTATAGATCCATGTTTAATTCCTTTCTTTCGTCTTGCTTCTTTTATAATTTCTCACGTCTATGACTTTATCTCTTTAGTTGTAATGTTAATTTCTCATTTTTCTCTCTTTTGTGATGATAACTCATGATGGATTTGGTTTACAATTAATGCAAATTGATGTTGATGTTTCTTTCATGTTGATTTTGCTTGCTATTGTTAAGTTCTTGTTTATGGTAGTCATGGTTTTTCTTAATTTTAGCAATTTATGATGTTTACTTTTATTACACATTAGGTGTTTATTATAATGCCTCCTATAATTTTTGAGTAGTTCTCTTGACCCTTGGCCTAAGCTAATGGGATTGAGTGATCTTGAGTCCTTGGGTTTTGTTGAATTGGCAATTTTAGAACCCTTGTGGATCAATTTGATAACCATTGACTCTAACCTACTACTAAGTCAATTAGTAGCTAGGTTGGGACTTATGGATTGATGTTGGTCAAGCCATTTGATGTACTCTAAGCCTAGGAGTAGACATTACGTACATAAGACTTTAGAGAGTATACCTAATCAGCTCAGTTTCGCATGATTACTAATGCTTGAATTGTTGACAAGGATAGTGATCTCAATTACCTAAGTCTTAGCCAAGAGTCCTTTACCATGTTTCGTTTAATTGCTTGTTTGAGTTATTTTCCTTGCCATTTACGTTATTGCCCTCTTATCAATCAAACCCCCTTTTACCCCTTCATAGCTAATAATTGACCACTTCATTGCTATCCTCGTGAGACGACCTGAAGTGTAAATACGTTGGTTAATTCTTATTTGGGGTTTGTACATGTTACAACTCAAATTTTTTATGTGAGAATTGTTTGTTGGTTTAGAGCTATGCTTACAACAAAGTTATTATTTCTACTAGAGAAATTCTAGACCGACACGGCAAATTTTCATCAATCAAAATGGCGCTGTTGCCGGGGATGGCAAAGGTGCTATGTTATTAGCTACTTTATATACTGTGAATATCTTGATTTTTGGTTTGTTTGTTGGCTTTTGCTAGTTATAGGATTTTATTTTCTTTGTTTCTTATTATTTCTATTTTTGTTTTCTCTTATCACCATGAATTCTCATCACTTTGGCTATGAGTGTAGTTCAAACTATGTTGTAGAAAATGGAAGCTTCAATGAGGATGTGTATCAAGGATTTGGAAATCAAGGATGGGAGGAACCCCAAGCTTAAGGACAACCTTCTTGGCAACAACCTCCTCTGAACTCATATGGGTATAACCCTGATCCTAATGCATACCAATCCAATGTGTGTGATGACCCCTACTGTGATTGTCAACCATAACCACCACATGCATATGAACCCCCTCCGCGACATAATTTTGAACCACCCTACTCACAAGCTTATTATTACCATTTACCCCCATATGACGCCAACTCATACCCACCATACAACCACCATATGAACCATATCTAGAACCACCGCCTTTCCAACACCAATACTCCCATGAACCACAAAATCCACACACACCACCTCAAGGATTTTACCATTATGAACCACCTTCCAATTACAACAACCTTCCCTGAAATCTTCCACCATCACCTCTCAATGAAGCCTCTATGACGAAATTGAGAGATCTTAAATCTCTTATCTCAAAGCGACAAGAGGAGGAAGAAAATAAGTTTGCGGAGTTAAAGATCAAAAATGGCTATTATGATAGAAGCCATTGGTAACTTGATCTCGTCCCGCCTAAGCTTATGCGATCAAGGTGCTTCCATTGTTGAATGTGGAGAAGCAACCAAAGAGCTTAGTGAGGGAGTGAACTTGAAGCTCCATGGAGAAGAGGAGGAATTAAAACAAGAAATACAACCAGAGGAGGAGGTAGAAGTTAGTGAACAGAAGGAAGTAGTGGTTGGATGTCTAGGATATGTTGAGAACATAAAGGAATCTCAAGTCGAAGAGCCCTCTTCCATGAAGTTTGGAAGGGATGTTAAAGAGGAGAGTGATGTTGAGGAAGTAGATAGAGAGTCAAAGGAAATTGATCAAGAAGTGGATTACATCATTAGTGATTTTTTGTCCACATGGATCAATCCCCTTGATAATCTTGTTGAGCCTTCTTCCAGTGAATTGGAAAGTAATGTCGAGGAGGACGTGCAACCTCCTAGGCATATTGTGAATGAAGAATTGGAAGAAGTGTCCCAAGCAACAAGCCCTCCCATTTATGATGATTCCGAATCGACATACGATCCTCTTGAGTTTGATGATTCCTTCCCCACTGTGCCTGGAATTGATGACGAGGTAGACTTCACTAAACTTCCTATCTATGATGAGAGCGATGGGGAAGAGATAGAAGAAATTGGTGAAGAAGAGTGTAAATTTGAAGAAGCTTGGCGAGAAGTAAAGCTCGACGAACCTCGCCAAGTGGTGGAAGCCTCTAAAAGAGGATGGACGGGAGTAGAGCGTGCTTTGTCATCCAATCTTTCATTTGGGTGGGTGAAACTTCTAACTATTAGCTTTATTATCTTACTTGAGTACGGTTTGCTTGAGACGGATGGCCAACTCAGGGCGCTATGTGGAATTAAGCGAAAGAGGCGGATGTTTAGTGGTTGGAGTTCTAAATCTAGACTCATTATGGTTGAAAGCTCAAAATTGAAGAGTATAGATTGGTGCCATGCTCAATTGAATGGGTCTAGGAGGATAGTTTGGTGCCTTCATGAGGATTCAACTTTCTTGTCACCCGGACAGAATCAAGGCGATCAACTAGAAGATGGGTGCGAAGACAAGATATGGGATCCTGAATCACACTATGGGAACCAATTTTGGGAGCTTATATCTTGGAGAGAACTTCACCAAGGCTTGGTAAAAATGGTTGAAACTTCTGACAACCAATTGAAGGACAAGCACTCTTGGAGGTTCAAGGATGGATACAAGCATAAGCCACCTTGACAAGGAACCTTCCAAATGTCCAAATTAAGGACTTAAACCAAAAGTGCTTGGTGGGAGACACCCCACCATGGTAAACTCTTCCCATTCTCTTGTAGATATAATGAATGAATAAAATGAGTTCCATTGTATATAGATCTTTCCTTCGTAGTACATTTTGTCTTGCTTGCTGATTCATTTATACATTTTATGCTTTGATTAGGGATGATTCTTTGAATTTGAGTTTTTGCTTGGATTGTAAGT
The DNA here is from genome assembly GCF_059453495.1 of Arachis ipaensis. NCBI lineage: Eukaryota > Viridiplantae > Streptophyta > Magnoliopsida > Fabales > Fabaceae > Arachis > Arachis ipaensis. Next base: position 103,296,493 of record NC_142442.1, on the reverse strand, counting down.
TTCCTCAAATTGTTTGAAAAATCCTCAAAAATTCAAAAACATGTTTGATTTTATATCTTAGCTAGTTCTAGAGTCCTTTAGAAGGTTGGGAAAACTATGAGCTCTTCTTGGTGCTCTTAAAAAAAAAAAAAAACAAACCAACCACGCGCAAGCACACAGTACGCGCGCGCGTTGGCTGCGCATCTGATTTTTCTGGGCCAAGGACCAGAGAGTTGTGCCACTATTGGGCCAACTCTGTGCCCAAACCCACGCGGACGCACGCCATAGGCGTCCGCGCCGCTTAGTGTTTCCCTAACCACGCGTAGGCGTACTTGGCGCCTCTGCGCCCCCATCGTCCGTCAACCCATCCACGCACAAGCGCACGGTGCGCGCGTGCGTCGATGCGCTTTTGCATCAATCAGGCCAAAAGACCCGAGAGTTATGCCAACTCTGGGCCAGTTTTGTGCCTCTGGCCCAGCTGACCCGCGCGGACGTGCACTGTACGCGTCCGCGCCCATTCCCAATTATCCCATCTACGCGCAAGCGCGGATGGCGCTTCCGCGCCACTTCCTTATTTTCTCACCCATGCGGACGTGCACGCTGCGCGCATGCGTGGATTCGAATTCCACTTACCCCAGGGACGCGAAGCCCTAGCGCATTCGCGCAGCTCCCCTCTGCAACGTTCTATTTCCCCTTCTCCCTCCATTTCCAAATATCATCCCTACGACCACCGCCGTAAACACCACTATCGTCGCCACACATCCCCCTCTCTCCTCGCCCTCCACTCTTTCTCATCTCTCTCTCCATTCTCACTCCTCTGCTCTCTCTCTTTCTCACCTGTTCCCCCTGCTCTGTCTCTGTTTTCCCTCTACAATCAGCGACCGCCATCATGACCAAGAGCGCCGCCGTGAGCACCACCGCTGGCAGCACTGCCGTGCTGCTTCCCTTATCTGTTTCTCCCATCCTACATTTCTGCTTCTTCTCTATCTTCCAGGTTTATACCTTCCCCTGTTCTGCTTTCTTCACTGTTTTATATTAATTCTGTAATTAGCTTAGTTAGATTAGTTTTGTTAGTTTAGTTTGATTAGCTAGTTAGAGAATCTGGGCTGAGTGGTGGATTTAGGCTTGTTTGAATAATGATGATGATTGAAAGTGTGCCATCCATTGATTTTCCTGCTTTGCTCGTGCTACATGTTTGGCTAGTTTAATGCTGTTTTGTCATGCCTAGTGATACTGAGTCTTATTCTAATTTGAACTCAATTCCCTGAATTCAATCTGGTCTGAAGTATTGGAATTCAGATTACTTGCTTATTGAATGGTTTGTTGTTGATTGAGTGATACAATTTTTCTCGAATTCAATTTGAATTGTCAACTGCTCCACTTTAATTTTCCGTTTTGTTCTTGTTTCAAGACCCTGTTGTTGCTGAATTCCTGCTTTTCTTTGTTCATGATGCTGTTCTGGTGCTGTGCTGAAAGCCAGTATTTTGTGCGTTATTTAAGGAAAGAATGCTCTTTGTAGCAAGCTGGTTTGGTCTGAATTGCTTTCTGAGGTTTGCTGCTTAAAATTTGGCTATTTGTTCAATTCATATTAACTTATACATAATTTTTATGCTTTTGAATTTTAATGAATTCATATGGAATCTGATTTGACTGTTTGAATTTGGTAAATAGCCAATTTATGGATGAAATGCTGCCAGATTTTTCCTAACCATATTTCATAAGTGACATGGTTTTAGTCGAGGCAACAAACTTCTATTTAACAAAATTCTGTGTCAATAGAATTTTGTTTGCTAAATGGTTTTGGAAACTCCTCAAGAACAAGTTTTGGTCATGCTATCATATTCTTCCTTATTATTCATGCTGATTTGCTTATATGCATTGAATAGTTTGAATGAATTTTCAAATTGGCCATCACTTGTAACTCTTTTAAGATTTCGTGCCTCTTGTGCATAAACTTACAAGTTTGAAGGTTTTAATCTATTTGACTAATTGATTCATTTTATTCACACTTAATTTCATCAAGTCACATGGATCCTGAAACTTTCCATTCTTGTCCGAACTTGTGACTTTTATGCATCGTTAGAATTGGTATTGAATGTTGCTTGATTTACTTGTCCCTCAATGTCTTGATTTTACCAACAACATTCAATACGACCATAGTGATCTTCACATTGATTGGTGACTTGTTTTCATATTAGTTGCTCTCTAGCAATATCATATTTCATCATCAGTGACTCTATCCATTTCATGATTGTGAGTGTGCTTCCACCCCTATTTTGTACATTCCTCTTGAATTGAGCCGGTAACCACCATATCACTGATTTTCAACTGATTTATAACTTTAATTTGTTTAACCAACAAACTTCTCTTTTGGTTTTCAACTTAACTCTTTTGATCATTCTTTTGGATATGGCGTCTCTTAGGCTAAATAGACAAGTATTGTGCAATTATGGTTTGAATTCTTAGTTTGTGGCCTGATTTGAATCATATATTATGTTACTTGTATTCCAAGAATTCTCTTTCTTTTACTCACTTCATTAACATGCTTTGCTTTGAGTGCTTTATATCTGCTTGCCTGGCTGCTTATGTTGTATCATCTCTGTTTTTCAGGATGTCAGGCAAAGGGAAAGCCATAGCTACAAGGAAAATCAGTTGCTACCTTCCACTGACCCAATCAAATTCCCAAACCTTTACTATGAGCTCCGCTTCCCCACTTTTCAGAATAAGAACCTAAACATTGAGAAGAAACTGGTCCTTCCCAATGATGTGAGGTGTGCCATAAACACCCGCATTCTGGAGTTGGGATTAGACTTTGTTGACAGAGATTTGGGGAGGATAAACACCTCATGGGTGAGGGAATTTTATTGCAACTTCTTTTGTCCCACTCTGGATTCAGTCCAAGTGCGGGTAGAGAGATTTTGATCACCGAGGCTGCTATTAGGGAGGCATTGCTTTGCCGACCTCGCACTGAGGATACATGTGCCTATGAGCAGGCAGAGGTAGCCATCCACTGCATGACTTTTGATTATGAGGCGCTTAAGCGCGTGATTGCCACACCTGATGCCCCTTGGGTGTTGGATTCTGGGAACAAGAAGCCCAGGGGGATACATTTCACTTATTTGTCGAGAGAGGCTAAGACTTGGCAGCATATTTTCGCCCATTGTGTCCTGCCCGTCACTCACTTCTAAGAGATTCCGATGGATATGCTGGTTCTGATAGGGTGTATAATGGAGGGGAAGGAGGTAGACTTCCCCCGACTGATCAGGCAGAGTATATGGCGCGTGCATATACGTGGCCTCTTGCCATTCCCTACACTGGTTACCAGTATGATTGAGCTGGCTGATGTCACATGGGAGGACGATGATGTGACACCACCACCCCCAGATGAGGACGACAAGGAGGTTACCATTCCATGGGGTGGTTGGGTGCACGAGAAGCCTCCACCCAAGCGCCGTTCTCGAGCCAGAGCAGTGGAGGAGGCAGCTCAGCCCTCATCATCAGCAGCAGGACCCCCCTTTACTTCAGCAGCTGCAGCATCCTTACCACCACCACCAGCACCTGAGCCGACTTACCTGTTGGTGCAGCACCTATTTCGCTTGATGGAGTGCCACGAGCGTCGTATCATGCGACGTCTCGACCGCATAGACCAGGAGTTTGCCTCACAGGGCATTGAGCTACCTCCGCTCCCAGACTCCCCCACCTCCGACGAGCAGGATCAGGAGGAGGAGCATGATGAGGAGCCGACACATTAGGATGCACCTCCAGAGACACAGGCTGCCACGAAGGTTCAGAACCTTCCTGAGGTTCAGCAGGACACTCCTCAGCCACAGCTTGAGCCAGTACCACAGCCACAGCTTGAGCATGAGTGATGGGATAATTTTCGCGGAGAAACGAATTTTTCCAAAACACCCAAAACTAACCGGCAAGTGCACCGGGTCGCATCAAGTAATAAAACTCACGTGAGTGAGGTCGATCCCACAGGGATTGATGGATCAAGCAACATTAGTGGGTGATTAGTTTAGTCAAGCTAACATTGAATGATTTGAGTGACAATTGAATCCAACAGAATGTAAACTTGCAGGAATTATAAAAATGCAGAAAGTAAAATTGCAAGTAACTTGAAGAACAAGAAAGTAAAATAGCTGAAACTTTAAATTGCAAGAAATGTAAATTGCATGGAAAGTAAAGGGGCTGGGTTGCTGGAAATTAAATAGAGCAATGTATCAGAATTCAAAACTCTTGCAGCAAGCTTAAATTGCAGGAAAGTAAATTGGGAGCAATGTAAACAGAGAAGCAAAATTGCAGTGAATTAGAACTTAGAGCAATTGCAGAGGAATTTAAAATTGTGCAGGAAATGTAAATGAGATGTTGAAGATCTCAGGAAATCAATGAGACTAGAAAACAAGTCTAGATCTCAATTCCTTCCTTGATCCAACAGTAAACAATTTGCAGAAGAAATAGAGATGAAAGCAGTAAAGAGAGTTTTAATTCAAATTGCAATTCACTGAAAGTTTGCAGAAGAAGAACAAGAGAAATCTCAAAGTGAGAATGAAACAGAATTCCTTCAATTCTCAACCCAAGATTTAAAACAAAAAGGAAAACTAAAGAGAGAGAGTTCTATATTCCTAATGCTCCCTAGTGGAGCTCGCCCCACTAATCTCTCTATTCGGGCTTCCTTTCTAAAATGAGAATGATGCCTTATATAGGCATTTTTACAAAATGAAAATGAAATTCAAAACAAATTACAATTAAATGAAATTCCTATTTTATCTATCTCTTGTGCCTTTGAGTGATGACAATTGGGCCCTTGCTCTTGATGGAATTGGGTTGATAGAGGCCTTGGTTGATTGCTCTTGGAGTTTGGAGAAGAACCAAATTGAACCGGGTTGGAATCATGAAAGCTTGAGTAAAAGTTGGAGTAAAAGTTAGGGTCTAACTTTTGCTCCAACTTTTCACATCAGCACCCTTCCTTGCTGATACCAACGTTGGGGCAAAAGTTAGGGGTCAAACTTTTGCTCCAACGTTGGCCCCCTTGTGTGCATGTGTGGGGTGCTACTTTGTCCTCTTGTCAACGTTGCCAATTTCATGCCAACTATAGACTATTATATATGGTTGGAAAGCTCTGAATGTCAGCTTTCTAACCCAATTGGAAGCACCTCAATTGGACATCTACAACTCAAGTTATGCTCATTTGAAGAGGACAAGGTTGCTGGCTTTGGTGTGCAGCGTTTGAGGCGACGTTTGCCTCAAACGTGGTCGAAAACGCCAGTTCTGGAGGCCCAAACATATTGTCCACCCCATACTATTATACATTGTTGGAAAGCCCTGGCTGTCTACTTTCCAATGCCGTTGGGAGCACATCATTTGGAGCTCTACAGCTCGAGTTATACTCCGTCGAAGGTGCAGAGGTCAGTTGGCCTCACTGCAGGTTGCCACCATGTTCGTTTATGCTCATTGCGGGGCAGTTTTCTCCCTCAATTTTAGTGTCCACCATGCAGTGCCATATATGCTTGGAAAGCTCTCGATTCCTACTTTCCATTGCTTTTTGAATCACCTCATTTGGAGCTCTGTAACTCATGTTATTCTTGTTGGAAGTATACCCCTTGCACACTCATGGCGCCAACGTTAGCCAAAAAGTTAGGGGCTAACGTTGGCGCAAACTTTTGCTAGCCTAGGGAGTGTTTTTCATGTGCCAACGTTAGCCAAAAAGTTAGGGGCTAATGTTGGCGCAAACTTTTGCTCATCCAGGGAGTGTTTTTCATGCCAAAAGTTAGCCAAAAAGTTAGGGGCTAACTTTTGCTCCAGCTTTTGCCCAAAAGTTAGCCAAAAAGTTAGGGGCTAACTTTTGGTCCAGCTTTTTGCTTCCTGGTTCATTTTCAATTAATCCAAAAGTTTGAGCTAAAGTTTGAGGCAAACTTTTGCTCAAACTTTTTGTTCTCTCTTCCTCCTAGCCATTCCTTCTTGCTTCATCCTTTCTCCAAGCTTTCTTCACCTATCATTAATCAACCAAACACATCAAAGCTATGCTCAAAATCACGAGATATTCATTCTTTCATAATATGTGACAATTATAGCATAAAACCTCATGAAATAGCATGAATTCATACATGGTTGATTAAATCAAAGGAAACATGAAAATCTACCCAATTGGCTTGCTTATGGCTCAAGAAAGTGCATAAAACCTATTGAAAACAAATGAAAAAGCATAGCAAAAACATGACATGGTGACATGTCATCACAACACCAAACTTAAACCTTGCTTGTCCCCAAGCAAGAAAAGAATCATGCAATAAAGATTGACAATCCAAGGCAAGAAGAATAGCAACTCAATGTTCATGGTAAGCTAGTTTTCTAAGCATGCTACAATCACAAAAGAAATGTAAATGATTGATGCTTCCATCTAGCTCAATTTATGAAATCTTTTTCTTATATTTCTTCCTTGAAACAAGCTTTTGATTTTCTTATTAGCTTCTCCTTTTGGGTGCTTTGCCCCATGAGTTGATAACAAAGCTACGACTTCTAAATGCTTTGTTTTCAAGTATTACCACTTGATACATAAGCACCACAAGCATTTGATTAGAGGACTTCATTAAGCTCATTTTTCTTTTCTTTTCTTGACTCTCTAATCATTGATGCTCAAAGCCTTGAGCTTTGAGGAAGTGCTTTTGCACTTTGAGCCTAACCTTGACTTCTAAGTGTTTTGTTTTCAAGCATTTGGCTTGATACATAAACACCACAAGTACTTAACAAATGAATTGCCATTGGTACTCAGAGCCTTCAGCTTTCTCATTCTTTCCCTTTTTCTTTTCTTGCTTTATTTTGCATTTGCTTCTTCAAGGTTTTCATGATTTTAAAAAATTTCACAAAATGTTCTAGATGAAAACTTCAATTAAATAAAATCCAATGCAATTGAGCAACAATTAATCATACTAGCTTTCCAATACTCGTATGCACATGCTAAACTCTTCTTTAGTTCCTTGTTTGTTTATGATCATGATGCTTTACTGCTTTTGAATTCACAAAACTCAAGTTGGTAATCACAATGGCATGGCAACATGTTATAAATCAATATTCAAGCTATGCTTTATTCATACACACATGTAAACAGAAAAGATGAAGACAATCATGCATTTTAAGCGCTGGAAACAAATGAGGAGAAAAGGAACTTTACAACCTTGTAGTTCATCTTCATTATTGTTGTCCTTTTTCCTCTATTCTTTCTCCTTCCCTTGCCAAACTCAGACTGCTTGCTCATCCTCAAGCAACAATTAGAACAATGGCTAGGGGCTAAGATGGATCATGAATGTCTTACACAATGAAAAGTTAGTAGTACATGTGTTCTAAGCAAGCAAAATTAAAGATAATAATCAAGGCATAAGAGACACAGACATTGTGATTGCAAACTTAAGAAGGTGAGCATAATACTTTGCATAAAGAATAAGTGGCACACCAAACTTAGTGTGACACTTTCACTTGGAATTGATGCAAGTATCTTGTACAGATTTGAAGCAAATTGTGTTGCATAGCAACACCAAACTTAGAATGCAATCCTATGTCAATTTATTTGAACTAAAACTAAACAAAAGAAACTGTTATATGTTAAATACAATCACCAAATGAAGAGTCTGTTATGAATAAGGATGTCTTTGTGATGTATTAACAAAAACAGTTAATGAAGGAAAGCATTAAAAACAAGTAAATAAATGAAACAAAGAGAAAACAAAAATTATCCAACTAAGAAAAAAAATAACACTGTAAAAGGCAATATGATTATGCAGACAAGTGATGTTGCTGGATTCATTGCATAGAAAATTAAGTGGCACACCAAACTTAGAATCTTAGCGTGACACTTCATGTAGAATTGATGCAATCATCCAAACGGGATTGAAAACAATTTGTTGCAAGGCAACACCAAACTTAGAATGTGATCATATGCCAATTTATTGAAATTTAAACAAAGCAAGGAGAAGAAATGTACCTACTGTCTACCTGTTCTTTACTTTCTTCCTTTTCTTCCAATTTGTTAAGAGAAATGACTTCAAAGAAGGAGAAGTTTCAGCTACTGTCCCTTGCCTTGGCTTTTCCTCAGCAAGCTTCCTTTTGCAAATGGCTTGATTGATCTTGCTTGCTGGATTAGGGACAGGATTGGTGCTCTTGTTAGTTGCCTTCACTTCTTTGAATCCAAGTCTTGGTTGTTGTATGATTATTGGAGTTTTGTATTCATCCAGAGCCTTTTGAATCGGTGGTTCCATGAACTCTTCCTCACTTGAGTGTAAATTTTCTGGAATGACTTCCTCACTTTCTTGCTCCTCCACTTCCTCTTTTACACTCAACATTTGTTTTAATAGCTCTATCATGGAGGAGGTTTGTTGATCTTCCCAACATTTCTTCATCTTCTCTTCATATTTTTCGATCACAGATTCAAGGGAAGTTTGTGAGGGTTGTGAATGTTCATGTTCCTTTATCACCTCAAGAGCAGTTTCAGGTTCCACTACTTTCACCACCTCTTCCTTTTTTGCAATTTCACTTGACACAGGGACCTTGCATTCTTGTTTTTCCATTTTCTCCTTCCTTGCATTCAACAATTGGCCTGCCATCACTTCCATGTTTTTGAGGGAGTTTTCTAGTTCTTTATGGTATTTCTCTTCCTCCTCCGCAAATCTTTTGAGCATGGACTAAAGCTTTGAGAGGCTTTAGTTCATGGAAGTTTGTGTGGGTGATGAGTTTTGACAGAGGCTTTCTGTTGAAGCGTGGTCAAGTGATGATATCTTCGAATGAATATCATGTGGAGCATTAGAATTCCCTTCCCAGCCACCATTAGAATCATGACTTGCATCATTTTGTGGTGGAGGGAAATATCCCATATAATTTCCTTTCTCATCTTGTGGTTCTGAAGCATAGCTCTATGACTTGGAGTGCTCAGAATTGGTATTTTCTTGGTGATATTCCCAGCCACCATTAGAGATTGGTGATGGTGGGTGATATCCCATAAAATTTTGTTTGACCAAATGATGAGTTGAACTCCATTTGTATTTTGCAAACATCAATGAAAATTGAAATTACTCATATCAGAGATGAGAATTTCTTAGTGAGGCAAAAACACAAACACCTTGGTTTCAGCTTAGAACAGAGAACAAAAATAAAGAAAATGCTTGATCTAGACTTCTCACCCACATAATCATTGTTGATCTAATCAATCCCCGGCAACGGCGCCAAAAAACTTGATGGGATAATTTTCGCGGAGAAACGAATTTCTCCAAAACACCCAAAACTAACCGACAAGTGCACCGGGTCGCATCAAGTAATAAAACTCACGTGAGTGAGGTCGATCCCACAGGGATTGATGGATCAAGCAACTTTAGTGGGTGATTAGTTTAGTCAAGCTAACATTGAATGATTTGAGTGACAATTGAATCCAACAGAATGTAAACTTGCAGGAATTATAAAGTGCAGAAAGTAAAATTGCAAGTAACTTAAAGAACAAGAAAGTAAAATAGCTGAAACTTTAAATTGCAAGAAATGTAAATTGCATGGAAAGTAAAGGGGCTGGGTTGCTGGAAATTAAATAGAGCAATATATCAGAATTCAAAACTCTTGCAGCAAGCTTAAATTGCAGGAAAGTAAATTGGGAGCAATGTAAACAGAGAAGCAAAATTGCAGTGAATTAGAACTTAGAGCAATTGCAGAGGAATTTAAAATTGTGCACGAAATGTAAATGAGATGTTGAAGATCTCAGGAAATCAATGAGACTAGAAAACAAGTCTAGATCTCAATTCCTTCCTTGATCCAACAGTAAACAATTTGCAGAAGAAATAGAGATGAAAGCAGTAAAGAGAGTTTTAATTCAAATTGCAATTCACTGAAAGTTTGCAGAAGAAGAACAAGAGAAATCTCAAAGTGAGAATGAAACAGAATTCCTTCAATTCTCAACCCAAGATTTAAAACAAAAAGGAAAACTAAAGAGAGAGAGTTCTATATTCCTAATGCTCCCTAGTGGAGCTCGCCCCACTAATCTCTCTATTCGGGCTTCCTTTCTAAAATGAGAATGATGCCTTATATAGGCATTTTTACAAAATGAAAATGAAATTCAAAACAAATTACAATTAAATGAAATTCCTATTTTATCTATCTCTTGTGCCTTTGAGTGATGACAATTGGGCCCTTGCTCTTGATGGAATTGGGTTGATAGAGGCCTTGGTTGATTGCTCTTGGAGTTTGGAGAAGAACCAAATTGAACCGGGTTGGAATCATGAAAGCTTGAGTAAAAGTTGGAGTAAAAGTTAGGGTCTAACTTTTGCTCCAACTTTTCACATCAGCACCCTTCCTTGCTGATACCAACGTTGGGGCAAAAGTTAGGGGTCAAACTTTTGCTCCAACGTTGGCCCCCTTGTGTGCATGTGTGGGGTGCTACTTTGTCCTCTTGTCAACGTTGCCAATTTCATGCCAACTATAGACTATTATATATGGTTGGAAAGCTCTGAATGTCAGCTTTCTAACCCAATTGGAAGCACCTCAATTGGACATCTACAACTCAAGTTATGCTCATTTGAAGAGGACAAGGTTGCTGGCTTTGGTGTGCAGCGTTTGAGGCGACGTTTGCCTCAAACGTGGTCGAAAACGCCAGTTCTGGAGGCCCAAACATATTGTCCACCCCATACTATTATACATTGTTGGAAAGCCCTGGCTGTCTACTTTCCAATGCCGTTGGGAGCACATCATTTGGAGCTCTACAGCTCGAGTTATACTCCGTCGAAGGTGCAGAGGTCAGTTGGCCTCACTGCAGGTTGCCACCATGTTCGTTTATGCTCATTGCGGGGCAGTTTTCTCCCTCAATTTTAGTGTCCACCATGCAGTGCCATATATGCTTGGAAAGCTTTCGATTCCTACTTTCCATTGCTTTTTGAATCACCTCATTTGGAGCTCTATAACTCAAGTTATTCTTGTTGGAAGTATACCCCTTGCACACTCATGGCGCCAACGTTAGCCAAAAAGTTAGGGGCTAACGTTGGCGCAAACTTTTGCTAGCCTAGGGAGTGTTTTTCATGTGCCAACGTTAGCCAAAAAGTTAGGGGCTAACGTTGGCGCAAACGTTTGCTCATCCAGGGAGTGTTTTTCATGCCAAAAGTTAGCCAAAAAGTTAGGGGCTAACTTTTGGTCCAGCTTTTTGCTTCCTGGTTCATTTTCAATTAATCCAAAAGTTTGAGCTAAAGTTTGAGGCAAACTTTTGCTCAAACTTTTTGTTCTCTCTTCCTCCTAGCCATTCCTTCTTGCTTCATCCTTTCTCCAAGCTTTCTTCACCTATCATTAATCAACCAAACACATCAAAGCTATGCTCAAAATCATGAGATATTCATTCTTTCATAATATGTGACAATTATAGCATAAAACCTCATGAAATAGCATGAATTCATACATGGTTGATTAAATCAAAGGAAACATGAAAATCTACCCAACTGGCTTGCTTATGGCTCAAGAAAGTGCATAAAACCTATTGAAAACAAATGAAAAAGCATAGAAAAACATGACATGGTGACATGTCATCAATGAGCCACAGCCTGGCGCGAATGATGACCCCCCTCCCGAGCTTCAGCAGTAGCATTGAGGATGATGCTTCATTCTAAAGTGTGGGGAGGTCACCGTTCGTGACCGGTGTATTGCGTTTATGTGGTGAACTTTCTGACATTTATCTCTAGTTTCTTGATAAACCACTATTTTATGGTTTCTATTATGTTTAATTATGTGGTTTTATCATGATCCGTACCCACTTATTCCTTAAATTAGCATGAAATTATAATTCCTTCCTGAATTTATAACATGTTTGAAAACTGCTTCCTAGAGACTTTAATTATGTATTTTTTATTCTCCTTTATTCCATTCGATGCCGTGATCTGTGTGTTGAGTGTTTCAGACTTTATAGGGCATGAACGAGTTGGAGATTGGAAAGGAAGCTAGCAAAAATGGAAGGAACACAAGAAGTAAGGAGATAACCAACGAGAAGTGACGCGGTCGCATGGCTCACGCGACCGCGCGAAGGAGAGCAAATCGCAGTGACGCGGCCGCATGGCTCACGCGGCCGCGCTGATTGGAAAAGCTCAGGCGACGCGGTAGTGTGGACGACGCGAATGCATGGCAAGAAAAAGTACGAATGACGCGTCTGCATGGATGACGCGATCGCATGACATGTGCGATCTGCATAATCTGCAGAATTTGCAGGGGGCAATTTTGGACCTTATTTTGACCCAGTTTTCGGCCCGAAACAGCAGACTAGAGACATAGAATATGCAAAAACAAAAGACAACATTCATTCTACACAGTTTATATTTTTAGATCTAGTTTTTCCTCCTTTAGGTTTTTCTCTCTAGGTTTTAGAATTTTAATTTTGGGAATTGATCTTAGCATTGGAACATTGAGAAGAGTTATTTCCTCATCAAGACCTCGTCATTCTAGTTCGTTCTCTTAACTTGGTTTTATTCTTCCATGTTCTTTGCTTTGTTCAATTTTGTCATTTGAATACTTTCATGATTATTTGATACAAGGATTATTTCTTCCATTTTAATTTATTTTTCCATTCCAATAATCATGTCTTCTTTTAATTCCCTTTCATGTGTTATGGATTTATTATTTACAATGAGTGAGTAGTTCCCCCACTTGATAGGGAGTTGATTGAAAGGAACTCTTGGGTTGGAAGGATTGAATGAAAAATTATAATTGGGTTAAATGTGGGATTGTTATCTAATCACTAACACCAATCCCTTTGAACTAAGTGGGTTGCAACTCGTGAACAGATCTAGCATTCCAACTTGTTTGACTTTCCTTTACCTAGTAAAGGATAATTAAATAGAACAGCCATTAATTATAAATTAATCTCGAGATCGTTCCATCGATAATAGAGATTCCAACTAATCAACTCCCAGTCAAGGCTTTTATTCATATTATTTAAATTTCCTCTTTTTAATTTTCCCTCTACTTAACTCAACTTCTTGGCACATCTGATTAATAAAATAGCACACTTTTCTGCAACTCGTTGGGAGACGACCTGGGACTCCAACTCCCAGTAATTTTTAATTTAAACTCTCTGTGACATATTTCTAAATTGATAGGCAGATTTTTGGTGAGTTAAGAACTATACTTGCAACGTAACTATTTTAATAATTTTTAATTCACCAACTTCTGTGCCTCATCATTTCTGCTACCTTATTTTATTTTGCACATTATCTTTGAGATCATTTGGGGATTACTGTATATATTTGTCATTGTAGATACCTTTATTTTGGTTGTTGCACGCTTTTATTATATATATAGGTATATTGCATCTTAGTTTTTTATTGTGATTAGAAAAATATTTTGGATTGTAAAACTTAGTAGACCCTTTTTGTATAAGAAATGTGTTTTGATTGAAATAGGGATAAACTAGAGAAAATGTTTTTTAAAATTTTCTAAATCACAACATTGCATTAGAATAAGCCTAGTCAATATGATGAAAATTTCCAAGAATTTCATTTCTAAGGCACCACCCCAATTGGTTGAAATTTTTTTTAGAACTTGCTTAAATTATACACCTTGTGGATCATGTTTTGAGCAAAGAACATAAGCATGTGAGATTTGAGCCTAATTGTGTGGCTACATCATATAGCAACTTATTTTCATTCTTGTGTGCATCATTCTCTTTCTATGATTGTAATATTTGATTTGTTTAATTCTATATGTCTATTATTCTATGTATACATGCAATTACATAATTGAGGCCATTGTTCAAATAGCTCACTTACCCAAATAGCTAACCTTTTATCTTCCATTGTTAACCAATTTTGAGCCTATGCTTAACCCAATTGCTCTTAATTATAGCACATTACAAGCCTAAGTGAAAAACAATAAATGTCCCTTGTTTGGATCTTTGATTAGCTTAGGCTAGTAAGAGTGTTCATCATTAGATTTTGGGATAGTCGGGTACATTGGGTAGAGATAAAAGTGTGTTTATGTTTTTGTTGAAAAATCTTGGAAATTAGCTTTCAAAAAAAATATTGAAATTAGAAAAAGAATTGCAATAAAAAGGGGACAAAAATGCCCCAATGTTCAATGTTTAATAATGATCGATGCATATGTGTGGTGATCTAAAGGAAATGCATGAGTGTGTAAAAAAAGTGAAGAATGGATAGCTAGGTTTGTTTCGAATTGTATAGGTTGTCATAGGTTAGGTGGGAAGTTTAAGTTAATTAAAGATTCAAATCTCTAGCTCACTTAACCATATGCATCCTACCTTGACCCTAGCCCCATTACAACCTATGGGAAAGCCCTCATGATATTTGTATGTATGCATAAAGTAATTGTTGATTGTTGGATGAAAAAAAAATCTTGGAAAGCATGATTAGGGGAGAATTAAGTGAATCAACCCCATACACTTGAGTGCCTAGAGCGGATACATATCCGGTGAGGGTTCGATCGCTCAATTACATGTTTCCACCCATGATCATCTTTTCTTGCAAGCTTGTAAGATCTTTCAATGATTCAATCCAATTGTGGTTTCGTTGATTGCTAATGCCTTAGCCCCTGTGCTTGCATATGTATTCTTGGAGATTGATTTATTTTGACTAAGCCATTGCATTCATGTAAATAGGTTACATATAGATAGATTGCATTTAGTTAGCTTGCGTTGAATAAATGTTGATACCCTTTGCTTCTTTCTTAATTTTAGCATGAGGACATGCTTGGTTTAAGTGTGGGGAGATTTGATAAACCCCGATTTCATGGTTTATCTTGTGCTTATTTTGGGGGATCTTATCACCTTTTTCCACATTTATTCAATGAAATAGCATGGTTTTGTAATTCTCCCTTGAATTGTGCTTAAGTGTAAAAACATGCTTTTTAGGCTCTTAAATTGGTGATTTTGATTCACTTTAATTCCATTCGATTTCTTAATGTGTTTGTTAAGTGATTTCAGGTTCATAAGGCAAGTATTGGATGGAAGAAATCAGGAAAAAAGTATACAAAGTGGAGAATGCATGAAGAAACAAAGATTGGCGATGCATCAATGAGCGCGCACGCGTACAAGGCGCGCACGCGCAGAAGTGATTTCACATAAGGACGCGCACACGCGAAAGTGGTATTACATAGAGACACGCACGCGTACATGCCGCGTCCGCGCGGATGAAGAAATATGCAAATCGACGCGCACGCGCACATGGCGCGTACGCGCCGATACTCTCACGTAACCCACTTAAAGGCAAAACGCTGCGGGCGATTTCTGAGCTGCCCAGGCTCAAATCCAACTTGTTTCTAAGTGTATTTCATGCAGAATTGAAGTTCAAGCAAAGGGGGAGCAATTAGTTTAGCCAACATGAGCCTTTAGATAGTTTTCTAGAGAGAGAAGCTCCCTCTTCTCTCTAGAATTAGGTTAGGGTTAGGTTAAATTATTATAGATCCATGTTTAATTCCTTTCTTTCATCTTGCTTCTTTTATAATTTCTCACGTCTATGACTTGATCTCTTTAGTTGTAATATTAATTTCTCATTTCGCTCTCTTTTTTTATGATAACTCATGATGGATTTGGTTTACAATTAATGCAAATTAATGTTGATGTTTCTTTCATGTTGATTTTGCTTGCTATTGTTAAGTTCTTGTTTATGGTAGTCATGGTTTTCCTTAATTTTAGCAATTTATGATGTTTACTTTTATTACACATTAGGTGTTTGATATAATGCCTCCTATAATTTTTGAGTAGTTCTCTTGACCTTTGGCCTAAGCTAATGGGATTGAGTGATCTTGAGTCCTTGGGTTTTGTTGAATTGGCAATTTTAGAACCCTTGTGGATCAATTTGATAACCATTGACTCTAACCTACTACTAAGTCAATTAGTAGCTAGGTTAGGACTTATGGATTGATGTTGATCAAGCCATTTGACGTACTCCAAGCCTAGGAGTAGACATTACGTACTTAAGGCTTTAGAGAGTAGACCTAATGAGCTCGGTTCCGCATGATTACCAATGCTTGAATTGTTGACAAGGATAGTGATCTCAATTACCTAAGTCTTAGCCAAGACTCCTTTACCTTGCTTCGTTTAATTGCTTGTTTGAATTATTTTCCTTGCCATTTACATTATTGCCCTCTTATCAATCAAACCCCCTTTTTACCCCTTCATAGCTAATAATTGACCACTTCATTGCTATTCTCGTGAGACGATCCGAAGTCTAAATAATTTGGTTAATTCTTATTTGGGGTTTGTACATGTGACAACTCAAATTTTTTATTTGAGAATTGTTTGTTTGTTTGGAGCTATGCTTACAACGAAGTTATTATTTCTACTAGAGAAATTCTAGACCGACACGGCAAATTTTCATCAATTAGTGCTCGCACGTGATTTTTAAGTGAAAATGTGCCCAGCAAATTCACAGAAGCTGTAGGGTCCAGTTGGAACTGATTATGGCGCCAAAACCCATAAGAAGACCAAGGGATGAGGGGATTCTGATTGATTCACTCTTTTTTAGATATTTTCTAGTTAGTTTTTGGAAGTTACATTTTGTAAAGAGAGAAACTCTAGCTTCTCTCTAGGGTTTTGCTTCTCAAATTAGAATTTTCTTGCATACATTGGTGAGATCTATTGTCAATTGAATTCTACATTGCTACAAGTTGTAGATCTAGATTCTCCTACTCTCAATTTAGTTCTTGTTGTTCAAGTTACTTGTGGATCTTAGCTTTTGGATGTTGTTACTTCTATTTCCATTAATACATTGAGGTAATTTCATGTTCCTAGTTGTCAATTGTTGATTGTTGTTAATCTCGTGTAGGGTATATCTTCGATTGCAAGTTTACTCTCAATTTTACAATGCCTTTCTTTCTTGCTCTCCAAGTGTTTGAGAAAATGCCAACTTTAACTATGGAGTAGATTTTTCATACTTGGCTTAGGGATTGAGATATTGGAGACACTTGAATTATCAATGTCCTTTGTTGATTATCAATTGGAGATTGCTAAT
Organism: Arachis ipaensis; assembly: GCF_059453495.1. Lineage (NCBI taxonomy): Eukaryota > Viridiplantae > Streptophyta > Magnoliopsida > Fabales > Fabaceae > Arachis > Arachis ipaensis. The sequence goes on along the minus strand of NC_142442.1, from coordinate 103,279,547 downwards.
TGGTTTGAATGTCACTAAAGTTAGACTTCCCTATGGTTAGACTAGGACTTGTGAACTCAAATTGATTACTTTCACTTGACTTTCCTTAATACTAGAGGTTAACTAAGTGAAGCAATAACTAATTGTGATCACAATTAATAGAGATGATGATGATGGGAAGTCCAATCCTCACTTCTAGCCAAGGCCTTTATATTGCTTGATTCTCATTCACACTATTGGCTTGTTCCTCTCTTGTATGAAACTCCAAACAGCACTACACTTTCTAACCAACAACGTACATCTTAGAGCACTCCTAGGGAGAACGATTCGGGAGTCATACTCTCAGTTATTGATTTTAGATTGTTCGATGTGGAATTACGTGTCAGTTTAGACTATACTATGATTAGATTTATTGATAAATTCTACACCGGCATAAAATCATTCATCAGTCACCGCTTGGAGCAAAGGTCTAATAGCAAATAACTTGGGCACAACCACAGTTGCCTACACTCTAACTGAAGGCCAGTCAAACAACAGACCTCCCTTCTTCAACGGGAAGAACTATACCTACTGGAAAGAGAGGAAGCGAATCTTCATCCAATCCATTGATTACAACATATGGAAGATCGTTGTAAGCAGCCCCAAAATTCCAACAAAAACAAGTGCTGATGGAATGGTGACTCCAAAAGAAGAAACTGAATGGAATGAAGATGATAAGAAGAAAGTGGAGCTGAACGTTAAAGCCATCAACCTTCTATACTGTGCTATTAGTTTTGAAGAGTATCGAAAGGTGTCAAGATACAAGATAGCCAAAGAAATCTGGGAGAAACTCCAGGTTACACACAAAGGCACCAAGCAAGTAAAAGAAACAAGGATTGATATACTATGAAAAGAATACGAGATGTTTAATATAAAGGATGGAGAAAGTATTGATGAAATGTTTGAGAGATTCTCAATCATAATCAACAGCCTCGATGCTATGGGTACAACCTACACGGAACAAACCCAAGTGAGAAAAATCCTTAGAAGCCTCACAAAGGAATGGGAAACAAAGGCCACTGTCCTAGCTGAGAGTAATAACCTAAGTCCCATAACCTATGATGAGCTGAGAATGAAACTCTTTCCCTATGAAACCACAAACACAAACCCAGACTCAAAGAAAAAGGGAATAGCCCTTAAGTCAAGAGTTGAATCAAAAGAAAGTGAGTCCAGTGGCAGTTTTTCATATGATGAACTTGTGTTTTTTGCTAGGAGACTTAGAAGGCTAATGAGGAACAAAAGCAAGTACAAGGGTTCAAGCTTAAAGGAGTACAAGAAAGACATGAGTAAAGTGATTTGCCACTATTACAAGGAGGCTGGGCATCTCAAGTACAATTGTCCGAAACTAAAAAAGGAGGATAAAGGAAAGAAAGAAAAGAAAAGAGTGCTCATGGCATCTTGGGAGGATCTTGAGAACAACTTGGATGAGAAAGAAGACTCTGAATGTGAAGCTCAAATTTGTTACATGGCTGGTGAAGATCAACTTGATGAGGTAAATTACTATGACTTGTCCATTGATGACCTATGTGTTATCATAGATGATCTCACTTTAAATTCTAAAAAATTGTTGATCAAATACAATAAGTGCAAATCTGAAAAAGAAATGCTGAAAGATGAAAATGATTTTTTGAAAGAAAAGGTGAAGGAAACTAAATGTGCTTTGGGTATTATTGAAGAAAATAGATTTCTAAAATCTGAACTTGAAAACTAAAAGGAAAGCACATTGTGGATTCTTCTCAAGAGCTCATTGCTGAAAACAAAAGATTAAATGAAATGATCAAGAGATTGAATATTGATTTAGCAAAGTTTGCTCATGGTTCAAGAAACTTGGACAAACTACTTGCAAATCAAAGATCAATGTTTGAAAAATCTGGTTTAGGATATGTGACAAAAAATGATACAGTTTTTAATAACTCCACAAAATCCATGGCCTCTTCCTCAAAAACAATATCAATTATCAACAAATCTAGTCTGGGACTTCTTCCCACCTATGAAGGGAAATTTGAAAATTCTTGTTTTGGGGAAACTGAATCATCTTCAAGAACTGATCCGATACCAAACAAGGCGGGTCTGGGCTATATTTCAACCAATGAGGTTACCTTCAAAAATCCATCTTTTCAAAATAGAATCTCAACTTCAAAAGGCCAAAATACTTTCAAAAATTATGGTTTGAATGCTTTTACAAAAAGGAACATTAACAACAAAAATCACTGTGTTAAAAGAAATGCACATCTTCTAAAAATCAGAAAAACTCAAGTCCTTAATCATTTTTAGCATCAAAATTCAAATCAATTTCAGCAACATGCATCAAGAAATAGTTGCTTTAATTGTAAGAAAACTGGTTACTCTTACTTACAATGCTTCATTGAAAAAAAAAGTAGGAAACCAAACTTACAATGTTGTTTATGACTTTAATGCACTTGGGCAACCAAGGTGGATTAACTTCAAAGGATCTAAATTAATTTGGATACCTAAGGTTGATTGAAATCATATGCAAATTTGCCTAGAATCAAAGAAAAAGAAAGATTTGTGGTACTTGGATAGTGGGTGTTCTAGGCACATGACTGGAAGGTCCACTTTCTTCATCAAATTAAACAACTATGATGGAGGTTTTGTGACCTTTGGAGATGATGGAAAAGGTAAAATTGTTGCTGTTTGAAAAGTAGGTAATGATCACTCTACTTTCATTAGTGATGTCTTTTTGGTTAATGGTTTAAGGCATAATCTTTTGAGTATAAGTCAATTGTGTGATCTGGGCTATTTGGTGACTTTCAAAAGATTGGAGTGCTGTGTTGTGAATGGAAAGACCAATGATGTAATGTTTATTGCTAAGTATTGTGATAATGTGTATGGACTTACACTTGATGAACTAAAGGATCAAAATGTAGCTTGTTTTCACTCTAAAGGATTTGAAAATTGGGTATGGCATAAGAGATTGGGCCATGCTAGCATGTTTCAAATAAACAAGCTTGTTAAGAAAGAATTAGCAAGAGGTCTTCCTTTGATAAAATTCGACAAAGACATCACTTGTGATGCTTGTCAAATGGAAAAACAAACAAAGAATTCATTTAAATCAAAGGAAGACATCTCCACTAATAGACCATTGGAATTGATACATATTGATTTATTTGGTCCAACAAGAACTCAGAGCTTAGGTAGTAAACAAGATGGTTTAGTAATAGCGGATGACTACACTAGATTTGGTTAGGTTTTATTTCTTGCACACAAAAATGAAGCCTTTTTGGCTTTTGAAACTTTTAGCAAGAAAGTTCAAAATAAAAAGAATTTAAAGATCTCCTCAATAAGAAGTGATCATGGAAAGAAGAAGTAGAAGTATTAAAGAAATGACAAGAGCCATGCTTTGTGAAAGTAATGTTCCAAAATTTCTTTGGGCTAAAGCAGTTAACACAGCTTGCCACATTTTGAATAGAACCCTCATAAGGAAATTTTTGAAGAAAACACATTATGAACTTTGGAAAGGTCACCCACCAAACTTAAATTACTTGCATATCTTTGGATGCAAATGTTTTGTTCAAAATAACAAAGATAATTTGGAAAATTTTGATCCAAAGGCATATGAGTGTTTATTTGTAGGATATTCTACAACTAGTAAAGCATATAGAGTTAATCATCAAGATGCTAGAATAATTGAGGAGTCCATACATGTTACATTTTGTGACACTAAATTGGTTCGAAGAATTTTGGAAGATTGTGATGCAGGTAACCAGGGTCAAAAGGATGACGAAAAAGGCCAAAATCATGAGAGTAAAAATTCTGAACAAAATGAATTTGAAACTGCAGTTGCAGAAAATCCTGTAGGAGACAATTTTGTTTTGTCTCATGAATCTGGTGATCATCCTGAAATAAAAAGTTCATTGAATCCCTCAGTAATCGATTTTGTTACTAAGTCCACAAGACCTCGTAAGTGGAGATTCCTCAAGAACTATCCTTAGGAATTCGTCATTGGGGATGTTTCACAAGGTGTCAAAACTCATTCCTCCACTAGAAAAGAAAATGAAGAAACAAACATTGCTTTTCTCTCTCAAATGGAGCCTCAAAATATCAAGGAAGCTCTTGATGACCATCCTGGGTAAAAGCAATGGAGGAAGAGCTTCATGAGTTTAAAAAGAACAAAGTTTGGATATTAGTTCCAAAGCTATGTGACAAGAAAGTGACAAGCACCAAGTGGATATTTCGGAACAAGTTGGGTGAGGATGGAAGCATTGCTAGAAATAAAGCAAAATTGGTGGCACAAGGATACAGCCAAGAAGAGGGAATAGATTTTGATGAATCCTTTGCCCATGTCGCCCGAATGGAAGCCATAAGACTTCTTCTTGCTTATGCTGCTTATTGTGGTTTCAAATTTTATAAAATGGATGTGAATGTGTATTCTTAAATGCTGTGATAGATAGAGAAGTGTATGTGGCATAGCCACCTGGTTTTGAAAATAAGGAATTTCCTAACCATGTTTTTGAACTTTCTAAAGCTCTCTATGGATTAAGACAAGCTCCTAGGGCGTGGTATGAGAGACTTAGTTCTTTTCTTTTGAAAAATGGCTTTCAAAGAGGCACCACAAACACTACTCTATTTATTAAGAATTCAAATGATTCTTTCATTCTAGTCCAAATTTATGTTGGTGACATTATTTTTGGTTCAGTAAATGAATCCCTTTGTACTGAATTTGGAAAACTCATGACATGTAAATTTGACATGAGTATGATGGGTGAACTTAATTTTTTCCTTGGGCTTCAAATTAAGCAAACAGAAAATGGTATTTTCATTCATCAAGAGAAGTATGCCAAGGAACTAGTTATGAAATTTGGTATGGAAAATGCCAAACCCATGGGAACTCCCATGCACCCTAATTCAAAATTAGAAAAGGGTGAAGCTGAGAAAGATGTAGATGAGACTAAGTATAGTGGAATGATTGGTTCTCTTATGTACTTAACTTCCTCAAGATCTGATATTGTGCAAAGTGTTGGAATGTGTTTTAGATTCCAATCTAAACCTAAAAAGTCACATCTTTCAACAGTTAAGAGGATCATTAGATATGTTCATTGCACATCCAATTTTAGCTTATGGTACCCTAAGATTGATGATTTTTTTGCAGTTGGTTACTGTGATGCAGATTTTACTGGAGATAAAGTGGATAGAAGGAGTACATCAGGCGTATGCTGCTTTCTTGGGAAGTCCCTAAACGTTTGGTCAAGTAAGAAGCAGTCCACAGTAGCCTTATCCACTGCAGAGGTTGAGTATATAGCTACTTCCTCTTGTTGTTCTCAGCTTATTTGGTTGAAAACGCAACTTGCTGATTATAAATTAAATGCTGAAAATATTCCTTTGTTATGTGATAATATGAGTGCCATTAATATTTCTAAAAATCCAGTCTTGCACTCTAGAACTAAACTTATTGAAGTGATATTTCACTCAATAAAGGAACATGTTCAGAAGGGGAATATTAGCATTTAATTTGTTAAATCAGAGGACCAATTAGCAGATATTTTCACCAAACCTCTAGCTGAAGACATATTTTGCATGCTTAGGACTAATCTAGGAATTATTAGTCATGATTCATTTTTTGCGCATTGCTGATGGGTTTGTTGAAGTTTTTGTCTCACATGAAGGTATGAGACAATTTTGGGCAAATGAAGAATTGTCTCTTTGAACTTCGTTTTCTGGGCTCTAAGGCACGTGCTGAATCATCTGGGCCAATCTCAAAATTCAGATTTTGTGTGGTCTAATATGTTTCCTTAAACACAACCATCTTTGGGCCCAATGAGTGTTACATGTGGTGGTCCAATATGTTTCTTTAAACCCATGTGATTTTTTATGTGTTTTGTCTTTTAGTAAAAAGGCTTCATGTAAATAATGTTTTTAATTTTTTATTTTTTTAAAATCACTATTTCTTTTCTTGATGTCAAGTATTTTCAAGGTCAAATCATAGGTGATGCAGTTGCATATTTCAAGAAACCTTTTTCTTGAAGTAGTTACCAACGTCGGGCTTCTCTCTTCATAACTCCCTCATCCATCTCTTCAGTTTCTCCCGACTACCATTAGTGCTCCTCATTCAAAACCAAGGTTCAACCGATAAGGAAGAAAACCATTATGCAAAAGCCTCCCAATGAAAAAGTTCTCAAGCTTCCAACGAAATTAAAACCCTCTACACGCTCCCAAGACCAAACCTTTACATTGTCACCTTCTCCTCCTACCTCACCGCCTCACATAGATCCTATGGCTCGCATGTAAGAACCAGCTAAACCGTTTTAATAAAACTAATAATTTTAAGTGCCCAAGATAGATTAAAAATTTAGAAATTTTAATTTGAAAATAAAAAGGTGAAATTTGATTTCAGTAAATTTTTCTGAGTCAGAAAATGTATTTTCTGACAAAAATCGAGAAGAACCGCGAACCGACAGTCGAACCTGTCAAACCGGATTAAGTCTGTCTGATACTGTGTTTTGAGAAAAATAAGATTTTGAAAAATTGATTTATTGTTTTGAAAAGACAAAAATAATTTAGAATTGAAAACCGGGAACTAATCTTAAAGGTTTTGGCCCAAAGTGAGCCAAACGGACCAAAAACACTTAGCGGGTTGGACCGAGCCCAAGTCCAACATATAAATGCCCTAACTAAGAGGCATTTGGCCTCAATTTTCAGAAATGAAAGAGAGAGAGGGGCGGTAAGAAGAGAGGAACAAGGAGAGTACTATTCACCTCCATCTTCCGGGAGCCATATCTTGAGCTACAAAACTCCGATTGACGAGCCGTTTGTGATAACGCGAAGCTCTTATCAAGCTCTACATTTCTATCTAATAAAATTTGGTAAGATCTCTCTTTTCATGCTCTAGTTCCCAGCCCTAAGTTTATGCATTTTTGGGGTTTAGTTTTTGAGGAGATTTTGCGGTTTTGCTTGTTTAAGTGATCTCTAGTAGTGGGTAATTATTGGATTTTACCCGTAATCTCGTTGGGTGAGGTAAGGTTTCACTAAACCCTTGTGTTTAGTTGTTTTGTGTATCTTAGATTTTGATTTCGTGATATATGTGTTGTTAGTTTGAGCTTTGGTGTTTGTTGGAGTTGGTTAAGACTTTGAATCAAGCTTGGTGGTTTCATTTTGATGATTGGAGCGTGATGCGACAGAAATTAGCCGATTAAGAAATTAATATAGAAATAATGTTGCGAGTACAGATCCTAATCGATGAAAATCAGCTTATCAATTTAGAAGGGTTGTCACAAAATCAAAATAAAAATACTGGGAGTAGGAATCCCAGGTCGTTGAAGAACGAAACTCTCGTGATCTAGAACTTTTGCAAATAAATTCCCGTTGTAAGTATAGTTTCTAGACCGACAAGAATTCATTTCTTACAAACGTTTTGGTTGTCACAAGTAACAAACCCCTTTAAAATTGATAACTGAAGTATTTAAACATCGGGTCGTCTTCTCAAGGAACTGCAGGAAGGTATGTTCTTATTATTGGTTATGAGTTTTGTAAATTGGGGGTTTTGAAAGTAAGGAACAAGTAATTTAAATGACAAATAAAATAAATAAATAACTATAAAATAAACTTTTGGCAAGGTATGAAAATCCGGAAGTCCTATCCTAGTTACTCCTATGAGAATGGAAGTTAATCCCACTTAGTTAACCCTTATGAAAGCAAGGGAAAGTCAAGTGAACTAATTAGTCAGATTCCCAAGTCCTAGCCAACTCCTAAGGAAAGACTAGAATTAGTGGAATACAAGTCAATTTAGCCGTCATAACAACCAATCCCGGATAGTTGATAACTCAAGAGCTTCCAGTTAATCAATTAAAGCCAATAATATAAAAAGATAAATAAGAATCTTAGATCTGAAATACCTTAATTGCATTAATAAGAGAAAATCAATCTAAACATAAAGAATGTATAAGCCAATCTGGCAACATAAGTAATTAAAAGATAGCATTAAAATATCTAAAAGTAAAAGAGAAATATAAAGTAAAAGGAATATTAAACCTGATGAAGAGTTGAAATTCTAAATCCTTTAAGAGGAATTCTAATCCTAAAACCTAAGAGAGATGAGATAACCTCTCTCTCTCTAAAAACTATATCTAAACTATGAAAAGTGAATAATTGGAGACTTGTTAATGAATGGATGTATTCCCCCACGTTATAACCTCTAATCTGTGCCTTCTGGACTTGGATATGGGCCAAAAACGGTTTCAGAAATCGCTGGGAGCATTTTCTGTAATTTCTGGTGCGTGGCGTCTGTCACGCGTCCGCGTGGGTCACGCAGTCGTGTCATCTGGAGTTTTCCTTATCACGCGTTCGCTTTGGTCACGCGTACGCGTCATCTGTGTTCTGCTCATGGCGCGCGTCCGCGTCAGTCACGCGTTCGTGTCGCTGCCTTTTCGCGGTGGGCATGCGACCGTGTCGTCCATGCGTTCGCGTCGCTGCCAGTTTCTTCAAAAACTTCATTTTGTGCTTTCCTTCCATTTTTGTATGTTTCTTTTCTATCCTTTAAGTCATTCCTGCCTTAGAAGATCTGAAAACACTTAACACACATATCAAGGCATTGAATGGTAATAAGAGAAGATTAAACATATCAAAATTAAGACCGAATAAGCATGTTTTCAATCATAGCACAAAATCAGGAAGAAAACGTAAACTCATGCAAATCATATGAATAAGTGTATGAAAGATTGATAAAATCCACTCAATTGAGCACAAGATAAACCATAAAATAGTGGTTTATCAACCTCCCCACACTTAAACATTAGCATGTCCTCATGCTATGCTCAAGAGAAGCTATAAAGAAGTGAAGAGGAATGATAGAGAGTATCCAATGCAACCTATCTATTTGAATGCAACTGCATACAAAATGTTTCTACCTACTTGGTTAAAAGTAAATAAGTTTTCTAAGACAAAAATAATTCAAATTTCACTAATTCAAATCTTATAATAAAAGACAAGTAAACTTGTAAGAAGATAGCTCATGAAAGCAGGGAACATAGAATCAAGCATTGAACCCTCACTGGTAGTGTATATCACTCTAGTCTCTCAAGTGTCTAGGGTAATCACTCTACTCTTCTCTAGTCATGCTTTCTAAAACTTTGTTCTTCATCTAACCAATCAATAAATATTTAGCATATCAATGCAAACATCATGAGGTCTTTTCAGGGTTTTAATGGGGCTGAGGTAATGGTAAGGATATATATATATATATATATATATATATATATATATATATATATATATATATATAAGGCTAAGTGAGCTAACAAAGTGAATCTTTGATTAGTCTAAGATCTCACCTAACATATACATACTTTATATAATTTAAAATGCTTTACCTAGCTACCCAAATTTTTTCCACTTTTGTATTACATGCTCATGTATCAAACTTATTTTTGAATTTTGTCTCATGTGCATTGATTCTTTTTATTTTGTATTTGGGTAATATTATTTTTCTCTCTTTTTTTTCTTCTTTTTTTTTGGTATCCCCTTATTTAATTACTTAATATAAATTTTTTTTTTCAATGCATATGGTAATTTAATTATTTTGATTTCACATGAGCATGCTTCCCAAATTTTCAAATAACTTATTCAATTTAATTCCCCTTTTTTTTCTATCATCCCATGTTCCCATAAAATTTCCCATACTTAAATTATACACAATATCTATCTTAAGCTAACCAAGGATTCAACTTGGAATTTTTATTTTGTTTTTCTGTTTAAGGCTAGTAATGTGGTTATAAAATAGAATAAATGGGGAAGAGAAGAGGGAAAAGAAGAAAAGATTGAAAGAAGCTTTTCCCATTAAGAAGCTTTTCCTCTCCCTTCGTGATGGCCATCCTGAAAGAAGAGGGAAAAGAAGAAAAATAACCTAAAATAAAGAAAGAAAAGTAACCTAAAATATGGGTGTTAATGCCAGATAATAAGGGTCTCAATTACATGGTAGCTACAATATGCAAGTGAAAAAAAATAGTAGAAGTACATGGCAAATCAAGAGTGCAAAAATTTGTAACAATGGGGAAGAGAGTGGGTAAGGAAGGATAATATAAATTCATGTCAATGCAAAAGTAATACAAGTATAAAAGATTGGCATTGATTTAAATAATATTACCTAGCCAGAATAACACAAGTCACTAAGCACCCAAAATAATTCAAGAGAAGATGCAACAGTTAAATAAGAAAATTTTAACACCAAAGAAAAAAATAATTAATTTAGAAAAGAAAATAAAAATATGCACAAAATTAAGATGCAGTGAATGAAACATGCAAATAAATTAAGTAAAATAAAATAAAAGATAGGAGGAATGAGAAGGGAAAGAAGGGAAGAATAAGTAAGTAAGAAAGGAGGGAGGAAAAATTAGGATTGGGGAAGAAAAGATAAGATTTTTGGCGCTGATCTGATTGTGCGGCGCAGGCAACACGGACGCGTGGGTTACGCGTTCACGCGGATAGCGCTTCTATGAAGTGGTGCGGACGCGTGGGTCACGCGTTCGCATGGAGTGATTTGTGCCATTAGCGCGAGTGCAGGCTCGCGGTCGCGCAACTCTCTGTTTTAAATGCATTTGCCAAAAATCTGGGTGACGCGATCGCGTGAATGGCTACACTTCCAACGGGACGCAGACGCAGACGCGTGGGTGACGCGTTCGCATGTTGGGGCTTGTGCTGCTAGCACTATTCCAGCCCCTCTCCATCATAACTCTCTGCCATACACCCCTTTTACATCGATTTGTTGGAGCACGTGTTCGCGTGGGTGACGCGGATGCGTGGGAGGCTATTTTTTTAAATGACGCGACCGCGTGGGTCACGCGGACGCGTGGGCATGTTTGTGCCTAAAGCGCGCCTCTAGCCACGCTTTCGCGTGACTTTCTATTTACTTTCTTTTCTTCACAATGCACTGGTGACGCGGACGCGTCAGCGACGCTGTCGCATCGCGTACGTGCTTTTCTTTCTTTTTTTTTGATGCAGTATGCAGAATGCAAAATGATATGGATGTTATGAGTAATTTCAGGTTCAATGAAATAAAATAAAATAAACTCAAAAACGAAATAAAATTAAAATTAGAAAAGGAACAATCATACCATGGTGGGTTGTCTCCCACCTAGCACTTTTAGTTAAAGTCCTTAAGTTGGACATTTGGTGAGCTCCCTGTTATGGTGGCTTGTGCTTGAACTCGTCTTGAAACTTCCACCAATGCTTGGACTTCCAATAAGCTCTATCAATACCAAGTAAATTCCTCAAGCTTTGATGGAGTTCTTCACAAGCTTTGAGCTCCCAAAATTGATCCTCATATATTCCTGGATCCCAAATCTTGTTTCTACACCCGTCTTCAAGTTGATTATCATGATTCCATCTGGGTGGTAGGCAATCTGAATTCTCACTAAAGCGGCCAAATAGCTTCCTAGACCCATTCAGTTGAGCTTTACACCAACCCTTGTATTTAAACTTTGAGCACACAACCATGTTGAACCTTGCTTGACAAATCCAACCACTAACCATCTTCCTCTTACTCTTAATGCCTCAAAGAGCTCTAAGCTGACCATCTATTTCAAGTAAAGCATATTCAAGTGAGCTAATTAAGCTTAGAGATGAAAGATTTACCCACTTGAATAAAGGGATAGATGTTGATGGCTTTGGGGAAGAGGTCTCCAGCAACCTTGGCAAGGTGATTTCCAGCTCCGTTCCCTTGGGCTCTTCTTTGACAACTTCCACCTCTTTGCAAGCTTCTCCAATTTCAACCTCTTCCTCTTGGTAGATTTCTTTCAATTCAGTCTCTTCTTCATTACTTGCCAAGGGCATAGGAGGTTGTGCTTTTTCTTCTTGAATCTCCATCTCAAGTCCAATGGGAGAGGATTCAACTGTAGATATGAATTCATTAATGATTGAATCCATCTCTTGATCATCCCCTTCAAAGTCTTCAACCATGATATGCTTTGGAGGTTTTACACCCTCATCAACATCAATTTCAAACTCCTTAGAAGGGGGCTCTATGACTTGAGTTTCCCATGGAGGTTCCGCATCTCCCAAGTCTTCAACTACTTCTTCCTCTTCAACGATCCCGGCTTCCTCCAACTGTTCTAATACAAAGTCGTGCTGATCACTATCCACCGGAGTTTCTAGTGTCTCCTTCATGCTACGTTCTTCATTAGATTGCCCACATGAAGCCATGGGGGTTCCTTGAGTGTCTGAACGTCGGGAAGGTAGTCTATTTATCGCTTGATTCAGTTGGTGAAGTGTGACATGAAATTTTTCAAATGTTTCCTTGAGTTGCTCCCTTGATTCTTGGGGTGATGGATATGAACATGGTGCATAGGGAGGTGGTGGTTCTTGGGAGTAATTGGGTTAGAATTGGGGTGGATAAGGGTTAGGGTCATATGGAGGTGAATGGTGGTAGTTGGCTTGTGAGTGTGGTGGTTCAAAGCTGCGTTGAGGAGGTGGTTCATAGGTATATGGCGGGGCTTGTTGGTAATTACAAGTGGTTCCACCATATCTATCATCTTGGTATGCACCTCAGAATGGTTTCTGACTATAGTAATTTGGTGGGTGACGGTTATCACAAAAGGGCCCACCATAACTATTGTCTTGACATGAATTGTTGAATGGTCGTCGTCCATGGTAGTTTGGAGGGTGTTGTTGCCCAAAGGGTTGATCAGATCCTCGAGACTCCTTCCATCTCTGATTGTTTTGACCTTGATGCATGGTCCTGTTATAACTTCCATTCCTTTCAACATTATTAGAACCAAACTCAAAGCGAGAGGGATGAGAATTCATAGTAACTAATAAAAATTAAAAATGAAAATAAAAACAAATATAAATTAAAAGGTTATTGAAATTTAAATTTTGAATTTGAAAATTAAATTTTTGAAATTTGATTTTTGAAATAAGATAAGATAAGATTTTGAAAAAGATATGATTTTTTTGAAAAAAATTTGAATTTTGAAATTTAAAACTAAGATAAGATAAGATAAAAAAATATTTTTTTTTAAATAAAAATAAAATAAACAAGCAAAAAGCAAATATTTACAATAACCAATAATATGGCACACGTTTGCAATTCCCTGGCAACGGCGCCATTTTGAAGAATGAAACTCTCGCGATCTAGAATTTTTAACAATAAATTCCCGTTGTAAGTATAGTTTCTAGACCGACAAGAATTCCTTTCTTACAAACGTTTTGGTTGTCACAAGTAACAAACCCCTTTAAAATTGATAACCGAAGTATTTAAACCTCGGGTCGTCTTCTCAAGGAACTGCAGGAAGGTATGTTCTTATTATTGGTTATGAGTTTTGTAAATTGGGGGTTTTGAAAGTAAGGAACAAGTAATTTAAATGACAAATAAAATAAATAAATAACTATAAAATAAACTTTTGGCAAGGTATGAAAATTCGGAAGTCCTATCCTAGTTACTCCAATGAGAATGGAAGTTAATCCCACTTAGTTAACCCTTATGAAAGCAAGGGAAAGTCAAGTGAACTAATTAGTCAGATTCCCAAGTCCTAGCCAACTCCTAAGGAAAGACTAGAGTTAGTGGAATACCAGTCAATTTAGCTGACATAACAACCAATCACGGATAGTTGATAACTCAAGAGCTTCCAGTTAATCAATTAAAGCCAATAATATAAAAAGATAAATAAGAATATTAGATCTGAAATACCTCAATTGCATTAATAAGAGAAAATCAATCTAAACATAAAGAATGCATAAGCCAATCTGGCAACATAAGTAATTAAAAGATAGCATTAAAATATCTGAAAGTAAAAGAGAAATATAAAGTAAAAGGAATATTGAACCTGATGAAGAGTTGAAATTCTAAATCCTTTAAGAGGAATCCTAATCCTAAAACCTAAGAGAGAGGAGAGAACCTCTCTCTCTCTAAAAACTACATCTAAACTATGAAAAGTGAATAATTGGAGACTTGTTAATGAATGGATGCATTCCCCCACTTTATAACCTCTAATCTGTGCCTTCTGGACTTGGATCTGGGCCAAAAAGCGTTTCAGAAATCGCTGGGAGCATTTTCTGTAATTTCTGGTGCGTGGCGTCTGTCATGCGTCCGCGTGGGTCACACGGTCGCGACATCTGGACTTTTCCTTATCACGCGTTCCCTTCGGTCACGTATACGCGTCATCTGTGTTCTACTCATGGCGTGCGTTCGCGTCAGTCACGCGTTCGTGTCGCTGCCTTTTCGCGGTGGGCATGCGACCGCGTCGTCCATGCGTTCGCGTCACTGTCAGTTTCTTCAAAAACTCCTTTTTGTGCTTTCCTTCCATTTTTGTATGTTTCCTTTCTATCCTTTAAGTCATTCCTGCCTTAGAAGATCTGAAAACACTTAACACACATATCAAGGCATTGAATGGTAATAAGAGAGGATTAAACATATCAAAATTAAGACCAAAAAAACATGTTTTCAATCATAGCACAAAATCAGGAAGGAAAACGTAAACTCATGAAAATCATATGAATAAGTGTATGAAAGATTGATAAAATCCACTCAATTGAGCACAAGATAAACCATAAAATAGTGGTTTATCAGTCGTCTCCCAACGAGTTGACAAAAGAGTGCTATCTTATTAGTTAGGAATTTTCTGAGAAATTTTAAGAGTTGGAGAACAGAAGAATAAATGATTGTAAATTAAAGCAATGTAAATTAAAAGAGATTTATGTATTCAGAATAAAAAGCCTTGACCGGGGGAAGATTAATTGGAAGTTCTATCCTTGTTGGATTTTCCCAAGTGGAATAGCAAGAGGTTGTTGTTTTCACTTAGTTAACCCTTACTAAATAAAGGAAAGTTAAGTGATTAAGCTAACTCTTATTCGCATGTCCTAATCCTCTCCTTATGGAAGGATTACCGTTAGTAAATAGAGAGTTTGCCAACAACTTCCAATTGAACTAATCACTTGAGCATTTCAACTCAAGGGTCTCCTTTTAATCAACCCCTAAGTTAAGTTGGGAGTCTACTCCATTGACATGAATACAACGTTCACAGGCATATAAGAGGAATAAGAAGAAGACATGATAAATTAAATAAAATAATAACTGAAAATTAATTAAAGGTAAAAGTAATTCTTTTCATTAATAAATCCCAAAATGCAACATCCTCATCTGAACAGGGTTAATGGGCAATTAAAAGATTAAAGGAATAAGAAAGTAAACTAGAATAGTAGTAACTTCAACGGAGGTAGTAACTCTTCTCAATATCCAAATCAAAAGCATCAAAAGCATAAAAAAATAGAAATCTATGAATGTGAAGAAAACCTAGAGGAAGTGTGATTTTTCTCTAAGATTCCAATCTAAAATCTAAAAACTATGCGAATGAGAATGTGTGTTGAGTCTCGGCTCGTCCCCTAGCTCTAGTATGTGTTTCTGGGCCGAAAACTGGGACCAAACTTGGCCCAAAATCGCCCCCAGCATTTTCTGTGATTTTTGCAGATAGCGCACGTCATGCGTACGCGTCGCTGGTCAGCTTTGCGTTTCACGTGTACGCGTCAGGCACGCGCACACATCACCGTGCGAACTCTGATTCACGCGTACGTGTTACTCCTCGCTGGTTATCTCCTTTATTTCTTGTGCTCTTTCCATTTTTGCAAGCTTCCTTTCCATCCTTTAATCCATTCCTGCTCTGTAAAGCCTGAAAACACTTAACACACAGATCACGGCATCAAATGGTATAAAGGGGAATTAAAAATATAAAATTTAGAGATCTAGGAAGCAAGTTTTCAATCATAGAACAAAATCTGGGAAGGAATTGTAAAATCATGCAAACTGTATGAATATTTTTGGTTTTATCACATATTCATTGATCTTTTATTAAATTTAACATTGGGGTAATTTTGTCCCCTTATTTATTTATTTGAATATTTTTGGTTTTTTTTTTGTTAGAAATATAAAAGTAAACATAACATATCAATGCACATGGATTTTTAATTTTACTGGTCTCACATGAGTAGGTATCCAAATTCTCAATATTTTGTCAATAAAATCCAACACTTTCTTATCAACCCAAGTTCCCACGGTTTCCCACACTTAATTGACACACAATCTCTATCTTAAGCTAACTGATGAGCGGATAATTTATACGCTTTTTGGCATTGTTTTTACATAGTTTTCAGTATGATTTAGTTAGTTTTTAGTATATTTTTATTAGTTTTTAAATAAAAATCACATTTCTGGACTTTACTATGAGTTTGTGTGCTTTTCTGTGATTTCAGGTAATCTCTGGCTGAAATTGAGGGACTTGAGCAAAAATCAGATTCAGAGGTTGAAGAAGGACTGCAGATGCTGTTGGATTCTGACCTCCCTACACTCAAAGTAGATTTTCTGGAGCTAAAGAACTCCAAATGGCGCGCTCTCAATTGCGTTGGAAAGTAGACATCCAGGGCTTTCCATCAATATATAATAGTCTATTCTTTGCCCGAGTTTAGATGACGCAAACTGGCGTTCAACGCCAGCTTCCTGCCCTATTCTGGAGTTAAACGCCAGAAACAGGTTGCAAAGTGGAGTTAAACGCCAGAAACAGGTTACAAACTGGCGTTCAACTCCAAGAGAAGCCTCTGCCCTCTACACATGTAAAGCTCAATGCTCAGCCCAAGCACACACCAAGTGGGCCCCGGAAGTGGATTTCTGCATCATTTACTCATTTCTGTAAACCCTAGTAACTAGTTTAGTATAAATAGGACTTTTTAGTATTGTATTTACATCTTCGGATCATCTTTGATCAGTTTCATGCTATCTTGGACCTTTATGGGGGCTGGTCATTCGGCCATGCCTAGACCTTGTTCTTATGTATATTCAACGGTAGAGTTTCTACACACCATAGATTAAGGTGTGGAGCTCTGCCGTTCCTCATGAATTAATGCAAAGTAATATTGTTTTTCTATTCAATTCAAGCTTATTCCTATTCTAAGATATTCATTCGCACCCAAGAACATGATGAATGTGATGATTATGTGACGCTCATCACCATTCTCACATATGAACGCGTGCCTGACAACCACTTCCGTTCTACATGAAGACGAGATAGAATGAGTATCTCTTAGATATCTAATACAGGGGACCGAGTCTGAGATATTAGAGTCTTCGTGGTATAAGTTAGAACCCATGGATGGCCATTCCTGAGATCCAGAAAGTCTAAACCTTGTCTGTGGTATTCCGAGTAGGATCTGGGAAGGGATGGCTGTGACGAGCTTCAAACTCGCGAGTGCTGGGTGTAGTGACTGACGCAAAAGGATAGTAAATCCTATTCCAGTATGATCGAGAACCGACAGATGATTAGCCATAAAGTGACAGTGCATTGGACCATTTTCACAGAGAGGACGGGATGTAGCCATTGACAACGGTGATGCCCAACATACAGCTTGCCATGGAAAGGAGTAGGAATGATTGGATGAAAACAGCAGGAAAGCAGAGGTTCAGGAGGAACGAAAGCATCTCTATACGGTTATCTGAAATTCTCACCAATGAATTACCTAAGTATCTCTATCTTTATTTTATGTTTAATTATGTTTTAATTATCAATTCTCTATAACCATTTAAATCCGCCTGACTGAGATTTACAAGGTGACCATAGCTTGCTTCAAGCCGACAATCTCTGTGTGATCGACCCTCACTCACGTGAGGTTTATTACTTGGACGACCCAGTGCACTTGCTGGTTAGTTGTGCGAAGTTGTGACAAAGTGTGAATTACTTTCCGAGCACCAAGTTTCTGGCGCCGTTGTTAAGGATCACAATTTCGTGCACCAAGTTTTTGGCGCCGTTGCCGGGAAAGGAAACGAACAACAATTTCGCATTTGTTTCCGGCAACAACAGTGCCAAGTTTGGCCCGGCAACAACACCATGTTTTTGGTTCCGTTGCCAGGGATTGTTCGAGTTTGGACAACTGACGGTTCATCTTGTTGCTCAGATTAGGTAATTTTATTTTAATTTTAAGCTTTTTGTTTTTATTATTCTTATTTTCAAAAAAAAATTTCAAAAAAATAAATTATTCTATGTTCTTCAAAATTTTTAAGAAAGAATTCTAGAATCTCATGAGATATGTTGAAGTCTGGCTGGTTGTAAAGCCATGTCTAAATTCTTTTGGACTGAGGCTTCTTCTTCACATGCTTGAACTATGTATGCTGAAGCTTGGCTGGCCATTGGCCATGTCTAGTGTTTTGGACCGGAGCTTTCATTGAAAGCTTGGCTGGCTAGTGAGCCATGTCTAATTCCTGGACTGAAACTTTAGACTAACATTGCATGATTCCTGGAATTCTCATTAAAAATTTTGAAATCCTTATTTTTCTTTTTCCAAATAATTTTCGAAAAATACCAAAGAATTAAATAAAATCATAAAACCAAAAATAATTTTGTGTTTCTTGTTTGAGTCTAGTGTCAAATTGTAAGTTTGGTGTCAATTGCATGCTTATTTCTTTCTTGCATTTTTCGAAAATTCATGCATTGCATTCTTCATGATCTTCAAGTTGTTCTTGGTAAGTCTTCTTGTTTGATCTTTGCATTTTCATGTTTTGTGTCTTTTCTTGTTTCTCATATGCATTTTTGCATTCTTAGTGTCTATACATGAAAAATTTTTAAGTTTAGTGTCTTGCATGTTTTTCTCTTCTTAAAAATTTTCAAAAATAAGTCTTGATGTTCATCTTGATCTTCAAAGTGTTCTTGGTGTTCATCTTGACATTCATAGTGTTCTTGCATGCATCATTTGTTTTGATCCAAAATTTTCATGCATTGAGTCTTATTGATGTTTTTCTCTTTCTTCCTTAAAAGTTCAAAAATTAAAAAAAAAATATTTCCCTTTTTCTTCTCATAAAATTCGAAAATTTGAGTTGACTTTTTCAAAAAATTTTAATATCTAGTTGTTTCTTATGAGTCAAATCAAATTTTCAATTTAAAAATCTTATCTTTTTCAAATCTTTTTCAAAAATCAAATCTTTTTCATTTTTCTTTCATAATTTTTGAAAATTTCAAATTGATTTTCAAAAATCTTTTTCTTATTTTTATTTCATAATTTCAAAATCTTTACAAACAATTAATGTGATTGATTAAAAAATTTTTTAAGTTTGTTACTTGCCTATTATGAAAAGTTCAATCTTTAAATTTTAAATCATATCTTTTTGTTTCTTTTTAGTCAAGTAATCAACTTGAATTTTCAAATTCAAATCTTTTTAAATTTCTTTTTCAAATCTTTTTCAAAATAAGTTTTAATGACATATTTTTCAAAATCAATTTCAAAAATCTTTTCTAACTTCTTTTCTAACTTCTTATCTTTTCAAAAATTGATTTTCAAATCTTTTTCAATTAACTACTTGACTTTTTGTTTGATTTTAAAAGTTTACTATTTCAATCATATCTTTTTCAAATCTACCTAACTAATTCTCCCTCTAATTTTTGAAAATAACCTTCCTCTTTTTCAAAATTCCTTTTTAATTAACCAATTGTTTTAAATTCTAATTTAATTTAATTTTAATTTTCTTTTTTGTTTTATTTTATTTTCGAATTCTAACTTTAATTTTAAATTAAAAACAAAAATATTTTTCTTTTCTTTTCAATTATTTTTCAAAAATTCTACTCTCTCACCTCCTTCTAATTATTTATTTATCTACTAACATTTCTCCTCTTTTTATCCAAGCCCAGGTTTAATCTCATCATTCTCCTATTAAAGGAGTCTGGGTCATCTTGCAGTTGAGGCAGCTTGAAGATCTCCCTTATTTTATCAGGGTGGCTGTGAACAATCTTCCCTCTGACCAAAGTTCTATAGTCATAGAATGTGGTTCCAGCTATCCTCTGCCCATCCGTCTGCCATAGATTAGCATAGAATTCCTGAACCATGTTTCTTCCCACCTTTGTTTCAGGATTAGCTAGGACTTTTCAGCTCCTGTTTCGAATTTGCACTTGGATCTCCGGATATTCATCTTCTTTCAAATCGAATTTAACTTCCGGGATCACTGACCTTAGACTTATTATTTTGTAAAAATGGTCTGAATGTTCTTTGGTTATGAACTTCCCTTGATTCCAAAGTGGTTTTGGAATATTCTCTTTCTTGCCTCTTGAGTCGATTTGTTTTCCCTTAGGAGCTATGATCTTAGTGGGTATTGGTTTAGTGATCACGGATAAATACACCAAACTTAGAGGTTTGCTTGTCCTCAAGCAAAAGAAAGCAAAGGAGAGGGAAAGAGGGAGAGCCAAGCACAACTTGTGGAGTAGAGGGGGAGAGGCCGAGCCAATATTTAAAGGGAAGGGGGGTGGGTTTCGAAAATTATTTGAAAAAGATATGATAGAAAAAGTGATTTGGGAAAGATAAGTATGATAGTAAAAGATGTGATTTAAAATTGAAAAGATATGAAAGATATTTGAAAAAGATAAATCTGAATTTTGAAAAAGATGATGTGAAGATTTGAAAAAGATATTGATGAGTTGAAAAGATTTGAGAAGGAAGAGAGATAGATTTATTTTGAAAAGGATTTGAAAATAATTTGAAGGGGATTAAGAAAAAGGGTTTATGAATTAAGATACATTTGATATCTTTTGAAAAAGGATTTGAAAAATTAGGATTTGTAACATGTTTGTGAAAGAAATTATGAATTGAAACATAAAAAATGGAAAAAATTTGAATTGAAAACGAAATTGCCTACTCCCCACAATCCTGGCGTTAAACGCCCAACTGCTGCATGTTTTGGGCGTTTAACGCCCAGTTGCTACTTGGTTTGGGCGTTTCACGCCCAGCTGTTGCTTCTAGCTGGCGTTAAACGCTAGAAACCCCTTTGTCACTGGGCATTTTTCTGAACTCCCAGGATGCTATAAATCTGGCGTTAAACTCCCAGAAATTGCTTCTTTCTGACGTTTAATGCCCATATGGCTATCTTTACTGGCGTTAAACGCCCAGTAGATGCTCCTTTTGGGTGTTTAACGCCCAGTTGTGTTTCTTACTGGCGTTTTCTTGCCAGTAAGCTCCTTTTTCCTGTTTTGTGCTCTGAATTCTTCTGTAATCCTGTGGACTTATGCAACTGATTCTTTACCTTGTTAATATTAAGCTCATATAAACAAAATGAGGAATAAAATAAAATATAATAACAAAAAAAGTTTTGCTAATGGCTGGGTTGCCTCCCAGCAAGCGCTTCTTTATTGTCTTTAGCTGGACCTTGCTGAGCTTTTAATCTAGCCTCAGCCTTGAGCACTCTTGCTCAACATTGCCTTCAAGATAGTGCTTGATTCTTTGTCCATTAACAATGAACTTCTTATCAGAATCAATGTCTTGAAGCTCCACATAACCATATGGTGATACACTTGTAATCACATATGGTCCCCTCCACCGAGATTTCAGTTTCCCGGGGAATAGCCTGAGCCTAGAGTTAAACAACAGAACCTTTTGTCCTGGTTCAAAGACTCTAGATGACAACTTTTCGTCATGCCACCTTATGGATTTCTCTTTATAAAGCTTGGCATTTTCGAAAGCAGTGAGTCTGAATTCCTCTAGCTCATTCAGCTGGAGCAATCTTTTTTCTCCAGCTAATTTGGCATCAAAGTTTAGGAATCTGGTTGCCCAGTAGGCCTTATGTTCCAGTTCCACGGGTAGATGACAGGCCTTACCATACACAAGTTGGTATGGAGAGGTCCCTATAGGAGTCTTGAATGCTGTTCTGTAAGCCCATAGAGCATCATCCAAGCTTCTTGCCCAATCCTTTCTATGGGTACTAACAATCCGTTCCAAGATTCTTTTTAGTTCTCTGTTAGAAACTTCATCTTGCCCATTTGTCTGTGGATGATATGGAGTCGCCACCTTGTGGCGAATCCCATACCGGACCATGGCAGAGTAAAGTTGTTTGTTGCAGAAGTGAGTGCCCCCATCACTGATTAGTACTCTAGGGACACCAAACCTGCTGAAGATATGTTTCTGGAGGAACTTCAGCATTGTTTTAGTATCATTGGTGGGTGTGGCAACGACCTCTACCCATTTTGATACATAGTCGACTGCCACCAGAATATAAGTGTTTGAGTATGATGGTGGGAAAGGTCCCATGAAGTCAATTCCCCATACATCAAACAACTCAATCTCCAAGATTCCCTGTTGAGGCATGGCGTAACCATGAGGCAGATTACCAGCTCTTTGGCAACTGTCACAGTTACGTACAAACTCTCGGGAATCCCTATAGAGTGTAGGCCAGTAGAAGCCACATTGGAGGACCTTGGTGGCTGTTCGCTCACCTCTGAAATGGCCTCCATATTGTGATCCATGGCAATGACATAAGATCCTTTGTGCTTCTTCTCTAGGCACACACCTATGGTTTATTCCGTCTATACATCTCTTAAAGAGATAGGGTTCATTCGACAAGTATAACTTTGCATCAGTAATTAATTTTTTCTTTTGTTGCCTGCTGTACTCCTTGGGTATGAACGTTGCAGCTTTATAGTTTGCAATATCTGCAAACCATGGTGTTTCCTGAATGGCAAACAAATGCTCATCCGGAAAGGTCTCGGAGATCTCAATAGAGGGGGGAACTCCCCTTCTACTGGTTCTATCCGGGACAGATGATCAGCCACTTGGTTCTCTGTCCCTTTTTCTGTCTCTTATTTCTATATCAAACTCTTGCAGAAGCAACACCCATCTTATCAGCCTAGGTTTTAAATCTTGTTTTGTGAGTAGATATTTAAGAGCAGCATGGTCAGTGTACACAATCACTTTTGATCCTACTAAGTATGATCTAAACTT
Source organism: Arachis ipaensis (assembly GCF_059453495.1). NCBI lineage: Eukaryota > Viridiplantae > Streptophyta > Magnoliopsida > Fabales > Fabaceae > Arachis > Arachis ipaensis. The sequence goes on along the minus strand of NC_142442.1, from coordinate 103,256,849 downwards.
GTCAATGGCATAAACCACTGCAAGCAATTCTTTTTCTGTGGTTGTGTAATTTTTCTGGGCATCATTTAAAACACGGCTAGCATAATAAATGACATGCAGAAGCTTGTCATGCCTCTGCCCTAGTACTGCACCAATGGCATGGTCACTGGAATCACACATTAGTTCAAATGGTAATGTCCAGTCTGGTGCAGAAATAACTGGTGCTGTGACCAGCTTAGCTTCCAGAGTCTCAAACGCCTACAGACACTCTGTGTCAAACACAAATGGCGTGTCAGCAGCTAGCAGATTGCTCAGGGGTTTTGCAATTTTTGAAAAATCCTTTATAAACATCCTCTAGAATCCTGCATGCCCCAGAAAACTTCTGATTGCCTTAACATTAGCAGGTGGTGGTAATTTTTCAATCACTTCCACTTTAGCTTGATCCACCTCTATCCCCTTGTTTGAAATTTTATGCCCAAGGACAATTCCTTCAATCACCATAAAGTGGCATTTTTCCCAGTTTAAAACTAGGTTGGTCTCTTGGCATCTTTTCAGAACAAGTGATAAATGGTCAAGGCAGGAGCTGAATGAGTCTCCAAATACTGAAAAGTCATCCATGAAGACTTCTAGAAATTTCTCTACCATATCAGAGAAGATAGAGAGCATGCACCTCTGAAAGGTTGCAGGTGCATTACACAGACCAAAAGGCATTCTTCTGTAAGCAAATACTCCAGAAGGACATGTGAATGCTGTTTTCTCTTGGTCCTGAGGATCTACTACAATTTGGTTGTAACCTGAATAGCCATCCAAAAAGCAGTAATATTCATGACCTGCTAGTCTCTCTAGCATCTGGTCTATGAATGGTAAAGGAAAATGATCCTTTCTGGTGGCTGTGTTGAGCCTTCTGTAGTCAATACACATGCGCCACCCTGTAACTGTTCTTGTAGGAACCAGTTCATTTTTTTCATTATGAACCACTGTTATGCCTCCCTTATTGGAAACAACTTGAACAGGGCTTACCCAGGGGCTATCAGAAATAGGATAAATAATCCCAGCCTCCAGTAATTTGGTGATCTCTTTCTGCACTACTTCCTTCATGGCTGGATTTAGCCGCCTATGTGGTTGAACCACTGGCTTAGCATCATCCTCCAATAGGATTTTGTGCATGCATCTAGCTGGGCTTATGCCCTTAAGGTCACTTATGGACTACCCAAGAGCTGTCTTGTGTGTCCTTAGCACTTGAATTAGTGCTTCCTCTTCCAGTGGATTTAAAGCAGAGCTTATGATCACTGGAAAGGTGTCACCTTCTCCCAGAAATGCATATTTCAGGGATGGTGGTAATGGCTTGAGCTCAGGTTTAGGAGGTTTCTCCTCTTCCTGAGGAAGTCTCAAAGGCTCTTTCAATTCCTCTGAACCCTCCAAATCAGGCTAAACATCTTTAAAGATGTCTTCCAGCTCTGATTCGAGACTCTCAGCCATGTTGACCTCCTCTACCAAAGAGTCAATGAGATCAACTTTCATGCAGTCTTTTGGTGTGTCTAGATGCTGCATGGCTTTGACAGCATTCAACTTAAACTCATCCTCATTGACTCTCAGGGTTACTTCCCCCTTTTGGACATCAATGAGAGTTCGTCCAGTTGCTAGGAAAGGTCTTCCTAGAATGAGAGTAGCACTTTTGTTCTCCTCCATTTCCAGCACCAAAAAGTCAGTGGGAAAGGCGAATGGCCCAACCCTGACAATCATGTCCTCAATCACGCCTGATGGGTATTTAATGGAGCCATCAGCAAGTTGGAGACATATCAAGGTTGGTTTAACTTCTTCAGTTAAACCTAGCTTTCTGATAGTGGATGCAGGTATTAGGTTGATGCTTGCCCCAAGATCACATAAAGCTGTCTTGGTGCAATTACCCTCTAATATGCATGGTATTAGAAAGCTTCTGGGATCTTCAAGCTTTTCTGGAAAGCTTTTCAGAATGACTGCACTGCATTCTTCAGTGAGGAGAACTCTTTCAGTTTCTCTCCAATCCTTCTTATGACTCAAGATCTCCTTCATGAACTTGGCATAAGAAGGTATTTGCTCAAGTGCCTCTACAAACGGAATCTTTATTTCAAGAGTCCTGAGATAATCTGCAAAGCGAGCAAATTGCTTATCTTGCTCCTCCTGGCGGCATTTTTGAGGATAAGGTATCCTGGCTTTATATTCCTCAACCTTAGTTGCTGCAGGTTTATTTCCTGCAGAGGTGGTTGGAGAAGCCTTTTTAGAGGGGTTGTTATCAGCACTTGTGTGTGTCTGATCCCTCACTAGCATTTGAATGCCAGGGTTAGAAGCTGGAGTGGCGTTGGACGCCAACTCCTTACTTGTTCCTGGCGTTTGAACGCCATAAATGAGCTTCCATTGGGCGTTTGATGCCAAATCCTTGCCTGTTTTTGCCGTATGAACGCCAGAGTTATTCCTCTCTGGGCTCTTACTATCCTCAGAGGGATTTTGGATAGCAGGTTGCTCATTTCTTGGCTTCCTGCTGCCTTGAAGTGAGGTATTTAATGTTTTTCCACTTCTTAATTTAATTGCTTGGCACTCTTCCGTTATTTGTTTTGATAACTGCTGTTCTGTTTGCTTCAACTGTACTTCCATATTAAGATTAGCTATTCTTGTGTCTTGTAGTATCTCCTTGAATTTGGCCAGCTGTTTTGTTAGAAAGTCTAATTGCTGATTGAATTCAGTAATTTATTCCGCAGGATTGAGTTCAGCAGTTACTATTTTAGCCTCTTCTTTCATGGAAGATTCACTGCTTAGGTATAGATGCTGATTTCTGGCAACTGTATCAATAAGCTCTTGAACCTCTTCAATTGTCTTTCTCATGTGTATAGATCCACCAGCTGAGTGATCTAGAGAAATTTGAGCTTTCTCTGTAAGCCCATAATAGAAGATGTCTAACTGCACCCATTCTGAAAACATTTCAGAGGGGCATTTTTTTATCATCTCTCTATATCTCTCCCAGGCATCATAAAGAGATTCATTATCTCCTTGTTTAAAGCCTTGGATGTCCAGCCTTAGCTGTGTCATCCGTTTTGGAGAGAAGTATTGATTCAGGAATTTTTCTAACAGCTGTTTCCATGTCCTTATGCTAGCCTTAGGTTGGTTATTTAACCACTCTTAGCTTGGTCTTTTACAGCAAATGGAAACAGTAATAATCTGTAGACATCCTAATCTACTTCCTTATCATGTACTGTGTCAGCAATTTGTAAAAACTGTGCCAGAAACTCTGTAGGTTCTTCTTGTGGAAGACCGAAATACTGGCAACTTTGCTGCACCATGATAATAAGCTGAGGGTTCAACTCAAAGCTACTGACTACGATGGAGGGTATACAGATACTACTCCCATATGAATCAGTAGTGGGGTTAGCATAGGACCCCAAAGTCCTTCTGGACTGTTCATTTCCACTTAGGTCCATGATGGAGAAAGAGAGATGATGTGAAATAGAGATTGAAATAGTATTATAAAAAAATATTTTTATTTATTTATTTCGAAAATAAAATAAATTAAAAATAAAATAAATGAAAAATGGGTGGAGATTTTCAAAAAATGAAGAGAGAAAAATAAAAAAAAATAATTAGGAGGTTTTGAAAAAGATATGATTGAAAGGATTTGATTGGAAAAGATATGATTTGAAAAAGATATGATTTTTTTAAAATTGATGACTGATTTAATGCTAAATTTTCGAAAAGTATGAGTGGAATGAGGAAAAGATATTATTTTTTTATTTTTGAATTTTAAATGAGGAAAGAGAAAAATAATAAAAAGACACAAGACTTTAAAAATTTTTAGATCTAATGCTCCTTGTTTTCGAAAATTTTGGAGGGAAAACACCAAGGAACACCAAACTTAAAGATTTTAAGATCAAGACACAAGGAAAACTCAAGAACACCTTGAAGACTCACAAGAACAACAAGAACATGAAGAAAGAACACCAAACTTAAAATTTTTAGAAAATCACAATAAAATTTTCGAAAACTAAAGAAAAGCTAACAAGAAAACACCAAACTTAAAGTTTGGCACAAGATTTAATCAAAGAAAATTTATTTTTTTAGAAAAATTTTAAAAAGAAGATAGCCAATTACCAAGAACATAGGCACAACGCTCTAGCCAATTGAGCCAAAAATTTATCGTGTTTTAATATTGTATTTAATAAATAAAATTTTCTTTGGAAACCGATATTTTGAAAAAGCACAAGAAAAACAAGAAAAGACACAGAATAAGAAAAACTAAAGATCAAACAAGGAAAATAAACAAGAACAACTTGAAGATAAAGAAAGAACAAAAAACACAAATTTCAAAAATTTAAAAGAAAATAAAAACATGCAATTGACACCAAACTTAAAATATGAAACTAAACTCAAACAGGAAAACTCACTTATTAATTTATAAAAATTGTCAAAAAAAATTAAAAAGAGAAAATAAGGATTTTTAAAATTTTAACCACAAAAACAATAATAGAAGACTCTAAACCAAAAAGAAAAATTTTTCCTAATCTAAGCAACAAAATAAACCGTCAGTTGTCCAAACTCGAACAATCCCCGGCAACGGCGCCAAAAACTTGGTGCACAAATTGTAAATCACACTTTCCACAACTCATACCACTAACCAGCAAGTGCATTGGGTCGTCCAAGTAAAACTTTACGTGAGTAAGGGTCGAATCCCACGGAGATTGTTGGCTTGAAGCAATCTATGGTTATTTTGTAATTCTTAGTCAGGATATTAATTATAATTATCAGTTTGGATTGTGAAAAATAAAAGAGCATGAATTAGATACTTGTTATGCAGTAATGGAGAATATGTTGGAGTTTTGGAGATGTTTTGTCTTCTGAATCTCTGCTTTCTCCCTGTCTTCTTCTTCACGCACGCAAGGTTATTTCTATGGCAAGCTGTGTGTTGGTGGATCACCGTTGTCAATGGCTACCATCCGTCCTCTCAGTGAAAATGGTCCAGGTGCGCTGTCACCGCACGGCTAATCATCTGTCGGTTCTCACTCATGCTGGAATAGGATCCATTGATCCTTTTGCGTCTGTCACTACGCCCAACCCTTGTGAGTTTGAATCTCGTCACAGTCATTCAATCCCTGAATCCTACTTGGAATACCACAGACAAGGTTTAGACTTTCCGGATTCTCAAGAATGCTGCCAATGGATTCTAGCTTATACCACGAAGATTCTGATTAAGGAATCCAAGAGATACTCATTCAATCGAAGGTAGAACGGAGGTGGTTGTCAGGCACGCGTTCATAGGTAGAGAATGGTGATGAGTGTCACAGATCATCACATCCATCATATTGAAGTGCGAATGAACATCTTAGATAGAAACAAGCGTGTTTGAATAGAAAACAAAAATAATTACATTAATTCATTGAGACACAGCAGAGCTCCTCACCCCCAACAATGGAGTTTAGAGACTCATGCCGTCAAAGAGTACAAAGTTCAGATCTAAAATGTCATGAGGTGCAAAGTAAACCTCTAAAAGTTGTTTAAATACTAAATTAGTAACCTAGGTTTACAAAAAATGAATAAACTAAGATAGATGGTGCAGAAATCCACTTCTGGGACCCACTTGGTGTGTGCTGGGGCTGAGACTTAAGCTTTACACGTGCCTAGACTGTTTCTGGAGTTAAACGCCAGGTTGTAACCCGTTTCTGGCATTTAACTCCAATTTGTAACCTGTTTCTGGCGTTTAAAGCCAGACTGCAACATGGAACTAGCGTTGGACACCAGTTTACATCGTCTATCCTTGAGCAAAGTATGGACTATTATATATTGCTGGAAATCCCTGGATGTCTACTTTCTAATGCAATTGAGAGCGTGCCAATTGGACTTTTGTAGCTCCAGAAAATCCATTCCGAGTGTAGAGGTCAGAATCTAACAGCATCAGCAGTCGTTTTTCAGCCTGAATCAGATTTTTGCTCAGCTCCCTCAATTTCAGCCAGAAAATACCTGAAATGTCAGAAAAATACACAAACTCATAATAAAGTCCAGAAATATGAATTTTGCCTAGAAACTAATGAAAATATACTAAAAACTAACTAAAGCATACTAAAAACTACATGAAATTAACCCCAAAAAGTGTATAAAATATCCGCTCATCCCAAGTTTACTCTCAATTTTACAATGCCTTTCTTTCTTGCTCTCCAAGTGTTTGAGAAAATGCCAACTTTAACTATGGAGTAGATTTTTCATACTTGGCTTAGGGGTTAAGATATTGGAGATACTTGAATTATCAATGTCCTTTGTTGATTATCAATTGAAGATTGCTAATTGGTTTGAATGTCACTAAAGCTAGACTTCCCTTGGGTTAGACTAGGAATTGTGAACTCAAATTGATTACTTTCACTTAACTTTCCTTAATACTAGAGGTTAACTAAGTGAAGCAATAAGTAATTGTGATCACAATTGATAGAGATGATGATGATGGGAAGTCCAATCTTCACTTCTAGCAAAGGCCTTTATATTGCTTGATTCTCATTCATAATATTGGCTTGTTCCTCACTTGTATGAAACTCCAAACACCACTACACTTTCTAACCAACAATGTACATGTTGGAGCACTCCTAGGGAGAACGACTCAGGAGTCATACTCTCGGTTATTGATTTTAGATTGTTTGATGTGGAATTGCGTGTCGGTTTAGACTATACTACGATTGGATTTATTGATAAATTCTACACCAGCATAAAATCACTCATCAAAATGGCGCCGTTTTCGGGGAGTGCACATGAGTGCCATGATTGTTGGTTAGTGTAGATATGTGAATATGTACATACTTGCATTTTGCTTGATTGTTTGTGTTAGTTAGAATTACTTTTTGTTTAGTACACTTCATTGTCATGAGCTCACTATCTCTTCCCTTGAATGACGCATTCTTTACCCGATCCGAGCTTAGCTAGATTTGATCCGGAAATGGAAAGAACTTTACTTCATCTTAGACAAGCTCGGAGATGGTTAGCCTTTGGAGGTGGTGTAAAGGTTTCTGCCAATTCACCAACCATATCCGAAGTTGATTCCGAATCGTCATTCGAAGAAGGCACTGTTTACTCTTCCATAGATACCACTAATAACTCTTCTATTGATCTAGGTACGGACACCATGGCCGCCCCAAGGTGAGTCACTCTCAAGGAAGCCAGTGCTCCGAATTTTTTTCTTCAACCTACTCACATTCATCATCCAGACTTGAATACTAATTTTGAGCTTAAAACCTCTTTAATCAATCTTCTTCCCAAGTATCAAGAACTTCCCGCCCAAGATCTTATTAGAAACCTTAAGGACTTCCAAAGTGTATGCTCCACTACTAGGCGGGAAAGCTCTAGTAAAGTTGTGGTTTGGTTGTTTGCTTTTCCTTTCTCTCGTGAAAGGAGAGCTAAGGAGTGGTTCTACTCTTTGCCAAGTGAGATTGTTGGTGATTGGGACTTGCTTAGAAGAGAGTTGTTAGACAAATTCTTTCCTACGGCGGTGACCGATAAGTTGTGGAAAGAAATTTCATGCATTGTCCAAGGTGAATTGGAAACACTACATGAATATTCGGAGCGGTTCCGAAAGCTTCTTGACTCATGCCCCAACCATATGATTGACACTCTTGTGTTAATTAGCTATTTTTGTCAAGGAATGAAACCACAAGACAAGATCCTCCTAGATGCTTCAAGTAATGGTTCTTTGACAAAATATAGGACGGCGGAGGAGGCATGGCAATTGATCTCGGATTTAGCCGAGTCCACCTTGCATGCTAGACAAAGAAGCAATCACCCTAGAGTCATTAATGAAGTTTCTTCTAGCAGTGAGACCGCCACCCTTACCAAAACCTTGTGCGAGATGACAAGCATTCTAAAGAAACTTTAAATAAATCAACAACAACCTCCATTTCATCAATAACAACCTCTACCATCTCCTCAACACCAACAAAGTCAACAATTGGTCCCCCAAAGAGTATGCAGTATTTGTTCTTGCTACTCCCACTACACGGATGAATGTCCAAGTCTCCAAGAAGATAATACCTTGGCGGCTACCCATAATTTTTATGACCGCCCTAGTCAAGGATACTATTCACAAAGGGGCAATTTCAACCAAGGGTACACCCAACAAGGAGGCAATTACAACCAAGGGAGCAACAACTTTAATCAAGGTTGGAGAGATAATTCCAACCAAGGTTGGCAGGACAATTATCAACAAGGGGGTAGGGACAATGGAGGAACCCAAAGATGGAACACCAAAAATTCACAAAACCGATACTCACAAAACCCTCTACATCAACAACCAAACTAAGGAAGAAACTACCAAACCTACCTACTGATGTGTGAGCATCTTTCCTATATTTTCTTAGTGAATTTGCATTCAATTTGTTGAGTTTAATAAAAAATTAATTATCTTTTAACCACTATGAATGCTACTTTGAGTCGTGTGCAATTCTGTTTATTTTAGGTAGCATTTGGTTGGATTTCATGGAGTTTCCATAGAAAAAGAGAAGAAGGCTATATAGGGCAGAAATGGCTTAGAGGATAGAGAGGAAGCTTGCACAAATGGAAAGAGCGACGTGTGCGCATGATTTGGAGATTTGCACAGCGATGCGTGCACATACCTGACGTGTACGCGTGACTGACGCGTACGCGTGACATGCGCCACGTGCAGAAAACGAAGAAAACGCTGATTATTTAATTAATTCTGATTTAAACTTTATTTTTATTTTAAAATTGGAAAAGATATTATTTTAGTTTTAGAAAATAAATTTTAAATTAATTAGGATTAGATATAAAAGAGGAAAGAAACTTCTCTTCTGGGGATTCCAACATTATTCCACCTCAGCCCAATTTACAGTTTACGAGAATCCTAGTTTTCACTCTTTTCCATGAGCAACTAAACCTCCACCGTTAAGGTTAGGAGCTCTGTCTATTTGTATGGATTGATTCTATTGTTTTTGTATTTTAATTCATGTACTGATTTATAATTTAAGAATTATTTTCAGTCTTTATCTTATGAATTTGGGTGGAACGGAAGTATGACCCTCTTTCTAATTGAGTTCTTATATAACTTTGAAAAGCTCTTTACTTGAACAACAGCTTGAAAATAATTTCTCCTAAATTCTAATTATCTAGACTTAACTGGATACGTGACATATAATCCTCTTATATTTGGATAATTAGGATTTTTGTGGCATAATAACTAGAATTAAACTTCACCCCCTAATTGGAATTAATTGACCAAGTAATTGGCGGTTGATGAAAGTTAGAGGAGACTAGAAAGGTCTAAGGAATTAGGGTCTAGTCACATATAGTTTGCCATGAATTAAATCTTGCTTGATTAAAATAAATTAATAAGAAAAGTCAATCCGGAAAATAGATAACTCTTAAGCCTTAACTGCCTTCTCCATATTGTTTTTCCAACTTATTTACTTGCCTGTCTTCTGATTTTGTGAATTTACTGTTTAATGCTTTTGAACTCTCAAACACTATTTTCTACTTGTCTAACTAAGTAAATTAATCAACCATTGTTGCTTTGTCCCTCAATCCTCGTGGGATAGACCCTCACTCACCTGAGGTATTCATGACAACTCATCTTAGGCTAGTTTCACAAGCCTATTTCATTAGTTTTTATTTGGTTTTTATGCATTGTTAGGCAACAAATAAGTGTTTGAGTGATAATTTCATGCTTGTCTTGATTCAATCAAACATTGCTAATTTTATGCATTTTCATTAGATTTCTTGCAAGATTTAGTTAATAATATGAATGATGCAAGATTTGATGATTATGCCAAGGCTTTAATGTATCTGTTTGGTTGATGATAGGTGAAAAGATGAAGGAAAAGAAGCAGAAGGAACAAAATAAGCTCAAAGGAAGAATTTTTGACATACTTTTGAAGTTTGAGCACGTTTGGAGCCTTAGGCAACGCTTTTAAAAGCGTGGCCCATGATTTACCAAGGAAGAAGCACTCTCAGGCCAAGAACGCGACGTTCACAAGTGATGCACATGCGTACAAGGCACTTACGCGCAAATGATGATTTTGCAAACCACGAGTACGCATACATGGCGCGTCCGCGTGCATCGAGGAACAGCGTTCACCCACAACGAATGCTACGTTCAGTCTGAGTGAATGCCAGTGATAATTTCAGAGTGGGATTTGAATTTAGTCATCGACGAGCATGCATACATGCCGCGCACGCCTCGATGTAATGATAGTCGTGGATTGGCGCACACGCGTACAAGACACTGGAGCGCAGAAGTGACATTTTGCCATCCATGCACATGCGCACAAGGTGCGCAAGCGTGGGAGGAGCGTTCGTTGCATGAACACTACGTTCGTTTTGTGAACGCTGCAAGGGATGCGTTCACACAAGTGACGTGTATGCATCGATGAGACAAAACACCAGGGACGCGCAAGCGTACAGCACGCATACGCGTGGGTGCCTGAACACTCCGTTCTCTAAATGAACGCTACACTCTCCTGAAAGCTGCATTTCTGGCTTAATTAATTCCAATTCAAGCCCATTGAAGCTCCAAAGCAAACAGAGCCCATTGAACATCACTCAAAGGCACAAGGATCATCTAGAATAGGAATTTTGCATTTAATTGTAATTTGTTTTCAATTTCAATTTTATTTTTATTTTGTAAAGCCTATATAAAGGCATCAGTTTCATTGTAAAAGACACATCACACAATAGGAGTAGGATTAGAATAGGAAGCTCAGGCTGGAGGATTAGAGACTCCAGATCTCTCTTGGAGGATTAGAGACTCCAGAGAGCTTAGTATAATTGATACACTTTTATATTTCAGTTATATTGAATTCAGTTTATGCAATTTCATCTTCTGCAACTCTGCTACAATTTCCTTTTCTGTAATTTTAACATTCTGTTCCTCTGTAATTTACATTTGAGTTTGCTGTGAGCTTGATTTACATTTCCTTAAAATTTATATCTTCTGTAATTGTTATGAATTCTGATCTACGGCTTCATTTAATTTCCCAGTACCCAATTCCCTTTATATTTTCTGCAATCTACATTTCTTGCTCTTTAAGGTTCTATCAATTTACTTCCTGCAAGTTAGATCTGATGCAATTTACTTTCCTTGTCATTTAAGCTTCACTGCAATTTACATTCTTTACTTTATATTTCCTGCAATTTACATTCAGTTGTCAAATTTTCACCAAATTCATCACTGTCTGCTTGACTAAACTAATCACCCACTAAAGTTGCTTGATCCATCAAACCCTGCGGGATTGACCTCACTCCTATGAGTTATTACTACTTGATGCGACCCGGTACACTTGCCCGGTGAGTTTTGTGTGGAAATCTAATTTTCACCCATCAAGTTTTTGGCACAGTTGTCGGGGATTGATATAGATAGACAGTGATTAAGTGGGTGAGAAGTATAGATTAAGCATTTTTCTTGGTTTTTGTTCTTTTAATTTTCTGTTTTCTGCTGAAACCAAGGTGTTCGTGTTATTGCCTCACTAAGAAATTCTTTTCTGTGACATGAATTTCAATTTTCATTGGTGTTGTGTTTTACAAAATTCAAATGGAGTTTAACTCACCTTATGATCAAACAAATTTTATGGGATATTACCCACCATTACCAATTGACTATTCTAATGGTGGCTGGGAGTATCACCAAGAAAATACAAATTTTGAGCACTCCAATCAATGGAGATATGCTTCAGAACCACAAGATGAGCAAGAGAATCATATGGGATATTTCCCACCACCATAAAATGATTCAAGTCATTATTCTAATGGTGGCTGGGAGTATCACCAAAAATTAACACATTCTGAGCAACCCAATCAATGGGGATATGCCTCAGAAAATGATCAAGACAATTTTATGAAATATTGCCCACCACCACAAGATGATTCAGGTCATCATACTAATGGTGGGTGGGAGTATCAACAAGAAATGAAAGAGTATGAACACCTCCTAGAGCCACAAGATGACTCCTACTGCTATAACAACCACTCATATTGTGACTGGGAGGGGCAAAATCAAAGGGGTCTTGATGATCCATACTTTGTTCATCAAGAGACGTCTTCACTGGAGTGCACTTTCAATAAATTCATGCATGATTGTCCCCCAATGCCACAAGATGATCCATACTGTGATGAATTCCACAATTCTTCAAGTTGTGATTGGGAGGATCAAAATCAGAGAGCATTCAATGTGTCATACTCTATTAATCAAGAGCCATCATCACTTGAGCAAACCTTCAATGTATTCATGGAAATTTGTCAAACCTCACCTCCCAGTTTTTCATCTAAAAATTCTTCATCACTTAACTATCCCTTGACACAAAATCTCTTCCAAAACTCACAGTCCACAGAAACTTCCATGAACCAAAGTGAAAGAGAGAAACTCTCACGCGATCTAGAATTTTCACAAATAAATTCCTGTTGTAAGTATAGCTTCTAGACCGACAAGAATTCCTTTCTTACAAAAGTTTTGTTTGTCACTTAAGCAAACCCGACCGAGTATTTAAACCTCGGGTCGTCTTCTCAAGGAAATGCAGGGAGGTATGATTTATTACTAGCTATGGAAAAGGTAGAATTTTGTTTTGGGTTTTTAAAATAAGGAACAAGTAATGTAAAATAACAAGTTGTTAAAATAATAACTAATAAAGCTCTTAGCAAGGTATGAGAATTGGAAGTCCTATCCTAGTTATCCTTATCGATGGTGATGAGAATTGAGTTTCAATCCCACTTAGTTAACCTTTACTAAAGCAAAGGAAAGTCAGGTGGATTAATTAGTTTGATCCTCAAGTCCTAGTCGATCCCTGTGGGAAGACTAGCTTTAGAGCGATCAAGATAAATTAGTAATCTGCCAATTTCAACCACTGCTGAGTTTGACAACTCAAGTGTTACCAATTACTTAACCAAAGCCAAAAGGAAGAAAATATCTAAATTAAATTGAAAATATCATAAATAGAATAAAGAAATCATAAATCCGAAATACCTCAAATTACGTTTAAACATAAATTCAAATCTAACATGGAAAGGTTTATAAGCTAAATTGAAAAGATAATTATCAATTAAAGTAAAAAAATAAAAGTAGAAAAATAAATTAAAAGGAACATTGAACCTGTGATGAAGAAGAAATAATCCTAAATCCTAAAACTAAATCCTAAGAGAGAGGAGAGAGCCCCTCTCTCTCTCTCTAAAACTACATCTAAAAAACGAAAAGTGAATAATGGAAGACATCCCGTTGAATGGATGGATTCCCCCACTTTATAGCTTCTAATCTGTGTTTTCTGGGCCAAAAACTGGGTTAAAAACAGCCCAGAAATCGCCCCCAGCGTATTCTCGTACGTACAGGTCGCGGGAAAATGACGCGGAAGTGTCGTCCACGCGTTTGTGTGGATTGCGTTTCTGCCAGGTCATGCGTTCGCGTGATCCACGCGTTCGTGTCATCTGGCTTCAGGGTAGCTATGGCAAATTATATATCGTTGCGAAGCTGTGGATGTTAGCTTTCCAACGGACCTAGAATCGCATTATTTGGACCTCTGTAGCTCAAGTTATGACCATTTGAGTGCGAAGAGGTCAGGCTGGACATCTTAGCAATTTCTTCAACTTCTTGTATTCCTTCCACTTTTGCATGCTTCCTTTCCATCCTCTGAGTCATTCCTACCCTGTAATCTCTGAAATCACTTAACACACATATCAAGGCATCGAATGGTAATAAGAGAGGATTAATATTAGCAAATATAAGTCCAAAGAAGCATGTTTTCAATCATAGCACAAAATTAGGAAGGAGAATGTAAAACATGCATTTTGTATGAACAAGTGTATGAAAGATTGATAAAATCCACTCAATTGAGCACAAGATAAACCATAAAATAGTAGTTTATCACAAAGCCTTTCAAAGCTTGAGACCATGTGATAAACCCATATTTTATGATATATTTTGTGCTTAATTTGAGTGATTTATTCAATCCTTCACCCACTTATTCATATTAATTGCATGGATTTACTTTCCCTTCCTTATTATGTGATGTATGTGAAAAACATGTTTCCTATGCTTTAATATTAATTATCTTAATTACCTTTATTTCCATTCGATGTCGTGATTAGTATGTTGAGTAGTTTCAGATCTTCTAAGGTAGGAATGACTTAAAGGATGGAAAGGAAACATACAAAAATGGAAGGAAAGCACAAAACGGAGCTTCTGAAGAAATTGGCATCCACGCGATCGCATGAACAAAGCGATCGCGTGCCAAGCGCGAATCAGCAGCGACGCGGTCGCATGACTGACGCGACCGCATGACCCACGCGGACGCGTGACAGAGGACACGCACCAGAAATTGCAGAAAATGCTCATAGCGAATTCTGAAGCCCTTTTTGGCCCAAATCCAAGTCCAGAATGCATAGACCAGAGGTTACAAAGTGAGGGAACGCATCCATTCAGGGAGAGCTCACCAATTTTCACTTTCCATGATTTAGATTTAGTTTGAGAGAGGTTCTCTCCTCTCTCTTTTAGGATAAGGATTAGGATTTAGGACTTCTCTTAGTTTGTAAGAGTGACTCTCGATCCAGGTTTAATATTTAGGATTAGGATTTAGGACTTCTCTTAGTTTGACTTATGAACCCTTTCTATGTTATGATTTGAATTAATGATTATTTGAGGTATTTCAGTTATTGATTGCTTTCTCCTTAATTTGTGTTACCATTTCTTTCCATCTAAGGACATTTTTATTCCAACAATTTTACTTTTTTCCTTTTGGTCTTGGTTAAGAAATCAGTAACTCAACATTATTAAACTCAGCATAATTAATAATCGTTATCTTGCTAATTGAACTGAACTTCAAAAATCCCAACTTTTTTTTAGGAAATAAATAGGATTCGAAGGTCAAACTAATTAGTCCCATGACTTTCCTTTACTTTAGTAAAGGTTAACTGATACATGCGAAATTGTTACTCTGAGGTTGTAAAATTTGTTGTTCGTTCTCTCCCTGGCAATGGCACCAATAACTGGTGCACAATACGATGGTCCAAACATAACTTCTCAACTTCGCACAACTAACCAGCAAGTGTACTGGGTCGTCCAAGTAATAAAACCTTACGTGAGTAAGGGTCGATCCCACGGAGATTGTCGGCTTGAAGCAAGCTATGGTCACCTTGTAAATCTCAGTCAGGCGGATATCAAATGGTTATAGTATTTTCGAATAATAATAATAAATAAATAGAAAATAAAGATAGAAATACTTATGTATATCATTGGTGAGAATTTCAGATAAGTGTATAGAGATGCTTTCGTTCCTCTGACTCTCTGCTTTCCTGCTGTCTTCATCCAATCAGTCTTACTCCTTTCCATGGCAAGCTTTCTGTAAAGGCATCACCGTTGTCAATGGCTACATCCCATCCTCTTGTGAAAAAGGTCCAAATGCTCTGTCACGGCACGGCTAATCATCTGAGGTTCTCGATCATACTTGAATAGGATTCACCCTCCTTTTGCGTCTGTCACTACGCCTAGCAATCGCGAGTTTGAAGTTCGTCACAGCCATCCCTTTCCAGATCCTACTCGGAATACCACAGACAAGGTTTAGACTTTCCGGATCTCAGGAATGGTCATCCGTGGGTTCTAACTTATACCACGAAGATACTAATAACTCGGACTCGGTCCCCTGTATTAGATATCTAAGAGATACTCATTCTAGCTTGGTTGCATGTAGAACGGAAGTGTTTGTCAGGCACGTGCTCATAAGTGAGAATGATGATGAGCGTCACATAATCATCACATTCATCATGTTCTTGGGTGCGAATGGATATCTTAGAAGCGGAATAAGTTGAATTGAATAGAAAACAGTAGTACTTTGCATTAATTCATGAGGAATAGCAGAGTTCCACACCTTAATCTATGGAGTGTAGAAACTCTACCGTTGAAAATACATAAGTGAAAGGTTCAGGCATGGCCGAGAGGCCAGCCCCCAAAACATGATCACAGGATTAAAAATACAATCTAGGATGATCCGAAGATGGTTCCAAAGATGTCTAATACAATAGTAAAAAGTCCTATTTATACTAAACTAGTTACTAGGGTTTACAGAAGTAAGTAATTGATGCATAAATCCACTTCCGGGGCCCACTTGGTGTGTGCTTGGGCTGAGCTTGAAGTTTACACGTGCAGAGGCTTCTTCTGGAGTTGAACGCCAAGTTGTAACGTGTTTTTAATATTGTTTTTCATTCTATTTTTAATGTTGCCTCCCAATAAGCGCTTCTTTAATGTCAGTAGCTTGACAGTAAAGCTCTTAGAGAGCTTCACAGAGACTCAGAGCTTGATGTTGGCCTCCCAACACTAAACTTAGAATTTGAGTGTGGGGGCTCTGTTTGGCTCTGTGTTGAGAGAAGCTTTTAATACTTCCTCTCCATGGTTACAAAAGAAGATCCTTGAGCCTTAAACACAAGGTAGTCCTCATTCACTTGAAGAACTAACTCTGCTCTGTCCACATCAATCATAGGTCTTGCTGTGGCTAGGAAGGGTCTTCCAAGGATGATGGATTCATCTTCATCCTTCCCAGTCTCTGGGATTATGAAGTCAGCAGGGATGTAATAGCCTTCAACCTTCACTAAGATATCCTCTACAAGTCCATAAACCTCTTTCCTTGAATTGTCTGCCATCTCTAGTGAGATTCTTGCAGCTTGCACCTCAAAGATCCCTAGTTTCTCCATTACAGAGATGGGCATGAGGTTTATACTTGACCTAAGGTCATACAGAGCCTTCTTAAAGGTCATGGTGCCTATGGTACAAGGTATTAAGAACTTTCCAGATCCTGTTTCTTCTGAGGTAATTTCAGTTGAACCAGATCATTCAGTTCATTGATGAGCAATGAGGGTTTATCCTCCCAAGTCTCATTACCAAATAGCTTGGCATTCAGCTTCATGATTACTCCTAGATATTGAGCAACTTGCTCTTCAGCAATATCTTCATCCTCTTTAGAGGAAGAATACTCATCAGAGCTCATGAATGGCAAAAGTAAGTTTAGTGGAATCTCTATGGTCTCTATATGAGCCTCAGATTCCTTTGGTTCTTCATTAGGGAACTCCTTGGAGGCCAGTGGACGTCCATTGTGGTTTTCCTCATTGGAAATCACTACCTTTTCTTCCTCTCCAGGTTCGGCCATGTTGGTTATAGTTATGGCCTTGCACTCTCTTTTTGGATTCTCTTCTGTATTGCTTGGGAGAGTACTAGGAGGGAGTTCAGTAACTCTTTTACTCAGCTGACCCACTTGTGCCTCCAAATTTTTAATGGAGGACTTTGCTTCAGTCATGAAACTGATAGTGGTCTTAGATAGATCAGAGACTACAGTTGCTAAGTCAGAGTGGCTCTGCTTAGAATTATCTGTCTGTTGCTGAGAAGATGATGGAAAAGGTTTGCTATTGCCAAACCTATTTCTTCTACCATTGTTATTATTGAAGCCTTGATTAGGCTTCTGTTGATTCTTCCATGAGAGATTAGGATGATTCCTCCATGAAGGATTATAGGTGTTTCCATAGGATTCTCCCATGTAATTCACCTCTTCCATTGCAGGATTCTCAGGGTCATAAGCTTCTACTTCAGAGGAAGCTTCCTTAGTATTGCCGGATGCAGCTTGCATTCCAGACAGACTCTGAGAAATCATATTGACTTGCTGAGTCAATATTTTGTTCTGAGCCAATATTGCATTCAGAGTATCAATCTCAAGAACTCCTTTCTTCTGAGTTGTCCTATTATTCACAGGATTCCTTTCAGAAGTGTACATGAACTGGTTATTTGCAACCATTTCAATGAGTTCCTGGGCTTCTACAGGCATCTTCTTCAGATGAAGAGATCCTCCAGCAGAATGGTCCAATGACATATTGGACAATTCAAACAGACCATCATAGAATATACATATGATGCTCCATTATGAAAACATGTCAGAAGGACACCTTCTGGTCAATTGCTTGTATCTTTCCCAAGCTTCATAGAGGGATTCACCTTCCTTCTGTCTGAAGGTTTGGACTTCCACTCTAAGCTTGCTCAACTTTTGAGGTGGAAAGAATTTGGCCAAGAAAGTATTGACTAACTTTTCCCAAGAGTTCAAACTATCTTTAGGTTGTGAGTCCAACCATGTCCTAGCTCTGTCTCTTACAGCAAAGGGGAAAAGCATAAGTCTATAGACCTTAGGATTAACCCTATTGGTCTTAACAGTGTCACAGATTTGCAAGAATTCGGCTAAGAACTGATGAGGATCTTCCAATGGAAGTCTATGAAACTTGCAATTCTGCTGCATCAGAGAAACTAATTGAGGCTTAAGCTCAAAGTTGTTTGCTCCAATTACAGGAATGATATGCTCCTTCCACCGAAGTCAGAAGAGGGTACAATAAAGTCACCAAGCATCTTCCTTGCATCTCCACCATTGTTGTTGGGTTCGACCATCTCTTCTTCTTTTTCGAAAAATTCTGTCAGGTCCTCTCCATAGTGTTGTGCTTTAGCCTCTCTTAATTTCCTCTTTAGAGTCCTTTCAGGTTCTGGATCAGCTTCAACAAGAATGTTCTTATCCTTGCTCCTGCTAATATGAAAAAGAAGAGAACAGAAAAGAATAGGAATTCTCTATGTCACAGTATGGAGATCCCTTTATGTGAGTAGAAGAATAGAAGAGTAGAATGAAGAAGAGAGAAGATGAAGAATTCGAACACAGAGAGGGAGAGAGGGTTCGAATTATAAGAAGAAGTGTTAGGAAATAAATAAATAAATAGAAAGAGATGAGAGAGAGAGAATTCGAATTTTAAATTAATCTAAAAGGAAAATATTTTTGTTTTTATTTTAATTATTGGTTAGTATTCGAAATTATTAAAAGTAATAAAACAAAATTAAAATTTAAACAATTAGTAAATTAAAAAGGAATTTTGAAAAAGTGGTGAGGAGTTTTCAAAAATTGGAGAGAGAAGAAGGTAATTGGGTAGTTTTGAAAAAGATATGATTGAAATAGTAAATTTTTAAAATCAAACAAAAAGTCAAGTAGTTAATTGAAAAAGATTTAAAAATCAATTTTGAAAAGATAAGAAGTTAGAAAAGATTTTGAAATTGATTTTGAAAAATATATGATTGAAATTTATTTTGAAAAAGATTTGAAAAGGAAATTAAAAAGATTTGATTTTTGAAATTAAAGTTGATTACTTGACTAACAAGAAACCAAAAGATATGATTCTAGAATTTAAAGTTTGAACCTTTCTTAATAGGCAAGTAACAACTTGAAAATTTTTGAATCAAAACATTAAATGTTAGTATTAATTTCGAAAATATGAAATAAAAATAAGAAAAATATTTTGAAAATCAAATTTTAAAATTTTTGAAAATATTAAGAAGGAAATTGAAAAAGATTTGATTTTTTAAAAAAAATATTTGAAAAGATAGAATTTTTAAATTTAAAATTTGACTTGACTAATAAGAAACAATTAAATTTTAAAATTTTTTATTAAATCAATTCAAAATTTCGAAATTTATGAGAAGAATAAGGGAAAGATATATTTTTTATTTTTGAATTTTTATGAGGAGAGAGAAAAACATAAAAAATGATGCAAAACACAAGAAATTAAGATCAAATTTAATAATGCAAGCAAGAACACTTTGAATGTCAATATGAACACCAAGAACACTTTGAAGATCATGATGAACATCAAGAACTTATTTTTGAAAACTTTTAAGAAAAGAAAAACATGCAAGACAACAAACTTAAAAATTTTTAATCTATAGACACTAGTAATTCAAGAATGCACATGAAAAATAAGAAAAGACACCAAACAAGAAAATTTAAAGATCAAACAAAGAGAATCAACAAGAACAACTTGAAGATCAATGAAAAACACCATGCATGAATTTTCGAAAATAAAAAAAATACAATTGACACCAAACTTAAAATTTGACACTAGACTCAAACAAAAAACACAAAATTTTTGGTTTTTTTTTTATGTTATGAAATTTTTTTGTATTTTTCGAAAATTAATTGGAAAAAAAGAAAATAAATAAATTCAAAATTTTTAATAGGAATTCCAGGAATCATGCAATGTTAGTCTAAAGCTTCTGTCTAAAAAGATTAGACATGGCTAGCCAAGCTTCAGCAGGACATTACATACAACAGCCAAATTGATGGGAATCAACTAGCTCCTGTGATAATAAAAGCATCATCTGAAACTCTAGAATTCATTCTTAAAAATTCTAAAGAATTTTTTGAAAACTAAACATATTTTATTTTGTTCTTCAGAAAAAAAATTTTATTTATCATTTTTTTTGAATTTTTCTAAAATAAAAAGCTTAAAAATAAAATAAAATTACCTAATCTGAGCAAGAAGATGAACCGTCAGTTGTCCAAACTCGAACAATCACCGGCAACGGCGCCAAAAACTTGGTGCACAAAATTTTGATTTCAATGGCGCCAATTAACCAGCAAGTGCACTGGGTCGTCCAAGTAATAAACCTTACGTGAGTAAGGGTCGATCCCACGGAGATTGTCAGGTTGAAGCAAGCTATGGTCATCCTTGTAAATCTCAGTCAGGCAGATTCAAATGGTTATGAAATTTTGATAATTAAAATATAAAAAAAAATAAAATAGGATAGAGATACTTATGTAATTCATTGGTGGGAATTTTAGATAAGAGTCTGGAGAAGCTTTGTTGCTTCTAAACTTATGCTTTCCTACTGCCTTCTTCCAACCATGCGTTACCTCCTTCCATGGCAAGCTGTATGATCCTCTTGGATGAAAATAAATCCATATGCGCTGTCACCGCACGGCTAATCATTTGTCGGTTCCCGCTAGCGTCGGAATAAGACCATTGTCCTTTTGCACACTGTCACTTGTGCCCCACATTCGCAGGTTTGAAGCTCGTCATAGTCATCCCTTTCCAGATCCTACTCGGATAACCACAGATAAGGTTTAGACTTTCCGGATCCTGGATCCTACTCGGAATACCACAGACAAGGTTTAGACTTTCTGGATCCCAAGAATGGCTACAAATAATTCTAGCCTATACCACGAAGGTTCTAATCTTAGATTAGAAACCCAAGAGAACATACTCCAGCTGTCGTCCAATGACTACATTGAACATCATGTAGATCGCTTTGTGGTTGTCAGGCACGCGACCTTGGCTAAGCGAGTAACGAAGATTGGGTGATTGTCACTGGTCACCCCTTCATTCAGACTTAACTGAATTAAGTACGAGAGTATTGATGTGTGGAAAATGATCCAACACAAAACTCACCGGCAAGTGTACCGGGTCGCATCAAGTAATAATAACTCACATGAGTGAGGTCGATCCCACAGGGATTGAAGGATTGAGCAATTTTAGTTTAGTGGTTGATTTAGTCAAGCGAATCAAGTATTGGTTGAGTGGTTTGTGCTTTGCAGAAACTAAATTGCATGAATTGTAAAAGGGGAAGGGGAAATTGCAGTAAATTAAAGAACAGGAAAGTAAAGGAGCTGAATCTTAAAGTGCAAGTAATGTAAATTGCAGAAACTTAGATTGCAAGAAATGTAAATGACTGAATCTTAAAGTGCAAGTAATGTAGATTGCTTGAATTGTAAAGGGGATTGGGAGTTGGGTTCGCAGAATTTAGACAAGAACAAGTAAATTGCATTAAACAGTAAAAGAGAAAATTAAATTGTAGTGAAGTAGATCTTGAGTAAAATGCTTTGAGAATTTAAAAACAGAGAAAGCAGTGCTTAATTTGTAGCAAAGTAAAAGAGGTTGAAGATCTCAGGGTGGAAGAGACTAGATAACAAGTCTAGATCTCAAATCCTTCCTTGATCCAACAAGAATAAATGCAAAAGAAACTGAAAAATAAATTGCAGAAAGAGTAGAAGATGAAGCAGTAAATTAAACAGCAATTCAATTATGCAGAGAATTAAAACAAGATCTCAAGGTGAGATTGAAACAGAAGTTCTTCAATTCTTCACCCAAGATCAAAAGCAAGAAAAAATAAAAGAGTGCTCAAGCAAGATCCAAGAAGAAGAGAGCTCAATTCCCCTTCTCAATTCTCCCAGAAAATTCAAAGTAAAAGCTCCAAAATGAAAATGAAAACTCTCAAGTAAAAAATCCCAATAGTCAGAAGTTCAAAAGTAAAAGTCAAAGGTCCTAATTTCATCAAACTAACTCCTATTTATACACTTTCTATTCTTGGATTTTAGAATTTGGGTGGGCTTTTGATTTGGTGAAGAAATGAATTAAATTGGAATTTTAATCCAATTTTGTAGCCCAAATTGCACCTCCAGGGGAAAGCTCAGTTGGAAAATCCAACTTAGCTTTCAAGCATGCTTCATCCGTGTCAAATTGGTGCGCCCAGCCTTGTTTGGGTGTCAATTGTATTAGAGCTCAGTTGGAAAATCCAACTTAGCTCTAGACCGTGTCATGATGCGCAAGGCTTCCTTCTTGGTGCACCAAAATGTGTGTCACAGCTCCCTTGGTGTGCAAACTTGTGCACCAAAGTGTGGGGAAGAATGGGAGTGGCAATGCTCAGTTGGAAAAAGCAACTGAGCTTTCTTGTAGCGCTTTGCTTGAGAGTTCAAGGTCCCAGGTTCAACACTTGGTGGAGGAAGCCTTGGAGCTAATTTCCTTGGTTGAGTGGGTGTTTCTCCCTTGTGTTTCCAAGAGTTCCCAAGTTCGAAACTTGGAGGAAGCATTTAAGCTATTTTTCCTTGATTTTCCTTGCAAGCTTGATGGTACTCCTTCCTTATGTTTCAAAGAATACCCAAGTTCAAATCCTGGAGGAAGCATTCTAGCTATTTATTCTTGAATTCCCTTGCAAGGAGTAGCGTGTGGTTCCAAGTTCGAACCATGGAGGATGCATTTTGGCCATTTCTTCTTGAATTTCCTTGCGAGGTGAGTTCCTTGCTTCTCCTTGGTCCTTGGATCGAATCTTGTTGGCTTCATCCCTTGGAATTTCTTCTTGAATTAATATGGAGAAGTCCCGATAAAGTTAACTTAGTTAACTTAGCTTTGCACCATTTCCTTGCTTTCTTTAGTGCTCAGTTAACTATTTTAACTTAGCTTTGTACCTTGCCTTCTCCTTTCATTCCTTGTGAAGCTCAGTTTGCTTTCTCAACTTAGCTTCCCTTTCTTCCTTGATGTGGTTATGGTTTTTCTTCCCTTTGCCACACTTTCTCTTTCCTTGGGCACGGTTCTTGCCTCCTTTGGAACGCTTTTTGTTTTCCTTGGGCACGCTTCATAAGCCACGCTTTTCTTGTTTTCTTCTTTCTTCACCTATAATTAACCAAATCAACTAATCAAAGTATCACCAAATTCACAAGGTTTATAAATTGATTAATTATCAATTAAATTTAGCTTAAACCTCATGATTTAGCATCAATTAAATGGTGGTTGTTTGAATCAAAGAAGTCATGCATTTTCATTCCAAATTACTTACTTAGAATGCAAGAAAGTGCATAAAACCTAATAAAAACAAAGAAAAAGGCTAGTGAAACTAGGCTAAGATGACTTGTCATCACAACACCAAACTTAAAACTTGCTTGTCCCCAAGCAAGGAGATAATTATGCTCAAAGGTTCTTTCAATTAGAAAAGATTTGAAGAATACATGTGCTATCCTGAGAGTGAAGTGATTAAGTGACAGTGGGGTGAACTCTAAATTATATGCTCATGCAAGGGCTTCAGTGCTTACTAGTCCCTACATCTTGAAAGTCTTAGGTCTTAGGATTTTCATCCAAATGATATCATGGAGATCTCTCTATAGGTAATCACCTTGAAGCAGCTTATAGTTTCTGTGCTTTGGCCTTGACTCTAAGTGTCATGTCTCAAAGCGGCTTTTTAGATAAGCTTTCAATCAATACTCCTAAACCAGTTGGTTTTAAGGTATTAAGTGTTAAAGCACCCCTAAGGATTTACTTGCTCAAGCCTCTCTCTTTGACACAATTCGACCATAAGCATTTACTAGGATAACAACTCTTTGAGTTTTTGTTTCTTCTTTCTTTTCTGCCTAGTAATTGATGCTCAGAGCCTTGGGCCATGTTCTTTCATTTTTTTTTTTGTGTTTTCTTTCTTTTGTTTGCTGCTTCTTGGATCAATAAATGTTTGAGAATCTCCACAATACTTCTTTGAACTCTATGTCCTGCCTATGAGCTCCCATACAAGTTTTCATAAGTATGCAACCTCAATGCATAATCACACAACCAGAACTACCACTTCTCCTAATCTTTTGCTTGCCTCAAAATTGTTTAATTCCTCAATCCCTCTTTTCAAAGAACTTTCATGTGATGCATTTTTTTGAAATCTTGAGTGCATGCAGTTTTTTTAAAAGTGTAGTGTTGTGAATAAACAAACATCTTAATTATTGAAGTATAGAGAACTGCATTAAACAGACAGACAGACAGGGACACAATATCGCTTTCGATCACAGCAATATCTGATAATTATTGAACAATACAACCTTTTGGAGTTTACTTGATGTCCTCCTCCTCATCATCATCATTGCTGGTCCTCATATTCCTCTTTCATCTCTTTGGTTGATGATGCTTAATCCTTCCAAAAACTTGTATGATACTCTGCAATGAGATTGAAAGTTGCTTGTTCCCCAAGCACTTGAAAGAAGAAATGGTTAGCATGCATGATTTATTTGTGGGCCTTTGAACTTACTTTGGTGTGGGAACACCAAACTTAGTACCTTGCCAATGGTTCTCATGCATCAAATTAACCATGTGTGAAACTCTTTTTCTTTTTTTTTCAAAAGCAATAATACTAACACCTGGAGAACAGACATAGGTTAAGTGGTTTTTCTAATTACTTGGAGCTAACAACCATTTGTGCAGAAGGTGAGAATGAGTTTTCAAAAGAGATTTTTGGTGGAACACCAAACTTAGAATCCTTCATTCTCCCTTATATTGTTTTGGTGTGCAACACCAAACTTAGCTTTTTGCAATATAGAGAAAGTTACTTAGCCTTTTTATTAAATGGAAAGAAAACTACCTCAGGTTGGGTTGCCTCCCAACAAGCGCTTCTTTATTGTCATTAGCTTGACATTCTCCATTCTATTGATCATGGAAGTTGAGGCTTCTGTTGCCTTTGGTTTCCTCCTCTTACTGTGGGCTTTTCCTTGATGATTGTTTCTTTTCCCGTAGCCCTCTTCTCACTTGCCTCTATGATTGCTTTCCCTTTCTCACACCTGGCAACTTTCACATTGTCTTTTAGGTTGTCTTCAGTGGCTCTGGGGGAAGTATTTACCATCCTATCACCTATTTCAACAATGTGCCTAGCCAATTGTTGCATTTGCTTCTCAACTCTTCTTATTGAGGCCTCCTGGTCCTTCATTGTCACCTCTTGGTGCTTCATCATTCTCTCTATTAAGATCTCCAAGTTGGTGATCCTCTGAGAATCTTGTGAGATTAGTTGGTTGTAGGGTGTTGGGGGTTGGAAGGGTGGGTGTTGTGGTGGTGTGTGGTGGTTGTTATTGGTATGGTGATGTTTTTGCTGATTTGTGAAGTTGGGGTTGTTGTAATTGAGATCCCTGTGTCTTTGATTTTGGTGTTCGACCCCCCTCCAGTTGGAATGAGTTCTCCAGGGTGGGGTGTACACATCATTCTGAGACCTGTATTGGAACATGCCAGAGGAACTATTTGGAGAGTGTGATTGCTCATAACTTTGTTTAGCTTGATTACAACCGTATGAGTTTTGAGCTAGGTTGTCTGCATGTATTACAGCAGTTTTCAGCTCATTGATTTTTTTGACCAACATATCTAGTTGTTGTAAATTTTGCTGATGCATCTGCTTATTTTGGTTCATGACTGCACGAACAACTTCAATTTCCTTCTCTTGTGTGAATGGTTGCACTTCTGCCTCTGGTTTAACAATTCTCTGAGGTGGTTTCAACTTGACTAGGAGTTCACTCATTAGTTCTTCCCATCTGATGATGCTTCCTTGTGGGAAAGCTTCAAACCATTGAGCAACATCATTTATAGTGATGGATGGGTGCTTCAAATTATGGGTTGCATTATCACCTAAGGTGGGGACATTACTCCCATGATTACTGGAATTTGTTGAGTTCCCCTCCATGATCTGCACAATCACAAACGGTCCAAATGAAGATAGAGTATACTCATGCCAGAATATGATTGGATGATTAGTTGACACAATGTGTCAAACAGATGATAAACTTGAAAGATTAATGGAAGAAAATTGCTTCCCTCATATATTCAACAGGCACAAGCATGAGAATCACACAAAGCCAGCGGAATCAAGAAAACTTCACTCTATTGCTAAAGTGAAGTTTCAGTTAGCTCAGGCAAAAATTTAAACAGTTAGTGGGTTAGTCAAAAATTTAAGAAACAGAAAAGAAAAAATGCTTGATCTAGATCTTCACTTCACTTAATCATTGTCAATCTAATCAATCCCTGGCAACGGCGCCAAAAACTTGATGTGTGGAAAACGATCCAACACAAAACTCACCGGCAAGTGTACCGGGTCGCATCAAGTAATAATAACTCACATGAGTGAGGTCGATCCCGCAGGGATTGAAGAATTGAGCAATTTTAGTTTAGTGGTTGATTTAGTCAAGCGAATCAAGTATTGGTTGAGTGGTTTGTGCTTTGCAGAAACTAAATTGCATGAATTGTAAAAGGGGAAGGGGAAATTGCAGTAAATTAAAGAACAGGAAAGTAAAGGAGCTGAATCTTAAAGTGCAAGTAATGTAAATTGCAGAAACTTAGATTGCAAGAAATGTAAATGACTGAATCTTAAAGTGCAAGTAATGTAGATTGCTTGAATTGTAAAGGGGATTGGGAGTTGGGTTTGCAGAATTTAGACAAGAACAAGTAAATTGCATTAAACAGTAAAAGAGAAAATTAAATTGTAGTGAAGTAGATCTTGAGTAAAATGCTTTGAGAATTTAAAAACAGAGAAAGCAGTGCTTAATTTGCAGCAAAGTAAAAGAGGTTGAAGATCTCAGGGTGGAAGAGACTACATAACAAGTCTAGATCTCAAATCCTTCCTTGATCCAACAAGAATAAATACAAAAGAAACTGAAAAATAAATTGCAGAAAGAGTAGAAGATGAAGCAGTAAATTAAACAGCAATTCAATTATGCAGAGAATTAAAACAAGATCTCAAGGTGAGATTGAAACAGAAGTTCTTCAATTCTTCACCCAAGATCAAAAGCAAGAAAAAATAAAAGAGTGCTCAAGCAAGAACCAAGAAGAAGAGAGCTCAATTCCCCTTCTCAATTCTCCCAGAAAATTCAAAGTAAAAGCTCCAAAAGGAAAATGAAAACTCTCGAGTAAAAAATCCCAATAGTCAGAAGTTCAAAAGTAAAAGTCAAAGGTCCTAATTACATCAAACTAACTCCTATTTATACACTTTCTATTCTTGGATTTTGGAATTTGGGTGGGCTTTTGATTTGGTGAAGAAATGAATTAAATTGGAATTTTAATCCAATTTTGTAGCCCAAATTGCACCTCCAGGGGAAAGCTCAGTTGGAAAATCCAACTTAGCTTTCAAGCATGCTTCATCCGTGTCAAATTGGTGCGCCCAGCCTTGTTTGGGTGTCAATTGTATTAGAGCTCAGTTGGAAAATCCAACTTAGCTCTAGACCGTGTCATGATGCGCAAGGCTTCCTTCTTGGTGCGCCAAAATGTGTGTCACAGCTCCCTTGGTGTGCAAACTTGTGCGCCAAAGTGTGGGGAAGAATGGGAGAGGTAATGCTTAGTTGGAAAAACCAACTGAGCTTTCTTGTAGCGCTTTGCTTGAGAGTTCAAGGTCCCAAGTTCAACACTTGGTGGAGGAAGCCTTGGAGCTAATTTCCTTGGTTGAGTGGGTGTTTCTCCCTTGTGTTTCCAAGAGTTCCCAAGTTCGAAACTTGGAGGAAGCATTTAAGCTATTTTTCCTTGATTTTCCTTGCAAGCTTGATGGTACTCCTTCCTTATGTTTCAAAGAATACCCAAGTTCAAATCCTGGAGGAAGCATTCTAGCTATTTATTCTTGAATTCCCTTGCAAGGAGTAGCGTGTGGTTCCAAGTTCGAACCATGGAGGATGCATTTTGGCCATTTCTTCTTGAATTTCCTTGCGAGGTGAGTTCCTTGCTTCTCCTTGGTCCTTGGTTCGAATCTTGTTGGCTTCATCCCTTGGAATTTCTTCTTGAATTAATATGGAGAAGTCCCGATAAAGTTAACTTAGTTAACTTAGCTTTGCATCATTTCCTTGCTTTCTTTAGTGCTCAGTTAACTATTTTAACTTAGCTTTGTACCTTGCCTTCTCCTTTCATTCCTTGTGAAGCTCAGTTTGCTTTCTCAACTTAGCTTCCCTTTCTTCCTTGATGTGGTTATGCTTTTTCTTCCCTTTGCCACGCTTTCTCTTTCCTTGGGCACGGTTCTTGCCTCCTTTGGAACGCTTTTTGTTTCCCTTGGGCACGCTTCATAAGCCACGCTTTTCTTGTTTTCTTCTTTCTTCACCTATAATTAACCAAATCAACTAATCAAAGTATCACCAAATTCACAAGGTTTATAAATTGATTAATTATCAATTAAATTTAGCTTAAACCTCATGATTTAGCATCAATTAAATGGTGGTTGTTTGAATCAAAGAAGTCATGCATTTTCATTCCAAATTACTTACTTAGAATGCAAGAAAGTGCATAAAACCTAATAAAAACAAAGAAAAAGGCTAGTGAAACTAGGCTAAGATGACTTGTCATCACAACACCAAACTTAAAACTTGCTTGTCCCCAAGCAAGGAGATAATTATGCTCAAAGGTTCTTTCAATTAGAAAAGATTTGAAGAATACATGTGCTATCCTGAGAGTGAAGTGATTAAGTGACAGTGGGGTGAACTCTAAATTATATGCTCATGCAAGGGCTTCAGTGCTTACTAGTCCCTACATCTTGAAAGTCTTAGGTCTTAGGATTTTCATCCAAATGATATCATGGAGATCTCTCTATAGGTAATCACCTTGAAGCAGCTTATAGTTTCTGTGCTTTGGCCTTGACTCTAAGTGTCATGTCTCAAAGCGGCTCTTTAGATAAGCTTTCAATCAATACTCCTAAACCAGTTGGTTTTAAGGTATTAGGTGTTAAAGCACCCCTAAGGATTTACTTGCTCAAGCCTCTCTCTTTGACACAATTCGACCATAAGCATTTACTAGGATAACAACTCTTTGAGTTTTTGTTTCTTCTTTCTTTTCTGCCTAGTAATTGATGCTCAGAGCCTTGGGCCATGTTCTTTCATTTTTTTTTTGTGTTTTCTTTCTTTTGTTTACTGCTTCTTGGATCAATAAATGTTTGAGAATCTCCCCAATACTTCTTTGAACTCTATGTCCTGCCTATGAGCTCCCATACAAGTTTTCATAAGTATGCAACCTCAATGCATAATCACACAACCAGAACTACCACTTCTCCTAATCTTTTGCTTGCCTCAAAATTGTTTAATTCCTCAATCCCTCTTTTCAAAGAACTTTCATGTGATGCATTTTTTTGAAATCTTGAGTGCATGCAGTTTTTTTAAAAGTGTAGTGTTGTGAATAAACAAACATCTTAATTATTGAAGTATAGAGAACTGCATTAAACAGACAGACAGACAGGGACACAATATCACTTTCGATCACAGCAATATCTGATAATTATTGAACAATACAACCTTTTGGAGTTTACTTGATGTCCTCCTCCTCATCATCATCATTGCTGGTCCTCATATTCCTCTTTCATCTCTTTGGTTGATGATGCTTAATCCTTCCAAAAACTTGTATGATACACTGCAATGAGATTGAAAGTTGCTTGTTCCCCAAGCACTTGAAAGAAGAAATGGTTAGCATGCATGATTTATTTGTGGGCCTTTGAACTTACTTTGGTGTGGGAACACCAAACTTAGTACCTTGCCAATGGTTCTCATGCATCAAATTAACCATGTGTGAAACTCTTTTTCTTTTTTTTTCAAAAGCAATAATACTAACACCTGGAGAACAGACATAGGTTAAGTGGTTTTTCTAATTACTTGGAGCTAACAACCATTTGTGCAGAAGGTGAGAATGAGTTTTCAAAAGAGATTTTTGGTGGAACACCAAACTTAGAATCCTTCATTCTCCCTTATATTATTTTGGTGTGCAACACCAAACTTAGCTTTTTGCAATATAGAGAAAGTTACTTAGCCTTTTTATTAAATGGAAAGAAAACTACCTCATGTTGGGTTGCCTCCCAACAAGCGCTTCTTTATTGTCATTAGCTTGACATTCTCCATTCTATTGATCATGGAAGTTGAGGCTTCTGTTGCCTTTGGTTTCCTCCTCTTACTGTGGGCTTTTCCTTGATGATTGTTTCTTTTCCCGTAGCCCTCTTCTCACTTGCCTCTATGATTGCTTTCCCTTTCTCACACCTGGCAACTTTCACATTGTCTTTTAGGTTGTCTTCAGTGGCTCTGGGGGAAGTATTTACCATCCTATCACCTATTTCAACAATGTGACTAGCCAATTGTTGCATTTGCTTCTCAACTCTTCTTATTGAGGCCTCCTGGTCCTTCATTGTCACCTCTTGGTGCTTCATCATTCTCTCTATTAAGATCTCCAAGTTGGTGATCCTTTGAGAATCTTGTGAGATTAGTTGGTTGTAGGGTGTTGGGGGTTGGAAGGGTGGGTGTTGTGGTGGTGTGTGGTGGTTGTTATTGGTATGGTGATGTTTTTGCTGATTTGTGAAGTTGGGGTTGTTGTAATTGAGATCCCTGTGTCTTTGATTTTGGTGTTCGACCCCCCTCCAGTTGGAATGAGTTCTCCAGGGTGGGGTGTACACATCATTCTGAGACCTGTGTTGGAACATGCCAGAGGAACTATTTGGAGAGTGTGATTGCTCATAACTTTGTTCAGCTTGATTACAACCGTATGAGTTTTGAGCTAGGTTGTATGCATGTATTACAGCAGTTTTCAGCTCATTGATTTTTTTGACCATGGAGGATGCATTTTGGCCATTTCTTCTTGAATTTCCTTGCAAGGTGAGTTCCTTGCTTCTCCTTGGTCCTTGGTTCGAATCTTGTTGGCTTCATCCCTTGGAATTTCTTCTTGAATTAATATGGAGAAGTCCCGATAAAGTTAACTTAGTTAACTTAGCTTTGCACCATTTCCTTGCTTTCTTTAGTGCTTAGTTAACTATTTTAACTTAGCTTTGTACCTTGCCTTCTCCTTTCATTCCTTGTGAAGCTCAGTTTGCTTTCTCAAGTTAGCTTCCCTTTCTTCCTTGATGTGGTTATGCTTTTTCTTCCCTTTGCCACGCTTTCTCTTTCCTTGGGCATGGTCCTTGCCTCCTTTGGAACGCTTTTTGTTTCCCTTGGGCACGCTTCTTAAGCCACGCTTTTCTTGTTTTCTTCTTTCTTCACCTATAATTAACCAAATCAACCAATCAAAGTATCACCAAATTCACAAGGTTTATAAATTGATTAATTATCAATTAAATTTAGCTTAAACCTCATGATTTAGCATCAATTAAATGGTGGTTGTTTGATTCAAAGAAGTCATGCATTTTCATTCCAAATTACTTACTTAGAATGCAAGAAAGTGCATAAAACCTAATAAAAACAAAGAAAAAGGCTAGTGAAACTAGGCTAAGATGACTTGTCATCAAGTATATCTTGGAGAAGAAGTAGGCGTGAATTGAATAGAAAAACAGTAGTAATTGCATTAAGTCATGAAGAACATCAGAGCTCCACACCTTAATCTATGAGGTGTAGAAACTCCACCGTAGAAAATACATAAGTGAAAGGTCTACGCATGGCCGTGAGGCCAGCCTCCAAACATGTCATATAAGTTCCAAATATAAAAGATCAAAAGATCAAAATATGTAAAATAAGTCTCTAGAAGTAGTTTTTATACTAAACTAGTAGCCTAGGGTTACAGAAAATGAGTAACAAAGTGCAGATAGTGTAAAAATCCACTTTCGGGGCCCACATGGTGTGTGCTTGGGCTGAGCATTGAAGCTTTTTCGTGCTTAGGCTTTTCCTGGAGTTAAATGCCAGCGTTGGTGCCAGTTTGGGCGTTTAACTCCAATTTTGGTGCCAGTTTGGGCATTTTACGCCAAGATGTTTTAGGCTGTCTTTGGATGCCAGTTTGGGCCATCAAATCTCGGGCAAAGTATGGACCATTATATATTTCTGGAAAGCCCAGGATGTCTACTTTCCAATGCAATTGAGAGCACGCCAATTGGGTTTCTGTAGCTCTAGAAAATCCACTTCCAGTGTAGGGAGGTCAGAATCTAACTGCATCTGCAGTCCTTTTTCAGCCTCTGAATCAGATTTTTGCTCAGGTCCCTCAATTTCAGCCAGAAAATACCTGAAATCACTAAAAAACACACAAACTCATAGTAAAGTCCAGAAATGTGATTTTTGAATAAAAACTAATAAAAAGGGTATAAATTAAAACATACTAATAAAAAAGGTATAAATTATCCGCTCATCAGAGGCCATTCTTGAGGACCTCTAGATTCAAATAGGATGTCTATTCTGGGAGCTGACTAGGATCATAAGGTTAAGATAGGGCTAGGCTTTCTCTCATGGACCTTTTTCACGGAAGAGTTGTTAGCTTTAGTCTTGATGAAGCCATGAGACACCCGCCGGAGAATCATTCCATATTCCGGTGTGACTTAATTGACAATGTTGTGGCCGAAATGCATTATTCAAATATTGATGAAAAGATTGAAGAATCAAGTGTGTGGAGCCCCCACGAATGTGAAGAGAACACCATACCCCCTCCAGATCTACCGGAAGTTCAAATGCCAAGTCAAGAACAATATGTAGAGTTGAAGCCACTACCGCCCCATCTAAAATATGCCTATCTTGATGAAGCTCACAAGTTCCCAGTAATTGTTGCAAGGGAACTCACTCCTCCACAAGAAGAGAAGTTGCTTAATGTTTAGAGGAAGAACAAAAGAGCTATAGGATGGAGCTTGGCAGATTTAGTGGGCATAAGCTGCCAAGTGTGTGAGCACTGAATCTTCTTGGAAGAAGGAGCTAGACCCATTCGGCAACCTCAAAGACGTTTGAATCCTACCATTCTAGAGGTTGTAAAGAAGGAGGTAACCCGGTTATTAGAGGCGGACATCATTTACCCCATTTCGGATAGTGAATGGGTAAGTCCCGTCCAAGTTTTGCGAAAGAAGTCCGGGGTGACCACAATCAAGAATGAGAGCGGGGAGCTTATAGCTACAAGGGTGAAAAACTCATGGCAGGTATGTATTGACTACCGGTGTTTGAACACGGCCACTAGGAAGGATCACTTTTTGCTACCGTTTATCGATCAAATGCTTGATTGGCTATCCGGTAAACCTTATTATTGTTTTCTAGATGGCTATTCGGGGTATTTTCAAATCCACATTGCTTTAGAGGATCAAGAAAAAACAACATTTACGTGCCCCATTGGAACTTATACCTACAAGCGTATGCCGTTCGGCTTATGCAATGCACCGGCAACTTTCCAAAGGTGCATGATAAGCATATTTGCTGATCTTCTAGAGCAATGTATGGAGGTATTCATGGATGACTTCACCGTCTATGGGGACTCTTTTGATCAATGCTTGGATAACCATGCAAAAGTGTTGGAAAGATGTACTAAATCGAAAACTTTGGATGGAGCCCAATCCAATTACACTACCACCGAGA
This sequence comes from Arachis ipaensis, assembly GCF_059453495.1. Classification (NCBI taxonomy): domain Eukaryota; kingdom Viridiplantae; phylum Streptophyta; class Magnoliopsida; order Fabales; family Fabaceae; genus Arachis; species Arachis ipaensis. Next base: position 103,223,280 of record NC_142442.1, on the reverse strand, counting down.
AAGAGTTGTTGGCTATTGTCTTCACTTTGGATAAATTCCGAGCGTATCTACTTGGTTCCAAGGTGGTAGTGTACTCAGATAATGCGGTGTTAAAATATTTGTTGGCTAAAAAAGAATCCAAACCAAGGTTGATTAGATGGGTTTTGTTATTGCAAGAATTTGACCTAGAAATTCAGGATAGGAGTGGTTCGCAAAACCTAGTGGCAGATCACTTGAATCGCCTTGAGCACACCAAAGGCGATGCCACTCCTATTAATGACTCTTTCCCCTTTGAGGGCTTGCAAGCAATCTCGGAAGTCATACCTTGGTACGCGCCAATTGCCAATTACTTGGTGTCTCGCACCTTTCCTCCTAATCTCTCCAAACATCAAAAGGACAAGCTAAAAAGCGAATCCAAATATTATGTATGGGATGACCCATACCTATGGAGATATGGTGCAGATCAAGGAATTCGCAGGTGCATTCCACAAACTGAATTTCAATCAATCATGGAAGCTTGCCACTCCTACGAAGGAGGAGGCCATTATGGACCTCAAAGGACGGCGAGGAAAATCCTAGATTGTAGATTTTGGTGGCCAACCCTTTTCAAGGACTCTTCTCTCTTTTGTAAATCTTATTCTCAATGTCTTAGATTTGGTAACATCTCCAAGAAGGATGAAATACCCCAACAAACCATGCTATTTTGTGAGATTTTTGATGTGTGGGGTATCGAATTCATGAGGCCATTCCCAAATTCTAGTGGCTTTCTCTACATTCTACTAGCCATTGATTATGTGTCCAAATGAGTGGAAGCGATACCCACCCAGACGGACGATGCTAATGTGGTCCTTTATTTTGTAAGAAATAACATTATTTGTCGATTCGGGTCACCACGAGAAATTGTGAGCGACCAAGGATCACATTTTTGCAACAAGAGAATAGAAGGATTAATGAAGAAATGTGGTATCATGCATAAAGTAGCCACGGCCTATCACCCACAAACAAACGGCCAAGCCGAGGTTTCCAATCGGGAGATTAAATGAATATTGGAAAGGATTGTGAAGCCTCATCGAAAGCATTGGAGTGCCAAGCTCACCGATGCACTATGGGCCTACTGAACGGCTTACAAGATGCCAATTGGCATGAGCCCCTTTCGGTTTGTCTATGGCAAAGCTTGCCACCTACTGGTGGACATAGAGCACAAAGCATATTGGGCCATCAAGGAGTGCAATTCAAGTTTGGGAGGGGCCGGAATCGAGAGAAAGTTACAACTAGTGGAATTAGAGTGTTTGAGGCTAGAAGCCTATGAGAACTCTAGACTTTACAAGGAGAGGATGAAAGCCGTGCATGATAAGAACATAAGAGGAAGAGAATTTAAAGCCGGCGAATTAGTCCTTCTCTACAATTCAAGATGGGAAGGACCTTATACAGTAGAAAAAGCGGAGCCATACGGTGTCTATCACTTGCGCTATCCTTCAAGCTCCGACATTTTCAAGGTCAATGGGCATCGTCTAAAGTTGTATCATGGTGAAAAGATGAAAAACAACGAAGAGATGGAGGTGTTCCTTTTGGAAGATGCACCTAATGGCAAAGAGAATTGAGCTAGTGGCCGTCCAACTTAAGGACGTTAAACAAAAGTGCTAGGTGGGAGACACCCCACCATGGTGAGATCTACCATTTTCTCTCTTTTGTATATATAGTCTTGAACTCTTGCTTGATTTGGTAAATGCTTAATTTTTGAGATTGCTTAGATAGACTCTATTATGCTAAATTGTGATTTTCATGAAGATTTGCATTGATCAGGTTGAATTATTGGTACCAAAGAAACACTCCATTTTTAGGTGTTGTGTAACGACCCAATTTCTGGTACGTCATGATCATACTAGAAACTGAGCGCTACCAACTTGTCTTCCTAATTATTATCTATTATTTATCATATGAGCCTGATTCGTTGTTAAAAACGTAGTTATTTTACGAGGTACTTTTTTTTAAAAACGTTTGGATTAACAAACAGTATCATTCATAATCAATTCCCAACTGATAATATATAAAACAATTATAAACAACCACACATAAATACATCACAAGTAGTTGACAATATTCGGTGATCCAGCCTTTATTAGAGTATAGACTTTTTGTTAGAACACCCCTAGACATAGCTAGATAATAACTATATACATATATACATACAATATCCCAGGTCCTGACCTGTTCAAGAAGTCCCTAAGCTGGCGCCCAGGCTAGCCTAGACTCTATACTCACCTAGTCCCTCTAAACTACTAAAGCGAGGGAAAGTATGTTCTAAGTCTTCAAAACTCAAGTCAAGTGGAACGTCATCAAAAGGTGAATCATCATCTTCTACTCCTCTGCACGATCAGACATTGCCATATGACATCACTCAAGTACCTCATCAAGTAGCCACATAACAAGAGTCTCGTACATAGGATTTAGGTTAAAGTTCGCGTACAAACGGCGTGCAGATATTGGCTGGTCTCACCGTTTATACATATGAACAGAGAACGGGATTCTCCCTAGACTCAGAAGACTACCTAGAGCAGAATTCTCTTTATGAACGGTCATTAACGAACTACGGAAGGATACTCTTGCTTCCATCTGGAGGGGGAAGGGAGAGAAAAGGGGTAAGAACTGGGAGTTCTTAGTAGGGTCGGGGTTATTAGTTACGTTCATTTACTTGGGGTCGATTAGTAGACAAATAACATAATATAGTGAAGCAGTAAACAGAAGATAAAGATGGAAAGAGAAAGTAGAGACAATAGAAAGTAGAACACAAACAAAAGAATACAATAAAACACAGAAATAGCATGCAAGCAGACAAACATAAAGAAATATACCACACACAGAAAGGAATGCAACAGAGAATGATGCGCAGACAAGAATGATGCATGTCTAGCCCTAGTGCAGGTAATGAGCTCATTTGTCAGTTTCTACCCGCTCCCGACATAACCCGAAGCAGCTGAAACGGGTATGGCTTTCCAGTTGGCTATACCCCTGTGTATAGGAAATAACCCCTCTGCCACCACAGGGTCCACTGCACGCAGGAAATAACACATCTGCCACTGCAGGGATGTATGCCGACACACCTTCTGTATACAGGAAATAACCCATCTGCCACTACAGAAATGGAACAGCTGGTCACGGTACTTCTATAGCAGGAAATAACCCCTCTGCCTTACAGAAATAAAATATGGATATGTACTGCAGGAAAGCGTTCTCAGTGGTCGCACCACTATCTATCTGACTGACTTCACGCAGTAGATCATCATACAAGTATATCCGGCGTTGCCTTAGCACAACAAATGAATAAACACATCTCTTGGGCCTACAGAAATAGCACTCCCGTAAGTGAACTTCGGCTTACAAGGATAGTCTAAACACATCACAACAACTTTCTGTGGTGAACTTCGGCCTACAAAAATAACACCTCTGTAAGTGAACTTCGGCTTACAGAAATAGCGCCCCTGTAAGTGAACTTCGGCTTACAGGTATCACAATTCTCTGTAGGTGAACTTCGGCCTATAGGAGCAACACCCTGAGATACACAATTGATATTCACTGCAGGTGAACTTCGGCCTACAGGAATAACAACTCACTGTAGGTGAACTTGGCCCTACAGGATCTCTAGGGCAATGGAAAAGCAGCAGATGAACATCCAACCGAACATCATGCTACAAGGCTTAACTCTTTATTCTTATACTCTTCTCTTTATATCTCTTTACTCTGTTCTGGTTTCTCTTTTCTCTGTATCTCTTTACTCTGTTTTAATTACTCTATTATCTGTATCCCTTTTCTCTTCTCTGATTACTCTTTTCATCTGTATCTATATTATTCTTTTTCTCTTTATCTCTTTACTTTACTCTGGTTACTCTGTTCTCTGTGTTACTTTATTCTGCTCTGATTTCTCTACTTAACTTGTGTATTTAAAGCTTATGTAAATTTTGGTATGAATAGTTAGTCTGTCCCAAGTATAGGTTCATTTAGTCTATACTGAAACAATTTAACTTTTCATATAATACCTAACCCTATTCGCGACTCAAGTACTAACTAAGTTGCCCTAGTTCGTTCACTAGTCTCTGTCTGTTTTTCTGTCATTAAAACTTTACAAACTTTTCTTTAGTTTTTATCTTTTCTTTAACTTTATATCTTTCCTTTATCTTTGCCTCACTAATATGTTTTTACCACTCCCTAAGTGTTTTATGAAGGTAATTATGAGATTCTGCGCTTAAAGTTGTCTTTCTAAAGCTTTTACAGAAAACTACCTTTTCCGCATTATTTTATTATTTTTATTAAAATATTATTTTTAATTAAATATTATTATTTAATATTTTATTATTATTTATTATTTTATCATTAAATTTTCGAAAATTAACTTACTTTTAATTTTAACCTTTAAAATTCACTTTTTACCACCCGTAACTTTTAATATTTCTACTTTTACCATCCTAACTTCCAGAAATTACCATATAACCCCTCAAACACCAAATTAATTACTTCCTTGCCCTTTTATGAATCAAAAAGGTGTTCTTCATTGTTCTTTATCACACTCAAAGTGTTCTTCATGTTCTTCATAAATTCTTCAGATTCCTTCTCTGTTTTTACCCATTTTTCAGTCTTTTCAGCAACCGATTTTTAATATAATTCATAATAAATTAGCAGCCACTAAAACCCCATCTTTTCTACATGATTTCAACACAAATTAAACCTCAATTTAAGCTTAGCGTTTCGTTTTTCCAGCTGCCCAAGAACATGAACTTTAAAGCTTGAATTTCATCAAATTTCATCAAAATTTCACCAAATTTTCACCAAGAATCAGTCATATATGCAACCAATTTTTAGCACAGCAAATTTATACAACATTCACACAACTCAAACACAAATAATCAAGATTAATTTCGTGACACCCTACCTGGTTTTGCTGCTCCTAATTCAATTAAACTTTCAGGTGGTCCTTAAGCACTTTTTCCTCCTAAATCACATCAAGAACAACTTTAAATCCAAAAACCCTCAACTGACCGAATCTCACTCAGTATGTTAGGAAGAGATATCTCACCTTAGACTTACTGGAAATTCACATTTCTTGGCCCTCAAGTCAAGTTAAGCATGATTCCTAAGGAAGAACATCAAGAAAACACATGTTTTGCATGGTTTTCCTTGAAAACCAAATTGAAATGGGAGGGAGACAGCCATCTCACCTTATTTCCATCCTTGATAAGTTACATGGTTATGTAGAGGAAGAAGAGAGGATCATTTTGGTGAAATCTGAGTTTTGATTTGAGTTTTAGTTCAGAAGAAATCAAGCTTTGAAGATTAAGTGTTCATGAAAGTTTCTCTCTTTTCTCTCTTGTTATTTTCGGCCAAAATGATGAAATGAGACAGCCTTGGAGGTCTTGGGGGTATAAGGTGAGTTGTGATTGGTTGGCTTGGAAGTGGATTAAAATAATATTAAAATATCTCAGGTGTATAACTACTAAAACTAGATGTATCAGAACACTTGCAAAAACATCTTTAAAAATTATTTTCTGAGCTACTAGCATAAATGACACTAGTAACATATTTATTATGAGAATATAACATGTATAATGAGGCCTTAGCATTGCTAAAGTCATCAGAGAGTGCTGGTGCTAAGCTGCACCAGTAAATTGTGAACCCGGTTAAACCGGTTTTCTGTTTTTAACTAAAACAGACCAAGTAACCTTATAATATCATTCAAGCATCTTCTAATACTAATATAATACTAATTTTATACTATTATCTCTCTTCTCTCATGAATCGAGTCCGGTTCATCAAACTGAGACTACTTACGAAAATCAGAATTAAAACTCCTAACCGGTACGGTTCAAAAACTAGGTTCTTCGTCATTGCGTTATCGAGCGTGCCTCAGAAAAGGTTCTATCTTAAAGATGACATAATGACAATGAGGATTGAGATACTTGTTGATATAGAAGAGGTGTTCCCTTTACTGATCTTTTGGCAAAATCCGTGCCTTTGGAAAAGATCTCGCATACTCGAAAATCAGGGCTGTTACATGTTGCATGAAATTTTGGGTATTTTTGTACCCTTCAGCTTGAAAACCTACCACATTTATGATGAAAATGCATTCCTTCATGTCTATGAAAATAAAAAGTAAAAAGTATGCACGCGTGGGCGTACAAGACGTGTCCACGTCGTTGGCCCGGCGCGACTCCTGGTATTTCAAGCAAAGAGTTGTGCCAACTCTGAGCCAGCACTGAGCCCCACGCCTAACCCTACTCACGCATGTGCGCACATGATGCTTACGCGTCCCTGAACTAGATTGCACCATCCATGCGTGGGAGTGCTAGATGCATACGCATCGATTGCGCCTCCTCACTCTCTAGTACATTTTGCCCGAGAGTTATGCAAGAACTGGGCCAACACTGAGCCCCCCACATGACTCATCCCACGCGTACGAGCACTTGCCGCGTCCGCGCCCCTTTGCTGCTCTGCACATGCATGCGTAAGCGTGTATGACGCGTCCGCGTTGGTGGCGCAACCCCAACTCTTCGTATATTTTCCAGAGAGTTGTGCTAGCATCGCGCCACCACTGCGTTGGGAGCATATCCCCCCTCCCATGCGCAAGTGTACCTGACGCTCTCGCGTCCATTTGTTTTCTGCTAACCCCCGTGTGTGCGCACCGTGCGCATGCGCGTCGTTACTCCAATGGCCAACTCATGGTACTTCAACCAGAGAGTTGTGCGAGATTCATGCTGGTACTGTGCCACTGGCGCAATTACTCCCATGCGTGCACGCCACTTGCGCGTACGCGCCCCTTCTTCTTCTGTTGCCCACGCGTACGCGTTGGCGATGCTTTTGCGTCCTTCCTTCCTTCTGCAACATCTACACGCACGCGTGGAGGGCGCGCGTGCGTCGATCTTGCAACGTTCCTTACTTGAAGCGCGCCTATTTTCAAACTTTTCCAATCTTCTTCTTCTCAAGGTACTACCATCTTCCCCTCTTCTCCACCCACTTCTACCAACCCTTCTCACCCATCTTTTTCCCAATTCTCTTCTCCTCTCCTTCCTTACATTCTACATTACTTTCTTTCTCATCTCAAGCTACTACTCACTTTTTTTCTTCTTTGTTTTGTTCCCATTTTTCACTATTTAGTTACATTTCTTTGCATTGCTTCTTAGTTACACTCTCATTCATGCATTTTTGTTCATTTCTTTGCTCTTCTTTTCTATTTGCCATGGGTGTTAAGGGTGGAGTTCTCTCTTGCATTGGTGGGTTCTTTCACTATGTTTTGCTTTCTTTGTACTATGTGGTACTCTATATTGATTGATAATACCTTGTGGGATGCTACATTGTTATATCTCCTCCATTTGCTTATTGCTTGAAGTTGCACACCAAGTGTTTGATGAAAGGCACACATGAGTTTTTGTTTCATATTTGACATCATGCTTTCACCTTAGTGCCCTTTCTCATTCCTTTGCTTGTTCCTATGTGCATTGAGCCTATTGTCTTTCCTCTGTTCCATTCATATGCTCAACCCTTATAACTTGTTTCTTGTTATTGATGCTTGAGTATATACTTCTCATGCCTTTTATTTGCATGCTTATACACCTCTTGCATCACATGCTAAGTGACTTGCAATTATTTTCACTTTGGTCTTGCTTACATGTTGCAGCTGTCATATTTACAAGACACCTATTCTTTTGTGGCCCTCTCTATCACTTGCATGATACTTTCCATGTGTTGTTTCTTTGAGTTTTATGTATGCTCTTTCTTCCTTTTTTTAGGATGGTCCTCACAAAGGATAAAGGAAAGGCACCAAAGAAGCCAGCCACCAAAATGGCACCTCAAAGATCTACCACCAAGGTGCACCAAGCCAAACCGCTCCTCAAGAAGGCGAGGAGCATCATTAGAGTTGATGAACAAGAGAAGGAAAACCCTGCGAGAGATTCTACTAAGTTTCCTAACCGTTATTGTGAGCTCATATTCCCCCTTATGACTGAAAGGAACTATCACCCAGAACCTCTTCTCACCCCTCCGGCCCATATTATTGACTTTGTCATACCCTACATCGAGCGGCGGCAGTGGGGGTTTCTCATGAGAAGACCGCAGGAGGCTAACTTGTCATGGGTGGTGGAGTTTTACTCCAATTACCATTCACCTTCTCTCAATTCCTTATTCGTGCGCCGGAGGCAAGTCCCCGTCTCGAAGGATGCTATTCAAGGAGTACTTAAAACCAGACCATTGGTGGATGGGATAGACGCCTACCAAGAGGTCTTGAAGCAGCGTTGTGAATTTGGTTTCAATTTCGATTGGGATGCCATTCTCTGGGTAATTGCCGAACCAGAAGCAATTTGGATCCAAAGAAGAATGAGATCCCAGCCCAAGGGCATTGACGTGCGCTATCTCACTGTGGAGGCCGAAGCCTGGGCCCAAATCTTATCTTATTATGTGCTTCCAAGCACCCACGGGTCATCTATCACCGCGGAGCTAGCCTTGTTGGTTTGGTGCATACTTACAGAAAAACCGGTCAATATACCCCTTCTTATCCGACAAGCCATGGGTTGTGTCCATACTAGAGGAAACCTACCCTTCCCTGCTTTAGTGACTGAGTTAGTTGCTGCCACCGGTATTCCTCGGGAGACCAAGGATCGGAAGGCACTAATTCCTGTGGTTGGCGATGTCGTCCCATTCGGAAAATATATCAAGCCTCCGACGTACACCGGAAACCTTGACATAGCCAATCCCATGGGCATTCCCACCACTTTATCCGCACCACCTAGATCATCCCACCAACGCCTTGAAGATCTCCATAAGAAGATAGACCAATATAAATGGCGGAAACAATGTCGGTTTGCTTATGTTAAGAAGCTTTTGAGTTTTGTGACCCCACCTGTGGAGGAACTGGAGATTTTCACTTCCACCTCGAACTTGAGTGAAGATAGCTTGGATGGAATGGATAATGGAAGCTCAAAGGACGATCGCCCCTTGCGCCTCACCAATAGCACCGAGGACGGTGCAAATTCTTAAGTGTGGGGAGGTCATTCGACCGGTCTCCGTAGGTAACACCCAACTAAACTTTGATTTTCTTTAGGTAATTAGGGTAGATTGCATGGTTAGGTTTTGCCTTTTGACCATCTTTTGCATGATAGTTATTTCATGTTAGGTCTACTTGGTTAGTCTAATGACTCCCTTCCCAAGAAACTATAATTTTTAGGCAACCCTACCAATTTGAACATTTTTATTGCTAAACTTGCTTGGGGAATGTATTTTGGAACATGGTCTTAGAGTGGAGAACACAAGCAAGTAAGACTTCAGCCAATTGTGTGGTTACATCTTAGAACCACTTATCTTCCTTCTTGTGTGCATTATTCTCATTCTATGATTGTAATCCTTGATTTGCTTGACTCTATATGTCCATTATTGTGTGTATGAATGCATGTATGTGATCGAAGCCATCATTTCACTTAGCCACTTACCCAAATAGCCTTACCTTACAACAGCCTTTGTTAGCCAACTTGAGCCCACGCTTAACCCACTTGTTCTTAATTTTAGCACATTACAAGCCTAAGGCGGAAAACCATAAATGTCCTTATTTGAATCTTTGATTAGCCTAGGCTAATGTGTGGGTGTCATTCAAGTATGGGAAACAGGGGACATTGGTTGGGGTAGGAGCATGTTTTTGTTTTAAGAAAAATATTGGGAAGTGGGTACATACTCATGTGTCTATTGAACATGTAAACCATATGCATTGGTACTTTTCTATATGAATATTTCAAAAAGAAAAAAAAAGAGGAGAAAGAGAAAAACAAAAAGAAAAGAAAAATGAATAATGAAAAAGAAAAAAAGAAAAAAAGATATATATAGAAAAAAAGAAAAAAAAAGAAAAAAAAGGGGACAAAATGCCCCAAAGTAAGGTTCAATAATAATCAATGCATATGTGTAGTGACCAAAGAATAATGCATGAGTATATGGAAAAGTGAGGAATGGGTAGTTAGGTTAGCACTTAAATGTATAGGTTGTATATAGGTTAGGTGGGATGCTTAGGTTAATCAAAGATTTAAATTCTAGCCCACTTATCCGTACATATATACTCCTACCTTGACCCTAACCCCATTACAACCCAAGAAAAGACCTCATGATATGTGTATGCTTGCATGGAATAACTGTTGATTGTTAGAGGAAGAAAAAATTTTGGAAAGCATGAAATAGAGGAGAATTGAGTGATCAACCTTATACACTTTCCGGTGAGGGTTCGAGGCTCAATTCCATGGTCCCGGCTCTCGCGAGCATTCTTCATGCAAGTTATGCGCACATCACTTGGATGATTGGAATTGGTAGAGTTCATATATTGTTATCATTTTGCCCTACTTGCTTATAGATGTGCCTTGGAAGGATACTTTGCTCTTGACCAACTAGATAGTAGTATTCATTTTAGTTGTATTCATGTAGGTAGATTGCATCTTATAAATCCCATTCTCTTGTGATTCTTCGGTCTTTGGTTCTCTTTTAAGCATGAGGACATGCTTGGTCTAAGTGTGGGGAGGTTGATAAACCCCATTTTTAGAGTTTATCTTGTACGAATTTTGAGGGTTTTATCGATGTTCTTTCACACTTATTCATAAATAATGCATGGTTTTGTGTTCCCTTCCCTATTTTGCTTCATGGATGAAAACATGCCTCTTTTACACTAAATATGCATATTTGAATTCTCTTCTATTATCATTCGATACTGTGATCTGGGTGTTAAGTGATTTTAGAGTTTTTAGGGCAAGGATGGCTTAGAAGAGAGGAAGGAAGCATGCATGAATGGAAGGAGCATGGAAAATGAAGCTTTGGAGCTTGAGCAGCGAGGTGCACGCGTACGTTGCACATATGGGTGGATGCGCACTACTGGATCGGCGCGAGGAAGCCAAAGCTAGAAGCCGGCGCATTCGTGTGGCTTAGCCAGAACCTCATGGACGCGCACGCGTGCTTGGCTCTTGCGCGTGGATCGTGAAAACCCTAGGGACGCGCACGCGTCGGTGCCAGATAAACCCCAATTTCATGGTTTATCTTGTGCTTATTTTGGGGGATTTTATCACCATTTTCCACATTTATTCAATGAAATAGCATGGTTTTGTAATTCTCCCTTGAATTGTGCTTAAGTGTAAAACATGCTTTTTAGGCCCTTAAATTGGTGATTTTGATTCACTTTAATTCCATTCGATGCCTTGATGTGTTTGTTAAGTGATTTCAGGTTCATAAGGCAAGTATTGGATGGAAGAAATGAGGAGAAAGGCATTAAAAGTGGAGAATGCATGAAGAAACAAAGATTGGCGATGCATCAATGGGCGCGCACGCGTGAAAGTGGTTTTACATAGAGACGCGCACGCATACATGCCGCGTCCGCGCGGATGAAAAAATAGCCAAATCGACGTGTACGCGCACATGGCATGTACGCGCCGATACTCTCACGTGACCCATTTAAAGGCAAAATACTGGGGGCAATTTCTTAGCTGCCCAGGCCCAAATCTAACTTGTTTCTGAGTGTATTTCATGCAGAATTAAAGTCCAAGCAAAGAGGGAGCAATTAGTTTAGCCAACATGAGCCTTTAGTTAGTTTCCTAAAGAGAGAAGCTATCTCTTTTCTCTAGAATTAGGTTAGGATTAGGTTAAATTGTTATAGATCCATGTTTAATTCCTTTCTTTCATCTTGCTTCTTTTATAATTTCTCACGTCTATGACTTGATCTCTTTAGTAGTAATGTTAATTTCTCATTTTGCTCTCTTTTGTGATGATAACTCATGATGGATTTGGTTTACAATTAATGCAAATTGATGTTGATGTTTCTTTCATGTTGATTTTGCTTGCTATTGTTAAGTTCTTGTTTATAGTCGTCATGGTTTTCCTTAATTTTAGCAATTTATGATGTTTACTTTTATTACACATTAGGTGTTTGATATAATGCCTCCTATAATTTTTGAGTAGTTCTCTTGACCCTTGGCCTAAGCTAATGGGATTGAGTGATCTTGAGTCCTTGGGTTTTGTTGAATTGGCAATTTTAGAACCCTTGTGGATCAATTTGATAACCATTGACTCTAACTTACTACTAAGTCAATTAGTAGCTAGGTTGGGACTTATGGATTGATGTTGATCAAGCCATTTAATGTACTCTAAGCCTAGGAGTAGACATTACGTACTTAAGACTTTAGAGAGTATACCTAATCAGCTCAGTTTCGCATGATTACCAACGCTTGAATTGTTGACAAGGATAGTGATCTCAATTACCTAAGTCTTAGCCAAGTGTCTTTTACCTTGCTTCGTTTAATTGCTTGTTTGAGTTATTTTCCTTGCCATTTACGTTATTGCCCTCTTATCAATCAAACCCCCTTTTACCCCTTCATAGCTAATAATTGACCACTGCATTGCTATCCTCGTGAGACGACCCGAAGTGTAAATACTTCGGTTAATTCTTATTTGGGGTTTGTACATGTTACAACTCAAATTTTTTATGTGAGAATTGTTTGTTGGTTTAGAGCTATGCTTACAACGAAGTTATTATTTCTACTAGAGAAATTCTAGACCGACACGGCAAATTTTCATCAATCAAAATGGCGCTGTTGCCAGGGATGGCAAAGGTGCTACATTATTAGCTACTGTATATATTGTGAATATCTTGATTTTTGGTTTGTTTGTTGGCTTTTGCTAGTTATAGGATTTTATTTTCTTTATTTCTTATTATTTCTATTTTTGTTTTCTCTTATCACCATGAATTCTCATCACTTTGGCTATGAGTGTAGTTCAAACTATGTTGTAGAAAATGGAAGCTTCAATGAGGATGTGTATCAAGGATTTGGAAATCAAGGATGGGAGGAACCCCAAGCTCAAGGACAACCGTCTAGGCAACAACCTTCTTTGAACTCATATGGGTATAACCCTGATCCTAATGCATACCAATCCAATGTGTGTGATGACCCCTACTGTGATTGTCAACCACAACCACCACATGCATATGAACCCCCTCCGTGACATAATTTTGAACCACCCTACTCACAAGCTTATTATTACCATTTACCCCCATATGACCCCAACTCATACCCACCATACGACCACCATATGAACAATATCTAGAACCACCGCCTTTCCAACACCAATACTCCCATGAACCACAAAATCCACACATACCACCTCAAGGATTTTACCATTATGAACCACCTTCCAATTACAACAACCTTCCCTGAAATCTTCCACCATCACCTCTCAATGAAGCCTCTATGACGAAATTGAGAGATCTTAAATCTCTTATCTCAAGGCGACAAGAGGAGGATGAAAAGAAGTTTGCGGAGTTAAAGATCAAAAATGGCTATTATGGTAGAAGCCATTAGTAACATGATCTCATCCCGCCTAAGCTTATGCAATCAAGGTGCTTCCATTGTTGAATGTGGAGAAGCAACCAAAGAGCTTAGTGAGGGAGTGAACTTGAAGCTCCATCGAGAAGAGGAGGAATTAAAACAAGAAATACAACCAGAGGAGGAGGTAGAAGCTAGTGAACAGAAGGAAGTAGTGGTTGGATGTCTAGGATATGTTGAGAACATAAAGGAATCTCAAGTCGAAGAGCTCTCTTCCATGAAGTTTGGAAGGGATATTAAAGAGGAGAGTGATGTTGAGGAAGTAGATAGAGAGTCAAAGGAAATTGATCAAGAAGTGGATTCCATCAGTGATTTTTTGTCCACATGGATCAATCCCCTTGATAATCTTGTCGAGCCTTCTTCCAGTGAATTGGAAAGCAATGTCAAGGAGGACGTGCAACCTCCTAGGCTTATTGTGAATGAAGAATTGGAAGAAGTGTCCCAAGCAACAAGCCCTCCCATTTATGATGATTCCGAATCGACATACGATCCTCTTGAGTTTGATGATTCCTTCCCCACTGTGCCTGGAATTGATGACGAGGTAGACTTCACTAAACCTCCTATCTATGATGAGAGCGATGGGGAAGAGATAGAAGAAATTGGTGAAGAAGAGTGTAAATTTGAAGAAACTTGGCGAGAAGTAAAGCTCGACGAACCTCGCCAAGTGGTGGAAGCCTCTAAAAGAGGATGGACGGGAGTAGAGCGTGCTTTGTCATCCAATCTTTCATTTGGGTGGGTAAAAATTCTAACTATTAGCTTTATTATCTTACTTGAGTACGGTTTGCTTGAGACGGATGGCCAACTTAGGGCGCTATGTGGAATTAAGCGAAAGAGGCGGATGTTTAGTGGTTGGCATTCTAAATCTAGACTCATTATGGTTGGAAGCTCAAAATTGAAGAGTATAAATTGGTACTATGCTCAATTGAATGGGTCTAGGAGGATAGTTTGGTGCCTTCATGAGGATTCAACTTTCTTGTCACCCGGACAGAATCAAGGCGATCAACTAGAAGATGGGTGCGAAGACAAGATATGGGATCCTGAATCACACTATGGGAACCAATTTTGGGAGCTTATATCTTGGAGAGAACTTCACCAAGGCTTGGTGAAAATGGTTGAAACTTCTGACAACCAATTGAAGGACAAGCACTCTTGGAGGTTCAAGGATGGATACAAGCATAAGCCACCTTGACAAGGAACCTTCCAAATGTCCAACTTAAGGACTTAAACCAAAAGTGCTTGGTGGGAGACACCCCACCATGGTAAACTCTTCCCATTCTCTTGTAGATATAATGAATGAATAAAATGAGTTCCATTATATATAGATCTTTCCTTCGTAGTACATTTTGTCTTGCTTGCTGATTTATTTATACATTTTATGCTTTGATTAGGGATGATTCTTTGAATTTGAGTTTTTGCTTGGATTGTAAGTTTCCTCAAATTGTTTGAAAAATCCTCAAAAATTCAAAAACATGTTTGATTTTGCATCTTAGCTAGTTCTAGAGTCCTATAGAAGGTTGGGAAAATTATGAGCTCTTCTTGGTGCTCTTAAAAAAAAAAAAACAAACCAACCACGCGCAAGCGCACAGTACGCGCGCGCGTTGGCTGCGCATCTGAGTTTTCTGGGCCAAAGACCAGAGAGTTGTGCCACTATTGGGCCAACTCTGTGCGCAAACCCACGCGGACGCACGCCATACGCGTCCGCGCCACTTAGCGTTTCCCTAACCACGCGTAGGCGTACTTGGCGCCTCCGCGCCCCCATCGTCTATCAACCGATCCACGCGCAAGCGCACAGTGCGCGCATGCATCGATGCGCTTTTGCATCAATCAGGCCAAAAGACCCGAGAGTTATGCCAACTCTGGGCCGGTTTTGTGCCTCTGGCCCAGCTCACCCGTGCGGACGTGCACTGTACGCGTCCGCGCCTATTCCCAATTATCCCATCTACGCGCAAGCGCGGATGGAGCTTCCGCACCACTTCCTTATTTTCTCACCCATGCGGACGTGCACGCTGCGCGCATGCGTGGATTTGAATTCCACTTACCCCAGGGACGCGAAGCCCTAGCGCATTCGCGCAGCTCCCCTCTGCAACGTTCTATTTCCCCTTCTCCCTCCATTTCCAAATATCATCCCTACGACCACCACCGTGAACACCACTGTCGTCACCACACATCCCCCTCTCTCCTCGCCCTCCACTCTTTCTCCTCTCTCTCTCCATTCTCACTCCTCTGCTCTCTCTCTTTCTCACCTGTTCCCCCTGCTCTGTCTCTGTTTTCCCTCTGTAATCAGCGACCGCCATCATGACCAAGAGCGCTGATAAACCACTATTTTATGGTTTATATTGTGTTTAATTGTGTGGTTTTGTCATGATCCTTGCCCACTTATTCATCAATTTAGCATGCATTTAGATTTCCTTCTTAAATTTAGTACATGTTTGAAAATTGCTTCCGAGAGACTTTAATTATTTACTTTTAATTCTCCTTTATTGCATTCGATGCTGTGATCTGTGTGTCAAGTGTTTCAGGCCTTATAGGGCATGAATGAGATGGAGATTGGAGAGGAAGCTAGCAAAAATAGAAGGAACACAAGAATTTGAGAAGATAACCAGCGAGAAGTGATGCGGTCGCATGGCTCACGCGACCGCGCGAAGTAGCGCAAATCGCAGCGACGCGACCGCATGGCTTGCGCGGCCGCGCGGATTGGAAAGCGCGAGTGACGCGGTAGCGTGGACGACGCGAATGCGTGGAGAGGAAAAAGCGCAAGCGACGCGTCCGCATGTGCAGACTAGAGTCAAAGAATATGCAGAAACAACACACACATTCATTCAGTAGTTTGAGATCTAGTTTTTTCACTCTCTTAGGTTTTTCTCTCTAGTTTTTAGGATTTTAATTTTCAATTGATCTTAGCATTGGAACATTGAGAAGAGTTATTTCCTCATCAAGACTTCATCATTCTAGTTTGTTCTCTTAACTTGGTTTTATTCTTCCATGTTCTTTGTTATGTTCAATTTTGTCATTCAGATACTTTTATGATTAATTAATGCAAGGATTATTTCTCTTTAATTCAATTTCAATTCCAATAATCATGTCTTCTTTTAATTCCCTTTTATGTGCCATGGATTCTTTATTTACAATGCGTGAGTAGTTTCATTAGTTGATAGGGAGTTGATTAAAAGGAACTCTTGAGTTGGAAGGATCGAAGGAGAAATTTATAGTTGGGTTAAATGTTGGATTGCTATCCTGTCACCAACGCCAATCCCTTTGAACTAAGTGGGTTGTAACTCGTGAATAGATTTGGCAGTCCAACTTGTTTGACTTTCCCTTACCCAGTAAAGGATAACCAAACAGAGTAACCGTTAATTATAAATCAATCTTAAAAATCACCCCATCAATGATAGAGATTCTAACTGATCAATTCCCAGTCAAGGCTTTTATTTATATTATTTAAAATTCCTCAATTTAAATTCCAATTTACTTAGCTCAACTTCTTGGAACATCTGATTAATAAAATAACACACCTTTCTGCAACTCGTTGGGAGACGACCTGGGACTTAAAACTCCCAGTAATTTTAATTTAAACTCTCTGTGACATATTTCTAAATTGATAGGCAGATTTTCGGTGAGTTAAGAACTATACTCGCAATGTAACCATTTTAATAAATTTTTAATTCACCAGCTTCTGCTTCCCATCAAGCGCCGCCGTGAGCACCACCGCTGGCAGCACTGCCGTGCTGCTTCCCTTATCCGTTTCTCCCATCCTATATTTCTGCTTCTTCCCTATCTTTCAGGTTTATACCTTCCCCTGTTCTGCTTTCTTCACTGTTTTATATTAATTCTGTAATTAGCTTAGTTAGATTAGTTTTGTTAGTTTAGTTTGATTAGCTAGTTAGAGAATCTGGGCTGAGTGGTGGATTTAGGCTTGTTTGAATAATGATGATGATTGAAAGTGTGCCATCCATTGATTTTCCTGCTTTGCTCGTGCTACATGTTTGGCTAGTTTAATGCTGTTTTGTCATGCCTAGTGATACTGAGTCTTATTCTAATTTGAACTCAATTCCCTGAATTCAATCTGGTCTGAAGTATTGGAATTCAGATTACTTGCTTATTGAATGGTTTGTTGTTGATTGAGTGATACTGTTTTTCTCGAATTCAATTTGAATTGTCAACTGCTCCACTTTAATTTTCCGTTTTGTTCTTGTTTCAAGACCCTGTTGTTACTGAATTCCTACTTCACTTTGTTCATGATGCTGTTCTGGTGCTGTGCTGAAAGCCAGTATTTTGTGCATTATTTAAGGAAAGAATGCTCTTTGTAGCAAGCTGGTTTGGTCTGAATTGCTTTCTGAGGTTTGCTGCTTAAAATTTGGCTATTTGTTCAATTCATATGAACTTATACATAATTTTTATGCTTTTGAATTTTAATGAATTCATATGGAATCTGATTTGATTGTTTGAATTTGGTAAATAGCCAATTTACGGATGAAATGCTGCCAGATTTTTCCTAACCATATTTCATAAGTGACATTGTTTTAGTTGAGGCAACAAACTTCTATTTAACAAAATTCTGTGTCAATAGGATTTTGTTTGCTAAATGGTTTCAGAAACTCCTCAAGAACAAGTTTTGGTCATGCTATCGTATTCTTGCTTGTTATTCATGCTGATTTGCTTATATGCATTGAATAGTTTGAATGAATTTTCAAATTGGCCATCACTTGTAACTCTTTTAAGATTTTGTGCCTCTTGTGCATAAACTTACAAGTTTGAAGGTTTTAATCTATGTTACTAATTGATTCATTTTATTCACACTTAATTTCATCAAGTCACATGGATCCTGAAACTTTCCATTCTTGTCCAAACTTGTGACTTTTATGCATCGTTGGAATTGGTATTGAATGTTGCTTGATTTACTTGTCCCTCAATGTCTTGATTTTACCAACAACATTCAATGCGACCATAGTGATCTTCACATTGATTGGTGACTTCTTTTCATATTAGTTGCTCTCTAGCAATATCATATTTCATTATCAGTGACTGTATCCATTTCATGATTGTGAGTGTGCTTCCACCCCTATTTTGTACATTCCTCTTGAATTGAGCCGGTAACCACCATATCACTGATTTTCAACTGATTTCTAACTTTAATTTGTTTAACCAACTAACTTCTCTTTTGGTTTTCAACTTAACTCTTTTGATTATTCTTTTGGATATGGCGTTTCTTAGGCTCAATAGACAAGTATTGTGCAATTATGGTTTGAATTCTTAGTTTGTGGCCTGATTTGAATCATATATTTTGTTACTTGCATTCCAAGAATTCTCTTTCTTTTACTCACTTCATGAACATGCTTTGCTTTGAGTGCTTTATATCTGCTTGCCTGGCTGCTTATGTTGTATCATCTCTGTTTTTCAGGATGTCAAACAAAGGGAAAGCCATAGCTACTATTTCTAAGAAGAGAAAGCACTCTAAAACCTCTACCCCTTCACCTTATGCAAATTATGCTAAGAATCCCCTGAATAAAGAGGACAAGGAAAATCAATTGCTACCTTCCACTGACCGAATCAAATTCCCAAACCTTTAATGTGAGCTCCGCTTCCCCGCTTTTTAGAATAAGAACCTAAACATTGAGAAGAAACTGGTCCTTCCCAATGATGTGAGGTGTGCCATAAATACCCACATTCTGGAGTTGGGATTAGACTTTGTTGACAAAAATTTAGGGAGGATAAACACCTCATGGGTGAGGGAATTTTATTGTAACTTCTTTTGTCCCACTCTGGATTCAGTCCAAGTGCGGGTAGAGAGATTTTGATCACCGAGGCTACTATTAGGGAGGCATTGCTTTGCCGACCTCGCACTGAGGATACATGCACCTATGAGCAGGCAGAGGTAGCCATCCACTGCATGACTTTTGATTATGAGGCGCTTAAGCGCGTGATTGCCACACCTGATGCCCCTTGGGTGTTAGATTCTGGGAACAAGAAGCCCAAGGGGATGCGTTTCACTTATTTGTCGAGAGAGGCTAAGACTTGGCAGCATATTTTCGCCCATTGTGTCCTGCCCGTCACTCACTTCTCAGAGATTCTGATGGATATGCTGGTTCTGATAGGGTGTATAATGGTGGGGAAGGAGGTAGACTTCCCCCGACTGATCAGGAAGAGTATATGGCGCGTGCATATACGTGGCCTCTTGGCATTCCCTACACTGGTTACCAGTATGATTGAGCTGGCTGATGTCACATGGGAGGACGATGATGTGACACCACCACCCCCAAATGAGGACGACAAGGAGGTTACCATTCCATAGGGGTAGTTGGGTGCATGAGAAGCCCCCACCCAAGCGCCGTTCTCGAGCCAGAGCAGTGGAGGAGGCAGCTCAGCCCTCATCATCAGCAGCCGCAGCAGGACCCCCCTCTACTTTAGCAGCCGCAGCATCCTTACCACCACCACCAGCACCTGAGCCGACTTACCTGTTGGTGCAGCACCTATTTTGCTTGATGGAGCGCCTCGAGCGTCGTATCATGCGATGTCTCGACCGCATAGACCAGGAGTTTGTCTCACAGGACATTGAGCTACCTCGGCTCCTAGACTCCCCCGCCTCCGACGAGCAGGATCAGAAGGAGGAGCATGATGAGGAGCCGACACATTAGGATGCACCTCTAGAGACACAGGCTGCCACGGAGGTTCAGTACCCTCCTGAGGTTCAGCAGGACACTCCTCAGCCACAGCTTGAGCCAGTACCACAGCCACAGCTTGAGCATGAGCCACAGCATGGCGCGAATGATGACCCCCCTCCCGAACTTCAGCAGTAGCATTGAGGACGATGCTTCATTCTAAAGTGTGGGGAGGTCACCGTTCGTGACCGGTGTATTGCGTTTATGTGGTGAACTTTCAGACATTTATCTCTAGTTTCTTGATAAACCACTATTTTATGGTTTATATTATGTTTAATTGTGTGGTTTTATCATGATCCGTACCCACTTATTCATTAAATTAGCATGAAATTATAATTCCTTCCTGAATTTATAACATGTTTCAAAACTGCTTCCTAGAGACTTTAATTATGTATTTTTAATTCTCCTTTATTCCATTTGATGCCGTGATCTGTGTGTTGAGTGTTTCAGACTTTATAGGGCATGAACGAGTTGGAGATTGGAAAGGAAGCTAGCAAAAATGGAAGGAACACAAGAAGTAAGGAGATCACCAAAGAGAAGTGACACGGTCGCATGGCTCACGCGACCGCGCGAAGGAGAGCAAATCGCAGTGACGCGGCCGCATGGCTCACGCGGCCGCACAGATTGGAAAAGGTCAGGCAATGCAGTAGTGTGGACGACGCGAACGCGTGGCAAGGCAAAGTGCGAATGACGCGTCCGCATGGATGACGCGATCGCATGACATGTGCGATCTGCATAATCTGCAGAAATCGCTGGGGGCAATTTTGGACCGTATTTTGACCCAGTTTTCGGCCCGGAACAACAGACTAGAGTCAGAGAATATGCAGAAACAAAAGACAACATTCATTCTACACAGTTTACAGTTTTAGATCTAGTTTTTCCTCCTCTAGGTTTTTCTCTCTAGGTTTTAGAATTTTAATTTTGGGAATTGATCTTAGCATTGGAACATTGAGAATAGTTATTTCCTCATCAAGACCTCGTCATTCTAGTTCGTTCTCTTAACATGGTTTTATTCTTCCATGTTCTTTGCTTTGTTCAATTTTGTCATTTGAATACTTTCATGATTATTTGATACAAGGATTATTTCTTCCATTTTAATTTATTTTTCCATTCCAATAATCATGTCTTCTTTTAATTCCCTTTCATGTGTTATGGATTTATTATTTACAATCAGTGAGTAGTTCCCCCACTTGATAGGGAGTTGATTGAAAGGAACTCTTGGGTTGGAAGGATTGAAAGAAAAATTATAATTAGGTTAAATGTTGGATTGTTATCTAATCACTAACACCAATCCCTTTGAACTAAGTGGGTTGCAACTCGTGAACAAATCTAGCATTCCAACTTGTTTGACATTCCCTTACCTAGTAAAGGATAATTAAACAGAACAGCCATTAATTATAAATTAATCTGGAGATCGTTCCATCGATAATAGAGATTCCAACTAATCAACTCCCAATCAAGGCTTTTATTCATATTATTTAAATTTCCTCTTTTTAATTTTCCCTCTACTTAACTCAACTTCTTGGCACATCTGATTAATAAAATAGCACACTTTTCTGCAACTCGTTGAGAGACGACCTGGGACTCCAACTCCCAGTAATTTTTAATTTAAATTCTCTGTGACATATTTCTAAATTGATAGGCAGATTTTGGTGAGTTAAGAACTATACTTGCAATGTAACTATTTTAATAATTTTTAATTCACCAACATCTGCGCCTCATCAATTTTTGGCGCCGTTGCCGGGGACTTGCAATAGAGTGCTAAAGTTATTAATTAGAATTTATTTATTTGCATTTTATTTTATTTTGCTACTATGAGCTGCATGTTTCTTCCGTCAAATGACGCGTTCACTTCCTGATTCGCGCTTGCTAATATTCGATCCTGAAATTGAAAGGACTATTTCACAAATAAGGCGAGAACAGCATCGGTTAGTTCGCTCTGAGGGCAGATCTAAAAGTGAACTTGAGGAAGAAACCAGCCCCCATTCTACTGATTCGGTTGTTTTACGTGCAGAAGACATGGCAGCTAGGAGAGTTACCATCCAGGAGGAAGGAGCCCCTGATTTTACAATGCAACCGTTTCAAGCGCATCATCCAGCGGTAGCTACAGATTTTGAAATAAAGACCGCACTGCTAAACTTGATGCCCAAGTTTCATGGCCTACCGGCTCAAGAGCCTATCAAGCACTTGAGAGATTTCCAGGCAGCCTGTTCTACTGTCAGGCGTGATGGTACTGATGAAACTTCAATTTTCCTGAAAGCTTTCCCGTTTTCTCTCGAGGGAAAAGCAAGAGAGTGGTACTACACTCAACGTCTGGCAAATGTATCCAACTGGGATACACTCAAAAAGGAGTTTTTGGAAAAATTCTTTCCATCTAAAGTTACTAATAAACTGAGGAAGGATATTTCCACAATTGTTCAGGATGACAATGAGACTCTCGTTGAATACTGGGAGCGCTTCAATAATCTTCTGGAAGCATGCCCCCACCACAGGATTGACAAGATAGTGTTACTTAGCTATATCACACAGGGCATGAGGCCCCAAGATAAGACCACATTGGAAAGTGCTAGCAATGGGTCTATGAAGAAGTACAAGACCACTGATGAGGCTTGGCAATTCATCAGTGATTTAGCTGAATCCACTAGGAATCACAGGCAAAAGCAAGGCCGTTCGAAAGCCGTTGCAGAAGTATCCTCTAATAGAGAGATTGCTGCTCTAGCTCAGAGTATATGTGAGATGACCAACTTGCTGAAGCAGATGCAATTGAATCAACAACAAGCTCAGCAAGCTCAACCTCCTCCGCCACAGCAAAACCAACAACTAGTCCCACAAAGAATTTGCGGAATCTGTGCTGATTATAGCCATTACACTGATGAATGCCTGCAGCTCCAATAAGAAGACAACATGGTGGCATCCACTCATAACTTCTATGACCGCCCCAACCAAGGGTACAATCAAAGTGGAAATAATAACCATGGATGGCAGGACAATTCTAACCAGAATTGGAGGGACAACAATAACAGAGGAGGCAGAGATAATCAGGGAAATCAGAGGTGAAATAATAACAACAACAGGCAGCAGAATCAACCTTACAGAGCACCTCACCTGAGGCAAAACCAAGGACCACAGAACAATCAACAGCAGACATCTCAATTTACTCATTCTTCTTTATCTCCTAATGAAGAGCTACTACAATCTTTTTAGCGAAGACAACAGACCATGGAAAATAACATGAATAGTATTAACGCCAGTCTGAATGGTCTCACCTCTACTTTGCAAGCTCTTATGTCACAGCTTGGATCAATACAAAATTCCAATAACCAACCTTCAAGCTCCACTGGAATCCCCTCTCAACCATTACCCAATCCAAAGGGAGGCATTAATGCCATCACCCTAAGGTTTGGAACCACACTGCAGGAGAGGAGTCAGGAAGAACCAAGCCCACCAGAACACACCTCAGCTGAAGAGGTAGTAGAAATAGAAGATGTTGAAGAGGAAGAGGACATACAGGACATAGCTAAAGAAGAAATAGCTCAACCACAGGAGGAAGCACCAAAAGGCGCAGACACCACAGAAGACACCACTCCTATTCCATTTCCCCAACTTGCAAGGAAGCCCAGGAAGCAGCTGGAACCTGACCCCAAAATGGTAGAAATATTCAAAAAGGTTGAGATAACTGTTCCTCTTTTTGATGTTATTCAGCAGGTACCTAAATATGCAAAGTTTCTAAAAGACTTATGTATCTATAAAGACAAAATTAATGAATTAGAAACTATTCATTTGGGTAGTTCTATATCTGCTTTAATGGGAGGATTACCTGAAAAATGTAGTGATCCAGGTCCTTGTATAGTTAGCTGTACTATTGGTGGTGTAGTAATTTATGATTGCATGTGTGATTTAGGAGCATGTGTCAGTATAATGCCTTTGTCTATATATGATATTTTGAGGCTCCCTCCCTTAAAAAGGTCGGCAGCTCGTTTTGTGTTAGCAGATAAAAGCATTATTACAGTGGCTGGAGTTGCTGAAGATGTTTTGGTGAACATTAAGGGGCTTACATTTCCCACTGATTTTTATATCTTGGAGATGCCCCATAATAATTCAGATAAGCCATCATCAATCCTACTTGGAAGACCATTCCTGAAGACATCAAAATTCAAATTGGATGCTTTTTCAGGAACATACTCCTTTGAAATAGATGGCCGTATAGTAATCTTCAATCTGAATGGAATCATTGACAACCCCCCAGAAGATCGTTCTATCTTCCAGAGTGATGTCATAGATGAAAGTGTAGCTGAAGTTCACAAGGAAGAGTTTGAAGAGAGACACACTGGACAAAGTCCAAGTGTGGGGACCCTTTTAACTGACAATGAGGGCACTTCGCCATTTTCACAAGCTCCAGATAATCCAGAGCCTGCCCATGATCAAAAGTTAGAATTGAAACCCCTCCCTCCACATCTCAAATATGCTTATCTTGAAGATGAGCAGAGGTTTCCAGTTATCATTGCAAGGGAACTTACTTCTCAACAAGAAGAGCAGTTACTTGATGTGCTGAGGAAGCATAAGAAGGCAATTGGGTGGAGCTTGGCAGACATAGTAGGCATCAACCCTCAAGTATGTGAGCATAAAATATTTTTAGAAGAGGGAGCAAGACCTGTTCGTCAACCTCAAAGAAGATTGAATCCCACCATCTTGGAAGTTGTCAAAAAGGAAGTGACCAGACTATTGGAAGCCAGTATCATATATCCCATTTCAGACAGTGAATGGGTAAGCCCAGTACAAGTGGTGCCCAAGAAGTCTGGAGTCACTACAGTGAAGAATGAGCATGGAGAGCTCATAGCAACTAGAGTTCAGAATGCTTGGAGAGTCTGCATTGATTACAGGCGTCTCAACCAAGCTACCCGTAAGGATCACTACCCACTTCCATTCATTGATCAAATGCTGGATCGCCTGTCAGGTAAATCACATTATTGCTTTTTAGATGGTTACACAGGTTATTTCCAGATTCATATAGCTCCTGAGGATCAGGAAAAGACTACTTTTACATGTCCTTTTGGGACTTATGCTTACAAGAGAATGCCCTTTGGCTTGTGCAATGCACCAGCTACTTTCCAAAGGTGCATGATGAGTTTTTTCTCCGATCTTATTGAGGACTGTATGGAAGTTTTTATGGACGATTTTAGTGTTTATGGTGATTCTTTTAGCCTTTGCTTAGATGGATTATCTAGAGTATTAGATACATGTGTTAATACAAACCTTGTATTGAAGTTCAAAAAATGTCACTTTATGGTAAAACAAGGGATTGTATTAGGACATGTGGTATCCAATGATGGCATTTCTGTAGACCCAGCAAAGGTGAATGTTATTTCTAGTCTACCTTACCCCTCTTCTGTGAGGGAAGTCCGTTTGTTCCTTGCCATGCAGGTTTTTACAGGAGATTTATTAAGGACTTTAGTAAGGTCGCACTTCCCTTATCCAGATTACTGCAGAAGGATATTGAGTTCGAGTTCAGTGAGGATTGCAAACAAGCGTTTGATAAGCTGAAGACTGCTCTGACTTAAGCTCCAATTGTGAGAAGACCAGACTGGAGCCAGCCGTTTGAAATCACGTGTGATGCTTCCAACCATGCAGTAGGAGCAGTGCTGGCTTAGCGTGAAGGTAAGGATCCTTTCAGTTTTGCTTATGCGTCTAAGACATTAGACAATGCCCAGTCCAATTATACTACTACTGAGAAAGAGCTTCTTGCTATTGTTTTTGCTCTGGATAAATTCCGGGCTTATTTACTTGGTACTAGAGTAGTAGTGTATTCGGACCATGCAACTTTAAAGTATCTATTAGCTAAAAAGGAGTCCAAACCAAGACTTATACGTTGGATACTGTTGTTACAAGAATTTGATTTAGAAATAAAGGATAGGAGTGGTAATCAAAATTTAGTGGCAGATCACCTGAGTCGCCTTGAGCATATTAAGGATGATTCTACTCCTATAGATGATAATTTTCCTTTTGATAACCTGCAAGCAGTATCTGAGGTAGTCTCTTGGTATGCACCTGTTGCTAATTATTTAGTTAGCCGCACATTTCCTCCAAATTTTTCTAAGCATCAAAGAGACAAGATGAAAAGCGAGTCTAAATATTATATAGGGGATGACCCATATTTATGGAGATGTGGCGCTGATCAAGTAATTAGACGTTGTGTGCCTCAATCAGAATTCCAGTCCATTTTAGAGGCATGTCACTCATCTAAGAGTGGAGGACATTTTAGCCCTCAAAGAACAGCTAGAAAGATCTTAGACTGTGGATTCTGGTGGCCTACTCTTTTTAGAGATGCTGCCGAGTTTTGTAAATCTTGTCTCCCATGCCAGAAATTTGGTAATATATCCAAGAGGGATGAGATGCCTCAACAAATTATGCTTTTCTGTGAAATTTTTGATGTTTGGGGCATTGACTTCATGGGTCCATTTCCAAATTCTAATGGATATTTTTATATATTGTTAGCTGTGGATTATGTTTCCAAATGGGTGGAAGCAATTCCTACCCGCACTGATGATGCTAAAACTGTTGTTTCCTTTGTGAAAAACCATATTATATGTCGCTTCGGATCACCACGAGCAATCGTGAGCGATCAAGGCACCCATTTTTGTAACAGAAGACTGACAGGATTAATGAAGAAGCATGGGATAATTCATAAAGTTGCAACAGCTTACCATCCCTAAACTAATGGGCAAGCCGAGGTGTCAAACAGAGAAATTAAGCGTATCTTGCAAAAGATAGTAAAGCCTCATAGAAAAGACTGGAGCACCAGGCTACAAGATGCACTCTGGGCATATAGAACAGCATACAAGACACCCATTGGGATGAGCCCTTTCCGTTTGGTTTATGGAAAAGCTTGTCATCTCCCAGTTGAAGTAGAACACAGAGCTTTTTGGGCAGTTAAGGAGTGCAACATGGGAATTGAGAAAGCCGGAGCTGAAAGGAAGTTGCAACTGCAGGAACTGGAGAGCCTTCGCCTAGAAGCTTATGAAAACTCCAGAATATACAAGGAAAAGATGAAGGCTGTACATGATCAAAATATCAAGAAGAAGGAGTTCCAACCTGGGAATTTAGTCCTCCTTTACAAATCTCGACTAAGGCTCATGCCAGGCAAGTTGAGATTACGATGGGAAGGTCCACATAGAGTAGAGAAGGCCGAACCGTACGGAGTTTATCACCTAAGCCATCCTTCAAGCTCTGAACTTATTAAGGTTAATGGACAACGCCTGAAGCTATACCATGGCGAGAAGGTACAGAAAAACAAGGAGCTTGAGATCTTCCTCTTGGAAGATCCCCACATAGCAGAAGATTGAGCTAGTGGAGCGTCCAACTTACGGACGTTAAAGCAAAGTGCTAGGTGGGAGACAACCCACCATGGTATGATCGTTCTTTTCTTTATTTTTAGTTTTTCCTATTCAATAACTCTTCTCTTTCGTAGTACTTTCGTGCATCTGCATTTACATGTTAAAAAAAAAAAAATTTCGCTACGCGACGCGATCGCATCAGCGACGCGTCCGCGTCACAAGGAGAGTAAAGAAAAATAAAAATGAACAGAAAGTTACGCTGGAGTGTGGCTGGAGGCGTGCCAATAGCACAAATCAACCCACGTGACCACGTCGCTGATGCGTTCGCGTCGCATGGGAATCATGGCCTCCCACGCGACTGCGTGCCCCACGCGGCCGCGTGCCCTGAGTTTTCGACGTAAAAGGGTGCACAATGAAATATTGTGCGAGAGTGATGCTGGATTGGTGCAGGAGGCACGATCCTTATCACGCGACCGCGTCGCCGACGCGGCCGCATCATCCGTATTCGGACGCACACTCACGCGATCGCGCCACCCTAATTTTGGCAACTAAATTAATTTGAACAGAGAGTTGTGCTGGTGCGAGGCTGCACTCGCGCCAGAAGCATAATATGGGTCACGCAACCGCGTGACCGACGCGATCGCGTCACCTTACTTGAAGCGTATTCACGTGAACGCGTGCCTCACGCGGTCGCGTCGCGTGCGCCGTACAGCTCAACCAAAAATTACCACATATCTTATCTTTCTCTCCTCCAAATCCTAGTTTTTCTTCCCCCCCTTATTTCTTCCTTCCCCCTTCTATCTCACCTTTCACTCTCTATCTCTCTCACCTCCATTAACAAGGTTTTATTTTCTTCTTCTCTCCTTCTTTTTCCATCATTCTTATTATTTTATATGTATCTTCTTTTCTTTTCTTTTTCTTTTGATTATTCATATTTTCCTTCTTTTTTCTTTTCTTTTTTACATGGTGTTAGAAATTTTTGAGTCATTATCCCTCATTATATGCTTGTGGATTGTTGCAAATTGTTTGACAATTATTTTTATTCTATTTAAGGGATTGCTTGTATGTTCCCCTTCATATTTTCTATACCTTTTTCACCATGCATGCTATGTGTTTGTGGAAAAGCTCAAATGGCATTATGCACTTCTCTATGTTGTTATACTATTCAATGCTTGCTTTTCACAACTTTCCTTTACTATTATTTAAATTGAATTTAATTCTCAATACAAACGTGATGGTTTGTTACAAAGTATTGCTTGGTCTATGCTACTCATGCCCTTTGCCGACATGCCAATAAACACCTTGCATTTACTTGTCTTTACATGCACTAGCTATTTCCCATTGTTGGCTTTTCACATGTACTCGCGAGCATGTGATAATGTCAGTATATCTTAATGTACATCCATCACCCTCTTTTCTGTTTCCTTCCTTGCTGTATATCTTTTTGAATTTAATTTACTTTCTCTTCCCTTCTTTCAGGATGGCCACCAAGAAAGGAAAAGAGAAAGCTACTTACAAACCACCAGCAAGAAGAGGAACTAAAAGAGCATTAGTGGCAGAGCCCTCTTCAACCGCAGTCAAGCCCTCAACAAAAAGAGTTAAGAGGATAATAAAGGTTGATGAAAAGGAGAAAGCCTTCCCAGCAAAGGACACTGCGCGATTTCCCAATCGCTACTGTGAGCAGATGTTCCCTATCCTGGCAGAAAGAAACTATAACAATGAATACCTTCTTATCCTCCCGTCCAACATTGCTACCTTTGTTGAGCCGCAAATTGAACGAAGACAATAGGATTTCCTACGGAGACAGCCAAGGCAGGTCAATCTTTCTTGGGTAGTTGAGTTCTACTCTAACTTCTACATGTTAACCCTGCAGTCTGTTTATGTCCGGCAGAAGCAAGTCCCCATCACAGAAGAGGCCATTCAGTAAGCTCTGAGTCTTCCCCCTATTTCAGAAGGAATGGACGCCTTCCAAGAAGCCGCACTTAAGCGCCAGAGGTACCAATTTGACTGGGACTCTGTTCTCGGAGTTATCGCATTACCTGGCAGCCATTGGATCTACAGATACCACCGTACCCGCCCTAAGAGAATCTTGGCTTCAGCACTTACTTTGGAGGCTCGTGTATGGGCACAGATCATGTCCCATTACATCTTTCTGAGCACTCATGAGTCCTCCTTCACTGCGGACATGGCCGTTCTACTATGGTGCATCCTTATAGACCAACCTCTGAATCTCTCAAGACATATCCGGAATACTATGGGACACGTACAAATTGCAGGCAACTTACCTTTCCCCGGCTTAGTCTCAGATCTTGTCTCAGCAGCCGGAGTCTCCTACAGAGCTAGGGACACCAAAGCCGTGCTTCCACGGGATGATCAGTATGTCCCTAACGGGAAATACCTCAGACTTCCAGCAGCCACTACAAGTCTTCCTACTGCTCCAGTTGAAGATAATCCTTCTTCAACACCACAAGCACCTACAACTGATGAATTGCTCCAGCAGATAATCGAAAGGTTAGATCGGCAAGAACACAAAGCTAAGTTGAGAGAGCGTCGTAACGAGCGCCGATTCAAACACCTCAAGGAGCTACTTAAGGGACACTTCAGGGACTCGGATACCCCGAACTCCACTTCTTTTACCAGCACAGGGAGCCACTTCAGGGACTGTGGAGACACTGCCACCAGCCCACCCCTGTTTCTAACAAACGGCACCGAGGACAGTGCAAAGCCTTAAGTGTGGGGACGTCGGTCAGTACCTGACTTCCGGAGGTCATTTCTTTTTCCTAGCACCAATAATTAGGATACTTTAATGAGATTTTCTTTCTTTTATAGAATAGAATAAATTGCATAGGTTAGGATAGTTGGATGCATTTTCTACTTGATTGAAAAGACATTAAGTTTCTTTTAAGACTCTATCTTTGGAACAAATTTTCACTAAATTTTCAAAATTTTTATGATAAATTTGCTTGAGTTGTATTTGGAACATGATATTTGAGCTAAAGAACACACAACTTGTGAGGATTTGAGCCTTTATGCATGGTTACATTATTTAACCATAATTATTTCATTCTTGTGTGTTTACTTCTCTATGCTTGTAATCTATATTTTGTTTTATCTTATATGTCCAATATTTATTATATTTACATGCTTGCACATGATTGAGGCCATTATTTGTTTAAACTCACTTATCCAAATTAAGCCTACCCCTTTTCAATTTCCTTTGTTAACCACTTTGAGCCTTGAAATCCCATTTGTTCTATATTTTACCACATTACTAACCTTAAGCTGAAAAATAATTGTATATTCCAAATTGAATCTTTGGTTAGCTTAAGATAGAATTGTGTGTGCTAGTTAAGTATGGGAAATTGTGGGAACAAAAGTTGTTAAGGGAATGTGTCATGAGAATTTAATGGAAATTTGGATACCTACTCATGTGAAACTATAAGAATTAAAAATCCATGTGCATTGATAAGCTATATTTATTTTAATGTCAAAATATATATATATATATATATATATATATATATATATATATATATATATATATATATATATATAAAGGGGACAAAAATTACCCCAATGTTAAATTCATAATTCAAATATCAATGCGCATATGATAGAATAAAATATAAAGTTGACACATGAGTATGGATTGAAAAAGGGAATTCTGGGTAGCTAGGTATGAACTTTAAGATTACATTAAAAATATATAGGTTGGGTTGAAGCTTGGGTTAATTAAAGATTCAATTTATTAGCTCACTTGACCAAATGTATACCCCTACCTGTACCTTAACCCCATTACAACCTTGAAAAGACCTCATGATGTTTGCATTGGTATATTAACTGTTGTTGATTGGTTAGGAGAAGAACAAAAGTTAGAAAGAATGATTAGAGAATGATAGAGTGATTACCCTATACACTAGAGATTAGAGCGTACATACATTATCAGTGAGGGTTCAACGCTTGAATTTTCATGTTCCCTGCTTTCATGAGCTATCTTCTGGCACTTTTATCTGTTTTGTTGTATAATGATAGAATTAGTGGAATTTGATTTGTAATTGTTTTGAAGAGCTTATTTACTTTTGATCAAGTGAGCAAGAATCATATAGTTGCATTTATTTATATATATATATAGGCTTGCACTGCATTTCATGAGTTTCTACATGTTCATACTTATTTCCTTATCTCCTTCTATTAAGCATGAGGACATGCTAATGTTTAAGTGTGTGGAGGTTGATAAACCACTATTTTATGGTTTATATTGTGTTTAATTGTGTGGTTTTATCATGATCCTTACCCACTTATTCATTAAATTAGCATGAAATTATAATTCCTTCCTGAATTTATAACATGTTTGAAAACTGCTTCCTTGAGACTTTAATTATGTATTTTTAATTCTCCTTTATTCCATTCGATGCCGTGATCTGTGTGTTGAGTGTTTCAGACTTTATAGGGCAAGAACGAGTTGAAGATTGGAAAGGAAGCTAGCAAAAATGGATGGAACACAAGAAGTAAGGAGATAACCAGCGAGAAGTGACACAGTCACATGGCTCACGCGACCGTGCGAAGGAGAGCAAATCGCAGTGACGCGGCCGCATGGCTCACGCAGCCGCGCGGATTGGAAAAGCTCAAGCGACGCGGTAGCGTGGACGACGCGAACGCGTGACAAGGAAAAGTGCGAATGACGCGTCCGCATGGATGACGCGATTGCGTGACATGTGTGATCTGCATAATCTGCAGAATTCGCTGGGGGCGATTTTGGACCTTATTTCGACCCAGTTTTCGGCCCGGAACAGCAGACTAGAGCCAAAGAATATGTAGAAACAAAAGACAACATTCATTCTACACAGTTTATAGTTTTAGATCTAGTTTTTCCTCCTCTAGGTTTTTCTCTCTAGGTTTTAGAATTTTAATTTTGGGAATTGATCTTAGCATTGGAACATTGAGAAGAGTTATTTCCTCATCAAGACCTCATCATTCTACTTCGTTCTCTTAACTTGGTTTTATTCTTCCATGTTCTTTGCTTTGTTCAATTTTGTCATTTGAATACTTTCATGAATATTTGATACAAGGATTATTTCTTCCATTTTAATTTATTTTTCCATTCCAATAATCATGTCTTCTTTTTATTCCCTTTCATGTGTTATGGATTTATTATTTACAATGAGTGAGTAGTTCCCCCACTTGATAGAGAGTTGATTGAAAGGAACTCTTGGGTTGGATGGATTGAAAGAAAAATTGTAATTGGGTTAAATGTTGGATTGTTATCTAATCACTAACACCAATCCCTTTGAACTAAGTGGGTTGCAACTCGTGAATAGATCTAACATTCCAACTTGTTTGACTTTTCCTTACCTAGTAAAGGATAATTAAACAGAACAACAATTAATTATAAATTAATCTCGAGATCGTTCCATCGATAATAGAGATTCCAACTAATCAACTCCCAGTCAAGGCTTTTATTCATATTATTTAAATTTCCTCTTTTTAATTTTCCCTCTACTTAACTCAACTTCTTGGAACATCTGATTAATAAAATAGCACACTTTTCTGCAACTCGTTGGGAGACGACCTGGGACTCCAACTCCCAGTAATTTTTAATTTAAACTCTCTGTGACATATTTCTAAATTGATAGGCAGATTTTTGGTGAGTTAAGAACTATACTTGCAACGTAACTATTTTAATAATTTTTAATTCACCAACTTCTGCGCCTCATCATTTCTGCTACCTTATTTTATTTTGCACTTTATCTTTGAGATCATTTTGGGATTACTGTATATATTTGTCATTGTAGATACCTTTATTTTTGTTGTTGCACGCTTTTATTATATATATATATATATATATAGGTATATTGCATCTTAGTTTTTTATTGTGATTAGAAAAATATTTTAGATTGTAAAACTTAGTAGACCCTTTTTGTATAAGAAATGTGTTTTGATTGAAATAGGGGTAAACTAGAGAAATTTTTTTTTTAAATTTTCTAAATCACAACATTGCATTAGAATAAGCTTAGTCAATATGATGAAAATTTCCAAGAATTTCATTTCTAAGGCACCACTCCAATTGGTTGAAATTTTTTTTAGAACTTGCTTAAATTATACACCTTGTGGATCATGTTTTGAGCAAAGAACATAAGCATGTGAGATTTGTGCCTAATTGTGTGGCTACATCATATAGCAACTTATTTTCATTCTTGTGCGCATCATTCTCTTTCTATGATTGTAATATTTGATTTGTTTAATTCTATATGTCCATTATTCTATGTATACATGCAATTACATAATTGAGGACATTATTCAAATAGCTCACTTACCCAAATAGCTAACCTTTTATCTTGCATTGTTAACCAATTTTGAGCCTATGCTTAACCCAATTGCTCTTAATTATAACACATTACAAGCCTAAGTGAAAAACAATAAATGTCCCTTGTTTGGATGTTTGATTAGCTTAGGCTAGTAAGAGTGCTCATCATTAGATTTTGGGAAAGTCGGGTACATTGGGTAGAGATAAAAGTGTGTTTATGTTTTTGTTGAAAAATCTTGGAAATTAGGTATATACTCATGTTTTAATCATATGTAAACCATATGCATTGATGTTCTTGTATATATTTTAGCTTTCAAAAAAATATTGAAATTAGAAAAAGAATTGCAATAAAAAGGGGACAAAAATGCCCCAAGGTTCAAAGTTTAATAATGATCGATGCATATGTGTGGTGATCTAAAGGAAATGCATGAGTGTGTGAAAAAGTGAAGAATGGATAGCTAGGTTTGTTTAGAATTGTATAGGTTGTCATAGGTTAGGTGGAAAGTTTAAGTTAATTAAAGATTCAAATCTCTAGCTCACTTAACCATATGCATCCTACCTTGACCCTAGCCCCATTACAACCTATGGGAAAGCCCTCATGATATTTGTATGCATGCATAAAGTAATTATTGATTGTTGGATTAAAAAAAATCTTGGAAAGCATGATTAGGGGAGAATTGAGTGAATCAACCCCATACACTTGAGTGCCTAGAGCGGATACATATCCGGTGAGGGTTCGATCGCTCAATTACATGTTTCCATGATGGGACGAAGAAGCTGGTGAATTAAAAATTATTAAAATGGTTACGTTGCAAGTATAGTTCTTAACTCACCGAAAATCTGCCTATCAATTTAAAAGTATGTCACAGAGAATTTCAATTAAAATTACTGGGAGTTTTAAATCCCAGGTCGTCTCCCAACGAGTTGCAAAAAAGTGTGCTATCTTATTAATCAGATGTTCCAAGAAGTTGAGCTAAGTAAATTGGGATGTAAATTGAGGAAATTTAAATAATATGAATAAAAGCCTTGATTGGGAGTTGATTGGTTGGAATTTCTACTATTGATGGTGCGATTGTAAGATTAATTTATAATTAATGGTTATTCTGTTTGGTTATCCTTTACTAGGTAAGGAAAGTCAAACAAGTTGGAATGCCAGATTTGTTCACAAGTTTCAACCTACTTGGTTCAAAGCGATTGGCGTCGGTGACAGGATAGCAATCCAACATTCAACCCAATTACAAATTTTCTTTCAATCCTTCCAACTCAAGAGTTCCTTTTAATCAACTCCCCATCAAGTAAGGAAACTACTCACGCATTGTAAATAAAGAATCCATAGCACATGAAAGGGAATTAAAAGAAGACATGATTATTGGAATTGAAATTGAATTAAAAAAAATAATCCTTGCATTAAATAATCATAAAAGTATCTGAATGACAAAATTGAACAAAACAAAGAACATGGAAGAATAAAACCAAGTTAAGAAAACAAACTAGAATGATGAAGTCTTGATGAGGAAATAACTCTTCTCAATGGTCTAATGCTAAGACCAATTGAAAAATTAAAATCCTAAAAACCTAGAGAGGAAAACCTAAGAGAGTGAAAAAAAACTCGATCTAAAACTACTGAATGAATGTGTCTTTTGTTTCTACATGTTCTCTGACTCTGGTCTGCTGTTCCGGGCCGAAAACTGGGCCGAAATGGGTCTAAAATCGCCCTCAACAAATTCTGCAGATTATGCAGATCGCACATGTCACGCGATCGCGTCATCCATGCGGACGTGTCATTCGCGTTTTTTCTCGCCACGCGTTCGTGTCATCCACGCTACCGCATCGCTTGGGCTTTCCAATCCGCGCGGCCGCGTGAGCCATGCGGCCGCGTCGCTGCGATTTGCTCTCCTTCGCGCGGTCGCGTGAGCCATGCGACCGCGTCACTTCTCGTTGGTTATCTCCTCAAATTCTTGTGTTCCTTCCATTTTTGCTAGCTTCCTTTCCAATCTCCAACTCATTCATGCCCTATAAAGTCTGAAACACTTAACACACAGATCACGGCATCGAATGGAATAAAGGAGAATTAAAAATAAATAATTAAAGTCTCTAGGAAGCAGTTTTCAAACATGTAATAAATTCAGGAAGGAAATCTAAATGCATGCTAATTTAATGAATAAGTGGGTAAGGATCATGATAAAACCACACAATTAAACACAATATAAATCATAAAATAGTGGTTTATCAACCTCCCTACACTTAAACATTAGCATGTCCTCATGCTTAATTGAAGGAGATAAGGAAATAAGTATGAACATGTTGAAACTCATGAAATGCAATGCAAACCTATATACATATAAATAAATGCAACTATATAATTCTTGTCTACTTGATCAAAAGTAAATAAGCTCTTCAAAATAGTTACAAATCAAATTCCACTAATTCTATCATTATACAGTAAAATGGATAAAAGCGCAAGAAGATAGCTCATGAAAGGAGGGAACATGAAAATTCAAGTATTGAACCCTCACTGATAATGTATGTATGCTCAAATCTCTAGTGTATAGGGTGATCACTCTATCCTTCTCTAATCATGCTTTCTAACTTTTGTTCTTCTCCTAACTAATCAACAACAGTTAATATATCAATGCAAACATCATGAGGTCTTTTCAAGGTTGTAATGGGGCTAAGGTATAGGTAGGGATGTATATTTGGTCAAGTGAGCTAATAAATTGAATCTTTAATTAACCCAAGCTCTAACATAACTTGTATACACTTAATGTAATCTTTAAAGTTCATACCTAGCTACCCAGAATTCCCTTTTTCAATCCATACTCATGTATCAACTTATATTTTGGTTCTATCATATGTGCACTGATCTTTGAATTCTGAATTTAACATTGGTGTAATTTTGTCCCCTTATTTATTGATTTTTCATATATTTATTTATTTATTTATTTATTTTTTGAATAAATAAAGCTTATCAATGCACATAGATTTTTCATTCTTATATTTTCACATGAGTAGGTATCCAAATTCCCCTTAAATTTTTATGACACATTCCCTTAACAACTTTTGTTCCCACAATTTCCCATACTTAACTAGCACACATAATTCTATCTTAAGCTAACCAAAGATTCAATTTGGGATATACAATTATTTTTCGGCTTAAGGTTAGTAATGTGGTAAAATATCGAACAAATGGGAATTAAAGGCTCAAAGTGGTTAACAAAGGTAATTGAAAAGGGTAGGTTTAATTTGGATGAGTGAGTTTAAACAAATAATGGCCTCAATTATGTGCAAGCATGCAAATATAATAACTATTGGACATATATGATAAAACAAAATATAGATTACAATCATAGAGAAGTAAACACACAAGAATGAAATAATTATGGTTAAATAATGTAACCATTCATAAAGGCTCAAATCTTCCACAGGTTGTGTGTTCTTTAACTCAAATATCATGTTCCAAATACAACTCAAGCAAATTTATCATAATATTTTTTTTTTGGAAAATTAGTGAAATTTTTTTCCAAAGATAGATTTTAAAAGAAACTTATTGTCTTTCCAATCAAGTAGAACATGCATGCAACTATCCTAACCTATGCAATTTATTTTATTCTATAAAGGAAAGAAAAATCTAACTAAAATATCCTAATTATTGGTGCCAGAGAAGATAATTTACCTCCGGAAGTCAGGTACTGACCGACCTCCCCACACTTAAGGCTTTGCACCGTCCTCGGTGCTATCTGTCAGAAACAGGGGTGGGCTGGTAGCAGTATCTCCATCATCGGGACCGTCATGGCTCTCTGTGCTAGTAAAGGAAGTGGAGTCCGGGGTGTCTGAGTCTCTGAAGCGTCCCTTGAGTAGCTCCTTGAGGTGTTTGAGTCGGCGCTCGTTACGGCGCTCTCTCATCTTTGCTTTCTGTTCTTGCCGATCCAACCGTTCGATTATCTGCTGGAGCAATTTCTCAGTTGTAGATGCTTGTGGTGTTGAAGAAGGATTATCTTCAACTGGAGCAGTAGGAAGGCTTGTAGTGGCTGCTGAGAGTCTGAGGTATTTCCCATTAGGGACATATTGATCATCCCGTGGAAGCATGGCTTTGGTGTCCCCAGCTCTGTAGGAGACTCCGGCTGCTGAGACAAGATCTGAGACCAAGGCGGGGAAAGGTAAGTTGCCCGCAATTTGTACGTGTTCCATAGCATTCCGGATATGTCTTGAGAGATTCAAAGGTTGGTCTGTAAGGATGCACCATAGTAGAACAGCCATGTCTGTAGTGAAAGAGGACTCATGAGTGCTCAGAAAGACGTAATGGGACATGATCTGTGCCCATACGCGAGCCTCCAAGGTAAGTGATGAAGCCAAGATTCCCTTTGGGCGGGTACAATGGTATCCATAGATCCAACGGCTGCCAGGTAATGCGATGACTCCGAGAACGGAGTCCCAGTCGAATTGGTATCTCTGGCGCTGAAGGGCGGCTTCTTGAAAAGCGTCCATTCC
Source organism: Arachis ipaensis (assembly GCF_059453495.1). Lineage (NCBI taxonomy): Eukaryota > Viridiplantae > Streptophyta > Magnoliopsida > Fabales > Fabaceae > Arachis > Arachis ipaensis. The sequence goes on along the minus strand of NC_142442.1, from coordinate 103,185,143 downwards.
TGCTGGAATAGGGGGAAGACTCAGAGCTTGCTGAATGGCCTCTTCTGTGATGGGGACTTGCTTCTGCCGGACATAAACAGACTGCAGGGTCGGCATGTAGAAGTTGGAGTAGAACTCAACTACCCAAGAAAGATTGACCTGCCTTGGCTATTTCCATAGGAAACCCCATTGTCTTCGCTCAATTTGCGGCTCAACAAAGGTGGCAATATTGGACGGGAGGATAAGAAGGTATTCATTGTTATAGTTCCTTTCTGCCAGGATAGGAAACATCTGCTCACAGTAGCGATTGGAAAATCGCGCAGCGTCCTTTGCTGGAAAGGCTTTCTCCTTTTCGTCAACCTTTATTGTCCTCTTGACTCGTTTTGTTGAGGGCTTGACTGCGGTTGAAGAAGGCTCTGCCACTAATGCTCTTTTAGTTCCTCTTCTTGCTGGTGGTCTGGAAGCTGCTTTCTCCTTTCCTTTCTTGGTGGCCATCCTGAAAGAAGGGAAGAGAAAGAAAATTAAATTTAAAGAGAGATACAGCAAGGAAGGGAACGGAAAAGAGGGTGAATGATGCACAGTAAAATGTAGATGACATTAACACATGCTCTCGAGTACATATGAAAAGCCATCAATGGGAAATAGCTAGTGCATAAAAAGACAAGTGAATGCAAGGTGTTTATTGGCATGCCGGCAAAGGGCATGAGTAGCATAGACCAAGCATTACTTTGTAACAAACCATCACGTTTGTATTGACAATTGAATTTAATTAATAAAATAATAAGGGAAAGTTGTGAAAAGCAAGCATTGAATAGTATAGTAACATAGAGAAGTGCATAATGCCACATGGGCTTTTTCACAAACACATAGCATGCATGGTGAATAGGGTATAGAAAATATGAAGATGAACATGCAAGCAATCCCTTAAATGGGAGAAAAATAATTGTCAAATAATTTACAATAATTCACAAGCATATAATGAGGGATGATGACTCAAAAGGTTTCTAACACCATGTAAAGAAAAGAAAAGAAGAAGAAGAAAAAAAAATTTGAAAAAAAAAAGAAAAGAAAAAGAAAATAATAATATATATATATAATATAATAAGAATGATAGAAAAGAGAAGAAGGTAAAACCTTGTTAATGATGGTGAGAGAGATAGAGAGTGAAAGGTGAGATAGAAAGGGGAAGGGGGAAGGAAGAAAGAAGGAGGGAACAGAAAAATTAGGATTTGGAGGAGAAGAAGATAAGATATGTGGCAATTTTAGGTTGAGCTGTGCGGCGCATGCGACGCGGCTGCCTGGGTCACGCATTCGGGTGGGTGCGCGTCAGGGAGGGGGACGCGATCGCGTCGGTCACGCGGTCGCGTGACCCATGTTATGCGTCTGGCGCGAGTGCAGCCTCGCTCCAGCACAACTCTCTGTTCAATTTAATTCAATTGCCAAATTGGGGTGATGCGATCGCGTGGGTCATGCGATCGCATGAATGTGCGTCATAAAATGGGTGATGCGGCCGCGTCGGCGACGCGATCGCGTGACAAGGATTGTGCTTCCAGCACCAATCCAGTATCACTCTCGCACAAAATGTTGATGTGCACCCTTTTACGTCGAAAATTCAGGGCACGCGGCCGCGTGGAGCACGCGGTCGCGTGGGAGGCCATGATTCCCATGCGACGCGAACGCGTCAGGGACGCGGTCGCGTGGGTCGATTTGTGCCATTGGCACGCCTCCAGCCCCGATCCAGCCGGACTCTCTGTTCATTTATTTATTTTTATTTTTTTTAAAAAAAAAAAGAAGTAGAAAGACATGTAAATGAAAGAGCACGAAAGCACTAACAAAGAGAAGAGTTATTAAAGAAGAAAAACTAAAAGTGAAGAAAAGAACGATTATACCGTGGTGGATTGTCTCCCACCAAGCACTTTGCTTTAACGTCTGTAAGTTGGACGCTCCACTAGCTCAATCTGCTGCGATGTGGGGATCTTCCAGGCGGAAGATCTCAAGCTCCTTATTTTTCTGCACCTTCTCACCATGGTACAGCTTAAGGCGTTGTCCATTAACCTTAATAAGTTCAGAGCTTGAAGGATGGCTTAGGTGATAGACTCCGTATGGTTCAGCCTTCTCTACTCTGTATGGACCTTCCCATTTTGATCTCAACTTACTGGGCATGAGCCTTAGTCGAGATTTGTAAAGGAGGACAAAATCTCCAGGTTGAAATTCTTTCTTCTTGATGTTTTGATCATGCACAGCTTTCGTCTTTTCCTTGTAAATTCTGGAATTCTCATAAGCTTCTAGGCGAAGGTTCTCCAGTTCCTACAGTTGCAACTTCCTTTCAGCTCCGGCATTTTCAATTCCCATGTTGCACTCCTTAACTGCCCAGAAGGCTCTGTGTTCGATTTTAACTGGGAGATGGCAAGCTTTTCCATAAACCAAGCGGAAGGGGCTCATCCCAATGGGTGTCTTGTATGCTGTTCTATATGCCCACAGTGCATCTTGTAGCCTGGTGCTCCAGTCTTTTCTATGAGGCTTTACTATCTTTTACAAGATACGCTTAATTTCTCTGTTTGACACCTCGGCTTGCCCATTTGTTTGGGGATGGTAAGCAGTTGCAACTTTATGGATTATCCCATGCTTCTTCATCAATCCTGTTAGTCTCCTGTTACAAAAATGGGTGCCTTGATCGCTCACGATTGCTCGTGGTGATCCAAAGCGAAATATAATATGGTTTCTCACGAAGGAAACAACAGTGTTAGCATCATCAGTGCGGGTAGGAATTGCTTCCACCCATTTGGAAACATAATCCACAGCTAACAATATATAAAAATATCCATTAGAATTTGGAAATGGGCCCATGAAGTCAATGCCCCATACATCAAAAATTTCACAGAAGAGCATATATTGTTGAGGCATCTCATCCCTCTTGGATATATTACCAAATTTCTGGCATGGGGGGCAGGATTTACAAAACTCAGCAGCGTCTCTAAAAAGAGTAGGCCACCAGAATCCACAGTCTAAGATCTTTCTAGCTGTTCGTTGAGGGCCAAAATGTCCTCGACTCTCAGATGAGTGACAGGCCTCTAAAATGGACTGGAATTCTGACTGAGGCACACAACGTCTAATTATCTGGTCAGCGCCACATCTCCATAAATATGGGTCATCCCATATATAATATTTAGACTCACTTTTCAGCTTGTCTCTTTGATGTTTAGAAAAATGTGGAGGAAATGTGCGGCTAACTAAATAATTAGCAACAGGTGCATACCAAGGGACTACCTCAGATACTGCTTGTTGGTTATCAAAAGGAAAATTATCATCTATACGAGTAGAATCAACCTTAATATGTTCAAGGTGACTCAAGTGGTCTGCTACTAAATTCTGATTACCACTCCTGTCCTTTATTTCTAAATTAAATTCTTGTAGCAGCAGTATCCAACGTATAAGTCTTGGTTTGGACTCCTTTTTAGCTAATAGATACTTTAGAGCTGCGTGGTCCGAATACACTATTACTTTGGTACCAAGTAAATAGGCCCGGAATTTATCCAGAGTAAAAACAATAGCAAGAAGTTCTTTCTCAGTAATAGTATAATTGGACTGGGCAGTGTCTAAAGTCTTAGACGCATAGGCAATAACAAAAGGATCCTTACCTTCACGCTGAGCCAGCGCTGCTCCTACTGCATGGTTGGAAGCATCGCACATGATTTCAAACGGCTGGTTCCAGTCTGGTCCTCTCACAATTGGGGCTTGCGTTAGAGCAGTCTTCAGCTTATCAAATGCTTGTTTGCAATCCTCACTGAACTCGAACTTAATATCCTTCTGCAGTAATCTGGATAAGGGAAGTGCCACCTTACTAAAGTCCTTAATAAATCTCCTGTAGAAACCTGCATGGCCAAGGAACGAACGGACTTCCCTCACAGAAGAGGGGTAAGGTAAAATAGAAATAACATTTACCTTTGCTGGGTCTACAGAAATGCCATTATTAGATACCATGTCCTAATACAATCCCTTGTTTTACCACAAAGTGGCATTTTTCGAAATTCAATACAAGGTTTGTATTAACACATCTATCTAATACTCTAGATAACCCATCTAAGCAAAGGCTAAAAGAATCACCATAAACGCTAAAATCGTCCATAAAAACTTCCATACAGTCCTCAATAAGATCAGAGAAAAGACTCATCATGCACCTTTGAAAAGTAGCTGGTGCATTGCACAAGCCAAAGGGCATTCTTTTATAAGCATAGGTCCCAAAAGGACATGTAAAAGTAGTCTTTTCCTGATCCTCAGGAGCTATATGAATCTGGAAATAACCTGTGTAACCATCTAGAAAGCAGTAATGTGATTTACCTGACAGGCGATCCAGCATTTGATCAATGAATGGAAGTGGGTAGTGATCCTTACGGGTAGCTTGGTTGAGACGCCTATAATCAATGCAGACTCTCCAAGCATTCTGAACTCTAGTTACTATGAGCTTTCCATGCTCATTCTTCATGGTAGTGACTCCAGACTTCTTGGGCACCACTTGTACTGGGCTTACCCATTCATTGTCTGAAATGGGATATATGATACCGGCCTCCAATAGTCTGGTCACCTCCTTCTTGACAACTTCCAAGATGGTGGGATTCAATCTTCTCTGGGGTTGACGGACAGGTCTTGCTCCCTCTTCTAAAAATATTCTGTGCTCGCATACTTGAGGGTTGATTCCCACTATGTCTGCCAAACTCCACCCAATTGCCTTTTTATGCTTTCTTAGCACATCAAGTAGCTGCTCTTCTTGTTGAGAAGTCAGTTCTCTTGCAATAATAACCGGAAGCTTCTGCTCGTCCTCGAGATAAGCATATTTTAGGTGTGGAGGAAGAGGTTTCAATTCTAACTTTTGATCATGGGCAGGCTCTGGATTATCTGGAGCTCGTAAAAATGGCGAAGTGCCCTCACTGTCAGTTAAGAGGGTCCCCACACTCGGACCTTGTCCAGTGTGCCTCTCTTCAAACTCTTCTTTTTGAACTTCAGCCACACTTTCGTCTATGACATCACACTAGAAGATAGAACGATCTTCTGGGGGGTTGTTAATGACTCCATTCATATTGAAGATCACTATGCGGCCATCTATTTCAAAGGAGTATGTTCCTGAAAAAGCATCCAATTTGAATTTTGATGTCTTCAAGAATGGTCTTCCAAGTAGGATCGATGATGGCTTATCTGAATCAATGTGGGGCATCTCCAAGATATAAAAATCAGTGGGAAATGTGAACCCTTTAATATTCACCAAAACATCTTCAGCAACTCCAGCCACTGTTATAATGCTTTTATCTGCTAACACAAAATGAGCTGCCGACCTTTTTAAGGGAGGGAGCCTCAAAACATCATATATGGACAAAGGCATTATACTGACACATGCTCCTAAATCACACATGCAATCATAAATTACTACACCACCAATAGTACAACTAACTATGCAAGGACCTGGATCAATACATTTTTCAGGTAATCCTCCCATTAAAGCAGATATAGAACTACCTAAAGGAATAGTTTCTAATTCATTAATCTTGTCTTTATGGATACATAAGTCTTTTAGAAACTTTGCATATTTAGGTACCTACTGAATTACATCAAAAAGGGGGACAGTTACCTCGACCTTTTTGAATATCTCTACCATTTTAGGATCAGGTTCTAGCTGCTTCCTGGGATTCCTTGCAAGCTGTGGAAATGGAATGGAAAACAGTAGTTTCCGTGGTGCCTGCGCCTTTTGGTGCTTCTTCTTGTGGTTGAGCTATCTCTTCTTCAGCTATGTCCTGTATATCCTCTTCCTCTTCAACATCTTTGATTCCCACCACCTCTTCAGCTGAGGCGTATTCTGGTGAGCTTGGTTCCTCCTGATTCCTCTCCTGTAGTGTAGTTCCAGACCTCAGGGTGATAGCATTAATGCCTCCCTTTGGATTGGGTAATGGTTGAGAGGGGATTCCAGTGGTGCTTGAAGGTTGGTTACTGGAATTTTGTGCTGAACCAAGCTGTGTCATAAAAGCTTGCAGAGTAGAGGTGAGACCATTCAGACTGGCGTTAATACTGTTCACGATGGTACTTTCCATGGCCAGTTGTCTTTTCTCAAAAGCTTGTAATAAATCTTTTTTAGAAGATACAGAAGAATGAGTAAATTGAGAGGTTTGCTGCTGATTGTTCGGTGGTCCTTGGTTTTGCCTCAGGTGAGGTGCTTGGTAAGGTTGAGGTTGATTTTGCTGCCTGTTGTTGTTATTATTCCACCTCTGATTTCCCTGATTATCTCTACCTCCCCTGTTATTGTTGTCCCTCAAATTCTGGTTTGAATTGTCCTGCCATCCATGGTTATTATTTCCACTTTGATTGTACCCTTGGTTGGGGCGGTCATAGAAGTTGTGAGTGGATGCCACCATGTTGTCTTCTTGTTGGAGCTGCGGGCATTCATCAGTGTAATGGCTGTAATCAGCACAAATTTCATAAATTCTTTGTGGGACTAGTTGTTGGTTTTGCTGCGATTGAGTTTGCTGAGCTTGTTGATTCAACTGCATTTGCTTCAGCAGGTTGGTCATCTCATAGATGCTTTGAGTTAGAGCAGCAGTCTCTCTACCAGAAGATACTTCTGCAACGGCTTTTGAACGACCTTGCTTCTGTCTGTGGTTCCGAGTAGATTCAGCTAAATCACTGATCAATTGCCAAGCTTCATCAGTGGTCTTGTACTTCTTCATATACCCATTGCTGGCACTTTCCAATGTGGTCTTATCTTGGGGCCTCAAACCTTGTGTGATATAGCTGAGTAACACGATCTTGTCAATCATGTGGTGGGGGCATGCTTCCAGAAGATTATTGAAGCGCTCCCAGTATTCGAAGAGAGTCTCATTGTCATCCTGAACAATCGTAGAGATATCCTTCCTCAGTTTATCAGTAACTTCAGATGGAAAGAATTTCTCCAGAAACTCCTTTCTGAGTGTAGTACCACTCTCTTGCTTTTCCCTCAAGAGAGAACGGAAAAGCTTTCAGCAGAATTGAAGTTTCATCAGTGCCATCACGCCTGACAGTAGAACAGGCTACCTGGAAATCTCTCAAGTGCTTGATAGGCTTTTGAGCAGGTAGGCCATGAAACTTGGGCATCAAATTTAACAGTGCGGTCTTTATTTCAAAATCTGTAGCTACCGCTAGATGATGCGCTTGAAATGGTTGCATTGTAAAATCAGGAGCTCCTTCCTCCTGAATGGTAACTCTTCTAGTTGCCATGTTTTTTGCATGTAAAACAACCGAATCAGTAGAACGGGGGCTGGTTTCTTCCTCAGATTCACTTTCAAATCCGCCCTAAGAGCGGGCTAACCTACGCTGTTCTCGCCTTATTCGTGAAATAGTCCTTTCAATTTCAGGATCAAATATTAGCAAGCGCGGATCAGGAAGTGAATACGTCATTTGACGGAAGAAACATGCAGCTCATAGTAGCAAAATTAAATAAAATGCAAATAAATAAATTCTAATTAATAAAATTAGCACTCTATTGCAACTCCCCGGCAACAGCGCCAAAAATTGATGGGACGCAGAAGTTGGTGAATTAAAAATTATTAAAATGGTTACGTTGCAAGTATATTTCTTAACTCACCGAAAATCTGCCTATCAATTTAAAAGTATGTCACAGAGAATTTCAATTAAAATTACTGGGAGTTTTAAATCCCAGGTCGTCTCCCAACGAGTTGCAGAAAAGTGTGCTATCTTATTAATCAGATGTTCCAAGAAGTTGAGCTAAGTAAATTGGGATGTAAATTGAGGAAATTTAAATAATATGAATAACAGCCTTGACTGGGAGTTGATTGGTTGGAATTTCTACTATTGATGGTGCGATTGTAAGATTAATTTATAATTAATGGTTATTCTGTTTGGTTATCCTTTACTAGGTAAGGGAAAGTCAAACAAGTTGGAATGCCAGATCTGTTCACAAGTTGCAACCCACTTAGTTCAACGGGATTGGCGTCGGTGACAGGATAGCAATCCAACATTTAACCCAATTACAAATTTTCTTTCAATCCTTCCAACTCAAGAGTTCCTTTTAATCAACTCCCCGTCAAGAAAGGAAACTACTCACGCATTGTAAATAAAGAATCCATAGCACATGAAAGGGAATTAAAAGAAGACATGATTATTGGAATTGAAATTGAATTAAAAAGAAATAATCCTTGTATTAAATAATCATAAAAGTATCTGAATGACAAAATTGAACAAAATAAAGAACATGGAAGAATAAAACCAAGTTAAGAAAACAAACTAGAATGATGAAGTCTTGATGAGGAAATAACTCTTCTCAATGTTCTAATTCTAAGAGCAATTGAAAAATTAATATCCTAAAAACCTAGAGAGGAAAACCTAAGAGAGTGAAAAAAAACTCGATCTAAAACTACTGAATGAATGTGTCTTTTGTTTCTGCATGTTCTCTGACTCTGGTCTGCTGTTCCGGGCCGAAAAATGGGCCGAAATGGGGTCCAAAATCGCCCCCAACGAATTCTGCAGATTATGCAGATCGCACATGTCACGCGATCGCGTTATCCATGCGGACGCGTCATTCGCGTTTTTTCTCGCCACGCGTTCACGTCGTCCACGCTACCGCGTTGCTACGATTTGCTCTCCTTCTCGCGGTCGCGTGAGCCATGCGACCGCGTCACTTCTCGTTGGTTATCTCTTCAAATTCTTGTGTTCCTTCCATTTTTGCTAGCTTCCTTTCCAATCTCCAACTCATTCATGCCCTATAAAGTCTGAAACACTTAACACACAGATCACGGCATCGAATGGAATAAAGGAGAATTAAAAATAAATAATTAAAGTCTCTAGGAAGCAGTTTTCAAACATGTAATAAATTCAGGAAGGAAATCTAAATGCATGCTAATTTAATGAATAAGTGGGTAAGGATCATGATAAAACCACACAATTAAATACAATATAAATCATAAAATAGTGGTTTATCATTCCACCCATGATCATCTTTTCTTGCAAGCTTGTAAGATCTTTCAATGATTCAATCCAATTGTGGTTTCGTTGATTGCTAATGCCTTAGCCCCCCTGTGCTTGCATATGTATTCTTGGAGATTGATTTATTTTGACTAAGTCATTGCATTCATGTAAATAGGTTACATATAGATAGATTGCATTTAGTTAGTTTGCATTGAATAAATGTTGATACCCTTTGCTTCTTTCTTAATTTTAGCATGAGGACATGCTTGGTTTAAGTGTGGGGAGATTTGATAAACCCCGATTTCATGGTTTATCTTGTGCTTATTTTGGGGGATTTTATCACCTTTTTCCACATTTATTCAATGAAATAGCATGGTTTTGTAATTCTCCCTTGAATTGTGCTTAAGTGTAAAAACATGCTTTTTAGGCCCTTAAATTGGTGATTTTGATTCACTTTAATTCCATTCGATTCCTTGATGTGTTTGTTAAGTGATTTCAGATTCATAAGGCAAGTATTGGATGGAAGAAATCAGGAAAAAAGCATACAAAGTGGAGAATGCATGAAGAAACAAAGATTTGCGATGCATCAATGGGCGCGCACGCGTACAAGGCGCGCACGCGTAGAAGTGATTTCACATAAGGACGCGCACGCGCGAAAGTGGTATTACATAGAGACACGCACGCGTACATGCCGTGTCCGCGCGGATGAAGAAATATGCAAATCGACGCGCATGCGCACATGGCGCGTACGCGCCGATACTCTCACGTAACCCACTTAAAGGCAAAACACTGCGGGCGATTTCTGAGCTGCCCAGGCCCAAATCCAACTTGTTTCTAAGTGTATTTCATGCAGAATTGAAGTTCAAGCAAAGGGAGAGCAATTAGTTTAGCCAACATGAGCCTTTAGATAGTTTTCTAGAGAGAGAACCTCCCTCTTCTCTCTAGAATTAGGTTAGGGTTAGGTTAAATTGTTATAGATCCATGTTTAATTCCTTTCTTTCATCTTGCTTCTTTTATAATTTCTCACGTATATGACTTGATCTCTTTAGTTGTAATGTTAATTTCTCATTTCGCTCTCTTTTTTTATGATAACTCATGATGGATTTGGTTTACAATTAATGCAAATTAATGTTGATGTTTCTTTCATGTTGATTTTGCTTGCTATTGTTAAGTTCTTGTTTATGGTAGTCATGGTTTTCCTTAATTTTAGCAATTTATGATGTTTACTTTTATTGCACATTAGGTGTTTGATATAATGCCTCCTATAATTTTTGAGTAGTTCTCTTGACCTTTGGCCTAAGCTAATGGGATTGAGTGATCTTGAGTCCTTGGGTTTTGTTGAATTGGCAATTTTAGAACCCTTGTGGATCAATTTGATAACCATTGACTCTAACCTACTACTAAGTCAATTAGTAGCTAGGTTGGGACTTATGGATTGATGTTGATCAAGCCATTTGACGTACTCTAAGCCTAGGAGTAGACATTACGTACTTAAGGCTTTAGAGAGTAGACCTAATGAGCTCGGTTCCGCATGATTACCAATGCTTGAATTGTTGACAAGGATAGTGATCTCAATTACCTAAGTCTTAGCCAAGAGTCCTTTACCTTGCTTCGTTTAATTGCTTGTTTGAATTATTTTCCTTGCCATTTACATTATTGCCCTCTTATCAATCAAACCCCCTTTTTACCCCTTCATAGCTAATAATTGACCACTTCATTGCTATTCTCGTGAGACGATCCGAAGTCTAAATACTTTGGTTAATTCTTATTTGGGGTTTGTACACGTGACAACTCAAATTTTTTATTTGAGAATTGTTTGTTTGTTTGGAGCTATGCTTACAACGAAGTTATTATTTCTACTAGAGAAATTCTAGACCGACACGGCAAATTTTCATCAATTAGTGCTCGCACTTGATTTTTAAGTGAAAACATGCCCAGCAAATTCACAGAAGCTGTAGGGTCCAGTTGGAACTGATTATGGCGCCAAAACCCATAAGAAGACCAAGGGATGAGGGGATTCTGATTGATTCACTCTTTTTTAGATATTTTCTAGTTAGTTTTTGGAAGTTACATTTTGTAAAGAGAGAAACTCTAGATTCTCTCTAGGGTTTTGCTTCTCAAATTAGAATTTTTTTGCATCCATTGGTGAGATCTATTGTCAATTGAATTTTACCTTGCGACAAGTTGTAGATCTAGATTCTCCTACTCTCAATTTAGTTCTTGTTGTTCAAGTTACTTGTGGATCTTAGCTTTTGGATATTGTTACTTCTATTTCCATTAATACATTGAGGTAATTTCATGTTCCTAGTTGTCAATTGTTGATTATTGTTAATCTCTTGTAGGGTATACCTTTGATTGCAAGTTTACTCTCAATTTTACAATGCCTTTCTTTCTTGCTCTCCAAGTGTTTGAGAAAATGCCAACTTTAACTATGGAGTAGATTTTTCATACTTGGCTTAGGGATTGAGATATTGGAGACACTTGAATTATCAATGTCCTTTGTTGATTATCAATTGGAGATTGCTAATTAGTTTGAATGTCACTAAAGTTAGACTTCCCTATGGTTAGACTAGGACTTGTGAACTCAAATTGATTACTTTCACTTGACTTTCCTTAATACTAGAGGTTAACTAAGTGAAGCAATAACTAATTGTGATCATAATTAATAAAGATGATGATGATGGGAAGTCCAATCCTCACTTCTAGCCAAGGCCTTTATATTGCTTGATTCTCATTCACACTATTGGCTTGTTCCTCTCTTGTATGAAACTCCAAACAGCACTACACTTTCTAACCAACAACGTACATCTTAGAGCACTCCTAGGGAGAACGATTCGGGAGTCATACTCTCGGTTATTGATTTTAGATTGTTTGATGTGAAATTACGTGTCAGTTTAGACTATACTACGATTAGATTTATTGATAAATTATACACCAGCATAAAATCATTCATCAGTCACTACTTGGAGCAAAGGTCTAATGGCAAATAACTTGGGCACAACCACAGTTGCCTACACTCTAACTAAAGGCCAGTCAAACAACAGGCCTCCCTTCTTCAACGGGAAGAACTATACTTACTGGAAAGAAAGGAAGCGAATCTTCATCCAATCCATTGATTACAACATATGGAAGATCGTTGTAAGCAGCCCCAAAATTCCAACAAAAATAAGTGCTGATGGAATGGTGACTCCAAAAGAAGAAACTGAATGGAATGAAGATGATAAGATTAAAGTGGAGCTGAACATTAAAGCCATCAACCTTCTACACTGTGCTATTAGTTTTGAAGAGTATCGAAAGGTGTCAAGATACAAGATAGCCAAAGAAATCTGGGAGAAACTCCAGGTTACACACAAAGGCACCAAGCAAGTAAAAGAAACAAGGATTGATATACTGTGAAAAGAATACGAGATGTTTAATATAAAGGATGGAGAAAGTATTGATGAAATGTTTGAGAGATTCTCAATCATAATCAACAGCCTCGATGCTATGGGTACAACCTACTCGGAACAAACCCAAGTGAGAAAAATCCTTAGAAGCCTCACAAAGGAATTGAAAACAAAGGCCACTGTCCTAGTTGAGAGTAATAACCTAAGTCCCATAACCTATGATGAGCTGAGAATGAAACTCCTTCCCTATGAAACCACAAACACAAACCAAAACTCAAAGGAAAAGGGAATAGCCCTTAAGTCAAGAGTTGAATCAAAAGAAAGTGAGTCCAGTGGCAGTTTTTCAGATGATGAACTTGTGTTTTTTGCTAGGAGACTTAGAAGGCTAATGAGGAACAAAGGCAAGTACAAGGGTTCAAGCTTAAAGGAGTACAAGAAAGACATGAGTAAAGTGATTTGCCACTATTACAAGGAGGCTGGGCATCTCAAGTACAATTGTCCGAAACTAAAAAAGGAGGATAAAGGAAAGAAAGAAAAGAAAAGAGTGCTCATGGCATCTTGGGAGGATCTTGAGAATGACTTGGATGAGAAAGAAGACTCCGAATGCGAAGCTCAAATCTGTTACATGGCTGGTGAAGATCAACTTGATGAGGTAAATTACTATGACTTGTCCATTGATGACCTACGTGTTATCATAGATGATCTCACTTTAAATTCTGAAAAATTGTTGATCAAATACAATAAGTGCAAATCTGAAAAAGAAATGCTGAAAGATGAAAATGATTTTTTGAAAGAAAAGGTGAAGGAAACTAAATGTGCTTTGGGTATTATTGAAGAAAATAGATTTCTAAAATCTGAACTTGAAAACTAAAAGGAAAGCACATTGTGGATTCTTCTCAAGAGCTCATTGCTGAAAACAAAAGATTAAATGAAATGATCAAGAGATTGAATAGTGATTTAGCAAAGTTTGCTCATGGTTCAAGAAACTTGGACAAACTACTTGCAAATGAAAGATCAATGTTTGAAAAATCTGGTTTAGGATATGTGACAAAAAATGATGCAGTTTTTAATAACTCCACAAAATCCATGGCCTCTTCCTCAAAAACAATATCAATTATCAACAAATCTAGTCTGGGACTTCTTCCCACCTATGAAGAGAAATTTGAAAATTCTTGTTTTGGGGAAACTGAATCATCTTCAAGAACTGATCCGATACCAAACAAGTCGGGTCTGGGCTATATTTCAACCAATGAGGTTACCTTAAAAAATCCATCTTTTCAAAACAGAATCTCATCTTCAAAAGGCCCAAATACTTTCAAAAATTATGGTTTGAATGCTTTTACAAAAAGGAACATTACCAACAAAAATCACTATGTTAAAAGAAATGCACATCTTCTAAAAATCAGAAAAACTCAAGTCCTTAATCATTTTTAGCATCGAAATTCAAATCAATTTCAGCAACATGCATCAAGAAATAGTTGCTTTAATTATATGAAAACTGGTTACTCTTACTTACAATGCTTCATTGAAAAAAAAAGTAGGAAACCAAACTTACAATGTTGTTTGTGACTTTAATGCACTTGGGAAACCAAGGTGGATTAACTTCAAAGGATCCAAATTAATTTGGATACCTAAGGATGATTGAAATCATATACAAATTTGCCTAGCATCAAAGAAAAAGAAAGATATATGGTACTTGGATAGTGGGTGTTCTAGACACATGACTGGAAGGTCCACTTTCTTCATCAAATTAAACAACTATGATGGAGGTTTTGTGACCTTTGGAGATGATGAAAAAGGTAAAATTGTTGCTGTTTGAAAAGTAGGTAATGATCACTCTACTTTCATTAGTGATGTCTTTTTGGTTAATGGTTTAAGGCATAATCTTTTGAGTATAAGTCAATTGTGTGATCTGGGCTATTTGGTGACTTTCAAAAGATTGGAGTGCTGTGTTGTGAATGGAAAGACCAATGATGTAATGTTTATTGCTAAGTATTGTGATAATGTGTTTGGACTTACACTTGATGAACTAAAGGATCAAAATGTAGCTTGTTTTCACTCTAAAGGATTTGAAAATTGGCTATGGCATAAGAGATTGGGCCATGCTAGCATGTTTCAAATAAACAAGCTTGTTAAGAAAGAATTAGCAAGAGGTCTTCCTTTGATAAAATTCGACAAAGACATCACTTGTGATGCTTGTCAAATGGAAAAACAAACAAAGAATTCATTTAAATCAAAGGAAGACATCTCCACTAATAGACCATTGGAATTGATACATATTGATTTATTTGGTCCAACAAGAACTCAGAGCTTAGGTGGTAAACATGATGGTTTAGTAATAGTGGATGACTACACTAGATTTGGTTGGGTTTTATTTCTTGCACACAAAAATGAAGCCTTTTTGGCTTTTGAAACTTTTAGCAAGAAAGTTTAAAATGAAAAGGATTTAAAGATCTCCTCAATAAGAAGTGATCATGGAATTGAATTTTAAAATCAATTATTTGAATCTTTTTGTGAGGAATTTGGGATATCACACAAATTCTTTTGTCCAAGGACACCACAAAAAACTAGTGTTGTGGAAAGAAGAAATAGAAGTATTAAAGAAATGACAAGAGCCATGCTTTGTGAAAGTAATGTTCCAAAATTCCTTTGGGCTAAAGCAGTTAACACAGTTTGCCACATTTTGAATAGAACCATCATAAGGAAATTTTTGAAGAAAATACATTATGAACTTTGGAAAGGTCACCCACCAAACTTAAATTACTTGCATATCTTTGGATGCAAATGTTTTGTTCAAAATAACAAAGATAATTTGGAAAATTTTGATCCAAAGGCATATGAGTGTTTATTTGTAGGATATTCTACAACTAGTAAAGCATATAGAGTTAATCATCAAGATGCTAGAATAATTGAGGAGTCCATACATGTTACATTTTGTGACACTAAATTGGTTCGAAGAATTTTGGAAGATTGTGATGCAAGTAACCAGGGTCAAAAGGATGATGAAAAAGGCCAAAATCATGAGAGTAAAAATTCTGAACAAAATGAATCTGAAACTGTAGTTGCAGAAAATCCTGTAGAAGACAATTTTGTTTTGTCTCATGAATCTGGTGATCATCCTGAAACCAAAAGTTCATTGAATCCCTCAATAATCGATTCTGTTACTAAGTCCACAAGACCTCGTAAGTGGAGATTCCTCAAGAACTATCCTTAGGAATTCGTCATTGGGGATGTTTCACAAGGTGTCAAAACTCATTCCTCCACTAGAAAAGAAAATGAAGAAACAAACATTGCTTTTCTCTCTCAAATGGAGCCTCAAAACATCAAGGAAGCTCTTGATGACCATCCTGGGTAAAAGCAATGGAGGAAGAGCTTCAAGAGTTTGAAAAGAACAAAGTTTGGATATTAGTTCCAAAGCCATGTGACAAGAAAGTGACAGGCACCAAGTGGATATTTCGGAACAAGTTGGGTGAGGATGGAAGCATTGCTAGAAATAAAGCAAGATTGGTGGCACAAGGATACAGCCAAGAAGAGAGAATAGATTTTGATGAATCCTTTGCCCATGTCGCCCGAATGGAAGCCATAAGACTTCTTCTTGCTTATGCTGCTTATTGTGGTTTCAAATTTTATAAAATGGATGTAAATGTGTATTCTTAAATGCTGTGATAGATAGAGAAGTGTATGTGGCATAGCCACCTGGTTTTGAAAATAAGGAATTTCCTAACCATGTTTTCGAACTTTCTAAAGCTCTCTATGGATTAAGACAAGCTCCTAGGGCGTGGTATGAGAGACTTAGTTCTTTTCTTTTGAAAAATGGCTTTCAAAGAGGCACCACAGACACTACTCTATTTATTAAGAATTCAAATGATTCTTTCATTCTAGTCCAAATTTATGTTGGTGACATTATTTTTGGATCAGTAAATGAATCCCTTTGTACTGAATTTGGAAAATTCATGACAAGTAAATTTGACATGAGTATGATGGGTGAACTTAATTTTTTCCTTGGGCTTCAAATTAAGCAAACAGAAAATGGTATTTTCATTCATCAAGAGAAGTATGCCAAGGAACTAGTTATGAAATTTGGTATGAAAAATGCCAAACCCATGGGAACTCCCATGCACCCTAATTCAAAATTAGAAAAGGGTGAAGCTGAGAAAGATGTAGATGAGGCTAGGTATAGTGGAATGATTGGTTCTCTTATGTACTTAACTTCCTCTAGATCTGATATTGTGCAAAGTGTTGGAATGTGTTTTAGATTCCAATCTAAACCTAAAGGGTCACATCTTTCAACAGTTAAGAGGATCATTAGATATGTTCATTGCACATCCAATTTTAGCTTATGGTACCCTAAGATTGATGATTTTTTTGCAGTTGGTTACTGTTCCGAGGGTTATCTGAAACTGGAGGTCGATCTTGGATGAGATCTTTGGTACTGGTCGGAGATGACGTGTCTGGCTGGCTGGTGGCGGCCGAAGCTGTTGTGTCCGACTTGTTGGATTTGCTACATTGCTGATCCTTGGCCACCGGAGGGTGGGGGGTACCTACAAAAAACTTCGATGCTTAAGTTAGCACGGGTATTAGGCAGGTTTTTATGTAGAATCAGAGTATGAGTTATACCTGGGTACTCCAGTGTATTTATAATGGTGAGATGTGACCTTTGGATAAGATAAGTTAGTTATCTTATCTTATCTTTATCTTTTGGGTTGAGGTCAGCGCATCTTCAACGGAACCGCCCTTCTCTGTAGGCCTGAACGACCTTTGGATTTGGGTCGTATTCCTTGAATTGGGCCCTTTTTGGGCTTTCCTGTCGATTTGGCCGAGTTCTTCGTAAAGAAGTCGGTCCGCTTGACCTAAGGAGGTCGGTCGCTTTATTACTGAACATCCCGGTTTGGACAGCTCGACCCTGGGTATGAACAGTTACTGTGATGCAGATTTTACTGGAGATAAAGTGGTTACTGTGATGCAGATTTTACTGGCATATGCTGCTTTCTTGGGAAGTCCCTAAACGTTTGGTCAAGCAAGAAGCAGTCCATAGTAGCCTTATCCACTGCAGAGGTTGAGTATATAGCTACTTCCTCTTGTTGTTCTCAGCTTATTTGGTTGAAAACGCAACTTGCTGATTATAAATTAGATGCTGAAAATATTCCTTTGTTATGTGATAATATGAGTGCCATTAATATATCTAAAAATCCAGTCTTGCACTCTAGAACTAAACTTATTGAAGTGATATTTCACTCAATAAGGGAACATGTTCAGAAGGGGAATATTAGCATTCATTTGTTAAACCAGAGGACCAATTAGCAGATATTTTCACCAAACCTCTAGCTGAAGACAGATTTTGCATGCTTAGGACTAATCTAGGAATTATTAGTCATGATTCATTTTTTGCGCATTGCTGATGGGTTTGCTGAAGTTTTTGTCTCACATGAAGGTATGAGACAATTTTGGGCAAATGAAGAATTGTCTCTTTGAACTTCGTTTTCTGGGCTCTAAGGCACGTGCTGAATCATCTGGGCCAATCTCAAAATTCAGATTATATGTGGTCTAATATGTTTCCTTAAACACAACCATCTTTGGGCCCAATGAGTGTTACATGTGGTGGTCCAATATGTTTCTTTAAACCCATGTGGTTTTTTATGTGTTTTGTCTTTTAGTAAAAAGGCTTCATGTAAATAATGTTTTTAATTTTTTATTTTTTTAAAATCACTATTTCTTTTCTTGATGTCAAGTATTTTCAAGGTCAAATCATAGGTGATGCAGTTGCATATTTCAAGAAACCTTTTTCTTGAAGTAGTTACCAACCTTCGGGCTTCTCTCTTCATAACTCCCTCCTCTATCTCTTCAGTTTCTCCCAACTACCATTAGTGCTCCTCATTCAAAACCAAGGTTCAACCAATAAGGAAGAAAACCATTCTGCAAAAGCCTCCCAATGAAAAAGTTCTCAAGCTTCCAAAGAAAGTAAAACCCTCTACACGCTCCCAAGACCAAACCTTTACATTGTCACCTTCTCCTCCTACCTCACCGCCTCACATAGATCCTATGGCTCGCATGTAAGAACCAGCTAAACCGTTTTAATAAAACTAATAATTTTAAGTGCCCAAGATAGATTAAAAATTTAGAAATTTTAATTTGAAAATAAAAAGGTGAAATTTGATTTCAGTAAATTTTTCTGAGTCAGAAAATGTATTTTCTGACAAAAACCGAGAAGAACCGCGAACCGGTAGTCGAACCGGTCAAACCGGATTAAGTCTGTCTGATACTGTGTTTTGAGAAAAATAAGATTTTGAAAAATTGATTTATTGTTTTGAAAAGACGAAAATAATTTAGAATTAAAAACCGGGCACTAATCTTAAAGGTTTTGGCCCAAAGTGAGCCAAACGGACCAAAAACACTTAGCGGGTTAGACCGAGCCCAAGTCCAACATATAAATTCCCTAACTAAGAGGCATTTGGCCTCAATTTTCAGAAATGAAAGAGAGAGAGGGGCGGTAAGAAGAGAGGAAGAAGGAGAGTACTATTCACCTCCATCTTCCGGGAGCCATATCTTGAGCTACAAAACTCCGATTGACGAGTCGTTTATGACCACGCGAAGCTCTTATCGAGCTCTACATTTCTATCTAATAAAATATGGTAAGATCTCTCTTTTCATGCTCTAGTTCCCAGCCCTAAGTTTCTGTATTTTTGGGGTTTGGTTTTTGAGGAGATTTTGTGGTTTTGCTTGTTTAGGTGATCTCTAGTAGTGGGTAATTATTGGATTTTACCCGTAATCTCGTTGGGTAAGGTAAGGTTTCACTAAACCCTTGTGTTTAGTTATTTCGTGTATCTTAGATTTTGATTTGGTGATATATGTGTTGTTAGTTTGAGCTTTGGTGTTTGTTGGAGTTGGTTGAGGCTTTAGATCAAGCTTGGTGGTTTCATTTTGATGATTGGAGCATGATGCGACAAAAATTAGCCGATTAAGAAATTAATATAGAAATAATGTTGCGAGTACAGATCCTAATCGACGAAAATCTGCTTATCAATTTAGAAGGGTTGTCACAAAATCAAAATAAAAATACTGGGAGTAGGAATCCCAGGTCGTTGAAGAACGAAACTCTCGTGATCTAGAATTTTTGCAAATAAATTCCCGTTGTAAGTATAGTTTCTAGACCGACAAGAATTCATTTCTTACAAACGTTTTGGTTGTCACAAGTAACAAACCCCTTTAAAATTGATAACCGAAGTATTTAAACCTCGGGTCGTCTTCTCAAGGAACTGCAGGAAGGTATGTTCTTATTATTGGTTATGAGTTTTGTAAATTGGGGGTTTTGAAAGTAAGGAACAAGTAATTTAAATGACAAATAAAATAAATAAATAACTATAAAATAAACTTTTGCCAAGGTATGAAAATCCGGAAGTCCTATCCTAGTTACTCCTATGAGAATGGAAGTTAATCCCACTTAGTTAACCCTTATGAAAGCAAGGGAAAGTCAAGTGAACTAATTAGTCAGATTCCCAAGTCTTAGCCAACTCCTAAGGAAAGACTAGAGTTAGTGGAATACCAGTCAATTTAGCCGACATAACAACCAATCACGGATAGTTGATAACTCAAGAGCTTCCAGTTAATCAATTAAAGCCAATAATATAAAAAGATAAATAAGAATCTTAGATCTGAAATACCTCAATTGCATTAATAAGAGAAAATCAATCTAAACATAAAGAATGCATAAGCTAATCTGGTAACATAAGTAATTAAAAGATAGCATTAAAATATCCGAAAGTAAAAGAGAAATATAAAGTAAAAGGAATATTGAACTTGATGAAGAGTTGAAATATCCAAATCCTTTAAGAGGAATCCTAATCCTAAAACCTAAGAGAGAGGAGAGAACCTCTCTCTTTCTAAAAACTACATCTAAACTATGAAAAGAGAATAATTGGAGACTTGTTAATGAATGGATGCATTCCCCCACTTTATAACCTCTAATCTGTGCCTTCTGGACTTGGATCTGGGCCAAAAAGGGTTTCAGAAATCGCTGGGAGCATTTTCTGTAATTTCTGGTGCGTGGCGTCTATCATGCGTCCGCGTGGGTCACGTAGTCGCGTCATCTGGAGTTTTCCTTATCACGCGTTCGCTTCCGCCACGCGTACGCGTCATATGTGTTCTGCTCATGGCGCGCGTCCGCGTCAGTCACGCGTTCGTGTCGCTGCCTTTTCGCGCTATGCATGCGACCGCGTCGTCCATGCGTTCGCGTCGCTACCAGTTTCTTCAAAAACTCCATTTTGTGCTTTCCTTCCATTTTTGTATGTTTCCTTTCTATCCTTTAAGTCATTTCTGCCTTAGAAGATCTGAAAACACTTAACACACATATCAAGCCATTGAATGGTAATAAGAGAAGATTAAACATATCAAAATTAAGACCGAATAAGCGTGTTTTCAATCATAGCACAAAATCAGGAAGAAAACATAAACTCATGCAAATCATATGAATAAGTGTATGAAAAATTGATAAAATCCACTCAATTGAGCACAAGATAAACCATAAAATAGTGGTTTATCAACCTCCCCACACTTAAACATTAGCATGTCCTCATGCTAAGCTCAAGAGAAGCTATAAAGAAGTGAAGAGGAATGATAGAGAGTATGCAATGCAACCTATATTTGTGAATGCAACTGCATACAAAATGTTTCTACCTACTTGGTTAAAAGTAAATAAGTTTTCTAAGACAAAAATAATTCAAATTTCACTAATTCAAATCATATAATAAAAGACAAGTAAACTTGTAAGAAGATAGCTCATGAAAGCAGGGAACATAGAATCAAGCATTGAACCCTCACTGGTAGTGTATATCACTCTAGTCTCTCAAGTGTCTAGGGTAATCACTCTACTCTTCTCTAGTCATGCTTTCTAAAACTTTGTTCTTCATCTAACCAATCAATAAATATTTAGCATATCAATGCAAACATCATGAGGTCTTTTCAGGGTTGTAATGGGGCTGAGGTAAAGGTAAGGATATATATATATATATATATATATAAGTGAGCTAACAAAGTAAATCTTTGATTAGTCTAAGATCTCACCTAACATATACATACTTTATATAATTTAAAATGCTTTACCTAGCTACCCAAATTTTTTCCACTTTTGTATTACATGCTCATGTATCAAACTTATTTTTGAATTTGTCCCATGTGCATTGATTCTTTTTATTTTGTATTTGGGGTAATATTATTTTTCTCTCTTTTTTTTTTCTTCTTTTTTTTTGGTATCCCCTTATTTAATTACTTAATATAAATTTTTTTTTCAATGCATATGGTAATTTAATTATTTTGATTTCACATGAGCATGCTTCCCAAAATTTCAAATAACTTATTCAATTTAATTCCCCTTTTTTTTCTATCATCCCATGTTCCCATAAAATTTTCCATACTTAAATTATACACAATATCTATCTTAAGCTAACCAAGGATTCAACTTGGGATTTTTATTTTGTTTTTCTGTTTAAGGCTAGTAATGTGGTTATAAAATAGAATAAATGGGGAAGAGAAGAGGGAAAAGAAGAAAAGATTGAAAGAAGCTTTTCCCATTAAGAAGCTTTTCCTTTCCCTTCGTGGTGGCCATCCTGAAAGAAGAGGGAAAAGAAGAAAAGTAACCTAAAATAAAGATAGAAAATAAATAAAATATGGGTGTTAATGCCAGATAATAAGGGTCTCAATTACATGGTAGCTACAACATACAAGTGAAAAAAAATAGTAGAAGTACATGGCAAATCAAGAGTGAAAAAATTTGTAACAATGGGGAAGAGAGCGGGTAAGGAAAGATAATATAAATTCATGTCAATGCAAAAGTAATACAGGTATAAAAGATTGGCATTGATTTAAATAATATTACCTAGCCAGAATAACACAAGTCACTAAGTACCCAAAATAATTCAAGAGAAGATGCAACAGTTAAATAAGAAAATTTTAACATCAAAGAAAAAAATAATTAATTTAGAAAAGAAAATAAAAATATGCACAAAATTAAGATGCAGTGAATGAAATATGCAAATAAATTAAGTAAAATAAAATAAAAGATAGGAGGAATGAGAAGGGAAAGAAGGGAAGAAGTAAGTAAGAAAGGAGGGAGGAAAAATTAGGATTGGGGAAGAAAAGATAAGATTTTTGGCGCTGATCTGATTGTGCAGCACAGGCGACGCGGACGCGTGGGTTACGCGTTCGCGCGGATAGCGCTTCTATGAAGTGGCACAGACGCGTGGGTCACGCGTTCGCATGGAGTGATTTGTGCCATTAGCGCGAGGGCAGGCTCGCGGTCGCGCAACTCTCTGTTTTAAATGCATTTGCCAAAAATCTGGGTGACGCGATCGCGTAAATGGCTACACTTCCAAAGGGACGCGGATGCGGACGCGTGGGTGACGCATTCGCATGGTGGGGCTTGTGCTGCTAGCACTATTCCAGCCCCACTCCATCATAACTCTCTGTCATACACCCCTTTTACAACGATTTGTTGGAGCACGTGTTCACGTTGGTGACGCGGATGCGTGGGAGGCTACTTTTTTAAATGACGCGACCGCGTGGGTCACGCAGACGCGTGGGCATGTTTGTGCCTAAAGCGCGCCTCCAGCCACGCTTTCGCGTGACTTTCTGTTTACTTTCTTTTCTTCACAACGCACTGGTACCGTCGGACGCGTCAGCGACGCTGTCGCATCGCGTGCGTGCTTTTCTTTCTTTTTTTTTGATGCAGTATGCAGAATGCAAAATGATATGGATGTTATGAGTAATTCCAGGTTCAATGAAATAAAATAAAATAAACTCAAAAACGAAATAAAATTAAAATTAGAAAAGGTACAATCATACCATGGTGGGTTGTCTCCCACCTAGCACTTTTAGTTAAAGTCCTTAAGTTGGACATTTGGTGAGCTCCCTGTTATGGTGGCTTGTGCTTAAACTCGTCTTGAAACTTCCACCAATGCTTGGACTTCCAATAAGCTCTATCAATACCAAGTAAATTCCTCAAGCTTTGATGGAGTTCTTCACAAGCTTTGAGCTCCCAAAATTGTTCCTCATATATTCCTGGATCCCAAATCTTGTTTCTACACCCGTCTTCAAGTTAATTATCATGATTCCATCTGGGTGGTAGGCAATCTGAATTCTCACTAAAGTGGCCAAATAGCTTCCTAGACCCATTCAGTTGAGCTTTACACCAACCCTTGTATTTAAACTTTGAGCACACAACCATGTTGAACCTTGCTTGACAAATCCAACCACTAACCATCTTCCTCTTACTCTTAATGCCTCAAAGAGCTCTAAGCTGACCATCTATTTGAAGTAAAGCATATTCAAGTGAGCTAATTAAGCTTAGAGATGAAAGATTTACCCACTTGAATGAAGGGATGGATGGTGATGGCTTTGGGGAAGAGGTCTCCAGCAACCTTGGCAAGGTGATTTCCAGCTCCGTTCCCTTGGGCTCTTCTTTGACAACTTCCACCTCTTTGCAAGCTTCTCCAATTTCAACCTCTTCCTCTTGGTAGATTTCTTTTAATTCAGTCTCTTCTTCATTACTTACCAAGGGCATAGGAGGTTGTGCTTCTTCTTCTTGAATCTCCATCCCAAGTCCAATGGGAGAGGATTCAACTGTAGATAAGAATTCATTAATGATTGAATCCATCTCTTGATCATCCCCTTCAAAGTCTTCAACCATGATATGCTTTGGAGGTTTTACACCCTCCTCAACATCAATTTCATACTCCTTAGAAGGGGGCTCTATGACTTGAGTTTCTCATGGAGGTTCCGCATCTCCCAAGTCTTCAACTACTTCTTCCTCTTCAATGATCACGGCTTCCTCCAACTGTTCTAATACAAAGTCGTGCTGCTCACTATCCACTGGAGTTTCTAGTGTCTCCTTCATGCTACGTTCTTCATTAGATTGCCCACATGAAGCCATGGGGGTTCCTTGAGTGTCTGAACATTGGGAAGGTAGTCTATTTATCGCTTGATTCAGTTGGTGAAGTGTGGCATGAAATTTTTCAAATGTTTCCTTGAGTTGCTCCCTTGATTCTTGGGGTGATAGATATGAACATGGTGCATAGGGAGGTGGTGGTTCTTGGGAGTAATTGGGTTGGAATTGGGGTGGATAAGGGTTAGGGTCATATGGAGGTGAATGGTGGTAGTTGGCTTGCGAGTGTGGTGGTTCAAAGCTGCGTTGAGGAGGTGGTTCATAGGTATATGGCGGGGCTTGTTGGTAATTACAAGTGGTTCCACCATATCTATCATCTTGGTATGCACCTCGGAATGGTTTCTGACTATAGTAATTTGGTGGGTGATGGTTATCACAAAAGGGCCCACCATAACTATTGTCTTGACATGCATTGTTGAATGGTCGTCGTCCATGGTAGTTTGGAGGGTGTTGTTGCCCAAAGGGTTGATCAGATCCTCGAGGCTCCTTCCATCTCTGATTGTTTTGACCTTGATGCATGTTCCTGTTATAACTTCCATTCCTTTCAACATTATTAGAACCAAACTCAAAGCGAGAGGGGTGAGAATTCATAGTAACTAATAAAAATTAAAAATGAAAATAAAAACAAATAAAATTAAAAGGTTATTGAATTTTAAATTTTGAATTTGAAAACTAAATTTTTGAAATTTGAATTTTGAAATTTGAAATTTAAATATTGAATTTTGAAATTTGATTTTTGAAATAAGATAAGATAAGATTTTGAAAAAGATATGATTTTTTTGAAAAAAATTTGAATTTAGAAATTTAAAACTAAGATAAGATAAGATAAAAAAATAATTTTTTTTAAATAAAAACAAATAAACAAGCAAAAAGCAAATATTTACAATAACCAATAATATGGCACACGTTTGCAATTCCCTGGCAACGGCGCCATTTTGAAGAACGAAACTCTCGCGATCTAGAATTTTTGCCAATAAATTCCCGTTGTAAGTATAGTTTCTAGACCGACAAGAATTCCTTTATTACAAACGTTTTGGTTGTCACAAGTAACAAACCCCTTTAAAATTGATAACCGAAGTATTTAAACCTCGGGTCGTCTTCTCAAGGAAGTGCAGGAAGGTATGTTCTTATTATTGGTTATGAGTTTTGTAAATTGGGGGTTTTGAAAGTAAGGAACAAGTAATTTAAATGACAAATAAAATAAATAAATAACTATAAAATAAACTTTTGGCAAGGTATGAAAATTCGGAAGTCCTATCCTAGTTACTCCTATGAGAATGGAAGTTAAACCCACTTAGTTAACCCTTATGAAAGCAAGGGAAAGTCAAGTAAACTAATTAGTCAGATTCCCAAGTCCTAGCCAACTCCTAAGGAAAGACTAGATTTAGTGGAATACCAGTCAATTTAGCCGACATAACAACCAATCACGGATAGTTGATAACTCAAGAGCTTCCAATTAATCAATTAAAGCCAATAATATAAAAAGATAAATAAAAATATTAGATCTGAAATACCTCAATTGCATTAATAAGAGAAAATCAATCTAAACATAAAGAATGCATAAGCCAATCTGGCAACATAAGTAATTAAAAGATAGCATTAAAATATCTGAAAGTAAAAGAGAAATATAAAGTAAAAGGAATATTGAACCTGATGAAGAGTTGAAATTCTAAATCCTTTAAGAGGAATCCTAATCCTAAAACCTAAGAGAGAGGAGAGAACCTCTCTCTCTCTAAAAACTACATCTAAACTATAAAAAGTGAATAATTGGAGACTTGTTAATGAATGGATGCATTCCCCCACTTAATAACCTCTAATCTGTGCCTTCTGGACTTGGATCTGGGCCAAAAAGGGTTTCAGAAATCGCTAGGAGCGTTTTCTATAATTTCTGGTGCGTGGCGTCTGTCACGCGTCCGCGTGGGTCACGCGGTCGCGACATCTGGAGTTTTTCTTATCACGCGTTCTCCTCGATCACGCATACGCGTCATCTGTGTTCAGCTCATGGCGTGCGTCCGCGTCAGTCACGCGTTCGTGTCGCTGCCTTTTCGCGGTGGGCATGCGACCACGTCGTCCATGCGTTAGCGTCGCTGTCAGTTTCTTCAAAAACTCCATTTTGTGCTTTCCTTCCATTTTTGTATCTTTCCTTTCTATCCTTTAAGTCATTCCTGCCTTAGAAGATCTGAAAACACTTAACACACATATCAAGGCATTGAATGGTAATAAGAGAGGATTAAACATATCAAAATTAAGACCAAAAAAGCATGTTTTCAATCATAGCACAAAATCAGGAAGGAAAACGTAAACTCATGAAAATCATATGAATAAGTGTATGAAAGATTGGTAAAATCCACTCAATTGAGCACAAGATAAACCATAAAATAGTGGTTTATCAGTCGTCTCCCAACGAGTTGACAAAAGAGTGCTATCTTATCAGTCAGGAATTTTCTGAGAAATTTTAAGAGTTGGAGAACAGAAGAATAAATGATTGTAAATTAAAGCAATGTAAATTAAAAGAGATTTATGTATTCAGAATAAAAAACCTTGACCGGGGGAAGATTAATTGGAAGTTCTATCCTTGTTGGATTTTCCCAAGTGGAATAGCAAGAGGTTGTTGTTTTCACTTAGTTAACCCTTACTAAATAAAGGAAAGTCAAGTGATTGAGCTAACTCTTATTCGCATGTCCTAATCCTCTCCTTATGGAAGGATTAGCGTTAGTAAATAGAGAGTTTGCCAACAACTTCCAATTGAACTAATCACTTGAGCATTTCAACTCAAGGGTCTCCTTTTAATCAACCCCCAAGTCAAGTTGGGAGTCTACTCCATTGACATGAATACAACGTTCATAGGCATATAAGAGGAATATGAAGAAGACATGATAAATTAAATAAAATAATAACTAAAAATTAATTAAAGGTAAAAGTAATTCTTTTCATTAATAAATCCCAAAATGCAACATCCTCATCTGAACAGGGTTAATGGGCAATTAAAAGATTAAAGGAATAAGAAAGTAAACTAGAATAGTAGTAACTTCAACGGAGGTAGTAACTCTTCTCAATATCCAAAGCAAAAGCATCAAAAGCATAAAAAAATAGAAATCTATGAATGTAAAGAAAACCTAGAGGAAGTGTGATTTTTCTCTAAGATTCCAATCTAAAATCTAAAAACTATGCGAATGAGAATGTGTGTTGAGTCTCGGCTCATCCCCTGGCTCTAGTATGTGTTTCTGGGCCGAAAACTGGGTCCAAACTTGGCCCAAAATTGCCCCCAGCATTTTCTGTGATTTCTGCAGATAGCGCACGTCATGCATACGCATCGCTGGTCAGTTTTGCGTTTCACGTGTACGCATCAGGCACGCGCACGCATCGCCGTGCGAACTCCGATTCACGCGTACGTGTCACTCCTCGCTGGTTATCTCCTATATTGCGTACGTGTCACTCCTCGCTGGTTATCTCCTTTATTTCTTGTGCTCTTTCCATTTTTGCAAGCTTTCTTTCCATCCTTTAATCTATTCCTGCTCTGTAAAGCTTGAAAACACTTAACACACAGATCACGGCATCGAATGGTATAAAGGGGAATTAAAAATATAAAATTTAGAGATCTAGGAAGCAAGTTTTCAATCATAGAACAAAATCTGGGAAGGAATTGTAAAATCATGCAAATTGTATGAATAAGTGTGCAAAGACTTGATAAAAACCACTCAAATTAGCACAAAATAAACCATAAAATAGTAGTTTATCAATCTCTCCACACTTAAACATTAGCATGTCCTCATGCTAAGCTCAAGGAGATATAAAGAATGAATGGGGAAAGTAAGACTCATGAGATGCAACTTATGAATGCAACTATATGCTAAGATGTTTCTGTCTACTTGGTTAAAAGTAAATAAGCTCTTCAAGACAAAAATAAATCCGATTCTACTAATTCAAACCATACAATAAAAGACAAGTAAACTTGTAAGTAGATAGCTCATGAATGTAGTGAACATAGAATCAAGCATTGAACCCTCACTGGTAGTGTATATGCACTCTAATCTCTCAAGTGTCTAGGGTTGATCACTCTACTCTTCTCTAGTCATGCTTTCTAGACTTTTTTCTTCATCTAACCAATCAACAAAAATTTAGTACACCAATGCAAACATCATGAGGTCTTTTCAAGGTTGTAATGGGGCTAAGGTAAGGGTGAGGATATATGTATGGCCATGTGAGTTAAAAAATGAATCTTTGACTAACCTAAGCTTTCACCTAACACACATACACACACTCTATGTACTTCTAAAATCATGCCTAGCTACCCAAAATTCCTACTTTTGTATCACATACTCATGTACCAAATATTTCTTTAGTTTTATCACAAATTCATTGATCTTTTATTAAATTTAACATTGGGGTAATTTTGTCCCCTTATTTATTTATTTATTTATTTGAATATTTTTTTTTTTTTTTTTTAGAAATATAAAAGTAAACATAACATATCCATGCACATGGATTTTTAATTTTTCTGGTCTCACATGAGTAGGTATCCAAATTCTCAATATTTTGTCAATAAAATCCAACACTTTCTTATCAACCCAAGTTCCCACGGTTTCCCACACTTAATTGACACACAATCTCTATCTTAAGCTAACTGATGAGCGGATAATTTATATGCTTTTTGGCATTGTTTTTACATAGTTTTCAGTATGATTTAGTTAGTTTTTAGTATATTTTTATTAGTTTTTAAATAAAAATCACATTTCTGGACTTTACTATGAGTTCGTGTGCTTTTCTGTGATTTCAGGTAATCTCTGGCTGAAATTGAGGGACTTGAGCAAAAATCAGAGGTTGAAGAAGGACTGCAGATGCTGTTGGATTCTGACCTCCCTACACTCAAAGTAGATTTTCTGGAGCTAAAAAACTCCAAATTGCGCGCTCTCAATTGCATTGGAAAGTAGACATCTAGGGCTTTCCATCAATATATAATAGTTTATACTTTCCATCAACGCCATCTTCCTGCCCTATTCTGGAGTTAAATGCCAGAAACAGGTTGCAAAGTGGAGTTAAATGCCAGAAACAGGTTACAAACTGGCGTTCAACTCCATGAGAAGCCTCTTCCCTCTACACGTGTAAAGCTCAATGCTCAGCCCAAGCACACACCAAGTGGGCCCCAGAAGTGGATTTCTGCATCATTTACTCATTTCTGTAAACCCTAGTAACTAGTTTAGTATAAATAGGACTTTTTACTATTGTATTTACATCTTCGGATCATCTTTGATAAGTTTTATGCTATCTTGGACCTTTATGGGGGCTGGTCATTCGGCCATGCCTAGACCTTGTTCTTATGTATATTCAACGGTAGAGTTTCTAAGTAGCATAGATTAAGGTGTGGAGCTCTGCCGTTCCTCATGAAGTAATGCTAAGTAATATTGTTTTTCTATTCAATTCAAGCTTATTCCTATTCTAAGATATTCATTCGCACCCAAGAACATGATGAATGTGATGATTATGTGACGCTCATCACCATTCTCACCTATGAACGCGTGCCTGACAACCACTTCCGTTCTACATGAAGACGAGACAGAATGAGTATCTCTTAGATATCTAATACAGGGGACCGAGTCCGAGATATTAGAGTCTTTGTGGTATAAGTTAGAACCCATGGATGGCCATTCCTGAGATCTGAAAAGTCTAAACCTTGTCTGTGGTATTCCGAGTAAGATCTGGGAAGGGATGGCTGTGACGAGCTTCAAACTCGTGAGTGCTGGGTGTAGTGACAGACACAAAAGGATAGTAAATCCTATTCCAGTATGATCAAGAACCGACAGATGATTAGCCATAAAGTGACAGCGCATTGGACCATTATCACAGAGAGGACGGGATGTAGCCATTGACAACGGTGATGCCCAATATACAGCTTGCCATGGAAAGGAGTAGGAATGATTGGATGAAGACAGCAGGAAAGCAGAGGTTCAGGAGGAACGAAAGCATCTCTATACGCTTATCTAAAATTCTCACCAATGAATTACCTAAGTATCTCTATCTTTATTTTACGTTTAATTATGTTTTAATTATCAATTCTCTATAACCATTTAAATCCGCCTGATTGAGATTTACAAGGTGACCATAGCTTGCTTCAAGCCGACAATCTCCGTGGGATCGACCCTCACTCACGTAAGGTTTATTACTTGGACCCAGTGCACTTGCTGGTTAGTTGTGCGAAGTTGTGACAAAGTGTGAATTCCTTTCCGAGCACCAAGTTTCTGGCGCCGTTGTTAAGGATCACAATTTTGTACACCAAGTTTTTGGTGCCGTTGCCGGGGAAGGAAACGAACAACAATTTCGCATTTGTTTCCGGCAACAATAGTGCCAAGTTTGGTCCGGCAACAACACCAAGTTTTTGGTTTCGTTGCCAGGGATTGTTCGAGTTTGGACAACTGACGGTTCATCTTGTTGCTCAGATTAGGTAATTTTATTTTAATTTTAAGCTTTTTGTTTTCATTATCCTTATTTTCAAAAAAAAAAATTCAAAAAAATAAATTATTCTATGTTCTTCAGAATTTTTAAGAAGGAATTCTGGAATCTCATGAGATATGTTGAAGTCTGGCTGGTTGTAAAGCCATGTCTAAATTCTTTTGGACTGAGGCTTCTTCTTCACATGCTTGAACTATGTATGCTGAAGCTTGACTGGCCATTGGCCATGTCTAGTGTTTTGGACCGGAGCTTTCACTGAAAGCTTGGCTGGCTAGTGAGCCATGTCTAATTCCTAGACCGAAACTTTAGACTAACATTGCATGATTCCTGGAATTCTCATTAAAAATTTTGAAATCCTTATTTTTCTTTTTCCAAATAATTTTCGAAAAATACCAAAGAATTAAATAAAATCATAAAACCAAAAATAATTTTGTATTTCTTGTTTGAGTCTAGTGTCAAATTGTAAGTTTGGTGTCAATTTCATGCTTATTTCTTTCTTGCATTTTTCGAAAATTCATGCATTGCATTCTTCATGATCTTCAAGTTGTTCTTGGTAAGTCTTCTTGTTTGATCTTTGCATTTTCATGTTTTGTGTCTTTTCTTGTTTCTCATATGCATTTTTGCATTCTTAGTGTCTATACATGAAAATTTTTTAAGTTTAGTGTCTTGCATGTTTTTCTCTTCTTAAAGATTTTCAAAAATAAGTATTGATGTTCATCTTGATCTTCAAAGTGTTCTTGGTGTTCATCTTGACATTCATAGTGTTCTTGCATGCATCATTTGTTTTGATCCAAAATTTTCATGCATTGAGTCTTTTTGATGTTTTTCTCTTTCTTCATTAAAAATTCAAAAATTAAAAAAAATATATCTTTCCCTTTTTCTTCTCATAAAATTCGAAAATTTGAGTTGACTTTTTCAAAAAATTTTAAAATCTAGTTGTTTCTTATGAGTCAAATCAAATTTTCAATTTAAAGGTCTTATCTTTTTCAAATCTTTTTCAAAAATCAAATCTTTTTCATTTTTCTTTCATAATTTTTTAAAATTTCAAATTGATTTTCAAAAATATTTTTCTTATTTTTATTTCATAATTTCAAAATCTTTAGAAACAATTAATGTGATTGATTCAAAAAATTTTTAAGTTTGTTACTTGCCTATTAAGAAAAGTTCAATCTTTAAATTTTAAATCATATCTTTTTATTTCTTTTTAGTCAAGTAATCAACTTTAATTTTCAAATTCAAATCTTTTTAAATTTCTTTTTCAAATCTTTTTCAAAATAAGTTTCAATCACATATTTTTCAAAATCAATTTCAAAAATCTTTTCTAACTTCTTTTCTAACTTCTTATCTTTTCAAAAATTGATTTTCAAATCTTTTTCAATTAACTACTTGACTTTTTGTTTGATTTTAAAAGTTTACTATTTCAATCATATATTTTTCAAAACTACCTAACTAATTCTCCCTCTAATTTTTGAAAATAACCTTCCTCTTTTTTAAAATTCCTTTTTAATTAACCAATTGTTTTAAATTCTAATTTAATTTAATTTTAATTTTCTTTTTTTGTTTTATTTTATTTTCGAATTCTAACTTTAATTTTAAATTAAAAACAAAAATATTTTTCTTTTCTTTTCAATTATTTTTCAAAAATTCTACTCTCTCACTTCCTTCTAATTATTTATTTATCTACTAACATTTCTCTTCCTCTTAAAAATTCGAACTTTCTCTTCTTTTTGTGTTCGAATTTCTTTTCTTCTTCTACTCACATAAAGGAATCTCTATACTGTGACATAGAGGATTCCTCTTCTTTTCTGTTTTCTTCTTTTTCACATGAGCAGGAACAAGGATAAGAACATTCTTGTTGAAGCTGATCCTGAACCTGAAAGGACTCTGAAGAGGAAGCTAAGGGAAGCTAAAGCACAACTCTCTGGAGAAAATCTGACAGAAATTTTCGAAAAAGAAGGAGACATGGCCGAAAATAATAACAATGCAAGGAAGATGCTTGGTGACTTTACTGCACCAAATTCCAATTTACATGGAAGAAGCATCTCAATCCTTGCCATTGGAGCAAACAATTTTGAGCTGAAACCTCAATTAGTTTCTCTGATGCAACAGAACTGCAAGTTTCATGGACTTCCATCAGAAGATCCCTTTCAGTTCTTAACTGAATTCTTGCAGATCTGTGATACTGTTAAGACCAATGGGGTTGATCCCGAGGTCTACAGGCTTATGCTTTTCCCGTTTGCTGTAAGAGACAGAGCTAGAATATGGATAGACTCTCAACCTAAAGACAGCCTGAACTCTTGGGATAAGCTGGTCACGGCTTTCTTAGCCAAGTTCTTTCCTCCTCAAAAGCTTAGCAAGCTTAGAGTGGATGTTCAAACCTTCAAACAGAAAGAAGGTGAATCCCTCTATGAAGCTTAGGAGAGATACAAGGAACTGACCAAAAAGTGTCCTTCTGACATGCTTTCAGAATGGACCATCCTGGATATATTCTATGATGGTCTGTCTGAGTTATCAAAGATGTCATTGGCCCATTCTGCAGGTGGATCCATTCACCTAAAGAAAATGCCTGCAGAAGCTCAAGAACTCATTGACATGGTTGCAAATAACCAGTTCATGTACACTTCTGAAAGGAATACTATAAGTAATGGGACGCCTCAGAGGAAGGGGGTTCTTGGAATTGATACTCTGAATGCCATATTGGCTCAGAACAAAATATTGACTCAGCAAGTCAATATGATCTCTCAGAGTCTAAATGGATTGAAGGAATCATCCAACAGTACTATAGAGGCATCTTCTGAAGAAGAAGCTTATGATCCTGAGAACCATGCAATAGCAGAGGTGAATTACATAGGTGAATCCTATGGAAACACCTATAATCCCTCATGGAGAAATCATCCAAACTTCTCATGGAAGGATCAACAAAAGCCTCAACAAGGCTTTAATAATGGTGGAAGAAACAGGTGTAGCAATAGCAAGCCTTTTCCATCATCCACCCAGCAACAGACAGAGAATTCTGAGCAGAATCCATCTAGCTTAGCAAATATAGTCTCTGATCTATCTAAGGCCACTTTCAGTTTTATGAATGAAACAAGGTCCTCCATCAGAAATTTGGAGGCACAAGTGGGCCAGCTGAGTAAAAGGGTCACTGAAACTCCCCCCAGTACTCTCCCAAGCAATACAGAAGAAAATCCAAAGAGAGAGTGCAAGGCCATTGATTTGACCATCATGGCCGAACCTACAAGGGAGGAGAAGGATGTGAATCCTAGAGAGGAAGACCTCATGGGACGTTCAGTGACCAATAAGGAGTTTCCCTTTGAGGAACCAAGGAATCTGAGGCTCATCTAGAGACCATAGAGATTCCATCGAACCTCCTTCTGTCCTTCATGAGCTCTGATGAGTATTCTTCTTCTGAAGAGAATGAAGACGTTACTGAAGAGCAAGTTGCTAAGTACCTTGGTGCAATCATGAAGCTGAATGCCAAATTATTTGGTAATGAGACTTGGGAAGATGAACCTCCATTTCTCACCAATGAACTGAATGCATTGGATAGGCAGAAATTACCTCAAAAGAAACAGGATCCTGGTAAATTTATAATTCTCTGTAACATAGGCACCATGACCTTTGAGAAGGCTTTGTGTGACCTGGGGTCAAGAATAAACTTAATGCCACTCTCTATAATGGAGAAACTTGGGATCTTTGAGGTGCAAGCTGCCAGAATCTCATTGGAGATGGCAGACAACTCAAGAAGACAGGCTTATGGACAAGTAGAGAACGTATTGGTAAAGGTTGAAGGCCTTTACATCCCTGCTGATTTCATAATCCTAGACACTGGAAAGGATGAGGATGAATCCATCATCCTTGGAAGACCCTTCCTAGCCACAGCAAAAGCTGTGATTGATGTGGACAGAGGAGAGTTGGTCCTTCAACTGAATGAGGACAACGTTATATTTAAAACTCAAGGATCTCCTTCTGTAACCATGGAGAGTAAGCATTAAAAGCTTCTCTCACTGCATAGTCAACCA
Organism: Arachis ipaensis; assembly: GCF_059453495.1. Classification (NCBI taxonomy): domain Eukaryota; kingdom Viridiplantae; phylum Streptophyta; class Magnoliopsida; order Fabales; family Fabaceae; genus Arachis; species Arachis ipaensis. The sequence continues at coordinate 103,150,434 of NC_142442.1, read as the reverse complement.
AAGCCCCCACTGTCAAACTGTAAGTTTGGTGTTGGGAGTCCACAACCAAACTCTAAGTTTGGTATTGAGAGGTCCCAACTTTGCTCTAATTATCTGTGAGGCTCCATGAGAGCTCACTGTTAAGCTATTGACCTTAAAGAAGCGCTTGTTGGGAGGCAACCCAATGTTATTTAATTATATCTATTTTATTTTATTTTTATTTCGTGTTTTATTAGGTTGATGATCATGTGGAGTCACAAAAATTACTGAAAAATCAAAAAATAGAATGAAAAATATCATTAAAAACAGCACACCCTGGAGGAGGAGCATTTTGGTGTTTAAACGCCAGAAACAAGCATCTGTCTGGCATTTAATGCCAGAAACAAGCACTAAGCTGGCGTTTAACGCCAGAAACAAGCATCTGCCTGGCGTTAAATGCCAGAAACAGGCTACATTTGGGTGTTTAACGCTAGAAACAAGTAGTAGTCTCGCATTAAATGCCAGGATTGCACAGCAAGGGCATTTTACATGCCTAATTGGAGCAGGGATGTTAAGTCCTTGGCCCCACTGGATCTGTAGACCCCACAGGATCCCCACAAGGATCTGTGGACCCCACAGGATCCCCACCACTTCTTCTCTCCTCTTCACACCCTTTCATAACTCTCTTCCCCAAATACCCCTCACCAATCACTTCAATCACCCTTTCACATCATCTCTCCACTACTCACATCCATCCTCTCTTCCCCATAAACCCTACCTACCTCCAAAATTCAAATTCTTTTCCCTCCTAAACCCAACCCTAATGGCTGAACCCTAAACCTCACCCCACTCCTATATAAACCCCTCATTCCTTCTTCATTTTCACACAACACAACCCTCTCTTCTTATCCTTGGCCGAATACACACCTCTCTCTCTCTCCTCCATTCTTCTCCTTCTTCTCCTTCTTTCTTTCTTCTTTTGCTCGGGGACGAGCAAACATTTTAAGTTTGCTGTGGTAAAAGCATAGCTTTTTGTTTTTCCATAACCATTAATGGCACCTAAGACCAGAGAAACCTCAAGAAAGAGGAAAGGGAAGGCAATTGCTTCCACCTCTGAGTCATGGGAGATGGAGAGATTCATCTCAAAGGTCCATCAAGACCATTTCTATGAAGTTGTGGCCAAGAAGAAAGTGATCCCTGAGGTTCCTTTCAAGCTCAAAAAGAATGAGTATCCGGAGATCCGACTTAAAATCCAAAGAAGAGGTTGGGAAGTTCTCACCAACCCCATTTAACAAGTCGGGATCTTAATGGTTCAAGAGTTCTATGCAAACGCATGGATCACTAGGAACCATGCTCAAAGTGTAAACCCGAATCCAAAGCATTGGCTTACCATGGTTCGGGGAAAATACTTAGATTTCAGTCCGGAAAATGTAAGGCTGGCGTTCAACTTGCCAATGATGGAAGAAAACGCACGCCCCTACACTAGAAGGGTCAACTTTGATCAAAGGTTGGACCAAGTCCTCATGGATATATGTGTAGAAGGAGCTTAATGGAAGGTTGACTCAAGAGGCAAGCCGGTTCAATTGAGAAGACTGGACCTTAAGCCTATAGCTAGAGGATGGTTGGAGTTTATTCAACGCTCAATCATTCCTACTAGCAACCGATCTGAAGTTACTATAGACCGGGCCATCATGATACATAGCATCATGATTGGGGAGGAAGTGGAAGTTCATGAGATCATACCTCAAGAACTCTACAAGGTGGCTGACAAGTCCTCTACTTTGGCAAAGTTAGCCTTTCCTCACCTCATTTGCCACCTCTGCAATTCGGCTTGAATTGACATAGAGGGAGACATCCTCATTGAAGAGGACAAGCCCATCACTAAGAAAAGGATGGAGCAAACAAGAGATCATGGACCTCAACAAGAGCATGAGGAAGTTCCTCACCATGAAATCCCTAAGATACCTCAGGAGATGCACTTTCCTCCAAAAAACTATTGGGAGCAAATCAACACCTCCCTAGGAGAATTAAGCTCCAACATGGGACAACTAAGGGTAGAGCATCAAGAGCACTCCATCATCCTTCATGAAATAAGAGAAGATCAAAGAGCTATGAGGGAGGAGCAACAAAGGCAAGAAAGAGACATAGAGGAGCTCAAAAGCACCATTGGTTCTTCAAGAAGAGGAAGACGCCACCTTCACTAAGGTGGACTCATTCCTTAATCTCCTTGTCTATTTATTTTACTGTTTATCGATTTTTGAGCTTTATGTTTTATTTGTGTTTGTGTCTTTACTACATGATCACTAGTGTCTAAGTGTCTATGCCTTAAAGTTGTGAATGTCCTGTGAATCCATCACCTTTCTTAAATGAAAAATGTTTTAATTACAAAAGAAAAAGAAGTACATGATTTCGAATTCATCCTTGAAATTAGTTTAATTATTTTGATGTGGTGACAATACTTTTTGTTTTCTGAATGAATGCTTGAACAGTGCATATGTCTTTTGAATTTGTGGTTTATGAATGTTAAATATGTTGGCTCTTGAAAGAATGATGAAAAAGGAGAAATGTTATTGATAATCTAAAAAATCATAAAATTGATTCTTGAAGCAAGAAAAAGCAGTGAATACAAAAGCTTGCGAAAAAAAAAGAGAAAAGAAAAATGGCGAAAAAGAAAAAGCAAGCAGAAAAAGCCAAAAGCTCTTTGAACCAAAAGGCAAGAGCAAAAAGCCAATAGCCCTTAAAACCAAAAGGCAAGGGTAATAAAAAGGATCCAAGGCTTTGAGCATCAGTGGATAGGAGGGCCTAAGGGAATAAAATCCTTGCCTAAGCGGCTAAACCAAGCTGTCCCTAACCATGTGCTTATGGCGTGAAGGTGTCAAGTGAAAACCTGAGACTAAGCGGTTAAAGTCGAGGTCCCAAGCAAAAAAAAAGAGTGTGCTTAAGAACCCTGGACACCTCTAATTGGGGACTTTAGCAAAGCTGAGTCACAATCTGAAAAGGTTCACCCAGTTATGTGTCTGTGGCATTTATGTATCCGGTGGTAATACTAGAAAACAAAGTGCTTAGGGCCACGGCCAAGACTCATAAAGTAGCTGTGTTCAAGAATCAACATACTGAACTAGGAGAATCAATAACACTATCTGAATTCTAAGTTCCTATAGATGCCAATCATTCTGAACATCAAGGGATAAAGTGGGATGCCAAAATTATTCAAGAGGCAAAAAGCTACTAGTCCCGCTCATCTGATTGGAGCTAAGTTTCATTGATATTTTGGAATTTATAGTATATTCTTTTCTGTTTATCAAATTTGATTTTCAGTTGCTTGGGGACAAGCAACAATTTAAGTTTGGTGTTGTGATGAGCAGATAATTTATACGCTTTTTGGCATTATTTTTACATAGTTTTCAGTATGATTGAGTTAGTTTTTAGTATATTTTTATTAGTTTTTAAATAAAAATCATATTTCTGGACTTTACTATGAGTTTGTGTGTTTTTCTGTGATTTCAGGTAATTTCTAGCTGAAATTGGGGGACTTGAGCAAAAATCAGATTCAAAGGTTGAAGAAGGACTGCAGATGCTGTTGGATTCTGACCTCCCTGCACTCAAAGTAGATTCCCTAGAGCTACAGAACTTTAAATGGCGCACTCTCAATTGCGTTGGAAAGTATACATCCAGGGCTTTCCAGCAACATATAATAGTCCATACTTTGCCCGAGTTTAGATGACGCAAACTGGCATTCAACGCCAGCTTCCTGCCCTATTCTGGAGTTAAACGCCAGAAACAGGTTACAAAGTGGAGTTAAACACCAGAAATAGGTTACAAACTGGCGTTCAACTCCAAGAGAAGCCTCTACACGTGTAAAGCTCAATGCTCAGCCCAATCACACACCAAGTGGGCCCCGGAAGTGGATTTCTGCATCATTTACTCATTTCTGTAAACCCTAGTAACTAGTTTAGTATAAATAAGACTTTTTACTATTGTATTTACATATTCAGATCATCTTTGATCAGTTTTATGCTATCTTGGACCTTTATGGGGGCTGGCTATTCGGCCATGCCTTGACCTTGTTCTTATGTATTTTCAACGGTAGAGTTTCTACACACCATAGATTAAGGTGTGGAGCTCTGCCGTTCCTCATGAATTAATGCAAAGTACTATTATTTTTCTATACAATTCAAGCTTATTCCTATTCCAAGATATTCATTTGCACCCAAGAACATGATGAATGTGATGATTATGTGACGCTCATCACCATTCTCACCTATGAACGCGTGCCTGACAACCACTTCTGTTCTACATGAAGACGAGACAGAATGAGTATCTCTTAGATATCTAATACAGGGGACCGAGTCCGAGATATTAGAGTCTTCGTGGTGTAAGTTAGAACCCATGGATGGCCATTTCTGAGATCCGGAAAGTCTAAACCTTGTCTGTGGTATTTCGAGTAGGATCTGGGAAGGGATGGCTGTGACGAGCTTCAAACTCGCGAGTGCTGGGTGTAGTGATAGATGCAAAAGGATAGTAAATCCTATTCTAGTATGATCGAGAACCGACAGATGATTAGCCATGCAGTGACAGCGCATTGGACCATTTTCACAGAGAGGACGTGATGTAGCCATTGACAATGGTGATGCCCAACATACAGCTTGCCATGGAAAGGTGTAGGAATGATTGGATGAAGACAGCAGGAAAGCAGAGGTTCAGGAGGAACGAAAGCATCTCTATACGCTTATCTAAAATTCTCACCAATGAATTACATAAGTATCTCTATCTTTATTTTATGTTTAATTATGTTTTAATTGTCAATTCTCTATAACCATTTAAATCCGCCTGACTGAGATTTATAAGGTGACCATAGCTTGCTTCAAGCCGACAATCTCCGTGGGATCGACCCTTACTCACGTAAGGTTTATTACTTGGACGACCCAGTGCACTTGCTGGTTAGTTGTGCGAAGTTGTGACAAAGTGTGAATTACGTTTCGAGCACCAAGTTTCTGGCGCCGTTGTTAAGGATCACAATTTTGTGCACCACAAACCAAAGATTCAATTGGAGTAATTAATTATTTTTCCGCTTAAGGCTAGTGATGTGGTAAAATATAGAACAAAAGGGGATTAAAAGGCTCAAAGTTGGAAACAAAGGTAATTGAAAGGGTAGGCTATTTGGGATAAGTGAGATAACAACAAATGATGGCCTCAATCATATGCAAGCATGTAAATACACTAAACAAAGGAATATAGAATGGAACAAAATATAGATTGCAGTCATAGAGAAGAAAACACACAAGAATAAAATATTATGGTTAAATAATATAACCATGTAATTAAGCTCAAATCTCACAGGTTGTGTGTTCTTAGTTATAATTCATGTTCTAAATTACAGTCTTCAAACAAGTTTAACACAAATGTTCAATTTAAATTAGTGAAATGCTATAAAAAGGGTCTTGAAAGGAAACTCATAACTTCAACCAAGCAAAACATATATGCAAACAATTATTATTATGCAATCTATCCTATCTAACAAAAGAAAAAGTCAAATGTTGGTGTTAAGAGAGAGAGAGCTTACCTCCGGAAGTCAAGGACTGACCTCCCCACACTTAAGGCTTAGCACAGTCCTCCGTGCCATCAGTAAGGAGCAAGGGAGGGCTGGAAGAGTCACCGCCAGTGTCTGGTTTGCCTTGGCTCTCTGTACTACTGGATGAAGGGGGGTCCGGGGTGTCCTTTGGTTCTGGAGGTGGGTGTGTACCAACTATGAGGTCCTTCAAATAGTTGTATCAGCGCTTGTTACGGCACTCCATTTGCTCTATCCGCCGGTCTTGCCAGTCGAACCTCTCAAGGATCTGAAGGGACATCTGATGGATGGATGGTGCTTGTGGTGTGGATGATGGTGGAGTAGAGGTAGGAGGAGTATCCAAAGATGGACCTGCAAGCCGGCTCGCAGAGGGGACTGGTGGCCTGATATACTTTCCATTCGGGACATACTGGTTGGCCCTAGGGATAATGACCTTCGTGTCGCCTGCCCGAGAGGACACACCTGCTACAGAGACTAAATCTGAGACCAAGGAGGGGAAAGGCATATTACCCGCTATCTGTACGTGTCCCATGGCTTGCCGGATGTGTCGGGGCAGGTTGAGAGGATGTTCTGTCAGGATGCACCAGATGAAGACAGCCATGTCTGCTGTGAAGGTCGACTCGTGAGTGCTCGGAAAGACATAGTGGGATATAATATGTGCCCACATGCGAGCCTCCAGGGTGAGTAACTGGGCTGAGATGCTCTTGGGTTTTGAACGATGCTGCCCGTAGATCTAGGTACTGCCAGGTTGGGCTATGACTCTAAGCTACCCTAGTCGAACTGATACATCTGGCGCTTATGAGATACCTCTTGATATGGATCCCAACCCTCTGGACTAGGTGGAAGGTCCAATGCTCTCTGTATGGCACTCTCAAAGACAGGGACCTGCTGCTGAAAGTTAGAGTAGAATTCAACTACCCAGGATAAGTTGGCCTCTTGCGGCTGCTTCCTCAAAAATCTCCACTGTCTCCGCTCTATGCGAGGCTCCACAAAATCAATAAAGTGTGTTGGGACAATTAGCAGATACTCATTGTTGTAGTTCCTCTCAGCTAGGATGGGGAACATCTGTTCGTAATAACGGTTAGCAAACCGTGTGGAGCCTCGGGCGGGAAAAGCTTTCTCCGATTCATCAACCTTAATGATCCTCTTCACCCGCTTTGTTGGTGGCTTTACACTGGTAGATGGAAGTGCTTTTGCCAGTGTTCTCTTGGTTCCTCTCCTTGCTGGTGTCTTGTCAATGGCCTTCTCTTTTCCTTTCTTGGTACCCATGCCTAAGGAAGAATGAAAGAGGAAAAATGTGAAACATAGATAACTAAAACCGGAGGGGAGAAAATTCCAAGTGATAATGATTGCCAAAGGAAAGATGATAGCTCAAATACATGGTAGCTACAACATGTAGGTAAGACATCAATGAAGTCTAGTAGGCAATTCAGAATAATAAGATGCAAGAGGGTAAAAACATGCAAGTAATAGTCATGAGAAGCATAACTCAAGCATCAAGTAATAAATGTGCCAAATAAAAGAGCATTTGTAATGATGACAATTGTGAATGATAATCCCAAATACATGTGGAATCCAAGTGTTTTGAAAAAGAGGCATTCAAGTAAAAGAGTAAAACAAAATAGAGTTCAAGATGCCATAGGTGCCTTTTCACAAACACTTGGTGAGCAAGTTAAAGTAGGAATGAAAATAATATAATCTAAATGTATATGAGAGCCAAATTAAAATATCAATTGTCAAATCACTCATCATAATATCCACAAGCTTTAGTAAGGTAATACTCAAATAAAATTACAATACCAACATAAGAATGCAAGAAAAAGAAAAGAAAAGGAAGCCATGGATAAAGAAAAATAAAGAAGGAAACATAAATTAACGGAATAATGAAAGAGTATATGGGGAAGAAGAAAAAAACCTGATGAAGAAGATGAAGAAGGAAAGAGAAAAGTAATAGATATGAAGAAAGAATAAGGAAGAAGAGATAATTAGGATTTGAAAAGAATTAGGATTGTGGGAGGGGTGATTTGAAATCAGGCGCTGAGGGGGTTTAATTGTGCGTCGCATGTGACGCGTACGCGTGATGCATGCGTACGCGTGGATTGCACTAAGTTCAGGCGACGCGTAAGCATCAGGGACGCGTACGCGTGATATTGGATGTGCGAATGGCGCGAAGGCAGCCCCGCGCACGCACAACTCTCTGTTTGTGGTGCGCATGGGGCCAAAATCACATACGACGCGTGCTCGTCAGGGACTCGTCAGGGACTTGGATGGCCAATTTGGGAAAACGACGCGCATGCATCATGGACGCGTACGAGTGTGGGGGCTTGTGCTCCCAGCATAGTTCCAGCCCCACACCAACACAACTCTCTGGCCAAACACTATTTACGCGTGATGGGCTGAAATCGCGAGTGACGCATGCGCGTGGCCTTACTTGTGCGCAAGGTACGTGTCCAACACCAGTCCCGCCTAACTCTCTGTTCAATTCTTATGTATCTCGCATGCACATATGATGCGTACGCGTTGTGTGCCCCTTTTTTTATGCAGAATGAAAAATGCAGCATGCAGATGATAATGAAGAAATCATGAATGAACACTATGGAAAAACAAAAGAAAATAAAACTAAAAAAGAAAGGGAACGATCATACCATAGTGGGTTGTCTCCTACCCAGCACTTTGCTTTAACGTCCTTAAGTTGGACGGTCTACAAACTCAATCTGCTTCTATTGGTGGGTCCTTCAAGAGGAAGACCTCTAGCTCTTTATTTTCTTTCATCTTCTCACCATGAGATAGCTTTAAACAATGTCCATTGACCTTGATGAATTTGGAACTTGAAGGATGACTCAGATGGAAGACTCCCTATGGCTCTGCCTTCTCTACTCTGTAAGGGCCTTCCCATCTGGATCTCAGCTTTCTTGGCATGAGTCTCATCCTTGAGTTGTAAAGGAGAACCAGCTCCCCAGGTCTGAACTCTCTTCTCTGGATCTGCTTGCCATGCACAGCCTTCACCTTCTCTTTGTATAATTTGGAATTGTCATAAGCTTCGAGTCGAAGGGTTTCCAGTTCTGCTAGTTGCATCTTCCTTTCAGCACCAGCTTTCTCCAATCCCATGTTGCATTCCCTCACAGCCCAGAAAGATTTGTGTTCCACCTCCACTGGGAGGTGACAAGCTTTTCCGTATACTAGGCGAAAGGGACTCATCCCAATGGGTGTCTTGTACACTGTCCGATAAGCCCAGAGCACATCTACAAGTCTGGTGCTCCAGTCCTTCCTATGAGGCTTGACTATCTTCTCCAGTATGCATTTTATCTCTCTGTTAGACACCTTCGCTTGTCCATTGGTCTGGGGATGGTAAGCTGTTGCTACCTTGTGAACAATCCCATGCTTCTTCAGTAGTCCTGTTAATCTCCTGTTACAAAAGTGAGTGCCTTGATCACTCACGATTGCTCATGGTGATCCGAAGTGACAGATAATATAGTTTCTAACAAAGGAGACAACAGTGTTAGCATCATCAGTGCGGGTAGGAATTGCTTCCACCCATTTAGAAACATAATCTACAGCTAACAATATATATAAGAAACCACTAGAGTTTGGGAATGGACCCATGAAGTCAATGCCCCAAACATAAAAAATTTCACAGAACAGCATAAGCTGTTGGGGCATCTCATCCCTCTTGGATATATTACCAAACCTCTGGCATGGGGAACAAGATTTACAGAAGGCAGTAGCATCTTTAAAAAGAGTAGGCCACCAGAATCCACAGTCTAAAATTTTTCTAGCTGTTCTTTGAGGGCCAAAATGTCCACCACTCTCAGAATAGTGGCAGGCCTCTAAAATGGACTGAAATTCTGATTGAGGCACACACCTTTTAATTATCTGGTCAGCACCATACCTCCATAAATATGGGTCATCCCATAGATAATATTTGGACTCGCTTTTCAGCTTATCCCTTTGATGCTTAGTAAAATTGGGAGGGAAGGTATGACTGACTAGGTAATTAGCCAGAGGTGCATACCAAGGAACTACTTCAGATACTGTGTGCAAGCTATCAAATGAAAAAACATCATTGATAGGAGTAGAGTTGTAACAACCCCGGTATTAGAGTACGCGAGATCTTTTCTGAAATTACGGATTTCTCCGGAGGATCAGTAAGGAGAGAACCTCTGATATATCATCAAGTATCTCAATCCTTATTGTCATTACGTCTTCTTCAAGCTAGAACCCTTTTTTGAGGCAAGCTCAATAATGAAGTCATGAAGAACCTAGTCTTTGAACCGTATCAGTTAGGAGTTTTGATCCTATTTTTTGTAAATAATCTCAGTTTGACGAACCGGACTCGATTCATGAGAGAAGAGAGATAATAGGATAATATTATCATTATATGAGTATTAGAAGCTTCTTGAATAATATTATAAGGTTGCCTAGTCAGTTATGGTTAAAAAAAGAAAATCGGTTTAACCGGGTTCATAGTTTACTGGTGCAGCTTAGCACCAGCACTCTCTGATGACTTTAGCAATGCTAAGGCCTCATTATACATGTTTTATTCTCATAATAAATATGTTACTAGTGTCATTTATGCTAGTAGCTCATAAAATATTTTTTAGAGATGTTTTTACAAGTGTTACGATACACCTAGTTTTAGTAGTTATACACCAGAGATATTTTAATATTATTTTAATCCACCTTCAAGCCAACCAATCACAACTCACCTTACACCACCAAAGCCTCCAAGGCTATCTCATTTCTTCATTTTGGCCGAAAATAACAAGAGAGAAAAGAGAGAAACTTTCATGAACACTTAGTTTTCAAAGCTTGATTTCTTCTGAACTAAAATTTAAATCAAAACTCCGATTTCACCAAAATGATCCTCTCTTCTTCCTCTACATAACCATATAACATATCAAGGCTATAAATAAGATGAGATGGATGTCTCCCTCCCTCTTCAATTCAGTTTTCAAGGAAACATGCTTAAACATGTGTTTTCTTGATGTTCTTCCTTAGGAATCATGATTAACTTGACTTGAGGGCTAAGAAACATTAATTTCCAGCAAGTATAAGGTGATATATCCCTTCCTAATGTGCTGAGTGAGAATTGGTCAGTTGAGGGATTTTGGATTTAAAGTTGTTCTTGATGTGATTTAGGAGAAAAAAGTGCTTAAGGACCACTTAAGGACATAACCAAATTAGGAGCAGCAAAACCAGGTAGGGTTTAATGAATTTGATCTTAATTGAATGTGTTTGAGTTGTGTGATTATGATATGATTTGGCTGCACTTGAAATTGATTGTTTATATGAGTAATTCTTGTTGAAATTTTGGTGAAAATTTGATGAAATTTGATGAAATTCAAGCTATGAACTTGTGTTCTTGTGGCTTATGGAAAATGAAACCCTAAACCATAAATTGGGATTAAATTTTTGTTAAAATCATGTGGAAAATATGGGCTTTTAGTGGCTGGAAATTTATTATGAATTTTGGTAAAAATTGGTTGCTGAAAAGATTGAAAAACGGGTAAAAACATAGAAAGAATTTGAAGAATTTACGAAGAACACGAAGAACACTTTGAGTGTGATGAAGAACATTGAAGAACACCTTTTAGATCTTAAAATGGGCAAGGTTGTAATTATTTTGGTGTTTGAGGAGTTATTTGGTAATTTTCAGAAGTTAGGGTGGTTAAAGTAGAAATATTAAAAGTTACGGGTGGTAAAAAGTGAATTTTAAAGGTTAAAGGTTAAAGTGGGGTAATTTTCGAAAATTCAATGATAAAATAATAAATAATAATAAAATACTAAATAATAATATTTAATTAGAAATAATATTTTAATAAAAATAATCTTTTAATAAAAATAATAAAACAATGCTGAAAAGGCAGTTTTCTGTAAAAGCTTTAGAAAGACAACTTTAAATGCATAATATCATAATTACCTTCATAAAACACTTAGGGAGTGCTAATAACATATTAGTGAGGCAAAGATAAAGGAAAGATAAGAAGTTAAAGAAGAGATAAAAATCAAAGAAAAAGTCTGTAAGGTTTTAATGACAGAAAAATAGACAGAGACTAGTGAACGAACTAGGACAACTTAGTTAATATTTGAGTTGTGGCTAGGGTTAGGTATTATATGAAAATTTAAACTGTTTCAGTATAGACTTAATGAACCTATACTTGGGACAGGCTAACTATTCATACCGAAATTTACATAAGCTTTAAATACATACGTTAAGAAGAAAAAATCAGAGCAGAATAAAGAAACACAAAGAACAGAGTAACATAAAGAGATAAAGAGAAAAAGAGTACTATAGATACAGAGGAAAGAGTAATCAGAGAAAAGTAAAGAGTTACAGAGAACAGAGTAACCAGAGCAAAGTAAAGGGATACAGAGAAAAGTGAAACCAGAACAGAGCAAAGAGATAAAAGAGATGAGTAATACAATAAAGAGATATTTGTTTTATGTGCATTTGTTGCTTGAGGCAACCCAAGAGATGTTTGTTTATTCATTTGTTGCATTAAGACAACTCCAGAATTATTTGTATGCTCATCAGCTGCATTGAGGCAGTCAGATAGATAGTGGTACGACCACAGAACGTTTTCCAGTGCTACACAGCTATTGAGAGCTATACCTACAACTGATAACCTGGGATCACTTGCAGAGGATATTAATTCATACACGGCTAGAATGCCGCACCTGTAAGGCAAGGATTGCTTACAGAGGATATGATTTCATACACGGCTGGAATGTCGTCACCTGTAAGGCAGAGTCTGCTTACAGAGGATATGACGCACACGTCAGTTAGTGAGAACTGTACCTATGCTGACTGGAAAACCATACCGTTTCAGCTACTTCGGGTTACGTCGGGAGCGGGTAGAAACCGACAGATGAGCTCATTACCTGCACTAAGGCTAGACATGCATCATACTTGGTTGTGCATTTCTTCCGTTATGTTCGTTGTATGAATGTATGCTTCCTTTGTGTGTATTCTATTCTCTGTGTTTGTGTTATTTTCTTGTATTCTTCTGTTTGTATTCTGCTATCTATTTTTTTCTATCTTCTCTATTTATCTGTATCTTCTATTTACTACTTTTTTGTATTCTGCTATCTATCTACTAAACAACACAGAATTAGTGAACTTAACTAATAACCCTGGCCCTACTAAGAACTCCCTATTTCTTACCCCTTCTCTCTCCTTTCCCTCTTCAGATGGAAGTAAGAGTACTCTACCGTAATTCGTTGATGATAGATCTGCAAAGAGGATTCCGCTTTAGATAGTCTTCTGAGTCTAGGGTGAATCTTGTTCTCTATTTATATGTATATACTGTGAGAACCAGCCAATGTCTGCACCCCGTTTGTACGTGAACTTTAATTTAAATCCTGTGTACGAGACTCCTGTTGTGTGGCTACTTGATGAGGTACCAGAGAGACATCCTATGGCAATGTCTGATCGTGCAGAGGAGTAGCAGATGATGTACTACCTTTTGATGATGTTTGACCTGACTTGTGTTTTGAAGACTTAGAATGTACTTTCCCTCGATTTAGTAGTTTAGAGGGACTAGGTGAGTATAGAGTCTAGACTAGCCTAGGTGCCAGCTTAGGGAACTCTTGAATAGGTCAGGACCTGGAATGTTGTATGTATATATATGTATATAGTTATTATCTAGCTATATCTAGGGGTGTTCTAACTAAAAGTCTATACTCTAATAAAGGCTGGATCACTGAATGTTGTTAGCTGCTTGTGATGTAGTTATGTGTGGTTTTTTATAACTGTTTTATCTGTTATCAGTTGTGAGTTGATTATGAGTGATTCCGTTTATTAATCCAAACATTTTTTAAAAAAAAAATACCTCGCAAATTAACTACGCTTTTAACAACGAATCAGGCTCATATGATAAATAATAGATAATAATTAGGAAGACAAATTGGTAGTGCTCAGTTTCCGGTATGATCTAGACATATTGAAATTTGGGTCGTTACAATTTAGTATAAGAGCAGTTCATTCCTAGTAGAGCCTGGGGAGTGGACTGACTATGCTTTATTGCATACTCTGTTGTGTGTCTCATGCGTATAGGATATCCTAGTGATATATGTTGCATAACTGTTTTTGTGTTTTCATTTTGGGAATGTTCACACTTGACTTGAAGTGTTAAGACTGATCACCTTAACAATGATTGTTTAGTGTGAACAAGACTACAATGGATTCACGGAGACGAGGTGTACGGGAAAGAATTCCTAATGTTAACTACGAGAAGGAACAGGAAACGTTTATGGATACCATGAACAACGTGGCTGAAGCAGTTTGTGAAGCTACGGCAGCAGCGGCTAGGGCTGTTGAATGTCTTGGAGTGAGAAATCGGAATGATGAGAATAACTTAGGGCATCTTGAAAGACCTATGACCCTTACGACCTTTATGAAGGTTAAACCACCTAAGTTTAAAGGTACACTCGTTGTGACCGATGCTGATAACTGGTTTTGAGGTATCAAATGGTCACTGCGAGTGCAGCATGTTCTGGAAGGCCAACACGTGGAGTTCGCTTCTTATATGCTGGAAGGAGAAGCTGAGCATTGGTAGCAGGGGATATAGCGACTGTTGCAACAAGATGAAGGCAATGTTCCTTGGGATACTTTCAAGGATGAATTTTATAAGAAGTATTTTCCGAGGGCAGCTCGTGACGCTAAGAAGATGGAACTTATGCAGCTGAAACAGGGTAACACAACTGTTGCAGAATATACCCGTAAGTTTGATGACTTGTGCCATTTCTCTAAGATCTGTCAAGGGATTCCTGCTGACATTGAAGAATGAAAGTTCTTGAAGTTTGAAGGAGGCCTTCATGAGGATCTGATGAGTTCAATTGTTCCACTTGAGATACGAAATTTTGCCGAATTAGTCAACAAGAGCAAGTTAGTGGAAGAATGTATTAGGAAAGTGATTGTGGCCAAGGGTGAGTCGCCAAGGATTTCCACCAAGGCGTCTTAGCAATCATCAGGCAGCTGGGAGAATGGTGCATTTTAAAGCACGTGGCATACAACAGCAGAAGAACCTACAAGTTGGTAACATTATTGCTCACCGTACGGGTAAGAATGGAGGTAAAGTAAGGCAAGGCAATGGTAAACGAGCCCATCAGGCTTACATAAACCCTGCATGTAAGCAATGCGGAAAAGAGCATGGTAACAGGTCTTGCCAGTTTGGATCACCTAACTGCTATGCTTGTGGAGAACTTGGACATATTGCCAAGGATTGTCCAAAGGGATTTACTCGAAATCCAGTCAGAACCCAACAACAAGGACGAGTGTTTGCTATCACTATTGACGATGTTGTGCAATCGGACGCCCTCATTCAGGGTCAGTGTTATGTCAAGAATCGATTTCTAACTGTACTGTATGATTCGGGTGCATCGCATTCTTTATTTCTGTAACTGTTGCTCATGAGTTAGGATTATATTTCTTTAAATTGAATTTTCACTTGATTGTTCATACATCTGCATCCTAAAATACTTTGACCAGTTTAATGTACCTGTAAGTACCACATGCTATTAGGAATAGGACTTTTATACATGATCTAATCTGTTTGCCTCTATGTGGTTTAGAAGTTATTTTAGGATTAGATTGGTTATCTAAGTATCATATTTTTCTTAATTGTTTTAAAAGAACTGCTATTATTCCATCTGATAGTCTATATACTAAACCATTTCTGTCCCACACCTTATATCTGAATTCTGTAAGAGTTACCTTAGACGGGAGTGATTATGAGGGGTATTTCTGTTAGCGGCTAGCTTGGATGATCGTGAATTAAGCTTAGAATGAATCCGAATGGTGAAGGAATTTCCTGATGTTTTCTTGGATGACATACCTGAGTTTCCTCCTCAGCGAGAGATAGAATTTAGCATTGATCTAGTACCTGGAACCGGACCGATTTCCATAGCACCGTACCGGATGTCACCATTGCTTGTAGAGCTGAAGAAGCTGTGAGACAGGATCGTTGTGGCCTATGGAGGTACAAGAGCAGAATTTGTGCACCTAACTTTGGAGAATTACGACAAAAGATTCTTGCTGAAGCTCACCAAAGTAGATTTTTTATGCATCTTGGAGTGACAAAGATGTATCAAGATTTGAAACAAATATTCTGGTTGCCAAGCTTGAAGAAAGAGGTAGCTGATTATGTCTTAAAATGTTTAACCTGCCAGAAGGTGAAGGTGGAACATCAGAAGCCGTCAGGAACCCTGCAACCCTTAGAAATACCACAATGGAAATGGGATTAGATCACTATGGATTTTATCACGAGATTGCCAAGAACCTCAATAGGACGTGATGCCATTTGGGTGATCGTGGACAGGTTGACAAAATCGGCGTGTTTCTCTCCGATTCGAGTTTACTATACTTTAGAAAGGCTGGAGCGAATATATATTCAAGAAATCGTGCGACTGCACGGGATACCTTCGTAAATTGTCTCAGATCGAGTTTCGAGGTTTACTACTAGATTCTGGGGAGCTTTTTAGAAAGCATTGGGAACAGAGCTACATATGAGTACAGCATACCATCCTCAGACAGACGGATAATCAGAGCGGACAATCCAGACATTAGAGGACATGTTGAGATCTTATGTGATGAATAACCAAGGCAGTTGAGATAAGTACTTGTCGTTAATCGAGTTCGTCTACAACAACAGTTACCAACAAAGTATCGAGATGGCACCTTTTGAAGCTCTCTATGGAAGAAGATGTCAGACACCATTGTGTTGGGATGATGACGAAGAAGGTAGTATCTTGGGTCCAGACTTAGTGCAAGAAACTACTGAGAAGATAAAAGAGATTCGTCAGAAGATCCAGACAGCACAAAGCCTTCAAAAGATCTATGCCGATAATAGACGTAGTCCCTTAGAGTTTAATGAGGGAGACCATGTCTTTCTAAAAGTAACCCCGACTACTGGAATAGGTAGAGCCCTTAAAACTAAAAAGCTTAACCCTCGATACATAGGACCTTTCCAAATACTTAAAAGAGTCGGTCCAGTAGCTTATCAAGTAGTCCTTCCTCCATACCTGTCAAATCTTCATGATGTTTTTCATGTCTCGCCACTTAAGAAATATACTCCCGATGAGAGTCACATTTTACAACCAGAGATAGTACAGTTACAAAACAATTTGACGTATCAAGCATCACCAGTTCAGATCGTAGAAAGAAGTGACAAGCAGCTAAGAGGCAAAACTGTTCGCTTAGTCAAAGTAGCTTGGGGACAAAGAGGAGAAGAAGAGCACACTTGGGAAACTAGAAGATAAGATGAAAGTTGATTACCCGCATCTATTCTCAGGTAACTGAAATTTTGAGGACAAAATTTTCTTTTAGGATGGTAGAATGTAACAACCCCGGTTTTAGAGTACGCGAGATCTTTTCTGAAAGTATGGATTTCTCCGGAGGATCAGTAAGGGGAGAACCTCTGATATATCATCAAGTATCTCGATCCTCATTGTCATTACGTCTTCTTCAAGCTAGAACCTTTTTTTGAGGCAAGCTCGATAACGCAGTCACGAAGAACCTAGTCTTTAAACTGTATCGGTTAGCAGTTTTGATCCTATTTTTCGTAAATAATCTCAGTTTGACGAACCGGACTCGATTCATGAGAGAAGAGAGATAATAGGATAATATTATCATTATGTGAGTATTATAAGCTTCTTGAATAATATTACAAGGTTACCTGGTCAGTTTTGGTTAAAAATAGAAAATCAGTTTAACCGGGTTCACAGTTTACTAGTGCAGCTTAGCACCAGCACTCTCTAATGACTTTAGCAATGCTAAGGCCTCATTATATATGTTCTACTCTCATAATAAATATGTTACTAGTGTCATTTATGCTAGTAGCTCATAAAATAATTTTTAGAGATGTTTTTACAAGTGTTACGATACACCTAGTTTTAGTAGTTATACACCATAGATATTTTAATATTATTTTAATCCACCTTCAAGACAACCAATCACAACTCACCTTACACCACCAAAACCTCCAAGGCTATCTCATTTCTTCATTTTGGCCGAAAATAACAAGAGAGAAAAGAGAGAAACTTTCAGAACACTTAGTCTTCAAAGCTTGATTTTTTCTGAACTAAAACTCAAATCAAAACTCCGATTTTACCAAAATGATCCTCTCTTCTTCCTCTACATAACCATATAACATATCAAGGCTGTAAATAAGGTGATATGGTTGTCTCCCTCCCTCTTCAATTCAGTTTTCAAGGAAACATGCTTAAACATGTGTTTTCTTGATGTTCTTCCTTAGGAATCATGCTTAACTTGACTTGAGGGCTAAGAAACGTTAATTTCCAGCAAGTATAAGGTGAGATATCCCTTCCTAATGTGCTGAGTAATATTTGGTCAGTTGAGGGCTTTTGGATTTAAAGTTGTTCTTGATGTGATTTAGGAGGAAAAAGTGCTTAAGGACCACTTAAGGACATAACCGAATTAGGAGCAACAAAACCAGGTAGGGTTTAACGAATTTAATCTTAATTTATTGTGTTTGAGTTTTGTGATTATGATATGGTTTGGCTGTTCTTGAAATTGATTGTTTATATGAGTAATTCTTGTTGAAATTTTGGTGAAATTTTGATAAAATTTGATGAAATTCAAGCTATGAACTTATGTTCTTGTTGCTGCTGGAAAATGAAACCCTAAACCTTAAATTGGGGTTCAATTTGTGTTAAAATCCTGTGGAAAAGATGGGGTTTTAATGGCTGGAAATTTATTATGAATTTTGGTAAAAATCGGTTGCTTAAAAGATTGAAAAATGGGTAAAAACAGAGAAAGAATCTGAAGAATTTACGAAGAACACGAAGAACACTTTGAGTGTGATGAAGAACATTGAAGAACACATTTTAGATCATAAAAAGGGCAAGGTTGTAATTATTTTGGTGTTTGAGGAGTTATTTGGTAATTTTCAGAAGTTAGGGTGGTTAAAGTAGAAATATTAAAAGTTACGGGTGGTACAAAGTGAATTTTAAAGGTTAAAGGTTAAAGTGGGGTAATTTTCGAAAATTTAATGATAAAATAATAAATAAAAATAAAATATTATATAATAATATTTAATTAAAAATAATATTTTAATAAAAATAATAAAATAATGCTGAAAAGGCAGTTTTCTGTAAAAGCTTTAGAAAGACAACTTTAAGTGCATAATATCATAATTACCTTCATAAAACACTTAGGGAGTGGTAATAACATATTAGTGAGGCAAATATAAAGGAAAGATAAGAAGTTAAAGAAGAGATAAAAATCAAAGAAAAAGTCTGTAAGGTTTTAATGACAGAAAAACAGACAGAGACAAGTGAACGAACTAGGACAACTTAGTTAGTATTTGAGTTGAAGCTAGGGTTAGGTATTATATGAAAAGTTAAACTGTTTCAGTATAGACTTAATGAACCTATACTTGGGACAGGCTAACTATTCATACCGAAATTTACATAAGCTTTAAATACATACGTTAAGCAGAAAAAATCAGAGCAGAATAAAGAAACACAGGGTACAGAGTAACATAAAGAAATAACGAGAAAAAGAGTACTATAGATATAGAGGAAAGAGTAATCAGAGAAAAGTAAAGAGTTACAGAGAATAGAGTAACCAGAACAGAGTAAAGGGATACAGAGAAAAGAGAAACCAGAACAGAGCAAAGAGATAAAAGAGATGAGTGATACAATAAATAGATATTTGTTTTATGTGTATTTGTTGCTTGAGGTAACCCAAGAGATGTTTGTTTATTCATGTGTTGCATTAAGGCAACTCCAGAATTATTTGTATGCTCATCTACTGCATTGAGGCAGTCACATAGATAGTAGTACGACCACAGAACGTTTTCCAGTGCTACACAGCTATTGAGAGCTATACCTGCAACTGATAACCTGGGATCACTTGCAGAGGATATTAATTCATACACGGCTAGAATGCCGCACCTGTAAGGCAAGGATTGCTTACAAAGGATATGATTTCATACACGGCTGGAATGCCGTCACCTGTAAGGCAGAGTCTGCTTACAGAGGATATGATGCACACGTTAGTTAGTGAGAACTGTACCTATGCTGACTGGAAAACCATACCCGTTTCAGCTGCTTCGGGTTACGTCGGGAGCAGGTAGAAACCGACAGATGAGCTCATTACCTGTACTAAGGCTAGACATGCATCATACTTGGTTGTGCATTTCTTCCGTTATGTTTGTTGTATGAATGTATGCTTCCTTTGTGTGTATTCTATTCTCTGTGTTTGTGTTATTTTCTTGTATTCTTCTGTTTGTGTTCTGCTATCTATTTTTTCTATCTTCTCTATTTATCTGTATCTTCTATTTACTACTTTTTTGTATTCTGCTATCTATCTGCTAAACAACACAGAATTAATGAACTTAACTAATAACCTCGGCCCTACTAAGAACTCCCTAGTTCTTACCCCTTCTCTCTCCTTTCCCTCTTTAGATGAAAGTAAGAGTACCCTACCGTAGTTCGTTGATGATGGTTCTGCAAAGTGGATTCCGCTCTAGATAGTCTTCTGAGTCTAGGGTGAATCTCGTTCTCTGTTTATATGTACTAGCGGCTCAACAGGCACTAACATGCCTATTCAGCCGCTTTTCTATTATTTTTAAGAAATTAATTTTATTTTTTTGTTAATATATTATTTACTTTTCAAATTTATTAGATAAGTATTTATTTTATTTTAATATTGATGTGATCTTATTTATATCATATTTTGTTGAAATTAAAATTACTATAAAACACTTTAAAATGTTAAATTATAAAATCATACAATAAAGAGGTAATATAAAATGCTCATAGTTTAAAGTTCTAGGTAATATATAAGGTGAAATATTCGATAGAGTAAATTTTTATTCTCAACTATGATAAAATATACAAAAAGTATTTTCAGAATGATAATGCTTCTATTGTATTTCTTTAAAAGTTTTGAATGTCGTCTATTAATTTATAATATTTTTAATTTAATTTTTTAAATTTATTATGACAAAATAACGATATGATGAGGATTTTGTCCGCTAAAATTGTGAAAATATTTTTAAAAATTACTTTATTCATTGTACTTTATATATCGTACAAGATTTAATGTATAGGCAAAATGACTTAAAACGACGTGATTACATGTTTTAAATATATAGGGTACTAATCAGTTAGGACATCACCACATCTTTTACTTGAACAGCTTCATTGTAATGTGATTCCAGACCTATATTTTTAAAGAGCAATACAAATAATAAGCATAATTTGAATTCATAAGAGTAAAATTAGTTATCATGATTAAAGTTAACTTTTATGTTGCATATAAAGGTGATTTTAATTATTTTAAATTTGTTTAATTTTATTTTGAAACAGAGAATATTTTAAAAATAATATGCTTCTATTATATTTTTTTCTATTGATTTTTTTCAAAGTTTGAATATCATCCATTAATTTGTGACATTTTTAAATTTATTTTTTTAATTTATTATGATAAATTAATAATATGATGAGTATTTTGTCCGTTAAGATTGCAGAAATATTTTTTAAAAAATAGTTTATTTGTTAACCTCTAATTTATCTTTATTTTTTGTGTTTATATGTTAACATTTCACATTAGGAATTTATTACATATTTAATATTATTAATATATTTTTTAATAATAAATAATGTTACGTGTCTCATGATTATTATTATTGGCTGATATGGTAGCATTTTTTTATAATTGATATTTAAGATAGTTATTCAATAAAAATTGATTCAGTAACTCATATAAATATGTAAAGTGTTATCTATGTTTTTAATTTTAGAATTTGAAAATTATTTATCCAATTATGTTTGTAATATTTAATATAGTATTTAGATTTTTTATAAAATTATGGCCAGTTTTACGCTGATCAAATTTTGGCATTTTTTAAATTTTTAAATGGACAATAATTTTATAGTAAGAAGGATTAATTTTTATTTTTGCCATGTGTTTTTAAATACATGAGATGAAATATCAATATTTTTGTATTCTTCTTCTATCATTATATTTGTATTTAAGTCAGATTTCTCCTGGTTTTATTTTAAAATTATAAAAAATATATATTATTACCAAAATTTTAAAATATGAAAATATAAATTAAAATAAAAACTAAAAAAAATTAAATTAAAGTATATTAAAAATCATTATGTTACATTAATTTAACACAATATATAAATACTATTTTGATAATAAAATTATTATGTTTGACAACTTTTTGTAATTATCTTATAACGTAGTATTTTTGTATATAAAATGACTTCATTTATTTTTTAATATAAGAATACAAATGCATATTTTTTTTTTAATATTTTATCCCAAACATCTACATTAATTTGAAACATAAATATATTTTTTTTTGTAATAAATTTTAATAATAAAAGTTTTAGTTAAAGAGTACTCAATACTTCTTTTTATAATTTAGAGCAATAAATTTCTTTTCATTTCATAGTTATTACTTTTTAAAATATATTTAATCACTCAGATTTAAAAATACACATAGAAAAAAATAAGCGATATGTTAATTCTATTTGTTATTATTAGTTTTATGAATACATTGTTTATTTTAATTTTTTAATTATTTATATATTATATGATAAAGATGAAATATTAAAAAAAATTATTATTTTGTCCACTAAATTTATTTTATGAAATAGATTATGTAAGGATATACGAAGTCTACAAAAAATTGGATACCAAATTCTAGTAACTTTTTGTATTTTTTTATTAAGGAGTGCTTTGTTATATGTAATTTTTTTTTAATTTAAATAATAAGCATTAGAAATATATAAATAGTGTATATTAATTTAATTAATTTTGTTATAGAATACCAACCAATTATGTTACTATGACGTCTGTTTATTTGGACCAACTCCATTATCATGTGCTTTCAATCCTAGATTTTTCAAAGAGTAGAATACAAATATTAAGCAAAAATTAAATTTATAGTCCAAAAAAATTAAATTATCATAATAAATGTTAAGTTTTATGTTACCTGAAACAAAATGACGACGATGATGATGGGTGGCTTTGACCATTTGTCTAATTGTAGTTAATCCTGTACTTGGCAATGGATTTGGAATAGGAATTATATTAGTTGATATAATGTGATTTGAATTCCAATTATAGGTAGCAAGACGCAAAGAAGAAAAATGATTGCAAGAGCACGATTGAAAGTGAAACAGATATTTAAGATATTTAACTCTCTTGGGTAAAGTACGATTGAAGGTGCAGAATTTTTTTTATTGAAAGTGAATCGGTATTTAAATTGAGTACGTATTAATAGTTTTTCTATTGAAAGTGTTTCAGCTTTAAACTCTGTCGTGGGTTGAAAGTGAATTAGTTTTAAATCTGTCGTGGGGTAAAGCCAGTTTTTGAAAAAATAAAATGAAATAAAAAGAATTGAGTACGTAGTAGCAGTTTTTTATTGAAATCAGTTTTTAAGTTCTGTCGTGGGATAAAGCCAATTTTTAATAAAAAGAAAATAGGGATAAAATAGGAAGAAAGAATTGGATACCAAACTTCCGTATCCCCATTATATATTGGTATAGACTAAATTTATTTTATGAAATAGATTATGTAAGGATATACGAAGTCTACAAAAAATTGGACACCAAATTCTAGTAACTTTTTGTATTTTTTTTTATTAAGGAGTGTTCTGTTATATGTAATTTTTTTAAGTTAAATAATAAGCATTAGAAATATATAAATAGTGTATATTAATTTAATTAATTTTGTTATAGAATACCAACTAATTATGTTACTATGACGTCTGTTATTTGGACCAACTCCATTATCATGCGCTTTCAATCCTAGATTTTTCAAAGAGTAGAATACAAATATTAAGCAAAAATTAAATTTATAGCCCAAAAAAATTAAATTATCATGATACATGTTAAGTTTTATGTTACCTGAAACAAAATGATGACAATGATGATGGGTGGCTCTGACCATTTATCTAATTGTAGTTAATCTTGTACTTGCGAATGGAATTGGAATAGGAATTATATTAGTTGATATAATGTGATTGCTGATTCGTTGAATTCCAATTATAGGTAGCAAGATGCAAAGAAGAAAAACAATTGCAAGAGCACGATTGAAAGTGAAACAGATATTTAACTCTCTTGGGTAAAGTACGATTGAAGGCGCAGAAGTTTTTTTATTGAAAGTGAA
Organism: Arachis ipaensis; assembly: GCF_059453495.1. Taxonomy (NCBI): domain Eukaryota; kingdom Viridiplantae; phylum Streptophyta; class Magnoliopsida; order Fabales; family Fabaceae; genus Arachis; species Arachis ipaensis. Next base: position 103,126,750 of record NC_142442.1, on the reverse strand, counting down.
TCGGTATTTAAATTGAGTAAGTATTAATAGTTTTTTTTATTGAAAGTGTTTCAGTTTTAAATTCTGTCTTGGGTTTAAAGTGAATCAATTTTAAATCTGTCGTGGGGTAAAGCCAGTTTTTTAAAAAATAAATAAAATAAAATAAAAAGAATTGAGTACGTAGTAGCAGTTTTTTTATTCAGTTTTTAAGTTCTGTCTTGGGATAAAGCTAGTTTTTAATAAAAAGAAAACAGGGGTAAAATAGGAAGAAAGAATTGGATACCAAACTTCCGTATCCCTATTATACATTAGTATAGATATACTGTGAGACCAGCCAATGTCTGCACCCTGTTTGTACGTGAACTTTAACCTAAATCCTGTGTACAAAACTCCTGTTGTGTGGCTACTTGATGAGGTACCAGAGAGACGTTCTATGGCAATGTCTGATCGTGTAGAGGAATAGCAGATAATGTACTACCTTTTGATGACATTCCACCTGACTTGAGTTTTGAAGACTTAGAATGTACTTTCCCTTGCTTTAGTAGTTTAGAGGGACTAGGTGAGTATAGAGTCTAGGCTAGCCTAGGTTCCAGCTTAGGGACCTCTTGAATAGGTTAGGACCTGGGATGTTGTATGTATATATATGTATATAGTTATTATCTAGCTATATCTAGGGGTGTTCTAACTAAAAGTCTATACTCTAATAAAGGCTGGATCACTAAATGTTGTTAGCTGCTTGTGATATAGTTATGTGTGGTTGTTTATAACTGTTTTATCTGTTATCAGTTATGAGTTGATTATGAGTGATTCCGTCTATTAATCCAAACATTTTAAAAAAAAATACCTCACAAATAAACTACACTTTTAATAACGAATCAGGCTCATATGATAAATAATAGATAATAGTTAGGAAGACAAATTGGTAGCGCTCAGTTTCCAGTATGATCTAGACATATTGAAAATTGGGTTGTTACAGGAGTCATCCTTAATGTGCTCAAGGCGACTCAAGTGGTCTGCCACTAAATTCTGGGAACCACTCCTATCCTTAATTTCTAAATCAAATTCTTGCAGCAACAGTATCCAACGTATTAGCCTTACTTTGGACTCTTTTTTAGCTAATAAATATTTTAGAGCTGCGCGGTCAGAGTACAGTACCACCTTAGTACCAAGTAAATAGGCTCAAAATTTATCCAGAGCAAAAACAATAGCCCAAAGCTCTTTTTCAGTGATAGTATAATTAGACTGAGCAGCGTCTAAGGTCTTGCGTACATGATGTATCCAATGTATTAGCCTTACTTTAGAGCATTTTCACTGAGAGGACGGGATGTAGCCATTGACAATGGTGATGCCCAACATAAAGCTTGCCATGGAAGGAGTCTTGCGTACATGAAGAAGAAGACAGTAGGAAAGCAGAGGTTCAGAAGACAAAGCATCTCCAAAGCCTCAACCTATTCTTCATTACTTCATAACAAGTATCTATTTCATGTTCTTTTACTTTTTACAATTAAATCTGAGAATTATTGATATCCTGACTAAGAGTTACAAGATAACCATAGCTTGCTTCAAGCCGACAATCTCCGTGGGATCGACCCTTACTCACGTAAGGTATTACTTGGACGACCCGGTGCACTTGCTGGTTAATTGTGCGTAGTTGCAAAAGTGTGATTGTAATTTCGTGCACCAATCCCAATTAGTGACGACTGCTTCAGGTTGAGGGTAGAACCACTCACTTGCCTTTCCCTCAAGAGAAAATGGGAAGGCAGACAGCAACATAGTAGTCTCATCTGCACCATGACGCCTAGCAGTTGAACAGGCTGTCTAAAAATCCCTGAGGTGCTTGATAGGCTCCTGAGCAGGTAAGCCATGAAACTTAGGTATTAGGTTTACTAACGCAGTCTTCAGTTCAAATTCTGCAGCTAGATTTGGGTGACGCACTAGATACGGTTGCAGTGTAAAGTCTGGAGCTCCTTCTTCCTGGAGAATAATCCTTCTAGGCTCTGCCATATTACCTGCACGTAAATCAACAGTATCAGTAGAAGAGGAGCTTGTTTCTTCCTCAAATAGCGCTTCAGATTCTCTCTCAGATAAGACTGGTGAATTGGTAGTAACCACTTCACTACCCTCAGAGGCTAACCGACGCCGAGCTCGCCTAATACGTGAAATAGTTCTTTCAACTTCAAGGTCAAACGTGGCTAAGCTCGGATCAAGCAGCGAACGCGTCATTCAATGAAAGAAACATACAGCTCAGGGTAAATAAATAAAAATAAAATACCCAAATGTGAAAAATTAAAAATATTTACACCAACCAATAATTTAGCACACTATTGCAACTCCCCGGCAACGATGCCAAAAATTGATGCGGCGAAAATTAGCCGATTAAGAAATTAATATAGAAATAACGTTGCGAGTACAGTTCCTAATCGACGAAAATCCGCTTATCAATTTAGAAGGGTTGTCACAAAATCAGAATAAAAATACTGGGAGTAGGAATCCCAAGTCGTCTCCCAACGAGTTGACAAAAGAGTGCTATCTTATCAGTCAGGAATTTTCTGAGAAATTTTAAGAGTTGGAGAACAGAAGAATAAATGATTGTAAATTAAAGCAATGTAAATTAAAAGAGATTTATGTATTCAGAATAAAATGCCTTGACCAAGGGAAGATTAATTGGAAGTTCTATCCTTGTTGGATTTTCCCAAGTGGAATAGTAAGAGGTTGTTGTTTTCACTTAGTTAACCCTTACTAAATAAAGGAAAGTTAAGTGATTGAGCTAACTCTTATTCGCAAGTCCTAATCCTCTCCTTATGGAAGGATTAGCGTTAGTAAATAGAGAGTTTGCCAACAACTTCCAATTCAACTAATCACTTGAGCATTTCAACTCAAGGGTCTCCTTTTAATCAACCCCCAAGTCAAGTTGGGAGTCTACTCCATTGACATGAATACAACGTTCACGGGCATATAAGAGGAATAAGAAGAAGACATGATAAATTAAATAAAATAATAACTAAAAATTAATTAAAGGTAAAAGTAATTCTTTGCATTAATAAATCTCAAAATGCAACATCCTTATCTGAACAGGGCTAATGGGCAATTAAAAGAGTAAAGGAATAAGAAAGCAAACTAGAATAGTAGTAACTTCAACAAAGGTAGTAACTTTTCTCAATATCCAAAGCAAAAGCATCAAAAGCATAAAAAACTAGAAATCTATGAATGTGAAGAAAACCTAGAGGAAGTGTGATTTTTCTCTAAGATTCCAATCTAAAATCTAAAAACTATGCGAATGAGAATGTGTGTTGAGTCTCTGCTCGTCCCCTGGCTCTAGTATGTGTTTCTGGGCTGAAAACTGGGTCTAAACTTGGCCCAAAATCGCCCCCAGCATTTTCTGTGATTTCTGCAGATAGTGCACGTCACGCGTACGCATCGCTGATCAACTTTGCGTCTCACGCGTACGCGTCAGGCACGCGCACGTGTCGCTGTGCGAACTTCGATTCACGTGCACGCGTGAGCCATGCGTGTGCGTCGCTCCTTGCTGGTTATCTCTTTTATTTCTTGTGCTACTTCCTTTTTTGTAAGTTTCCTTTCTATCCTTTAAGCCATTCCGGCTCTGTAAATCCTGAAAACACTTAAGGCACAGATCACGGCATCGAATGGTATAAAAGGGAATTAAAAATATACAATTTAGAGATCTAGGAAGCAAGTTTTCAATCATAGAACAAAATCTGGGAAGGAATTGTAAAATCATGCAAACTGTATGAATAAGTGTGCAAAGACTTGATAAAAACCACTCAAATTAGCACAAGATAAACCATAAAATAGTGGTTTATCAGAGCGTTTGGGAATCGGCCAAGTTATAGTTTCGGTTTCTTTTATACAATATGTAATGTTTCTAGACACTTAGGCTAGTTGACCTTAAGATAGGATTGAATGTTTTGGGTGTATGTCTAATTGTATGTGATTTTGATGTTTGGGGATAACTTGTATGATGGTGATGATGATATGGAGCTTTGGTAAGAGAAATATATGAATTTGATGATGACTGTTGGTGTTCATACCCTGGGTTGAGCTATCCAACCTGGGCTGATTGAAGACAAAGCGACCGACCTCTTCAAGTCAAAACACCCGACCTCTTCTTTAAAAGAGTTCGGCCAAATCACCACGAGAAGCCCAAGAAGGCCCAAATAAAGGGACATAGTCCAATCTAAAAGTAGCTACAGCCTAGAAAGATAAAGGCTGTTCCCCTTAAAGATAAGATGACTTCACTCAAAGATAGGATAAGATAACTAACTTATCTTATCTAGAAAGGTCAGTCCACACTTCTATAAATACACTGGAGCACCCAGGTATAACTCATACTCTGGTTCTACTAAAAAGCTGCTTAAAGCCCCATGCTAACTTAAGTATCAGAGTCTCTTGCAGGTACTACCACCCTCTGGTGATGAAGGATCAGCAGCACCACCAAGTCCAACAAGTCGGACACGACAGCTCCGGCCACCATAGCAGATCTCATCCGAGATCGACCTTCAGTTTCAGGTAACCCTCGGAACATTGGCGCCGTTCCCGGTGAACCTGGAAGTCATCCCATCATCATGGCAGACAACCTTGACAACAATCACAGCTCCGGTTTAGAAAAAAAACCCCGCTTAAAAACACGGATGCCACATCAAAAGATGTGCCTCAAAACAAGGGGATAAACAACCCTCCAACACAGAAATCTTGGAAGCCATCCGAGAACAACAAGATCGTCTCAAACAGCTCGAACAGGAGGCTGAACACCAGCGCAAAGCCGAAAGAAACCTACGGAGAGAAACTAGGCGATGCCAAGAGTTAGAGGACAAGTTCCTAAAACTCAAGGCCGACCTTAAAATCAAAACCATTTAGCCTGGTCACGATGATAGCTCCCACAAGGATCAAGATCCCTTCACCAAAGAAATCATGAAAGCTAAATTTCCAAAGGATTTCAAAGCTCTGGACATGATCCCATACGACGGAACCTCCGATCCAAGCCATCATCTCAGCAATTTCAGAAGCAGAATGTATCTCACCGATGCCTTGGACGCTATTCGATGCAAAGCGTGTCTTCACAACTACATGGAAAGATTCAACAAAGCGTGTCTAGACATACAGAGTTTGCCAACAGAAGCAGCCATCATGGGTCTCATCAATGGCTTGCGAGAAGGACCTTTTAACCACTCCATATCAAAAAAGCATCCCACATCTTTAAATGAGGTACAGGATAAGGATAAAGTGTCCAAAAAAGAAAAAGATCAACACGAAGAGAAGTCTAAAAAATACCACAATTACACCCCTCTTCAGGTGTCTCTTGTGGATGTTTACCGAGAAATATACCACACTGAGAAGATCCCACCACCTCGCCCAATCAAAAGCAAAAAAGGAGGAGGAAATCGGATAGAATACTATGAATTCCACCGAATCTACGGACATCCTAAATTGGCAAGAGAAGGGCGACTTTATCGGTACTTAGCCAACAAAGCGGATGAACCTAGAAAAAGAAGAAGGGACGAAGAGGTGGGACGAGTTGAACGACCACCTCACACTCTGGAGAGACATGTTCACATGATAAATGGAGGATTCACAGGAGGAGAGATCCCAAAATCATCTCGTAAAAGGAACTTTAAAGAAGTATATCATGTTGGGGAAGGAGAGAGGCCGTCCGACCTCCCTACTATTACGTTTACCCAAGAAGACGCAGCAGGCATCGTCCCGGGACATGATGATCCCATGGTCATTACTATCATATTAGCCAACGCTAATCTCCATCGTACACTGGTAGACCAAGGAAGCTCCGTGGATATCTTGTTTAAATCCGCCTTTGACAAACTCGGCCCACAAGATAAAGAGCTCAGAGCATATCCGAATAGCTTGTTCGGACTAGGAGACACTCCAATCCAACCACTTGGATATATCTTATGACACACGACCTTTGGAAAGGGAGCCCAATCAAGGACACTCAATATAGACTACATCATAGTCGACGTGAGCTCAGCCTACAATGCCCTAATAGGTCGGACAACACTGAACAAGGTGGCCGCAGTAGTTTCAACCCCACATCTATGCATGAAGTTCTCCACTCCAGAAGGGATCGCCACGATAAAAGGAGACCAGAAAACTGTACGGCACTGTTATAATGAAAGTCTGAACCTTAAAGGAAGAGGAGAAGAAATCAACACTAAGGAACTTCGCCCACAACCTGAAGGCTAGATCAAAGAAGTCCAGATCGGAGATGCCCTGGGTAAAACAACAAATATTGGGGCAACCTTAAAAGAAGATGTAAAGGAGCCTCTGATACAATTCCTAAGGGATAATGCCAACCTCTTTGCATGGAAGGCCGCAGACATGCCAGGCATAGAACCCAAACTAATGTGCCACAAACTGGCGGTATACCCAGGATCTCAGCCAGTGCAGCAAAAGCGTAGGAAGCTCGGACCGAAAAGATCTCAAGCTGTGGAATAACAGGTACAAGCCTTACTAGAGGCAGGATTCGTAAGAGAGGTCAAGTACCCATTATAGCTAGCCAACATTGTCTTGGTAAAAAAGTTAAATGGGAAGTGGCGGATGTGCACTCACTACACTGATCTCAATAAAGCCTGCCTAAAAGATCCTTATCCACTCCCAAGTATAGACACTTTAGTGGATGCCTCCTCTAGATACAAGTACCTCTCATTCATGGATGCTTATTCAGGATACAATCAAATCCCGATGTACCCACCTGATTAAGAAAAGACCTAATTCCAAACCCCAAAAGCAAATTACTGTTATGTCGTCATGCCATTTGGACTAAAAAACGCAGGAGCTACCTACCAAAGATTGATGAACAAAGTCTTCGCAGACCATATTGGGAAACTAATAGAGGTATATGTGGACAACATGCTGGTAAAAACACAAAGTGAGGAATCATTACAGTCCGACCTCACCAAAGTGTTTGACACAATAAGAAAGCATGGTATGCGACTTAATCCCGCAAAATGTACTTTTGTGGTAAAAGCTGGCAAATTCTTGGGCTTCATGCTCACACAGAGAGAAATTGAGGAAAACCCGGATAAATGCCGGGCCATACTCAACATGAAAAGTCCGACCTGCGTCAAAGAGGTACAAGAGCTCAACAGAAGACTAGCATCCCTGTCCAGATTTCTAGCCGAGTCAACCATAAGATCTCTCCCCCTTTAAGCAACATTAAGGAAGGGAAAGAGATTTGAATGGACAGCAGAGTGCGAGCAAGCCTTTCAAGATTTCAAAAAATTCATGGGACAACCACCCATTCTTACCCGACCACGGGAAGGAGAAGCACCTGTATTATACCTTGCAGTAGGAAATCGGGCAATAGCTTCAGCACTAGTCAGAGAAGACCAAGATGGGCAACAACCCATATACTTTATCAGTAAAGCTCTCCATGGAGATGAACTGAACTAGCAAAAGATAGAAAAATTTGCCTACACTCTCATACTCACTTCTCAACGACTTCGCCCATATTTTCAAGCTCACACCATCAAGATTCAGACCAACCAACCCATAAAAGGTATTCTACAGAAGACAGACTTAGCTGGAAGAATCCTACAGTGGGCAGTCGAGTTATCTGAGTTCGATCTTCAATATGAAGCCCGGACAGCCACCAAGTCACAATATGTGGCCGACTTCATTGCCGAGTACACTGACACTCCGGGAACTCCTACAAAATGGAATCTTTATGTTGACGGCTCTTCAGATAAAACTGGGAGTGGTGCAGATGTGATAATAGAAAGAGATCAGGGAACCCAAATCGAACTCTCCCTAAAGTTTGAGTTCCCTGCTTCAAACACTCAGGCCGAATACGAGGCATTGCTAGCTGGTTTGAGGCTGGCAAAGGAGGTTGGAGTTCAAAAGCTTATCATCTTCAGTGATTCACAAGTAGTCACCTCACAAATAGTAGGGAGCTACAAAGCTAAGGACCCTACCATGAAAAAATACCTGCACAAAACCAGAGAACAGCTCGGACAACTTAGAGAATATGAGGTCCACCATATACCTCGGGAACAGAATGCTCGAGCTGATGCACTATCAAAACTAGCCAGCACCAAACCAGGGGACAATAATAGAAGCCTCATCCAGGAAATACTGCAGAACCCATCAATTTCGGAGGAAGAAAAAGTCCTAACCATATCAGGTCAGGACTAAGGGTGGATGACCCCTATAATCAACTATCTCAAGTCAGAGACACTCCCCACAGATAAGAAGGAGGCGAAGAGGCTAATACGAGAGGCACAATACTACACCATAATAAGCAACATCCTATATAGGAGAGGGGTTTCGACACCCCTATTAAAATGTGTACCGACCCCCAACACAAAAGAGGTTTTGGAAGAAATACACAGTGGTATATGTGGCAACCATCTTAGAGCAGGAGCTCTCTCCAAAAAAGTACTCCAGCCGGATTCTTCTGGCCGACTTTACCAAAAGAAGCGACAGAATTCGTCAAGGCATGCCCACCATGTCAGAAGCATGCCATCTTCCATATCGCCCCACCAGAGGAGCTCATCAGTGTAGCATCACCTTGGCCGTTCACAAGGTGAGGACTCGACCTCATTGGACCCTTTTCCCAAGGATCGGGACAAGTCAAGTTCCTCATTGTAGGGGTAGACTACTTCACAAAATGGATTTAGGCAGAGCCCCTAGCTAATGCCACTGCTCAAAGAAGTCAGAAATTCTTGTATAGAAACATTATTACAAGGTTTGGGGTTCCTCACTCCATCACTACAGACAATGGCACTCAATTCACCGACACAGGTTTCTGGAAATTGGTAGCTGATTTGAAAATAAAACACCAGTTCACATCCGTAGAACACCCACAAGCCAACGGGTAGGCAGAAGCTACCGATAAAGTCATATTAGCTGGGTTAAAATGGAGACTGCAGGACACAAAGGGAGCTTGGGCCAAAGAGCTCCCACAAGTCCTATGGGCATATCGAACAACTCCGCACTCCACCACAGAAGAATCGTCCTTCCGATTGGCTTACAGAATGGAGGCAATGATCCCAGTAGAGATCTAGGAAGGATCCTAGAATGATCCTCTACAATGAAGAAGCCAACTCCCAAATTCAAAGGGAAGAACTTAACCTACTTCCAAAAGTCCGAGAAAAAGCACGGATTAGAGAGGAAGCGTTAAAGCGTCGAATGGCCTCAAGATACAATCAGAAAGTAGTCCAACGAAGTTTCACCAACAACGACCTCATCTTAATCCGAAATGACATCGGAGCAGGTCGATCAGGAGAAGGAAAGCTAGCAGCTAACTAGAAAGGACCGTACCGAGTTGTAGAGGTATTGGGAAAAGGCTACTACAAGGTGGCCAACCTCGAGGGGCGAGAGCTACCAAGGTCATAGCATGCCTGCAACCTAAGAAGGTACTATAGTTAGGAGGTAATAAAGATCTTAGGTCAAAGCGCACTCTTTTTCTTGAAAAGGTTTTTTAATGAGGCACCAAGTCAAGATCTACAGAAATGGCCCGACTTAGAAGGGTAAGTACCTGCATGTACATATTCTTGTTTATATGGCTATTTTTTATTTGAATAAAGTTTTTTAGATTCTCTACAAAGTTTTTTTACCAAGACGCATTAATCTGAACGCAAGTATTCATCACCCGATTTCGACAAGGTCGGCAAAATGAAAACCAAATTCGTCGTCCGATTACAAAGCTACAGGTCGGAAAGATGAAAACCAAATTCATCGTCCGATCACGACAAGATCGGCAAGATGAAAGCGACAAAATAGATTAATGCAAGAACATATAAAAAGTAATCCATAGAAAGAGGCCTGACGAGGTCTGAGTAAAAATGGATTACTAAAAATAACTTAAGAAGGTTCAACAAAAAAGAAGTCAGACCAAACCGATCAAAGCGACAAAGTTATAAAAAGTAATCCATAGAAATAGGCATGACGAGGTCTGAGTAAAAATGGATTACTAAAAATAACTTAAGCGGGTTCGACAAAAAGAAGTCGGACCAAACCGATCAAAGCGACAAAGTTATAAAAAGTAATCCATAGAAAGAAGCCTGACCAGGTCTGAGTAAAAATAGATTACTAAAAATAACTTAAGAAGGATCGATAACAGAAGTTGGACCTATGAAAGGCCCGCGCTAGAAGGGACACAGTTCTGCCCAAAAAGCCACGACTCCACGACAAGGCCTCTTTCAAAATTGTTTAGACTAAACTAAAAAGGTTCTATGTGAACACTAAAAAGTGGTCGAACAAAATTAGCCCTAAAGATCATCTTGACTAAGCAGAAAGTGAGAAAACACAAGGCAATCAAAAAGAGGTCGGACATCAGAATACCAACACTCCATTAAGATCTACAAAAATGGAAAGATATCTAAAAGATAACAAAGCCATCATTAAAAACTCAGAAGGCGACCTGAAAGAGGACCTCAAGAGTTCAAAGTATTTTGCTTTTCTACTTATAAAGTTGCATAAGAAGCAACTAAAAGTCAAGAGGGTCAAACCATAAACAAAGTTACAAAACACAGAGTTCAAAAGCCCACAAATCGGGCTGTACAGATAAAATAAGGAAATCATAAAGGGTTCAGAGCTTCCACAGTAGTAGCATTAGTAGCTGAAGGCGGACAAACGATCTTTATGGTGATGCCGGAGGAGGCCCGTCATCTTTGTCATCCGGAGCAGGCACTATCTTGCCATCTTCCACCACATTGTCCAAGCTGAAGAGAGTAAGATTAAGTTCAGGAGCAAGAACTCTGACCTGTGCCTTTATGTTTTCATAAGCGCTTGTCACAGTATCTACAAGATGACTCTGCAGATCGGTGTAATCTACGTGGGCAGAATCAAGCCTCCCCCTCAGATCCAACACCTCAGCATAAATGCGGGTATAACTCTCCTTGTGTTTCTTAACCATCTTCTCTGCCAAGTTTGCAGCCGCCTCAACCCTGGTAGCCTGCGCCTTTTCCTTCTCCAAATCCAATTCCAGCTTAATCACCCTGGCATCAAGCTCATCATTCACCCCATTTATCCTATCGATGTCTGACTTGGCATCTGATGAGCGGATAATTTATACGCTTTTTTGCACTATTTTTACATAATTTTCAGTATGATTTAGTTAGTTTTTAGTATATTTTTATTATTTTTTAAATAAAATTAACATTTATGGACTTTACTATGAGTTTGTGTGTTTTTCTATGATTTTAGGTAATTCCTGGCTGAAATTGAGGGACTTGAGCAAAAATCAGATTCAAAGGTTGAAGAAGGACTGCAGATGTTGTTGGATTCTGACCATCCTGCACTTAAAGTAGCTTTTCTAGAGCTACAGAAGTCCAAATGGTGCGCTCTCAATTGCGTTGGAAAGTAGACATCCAAGGCTTTTCAGAAATATATAATACTCCATACTTTTCCCGAGTTTAGACGACGCAAATTGGCGTTCAATGCCAGCTCCCTGCCCTATGCTGGAGTTAAACGCCAGAAACAGGTTGCAAAGCAGAGTTAAACGCCAGAAACAGGTTACAAACTAGTATTCAACTCCAAGGAAGACCTCTACACGTGAAAGCTTCAATGCTCAGCCCAAGTACACACCAAGTGGGCCCCGGAAGTGGATTTCTGCATCATTTACTTATTTTTGTAACCCTAGTAACTAGTTTAGTATAAATAGGACTTTTTAGTATTGTGTTAGACATCTTTGGACATCTTTTGATCATATTTTGGATTATCTTTTGATCCTTTGATCACGTTTTGGAGGATGGCCATTCGGCCATGCCTGTACCTTGTTCTTATGTATTTTCAACGGTAGAGTTTCTACACACCATAGATTAAGGTGTGGAGCTCTGCTGTTCCTCATGAATCAATGCAAAGTACTATTGTTTTTCTATTCAATTCAAGCCTATTTCTTCTCTAAGATATTCATTCGCACACAAGAACATGATGAATGTGATGATTGTGTGACGCTCATCATCATTCTCACTTATGAACGCGTGCCTGACAAACACTTCTGTTCTACATGCAAACAAGCTTGAATGCATATCTCTTAGCCTCCTGATCTACGATCAAAATCTTCGTGGTATAAGCTAGAATTATTGGTGGCCATTCTTAAGATCTGGAAAGTCTAAACCTTGTCTGCGGTATTCCGAGTAGGATCTGGGAAGGGATGGCTGTGACGAGCTTCAAACTCGCGAGTGCTGGGCATAGTGACAGACACAAAAGGATTACTGAATCCTATTCCAGCATAATCGAGAACCGACAGATGATTAGCCGTACGGTGACAGCGCATTTTTGACCATTTTCACTGAGAGGACGGGATGTAGCCATTGACAACGGTGATGCCCCACATAAGCTTGCCATAGAATGGAGTATGAAGGATTGGATGAAGGCAGTAGGAAAGCCGAGATTTAGAAGGAACAAAGCATCTCCATACGCTTATCTGAAATTCTCACCAATGAATTACATAAGTATCTCTATCTTATTTTATATTTTAATTATATTTTAATTATCAATTCACCATAACCATTTGAATCTGCCTGACTGAGATTTACAAGGTGACCATAGCTTGCTTCAAGCCGACAATCTCCGTGGGATCGACCCTTACTCACGTAAGGTTTATTACTTAGACGACCCAGTGCACTTGTTGGTTAGTTGTGTGAAGTTGTGACAAAGGACTAAAATTATGAACGTGTGTATTAAGTTTTTGACGCCGTTACCAAGGAATGAACGATCACGATCTCCCACACCAAGTTTTTGGTGTCGTTGCCGGGGATTGTTCGAGTTTGGACAACTGACGGTTCATCTTGTTGCTCAGATTAGGTAATTTTATTTTAATTTTAAGCTTTTTGTTTTTATTATTCTTATTTTCGAAAAAAAATTTAAAAAAATAAAATTATTTTCAAAAATAAATTATTCTATGACTTCATAATTTTTAAGAATGAATTCTAGAGTTTTAAGAGATATGTTGAATCCTGGCTGGCTGTTAAGCCATGTCTAATCTTTTGGACCAAGGTTTCACTTATCCTTAAGAGAAGAGCTTCTTTATCTTCCTCAGTAATTTAGCTGTTGTATGTAATGATTTGCTAAAGCTTGGCTGGCCATTGGCCATGTCTAGTGTTTTGGACCGGAAATTTGAGTTGACTTTTTCAAAAATTTTTAAAATTTAATTGTTTCTTATGAATCAAATCAAATTTTCAATTTAAAAATTCTATCTTTTTCAAATCTCTTTCAAAATTCAAATCTTTTTCATTTTTCTTTTATGATTTTCAAAAATTTGAAAATTATTTCCAAAAATCCTTTTCTTATTTCTATTTCATATTTTCAAAATTAATGTTAACAATTAATGTGATTGATTCAAAAATTTTATGTTTGTTACTTGCCTAGTAAGAAAAGTTCAATCTTTAAATTTTAGAATCATATCTTTTTGTTTCTTATTAGTCAAGTAATCAACTTTAATTTTCAAAATCAAATCTTTTTAAATTTCTTTTTCAAAAGCTTTTTCAAAATAAATTTCAATCACATCTTTTTCAAAATCAATTTCAAAATCTTTTCTAACCTCTTATCTTTTTAAAATTGATTTTCAAATCCTTTTCAAACTAATCCTATCTTCTTATGTGATTCTTATCTTTTTCAAAACCACCTAACTACTTTTTTCTCTCTAATTTTCGAAAATCACCTTCCTCTTTTTCAAAATTCCTTTTTAATTAACTAATTGTTTTAAATTTTAATTTAATTTAATTTAATTTTTCTTTTTTTTTTAAATTTTCGAATTCTAACCTTAATTTTAAATTAAAAACAAAAATATTTTTATTTTAATTTATCTAATTTTTGAATTCTTCCCTCTCATCTCCTTCTAATTATTTATTTATTTACTAATACTTCTCTTCATCTCAAAATTCGAACCCTCTTTTCCTCTTGGTGTTTGAATTTCTCTTCTTCTATTCTTTTCTTCTTCTACTCACATAAAGGAATCTCTATACTGTGACATAGAGGATTCCATATTTTCTTTTCTGTTTTCTTCTTTTTCATATGAGCAGGAACAAGGATAAAAACATTCTTGTTGAAGTTGACCCTGAACCTGAAAGGACTCCGAAGAGGAAGCTAAGGGAAGCTAAAGCACAATACTCTGGAGAAAATCTGACAGAAATTTTTGAAAAAAAAGGAGACATGGCCGAAAATAATAACAATACAAGGAAGATGCTTGGTGATTTTACTGCACCAAATTCCAATTTACATGGAAGAAGCATCTCAATCCCTGCCATTGGAGCAAACAATTTTGAGCTAAAACCTCAATTAGTTTCTCTGATGCAACAGAACTGCAAGTTTCATGGACTTCCATTAGAAGATCCTTTTCAATTCTTAACTGAATTCTTGCAGATCTGTGATACTGTTAAGACCAATGGGGTTGATCCCGAGGTCTACAGGCTTATGCTTTTCCTGTTTGCTGTAAGAGACAGAGCTAGAATATGGTTGGACTCTTAACCTAAAGATAGCCTGAACTCTTGGGATAAGCTGGTCACGGCTTTCTTAGCCAAGTTCTTTCCTCCTCAAAAGCTTAGCAAGCTTAGAGTGGATGTTCAAACCTTCAAACAGAAAGAAGGTGAATCCCTCTATGAAGCTTAGGAGAGATACAAGCAACTGACCAAAAAGTGTCCTTCTGACATGCTTTCAGAATGGACCATCCTAGATATATTCTATGATGGTCTGTCCGAATTATCTAAGATGTCATTGGACCATTCTGTAGGTGGATCCATTCACCTAAAAAAAACGCCTGCAGAAGCTCAAGAACTCATTGACATGGTTGTAAATAACCAGTTCATGTACATTTCTGAAAGAAATCCTGTGAGTAATGGGACGCCTCAGAGGAAGGAAGTTCTTGAAATTGATACTCTGAATGCCATATTGGCTCAGAATAAAATATTGACTCATCAAGTCAATATGATTTCTCAGAGTCTGAATGGATTGCAAGCTGCATCCAATAGTAGTCAAGAGGCATCTTCTGAAGAAGAAGCTTATGATCCTGAGAACCCTGTAATAGCAGAGGTGAATTACATGGGTGAACCCTATGGAAACACCTATAATCCCTCATGAAGAAATCATCCAAATTTCTCATGGAAGGATCAACAAAAGCCTCAACAAGGCTTTAGTAATAGTGGAAGAAACAGGTTTAGCAATAGCAAGCCTTTTCCATCATCCACTCAGCAACAGACAGAGAATTCTGAGCAGAATCTATCTAGCTTAGCAAATATAGTCTCTAATCTATCTAAGGCCACTTTAAGTTTCATGAATGAAACAAGATCCTCCATTAGAAATTTGGAGGCACAAGTGGGCCAGCTAAGTAAAAGAGTCACTAAAATCCCTCCTAGTAGTCTCCCAAGCAATACAGAGGAGAATCCAAAAAGAGAGTGCAAGGCCATTACCCTACTTGGTGTGGCCGAACCCAAAGAGGAGGAGGATGACGTGATCCTAGTGAGGAAGACCTCCTGGGACGTTCACTGACCAATAAGAAGTTTCCCTTTTAAGGAACCAAAGAAATCTGAGGCTCATCTAGAGACCATAGAGATTCCATGGAACCTCGTTTTACCATTCATGAGCTCTGATGACTATTCATCTTCTGAAGAAGATGAAGACATTGCTGAAGAGTAAGTTGCTCAATATTTAGGAGCAATCATAAAGCTGAATGCCAAATTATTTATTAATGAGACTTGGGAGGATAAACCTCCATTGCTCATCAAGGAACTAAATGCCTTGGTTCAGCAAACTCTACCTCAAAAGAAACAGGATCCTGGTAAATTCCTAATCTGCTGTAACATAGGCACCATGACCTTTGAGAAGGCTCTGTGTGACCTGGGGTCAGGAATAAACTTAATGTTACTCTCTGTAATAGAGAAACTTTGGATCTTTGAGGTGTGAGCTACCAGAATCTCTTTAGAGATGGCAGACAACTCAAGAAAATAGGCTTATGGACTAGTAGAGGAAGTGCTAGTAAATGTTGAAGGCCTTTATATCCCTGCTGATTTCATAATCCTAGACACTGGAAAGGATGAGGATGAATCCATCATCCTTGGAAGACCCTTCCTAGCCACAGCAAGAGCTGTGATTGATGTGGACAGAGGAGAATTGGTCCTTCAACTGAATAAGGACAACCTTGTGTTCAAAGCTCAAGGATCTCCTTCTGCAACCATGGAGAGTAAGCATGAAAAGCTTCTCTCACTTCAGAGTCAACCAAAGCCCCCACAGTCAAACTCTAAGTTTGGTGTTGGGAGGCCACAACCAAACTCTAAGTTTGGTGTTGAACCCCCATATTCAAACTCTAAGTTTGGTGTTGGGAGGTTCCAACAATGCTCTGAACATCTGTGAGGCTCCATGAGAGCACACTGTCAAGCTATTGACATTAAAGAAGCGCTTGATGGGAGGCAACCCAATGTTATTTAATTACATCTATTTTATTTTTATTGTTATTTCGTGTTTTATTAGGTTGATGATCATGTGAAGTCACAAAAACTACTGAAAAATAAAAAATAGAATGAAAAATAGCTTTAAAAATAGCTAACCCTAGAGGAAGAACATACTGGCGTTTAAACGCCAGTAAGAAGCATCAAACTGGCGTTTAACGCCAGAAAGAAGCATCAAGCTAGCGTTAAACGCCAGAAACAAGCACCAGACTGGCGTTTAACACCAGAACAGAGCATGAAAGTGGCGTTGAACGCCAAAAACAAGCAGCAAGCTGGCGTTTAACGCCAGACATGCTTGCTAAGGGCGTTTTACACGCCTAATTGAAGCAGGGATGTTAAGTCCTTGACCCCACTGGATCTGTGGACTCCACAGGATCCCCTCAGGATCTGTGGACCCCATAGGATCCCCACCTTTTCTTCTCTCCTCTTCACACCTTTTCATAACTCTCTTCCACAAATACCCCTCACCAATCACCTCAATCACTCTTCCCTATCACCTCTTCACCACTCACATCCATCCTCTCTTCCCCCAAAACCCCACCTACCTCCAAAATTCAAACTCTTTTCCCTCCCAAACCCAACCCTAATGGCCAAACCCTAAACCTCCCACCACTCCTATATAAACCCTTCATTCCTTCTTTATTTTCACACAACACAACCCTTTCTTCTTCTCCTTGGCCGAATACACACCTCTCTCCCTCTCCTCCATTTTTCTTCTTCTTCTCCTTCTTTCTTTCTTCTTTTGCTTGGGGACGAGCAAACCTTTTAAGTTTGGTGTGGTAAAAGCATTGCTTTTTATTTTTCCATAACCATTAATGGCACCTAAGGCCAGAGAAACCTCAAGAAAGAGGAAAGGGAAGGCAATTGCTTCCACCTCTGAGTCATAGGAGATGGAGAGATTCATCTCAAGGGTCCATAGCTCAGTAGTAGAGCATTTAACTGCACAATAAGAGAGCCTACTCATGGACCTCAGCAAGAGCATGAGGAATTCCCTCACTAAGGAATTCTTGAGATGCCTCAAGGGATACATTTTCCTCCACATAACTATTGGGAGCAACTAATGGTAAGAGCACCAAAATAACTAGGGATGAAGCAACAAAGACAAGGAAGAGACATAGAGGAGCTCAAGAACACCATTGGAAGACGACGCCACCCTCACTAAGGTGGACCCGTTCCTTAATCTCCTTGTTCTTGTTCTTCTGTTTTTCGTTTATTATGCTTTATGTTTTATTTATGTTTGTGTCTTATTAGATGATCATTAGTATTTAAGTGTCTATGCCTTAAAGTTATGAATGTTTTATGAATCCATCACCTCTCTTAAAGGAAAAATGTTTTAATTACAAAAGAACAAGAAGTACATGATTTTGAATTCATCCTTGAAACTAGTTTAATTATTTTGATGTGGTGACAATACTTTTTGTTCTTTGAATGAATGCTTGAACAGTGCATATGTCTTTTGAAATTGTTGTTTATGAATATTAAATATGTTGGCTCTTGAAAGAATGATGAAAAAGGAGACATGTTATTTGATAATCTTAAAAATCATAAAAATGATTCTTGAAGCAAGAAAAAGCAGTGAATACAAAAGCTCACGAAAAAAAAAGAAAAAAAAATGGCAAAAAAAAAAAAGAAAAAGAAAAAGAAAAAACAAGCAGAAAAAGCCAAAAGCTCTTTAAACCAAAAGGCAAGAGCAAAAAGCCAATAACCCTTAAAACCAAAAGGCAAGGGTAAAAAGGATCCAAGGCTTTGAGCATTAATGGATAGGAGGGCCTAAAGGAATAAAATCCTGGCCTAAGCGGCTAAACCAAGCTATCCCTAACCATGTGCTTGTGGCGTGAAAGTGTCAAGTGAAAACTTGAGACTAAGCGGTTAAAGTCGAGGTCCAAAGCAAAAAGAAAAGTGTGCTTAAGAAACCTGGATACCTCTAATTGGGGACTCTAGCAAAGCTGAGTCACAATCTGAAAAGGTTCACCCAGTTATATGTCTGTGGCATTTATGTATCCGGTGGTAATACTGGAAAACAAAGTGCTTAGGGCCACGGCTAAGACTCATAAAGTAGCTGTATTCAAGAATCAACATACTGAACTAAGAGAATCAATAACACTATATGAATTCTGAGTTCCTATAGATGCCAATCATTCTGAACTTCAAGGGATAAATTGAGATGCCAAAACTATTCAAGAGGCAAAAAGCTACTAGTCCCGCTCATCTTATTGGAGCTAAGTTTCATTGATATTTTGGAATTTATAGTATTTTCTCTTCTTTTTATCCTATTTTATTTTCAGTTACTTGGGGACAAGCAATAATTTAAGTTTGGTGTTGTGATGAGCGGATAATTTATACGCTTTTTGGCACTATTTTTACATAGTTTTCAGTATGATTTAGTTAGTTTTTAGTATATTTTTATTAGTTTTTAAAT
This sequence comes from Arachis ipaensis, assembly GCF_059453495.1. NCBI lineage: Eukaryota > Viridiplantae > Streptophyta > Magnoliopsida > Fabales > Fabaceae > Arachis > Arachis ipaensis. The sequence goes on along the minus strand of NC_142442.1, from coordinate 103,107,934 downwards.
AAAATTCATATTTCTGGACTTTACTATGAGTTTGTGTGTTTTTCTATGATTTTAGGTAATTTCTGGCTGAAATTGAGGGACTTGAGCAAAAATCAGATTCAGAGGTTGAAGAAGGACTGCAGATGCTGTTGAATTCTGACCTCCCTGCACTCAAAGTGGGTTTTCTAGAGCTACAGAAGTCCTAATGGCGCGCTCTAAATTGCGTTGGAAAATAGACATCCAGGGCTTTTCAGCAATATATAATAGTTTATACTTTTTTCGAGTTTAGATGACGTAAACTGGCGTTCAATGCCAGCTCCCTGCCCTATTCTGGAGTTAAACGCCAGAAACAGGTTGCATAGCAGAGTTAAACGCCAGAAACAGGTTACAAACTGGCGTTCAACTCCAAGGAAGACCTCTACACGTTAAAGCTTTAATGCTCAGCCCAAGCACACACCAAGTGGGCCCCAGAAGTGGATTTCTGCATCATTTACTTATTTCTGTAACCTTAGTAACTAGTTTAGTATAAATAGGACTTTTTACTATTGGGTTAGACATCTTTGGACATCTTTTGATCATCTTTTGGATTATATTTTGATCCTTTGATCATGTTTTGGAGGCTGGCCATTCGGCCATGCCTGGACCTTGTTCTTAGTATTTTCAACGGTAGAGTTTCTACACACCATAGATTAAGATGTGGAGCTCTGCTGTTCCTCATGAATCAATGCAAAGTACTATTGTTTTTCCATTCATGTCAAGCCTATTTCTTCTCTAAGATATTCATTCACACACAAGAACATGATGAATGTGATGATTATGTGACGCTCATCATCATTCTCACTTATAAACGCGTGCCTGACAAACACTTCCGTTCTACATGCAAACAAGCTTGAATGCCTATCTTTTAGCCTCCTAATCTACGATCAGAGTCTTCGTGGTATAAGCTAGAATTATTGGTGGCCATTCTTGAGATCCAGAAAGTCTAAACCTTGTATGTGGTGTTCCGAGTAGGATCTGGGAAGGGATGGCTGTGACGAGAATCCTATTCTAGCATGATCGAGAACCGATAGATGATTAGCCGTGCGGTGATAGCGCATTTTGGACTATTTTCACTGAGAGAACGGGATGTAGCCATTGAATCTGCCTGACTGAGATTTACAAGGTGACCATAGCTTGCTTCAAGCTGACAATCTCCGTGGGATCGACCTTTACTCACGTAAGGTTTATTACTTGGACGACCCAGTGCACTTGCTGGTTAGTTGTGCGAAGTTGTGATAAAGGACTAAAATTATGAACGTGCGTATTAAGTTTTTGACGCCGTTACCAAGGAATGAACGATCACGATTTTCCACACTAGCATCCTCAAGAAAAGCCTTCGTTGCATGAATTGGGGAACCCTGAATAGTACGGAATAGAGCTGCTCCCATATGGGCCATCCGAATACTGTTACTAGTGATGAAATTCAAATGGTGAAGGATGGACACATCATCCATCAGAAGTCGACCATAAGGAGCAATTTGATTATCAACAAACCCCACAGCATCAAAATCAGGGGCATCCAAGTCATAAGGCTCAACAGTTTTTTTGTTTTTTAGGAGGAGGACCAACAATAGGAGAAGAGCCAGTATCAGTAGAGGTTTGAGCTGGGTCAGACGGGACAATCCGGACTTGAGGGGTCAGAATAATCTTCCTCGGCCCGGACGCACCCAGTTCTGGTTTCTTTGGAGGAACCTGAGAAGATTCTCCCTCCGCAGTCTTGGCCAATATGTTTTGAGCAGTAGTCGCTTTCTTTTCCCTACGAAAATGATTCATAGAATCTGAGGACTTCACCATTTCTGAAAAAGGAGAAAAAACAAAATCCAGTTACAAATAAAAAAGGGACAGATCGACAACCACAAAGTCAAACTATTAAAAGAAAGTCGATCACTACCTAGTTCAGCATGAAGAAAGGAAGGATATCCTAAAAACTTCTTTGTGTCAAGATGAGGAGGCTCTCCCCAATTTTCCTCTAACACATTTACAAAGGCATGCTCAACCTCGTCCAGAATTTCCTAGGAATACCTAGCTACTACTACATTCTTCTACCAGAACAAAGGGAAGGTAGGCTCACCATTTTCATCCAAAATGAAGGGTCGAGCTCCGTCAACAGCTCGGATCTTGAAATAGTAGTTTTTAAAGTCCCTAAAGGACTCGTCATACATAGAAAAAACTTTTTTTCCATGAGTAGCTTGGAAAGAAACCCAGGAGGCTTTCTTCTTCACTAACCCAGGTTTTGTCAACACAAAAAGATAAAGGAAAAGAGTTTGGGTAGGTCGGATATCCAGTTCCTGACACAACAATTGGAATATTTTTATGAAGCCCCAACAGTTCGGGTGGAGTTGAGATGGAGCTACATTGCAGGACCACAATAACTCGGTCTTAAAAGGGGTAAAAGGAATGGTAATATTCAAATGACTAAAGAAATAGTCATAAGCATAGAAAAAGAGACGTTCCCCTTGAGTCAAAGAGGGAAAACTAACCCTCTCCTCAGGGTCAGGTAACACTAACTCATAGTTCTTCTCTTCATCCCTATCACTACAAATTCTATGGTGCCTCCTAAGTCGCACACAATACTCAGAGTCAGCAACTGTAACACACATCAACACAATAGAATCCAGCCAGTCAGACATGCCATCCGGGATCTTAGTAGACATCTCTACAATGTTTTTGCGAGAAGACATAAGTCAACTATTCCTACAGGAAGTAAAAGAAAAATGGGTTACTACCAAACAACTCGGACAAATATGAAAACAATTCGGATAATAAATGTCAAGAGTCAGACACGGCAGTAAAAGGGAAACCCCAGGATTCATACTAAAATCCAGGGGCACCCTTTGGAGGCAATAACAAAGCAAGATCCAGGAAGGAAGGAAATCGACAGTCTATGCCCTAAACATCTCACAACAAGAAAACAACAATCCTTCCATGGCAACGACATTCCACACAAAACAATAAAGAACTCAACATTACCAACAAAAAACATTAAAGTTACAACTTTTCCTACTAACAGTTTATCATCAAAGTTTCTCAAAATTATAAACCTCTAATCTACCAACAAATCTGCAAAAGGCAAGACTTTGATCAAGGAGACGCAACCAAAATAGAACAAAACCCTAAAGAAGCAGAAACTACCAGGCACATGCATCACAAAGAGTGGAGAGATCACCACAAAGATGCAAGCTTGTTCAGAAAATCATAAAAATACAAATGACGAAAGGAAAGATACAATCTTTTCTCAAAGGGATCAAGACTCTCAGAAACAAAATCAGTAAAAATAACATGCAACAATGAAGACATATAAAAAGGCGACGAAAGCATAAAAGGGAAAGAATACCAACCTGAAGAAGAAGAAAACAACTACAAGGGGAGGATCAGGAAGAAACGGAAATGAACCCACACCAAACAACCATTTTCAAAGCGGGAAAGAGATTCGAAAACAGAGGGCGTAAAGGAGTGAAACGTTGTGCAAACAACGAGCAAAGAAGACGAAGAGGAGTTAGAGAAAGAAACTGTAAAGTGACACTTTGAAAATTTTCAAAAATGAGGTAATAAAGAGGGAAAAAGGAAATAGCGAGGGGATATTTATGAGCCTTTAAACCCTCACATGTTTCCAAGAAAAGAGCAACGCACGCTTCAATTAAAAAGGAAGAAAATGCTTCGCATTCAAAGGAGCCCAGCAGGAGTTATATAGAGATCGACAAAAAGGCAAAATGCTCGAGCTCGACCTCTCCAAAAAGAGTCGAAGTCTGAAGACACGACCCTAAAAAGTAAAGATCAAGCTCAAGCAGGGGCATTGATCATACCCTAGGTCGAGCTATCCGACCTGGGCTGATTGAAGACAAAGCGACCGACCTCTTCAGGTCAGAACACCCGACCTCTTCTTTAAAAGCGTTCGGCCAAATCGCCACGAGAAGCCCAAGAAGGCCCAAATAAAGGGACATAGCCCAATCTAAAAGTAGCTACAGCCTAGAAAGATAAAGGCGGTTCCCCTTAAAGATAAGACGACTTCACTCAAAGATAGGATAAGATAACTAACTTATCTTATCTAGAAAGGTCAGTCCACACTACTATAAATACATTGGAGCTCCCAGATATAACTCATACTCTGATTCTACTAAAAACCTTCTTAAAGCCCATGCTAACTTAACCATCGGAGTCTCTTGCAGGTACCACCACCCTCGGGTGACGAAGGATCAGTAGCACCACCAAGTCCAACAAGTCGGACACGACAGCTCCGGCCACCACAGCAAATCTCATCCGAGATCGACCTTCAGTTTCAGGTAACCCTCGGAACAGCTGGTATTTTTAATGATTATGAAGTTTGATGATGAATGTGAAATTTATTATTGTTGATAATGGTTTATTTACATGGTTGATGATTGATGATGGGTATTGATGTTTTTGGTAAATTGAAGGTGAGTGTTGAGATTGTTAATAAATGATGTGGATTATGATGAGTTAATGATTTTTGGAATATGTTGATGAATCACGATGTTGAAATTGGTAAGGGTGGTGTGAGAGATTGAAATTGAGATGACATGAGATTGATTTTGATGTTTAGTATTAATTGAGTTATGATGGATGAAAGTGTTAGTGGAGGATTGATTTTAATGTTATATAATGTATGTTTGAAGTTGAGAATAATGTAATGAGTAGAAATTTTGGTATGAATAGTGAAAAGTGACTAAAAGGGTGAGTTATGATGGAAATTGGAGTTTGGAACGGTTTGAATTGGTTTTGGATTGAGAGTTGGTTAAAAATTGAGGTTTTGATGTTTTTGGGTAAAAATGGATTTTTGGTGAACTTTGACAGGTCAAAACTTGAGCCTCAAAGCTTGAAATTGCATGAAATTTATTTTAAATTAAAGATGGATTTAAGAGCTTTAAATTGATATAAAGTTTGTAAAATTTAGATTTTTGTAGAGGAAGTTATGATCATTCAAAGTTTGGTGTCAAAATCTGAAATTCTGCAAAGTTACAGAATTTTGTGATTTCTGGTATGTGCGCACGCACACCCTTGCAAATTTTTAAACCTGTGCACGCGCACACGCAGGGGAAGGCTTCCTGTTTTGAACACTAGCACAGCTTGTGCGCGCACATACCCAATGAGTTTTTACAACCTGTGCGCACGCACAAGTTGGGAAAGTTAATACCTGTGTGTACGCATACATCTATGCGTACGCACACATCTTAAAAATCTTCTCGGCGTGCGCACGCACACCCCTATGCATACACACACATCCTATTTTATAACTTAAACTTTGTTTTCAACTATTTCACCTTCCCAACAAGCTTGTAAGCTTCTGTGACACCATTTTAAGACTCTTGGGCTTATTTTCGTATATCAGACATGGGAAAGGTCCTAGGAGGATTTTCTTTAGTAATTCCTTGAAAAGTTTACAATAGGTTTCTGGTGTATTGAGGATGAGTTTGGTTGAGAGAGAAGGAAGAGTAGTGAACTAGGTGATGGCCGACAATGAATTGAGAAACTGATGAACTGATGAGTTTGGAATGGAAAATTATGAATTGATGATGGATGTGAAGAGTTGAGGACTCAAAAAAGAATGAATGATCCTGATGAATGTTGAGAGTGTGCCAGGCACTATATCCTTGGAATGATAATTATTGAAAAAGAGTGTGCCAGGCACTATATCCTTGGAATGTTGAGAATTGATAAATGAAAGTGGATTTAGATGAGAATTGGGGAAGACTAGTGATGATGTGAGGTTAATGGACTTGTTACATGTGGAAAGTGTGATAGGCACTATATCCTTGGAATGATAGTGTGCCAAGCACTATATCCTAGGAATGATTTATGATGAAATAGATGTTGTTATTGTTTTCCTTCTCTGCCGCAAGAGTGTGCCAAGCACTATATCCTCGGAATGAGCATGCAAGTGTGCCAGGCACTATATCCTCGGAACGATAGAGTGCTAGGTACTATATCCTCGGAACGATAGTGTGCCAGGCACTATATCCTCTGAATAAAAGCGTGCCAGGCGCTATATCCTCGGACGTGGTAGAAAGGCGACATCCGAAAGGATGTGTCGGGTTGGCATTCAAAGACCGACAAGTGATATCACGAGCCAATAGGATAGACATTCATCATATGCATCTCTTATGTGCTTGATTGCTCTGATTACTTGAGTTTTCCTAATTGTTATAACATGCCTACTTGCTGCTTGAATTACTTGTATATATATGAATACTACCTGTGGTTTCCTTGCTTGCATTATCTGTCTTTGTCTGGTGGTGAGGAGGTTAGGTAGGCGGTGGCGATGGGATCGCACGGAGGGTAGGTTGGCGACGGCTGTGGGATACAGTGGTGTGATTAGTATTAGTTAGACTTCCCCTAAGTTTAGATAACCCGGTTTATAGTTTAAGTTCTTTATTTATTTATTTATGTTAAGTTTGAATATCGGTTTGGTGTGAAGATCTAGGATTGCCTTCAGCGTCCCGGGGCCTTACATCTTACATATTGGGCACTGTTACCATACTGAGAACCTCCGGTTCTCATTCCATACTTTGTTGTTGTTTTTCAGATGCAGGTCATAATTCACCTTGGTGAAATTACGGATATGGTGATAGAGCGGACTATGGTTTCTTCCTTATTTATTTCTGTTTTAATCTTGTTGTAGTACTGTCACATCTCTTTGTATATTTATCTTTATGGACTTAGAGGCTTATTTGAGAGAATAGTTGTATAAGCTGTTTTTAACTCCAAAACTCTGTATATCTCTATATAACTAGTCGGCTTAAACTCTACAAGCTGCAGCTAGTTCCCTATGATTATTATATTTTTATATCTGTATATGTTTTATACTTTTGCATCTGTACCTTGTATCTTATGCGTTAGCTTTGTGGGAACGTTTTGAACTTAATCTTTTATCAGGCTTCTAGAATATATTATTTCCTTCTATATATAAATATGTATAAGCCTTAGAACTGTCGTAACCCTTTATTAGCCTTTGCTTTACGGCTAAAGGTAAGGCTTAGGTTAATCGGGGTGTTACATCGCACAAAGTACCCTTCGAGGTCTCCTCCCTCCTTCAAGCCAGCCGCTCCTCCCAGCGCTCCTTTAAAGCCAAGCACTTCGAAAGGGAAGTGCCCTGCTGTAGAGGAACCTGCGTCTGAACCCACTAGACCTAAACCTGGGTCTACTCCTTCTCGTCCTCAAAGAGGTAAAACTCGAATCCTTCTCAAATCTGTTAAAGAGCCTTCCATAGACCTTTTTGCACACAAAGCTCACTTCATGACCTCCTACTCAAACTACAATCCTCACCGTTTTTGATCTGCCATGAATAATAATTTCTATGAGGGTGTCATTGCTCACCGTACCTTATGTCCCACCTTTTTGGTTGATTTACCAAATCTGAAAAAAAGGGGTTTAGAGTTTGTTGATAATCTTATATTTCTTGACTGAAACCATATTTTTAAAATAAAAAAACCAGTTTACCCAGTTTTAGTCAAGAAATTTTATGCAAACATGACTTACCATGAGGGGAGTATTCATTCCTATGTAAAAGGCCATGACATAATTCTAAATAATGAAACCATCAGTGATTCTCTGAAATACACTGATGTTGGTGCATGTGCCTATACATCGGGTAAGTGCGATGAAGGGGTAGGTATCTCTTTCAATGATGCTCTGGCCTATATACGTGAACATATTTCTTTGATTCATGGCATCACTCCAACTCACAAAGCCCTGGGTTACACTCGTGCTCAGTTGCACCGCATAGTGAACCATATCATCCTTCCTTAGAGTGCCTCATATCAAAAGGTGTCTTACACTGATACTCTAATTTTGTATTCCATTCTGACAAAAATAGAAATCTCTTTTGCATATTTAATGGTAAGATATATGTTTGAATGTGTTAGAAGTGAGAAGAAGGATAATGCTCTTCCTTATGGCATGTTCTTAACCTATATTTTTGAATATTTTGGTGTTGACTTGTCAAATGAGTCATATGAAAATAGACACTCTTATATAAAAGGAGCTGGTTCAGTGAAACAGCAAAAAAAATGACCCATTCATTCTGAAATGGTGGTTCTTGATGATGATGATGATGACTATGAACCAGAAGAATCCCTTCCTCCTTCCACCATGGGTACTTTAGCCTCCACTGGACATAAATCTGTCTTATATGGAGTGGATAAGGATGTGGTGCAAGAGTTTGTCTCCCAGTCAAACCATCTAATTGCTATGAGTAAAGAGCAAAGGAAGCTAGCTACCAAGCATGAAAACTTCCTCATAAAATCCAGAGATAGAGTGGCTGTATTCTTGAAATTCATTGACAATCTCCAAGAAGATGACAATGCTGCCACTGATCCTGAAGAAGAAGCTGGTTCTGAAGAGGATGGTTCGGATGTCTAAAATTGTCTCATGTTGAGAACTGTTGTTGTTTACTTTTGAACTATTCTATGTCTATTTCAGATGACTGTAATACTCTTAACAACTGTTGCACTTAATACTTACTTGTTTTGGACTTTGAACTAACATTTTGTTGCAGGTTTTTAGTTCATTTTTGCTCCATCCTTGATGACAAAAGGAGGAGTAGTAACATATGAAGCATATGAAGAATTTTGAAATTTTGTTGCAGGTTTTTTTGGCATGTGAATTTGAATTTGCTTTACATGATCTGTTGATGTTTTGCCATTGTTAGTCTTAATGCTCTGTTATGTTTAAGGTTGAGCAGTTTTGAATCGAATATTAGTTATTATTGCTGATATGATTTGTTCAGTTTTGGGATGCATTTTGGGTGTTTGCACACTCCCTTGATTCAACTTCATTATATGATAAACTGTTGGAAAACCTTTCTGATTGCTTCATCCATGGATAACATATTATATATAGTCCATTATTGTGTTTGCTATGAGAATATGCAAACAGGAAAGAAGAGAAGAGCATAAATCTAGGGGGAGAAACTCTTGAACAAGAAAGGGGGAGCAATAATGGAGAGTTTTGGGATGCATATTTGGGTGTTTGCACACTCCCTTGATTCAACTTCATTAGATGATAAACTGTTGGAAAACCTTGCTGATTGCTTCATCCATGGATAACATATTGTATATAGTCCATTATTGTGTTTCCTATGAGAATATGCAAACAGGAAAGAAGAGAAGAGCATAAATCTAGGGGAGAAACTCTTGAAAAAGAAAGGAGGAGCAATGGTGAAAAATTTATAGTCCATAAATTAATCGGCAAGTGCACCGGGTCATACCAAGTAATACCTCAGGTGAGTGAGGGTCGTGATGCTTAGGCATCTTCGGCTAGTTTCACAAGCCTTTTTCATTTGTTCTCAGTAGGTTTCATGCACTTTCTTGAGCAATAAGTATTTGGATGAGAATTTCATTCATCTCTTGATTCAATCAAATATGGTGAATTATGTTCATTTTCATGAGATTTATGCAAGATTTACTTGATGTTAGGAATGATGCAGAAATCATGTGATTATAGCAAGACTTTGATACATTTGTTTGGTTGATGATAGGTGAAAAGAAGCAAAGGAAGAGCAAGGAAGAGAAGAAGAAAGCAACATTGGTGGCCAAAGTTGGCTCACCAACATTGCCTCAAACATTGAGGGAAAAGGACCATGCAACATTGGTGGCCACAGTTGGCTCACCAACGTTGCTAGGCAACGTTCTAAAGGGCTGAAATGCAACGTTGGTGGCAAAAGTTGGCTCGCCAACGTTGGAGGGAACATTGGTGAACCAACGTTACCCCCAACGTCCTCGATAAGTATCAAAAGTTGGAGCTGGAAGAATTTCCTTGTGTGGGTACGCACAGCGTTGTGTGCGTACGCACCAAGAAGAAAAATTGTAAGTGTGCACACGCACAAGGCAGTATGTGTGCACACAAGGATGCAACGTTGGAGGGAACGTTAGTGAACCAACTTACCCCCAACGCCTGAGATAAGAATTTCAAATCTAGAGTTGGAAAATTTGCAATGACGCGTATACGTCGATGATGCGTACACGTGAAAGCAAATTTTAGCCAGTCTTGCAAATGCATGAGCGACGCACACGCGCAAAATGCTGTTTTGACTCGTACGCGTGATGCCGGTGCATCTTGGCTAGTTTTACTAGCCCTTTCTTTATGTATTTTAGGTAGTTTCATGCATTTTCTTAGGCAATAAGCAAGCATTTAGGTGAATATGCATTTATATCTTGATTCAAGCAAACATTGTGAATTTTACATGATTTTATGGGAATAATGCATGAATTGAATGATAAAATAGATTATGCATAATCTCATAATCTAAGGCAGGGCTTTGATGCACTTTGTTTGTTTGATTTCAGGCAAAAAGAAGCATAGACGAGCCACATTTGTGGCCACGTTAGTGCCACTAACGTGGCCATTAACGTAGAAGAGAAGCAAGCTTGCAACGTTAGTGATAAACTTAACACTACTAACGTCATCGAAGGCCATTGTAGCCCACGTTAGTGCCACTAACGTGGAAACTAACGTGGAAGAAAAGAGAAGCTCTAACGTTAGTGGTAAAGTTAACACCACTAACGTTAGAAAGGCAAACATAAGCCCACGTTAGTTGGTGCACGAAATCACAATCACACTTTTGCAATTCCGCACAACTAGCCAGCAAGTGTACTGGGTCGTCCAAGTAATACCTTACGTGTGTAAGGGTCGATCCCACGGAGATTGTCGGCTTGAAGTAAGCTATGGTTATCTTGTAGCTCTTAGTTAGGATAGCAACAGTAATTCTTAGTTTTAATTGAAATAAGTAAAAGAACATGGATTCAATGATACTTGTTATGTAGTAGTGGAAAACAGGTTGAGGTTTTGGAGATGCTATGTCTTCTGAATTTCTACTTTCCTACTGTCTTCTTCTTCACGCACGCAGGTCTCCTTCCATGGCAAGCTGTTTGTTGGTGGATCACCGTTGTCAATGACTACCAGCCATCCTCTCAGTGAAAAGGGTCCATGTACATGGCTAATCATTTGTCGGTTCTCACTAATGTTAGAATAGGATCTATTGATCCTTTTGCACACTGTCACTGCGCCCAACATTCATGAGTTTGAAGCTTGTCACAGTCATCCCTTCCCGGATCCTACTCGGAATACCACAGACAAGGTTTATACTTTCCGGATCTCAGGAATACTGCCAATTGATTCTAGCTTATACCACGAAGACTCTGATCTCACGAATTTGAATGCTCTGTTGTTAGGAGAGGCAGTCAAACTTGTGAACCAGGAACCCAAGAGATATACATTCAATCTAAGGTAGAACGGAAGTGGTTGTCAGGCACGCGTTCATAGGTTGAGAATGGTGATGAGTGTCACGCATCATCACATTCATCATGTTGAAGTGCGAATGAATATCTTAGAATAGAAACAAGCGTGATTGAATGAGAAACAGTAGTAATTGCATTAATCCATCGAGACATAGCAGAGCTCCTCACCCCCAACCATAGAGTTTAGAGACTCATGCCGTAGAAGAAACAAAATTCAGATGTAAAATGTCATAAGGTCCATAGTAAGTCTCTAAAAGTAGTTTTTATACTAAACTAGTGACCTAGGTTTATAGAAAATGAGTAAACTAAGATAGATAGTGTATAAATCCTCTTCTGGGACCCACTTGGTGTGTGCTTGGGATGAGCATTGAAGCTTTCATGTGCATAGGCTGCTCCTGGCATTTAACTCTATCTTTTGTGCCAGTTTGGGCGTTTAACTCCAACGTTTATGCCAGTTCTGGCGTTTAACGCCAGAATAGGGTAGAAACTTAGCGTTAAATGCCAGTTTGCGTAATCTCAACTCGGGCAAAGTATCGACTATTATATATTGCTGGAAATCCCAGGATGTCTACTTTCCAACGCAATTGTGAGCGCACCAATTGGGTTTCTATAGCTCCAGAAAATCCATTTTGAGTGCAGGGAGGTCAGAATCCAACAGCATATGCAGTCCTTTTTCAGCCTCTGAATAAGATTTTTGCTCAGGTCCCTCAATTTCAGCCAGAAAATACCTGAAATCACAGAAAAACACATAAACTCATAGTAAAGTCCAGAAATGTGATTTTTGCATAAAAACTAATAAAAATGTGCTAAAAAGTTGCTAGATCCTACTAAAAACTATATGAAAATACCCCCAAAAAGCGTATAAAATATCCGGTCATCACAACACCAAACTTAAGCTGTTGCTTGTCCTCAAGCAAATAGATGAATAAAATAAGATAGAAAGAAAATCAAGAGGCAATAATATCTCAGAGTTTTATATGAAGCTCAAATTCTTATTAGATGAGCGGGACTAGTAGCTTTTTGCTTCTGTACAGTTTTGGCATCTCAATTTATCCTTTGAAGTTTAGAATGATTAGCATCTATAGGAATTTAGAATTCAGATAGTGTTATTGATTCTCCTAGTTTAGTATGTTGATTCTTGAACATAGCTACTTTATGAGTCTTGGCCGTGGCCCTAAGCACTTTGTTTTCCAGTATTACCACTGGATACATAAATGCCACAGATACATAACTGGGTGAACCTTTTTAGATTGTGACTCAGCTTTGCTTAAGTCCCCCATTAGAGGTTTCCAGAGTTCTTAAGCACACTCTTTTTACCTTGGATCACGACTTTAACCACTCAGTCTCAAGTTTCTCACTTGGACCTGCATGCCACAAGCACATGGTTAGGGACAGCTTGATTCAGCCGCTTAGGCCAGGATTTTATTCCTTTAGGTCCTTCTATCCATTAATGCTCAAAGCCTTGGATCCTTTTTGCCCTTGCCTTTTGGTTTAAAGGGTCACTGGCTTTTTCTGCTTGTTTTTTCTTTATTTTTTTTATTTTTTTTCAAGCTTTGTTCTTCACTGCTTTTTTCTTGCTTCAAGAATTAATCTTATGATTTTTCAGATCATCAATAACATTTCTCCTTTTCATCATTCTTCAAGAGCCAACAATTTTAACATTCATAAACTTCATTATAAAAAATATGCACTGTTCAAGCATTCATTTAGAAGACAAAAAGTATTGCCACCACATATAAATAATTTGAATTTTTCTTATTAAGAACTCGAAAAAAAAATTGCCTCCTTATTCTAAAAAAAAATCTGCTATTTTATTCATGTTTAATGATGATGAGAAAAATAAATTATAGCTTACTTGAAGATAATAATAAAAAAAATAAAAGTAAAGATACTAATTACTACTATTCATGTGACTCCTAAGGTAGATCTCTAATAATAAAAGTTATCACAGATTTAAGATTAGGACTCAACAACCTTTATTTTGGGAGATGGATGCTCCTTCAATCTGTGGGATGTTTGGCCCTTCAAGAGACAGCTTCTGGCGCTTCAGCTCCTGTAGCTCACACCCTTGCTTCTCTTGTTCCTCTAGCAGTTTGCAGAGCATGCTATTTTGAATTTGCTGTTCTTCTTTCAGTTGATCCATAGCTTCTTGCAGGTTGGTGACAGATGCTTCTAGGCGGGTCCAGTAGTCAATCTGAGGGATTTCTGGGAGGAACTTCTGTGCCCTCTTTTTGATGGAGTTGTCTTGCACTTGTTGTCCTTGCATTGACTTTTTGGTGATTGGGTGCTCTACTGAGATATACTCATCCACTCCCATCTTTACCCCAGCATCTTTACATAGCAGAGAGATTAAGCTTGGGTAAGCAAATTTGGCGTCAGTGGAGTTCTTGTTTGCAATTGTATAAAGCTCACAAGAAATCAGATGATGAATCTCCACTTCGTTTCCCAGCATAATGCAGTGGATCATCACTGCTCTTTTGACAATGACTTCAGAGCGGTTGCTAGTAGGCAGTATAGAACGCCCAATGAAGTGCAGCCAGCCCCTAGCAACTGGTTTGAGATCTCCTTTCTTGAGTTGATTTGGGACACCCTTTGTGTTGGTTATCCACTTGGTTCCAGGGATGCATATGTCCTCTAGAACTTGGTCCATGCGCTTATCTAATCTCACCATTCTCCTATTAAAGGATTCTGGATCATCTTGTAGTTGAGGCAGCTTGAAGACCTCTCTTATTTTGTCCAGGTAGAAGTAAATAATCTTCCCTCTGACTATGGTTCGAAAGGTATAGAAGAAGGTTCCAGTCATTATCTGCTTATCTGTTTGCCATAGATTTGAGTAGAATTCCTGAACCATATTCCTACCCATCTTTGTCTCAGGATTAGCTAGAATTTCCTAGCCCCTGTTTCGAATCTGCTCTTGGATCTCCGGATATTCGTCTTCTTTTAGATCAAATTTAACTTCTGGGATCACGGACCTTAGACCCATTATTTTGTGGTAATGGTCTGCATGTTCTTTGCTTAAGAACCTCTCTTGATTCCAAAGTGATTTTGGAGTGTTCTCTTTCTTGCCTCTTGAAGTGGTTTATTTTCCCATAGGAGCCATGATCTTAGTGAATCTTAGCTCAATGATCACGAAAACACACCAAACTTAGAGATTTGCTTGTCCTCAAGCAAAAGAAAGGAAAGGAGAGGAATAGAAGGAGAGTCAAATTTGAGTTATGGAGGAGAGGGGGAGGCCGAGTGTGAATTTATAAGGGAGGGGGTGGGTTCGAAAATTTTGAAAAAGATATGATAGAAGATATGATTTATGAATGTTAAATATGATATGAAAAGATGAAATTTTAAAATTGAAAAGATATGAGAGATTTGAAAAAGATAAATCTGAAATTGAAAAGATAGTATGATGAGTTAAAAAAGATTTGAGAAGAAATTAAAAAGATAGATGAGTTTTGAAAAAGATTTGAAAAGAAATTGAAGAAGATTTGAGAAAGATTTTTAGGATTAAAGAAAAATTTATTTTTAATTTGTTTTTCTTTTTTAAATTTAAATTGAAAGATGATAATTTGTAACATATTTATGCAAGAAATTTTGGATGGAACCATGAAAATTTGAAAAAAAATTTGAGTTGGAAACAAAACTTCCTCCCCTCTACATTCCTGGCATTAAACACCCAGAATGGCACCCATTTTGGCGTTTAACACCCATTTGTTGCTTCTTTTGGGCGTTTAACGTCAAGCCAGGTACCCTGGCTGGACGTTAAATGCTAGAAAGCCTTTATCACTGGGCGTTTTTCTAAACGCCTAGGATACTGCAATTCTGGCATTAAACACCCAGAATGGTACCCATTCTGGCATTTAACACCCAGAAAGTATCTTTACTGGCGTTAAACGCTCATAATAGTGCCAATTATGGCGTTTAACGCCCAAAATACCCCTTACTGGCATTTTTGTGCCAGTGAGCTCCCTTTCTCTGCTTTATACACTGAATCCTTCTGTAACTCTGTGAACTCCTGCAATTGATAATTAACCTTGAAGATAATTTATATCAAACTCCTATAATTATTATTTGAATAACGATGAGCGGATAATTTATACGCTTTTTGGCATTATTTTTAGTATGTTTTTAGTATATTTTAATTAGTTTTTATTATATTTTTATTAGTTTTTAAATAAAAATCACTCTTCTGGACTTTACTATGAGTTTGTGTGTTTTTCTGTAATTTCAGGTATTTTCTAGCTGAAATTGAGGCCCTGAGCAAAAATCTGATTCAGAGGCTGAAAAAGGACTGCAGATGCTATTGGATTCTGACCTCCCTGCACTCAAAGTGGATTTTCTGGAGCTACAGAAGGACAATTGGCGCGCTCTCAATTGCGTTGGAAAGTAGACATCTTGGGCTTTCCAGAAATATATAATAGTCCATACTTTGCCCAAGTTTTGATGGCTCAAACAGGCGTTCCAAATCAGCTCAAGAATTCTGGCGTTTAACTCCAAAACTGGCACAAAAGCTGGAGTTAAACGCCCAAACTGGCACAAAAGCTGGCGTTTAACTCCAAGAAAAGTCTCTACACAAAAATGCTTCAATGTTCAGCCCAAGCACACACCAAGTGGGCCCGGAAGAAGATTTCTGCATTAATTACTGATTTCTGTAAACCCTAGGCTACTAGTTTTCTATAAATAGGACCTTTTGCTATTGTATTTTCAGACAATCGGGGGGAATTAACTTTTGATACACTTGATATACTTTGATAGACCTTTTCACGTTTGGGGGCTGGCCTCACGGCCATGCCTAGACCTTGTTCTTATGTATTCTCAACGGTGGAGTTTCTACACACCATAGATTAAGGTGTGGAGCTCTGCTGTTCTTCATGAATTAATACAAAGTACTATTGTTTTTCTATTCAACTCAAGTCTATTTCTTCTCCATGATATTCATTCGTTCTTTAACTTGATAAATGTGATGATCCGTGACACTCATCATCATTCTCACCTATGAACATGTGCCTGACAACCACCTCTGTTTTACTAGCAATGTCTTGAATGCGTATCTCTTGGGTTTCTAATCTAAGATTGGAACCTTCGTGGTATAGGCTAGATTTTTGGCGGCCATTCCTGAGATCTGAAAAGTCTAAACCTTATCTGTGGTATTCCGAGTAGGATCTGGGAAGGGATGACTGTGACGAGCTTCAAACTCATGATTGTGGGGCGTGTGACAGACGCAAAAGAATCAATGGATCCTATTCCGACATGATCGAGAACCGACAGCTGATTAGCCGATGTTGTGACAGAGCATCAGGACCATTTTCACTGAGAGGACGGGATGTAGCCATTGACAACGGTGATGCCCAATATAAAGCTTGCCATGGAAAGGAGTATGAATGATTGGAAGAAGGCAATAGGAAAGCAGAGGTTCAAGGGGAACAAAGCATCTTCATATGCTTATCTGAAATCCACCAATGAATTACATAAGTATCTCTATCTTTATTTTATGTTTATTTTCATCACTTTAAACTCCTTAACCATTTGAATCTGCCTGACTGAGATTTACAAGATGACCATAGCTTGCTTCAAGCCGACAATCTCCGTAGGATCGACCCTTACTCACGTAAGGTTTATTACTTGGACGACCCAGTGCACTTGCTGGTTAGTTGTGCGGAATTGTGACAAAGTGTGATTCACGTTTGAGAGCACCAAGTCTTTGGCGCCATTGTTGATGATCACAATTTCGTGCACCAAGTTTTTGGCACCGTTGCCGGGGATTGTTCGAGTTTGGACAACTGACGGTTCATCTTGTTGCTTAGATTAGGTACTTTTTAGAATTTTTAAGAATGAATTCTAGAGTTTCAAGGTGATGTTCCCACCATCACAAAAGCTGATTGATTCTCATCAATTTAGCTATTGATGTAATGTCCTGCTGAAGCTTGGCCAAACATGTCTAATCTTTTTAGACTGAAGCTTTAGACTAACATTGCATGATTCCTGGAATTCTTATTAAAAGTTTTGATTCTCTTTATTTTCTTTTCTATATAATTTTCGAAAAAAAAATACAAAAAATTTTTAAAATCATAAAACCAAAAATATTTTATGTTTCCTATTTGAGTCTATTGTCTAATTTTAAGTTTGTTGTCAATTGCATGTCTTTATCCTTCTAATTTTCGAAAATTTATACATATTGTTCTTCATTGATCTTCAAGTTGTTCTTGATGATTTCATTGTTTGGTCTTCAAATTCTCTTGTTTTGTATGTTTTGTTGTTTCTTACATGCATTTTTACATTGTTATAGTCCTTAGTATACAAACTTTTAAGTTTGGTGTCTTGCATGCATTGTTTATTTGATCTTAGTTGCATTTATTATTGATTCCCATCATCAAAAATTCAAAAATATTTTTTAAAACTATGTCTTTTCAAGTCAATAATACAAAGAATTGAAGAATCAGAACATTCAGCAGAGAAATCAAACAGAAAAAGCTGGGCGTTCAAAACGCCCAGTGAAGAAGGAAAACTGGCGTTTAAACGCCCAGCCAGGGCCCAAAAAGGTAGAGATTTGGGCGTTAAATGCCAGAATGGGCACCATTCTGGGCGTTTAACGCCAGGATGACACTAGAAGGAAGATTTTGTTTTTAATTCACATTTTTTTCAAGTTTTCATATTTTTTCAAAATCAAATCTTTTTTAAATCATATCTTTTCAATCATATCTCTTTCAAAATCAATTTCTTTCCATTTTATATTTATTTTTACTATTTTAAAAAATCCTTGCTTTAATTCAAGATTTACTTCAAAAATTTTTAATTTGTTACTTGCCTATTAAGAAAGGATCAAATTTTAAATTTTAGAATCATATCTTCTAATTTCTTGTTAGTCAAGTAATCAACTTTAGTTTTAAAACTTTCTCTTTTTAATTTGATTTTCAATCATATTTTCTCAATCATATCTTTTCAATCACACCCTTTTTCAAAATTAATTTTCAATCATATCTTTTTAATTTCTGATTTCAAAATCTTTTTCAAAAAATCACTTGATTTCTTTCCCAATCTTAGTTTTCGAAAATCTCAATCAAATTTTCAAATTTCTTTTTAATTATTTCAAAATCTTTTTAATTTAATTTCAAAAATTCTTCCCCTCTTCTCACATCCTTCTATTTAAAGGACTAACACTCCTCCTCAAGGTACAATTCGAACTCCCTGCTTCTTTATATGTTCGAATTCTCTTCTATCTACCTCCTCCTTCTATTCTTCTTTTCTTCTGACACTTCAAGGAATCTCTATACTGTGACATAGAGGATTCCATACCTTCTTGCTCTCTACTCTTTCATATGAGCAGGAGCAAAGATAAAAGCATTCTTGTTGAAGCTAATCCTGAACCTGATAGGACCTTGAAGAGAAAGCTAAGAGAAACCAAAACACAACTCTCTCTAGAGGGCCTAACAGAGCTCTTCAAAGAAGAAGAAACCATGGCAGTCAAAAACAACAACAATGCCAACAATGCAAGGAAGGTGCTTGGTGACTTTACTGCACCTACTCCTGATTTCTATGGGAGAAGCATCTCTATCCCTGCCATTGGAGCAAACAACTCTGAGCTTAAGCCTCAATTAATTTCTCTAATGCAACAGAATTGCAAATTTCATGGACTTCCATTGGAAGATCCTCATCAGTTCTTAGCTGAGTTCTTGCAAATCTGTGACACTGTCAAGACCAATGGGGTTGACCCTGAAGTCTACAGACTTATGCTCTTTCCTTTGCTGTAAGAGACAGAGCTAGAACATGGTTGGATTCACAACCTAAGGAAAGCCTGAACTCTTGGGAAAAGCTATTCAATGCCTTCTTGGCAAAGTTCTTTCCACCTCAAAAATTGAGTAAGCTTAGAGTGGAAGTCTAAACCTTTAGACAGAAGGATGGTGAGTCCCTCTATGAAGCTTAGGATAGATACAAGCAATTGATCAGAAGGTGCCCTTCTGACATGCTTTCAGAATGGAGCATCATAGGAATCTTCTATGATGGTATGTCTGAACTAACCAAGATGTCATTGGATAGCTCTGCTGGAGGATCTCTTCATCTGAAGAAGATGCCTGCAGAAGCTCAAGAACTCATTGAAATGGTTGCAAATAACCAATTCATGTACACCTCTAAAAGGAATCCTGTGAATAATGGGTCAACTCAGAAGAAAGGAGTTCTTGAGATTGATACTCTGAATGCCATATTGGCTCAGAATAAAATATTGACCCAACAAGTCAATATGATTTCTCAGAGTCTGTCTGAAATGCAAGCAGCAACAGGCAGTACTAAGGAAGCTTCCTCTGAAGAAGAAGCTTATGATCCTGAGAACCCAGCAATGGAAGAAGTGAATTACATGGGGGAATCCTATGGAAACACCTACAATCCTTTATGGAGAAATCATCCAAATCTCTCATGGAAGGATCAACAGAGACCTCAACAAGGTTTCAACAACAACAATGGTAGAGGAAATAAGTTTAGCAATGGCAAGCCTTTTCCATCATCTTCTCAGCAACAGACAGAGAATTCTAAGCAGAACCCCTCTGACTTAACAACCATTGTCTCTGATCTAATCAAAACCACTCAAAGTTTCATGACTAAAACAAGGTCCTCCATTAGAAATTTGGAGGCACAATTGGGTCAGCTGAGTAAGAAAATTAATGAACTCCCTCCTAGCACTCTCCCAAGCAATACAGAAGAGAATCCAAAAAGAGAGTGCAAGGCCATAACCACATCTCACATGGTCGAACATGGAGAGGAGGAAGAGGCAGTGATTCCCACTGAGGAAGACCTCAATGGACGCCCACTGACCTCCATGGAGTTCCCTAATGAGAAACCATGGGAATCTGAGGCTCATTCTGAGACCATAGAGATTCCATTGAATTTACTTCTGCCTTTCATAAGCTCTGATGAGTATTCTTCCTCTGAAGAGGATGAAGATGTCACTGAAGAGCAAGTTGCTAAGTACCTTGGAGCAATCATGAAGCTAAATGCCAAGTAATTTGGTAATGAGACTTGGGAGAATGAACCTCCATTGCTCATCAAAGAACTGGATGACTTGACTAGACAGAGATTACCTCAAAAGAGACAGGACCCTGGAAAGTTCTCAATCCCTTGTACCATAGGCACCATGACCTGTGAGAAGGCTCTGTGTGACCTAGGGTCAAGCATAAACCTTATGCCTCTCTCTGTAATGGAGAAGCTAGGGATTATTGAGGTACAAGTGCAAGAATCTCACTAGAGATGGCAGATAATTCAAAGAAACAAGCTTATGGACTTGTAGAAGATGTCTTGGTAAAGGTTGAAGACCATTACATCCCTGCTAATTTTATAGTCCTAGAGACTGGGAAGTGTATGGATGAATCCATCATCCTTGGCAGACCCTTCCTAGCCACAGCAAAAGCTGTGATTGATGTTGACAGAGGAGAATTGATCATTCAAGTGAATGGAGACTCCCTTGTGTTTAAAGCTCAAGGATATCCCTCTGTCACCATGGAGAGGAAGCACGAAGAGCTTCTCTCAATACAGAGTCAAACAGAGTCCCCACAGTCAAACTCTAAGTTTGGTGTTGGGAGGCCACAACCAAACTTTAAGTTTGGTGTTGAACCCCCACATTCAAACTCTAAGTTTGGTGTTGGGAGGTTCCAACATTGCTCTGAACATCTGTGAGGCTCCATGAGAGCCAGTGTCAAGCTATTGACATTAAAGAAGCGCTTGTTGGGAGGCAACCCAATCTTTACTTATCTATGTTAAATTTCTATTTTCTATTGTTATTTTATGTTTTCTGTAGGTTGATGATCATGTGAAGTCACAAAAACAATTGAAAAAGAAAAAACAGAAGGAAAAATAGAATGAAAAACAAAACACCCTGGAGGAGATAGTTACTGGCGTTTAAACGCCAGTAAAGGTAGCAGAATGGGCGTTAAACGCCCAGTCTGGCACCATTCTAGGCGTTTAACGCCAGAAAAGGGCACCAGACTGGCGTTTAACGCCAGGAATGGGCAAGAAGCTGGCGTTAAATGCCAGAAATGGGTAGCAGCCTGGCGTTTAACGCCAGGATTGGCAGAAAGGGGCGTTTTGCACGCTACTTGGTGCAGAGATGAGATATCCTTGACACCTCAGGATCTGTGGACCCCACAGGATCCCCACCTACCCCACCACTCTCTTTCTTCTTCACCCATTCACCAATCACCTCAATACCTCTTCCCCCAAAACCCCTCACCTATCAAATCCCACCATTCTCTTCACCACTCACATCCATCCTTCATAAAACCCCACTTACCTCACCATTCAAATTCAAACCACTTTCCCTCCCAAACCCACCCTCTATGGCCGAACCATACACACCCCTCTCACTCCTATATAAACCCATCTTCACTCCTTCATTTTCACACAACCTAAACAACACTTCTCCCCCTTGGCCGAAACACAAATCCCCCTCCATCTCCTCTATTTCTTCTTCTTCTACTCCCTTCTTTCTTCTTTTGCTTGAGGACGAGCAACCTTCTAAGTTTGGTGTGGTAAAAGCTAAAGCTTTTTTTTTATAACCATTTATGGCACCAAAGGCCGGAAAAACCTCTAGAAAGAGGAAAGGGAAGGCAAAAGCTTCCACCTCTGAGTCATGGAAGATGGAGAGATTCCTCTCAAGGGTGCATCAAGACCACTTCTATGAAGTTGTAGCCAAGAAGAAGGTGATCCCTGAGGTCCCTTTTAAGCTCAAAAAGGGCGAATATCTGGAGATCCGACAAGGGATCCCACTCATGGACAAGAGCATGAGGAAACTCCTCATCATGAAATCCCTGAGATACCTCAAGGGACACATTTTCCTCCACAAAACTATTGGGAGCAAATCAACACCTCCCTAGGAGAATTAAGTTCCAACATGGGACAACTAAGGGTGGAGCACCAAGAGCATTCCATCCTCCTCCATGAAATTAGAGAAGACCAAATAACCATGAGAGAGGAGCAACAAAGGGAAGGAAGAGACATTGAGGAGCTCAAGCACTCCATAAGACCTTCAAGAGGAAGAACAAGCCGCCATCACTAAGGTGGACCCGTTCTTTAATTTCCTTGTTCTTTATTTTCCTGTTTTTCGAATTTTTATGCTTATGTTATTTATGTTTGTGTCTTTATTACATGATTATTAGTGTCTAAGTGTCTATGCCTTAAAGCTATGAAAATGAATCCATCACCTTTCTTAAATGAAAAAATGTTTTTAATTGAAAAAGAAAAAGAAGTGCATGAATTTCAAATTTTAAAACAGTTTAATTATTTTCATGTGGTGGCAATACTATTGTTTTTCTGAATGAATGCTTGAACAGTGCATATTTTTGAATTTGATTGTTTATGAATGTTAAAATTGTTGGCTCTTGAAAGAATGATGGGAAAAGGAAAAATGTTATTTGATAATCTGAAAAATCATAAAATTGATTCTTGAAGCAAGAAAAAGTAGTGAAAAGCTTGCAGAAAAAAAAAGAAAAGAAAAAAAAAGCAAGCAGAAAAAGCCAATACCCCTTTAAACCAAAAGGAAAGGGTGATAAAAAAGATCCAAGGCTTTGAGCATCAGTGGATAGGAGGGCCCACAGGAATAAAATCCTGGCCTAAGCGGCTAAACCAAGCTGTCCTTAACCATGTGCTTGTGGCGTGAAGGTGTCAAGTGAAAACTTGAGACTGAGCGGTTAAAGTCGAGGTCCAAAGCAAAAAGAAGAGTGTGCTTAAGAACCCTGGACACCTCTAATTGGGGACTCTAGCAAAGCTGAGTCACAATCTGAAAAGGTTCACCCAGTTATGTGTCTGTGGCATTTATATATCCGGTGGTAATACTGGGAAACAAAGTGCTTAGGGTCACGGCCAAGACTCATAAAGTAGCTGTGTTCAAGAATCAACATACTTAACTAGGAGAGTCAATAACACTATCTGGATTCTGAGTTCCTATAGATGCCAATCATTTTGAACTTCAAGGAATAAAGTGAGATGTCAAAACTGTTCAGAAGCAAGAAGCTAAAAGCCCCGCTCATCTAATTAATACTGATCTTCATAGATGTTTTTGGAATTCATTGTATATTCTCTTCTTTTTATCCTATTTTATTTTCAGTTGCTTGGGGACAAGCAACAATTTAAGTTTGGTGTTGTGATGAGCGGATAATTTATACGCTTTTTGGCATTATTTTTAGTATGTTTTTAGTATATTTTAATTAGTTTTTATTATATTTTTATTAGTTTTTAAATAAAAATCACTCTTCTAGACTTTACTATGAGTTTGTGTGTTTTTCTGTGATTTCAGGTATTTTCTGGCTGAAATTGAGGGACCTGAGCAAAAATCTGATTCAGAGGATGAAAAAGGACTGCAGATGCTGTTGGATTCTGACCTCCCTGCACTCAAAGTGGATTTTCTGGAGCTACAGAAGCCCAATTGGCACGCTTTCAATTGCGTTGAAAAGTATACTTCCTGGGCTTTCCAGAAATATATAATAGTCCATACTTTTCCCAATATTTGATGGCCCAAATAGGCGTTCCAAGTCAGCTCAATAATTCTGGCGTTTAACTCCAAAACTGGCACAAAAGCTGGTGTTAAACGCCCAAACTGGCACAAAAGCTGGCGTTTAACTCCAAGAAAAGTCTCTACACGAAAATGCTTCAAAGCTCAGCCCAAGCACACACCAAGTGGGCCCGGAAGAAGATTTATGCATTAATTACTGATTTCTGTAAACCCAAGGCTACTAGTTTTCTATAAATAGGACCTTTTGCTATTGTATTTTCAGACAATCGGGGGGAATTAACTTTTGATACACTTGATATACTTTGATAGACCTTTTCACGTTTGGGGGCTAGCCTCACAGCCATGCCTAGACCTTTTTCTTATGTATTCTCAACGGTGGAGTTTCTAGACACCATAGATTAAGGTGTGGAGCTCTGCTGTTCTTCATGAATTAATATAAAGTACTATTGTTTTTCTATTCAACTCAAGTCTATTTCTTCTCCAAGATATTCATTCTTTCTTCAACTTGATAAATGTGATGATCCGTGACACTCATCATCATTCTCACCTATGAACATGTGCCTGACAACCACCTCTGTTCTACTAGCAATGGCTTGAATGCGTATCTCTTGGGTTTCTAATCTAAGATTGGAACCTTCGTGGTATAGGCTAGAATTATTGGCAGCCATTCATGAGATCCAGAAAGTCTAAACCTTGTCTGTGGTATTCCGAGTAGGATCTGGGAAGGGATGACTGTGACGAGCTTCAAACTCGCGATTGTGGGGCGTGTGACAGACGCAAAAGGATCAATGGATCCTATTCCGACATGATCGAGAACCGACAGCTGATTAGCCAATGTTGTGACAGAGCATCAGGACCATTTTCACTGAGAGGACGGGATGTAGCCATTGACAACGTTGATGCCGAACATAAAGCTTGCCATGGAAAAGAGTATGAATGATTGGAAGAAGGCAATAGGAAAGCAGAGGTTCAAGGGGAACAAAGCATCTTCATACGCTTATCTGAAATCCACCAATGAATTGCATAAGTATCTCTATCTTTATTTTATGTTTATTTTCATCACCTTAAACTCCATAACCATTTGAATCTACCTGACTGAGATTTACAAGATGACCATAGCTTGCTTCAAGCCGACAATCTCCGTGGGATCGACCCTTACTCACGTAAGGTTTATTACTTGGACGACCCAGTGCACTTGCTGGTTAGTTGTGCGGAATTGTGACAAACTGTGATTCACGTTTGAGAGCACCAAGTCTTTGGCGCCATTTTTGATGATCACAATTTCGTGCACCAAATAACAAATAAACTTCTCTAATGGTTGGGTTGCCTCCCAGCAAGCGCTTCTTTATTGTCTTTAGCTGGACCTTACTGAGCTTTAATCTAGTCTTAACTTTGAACATTCTTGCTCAATATTGCCTTCAATAAAATGCTTGACTCTCTGTCCATTAACAATGAGCCTCTTATTAGAATCAATATCTTGAAGCTCTATATAGCCATATAGTGACACACTTGTAATCACATATGGTCCCTTCCACCGGGATTTCAGTTTCCCGGGAAACAATCTGAGTCTAGAGTTGAACAGCAGAACCTTCTGTCCTGGCTCAAAGACTTTGGATGACAGTTTCTTGTCATGCCACCTTTTTGCTTTTTCCTTGTAAATTTTTGCATTTTCAAAAGCATTGAGTCTGAATTTCTCTAGCTCATTCAACTGTAGCAATCTTTTCTCTCCAGCTAACTTAGCATCAAGATTTAGGAATCTAGTTGCCCAGTAGGCCTTGTGTTCCAGTTCCACTAGCAAATGGCATGCTTTCCCATACACAAGTTAGTATGGAGAGGTCCCTATGGGAGTCTTGAATGCTGTTCTGTATGCCCACAGAGCATCATCCAGACTTCTTGCCCAATGCCTTCTGCGGTTATTCACAGTCTGTTCCAGGATTCTTTTAAGTTCTCTATTTGAGACTTCAGCCTGCCCATTTGTCTATGGATGATACGGAGTCGCCACTTTGTGGTTAATTCCATATCGGACCAGAGCGGAGTCAAGCTGTTTATTACAGAAATGAGTGCCCCATCACTGATCAGTATCCTAGGGACACCGAACCTGCTGAAGATATGCTTCTGAAGGAACTTCATCACTGTTTTAGTATCATTGGTGGGTGTTGCAATTGCCTCCACCCACTGAGATACATAATCTACTGCCACCAGGACATAAGTGTTTGAGTATGATGGTGGGAAAGGCCCCATGAAGTCAATACCCCATACATCAAACAACTCAATCTCTAAGATCCCTTGTTGAGGCATGGCATAACTGTGAGGCAGATTGCCAGCTCTTTGGCAACTATCACAGTTACGTACAAACTCTCGGGAGTCTCTGTAAATGGTAGGCCAGTGAAAGCCACATTAGAGGACTCTTGTGGATGTTTGCTCACTTCCAAAATAGCCTCTATATTGTGATCCATGGCAATGCCATAAGATCTTCTGTGCCTCTTCCTTGGGCATACATCTATGGATTATTCCGTCTGCACATCTCTTAAAGAGATATGGTTCATCCCATAAGTAGTACTTTGCATCAGAAATCAATTTCTTTATTTGCTGCTTGCTGTACTCTTTGGGTATAAATCTTACAGCCTTATAGTTTGCAATGTCTACAAACCATGGTGTTTCCTGAATGGTAAATAGTTGCTCATCTGGAAAGGTTTCAGAGATCTCAATAGATGGGGAGGACGCCCCTTCTACTGGTTCTATCCGGGATAGATGATCAGCTACTTGGTTCTCTGTCCCTTTTCTGTCTCTTATTTCTATATCAAACTCTTGCAAAAGCAACACCCATCTTATGAGCCTGGTTTTTGAATCCTGCTTTGTGAGTAGATATTTAAGAGCAGCATGGTCAGTGTACACAATCACTTTTGATCCTACTAAGTATGATCTAAACTTGTCAATAGCATAAACCACTGCAAGCAGCTCTTTTTCTGTGGTTGTGTAATTTTTCTGTGTGTCATTTAGAACATGGCTGGCATAGTAAATGTGTGTCATTTGGAGAAGCCTTCTTAAAGCGGTTACCATCAGCACTTGCAGGTGTCTGATCCCTCATTGGCATTTGAACGCCAGGCTTGGTGGCTGGATGGACGTTTAACGCCAGATTTCCTCCCCTTTCTATCATTTGAACGCCAGAACTGGACATAGACTGGGCGTTTAACGCCAGTTTTTCACCCTTTTCTGGTGTTTGTACGCTAGAACTGGGCATCCACTGGGCATTTAATGCCAGTTTTTCACCCTTTTCTGGCGTTTGAATGCCAGATTTATTCCTCTCTGGGCTTTTACTGTCTTCAGAGGGATTTTGGGTAGCAGGTTGCTCATTCTCTGTCAGCTGTTCTTTTCTTGGCTTTCTGCTGCTTTGAGTTGAGGTCTTTAATGTTTTTCCACTTTTTAATTGAACTGCTTGGCACTCTTCTGTTATTTGTTTTGATAACTACTGTTTTGTCTGATTTAATTGTGATTCCATATCCTTATTAGCATTTTTGGTTTCTTGTAGCATCTCCTTAAATTCTGCTAACTACCTTGTTATAGAAGATAGTTGCTGATTGAGTTCAGCAACTTGTTCCTGAGGACTAAAATCAGTTGATACTGCCTTAGCTTCTTCTTTCATAGAGGACTCACTACTTATGTACAGATGCTGATTTCTAGCAACTGTATCGATAAGCTCTTGAGCTTCTTCAATTGTCTTTCTCATGTGTATAGATCCACCAGCTGAGTGATCTAGAGATATCTGAGCTTCTTCCGTAAGCCCATAGTAAAAGATGTCTAACTGCACCCACTCTGAAAACATTTCAGAGGGGCATTTCCTTAGCATCCCCCTGTACCTCTCCCAGGCATTGTAAAGAGACTCATTATCCTCTTATTTAAAGCCTTGGATGTCCAGCCTTAGCTGTATCATCCTTTTTGGAGGGAAATATTGATTCAGGAATTTGTCTTACAACTGTTTCCATGTTCTTATACTTGCTGTGGGTTGGTTATTTAACCACCTCTTAGCTTGATCTTTTACAGCAAATGGAAATAGTAACAGCCTGTAGACATACTGATCCACTTCTTTATCACGTACTGTGTCAGCAATTTGTAAGAACTGTGCCAGAAACTCAGTAGGTTCTTCCTGTGGAAGATCGGAATACTGGAAATTTTGCTACACCATGATAATGAGCTGAGGATTTAACTCAAAACTGCTTGCTTTGATGGGAGGTATACAGATGCTACTCCCATATGCAGTCGTAATGGGGTTAGCATATGACCCCAGAGTCCTTTTAGACTGTTCATTTCCACTTAGGTCCATGATGGAGAAAAGGGAATTGATGTGAATTGCAAATAAAATATGTTTTATTTTTATTTTATTTAATTAAAAGCAAACCGAATAAATAAAAAAAGAAATAAGATAAAATAAAATAATTAGAAATTAAAATATAAATTTCAAAAACTAAAATAATTACTTAATTAAGAAGATTTGAAAAACTTTGGATATGATTTTTGAAAGGGATTTTGAATTTTGAAATTTCAAAACTAAGATAAGATAGAATAAAAATTTTCTAAAATAAAAATCTGAATTTTAAATGAAATTTTCGAAAATTCAATTAAATAAATATGAAATATATTTTTGAATTAAATGAGGAAAGAGAAAAATAATAAAATGACACCAAACTTAGAATTTCTGGATCAAAACAAAGAAGACAAACAGGAAAACTTTTAATATCAAGATGAACACTGAGAGCAACTTTTGAAAAAACATTTTTAAGAAAACAAAAACACAAAGGACACCAAACTTAAAAATTTTTATACTCTGAGCACTAATAATTCAAAAAAAAATGAAAGAGAAATAAACTTATGCAATTGACGCCAAACTTAAAATATAAAATTTAACTCAAACAGAAAACTAAATTATGAAGTTATGGGTTTTGAAAATTTTCGAAAATAATTTCGAAAAATAAAATAAGGATTTTAAAATTTTAACCAAAAACAATAATAGAAGACTCTAAACCAAAAAGAAAATTTTTTCCTAATCTAAGCAACAAAATAAACCGTCAGTTGTCCAAACTCGAACAATCCCCGGCAACGGCGCCAAAAACTTGGTGCACGAAATCACAATCACACTTTTTCAATTTCGCACAACTAACCAGCAAGTGCACTGGGTCGTCCAAGTAATACCTTACGTTAGAAAGGGTCGATCCCACGGAGATTGTCAGCTTGAAGCAAGCTATGGTTATCTTGTAGCTCTTAGTCAGGATAGCAACAGTAATTCTTAGTTTTAATTGAAATAAGTAAAAGAACATGGATTAAATGATACTTGTTATGCAGTAGTGGAGAACAGGTTGAGGTTTTGGAGAAGCTCTGTCTTCTGAATTTCTGCTTTCCTACTGTCTTCTTCTTCACGCACGCAGGTCTCCTTCCATGGCAAGCTGTATGTTTGTGGATCACCGTTATCAATGGCTACCAGCCGTCCTCTCAGTGAAAAGGGTCCATGTACATGGCTAATCATCTGTCGGTTCTCACTAATGTTGGAATAGGATCCATTGATCCTTTTGCACACTGTCATTGCGCCCAGTATTCATGAGTTTGAAGCTCATCACAGTCATCCCTTCTCGGATCCTACTCAGAATACCACAGACAAGATTTAGACTTTCCGAATCTCAGGAATACTGCCAATTAATTCTAGCATATACCACGAAAACTCTAATCTCACGGATTTGAATGCTCTGTTATCAGGAGAGGCAGTCAAACTCGTGAACCAAGAACCCAAGAGATATACATTCAATCTAAGGTAGAACGGAAGTGGTTGTCAGGCACACGTTCATAGGTTGAGAATGGTGATGAGTGTCACGGATCATCACATTCATCATGTTGAAGTGCGAATGAATATCTTAGAATAGAAACAAGCGTGATTGAATGAGAAACAGTAGTAATTGCATTAATCCATCGAGACACAGCAGAGCTCCTCACCCCCAACCATGGAGTTTAGAGACTCATGCCGTAGAAGATACAAAATTCATATGTAAAATGTCATAAGGTCCATAGTAAGTCTCTAATAGTAGTTTTTATACTAAACTAGTGACCTGGGTTTACAGAAAATGAGTAAACTAAGATAGATAGTGCAGAAATCCACTTTTGGGGCCCACTTGGGGTGTGTTTGGGCTGAGCATTAAAGCTTTCATGTGCATAGGCTGCTCCTGGCGTTTAACTCCAGCTTTTGTGCCAGTTTTGGCGTTTAACTCCAACTTTTATGCCAGTTCTGGCGTTTAATGCCAGAATAGGGTAGAAACTTGGCGTTAAACGCCAGTTTGCATGATCTCAACTCGGGCAAAGTATGGACTATTATATATTTCTGGAAAGCCCAGGATGTCTACTTTCCAACGCAATTGAGAGCGTGCCAATTGGGCTTCTGTAGCTCCAGAAAATACATTTCGAGTGCAGAGAGGTCAGAATCCAACAACATCTGCAGTCCTTTTTCATCCTCTGAATCAGATTTTTGCTCAGGTCCCTCAATTTCAGCCAGAAAATACCTGAAATCACAGAAAAATACACAAACTCATAGTAAAGTCTAGAAATATGACTTTTGCATAAAAACTAATAAAAATGTGCAAAAAAATTAGCTAGATCCTACTAAAAACTATATGAAAATACCCCCAAAAAGTGTATAAAATATCCGCTCATCATTAGTGCCACTAACGTGGGCATTAATGTGGAGAATGAAGGGGAGCCAACGCTAGTGCCACTAACATTGTCACTAACATTGGAAATGGCCTAAGATACCCACG
Source organism: Arachis ipaensis (assembly GCF_059453495.1). Classification (NCBI taxonomy): domain Eukaryota; kingdom Viridiplantae; phylum Streptophyta; class Magnoliopsida; order Fabales; family Fabaceae; genus Arachis; species Arachis ipaensis. Next base: position 103,077,386 of record NC_142442.1, on the reverse strand, counting down.
TTAATGCCACTAACTTGGGTATTAACGTGGAGCAGGGAGAGAAGAGCCAACATTAGTGACACTAACTTTGTCAATAACGTTGGAATTGGCCAAGAAGCCCACGTTAGTGCCTGGTAAGGTTAGTACCATTAATGTTATCAAAGGTTAGAAAAGGCTACGTTAGTGATCACGTTAGTGTAACTAACGTTGGGGTTAACGTAGCTCAAGAGGGTTGGGACGTTAGTGACAAAGTTAGTGTCACTAACGTCTTCAAACCAGAATTTATACTTAACGTTAACCACACTAATGCCTTGACTAACGTGAATCATACTTGACTCAACTTATTTCATGCAAGCTTAGCTAAGCCCGTTGAGATTGTAACTGCTTCAACTATGCTTAAAGGCCCACATCCAAAGACTTGCAGACTCAACTGAATATCAGAGAAGTAGTATATATATAGAGGTAGTTTTGAACTAGAAAGGGAATTAGGACCTGGGGATCCAGGATTGTAAACACTCGGTATTTTACTTTCTCTGTAATTTAGTTTTACTTTTAATGTACTTTTCATTTTCATTTTCCATTCCCAGAGCTACGAACAACTAAACCCCTTTCATTGGATTAGGGAGCTCTGTTATAATTCAATGGATCGATAATAGTTTTCACTCTTCTTCTACTTTCTTTAAGTTTCTGCACTTTACATTTTGGCATTTAATTTCAGCTATTTACATTTTGTGTCATTTACTTTTTTCGCTGTTTAGTTTTCTTCAATTCTCAAACTAATTTGTGCTTAGTTCAACTAGAATACTCCTCTAATTAAAGTTGCTCAACCAATCAATCCCTGTGGGATTCGACCTTACTCTATTGTGAGTTTTTACTTGATGATAATTTAGTATACTTGCCGAAGGGAATTTTGTAGAGATACAAGATTCTTAGCATCAAGTTTATGGCGCCATTGCCAGGGATTGATTTTGCATTGACAATAATTAAATTAGAGGATAACTAGGTTGAGCAATTTCTTTTCCTTTGTTGAATTGTTTTGTTTTTGTTATTTTACTTTCAGTCTCAGCACTTTTACTTTTATTTTATTGCTTATTTACATTTCTGCATAACTAATCCACTAACTATTTGATAAATTGCACCACTCACACTAACCATAATCTTAACAACAGTGATTCCTTCACTTTTCTCTTGCTTGTGTGATTTGCTGATTGTATGACAGGTAGAAGAAGAGGAGCTTCAACCTCCTTTGAATATAAACCTGAGAGGAACTTCCTTAGACTAAGGAGTGAAGCAAGAGGAAAGAAGGTTACTAGTGCAGAGGAAGAAGAAGAAGACTTGGATATGAATATAGAGGATGATATGGAGAACCATCATGAGGAAGAGGTGCATAATCATGTTATAGAGGGTGTAGCTAATCATGCTAGGCATGAGAGAAGAGTTTTAGGCTCTAACATCAACCCAAACCCAGGAAATTACGGAAGTAGCATCCTAAAACCAACCATTCATGCCAACAACTTTGAGTTAAAGCCTCAACTCATCACCCTTGTTCAAAACCATTGTTCATTTGGAAGTAGTGCCCAAGAAGACCCCAACCAACATCTAACCACATTTGTTAGAATATGTGACACAGTGAAATCTAATGGTGTCCATTCTGACACCTACAAACTGCTTTTGTTTCCTTTTTCTCTCAGGGACAAGGCAGCAAAGTGGCTAGAATCCTTTCCTAAGGAAAGCTTGACAACTTGGGAGGAGGTGGTGAACAAATTCTTGGCAAGATTCTACCCTTCCCAAAGAGTTAAAAGGTTGAGGGCTGAGGTACAAACATTCAGACAACAAGATGGTGAAACTCTCTAAGAAAATGCCCCCCGGACATGTTCAATGAATGGGTGCAGTTGCACATTTTCTATGAAGGTTTGTCACAAGAATCAAAGAAGGCTTTAGACCACTCTTCAGGAGGCTCTCTCAACAAGAAGAAGATAATTGATGAGGCCATTAACATCATAAAAACTATGGCCAACAATGAATACTTATATTCCTCTGATAGAAACTCAAACAGAGGGTTGATGGAGTTGAATCACATGCATGTATTGCTGGCTCAAAATTAGCTGATTACCAAACAATTGGCTGATCTCACCAAACAGATGGAGAGGAACCAAGTTGCAGCAGTCCAGATCCAACCACCAGCTCAAGAAAGGGTGAATGCAAAGGAAGAAGGTGATTGGGAGCAAGCCAATTATGTTGAAAACTCATCAAGAGAACCCTATGATCCATATTCCAAAACCTATAATCCTGGCTGGAAGAACCACGCAAACTTTTGGTGGGAAAACCAACCAAACCATAGCCAAGATCATAGACCTTACAACTCCAACCATTACAACAACTCCACCTACCAACAACCCAACCAAAGACCATATCAAGCCACACAAAGCACTTCTTCCCAGCCACCATATCAAACCCAAAATAACCAGTCTCAACCTCCATTTCCAACTCACCATTTGAGGATAGATTATCCTGGATTGAAGCATTGCTTGAAAATCTTTGCAAGGAGGTTCAAGACAATAGAACATTCAAGGATGAAGTAAGGTCTAGTATGAAAAGTCGAGGAGAAACATGATGAGTCCATATTTAATGGTATATTTTGACTCAATATAGATGGATTCTAGCACATGACCTCACACTTAAGCACCAAAATAGCATACTTTTGTGTTTTGTCCCTAATTTGATCCTAAATGTGAAAACATACAATTTTGTACTTTAATAGAGCAATTTAAGCCCACCTTTGTGTCATTCGATGCCGTGATCTAATTTGTGAGTGATTTCAGGTCATTTAAGCAAGAATGGATGGCCAAAAGTGGAAGAAAGCATGTACAAAGGAGAAAACATGAAGAAAACAAGGAAAAGCACACACAACAAAGTGTGCGTGCGCACAGCCCTGCATGTGCGCGCACAAGCAAGAATTTCCATGTGTGCGTACGCACAAGTCAATTTTCAGCCGCATGTGCGGACGCACACGTCTATGCATCCACACAGATCCCTGCACGTGATTTCACTAATAAGGCATGTGCTACACGAATTTGGAGGCCTCTTGGCCCATTTTGGAAGGCTGAAATGCTATTTTGGAGTGCTATATGAAGAAGAATCATCACTTATGAAGGGGGCCTCACTTAGATAGTTTGAGAGAGTAATTAGGAGTAGGAGTAGGAGTAGTATAGCATTTCTCTCTTAGGGTTTAATTTCCATTTCCATTTTTGCATTTTATAGCAAGCTTTGATTTTAGATTTTGCTTCTTTAATTGTATGTACTCTCAATTTCCACTTGAATTAAAGCACCTTTACTTTCATTTCCTTTTGGTTCAAGTTACTTTGTTCATATTGCAATTTTGTGTTTCTTGAAGTTTTGATTGATGAATTTTATATTTCATGCTTCCTTTATGTTTGACAGCTTGTTTATGTTTGGTTTTGTTGATAGTTGGTTATAGTTTTCCATTTTACTTTGCAATTTTTCATGTTTTACTTTTATGCATACAAGGTGTTTGTGAAAATGCCAACTCTAGATTTTGAGTAGATTTTCCCATCTTGGCTTGTGGTTTGAGTTCCTAGGATACTAGATTCATAATGTCCGACATTTAGTGGTAATTCTTGGGTAGTTAGTTGACTCTTGTTTCTATTGACGCTAGCCTCTTATCAACTAGTTTGGTATGTTAGTTAGGACTTATGGATTAAGGTCAATTATGCTTGCTTGACTTACTCCTCGATGGTTGGGGTTGACTAGGCGAGATTGACTCATCATAATTACCATAGTTGTGGTTATGGCGATGATAGGATTCCTTGGACACTCATTCCCAAGTCAAGGTTCTTTATTTCATCTATAGCATTTTCATTAAGTTTTGGTCTTATTTCTCTTTACTTGCATTTACATCAATTTTGAACATTGCTTAGTTTTTTTTAATCTTTAGTTCTTTGATTGCACAAAGCCCCTTTTGCCCCTCTTGACAACCGAAAGAGAAACATTTCATTTGCATTTCTATGGAGAATGAACCAAGGTTTAATTACTCTCGGTTATATTTTGTATTGAATTGGAATATTTGATTTTGGTGTTAATTGGTCTAGACTATACATTCAACGATGGAATCCTATTTTTGTAGAAATCTAGATCGACGATAAATGCCTAACGTCAAATTTGGCGCCGTTGCCGGGGAATGCAAACGGTGTTATATCTTTTGGTTGTTGTAAATATGTTAATAGTGTAAATAGCTTTTTTTAGTTATTTGGTTGGTTTTATTAGTAGGATGTTGTTTATATTTTCTATGACTTTTTCATACCATCACCATAATGCACCCTAATGGAACCCAGAAACTTACCTTTATAATCACCAATCTTACACACCATCCCCTCACTACATACAAACCCAAAACCTTTACCCTCATGAGTTTAATTGTCAACCATCATCACCTCAATTCTCATCTTCATATATGGATCAAGCCACACAAGAAGTACTTTTGATGCTCATTCAAGAACAACAAGAGTTCCAGAAGAAGCAAGAGCACATCATGTCTACCTTAGCAAAAGCTTTGGGTCATTTAGCTTCATTGCGTTCATGCCACAAGGAAGAAATTCTAGTGGATGAATGTGTAGAACCGAGTGAAAAGTGTGGAGTGAAAGAAGAATTGAAAAATCAAGAAGAAGATGTCAAGTCACTACATGAAGTGCAAAGGGAGATAAATGAAGAGTGGGTAGGAATTGATCAAGAGGATTCCATCATTCAAGATTTTTTGTCCAACTTAGGTAATTCCTCCTATGACCTTCATAGGCCTCCATTATCAGATTCGGAAGTAGATGTTGATGTGGACTTCGCACGACCAATTTTTGACTTGACTGATGATGAAGAAGATTTAAATGAGGTTGAGGAAGATTCTATTCACCAAGAGGTGAGGATAGTTAAGCAAGAACGAACTGAGCGGGTGAAGACTTCTCTAACAAGATTTCTAGGCCCACACTAATATGCCGTTTTAAAAACGGATGGTCAACTTCGAATCTTTCTTGGAGTAGTGGATGGTGAAGAGAAGAATGTTGATTGGCCAAGAAATAAGAAGTTCATCAAAGGAGCCAACTTAGCATTTGGAGCTCAATTATGGTGCAAGAGTCAATATAGTGGATTCCGGGGAGTGCACAAGTATATCAACGGTGATAGAGAAACTCAAGTATGGGATCCAGGCATATGTTTCAAGAATCAATACTTGAGGATCCTAGTTGCTAGCTTGAAATCTCTTAAGGGTTTGACACAATTCATTTGGGACCCCGGAGGTCGAATCAATAGCAAACTTGGTTGGAGATTCAAGGAGGAGTGGAAGCATAAGCCTCTCTAACAAGGATCTCCTCACCAAGTCTAACTTAAGACTATAAACTAAAGCGCTAAGTGGGAGACACCCCACCATGGTAATATCCTTCTAACTTTCTCTCTTTTACTTTTTGATGTTTGTTGGGTAATTTGAGTAGAATAATGTGTTTATGGAGTTTTATGATGTTTTGGGACTTGAAAACCTGTTTTGGATGTCAAAATTGATGCCTTAGAGGCAGAATTTTTGTTGCAGGAGCAGAGACCTATGCGTCCACACAGCCTTGTGCGTCCACACAGTTCCCCTGTTTTTCAGTTTTTGTGCGTCCGCACACCATCGTGCACACGCACAACCGCCAATACTCCCTCTGTTCGCAGCACGCGCACGGCTTGTGAGTGTGCATGCCACCTTCTTTTTCCCTTCTATGTGACCGCACACCATGCGTGCGGCTGTACACGTCCCCTTTTCAGAAAAAAAGCCTCTTGTGCGAGCGCGTCACTCTGTGCGCTCGCACAGCTTGAACAATACCCCGTGGCCGCAGCGCACGCACAGGCTGTGCATGTGCACCCACCCCCCTTCCCTCTCCCGTGCGCTCGCACACCCTCCTGTGCGGCCGCACAGGACGCGTTTCACCTTCTGCCCGCAGCGTCCGCATGACCTGGTGCACATGCACACCCCCTTCTTTCTCCCTGTGTGCGTCCGCATACGAGCTTGTGCGTCCACACAGGTCACTTTTCAAACATTAATTCGAAAGAAAGGGGACTCGCGCTTCAATTCCTTAACCTCCTCCAACCCTTTCTTCTTCTCTCTGAGACCACTCAACCCTTCTCCTTCACACCATTACCCCCTCCCTCCGCGACCAGCCACCTCCGCGACCACCGCATCGCCGTCGCCTCTCTTTCTCTCTCTCCTTCTTTCTTTTTCTTCTTCTCCTCTGTTCTACACTTCCCCTTCTCTCTTTCTTCCCTGTCTCTACCTCCGTGCAAGTGCGCAGCCCTAGGCCACGCATCCTTGTTCTGGCAAGCAACTGCCAGCAACGGCAGACCCCTGTGCCGTTGCGCCCCACTCTGTCTCGCCCTCACCTTCCTTCAATCCTTCTTCTTCTACATTACAAGTTCCAGCCCTGTTTCCCTGCCCTGATTTCTAATTATCTGGATTGAAAGTGGATGTTGATACTAACTGAGCATTTTGGATTGCTTTCTGGACTGTGTAATTGATAAACCACTATTTTACGGTTTATCTTATGCTCAATTGAGTGGATTTTATCAATCTTTCATACACTTATTCATACTAATTGCATGGTTTTACATTTTCCTTCCTAATCTTGTGCTATGATTAAAAACATGCTTCTTTGGCCTTAATTTTGCTATGTTTAATCCCCTCTTATTACCATTCGATGCCTTGATATGTGTGTTAAGTAATTTCAGAGTTTATAGGGCAGGAATGGCTTAGAGGATGGAAAGGAAGCATGCAAAAGTGGAAGAAACACAAGAAATTGAAGGAACTGCTAAGCTGTCCAGCCTGACCTCCTGGTACTAAATCGACCATAACTTGAGCTACAAAGGTCCAAATGAAGCATTTCTAGTTGCGTTGGAAAGCTAACATCCGGGGCTTTGAAATGATATATAATTTGCCATAATTGCCACGCTATTAGGCGACACACATGCATGGATCACACGCACGCGTGACCTGGAGAAAATTCAATCTACGCGTATGCATGGACGACGCGTACGCGTGACAGTGCCGCGTGCTGGACGTATCAGAAATCGCTGGGGGCAATTTCTGAGCTATTTTTGACCTAGTTTTCGGCTTAGAAACCACAGATTAGAGGCTATAGAGTGGGGGAATCAAATCATTCATTCATCAATTCACAATTTAGGTTTTAGATGTAGTTTCTAGAGAGAGAGGCTCTCTCCTCTCTCTGGGTTTTAGGATTTCTCTTAGGTTAGGTTTACTTCTTCTCAATTGATACTTGATGCAAGAGAAAAGTCAAAGCATGGGTACATGACATGAAGAGCATGTTGCATCAAGCTTAATCAATAATTGACACAAACAAGATTATTGATAAGCATGATAGCATTTGGTCCCATCCTAACTCAATGATGATGAGGTACAAAAACAAGGGATCATGAGTCAGGAAGGACTAAAGCACTAATCTTGTGTGTAGAGTAAATATTACAATTAATGCCAAACAAGTCACAAAGCACCAAGAGTAACCAAGAAGTTTTCAACAATTGAGTAAGAGCTTTCAACATCATTATTAAAATAAGAAACTTAGGAAAGAAGATAAGAACAACCTATAAAAACAAAATTAAAATGCAATAAATGAAAATAAGCAAATGCAATAAAAGAAATTGGAAGAATATTTTTTTTACCAGTGCGGACGCGTCATGCACGCTTCCGCGCTGATGCGCAGTTAGCCAAAGGACTCGTACGCGCCAGGTGCGCGCACGCGTGGGTTGCAGGCACAGAATAGGCACAAACTGGGCATAACTCTCTGGAACATGTACCAAGAGGGCAGGTGGTGCTATCGGCGCGCACGCGCACAGCGTGCGTGCGCTCGCATTACGCAATTAGAGTTAAGGGCGCGTACGCGCCAGGTGCAAGCATGCGCGGGTGGTTTGTGCCTCAGGCATGGTGCTGGCACAGTGTAGGCGCAACTCTCGGGTCAATGTATGGGGGGATAAATTTTTGCATCCACGCGTACTCATACATGACGCGCCCGCGTGGATGGTTGAAAATGCTTGAGGCGCGCGTACGCGCGGGTTGGTGCTCTGTTGTTCAAAATTTTTCTATGTTTTGCACCAATCCAAGCATTCCAAACCTCTAAACAGCTACCCAAACACCATGAAACCTTATTTAACCTACTAAACTACCAATTATACTCAATAAACTCAACAAAATATGAAATTAAACTAATTACCAATATGTACAAAAGGGAAAAATGAAAAGAATTTACCATGGTGGGGTGTCTTCTACCTAGCACTTTTACTTATTGTCCTCAAGTTGGACTTATGGGGAGCTCCTCCCAAGGTGGCTTATGCTTGAAGCTATCCTTAAACATCCACCAATGCTTGAATCTCCAATAAGCTTTAGTCTTCAAAGATGATAATTCCAAGCCTTGATGGAGTTCCACACAAGCCATGTGCTCCCAAAATTGGTATTCATATATTTTCGGATCCCAAATCTTGTTTCTACACCCATCTTCAAATTGATCATCATGATTCCACTTGGGTGTCATGACCTTAGAATTCTCAGAGAAGTTTCCAAAACATTCTCCTAGACCCATGCAATTTGGTTCTACACCAACCATTGCTATTCAACTTTGAGCATGCAACCATTATGAACTTAAAGTGATGTTTCCAACCACTACACAACTCTCTCCTACTCTTAACTCCATAAAGAGGTCTAAGTTGACCATCATTTTCAATCAAACCATATTCAAGTGAGAAAGTAAAGATTAAGGATAAGAATTTTACCCACTTGAATGTTGTGTAGGATAGTGACTTAGGAAGGGGGACCTCCCCACACTTAGCCAATGCGAGGTCTACGCCCTTGTGCTCCTTCTTGACTACCTCCACCTTTTTACAATTTTCCTCAACTTCAACCTCTTTCTCTTGGTGGCTTGCTTCCAATTAAATTTCTTCTTCATTGCTCACCAAGGGTATGGGAGGTGAGGTATCTTCTTCTTCACTCTCTATGTCAAGCCCAACGGGAGAGGATTCAATTGTACATAAGAATTCATCAATGATTGAATCCATCTCTTGATCAACCTCTTCAAAGTTTTCCACCATGATATGCCTTGGAGGTTGTACACCCTCCTCAACATCAACATCAAGCATCTTGGAAGAGGGCTCTCTAATTCTATATTCCCATGGACTTCCAACATATCCTAGATCTTCAACCACTTCTTCCTTTTCAATTGTCTTAACTTCCTCCTCTTGTTGCACTCCTTGCTTCAACTCCTCTTCTTCACATTGAAGCTCTAAACTCACTCCCTCACTATGCTCCTTAATTGCTTCTCCACATTCGTCAATGGGAGTGCCTTGGTTGCTTAGGCTTAGTTGGGAGGATACCATGTTGATAACGGCTTCCGCTATGGTAGCTATCTTGGCTTCTAACTCCTTGAACTCCTTTTGGTTCTCTTCTTGCCTTCTAATGTAAGAAGTAACACATTGTTGGAGAGAATCATCCATTGGAGGTGGTGTGGAGGAAAGTTTCATAATTGGAAGTTGGTTCATCTTAGTAAGGGTAAGGAGGTGGTGTATATTGAGGTGGTTCTTGAGAGTAATTGTGTTGGAATGGTGGTGGTTCCATGTGTGGTTCATATGGTTCATAAGGTGGTTGGTATGGTGGATAAGAATTAGGGTCATAATGGGGTGTTTGGTGGTAGGGAGCTTGTGAGTAAGGTGGTTCAAAGTCATGTTGAGGGGGTGGTTCATAGGAATGTGGTGGTGGTTGTTGACAATTGCAATAAGGGTCACCACATCCATTAGATTGATATGCATTAGGATTAGAATTATACCCATAAGAAACCAGAGGGGGTTGTTGCCAAGAAGGGTGATCAATCCTTTGAGGCTCTCTCCACCTTTGATTGTTCTATCCTTGATGCATGTTACCATTGTAGTTCCCATTTCCTACAACATAATTTGAGCCAAACTCATAGCCAAAGTGAGGATGAGAATTTATAATAGTAAGTAAAAACAAAAGCTAACAAAATAAGCAACAAAGTCCTAAACTTAACAAAAACTAACAAACAAGCAAAAGACAAACATATTCACAATATTCACAATAGCCAATAATGTAACACCATCGCAACTCCCCAGCAACGGCGCCATTAATTTGATAGTGAGAATCGTTGTCGGTCTAGATTTTCTTCCTAAAGAAGGGAATTACTTCGTTGTAAGCATAGCTCCAAACCAACAAACAACTCTCACATCAAATTAAAACATGATTTTGTCACAAGTACAAACCCCAATGAAAATTAACCGGAGTATTTAGACTCCGGGTCGTCTCACAAGGAATTACAATGAAGTGATCAACTATTGGCTATGAAAATGCAAGGGGGTTTGATTTTATATTTTTGCAAGAAATTAAATGACAAGAAAAGTAAATTAAGCAAGTAACTGAAGAAGGCAATTAATAAAGAGAGACATTCATGGCAAGAATTGAGATCATAGGCTTTCTATCCTAGTCATGCAATGATTAATTCATCTTATTTAGTCAACTCCAACACATAGGGAGAAAGTCAAACAAGATTAATCAATCATACCACAATAATAAACAAGAATTTATCTTATTTCGTCATCTCCAACATTGGAAGAAGATATAGGTTATCTTCCATGAGAGAAAGTCAAACAAGACTAGTTAATCTCAAATCAAAAGTCCTAATCAACTCACTAATTGAATTAGCAAAAGATTAGCGTCATTGAAAATGATATTAACTAACAACTCTAGATCACCAACATAAGTTGGGTTTTCATGACTCAAGATTGCATAATTACTCTTTCCAAGCCAAAAATGCTCAAAATCTACTCTAAAGCCCAACCAAGCATTTTATTAAACACTTGGAAGGAATAAAAAGAAAGCATAATAAATGACAAAAAATAGTAAAATCTACCAACTACAAATTGCAAGGAAAGTAAATCAACAATTCAAATCATCAATTAAAAGAACATCAACATTAAATTTCATTAAATGTAAACAAGATCCAAGATAAGTATTCATAAACATAAAGAGACATAAAAGTAAAATTAACACAAAAACTAAGAAGAATAGAGTAGTAGGAACAAGAAATTGTAAAGAAAATAAGATGAGAACATGGAATTAAGCTTAGATCTAAGATGGATTAACCTAACCTAATTCTAGAGAGAAAAGGGAGCTTCTCTCTCTAGAAACTAACCTACATGATGCTATACTACCAAACAATTGCTCTCCCCTTTGCCCAAGCTTGACTTCTGCATGAAATAAAATCAGAAATGGGTTGGATTGGGCCCAAAATGAGCTGCAAAATCGCTGGGGGCGATTTCACTTTAGTCGGCCACGAGCAGCATCGGCACGCACTCGTACATGGGACGTGCACGCCCCTAAATGCGAAGCAACATATAGAAAATTTAATATCATTTCGAAGCCCCGGATATTAGTTTTCCAAAGCAACTAGAACTGCCTCATTTGGACCTTTGTAGCTCAAGTTATGGTCGATTGAGTGCGAAGAGGTCAGGCTTGACAACTTTACGGTTCCTTCATTTCTTCATGAATTCTCCCACTTTGCATGCTTTTCTCCTCACCTCTTCCATCCAATACTTGCCTTATGGACCTGAAATCACTCAACAAACATATCAAGGCATCGAATGGAATTAAAGTGAATTAAAATCACCAATTTTAGGGCCTAAAAAGCATGTTTTCATATTTAGGCACAAATTAAGGGAGAATTGCAAAACCATGCTATTTCATTGAATAAATGTGAGAAAAGGTGAGAAAATCCCCCAAATTAAGCACAAGATAAACAACAAAATCGGGGTTTATCAAGGTCAGTCCTTGACTTCCGGAGGTAAGCTTTTTCTCTCTTAAACACCAACATTTGACTCTTTCTTTTGTTAGATATGATAGATTGCATGATAATAACTGTTTGAACGTATGTTTTGCTTGGTTAAAGTAATGAGTTTCCTTTCAAGACCCTTTTTATAGCATTTCACTAATTTAAATTGATAATTTGTGCTAAACTTGTTTGAAGACTGTAAATTGGAACATGAATTATAGCTAACAACACACAAACATGTGAGATTTGAGCTTAATTACATGGTTACACTATTTAACCATAATATTCCATTCTTGTGTGTTCTCTTCTCTATGATTGCAATCTATATTTTGTTCCATTCTATATGTCCATTTTTTAGTGTATTTACATGCTTGCATATATATGATTGAGGCCATTATTTTTTATTAGCTCACTCATCCCAAATAGCCTACCATTTCAATTACCTTTGTTTGCCACTTTGAGCCTTTTAATCCCCTTTTGTTCTATATTTTACCACATCACTAGCCTTTAGTGGAAAAATAATTAATTACCCCAAGTAAATCTTTGGTTAGCTTAAGTTAGAGGTTGTGTATTAATTAAGTGTGAGGAACTGTGGGAACTTGGGTTGATGAAAGTGTACAATGTTCTATTGACAAAATATTGGAAATTTGGGTACCTACTCATGTGAGATCAGAAAATTAAAAATCCATGTGTATTGACATGTTATGTTTGCTTTCATGTTCATAAAAAAATTTAAACCAAAAAAATATTTAAATAAATAAATAAATAAATAAGGGGAAAAAATTACCCCAATGTTAAGTTTAATGAAGGATCAATGCATATGATAAAATTAAAAATTTGGTACATGAGTATGTGATACAAAAGTGGAAATTATGGGTAGCTAGGCATGATTTTGGAATTACATAGAGTGTGTGTGTTAGGTGAGAGCTTAGGTTAATCAAAGATCCATATTACAGCTCACTTGGCCATACATATATCCTTACCCTTACCTTAGCCCCATGATGACATGTCATCATGTCATATTTTTCTATACTTTTTCATACAAGAAATTGATGATTAGTACTTAAATATTGCATGATTTTGTGCTTAAAAGGTATATTTCCTTGATCTTTTAATTTTATAAACTTTGTAGGAAATAAGAAGAAAAAGAAGCAAAAAAGCACAAAATAAGCTCAAAAGAAGAAAAGAAAGATTTTAGGGCACACTTTAAAGTTTGAGCATGCTTTGGAACCTTAGGCCACGCTTTTAAAAGCGTGGTCCATGACCATGAAGCCTTGGCATTAGTAACATGATACATTAGTATTAATATCTTATGCATGCATTACCATGAATTGATAATTAAAGCATTCATGCATGAAACATTTATTACTAATGCCTATTGGCAAATCAAGCTTTACGTTAATGTATTGGCATGAGTAAGTAATATAATAAAGTATGAATGAATGAAATGAATGAACGAGTAATTGGCATTACTAGTAATTGGCATCATGCATGCATTTAATTATTAATGCCATCATGAACCATGCATTATTAACGCATTGGCAATATTAATTGAGAATGAATGAAATGAATGAACGAGTAATTGGCATTACTAGTAAAGCCAATGAAAGCAAAGTTAAAGCAAGGAAGCAACGTTCATTAAGCAAGAGAGCGCTAGCGTTCATTAAACATTGAGCGTTCACTTTGGAAGTGAGCGCCACGTTCACTTTTTGAACTTTTGCGTGAATTCAAGCTTGGGAGGCAAGCTCGGGCCATCCCACACACTAAGGGCGCTCAAGGTTTGAGCGTAGCGTTCACTAAGGGAACGCCCATGAGGAAGCACTCAACCAAAGGAAGCCAAGCGCTCAAATTTGGAGCGCAGTGCTCAATAAGCGAGCGCCAACCAAGAAAGGCACGCACCAAATTGGCGCACTAAAGGGAATGAACGGGGCGTTCACTTTCCCAACTGAACGCTCCACTGGACCATCACCATGCCAACCCTGACCCACTTATTCAAGGTCAAATCCAAATCACCCCATTTAATTGAAGCCCCAAAGCAAGCAAAGCCCATTGACATGATTCAAAGGCACAAGAAAAAGCTAGATTAGGAATTTTATTTAAATTCTAATTTGTTTTCAATTTTAATTTGATTTTAATTTTGTAAAGACTATATAAAGGCATCAATTCCATTTCATTGGGAAGTTCGGTTGGGCTGCCAGGCAGCAGTAGGAGTAGGATTAGGAGTAGAATAAAAGGCTCTCCCTTGATACACTTTAATTCTTTTGCACTTTTACATTTCAGTTATATTGAATTCAGTTTATGAAATTCCAATCTTCTGCTATAATTTCCTCTTCTAATACAATTTCCTTTTCTGCAAATTTTATGTTTCTGTTCATGTTCATCAATCTGGTTTACTTTTCATGCAATTTAACTCTTCTGCAATTGTTCTGAGATATGGTTTACTGCTTCCTTTAAATTCCCTACACCCAATTCCCTTTACATTTGATGCAATTTACGTTTCTTGCTCTTTAATATTCTGCCATTTACTTTCTGTATTTTACAATTCCTGCAATTTATGTTCTGTTACTTCAATTTCATCCAATTCACCACTGTTAGCTTGACTAAACTAATCACCTCACTAAAGTTGATTGATCCATCAATCCCTATGGGATCGACCTCACTCTTGTGAGTTATTACTACTTGATGCGACCCGGTACACTTGCCGACGAGTTTGTGTGGACATCGAATTTCCACCCATCAAGTTTTTGGCGCCGTTGCCGGGGATTGATATAGATCGACAATGATTAAGTGGGTAAGAAGTCTAGATTAAGCATTTTGCTTTGTTTTTGTTCTTTTAATTTTCTATTTTCTGCTAAAACCAAGGTGTTTGAGTTATTGCCTCACTAAGAAATTCTTCTCTATGACATGAATTTCAACTTTTACTGGTGATGTATTTTACAAAATTCAAATGGAGTTCAACTCATCTTGTGATCAAACAAGTTTTATGGGATATTACCCACCACCACCAATTGACTATTCTAATGGTGGCTGGGAACATCACTAAGAAATCACAAATTTTGAGCACTCCAATCAATGGAGATATGCTTCAGAGCCACAAGATGAGCAAGACAAATTCATGGAATATTATCCAACACCACAAAATGATTCATATCAGTATCCTAATGGTGGCTGGGAGTATCACCAAGAATTAATAGATTCTAAGCAACCCAATCAATGGGGATATGCTTCAGAAATTGACCAAGCAGATCACATGAGATACTGTCCAGAATCACAACATGATTTATGTCATTATCCTCATAGTGACTGGGCATATCAACAAGAGTGTGAACAATCAATTGAAATGAATTTCCTTCCAGAGCCACAAAGTGAATCACACTGTTGTGACACTGACACAAACTATGGCTGGGAAGGGAATTTTAATGCTCCATATGATACTCATCAAGAGACATCATCACTGGAGTGTGCTTTCAATAAATTCATGCAAAATTGTCCCCCAATGCAACAAGATGATCCATACTATGATGAATTCCACAATTCTTCAAGTTGTGATTGGGAGGATCAAACTCAGACAGCACTCAATATGTCATACTCCATTAATCAAAAGCCATTATCACTTGAGCAAACCTTCAATTCATTCATGCAAAACTATCCAACCTCACCTCCCAGTTTCTCATATGAAAATCCTTCATCACTTGATGATGCCTCAACACAAAGTTTCCTCCATGATCCATACCAACCACAAAATTCGTTCCACAATTCAGAAAATTCATTTCATGCCCCTCAAAACATCATCACAATACATTCATGCCCACAAAATCTCTCTCAACCTTCATCCCTTAAGCTAATTTGAACAATACTTACAAACATCCATAGACTCTTGGAAAGAACAAGAAACCCTTTGTAATAAGATGGATGGATATTTGGAGCAAGCAAGGAGAAACAATGAATTGCTAAGCAAGGAAGATGAAGATTAATTGGTGGATGTGAAGGAGGAAGTAGAAGAGCAAGATGAAAAGGCTACTGTATCAAGTGAAATTTCAATGGAGGAGGAGGTTGTGGAGGTATATGAGCCAAGGATTCCATATCCACAGAGGCTAATTGAAGTGACAATGGAACATGAAGATTCCCTCCCAAAGGACTTAATGGAAAATCATGAAGAAGAAATGGAGGAAGACAGTCAAGGAGATTCACATTCAATTGAAACAGAGAATTACATACAAGATGAGTTCATTGAACCACAGTTTCAAGAAGCTTTTGACGAAGATAATGCTCCACCACTCACACAACCACCAAGTCTTGAAATCAAAGAAGTGAAGGCAACTGACAACAACACCGAGAAGAGGATTGTGACTAACCCACAATTGATCATATCCATGAAGAAGAAAAGGTCAACTGCAAACAATCCCCCCTGATCCAGAAATCAAGACAGGGGACACTAGCTGGTTCATCTCTCCCCTTGAGGTCATTCCTCTTAACAAACTGGAAAAAGAGGAAGAAAGTGACGAAAAACATGTCAAGCTAATAACACTAAAAGAGCGCTTGTTGGGAGGCAACCCAACCTTAGGTAACATTTCATTTCTCTGCTTGGTTTATTTTCTTTCTTTCCTTTGTTTAAATTTCAATAAATTGGCATATGATTACATTCTAAGTTTGGTGTTGCCCTGCAACAATTTTTTTTCAATATTTCTGGATGATTGCATCAAATCAAAAATGAAAGTGTCACACTGAGATTCTAAGTTTGGTGTGCCACTTATTTTCTATGCAATTTATTTAGCAACATTATTTGTCTGCATAATCATAATGCCTCTGTAGTTTTATTCTTTTCTTTTGGTTTGACACTTTGTTATTCTATTTACTTTAGTCATTTCTTTATTTTTAATGCTTTTATTTATTTTGCTCCTTGACTGTTTTTGTTAAATACCTCACCAAGAAATCCTTACTCATGACAGATTCTTTGCTTCGTGATTGTATTTAACATATAACAGTTCCCTTTGTTTAGTTTTAGTTCAAATAAATTGACATATGGTTGCATTCTAAGTTTGGTGTTGCTATGCAACAAAATTTGATCCCAATCCATACTAGATACTTGCATCAATTCTAAGTGAAAGTGTCACACTAAGTTTAGTGTGCCACTTATATTTTTAAGCAATGTATCATCTTATGTTTGCAATCACAATGTCTCTGTTTCCTGTGCCTTGATGGTTATTTTTTATTTTGCTTGCTTAAACACATGTACTATTAATATTTCATTGTGTAAGACACTCATGATCCATCTTAGCCCCATTACCACTGTTATAATTGTTGCTTGAGGATGAGCAAGCATTCTGAGTTTGGCATGGGAAGGGGAGGAATAGGAGGAAAAGGACAACAACAAGGAAGATGAACTACAAGGTGGTAACGCTCCTTTCTCCTCCTACTTACTTCCAGCATTGTAAATTTCATGATTATCTTTATCTTCTCAGTATGCATGTGTGGTATGAATAAGCATAGCCTGAATTTTGAATTGTAACATGTTGTTGTGACATTATGACTACCATCTTGAATTTTGTGAGTTCAAAAGCAATAAAGCATCATGGTTATAAACAAACAAGGTCATTAAAGAAGAATGCAGCATATAAGCATACAAGTTTTGGAAAGCTAGTATGATTAATTGTTGCTCAATTGCATTAGATTTTATTTAATTGAAGTTTTCATCTAGGACATTTTATGAAATTTTTGAAATCATGAAAACTTTGAAAGAAGCAAATGCAAATAAGGCAAGAAAGAAAAAGGGAAAGAATGAGAAAGCTGAAGGCTCTGAGTACCAATGACAATTAAGTTGTTAAGTACTTGTGGTGTTTATGTATCAGGCAAAAAGCTTAAAAATAAAACACCTAGAGTCAAGGTTAGGCTCAAGTGCAAAAGCACTCCCTCAAAGCTCAAGGCTTTGAGCATCAATAATTAGAGAGTCAAGCAAAGAAACAAATGAGCTTAATGAAGTCCTCTAATTAAATACTTGTGGAGCTTATGTATCAAGTGGTAATACTTGAAAACAAAGAATTTAGAATCGTAGCTTTGTTATCAACTCATGGAGCAAAGCATCCAAAAGGAGAAGCTAAAAAGAAAATCAAAAGCTGTTTCAAGGAAGAAATATAAGGAAAAGATTTCATAAAATAAGCTAGATAGAAGCATCAATCATCTATTTCTTTTGTGACTGTAGCATGCATAGAAAACTAGCCAACCATGAACATTAACTTACTATTCTTCTCACCTTAGTTTGTCAAAAATTACTGCATGATTCTTTTCTTGCTTGGGGACAAGCAAGGTTTAAGTTTGGTGTTGTGATGACATGTCATCATGTCATGTTTTTCTATGCTTTTTCATACAAGAAATTGATGATTAATGCTTAAATATTGCATGCTTTTGTGCTTAAAAGGTATATTTCCTTGATCTTTTGATTTTATAAACTTTGTAGGAAATAAGAAGAAAAAGAAGCAAAAAAACCACAAAATAAGCTCAAAAGAAGAAAAGAAGGATTTTGGGGCATACTTTAAAGTTTGAGCACGCTTTGGAACCTTAGGCCACGCTTTTAAAAGCGTGGCCTATAACCATGAAGCCTTGGCATTAGTAACATGATACATTAGTATTAATATCTTATGCATGCATTACCATGAATTGATAATTAAAACATGCATGCAGGAAACATTTATTACTAATGCCAATTGGCAAATCAAGCTTTACGTTAATGCATTGGCATGACTAAGTAATATAATAAAGTAAATTAAAGCATGCATGCATTTAATTATTAATGCCATCATGAACCATGCATTATTAACGCATTGGCATTATTAATTGAGAATGAATGAAATGAATGAACGAGTAATTGGCATTACTAATAAAGCCAATGAAAGCAAAGTTAAAGCAAGGAAGCAACATTCATTAAGCAAGAGAGCGTTAGCATTCATTAAACAATGAGCATTCACTTTGGAAGTGAGCGCCACGTTTACTTTTTGAACTTTTGCGTGAATTCAAGCTTGGGAGGCAAGCTCGGGCCATCCCACACACTAAGGGCGCTCAAGGTTTGAGCGTAGTGTTCGCTAAGGGAATGCCCATGAGGAAGCGCTCCACCAAAGGAAGTGCTCAACCAAAGGAAGCCAAGCGCTCAAATTTGGAGCGCAACGCTCAATAAGCGAACGCCAACCAAGAAAGGCACGCACTAAATTGGCGCACCAAAGGGAATGAACGGGGCGTTCACTTTCCCAACTGAACGCTCCACTGGAGCATCACTAATTCCTACAATTTATGTTCTATTGCTTTAATTTCATCCAATTCACCACTGTTAGCTTGACTAAACTAATCACCTCACTAAAGTTGCTTGATCCATCAATCCTTGTGGGATCGACCTCACTCTTGTGAGTTATTACTACTTGATGCGACCCGGTACACTTGTCGGTGAGTTTGTGTTGACATCGAATTTCCACCCATCACCCCATAACAACCTTGAAAAGACCTCATGATGTTTGCATTTGTATACTAAATTTTTGTTGATTGGTTAGATGAAGAACAAAGTTTAGAAAGAATGACTAGAGAAGAGTAGAGTGAATTAAACCTAGACACTTGAGCGATTAGAGTGAATATCCACTACTAGTGAAGGTTCCATACTTGATTCTATGTTCCCTGCTTTCATGAGCTGTCCTCTTACAAGTTTACTTTTCTTTTATTGTGTGATTTAAATTAGTGGAATCTGATTTGTTTTTGTCTTGTAGAACTTATTTACTTTTAACCAAGTAGACAGAATCATCATGGCATATAGTTGCATTCATAGGTTGTATCTCATGAGTCTTACTTTCCCCCATTCATTCTTTTTATCTCCTTGAGCTTAGCATGAGGACATGCTAATGTTTATGTGTGGGGAGATTGATAAACTACTATTTTATGGTTTATCTTATGCTCAATTGAGTGGTTTTTATCAATTTTTTGCACACTTATTCATACTATTTGCATGATTTTACAATTCCTTCCCAATTTTGTGCTATAATTGAAAACTTGCTTGCTAAGCCTTTAAATTGTGTATTTTAATTCCCCTTTATACCATTTGATGCCGTGATCTATGTGTTAAGTGCTTTCAGGCTTTATAGGGTAGGAATGGTTTAGAGGATAGAAAGGAAGCTTGCAAAAATGGAATGAGCACAACAAATAAAGGAGACAACCTGCGAGAAGTGACGCGCATGCATGGCTCACGCGTGTGCGTGAATTGGAGTTCGCACAGCGATGCGTGCACATACCTGACGCGTACGCGTGACACGCAAAGTTGACTAGTGACGCGTACGCGTGGCTGACGCGTACGCATGACATGCGCTACCTGCAGAAAACGCTGGGGGCGATTTTGGGCTAAGTTTGGACCTAGTTTTTGGCCAAAAAACATAGACTAGAGCCAGGGGACAAGTAGAGACTCAACAAACATTCTCATTCGCATAGTTTTTAGTTTTAGATTAGAATCTTAGAGAAAAAACACACTTCCTCTAGGTTTTCTACACACTCATAGTTTTTATAGTTTTCTACACACTCATTATTCTAGTTTGTTTTCTTATTCCTTTACTCTTTTGATTACTTATTAACCCTGTTCAGATACGTATGTTGCATTTTGGGATTTATTAATGCAAAGAAATATTTTTACTTTTAATTAATTTTCATTTCCTATTTTATTTAATTTATCATGTCTTCTTCTTATATTTCTGTGAACGTTATATTCATGTCAATGGAGTAGACTCCCAAATTTACTTGGGGTTTAAGTAAAAAGAGACCCTTGAGTTGGAATGCTCAAGAGATTAGTTAAATTGGAAGTTGTTGGCTAATTCTCTATTTACTAATGCTAATCCTTCCATAAGGAGAGGATTAGGACTTACGAATAAGAGTTAGCTCAATCACTTGACTTTCCTTTATTTAGTAAGGGTTAACTAAGTGAAAACAACAACCTCTTGATACTACACTTGAGCGAATTCCAACAAGGATAGAATTTCCAATTAATCCTTTCCCCGGTCAAGGCTTTTTATTTTGATTATATAAAACCTCTTTTAATTTATACTGCTTAATTTACAATTATTTATTTTTTCCATTTTCCAACTCTTAAAATTTCTCAGAAAACTCTCGATTAATAAAATAGCACCCTTTTGTCAACTCGTTGGGAGACGACCTGGGATTTCTACTCCTAGTATTTTTATTCTAAATTTGTGACAACCCTTCTAAATTGATAAGCGGATTTTCGTCGGTTAAGAACTGTACTTACAACACTGTTCTTACTATAATTTCTTAATTGGCTGATTTCCGCTCGCATCACGAAACCCTCACTAGGTGTGTATACACTCTCAACGCTCAGTGTTTAGGGTCAATTCACTCAAATCTCCTTCCAGTCATGCTTTCAAGGATTTACTTTTCATCTAACAATCAACAAACAAGTGATGCATGAATGCAATTATCATGAGGACTTCATATGGTTGTAATGGGGTTAGGGTAAGTGGTGCACGAAATTGTGATCATCAATGGCGCTAACAACTTGGTACGCACAATTGTAATCTCAACTCTTTATCACAACTTCGCGCAACTAACCAGCAAGTGCACTGGGTCGTCCAAGTAATAAACCTTACGTGAGTAAGGGTCGATCCCACGGAGATTGTCGGCTTGAAGCAAGCTATGGTCACCTTGCAAATCTCAGTCAGGCGGATTCATATGGTTATAGAGATTTTATAATTAAAAGATAAATAAAACGTAAAGTAAAGATAGAGGTACTTATGTAATTCATTGGTGAGAATTTCAGATAAGCGTATAGAGATGCTTCCATTCCTCCTGAACCTCTGCTTTCCTGCTGTCTTCATCCAATCATTCATACTCCTTTCTATGGCAAGCTGTATGTTAGGCATCACCGTTGTCAATGGCTACATCCTATCCTCTCAGTAAAAATGGTCCAATGCGCTGTCACTGCATGGCTAATCATCTGTCGATTCTCGATCATAATGGAATAGGATTTACTATCCTTTTGCATTTGTCACTATGCCCAGCACTTGCGAGTTTGAAGCTCGTCACAGGCATTCTTTCCCAGATCCTACTCAGAATACCATAGACAAGGTTTAGACTTTTCGGATCGCACGAATGGTCGTCCATGGGTTCTAACTTATACCACGAAGACTCTGATTAAGGAATCTCAGAGATACTCATTCAATCTAAGGTAGAACGGAAGTGGTTGTCAGGCACGCGTTCATAGGGAATGATGATGAGTGTCACGATCATCACATTCATATTGAGGTGCGAATGAATATCTTAGAATAGGAATAAGCTTGAATTGAATAGAAAAACAATAGTACTTTTTATTAATTCATGAGGAACAGTAGAGCTCCACACCTTAATCTATGGTGTGTAGAAACTCTACCGTTGAAAATACATAAGAACAAGGTCTAGGCGTGGCCGCGAGACCAGCCCCCATGATCTAAGAACTAAACGTCCCAAGATGTCTAATACAATAGTAAAAAGTCCTATTTATGCTAAACTAGTTACTAGGGTTTACAGAAATAAGTAAATGGTGCAGAAATCCATTTCTGGGGCCCACATTGTGTGTGCTTGGGCTGAGCATTGAGCTTTACACGTGTAGAGGCTTCTCTTGGAGTTGAACGCTAGTTTGTAACCTGTTTCTGGCGTTTAACTCCACTTTGCAACCTGTTTCTGGCGTTTAACTCCAGAATATAGCATGGAACTGGCGTTGAACGCCAGTTTGCATCATCTAAACTCAGGAAAAGTATGGACTATTATATATTTCTGGAAAGCCCTGGATGTCTACTTTCCAACGCAACTGAGAGCGCGCCATTTAGAGTTCTATAGCTCCAGAAAATTCACTTTGAGTGCAGGGAGGTCAGAATCCAACAGTATCAGCGGTCCATTGTCAACCTCTGAATCAGATTTTTGCTCAGGTCCCTCAATTTCAGTCAGAAAATACCTGAAATCATAGAAAAACACACAAACTCATATTAAAGTCTAGAAATGTGATTTTTATTTAAAAACTAATAAAAATATGCTAAAAACTAACTGAATTACACTAAAAACTATGTAAAAATAATGCCAAAAAGCGTATAAATTATCCACATCCTTTCCAGTGTCCAGGATTATGAAATCAGTAGGGATGTAAAGGCCTTCAACCTTTACTAACACGTCCTCTACTTGTTCATAAGCCATTTTCATAGATTTGTCTGCCATCTCAAATGAGAAATTGGCAGCCTGTACCTCAAGGATTCCTAGTTTCTCCATTACAGAGAGTGGGATTAAGTTTATTCCTGACCCCAGGTCACACAGAGCCTTCTCAAAGGTCATGGTGCCTATGTTACAGGGTATTAAGAATTTACCAGGATCTTGCTACTTTTGAGGTAATTTCTGCCTATCCAATGCATTCAGTTCATTGGTGAGCAAGGGAGGTTCATCTTCCCAAGTCTCATTACCAAATAATTTGGCATTCAGCTTCATGATTGCACCAAGATACTTCGCAACTTGCTCTTTAGTAACATCTTCATTATTTTCAGAAGAAGAATACTCATCCGAGCTCATGAAGGGCAGAAGGAGGTTCATTGGAATCTCTATGGTCTCTAGATGAGCCTCAGATTCCTTTGGTTCCTCTAAGAGACACTCCTTATTGGTCACTGGACGTCCCAGGAGGTCTTCTTCACTAGGATTCACGTCCTCCCCCTCCCTTGTAGGTTCGGCCATGATGGTTAAATCAATGGCCTTGCACTCTCTCTTTGGATTTTCTTCTGTATTGCTTGGAAGAGTACTAGGAGGAGTTTCAGTGACTCTTTTACTCAGCTGGCCAACTTGTGCCTCCAAATTTCCAATGGAGGACATTGTTTCATTCATGAAACTCACAGTGGCTTTAGATAGATCAGAGACTATATTTGCCAAGCTAGATGGATTCTGCTCAGAATTCTCTGTCTGTTGCTGAGTGGATGATGAAAAAGGTTTACTATTGTTAAACCTATTTCTTCCACCATTATTAAAGCCTTGTTGAGGCTTTTGTAGATCCTTCCATGAGAAATTTGGATGATTTCTCCATGAGGGGTTATAGGTGTTTCCATAAGGTTCACCCATGTAATTCACCTCGGCTATTGCAGGGTTCTCAGGATCATAAGCTTCTTCTTCAGAAGATGCCTCTTGAGTACTGTTGGATGCAGCTTGCATTCTATTCAGACTCTGAGAAATCATATTGACTTGCTGAGTCAATATTTTGTTTTGAGCCAATATAGCATTCAGAGCATCAATTTTAAGAACTCCCTTCCTCTGAGGCGTCCCATTACTTACAGGATTCCTCTTAGAAGTGTACATAAACTGGTTGTTAGCAACCATGTCAATGAGTTCTTGAGCTTCTGCAGGTGTTTTCTTTAGGTGAATAGATCCACCTGCAGAATGGTCCAGTGACATCTTTGATAGCTCAAACAGACCATCATAGAATATATCTAGGATGGTCCATTCTGAAAGCATGTCAGATGGACACTTTTTGGTCAGTTGCTTATATCTCTCCCAAGCTTCATAGAGGGATTCACCATCTTTCTATCTGAAGGTTTGAACATCCACTCTAAGCTTACTAAGCTTTTGAGGAGGAAAGAACTTGGCTAAAAAAGCCGTGACCAGCTTATCCCAAGAGTTCAGGCTATCTTTAGGTTGAGAGTCCAACCGAATTCTAGCTCTACCTCTTATAGCAAACGGGAAAAGCATGAGCCTGTAGACCTCGGGATCAACCCTATTGGTCTTAACAGTATCACAGATCTGCAAGAATTCAGTTAAGAACTGAAAAGGATCTTCAAATGGAAGTCCATGAAACTTGCAGTTCTGTTGCATCAGAGAAACTAGTTGAGGTTTAATCTCAAAATTGTTTGCTCCAATGGCAGGGATTGAGATGCTTCTTCCATGTAAATTGGAATTTGGTGCAGTAAAGTCACCAAGCATCTTCCTTTCATTGTTATTATTTTCGGCCATGTCTCCTTTCCTTTCGAAAATTTCTGTCAGATTTTCTCTAGAGAGTTGAGCTTTAGCTTCCCTTAGCTTCCTCTTCAGAGTCCTTTCAGGTTCAGGATCAGCTTCAACAGGAATGTTCTTATCCTTGTTCCTACTCATATGAAAAAGAAGAGAACACAAAAGAAAATATGGAATCCTCTATGTCACAGTATAGAGATTCCTTATGCAAGTATAAGAAGAGAAGAATATAAGAAGGAGAAGAGGAAAATTCGAACACAAAGAGGGAGATGGGGTTCGAATTTTTGGGTGGAGGAGAAGTGTTAGTAGATGAATAAATAAATAGAAAGAGATGAGGAAGAGAAGAATTCGAAAATTAAACAAAATAAAATAAAAATATTTTAAAATTAAAGTTAGAATTCAAGAATTAAAATTAAAATCAAATTAGATTGAAATTAAAACAATTAGTTAATCAAAAAGGAAATTTGAAAAAGAAGGAAGGGATTTTCGAAAATTAGAGAGAGAGTTAGTTAGGTAGTTTTGAAAAAGATAAAAATCAAGCAAAAAGTTAAGTGGTTAATTGAAAAGGATTTGAAAATCAAATTTTGAAAAGATAAGAAGTTAGAAAAGATTTTGAAATTGATTTTGAAAAAGATGTGATTGAAACTTATTTTGAAAAAGATTTGAAAAAGAAATTTGAAAAGATTTGATTTTTGAAATCAAAGTTGATTACTTGACTAACAAGAAACTAAAAAGATATGATTCTAGAGTTTAAAGATTGGACCTTTCTTACTAGGCAAGTAACAAACTTAAAAATTTTGAATCAACCACATTAATTGTTAGCATTAATTTCGAAAATATGAAATAAAAACAAGAAAAAGATTTTGAAAATAATTTTTGAAATTTTTCAAAAATATTAAGAAGGAAATTGAAAAAGATTTGATTTTTTTTGAAAAAGATTTGAAAAAGATAGAATTTTTAAATTGAAAATTTGATTTGACTCATAAGAAACAACTAAATTTTAAAAAGTTTTGAAAAGTCAACTCAAATTTTTGAAAATTTATGAGAGAATAAGGGAAAGATATTTTTTGATTTTTTTTTTGAATTTTAATGATGAGAGAGAAAAATATCAAAAAGACTCAATGCATGAGAATTTTGGATCAAAACACATGATGCATGCAAGAACACTATGAATGTCAAGATGAACACCAAGAACACTTTGAATGTCATGATGAACATCAAGAACTTATTTTTGAAAAATTTTCAAGAAAGAAAAACATGCAAGACACCAAACTTAGAAATTTTCAATGTTGAGACATTAATAATTCAAAAATGTATATGAGAAACAAGAAAAGACACAAAATAAGAAATTTTAAAGATCAAACAAGAAGACTTACCAAGAACAACTTGAAGATCATGAAGAATGCAATGCATGAATTTTCGAAAAATGCAAGAAAGAGATAAACATGCAATTGACACCAAACTTATGACTTGACACTAAATTCAAGCAAGAAACATCAAATTATTTTTTGTTTTATAATTTTATTAAATTTATTTGTATATTTTTCGAAAATTAAATTGGAAAAAGAGAAATAAGGATTTCAAAATTTTTAATAGGAATTCCAGGAATCTTGCACTGTTAGTCTAAAGCTCCAGTCCAGGAATTAGACATGGCTTACTAGCCAGCCAAGCTTTCAGTGAAAGCTCCGGTCCAAAACACTAGACATGGCCAATGGCCAGCCAAGCTTCAGCAGATACAAATCAGACATACAACAGCTGATACTTCATCCAACTTCATATGCTGATAAGTGGAAGCCTCGGTCTAAATGAATTAGACATGGCTTTTACAGCCAGCCAGGCTTCAACGTGCTTCACGAAACTCTAGAATTTATTCTTAAAAATTCTGAAGAAAAATATATTTTTGAAAAATATTTTTTTTCGAAAATAAGAATAATAAAAACAAAAAGGATAAAATTAAAATAAAATTACCTAATCTGAGCAACCAGATGAACTGTCAGTTGTCCAAACTCGAACAATCCCCGGCAACGACGCCAAAAACTCGGTGCACGAAATTGTGATAATCAATGGCGCCAACAACTTGGTACGCACAATTGTAATCTCAACTCTTTATCACAACTTCGCACAACTAACCAGCAAGTGCACTGGGTCGTCCAAGTAATAAACCTTACGTGAGTAAGGGTCGATCCCACGGAGATTGTCGGCTTGAAGCAAGCTATGGTCACCTTGCAAATCTCAGTCAGGCGGATTCAAATGGTTATAGAGATTTTATAATTAAAAGATAAATAAAACGTAAAGTAAAGATAGAGGTACTTATGTAATTCATTGGTGAGAATTTCAGATAAGCGTATAGAGATGCTTCCATTCCTCCTGAATCTCTGCTTTCCTGCTGTCTTCATCTAATCATTCATACTCATTTCTATGGCAAGCTGTATGTTAGGCATCACCGTTGTCAATGGCTACATCCTGTCCTCTCAGTGAAAATGGTCCAATGCGCTGTCACTGCATGGCTAATCATCTGTCGGTTCTCGATCATACTGGAATAGGATTTACTATCCTTTTGCGTCTGTCACTACGCCCAGCACTCGCGAGTTTGAAGCTCGTCACAGCCATTCCTTCCCAGATCCTACTCGGAATACCACAGACAAGTTTTAGACTTTTCGGATCTCATGAATGGTCGTCCATGGGTTCTAACTTATACCACAAAGACTCTGATTAAGGAATCTCAGAGATACTCATTCAATCTAAGGTAGAACGGAAGTGGTTGTCAGGCAAGCGTTCATAGGGAATGATAATGAGTGTCACGATCGCCACATTCATATTGAGGTGCGAATGAATATCTTAGAATAGGAATAAGCTTGAATTGAATAGAAAAATAATAGTACTTTGTATTAATTCATGAGGAACAGCAGAGCTCCATACCTTAATCTATGGTGTGTAGAAACTCTACCGTTGAAAATACATAAGAACAAGGTCTAGGCATGGTTGCGAGACCAGTCCCCATGATCTAAGAACTAAACGTCCCAAGATGTCTAATACAATAGTAAAAAGTCCTATTTATGCTAAACTAGTTACTAGGGTTTACAGAAATAAGTAAATGGTGCAGAAATCCATTTCTGGAGCCCACTTTGTGTGTGCTTGTGCTGAGCATTGAGCTTTACACGTGTAGAGGCTTCTTTTGGAGTTGAAAGCCAGTTTGTAACCTATTTCTGGCATTTAACTCCACTTTGCAACCTGTTTCTGGTGTTTAACTCTAGAATGCAGCATGGAACTAGCGTTGAACGCCAGTTTGGGTCATCTAAACTCGGGCAAAGTATGG
Organism: Arachis ipaensis; assembly: GCF_059453495.1. NCBI lineage: Eukaryota > Viridiplantae > Streptophyta > Magnoliopsida > Fabales > Fabaceae > Arachis > Arachis ipaensis. The sequence continues at coordinate 103,049,234 of NC_142442.1, read as the reverse complement.
ACTATTATATATTTCTGGAAAGCCCTGGATGCTTACTTTTCGACGCAATTGAGAGCGCACCATTTGGAGTTCTGTAGCTCCAGAAAATCCACTTTGAATGCAGGGAGGTCAGAATCCAACAGCATCAGCAGTCCTTTGTCAGCCTCTGAATCAGATTTTTGCTTAGGTCCCTCAATTTCAGTCAAAAAATACCTGAAAGCATAGAAAAACACACAAACTCATAGTAAAGTCCAGAAATGTGAATTTTATTTAAAAACTAATAAAAATATGCTAAAAACTAACTGAATTATACTAAAAACTATGTAAAAACAATCCCAAAAAGCGTATAAATTATCCGCTCATCAGTAAGGTAAGGTAAATATAGCCAAGTGGACTATAATGATTGAATCCTTGATTAGTTTAAGTATCCAACCCAACCTATATCAACCAAATCAAAATAAAATGCAATCCTAACCTTCCATCACTTTTTTTCACACACATTCATGTAAGCTCTTTCACTTACATCACATATGCATTCCTTATTCATTTCTTTTCTCTTTGGGGTAACTTTTGTCCCCTTTTTATGATTTATTTATTTTTTTTTGTAAAAGACAATGCATATGGTTCAATAGCTCATACATGAATGCACCCATTTTCCAAATTTTCAATGAATACCCAAATTAAACATTTTCTTTTACTACCAAAGTTTCTCAAAAGATTCCCCCACACTTAAATGTAACACACTCCTTCAACCGAAGCTAATCAAGGATACAATCCAAGGAAATTCATGGTTTTCCACTTAGGGTTGTGATATACTAATATCGAGAACAATGGGGTAAATAAAGCTCAAAGGGATTTAACAATGGTAGATACAAAGGGTAGGCTATTTGGGTAAGTGAGCTATTATCAAGGATGGCCTCAATCATGCTCAATGCAATTCAAAACATCAATCATTGGACATAAAGAATCAAGCAAAACCAAGATTACAATCATAGAAGAGATATATCACACCATGAACAAAATTAGGGGTTAAAAGATGTAACCACTCATTCAAGCTCAAAAACTCACAAGGTATTTGTTCTTTTCTCATCTATGTTCCAAAATAATCATTCAAGCAAGTTTGAAAAACAAATTTTCAATCAATTCAATAGAATGCCCTTAAACAGAATTCTTGGAAATCCTTGTTGTTTTTCACCAAAATTATTTCCTATATGTATGTATATTGTGATAGATGCAAAAAATTTTCAAAATTTCCTAGTTCTTTTCCTAATTTTCAACAAGTAAAAATTAACATGAACAATTAGGATATAATTGAACTAGGTGCTATACTATTCACATCATCCAATCACAACTTCTATTATAAAATATATACTAAGAAAAAGATGCAAAATGCAATAGATATAACTATGATATATATACCAAAAGAAAATGCAATGCAACAGTTAAAACACTCCAAATATGTACAAGAAACATAATAAAATAAAACAAAAATAAAGTGCAAAGTGTTCGGAAAAGGGAATTTACAGCCCGATAATGACGAATCCTCCGCCACACTTAAGCGTTGCACGGTCCTCCGTGCATGAATACGATCCGGGGAGAACGTCTCTCAAAAGCTTCCGCCTTTGGTTGGTGGATGCGGGGGCTTGGGTTTTGTGGAATTGCCAAGTTCCATGTATGCTCGGCATCTCCATCCTCGGTTTCTTCTTCCTCCCCCGGCTCTTTGCCTTCATGTCTCATCCTCAAAAAGAATGGATAAAGTATAATTAAGAATCAAAAGGCAAGTGGCACAAAAGGGTAAAGGAGTAAGCAAATAAGCATCTAATTGAGGAAGTTTGTATAGTGGTGTGGAATACACACAACGGCCAGTTAAAGTGGCATCCACACTATCAAAAGTAAGAATGAGTTTCTCAATTAAATGGCCTAAGATTCAAGCAATGAAGGAGCATCAACTAAACACATGCAAACTTAGGCAAGTACAACAAAAGTGAATTGAATGTAGGAATTATTGGATATTGAAGTTATGCAAGTGAAAGCGCAAGATTAATAGAAAATAGCACAATCAACAATAACCAATGCAATGACGAAGAGAACTACCAATTCATCCTTAAGAATAATCAAATAATCACATGGGAAGGTGCTTGCTACAAAAAGTGACAAGTCTTGATAAGAATCAACTCAAGTCAACTCAAACAAATGCAAAGCATTAGCAAGGAGAAAATACCTTGTGATGTGATTATATTGACTCAAAAATCATAATGAACAGGCAATTCCATTCAATTCACTGAATTCAATATGTACTTGTTAAAAATATCACCAAATAAGGGACAAAAAGTCAATTTCTAAATCAATTTGGTGCTAGCAACTCAAAGCATTAGAAGACATGTTACAATCATGTATGATAGACAACCAAAGCAGCTGGGATAAGTATTTGCTTTTGGTCAAATTCGTCTACAACAATAGTTTCCAATAAAGTATCGGGATGGCACCATATGAAACTCTCTATGGAAGAAGATGTCGGACACCATTGTGTTGGAATGACGATGGAGAAGCTAGTGTCTTAGGTTCAGACTTAGTGTAAGAAACTACTGAGAAGGTAAAGGAGATTCGTCGGAAGATCCAAACAGCACAAAGCCGTCAAAAGAGCCATGCCGATAATAGACGTAGACCCTTAGAGTTTAGTAACGGAAACCGTGTCTTTCTAGAAGTAACCTCGATTACTGGAATAGGTAGAGCCCTTAAGACTAAAAAGCTTAACCCACGATACATAGAACCTTTCCAGATACTTAAAAAAGTTGGTCTTGTAGTTTATCAAATAGTCCTTCCTCCTTATTTATCAAACCTTCATGATGTTTTTCATGACTCGCAACTTAAGAAATATATTCCCGACAAGAGTCACGTTTTACAACCACAGACAGTACAGTTATGAAATGATTTGACATATCAAGCATCACCGGTTCAAATCGTAGAAAGAAGTGATAAGCAGCTAAAAGGCAAGATTGTTCGCTTAGTCAAAGTAGCATGGGAACCAAGAGGAGAGGAAGAGCACACTTGGGAACTGGAAGATAAAATGAAAGCTGATTACCCGCATTTATTCCTAGGTAACTGAAATTTTGAGGGCAAAATTTTCTTTTAGGAGGGTAGAATATAACAACCCTGATTTTCGAGTACATGAGATCTTTTCTGAAAGTACGGATTTCTCCAGAAGATTAGTAAAGGGAACACCTCTGCTATATCATCAAGCATCTCAATCCTCATTATCATTATGTCATCCTTAATCTAGAACCTCCTTTGAGGCAAGCTCGATAATGCAATAGCGAAGAACCTAGTTTTTGAACCGTATTGGTTGGCAGTTTTGATTCTGATTTTCGTAAATAGTCTCTGTTTGACGAACTGGACTCAATTCATGAGAGGAAAGAGATAATAGTATAATATTATCATTATATTAGTATTAAAAAATGCTTGAATGATATTATAAGGTTACCTGGTCTATTTTTGTTAAAAACAGAAAATCGGTTTAACCGGGTTTACGGTTTACTGGTGCAGCTTAGCACCAGCACTCTCTGATGAATTTGGCAATGCTAAGGCCTCATTATACATGTTCTATTATCATAATAAATATGTTACTAGTGTCATTTATGCTAGTAGCTCAGAAAATAATTTTTAAAGATGTTTTTACGAGTGTTTCGGTACACCTAGTTTTAGTAGTTGTACACCAGAGATATTTTAATATTATTTTAATCCACCTCCAAGCCAACCAATCACAACTCACCTTACACCCCCAAGACCTCCAAGACTGTCTCATTTCATCATTTTGGCCGAAAATAACAAGAGAGAAAAGAGAAAAACTTTCATGAACACTTAATCTTCAAAGCTTGATTTCTTCTGAACTAAAACTTAAATCAAAACTTCGATTTTACCAAAATGATCCTCTCTTCTTCCTCTACATAACCATGTAACTTATCAAAGATGGAAATAAGGTGAGATGGCTGTCTCCCTCCCATTTCAATTCGGTTTTTAAGGAAAACCATGCAAAACATGTGTTTTCTTGATGTTCTTCCTTAGGAATCATGCTTAACTTGACTTGAGGGCCAAGAAACGTAAATTTCCAGCAAGTCTAAGGTGAGATATCTCTTCCTAACATACTGAGTGAGATTTGTTCAGTTGAGAGTTTTTGGATTTAAAGTTGTTCTTGATGTGATTTAGGAGGAAAAAGTGCTTAAGGACCACCTGAAAGTTTAACCGAATTAGGAGCAGCAAAACCAGGTAGGGATTGACGAATTTAATCTTGATTGATTGTGTTTGAGTTGTGTGATTATGATATGGTTTGTCTGTGCTTGAAATTGATTGTTTGTATGAGTAATTCTTGTTGAAATTTTGGTGAAAATTTGATGAAATTTGATGAAATTCAAGCTATGAATGTGTGTTCTTGTGGCTGCTGGAAAACGAAACCCTAGAGCTTAAATTGAGGTTCAATTTGTGTTAAAATCATGTAGAAAAGATGGGGTTTTAGTGGCTGGAAATTTATTTTGAATTATGGTAAAAATCGGTTGCTGAAAAGACTGAAAAACGGGTAAAAACAAAGAAAGAATCTGAAGAATTTACGAAGAACAGGAAGAACACTTTGAGTGTGGTGAAGAACAATGAAGAACACCTTTTTGATCCATAAAATGGCAAGGAAGTAAATATTTTGGTGTTTGGGGTTATTTTGTAATTTCTAAAAGTTAAGGTGGTAAAAGTAGAAATATTAAAAGTTACGGATGGTAAAAAGTGAATTTTAAAGGTTAAAGGTTAAAGCAAAATTAATTTTCAAAAATTTAATAATAAAATAATAAATAATAATAAAATATTAAATAATAATATTAAATTAAAAATAATATTTTAATAAAAATAATAAAATAATGCGGAAAAGGCAGTTTTTTGTAAAAGCTTTAGAAAGACAACTTTAAGCGCAGAATCTCATAATTACCTTCATAAAACACTTAGGGAGTGGTAAGAACATATTAGTGAGGCAAAGATAAAAGAAAGGTAAAAAGTTGAAGAAAAGATAAAAACTAAAGTAAAGTCTGTAAGGTTTTAATAACAGAAAAAACAGACAGAAATTAGTGAACGAACTAGGGCAACATAGTTAGTCCTTGAGTTGCGACTAGGGTTAGGTATTATATGAAAAGTTAAACTGTTTCAGTATAGACTTAATGAACCTATACTTGGGGCAGGCGAACTATTCATACCGAAATTTATATAAACTTTAAATACATACGTTAAGCAGAGAAATTAGAGCAGAGTAGAGAAACACAGAAAACAGAGTAACCAGAGCAAAGTAAAGAGATAAAGAGAAAAAGAGTAATATAGATACAGATGAAAAGAGTAATCAGAGAAGAGAAAAGAGATACGGAGAACAGAGTAACTAAAACAGAGTAAAGAGATACAGAGAAAAGAGAAACCAGAACAGAGTAAAGAGATATAAAGAGAAGAGTAATATAATAAAGAGCTATATTTATATATATATATATATATATATATATATATATATATATATATATATATATATATATATTAGTTGCTTAATGCAACCCAGAGCTATATATATATATATATATATATTAGTTGCTTGATGCAACCCAGAGCTATATTTATATATATATTAGTTCCTTGATGCAACCCAGAGCTATATTCAATATATGTTAGTTGCTTAATGCAACCCAGAGCCTTTGTAGGGAAACTAAGTTACCTACAGCCATTTTCCGCTTCCCCAGAGCAGAGCAGAGTATATATATATTTTCCTGCAGTAAGCAGAGGCTGTCTCAAATGAGTGGCTATTATTATATGCACATTTATTTAGGAACGGAAAATCGTATCCGGGAAATCGGGATTACTTGTGACCGGATAAATGTCGGGATTGCGGGCAGCCAACCGACACATGAGCTCATGGCCTGCGCTAGGGCTAGACATGCATCATTCTAGTCTGCGCATCATTCTCTGTTGCATTCCTTTCTGTGTGTGATCTACTTCTTTATGTTTGTCTGCTCGTATGCTATTTCTGTGCTTTATTTTCTTGTATTCTTTTGTTTGTGTTCTGCTCTCTTTTCTCTCTACTTTCTCTTTCTATCTTTATCTTCTGTTTACTGCTTCGCTATATTATGTTATTCGTCTACTAATCGACCCCAAATAAATGAACGTAACTAATAACCCCGACCCTACTAAGAACTCCCCAGTTCTTACCCCTTCTCTCTCCCTTTCCCCTTCGGATGGAAGTAAGAGTTCCTTTCCGTAGTTCGCTGACGATTGTACGCAAAAAGGGATTCCACTCTAGGCAGTCTTCTGAGTCTAGGGTGAATATCGTTCTCTGATTATATGTATATACTGTGAGACCAGCCAATGTCTGCACCCTGTTCGTATGCGCACTTTAACCTAAATCCTGTGTACGAGATTCCTATTGTGTGGCTACTTCATGAGGTACCAGAGAGACGTCCTGTGGAAAATTCTGATCGTGCAGAGGAGTAGCAGATGATGTTCTATCTTTTGATGACGTTCCACTTGACTTTTGTTTCGAAGACCTAGAACGTACTTTCCCTCGCTTTAGTAGTTTAGAGGGACTAGGTGAGTATAGAGTCTAGGCTAGCCTAGGTGCCAGCTTAGGGACCTCTTGAACAGGTCAGGACCTGGGATGTTGTATGTATATATATGTATATAGATATTATTTAGCTATATCTAGGGGTGTTCTAACTAACAGTCTATATGCTAATAAAGGCTGAATCACCGAATGTTGTCAACTACTTGTGATGTATTTTTGTGTGGTTGTTTATAACTGTTTTATCAGTTATTACTTGTGAATTGATTATAAATGATTCTGTCTATTAATCCAAACATTTTCAAAAAAAAAATACACCACGCAAATTAACTACGCGTTTAACAACGAATCAGGCTCATATGATAAATAATAGATAATAATTAGGAAGACAAATTGGTAGCGCTTAGTTTCCGGTATGATCTAGACATATTGAAAATTGGGTCGTTACAGCCTTGACTTGGGAATGAGGATCCAAGGAATCCTATCATCGCCATAACTACAACTATGGTAATTATCATGAGTCAATATCGCCTAGTCAACCCCAACCATCGAGGAGTAAGTCAAGCAAGCATAATTGACCTTAATCCATAAGTCCTAGCTAACATACCAAACTAGTTGATAAAAACCTAGCGTCAATGGAAACAAGAGTCAACTAACTACCCAAGAATTACCACTAAATGTCGGACATTATGACTCTAGTATCCTAGGAACTCAAACCATAAGCCAAGGTGGGAAAATCTACTCAAAATCTAAGGTTGGAATTTTCACAAACACCTTGCGTGCATAAAAGTAAAACATGGGAAATTGTAAAGGAAAATGGAAAACTATAACCAACTATCAACAAAACCAATCATAAACAAGAAATCAAACATAAAGGAAGCATGAAACATAAAATTCATTGATCAAAACTTCAAGAAACACAAAATTGCAAATATGAATAAGTAACTTGAACCAAAAGGAAATGCAAGTAAAGACAATGTAATTAAAAAGGAAATTGAGAGTACTTACAATTAAAGAAGCAAAATCCAAAAGAAAAGCTTGCTATAAAATGCTACAATGGAGATGGAAATTAAAACCCTAAGAGAGCAATGCTACACTACTCCTACTCCTACTCCTAATTACTCTCTAAAACTATCTAAGTGAGCTCTTCTCATAAGTGTTGATTTCTCCTTCATATAGCACTCCAATTCAGCCTTCAAGCCTTCCAAAATAGGCCAAAAGGCCTCAGAAAATGCAAGTCACGTGTTTCATTAATGAAATCACGTGTTGGGTCTTGTGCGGACGCACAGATGTGTGCGTCCGCACACTTGGCTATTTCGGCTCCTGTGCGTACGCACGGGTACTTGTGCGCACGCACACATAGAAATTTCCTCTCGTGCGTCCGCACGCTGGCTTGTGTGCACACACACTTGGCTGATGCGGTCTTGGGCGTATGCACGCTTGCCTGTGCGTCTGTGTGTGATTTTCTTTGTTTTCTTCATGTTTTCTCCCTTGTACATTCTTTCTTCCACTTTTGGCTATCCATTCTTGCCTCCAAGGCCTGAAATCACTCAACAAACATGTCATGGCATCAAATGGAATAAGAGTGGAATTAAATTGCTTATTTCAAGCACAAAATTGCATGTTTTCACATTTAGGATCAAATTAGGGATCAAACACAAAAGTATGCTATTTTGGAGCTTAAGTGTGAGTTCATGTGCTAGAATCCATCCACATTGAGTCAAAATATACCATCAAATATGGACTCATCATCCATCCACTTTCTTATTGATTGTTATGTCTCAATTTGGATGAACTAGCTCCAACATTCCCGTTAAAGCACCCAAATAAATCCTGGAGTCCTCTCAATTGAGCTTTGCACCATACTTGAATTCCAATATTGATTTGGCTTCTTTGATTAATCTTGACCCCGTTTTGTGACCAACCTCCAATTCTCCACCATTTAACAACCCAAGAAGGATCTTAAGTTGATAATCCGTCTCCAAGATAGCATATTGATGTGGGCTGATGAAGCTCATTGGCAATATTGCCACCCACTCAATTTGCTCTTGGAATATAGTTACTCTTTTGGACTCTTGCATGAAAGCCCTTAACTTCTTGATTGTTTACCTCTTTCTCACAATTCTTCTCTAATTCTTCCTCACCAACCTCCTCTAAGTCTTCCCTACTATCATTATCATTCAATCCATAGTTAGGAGGTTGTGTGAAATCTACTTCCATATTTCTCTCGAACTCCAAGGGGAAAGGTTCATTAAGGTCATTGAGGGGATTGACCAAGGTGGATAAAAAGTCATTAATGATGGAATCTAACAAATTGCATATTATCATAAATTGCTATTTTGGGTATTACCCATTGATAAACAACTATTTTATGGTTTATCTTGTGTTAATTTGAGTGGTTTTTATCAATCCTTTGCTCACTTATTCATATAATTTGCATGGTTTTATAAATCCTTCCTGATTCTGTAATATAGTTGAAAACATGTTTCCTAAGCCTTTAAACTGTTAATTTTAATTATCCTTTATTACCATTCGATACCGTGATCTATGTGTTGAGTATTTTTAGGCTTTATAGGGCAGGAATGGCTTAGAGGATGGAAAGGAAACATGCAAAGTGGAAGGAATGTGAGAAAGTGAAGTTTTGAGAAGCTGGCAGCGATGCGCACGCATGGGCGTATGCGTGCCTAGCGCAGAAGACAGGCGACGCACACGCGTGACGGACGCGTATGTGTGACCAGGAATTTTGCCAAATGACGCGTACGCGTGACATGCGCCACATGCAAAAATTGCAGAAAGCGCTGGGAGCAATTTCTGGGCTCCTTTTTGGCCCAGTTCCAAGCCCGAAGAGCACAGAATAGAAGCTGCAGAATGGGGGAAACATGAAAAACGATTGACGCAACTTCTCATACACAATTTTTAGGTTTTAGATGTAGATTTCTAGTGAGAGAGGCTCTCTCCTCTCTCTAGGTTTAGGATTTTAGGATTAGCTTTACTTAATTTCAGATTTCTATCTTAGTTTGATTTAGTTTCTCTTCTACTTTTATTTATCTTAGCATTCTAGTTTATCTATTTTCCTTATTGATTACTTTATGTTGCCACTTTAGTTATGAATTCTCATGTTAGATTTGATTTTCCCTTTTAATGCAATTTGAGATATTTCATATTTATTGTTTCTTCCTTTAATAGTTATCATTGATGCTTACAATTGGTTAATTGGATTTTATTATCTCTTATTGCTTTTTTATGCTTTTATGTTGTGCCTTCCAAGTGTTTGATAAAATTCTTGGGAGGGTTTTAAGTTAGATTTTTTATTTTCCTGGCTTTGATTGAGTAATTGGCTTTGGTTGTGATGGAATCGTGCGACTGGTGTGCTAGAGGCACAATTCGAGCCACGCGTACACCTCTGTGACGCGTACGCATCAATTTCATTTTTAGCGCACCACGCGTGGGCGTGCGCGATGCCCACGCATTGCATGTCAATTCTAGCCCCCCTCAATTTGAACAGAGAGTTGCGCCAAAACGACGCTGGAATTGTGCGTTTAGCACAATTTTGGTCGCCGCGTATGCGTGCTTCACGCGTATGCGTCATCTTCATTTATCCCTTTTCACGCGTTCGCGTCCAAGACGCGTATGCGTCGACGCATTTTTGCCAAGACCTCGCCCACGCGTGATCCACGCGTACGCGTGGATTTTTTTCATTAACCCCTGACGCGAGAACCCTACCCCTCTTATGCCCCCTCTTGTCATTTTCCCTCCAACGTCTCCTTCTCTTCTCCTCCCACACACTCCCCACTCACCACCATCACCCTCACACCGCAGCCACCGCCGGTAACCCCGCAACCGCCGCCAACTGCCCATCCCTCTCCTTCTTCTCTTCTTCCCCATCTTCTCTATCCTCTCAACCCTTCCTGCCGACCCCACGCACCGACCCTGAACCGCCGCCGCCACCTCTGGGCCAGCAGTACTCTCCGCCACCCCTCCCTCCTCTTCCTCTTCCAATTCTGTCATAGAACCTCCCAGGTTCCCCTGCTTCCATCTCTGCATTCCAAATTCTCCTCCTGTTCAATTAAGTTAGTTTGCTTTGTTACATTTTGTTAGAATTAGGATAGTTAGAAATGCATGTTATTAGTTGATTTAGGTGGTTAGGTAGCTAGGATGTGGTTAGTGGTTTTAGGTCTGATAAGTGCTCTGTTCCTGCTGTCTGAATTGTATGATTTTAAAATTGCTTTGCTGTTGATGTTGCTGGTTTGCTGATTGACTGCTGTTTGATGCTATTTTACTTAATGATGCAATTTCACACGACTTGCAACTGTTTCTGCTAATTGAAATTATTCCTCTTGTTTGAGTTCATATGAGATGATAATTGCTGCTCTTTTCTGCAATGCTTTAAATCCATATGACATGAGTTTGTGCTGCCTGTTTTAATTTGGGAATGCCTAATTTACTGCCGGGATGCTGCCAAAATTGTGAATTGAATTTGGCACTATTTTTACCTTGGTACACTTTATTTTAGCCGAGTCCACTTCATAATTCATCGGGTCAGCATCTCCATCTTTATTTTGGTTCCCTCTCATGTGCATTCGTCATTGCGAGAATCTAAGAACTAATTGACAAAATTCTGTGTCAATTAGAACCTTGTTGACCAATGAACTTAAAACCTCTTCTATGTTTGAATTGTTTGAGTTAGGTTACAAACCCTCTCTCTTCATGGTCCTATTTCAATTTTAATTTTTCCTTGACCTTTGAAGCTGTTTCATAAATTTTCTAATCGACCTAATCTAGTTTCTTTCTGCTGAGGTTTATTGACCTTAAAAATTGATACTAGCTTATGCTTGATTGGTTATGGATAAATGCTTATTGCTGTCTTGTCGGGTCATATGCTTAATTCCTATGAATTTACACATGGGTATAGTGTTTTTAATTGATAATAAATTCTTAGAAAATCCAAACTGCTTGGCTGAGTTTGGGAATTAGCCAGCTATTTTTGTTTTGCTTAATGATGCCTGAGTCATATGAATTTCCTTGATCTTCATGCTAATTGACAAATATTGAACATCATATGAGCTCGACTTAAATTGTTGATTTGCTGTTGTTTATTTACTCGGGAACACCCATTCTCCTACCAGAATGCTGCCCAATTTTCTTGAAAACTATTTTTTCTCAACTTCTAATCATGAATTGACTTTGGTCCTTTTAACTTGTGATTTATTTGGTTTAACCCAACGCCAATTCATGGGATAATGGGTTAGCATTCCCATTCCTTTTGGTGCCCTTCTCATTTGAATTGCATTGTTGATGATTTTACACCTTTTTGTGCTTACTTCATTACATGATTTATCATCAATAACCTGCATTCTATGCTTGAATGTAAGCGTGCTTTGAACTTCTTTTAATTGGAAATTACATTACCATGCCACTAATTCTAACTTACTTCTCTAACTTTTCACTAAGTTGACTTTTTCCATTTTTCTTTTTCATTTTCACCCTTTTTCAAACTAACTCTTTTATTCCTTTCCATGGCATGTTAATTGTTATTTCTTAAGAAGACAAGCATTATAGATTTCACTGTATAAATTCTTGGTTTGTGATTTTTGATTAATTTCTTTGAATCCTACATTTCTTTCAGTCCAAGATTTTATCTCTTTATGACTCACTTCATGCTAAGCCATGAAGCTTGGGTATTAGGTTGATTAACGTAGTCTTCAGTTCAAAATCTGGAGCCAGATTTGGGTGACGCGCTTGATACGGTTACAGTGTAAAGTCTGGAGCGCCTGCTTCCTGGAGAGTAATCCTTCTGGGCTCCGTCATATTACCTACACGTAAATTAACAGTATCACTAGTAAAGAAGCTTGTTTCTTCCTCAGATGGCGCTTCAGATTTGCCTTCAGAAGAGACTGGTGAATTGGTAGTAACCACTTCACCACCCTCAGAGGATAACCGATACTGAGCTCGCCTAATACGTGAAATAGTTCTTTCAATTTCAGGATCAAACGCAGCTAAGCTCGGGTCAGGCAGTAAACGCGTCATTCAATGAAAGAAACATACAGCTCATGGTAATAAAATAAAATACGCAAAAATTAAAAATATGTACACCAACTAATAATTTAGCACGCTATTGTAACTCCCCGGCAACATCGCCAAAAATTGATGCAGGCAGAAATCAGCCATATAAGAAATTATAGTAAGAACAGCGTTGTAAATACAGTTCTTAACCGATGAAAATCCGCTTATAAATTTAGAAAGGTTGTCACAAATTTAGAATAAAAATACTGGGAGTTTGTAGAAAACCTAGAGGAAGTGTGTTTTTTCTCTAAGATTCTAATCTAAAACTAAAAACTATGCGAATGAGAATGTCTGTTGAGTCTCTGCTTGTCCCCTGGCTCTAGTCTGTATTTTTGGGCCGAAAATTGGGTCCAAACTTGGCCCAAAATCACCCACAGCATTTTCTATAATTTCTGCAGGTAGCGCATGTCACGCGTACGCGTCAGCCACGCGTATGCGTCACTGGTCAACTTCGCGTGTCACGCGAACGCGTCAAGCACGCGCACGCGTTGCTGCGTGAACTCCAATTCATGCGCACGCATGAGCCATGCGTGCGTGTCACTTCTCGCTGGTTGTCTGATGAGCGGATATTTTATACGCTTTTTGGGGATAATTTCATATAGTTTAGAGTATGTTTTAGTTAGTTTTTAGTCTATTTCTAGTAGTTTTTAGGAAAAATTTATATTTCTGGACTTTACTATGAGTTGTGTGTTTTTCGGTAATTTCAGGTATTTTTCTGGCTGAAATTGAAGGAGCTGAGCAAAAATCTGATTCAGGCTGAAAAAGGACTGCTGATGCTGTTGGATTCTGACCTCCCTGCACTCAAAGTGGATTTTCTGGAGCTACAGAACTCGAAATGGCGTGCTTCCAATTGCGTTGGAAAGTAGACATCCAGGGCTTTCCAGCAATATATAATAGTTCATACTTTGCACAAGAATTGACGACGTAAACCGGCGTTCAACGCCAGCCTTCTGCCCAAATCTGGCGTCCATCGCCAGAAAAGGATCAAAAACTGGAGTTGAACGCCCAAACTGGCACAAAAACTAGCGTTCAACTCCACAAATGGCCTATGCACGTGAATTGCTTAAAGTCTCAGCCCCAGCACACACCAAGTGGGCCCCAGCACACCAAGTGGGCCCCAGAAGTGGATCTCTGCATCATCCATCATAGTCCACTCATATTTTGTAACCCTAGGCTACTGGTTTAGTATTTAAACAACTTTTAGAGACTTATTTTGTATCTCATGACATTTCAGATCTAAACTTTGTATTCTCTGACGGCATGAGTCTCTAAACCCCATTGTTGGGGGTGAGGAGCTCTGCTGTGTCTCAATGAATTAATGCAAGTATTTCTGTTTTCCATTCAAACACGCTTGTTCCTATCTAAGATGTTCATTCGCGCTTAACTGTGATGAAGGTGATGATCCGTGACATTCATCACCTTCCTCAAACCATGAACGCGTGCCTGACAACCACCTCCGTTCTATATACGATTGAATGAGTATCTCTTAGATTCCTTAATCAGAATCTCCGTGGTATAAGCTAGAACTGATGGCAGCATTCATGAGAATCCGGAAAGTCTAAACCTTGTCTGTGGTATTCCGAGTAGGATTCAAGGATTTAATGACTGTGACGAGCTTCAAACTCCTGAAGGCTGGGCGTTAGTGACAGATGCAAAAGGATAGTAAATCCTATTCCAACCGGATCGAGAACCAACCGGTGATTAGCCGTGCTGTGACAGAGCGCGTGAGCGTAGTTTTCACTGGAAGGATGGAAGGTAGCCATTGACAATGGTGATCCACCAACACACAGCTTGCCATAGGAGGACGTGCGTGCGTGAACCAGAAGACAGAGGAAAGCAGAGATTCAGAAAACAAAGCATCTCCAAAACTCCAACATATTCTCCATTACTACACAACAAGTAACTTTTAATTTATGCTCTACAGGTTATTCATAATTCAACTGATAAACATAATTGACTTCCTGACTAAGATTTACAAGATAACCATAGATTGCTTCAAACCAACAATCTCTGTGGGATTCGACCCTTACTCACGTAAGGTATTACTTGGACGACCTAGTGCACTTGCTGGTTAGTTGTGCGAAGTTGTAAGAGAGTAATGTGAACAGTAACATTACAATTTCGTGCACCAAGTTTTTGGCGCCGTTGCCGGGTATTGTTCGTGTTTGAACAACTGACGGATTATTTTGTTGCTTAGATTAAAAAAAATCTTCTCTTTTTTGGTTTAGAGTCTTTTATTATTTATCCCTTGTTAAAACACTTTAAATTTATAGCTCAGTTAATTAGAACGTGGTGTTTATGTTCATGGTAATTGGCTATCATATTTTTTTAAAAAAAAAAAACCTTTTTCAAAAATAATTTTTCTATTAATAAGGTCCCATAACTCATTTGGCTAGAACATTAATTTGATTCGGTTAGAATCTTTTATACTCTTTTTAAAAAAACCTTTTTCAAAAATAATTTTTCTATTAATAAGGTCCCATAACTCATTTGGCTAGAACATTAATTTGATTGGGTTAGAATCTTTTATACTCTTTTCAAAACCTTCTTTTTCAAAAATATTTTTTCTGTTAAATCTTGTGCCAAACTTTAAGTTTGGTGTTTTCTTGTTGATTCCCCTTTGATTTTCGAAAATTTTGGTTTGGTTTTCTAAAAATTTTAAGTTTGGTGTTCTTCCTTCATGTTCTTGTGTTCTTGTGAGTCTTCAAAGTGTTCTTGAGTTTTCTTGTGTCTTGATCTTAAAATTTTTAAGTTTGGTGTTCCTTGGTGTTTTCCCTCCAAAATTTTCAAAAACAAGGAGCATTAGATCTAAAAATTTTAAATCTTATACTATCTTATTGTTTTTCTCTCTCCTCACTAAATTCAAAAATATCTTTTCAAAATATCTTTTCTAACTTCCTATCTTTTCAAAATTTGTTTCAACTAACTAACCAACTTTTTGTTTGTTTCTTAACTTTTTCAGAACTACCTAACTAACTCTCTCTCTCTCAAAATTTTTGAAAATATCTCCCCTCTTTTTCAAAAAAAAAAAATTCGTTTTTTTTAACTAATTATTTTTATTTTTATTTTTTTTACGAAAAAAAAAATTTATTTTCAAAATTCAAATTCTTTTTAGTTATTTTATTTTATTTAAGTATTTACTTCTTATAAAATAAAATAAATAAAAAGATAAATCAGTCCAAGTTATATCCATAGAAATCCATCATGGACATAAGTGGAAATGAACAGTCCAGGAGGACTCTGGGGTCATATTCTAACCCCTCTACTGCTTCATATGGGAGTAGCATATGCATACCCTCCATTGGAGTTAGTAGCTTTGAGTTGAATCCTCAGCTCATTATCATGGTGCAGCAAAGTTGCCAGTATTCCGGTCTTCCATAGGAAGAACCTACAGAGTTTCTGGCACAGTTTCTACAGATTGCTGACACAGTACATGATAAGGAAATAGATCAGGATGTCTACAGACTATTACTGTTTCCATTTGCTGTAAAAGATCAAGCTAAGAGGTGGTTAAATAACCAACCTAAGGCCAGCATAAGAACATGGAAACAGCTGACAGAAAAATTCCTGAATCAATATTTCCCTCCAAAAAGGATGACACAGCTAAGGCTGGACATCCAAGGCTTTAAACAAGGAGATAATGAATCTCTTTATGATGCCTGGGAGAGATACAGAGAGATGCTACGAAAATGCCCCTCTGAAATGTTTTCAGAGTGGGTTCAGTTAGACTTCTTCTACTATGGGCTTGCAGAAGGAGCTCAGATGTCTTTAGATTACTCAGCTGGTGGATCTATCCATATGAGAAAGACAATCGAAGAGGCTCAAGAGCTCATTGATACAGTTGCCAGGAATCAGCATCTGTATCTAAGCAGCAACCCTTCCATGAATGAAGAGGTTAAAACAGTAACTGCTGAATTCAGTACTGTAAAACAAGCTGCTGAATTCAATCAGCAATTAGATTTTCTAACAAAGCAGCTAGCTGAATTCATAGACAGGTTACAGGAGACAAGGATAGCTAATATACATATGGAAGAACAGTTTAAGCAAACAAAGCAGCAACTATCAAAGCAAATAGCAGAAGAATGCCAAGCAGTTCAATTCAAAAGTGGGAAAACATTAAATACCCCACCTCAAGGCATCAAAAATTCAAGAAATAAGCAACCCACCAAAGATTCCCCTGAGGACAGTAAGAGCCCAGGGAAAAATAATTCTGGCACTAAAATGCCAGAAAATGGGTGGAAGGCTGGCGCTGAACGCCCAGACCATGCCCAAAACTGGCGTTCAGCGCCAGAAACAAGGCAGGATTGGCATTCAACGCCAGAAATGGGCAAGAATCTGGCGTTGAACGCCCAACAGGGGCACATTTCTGGCGTTCAGGCGCCAGGAACAGACAGTGAGTTGGCGTCTAACGTCACTCCAGCTTCTAACTCTGGTACGCAATTACCAGAGAGGGATCAGACACACATAAGTGCTGATAACAACCCCTCTAAAAAGGCTTCTTTAACCACTAAGGTTGAGGAATATAAAGCCAAGATACCTTATCCTCAAAAACTCCGGAAAGAGGAGCAGGATAAGCAATTTGCTCGCTTTGCAGATTATCTAAGGACTCTTGAAATAAAGATTCCATTTGCAGAGGCACTTGAGCAAATACCTTCTTATGCCAAGTTCATGAAAGAGATCTTGAGTCATAAAAAGGAGTGGAGAGAAACAGAAAGAGTTCTCCTCACTGAAGAATGCAGTGCAGTCATTCTGAAAAGCTTTCCTGAAAAGCTTAAAGACCCTGGGAGTTTTCTGATACCATGCATATTAGAAGGTGATTGCACCAAGACAGCTTTATGCGATCTTGGGGCAAGCATCAACCTAATACCTGCATCCACTATCAGGAAGCTTGGCTTAACTGAAGAAGTTAAACCAACCCGGATATGTCTCCAACTTGCTGATGGTTCCACTAAATACCCATCAGGCGTGATTGAGGACATGATTGTCAGAGTTGGGCCATTCGCCTTTCCCACTGACTTTGTTGTGCTGGAAATGGAGGAGCACAAGAGTGCCACTCTCATTCTATGAAGACCCTTCCTAGCAACTGGACGATCCCTCATTGACGTCCAACAGGGGGAAATAACCCTGAGAGTCAACGATGACGAGTTCAAGTTGAACGCTGTCAAAGCCATGCAGCATCCAGACACATCAACAGACTGCATGAAAGTTGACCTTATTGACTCTTTGGTAGAAGAGATCAACATGGCTGAGAGTCTCGAATCAGAGTTGGAAGACATCTTTAAAGATGTTCAGCCTGATTTGGAGGATTCAGGGGACATGAAAGAGCCTCTGAACTTTCTTCTGAAAGAGGAAAAACCTCCTAAACCAGAGCTCAAGCCACTGCCACCATCCTTGAAATATGTATTTCTAGGAGAAGGTGACACTTTTCCAGTGATCATAAGCTCTGCTTTAAATTCATAGGAAGAGGAAGCACTTATTCAAGTGCTAAGGACACACAAGACAGCTCTTGGGTGGTCCATAGGTGACCTTAAGGGCATAAGCCCAGCTAGATGCATGCACAAAATCCTATTGGAGGATAATGCCAAACCAGTGGTTCAACCACAGAGGCGGCTAAATCCAGCCATGAAGGAAGTGGTGCAGAAAGAGGTCACCAAATTACTAGAGGCTGGGATTATTTATCCCATTTCTGATAGCCCCTGGGTGAGCCCTGTTCAAGTCGTCCCAAAAAAGGGAGGCATGACAGTGATTCATAAAGAAAAAAATGAACTGGTTCCTACAAGAACAGTTACAGGGTGGCGCATGTGTATTGACTACGGAAGGTTCAATACAGCCACCAGAAAGGATCATTTTCCTTTACCATTCATAGACCAGATGCTAGAGAGACTAGCAGGTCATGATTATTACTGCTTTTTGGATGGCTACTCAGGCTATAACCAGATTGCAGTAGATCCCCAGGATCAAGAGAAAACAGCATTCACATGTCCATCCGGAGTGTTTGCTTACAGAAGGATGCCCTTTGGGCTATGCAATGCACCTGCAACCTTCCAGAGATGCATGCTCTCTATTTTCTCTGATATGGTGGAAAAATTTCTGGAAGTCTTCATGGATGACTTCTCAGTATATGGAGACTCATTCAGCTCCTGTCTTGATCACCTGAAACTTGTTCTGAAAAGATGCCAAGAAACCAACCTAGTTTTAAACTGGGAAAAGTGTCACTTCATGGTGACTGAAGGAATTGTTCTTGGGCATAAAATCTCAAACAAGGGAATAGAGGTGGATCAAGCAAAAATAGAGGTAATTGAAAAATTACCACCACCTGCCAATGTTAAGGCAATCAGAAGCTTTCTGGGGCATGCAGGATTCTATAGGAGGTTTATAAAGGATTTTTCAAAAATCGCAAAACCTCTAAGCAATCTGCTAGCTGCTGACACGCCATTTGTGTTTGACACAGCATGCCTACAGGCGTTTGAAACGCTGAAAGCTAAGCTGGTCTCAGCACCAGTCATTTCTGCACCAGACTGGACATTGCCATTTGAGTTAATGTGTGATGCCAGTGATCATGCCATTGGTGCAGTATTGGGACAGAGGCATGACAAGCTTCTGCATGTCATTTATTATGCCAGCCGCGTTCTAAATGATGCCCAGAAAAATTACACAACCACAGAAAAAGAACTACTTGCAGTGGTTTACGCCATTGACAAGTTCATATCATACTTAGTAGGATCAAAAGTGATTGTGTATACTGACCATGCTGCTCTTAAATATCTACTCACAAAGCAGGATTCAAAACCCAGGCTCATCAGATGGGTATTGCTTCTGCAAGAGTTTGATATAGAAATAAGAGACAGAAAAGGGACAGAGAACCAAGTAGCTGATCATCTGTCCCGGATAGAGCCAGTGGAAGGGACGTCCCTCCCCTTCCTTGAGATCTCTGAGACATTCCCTGATGAGCATCTATTTGCCATTCAGGAAGCACCATGGTTTGCCGATATTGCAAACTATAAAGCTGCAAGGTTCATACCCAAGGAGTACAATAGAATACAAAAAAAGAAACTAATTACTGATGCAAAGTACTACTTGTGGGATGAACCCTATCTCTTTAAGAGATGTGCAGACGGAATTATCCGTAGGTGTGTCCCCAGAGAGGAAGCACAGAGAATCCTATGGCATTGCCATGGATCTCAATATGGAGGCCATTTCGGAGGTGAGCGAACAGCCACCAAGGTCCTCCAATGTGGCTTCTATTGGCCCACACTCTATAAAGATTCCCGAGAATTTGTACGTAATTGTGACAGTTGCCAAAGAGCTGGTAATCTGCCTCATGGTTACGCCATGCCTCAACAAGGAATCTTGGAAATAGAGTTGTTTGATGTATGGGGAATTGACTTCATGGGACCTTTCCCACCATCATACTCAAACACTTATATTCTGGTGGCAGTTGACTATGTATCAAAATGGGTTGAGGCTATTGCCACACCCACCAATGATACTAAAACAGTGCTGAAGTTCCTCCAGAAACATATCTTTAGCAGGTTCGGTGTCCCTAGAGTGTTAATCAGTGATGGGGGTACTCACTTCTGCAACAAACAGCTTTACTCTGCCATGGTTCGGTATGGAATTCGCCACAAAGTGGCCACTCCATATCATCCACAGACCAATGGGCAAGCTGAAGTCTCTAATAGAGAATTAAAGAGAATCCTGGAACGGACAGTAAATACCCGTAGAAAGGATTGGGCAAGGAGCTTGGATGATGCTCTGTGGGCTTACAGAATAGCATTCAAGACCCCTATAGGAACCTCTCCATACCAACTAGTGTATGGTAAGGCATGCCACTTGCCCGTGGAACTGGAACATAAGGCCTACTGGGCAACCAGATTCCTAAACTTAGATGCCAAATTAGCAGGAGAAAAAAGATTGCTCCAGCTAAATGAGCTAGAGGAATTCAGATTCACAGCTTTCGAAAATGCCAAGCTTTATAAAGAAAAATCAAAAAAATGGCATGACAGAAAGCTGTCATCTAGAATCTTTGAACCAGGACAGAAGGTTCTGTTGTTTAACTCTAGACTCAGGCTATTCCCCGGGAAACTGAAATCCCGGTGGAGGGGACCATACGTGATTACAAGTGTATCACCATATGGTTATGTGGAGCTTCAAGATATTGATTCTGATAAGAAGTTCATTGTCAATGGACAGAGAATCAAGCATTATCTTGAAGGCAACACTGAGCAAGAATGCTCAAGGCTGAAGCTAGATTAAAAGCTCAGCAAAGTCCAGCTAAGGACATTAAAGAAGCGCTTGCTGGGAGGCAACCCAGCCATGGGGCAACAATCCTCTAAGCATTTTGCCCTATTTTTATTTTTATTTGTTTATATAAAGTTCACTGACACTAAGGTAAAGAATCATTTGCATAAGTTTACAGGGTTATAGAAGGAATCTACACACAAAACAGAGATAGGGAGCTTACTGGCAAGAAAATGCCAGTGAAGGCCATTTTGGGCGTTCAGCGCCCAAAATGGGCATCCAGTGGGCGCTGAACGCCAGTAAGGATAGCTATCTGGCGTTCAACGCCAGAAAAGGGCAACAACTGGGCGTTGAACGCCCAGGATAGCAGCAATTGGGCATTGAACGCCCAAAACAGGCAGTGTTTGGGCGTTCAAACGCCAGGATGGTGGGGAGGAGCTCTCCTTCTACCCATCTCCTTCTTTTTCTTTTGCTTGAGGACAAGCAAAGCTCTAAGTTTGGTGTGCTTATCCGTGATCACTAAGATCATGGCCCCTAAAGGAAAACAACCCACTCCAAGAGGAGCAAGGGCGTGATTTAAAGGAACTGAAGCGCCAGAAATTCTCTCTTGAAGGACCAAGCACCTCACAGACTAGAGGAACATCCACTTCCCAAACCTCAAGGTTGTTGAGTTCTAATCTTAGCCTTAACTCTGTGATAACTGTTCTTATTTTAATTTTACCTTAGGAGTCATATAGTAGTAATTAGTCTATTTTGATTTTATCTCCAATTAAGCTATAGTTTATTTTTCTCATCATCAGCAAACATGAATAAAATAGTAGATCTTTTAAATAAGAAGCAATAAAATTTCGAGTTTTAATAAGAGAAATTCTAATTAGTTAAATGTGGTGGCAATGCTTTCTGTCTTCTGAATGAATGCTTGAACAGTGCATATATCTTTTGAATTTGTTGTTTAAGACTGTTAAATATGTTGGCTCTTGAAAGAATGATTAACATGAGACATGTTATTGAGAATCTGAAAAATCATAAAAATGATTCTTGAAGCAAGAAAAAGCAGCAAAGAACAAAGCTTGCAGAAAAAAAAAATAAAAAAATAAAAAAAAAAAGAGAGAAAGAAAAAAAAAGAGAAAGTAAGCAGAAAAAGCCAAAGCCCTTAAAACCAAAAGGCAAGGGTAATAAAAAGGATCCCAAGGCTTTGAGCATCAGTGGATAGGAGGGCCAAAAAGGAATAAAATCCTGGCCTAAGCGGCTAAATCAAGCTGTCCCTAACCATGTGCTTGTGGCGTGAAGGTGTCAAGTGAAAACTTGAGACTAAGCGGTTAAAGTCAAGGTCCAAAGCAAAAAGAAGAGTGTGCTTAAGAACTCTGGACACCTCTAATTGGGGACTTTAGCAAAGCTGAGTCACAATCTGAAAAGGTTCACCCAGTTATGTGTCTGTGGCATTTATGTATCCGGTAGTAATACTGGAAAACAAAGTGCTTAGGGCCACGGCCAAGACTCATAAAGAAGCTGTGTTCAAGAATCATCACACTGAACTAAGAGAATCAATAACACTATCTGAATTCTGAGTTCCTATAGATGCCAATCACTCTGAGCTTCAATGGATAAAGTGAGATGCCAAAACTGTTCAGAAGCAAAAAGCTACTAGTCCCGCTCATCTAATTAGGATCTGAGCTTCAATCAAAAACTCTGAGATATTATTACTTCTCAACCTATGAGTCTTCTATTTTATTTGTCTAGTTGCTTGAGGACAAGCAACAGTTTAAGTTTGGTGTTGTGATGAGCGGATATTTTATACGCTTTTTGGGGATAATTTCATATAGTTTAGAGTATGTTTTAGTTAGTTTTTAGTCTATTTCTAGTAGTTTTTAGGAAAAATTTATATTTCTGGACTTTACTATGAGTTGTGTGTTTTTCTGTAATTTCAGGTATTTTTCTGGCTGAAATTAAAGGAGCTGAGCAAAAATCTGATTCAGGCTGAAAAAGGACTGCTGATGCTGTTGGATTCTGACCTCCATGCACTCAAAGTGAATTTTCTGGAGCTACAGAACTCGAAATTGTGTGCTTCCAATTGCGTTGGAAAGTAGACATCCAGGGATTTCCAGCAATATATAATAGTCCATACTTTGCACAAGAATTGATGACGTAAACTGGCGTTCAACGCCAGCCTTCTGCCCAAATCTGGCGTCCAGCGCCAGAAAAGGATCAAAAACAGGAGTTGAACGCCCAAACTGGCACAAAAACTGGCGTTCAACTCCACAAATGGCCTCTGCACGTGAATTGCTTAAAGTCTCAGCCCCAGCACACACCAAGTGGGCCCCAGCACACCAAGTGGGCCCCAGAAGTGGATCTTTGCATCATCCATCATAGTCCACTCATATTTTGTAACCCTAGGCTACTGGTTTAGTATTTAAACAACTTTTAGAGACTTATTTTGTATCTCATGACATTTCAAATCTAAACTTTGTATTCTCTGACGGCATGAGTCTCTAAACCCCATTGTTGGGGGTGAGGAGCTCTGCTGTGTCTCAATGAATTAATGCAAGTATTTCTGTTTTCCATTCAAACACGCTTGTTCCTATCTAAGATGTTCATTCGCGCTTAACTGTGATGAAGGTGATGATCCGTGACATTCATCACCTTCCTCAAACCATGAACGCGTGCCTGACAACCACCTCTGTTCTATATACGATTGAATGAGTATCTCTTAGATTCCTTAATCAGAATCTCCGTGGTATAAGCTAGAACTGATGGCAGCATTCATGAGAATCCGGAAAGTCTAAACCTTGTCTGTGGTATTCCGAGTAGGATTCAAGGATTGAATGACTGTGACGAGCTTCAAACTCCTGAAGGCTGGGCGTTAGTGACAGATGCAAAAGGATAGTAAATCCTATTCCAACCGGATCGAGAACCAACCGGTGATTAGCCGTGCTGTGACAGAGCGCGTGAGCGTAGTTTTCACTGGAAGGATGGAAGGTAGCCATTGACAACGGTGATCCACCAACACACAGCTTGCCATAGGAGGACGTGCGTGCGTGAACCAGAAGACAGAGGAAGGTAGAGATTCAGAAGACAAAGCATCTCCAAAACTCCAACATATTCTCCATTACTACACAACAAGTAACTTTTAATTTATGCTCTACAGGTTATTCATAATTCAACTGATAAACATAATTGACTTCCTGACTAAGATTTACAAGATAACCATAGATTGCTTCAAACCAACAATCTCTGTGGGATTCGACCCTTACTCACGTAAGGTATTACTTGGACGACCCAGTGCACTTGCTGGTTAGTTGTGCGAAGTTGTAAGAGAGTAATGTGAACAGTAACATTACAATTTCGTGCACCATTGTCTCCTTTATTTCTTGTGCTCCTTCTATTTTTGCAAGCTTCCTCTCCATCCTCTAAACCATTCCTGCCCTGTAAAGCCTGAAAGCACTTAACACACAGATCACGGCATCGAATGGTATAAAGGGGAATTAAAATACACAATTTAAAGGATTAGGAAGCCAGTTTTCAATTATAGCACAAAATTGGGAAGGAATTGTAAAATCATGCAAATAGTATGAATAAGTGTGCAAAGAATTGATTAAAACCACTCAATTGAGCACAAGATAAACCATAAAATAGTGGTTTATCAGTTTGATCACTCAATTCTATGTTTCCACCTCACTTATCATGTATTCTTGCAAGTCGCTTCATGTTGAAACTTGAATCAATTCTCTGGGTTTTGCTTGCATTGGATTATTTCTTTGCTTGGCCCTACATGTTTATACTCGTGCTTGGAAATTTGATTGTTTGTTTTCACCAATTCTATAGGAAACTATAGTATGTATATATATATATATATATATATACACACTTGCATGCATATAGGTAGTTGCATTTAATAAGTTGATTACCCCTCTTGATTATTTTTCTTGTTCGTTTAGCATGAGGACATGTTATTGTTTAAGTGTGGGACAATTGATGAGTCCATATTTGATGGTATATTTTGACTCAATGTGGATGGATTCTAGCACATAAACTCACACTTAAGCACCAAAATAGCATACTTTTGTGTTTGATCCCTAACTTGATCCTAAATGTGAAAACATGCAATTTTGTGCTTGAAATGAGCAATTTAATTCCACTCTTATTCCATTTGATGCCATGACATGTTTGCTGAGTGATTTTAGGCCTTGGAGGCAAGAATGGATAGCCAAAAGTGGAAAAAAGCATGTACAAAGGAGAAAACATGAAGAAAACAAGGAAAAAACATACACAGCAATGCGTGCGTGTGCACAGGCAAGCGTGTGTACGCACGAGAAGAAATTCCTATGCGTGCGTGTGCACAAGTACCCGTGCATACGCACAGGAGCTGAAACAGCCAAGTGTGCAGACGCACACATCTGTGTGTCCGCATAGGACCCAACACGTGATTTCATTAATGAAACATGTGACTCGCATTTTCTGAGGCCTTTTGGCCCATTTTGGAAGGCTTGAAGGCTGAATTGGAGTGCTATATGAAGGGGAAATCAACACTTATGAGGAGAGCTCACTTAGATAGTTTTAGAGAGTAATTAGGAGTAGGAGTAGGAGTAGTGTAGCATTGCTCTCTTAGGGTTCTAATTTTCATCTCCATTGTAGCATTTTATAGCAAGCTTTTTTTTTGGATTTTGCTTCTTTAATTGTAAGTACTCTCAATTTCCTCTTTAATTACATTGTCTTTACTTGCATTTCCTTTTGGTTCAAGTTACTTGTTCATATTTGCAATTTTGTGTTTCTTGAAGTTTTGATCAATGAATTTTATGTTTCATGCTTCCTTTATGTTTGATTGCTTATTTATGATTGGTTTTGTTGATAGTTGGTTATAGTTTTCTATTTTCCTTTACAATTTCCCATGTTTTACTTTTATGCACACAAGGTGTTTGTGAAAATGCCAACCTTAGATTTTGAGTAGATTTTCCCACCTTGGCTTGTCGTTTGAGTTCCTAGGATACTAGAGTCATAATGTCCAACATTTAGTGGTAATTCATGGGTAGTTAATTGACTCTTGTTTCCATTAACGCTAGCTTTTTATTAACTAGTTTGGTAAGTTAGCTAGGACTTATGGATTAAGGTCAATTATGCTTTCTTAACTTACTCCTCCATGGTTGGGGTTGACTAGGCGAGATTGACTCATGATAATTACCATAGTTGTGGTTATGCGATGATAGGATTTCTTGGAACCTCATTCCCAAGTCAAGGCCCCTTTTATTGCATTTATAGCATTTTCACTAGTTTTGATCCTATTTACCTTTGCTTGCATTAATTCCCAATTTTGATCATTGTGTAGTTCCTTGATTTCTTAGTTTATTTAATCTTTCGTTCTTTGATTGCAAAACCCCTTTTGTCCTCTCTACAACCGAAAGAGAACCACTTTCAATTGCATCCTAGGGAGAACGACCCGAGGTTGAAGTACTCTTGATCTCGGTTACTTTGTATTGAATTTATTATTTGATTGATGTTCAATTGTTGGGTTTGGACTATACTTGCAACGGACAAATTCTACTTTTAGTGTGAAAATCTAAACCGGTGCATTTGGGCATCGTCAATGGACAATTAAAGTATGGGATCCGGGCATCGTCAATATTATCTTGGATCCCTATTGCTTGTTTAAGGTTGCTTGAGAGCTTGATGTACTTCGTTTGGGATCTCGGAGGATTTTGGAAGAGCAAACATGGGTGGCAACTCAAGTATGAATGGAAGCACACGCCTCCTTGATGTAAGCTTCACCCCAATGTCCAACTTAAGGACAATAAACCAAAGTGCTAGGTGGGAGACACCCATATCCTTGTAACCTTTTTCTTCTTTTAAATTTTGTTTCTTGAATAATTTCTTATCTTGTTTAGCTTAGTTTAGTGGCATTTTGGTGTTGATTAGGTAGTCTTAGTGGAATAACATGTTTTCGGGGCAAAAAACTCTTGATTGATATCATGCTTGGTGCCTTTGAGGCATTAATTTTTTTGGAGAAACAGAGCAGTATGCGTGCGCACACACCCTGTGCATATGCACACCTACCCCAAATCCTGCATCTTGTGCGTATGCACCTAGCTGTCCGTACGCAAACTCATTTACACCTCCTCTACTGTGAGCGTCCACACATACTTGTGCATTTGCACACCAGCCTTTTACCCTCTCTGTGCATACACACGCCCTTGTGCGCACGCATATATGATCCTTTAAAAAAAATCTCTCACTGTGTGATGAGTCCATGTTTGATGATGATTTTTGGTTAGAATTGGATGGATTTTCATCATATAAACTTGCACTTATTCCCTTGAATAGCATGCTTTTCAACTTTCCTTCCAAATTGCGCTTGATTATGAAAATGTTCTCTTTTGTGCTTAATTTAATCTATTTTATTTCGTTTGCCTTCCATTCGATACCTTGATGTTGTTTGCGAGTGATTTTAGGTGTATAACGTAGGAATGGTTTGGAGAAAATGGAAGAAGAGCATGCAAAGTGGAGAAAACATGAAGAATCAAAGGAGATAAGCTCAGAGACGTGTGCATGCGCACGGTTACCTGTGCGTACACACAGCTGCCCTATCAGAGCACGTGGACTGCTTCGAGCGTGTCGCGCATCCAGTCAAGCATCGCCTAGTGTGCATGCACACGGCTACTTGTGCGTACGGACATGACTGGATTTCTCGCGAGGTGTGCGGATGCACGCATCTGTGTGTCTGCACAGGTGTCCGCACATGACTTCATTAAAATAGCACGTGACTCGCGATTTGGGGGCTTTGGAGGCCCATTTCTGAAGTCTTCTAGCTCATATTGGAGGGGAAATGAGAGACATAACATAGCATATCATTAGAATAGTTTTAGGAGTAGTAGTAGGAAGCTTTTGTTAGTTTTTCTCTAAGTTTTTCATCATCTCTATTAGGGTTTATATTAGGGTTTTACATTAAAGTGCCATTTCCATTTTTGATCTTGGATTTTGCTAGCTCTGATTGTAAGTATTCTCTTGTTATTACTCATTATAGTTAGATTGTCATTACTTTTTCTTCTAATTCAAGTTATAGTTCAATTTTGCTTCTCTCTTGCAATTTTAGTTTCTTGTTGATGAATTTAATGTTTGATGTTTGTTTTATGCTTCCTTGTGTTATTCTTGTTGATTGAGATTAATTGTTTCTTTTAGTTTCAAGCCTTTTCTTTTTTTCTCCATGTTTAAGGTTTATACCCACCAAGTGTTTGACAAAATGTCAAACATGGTTTTAGGCTAAATTTTTTGTTCTTGGCTTGGGTAAAGTGAGAAATTGGGTTTCTAGAGTTGGAATGTCCAACATTTAGTTTCAATTCTTGGATTGTTAATTGTTCTTGTTCCCACTAACGCTAATTTGTTACTAAACCAATTAACAAGCAATTTAGGATTTGTGGGTTGGGAACACTTATGCTCATTTAACTTACTTTCCAATGTGAGGGTTAATTAAGTGAGATTAATCGATCATAATTGTCATAGTTGTGGTTCCAACAAGGAAAGGACCCTTAGCTCACTCCAAGCCAAGACTCTTTTTGATGCTTTTAATCTTTCATATACTTCTATGTTGATCTCTTTTATACTTTACTTGTTTATATTACATAGTCGGTTCTTTAATTTCTTCATTAGTTCACTCATTACAATTTTGCATGTTCTTTTATTGCTTTATATGTTCATTTCTTCATTGACAACCCCTTGATCACTACAACCAGATTGGCACACTCATTGTTCTAAAAGTTCTCCTTGGGAGACGACTCGGGAGTTTGGATACTCTTGGTTATTTGATTTGAACTGTGACATCTTTGATTTAAACCTTGATTATGAGAGTTTATTGTTGGTTTGGGATATGCTATTAACGAAGTGATTCTTATTTTGATTGATTCTAAACCAGCAATAATTCTCTCGTCAAGTTTTTGGCGCCGTTGCCGGGGAGTTCACTTTAAGTTCAATGAGTGCTACAATTTTGGTTGTTGTAAATTTGTGAATAGTGTGAATATTTGACTTTTGATTTGCTACTTCGCACTAATTGTAGATACTACTTTTCTCCCTAGTTAGTTTTAGTAGTCATTAATTGTTAAGTGGTTTTAGTTTACTTGCATATTTTTGTTTTGCTTTTTCATAAATGCATGGTTTTCATTGCCTCCTCAGTTGAATGATACGGTCGCTTCCAAACCCAAGCTTGGCCACTTTTGATCTGGAAATCGAAACAATTTTAACTCATATAAGGCAAGCTCGGCGCCAGCCAGCTTTTGTGGATAGTGAATCGGGACCCCTTAGGGAACCCTCCCGTTCACTATCACCACCCATCTATGACTATCATTCTTCAATCAACGAGGAGACTCTATATTCATCCGTGGGGAGTACTGAACTCTCTTTGAGTGACTCAGGTGACACCGTCATGGTGGACCCACCTCGAAGAATCACCATGAAGGAGGCCGGAGCTCCTAATCTTGACATGCAACCGCTTCAAATTCTATATCCGGCTTTAGACCCAGATTTTGAGCTCAAGTCTAGCACGATAAACTTGCTTCCCAAATACAATGGACTGCCTAGGTAAGATCCTCTGAAACACCTAAAGGATTTCCAAGTTGTATGTGCAACTGCGAGAAGACATGGGGCGGATGAAGCCTCAGTATTGGTCTTCGCTTTCCCTTTCTCTTTGGAGGGAAAAGCGAAGGAGTGGTTTTATACTCAACCGGGTGAAGTTAGATCCAATTGGGACTTGTTGCGTAAAGAGTTTTTGGAAAAGTTCTACCCTCCTCAGAAATTAGACAAGTTGTGAAGAGAGATCTCTTGCATTGTGCAACGAGATGGGGAGACTTTGTATGAATACTGGGAGAGATTTAAGAAGTTGCTGGAGGCTTGCCCTCACCACAGGATTGATGAGTTGGTTCTTATCAGTTATTTCTGTCAAGGAATGCATCACCAAGACAAGCTCCTCCTAGATGCCGCGAGTGGAGGATCATTGACTAAAAACAAGACCGCTGCAGAAGCATGGGTAGTTATATTAGACTTGGTGGACTCAACTCATCACTCAAGGGCAAGGAGTCCACAACCAAAGGCTTTGAGTCAAGTTTCTCCCTTCGGAGATGCTACTTTGACCAAGACCCTCTGTGAAATAACAATCTTGTTGCGACAAATCACCCAAGGGCAACAAATTTCTTAATCGTTGATAAATGCTCCACCTCAACCTCCAAGGATTGAAGGACCATCAAGGATATGTGGTGTTTCTGCTTGTAACACTCATTACACCGATTAGTTCCCTTGATGAATCCATATTTGACGAGGTATTTTGGTTTGATTCAAATAGATTTCAGTACATAAACTCACACTTATTCACTAAAATAGCATGCTTTTGTATTTTCTCCCTAAATTGTGCTTGATTATGAGAACATGCTCTTTTGCACTTATTTTGACTAATTTTATTCCGTTTACCTTCCATCCAAACCTTGATGTTATTTGTTAGTGATTTCAGATGAATAAGGTAGAAATGGCTTGGTGGGAGTGGAAGAGGAGCATGCATTTGGGAAAATGAGAGACATAACATAGCATATCATTAGAATAGTTTTAGGAGGAGTAGTAGGAAGCTTTAGTTAGTTTTTCTCTAAGTTTTTCATCATCTCTATTAGGGTTTATATTAGGGTTTTACATTCAAGTGCCATTTCCATTTTTGATCTTGGATTTTGCTAGCTCTCATTGTAAGTATTCTCTTGTTATTACTCTTTATAGTTACATTGTCATTACATTTTTTTCTAATTCAAGTTATAGTTCAATTTTGCTTCTCTCTTGCAATTTTAATTTCTTGTTGATGAATTTGATGTTTGATGTTTGTTTCATGCTTCCTTGTGTTATTCTTGTTGATTGAGATCAATTGTTGCTTTTAGTTTCAAGCCTTTTCTCTTTTTCTCCATGTTTAAGGTTTATGCCCACCAAGTGTTTGACAAAATGTCAAACATGGTTTTAGGCTAAATTTTTGGTTCTTGGATTGGGTAAAGTGAGCAATTGGGTTTCTAGACTTGGAATGTCCAATATTTAGTTTCAATTCCTGGATTGTTAATTGTTCTTGTTCCCACTAACGCTAATTTGTTACTAAACCAATTAGCAAGCAATTTAGGATTTGTGGGTTGCGAACAATTATGCTCATTTAACTTACTTTCCAATGCGAGGGTTGATCAAGTGAGACTAATCCATCACAATTGTCATAGTTGTGGTTCCAACAAGGAAAGGACCCTTAGCTCACTCCAAGCCAAGACTCTTTTTTATGCTTTTAATCTTTCATATAGTTTAATATTGATCTCTTTTATACTTTACTTGTTTATATTAAATAGTTGGTTCTTTAATTTCTTCATTAGTTCAATCATTACAATTTTGCATGTTCTTTTATTAATTTATGTGTTCATTTATTATTGACAACCCTTGATCACTACAACCGGATTTGCACACTCATTGTTCTAAAAGTACTCCTTGGGAGACGACTCGGGAGTTTGGATACTCTTGGTTATTTGATTTGAACTGTGACATCTTTGATTTAAACTTTGATTTAAACTTTGATTGTGAGAGTTCATTGTTGGTTTGGGCTATGCTATTAATGAAGTGATTCTTATTTTGATTGATTCTAAACCGGCAATAATTCTCTCGTCACTGTGCATACACACCTAGCTGTGCGTACGCCACATAGTTTGCAACTCCTCTACCGGGAACGCCCGCACACCTTTATGCATCTGCATCCCCTGTGTTTTCACCGCTTGTGTGTACGCACGGGCCTGTGTGCATATGCACAGGCGTCAAATTGGGCATCTATTCGAAAGATGCCCTGTCGCGCCACACCCTACCCCAAACCCTTCCCTCCTTCTTCGTCTGGTGCACCACCACTGGTACAAGGAATCGTGATCTCAACACTTCTTCACAACTCCGTGTATCTAACCACCATGTACACTGGGTCATCCAAGTAAAACCTTACGTGAGTTAGGATCGATCCTACGGAGATTGTCGGCTTGAAGCAAGCTATGGTCATCCTTGTAAATCTCAGTCAGGCGGATTCAAATGGTTATAAGGTTTTGATAATTAAAAGATAAATAAAACATAAAATAGAATAAAGTTACTTGTGTAATTCATTGGTGGGAATTTCAGATAAGTGTCTGGAGATGCTTTGTTGCGTCTGAACCTCTGCTTTCCTATTGCCTTCTTCCAACCATGCGTTACTTCCTTCCATGGCAAGCTATAAGTGAAAATAGTCCTCTACGGTTTCTGCACGGCTAATCAACTGTTGGATTTCTCGTCTCTGATGAAAAATACCAGGTACAGCTACCGCATGGCTAATCATCTGTCGGTTCCCGCTAGCGTCGGAATAGGATCCATTGATCCTTTTGCACACTGTCACTTGCACCCAAGATTCGCAGGTTTGAAGGTCGTCACAGTCATTCCTTCCCGGATCCTACTCGGAATACCACAAACAAGGTTTAGGCTTTTCGGATCCCAAGAATGCTGCCAATAATTCTCACCTATACCACGAAGATACTAATCTCACGGACTCGGTCCGTGTATTAGATATCCAAGAGAATATACTCCGGCTGTCGTCCAATGACTACGTTGAACATCATGTAGACCGCTTTGTGGTTGTCAGGCACGCGGATCTTGGCTAAGCGAGTAACGAAGATTGGGTGATTGTCATGGGTCACCCCTTCATTCTGACTTAACTGAATTAAGTATGAGAGTATATCTTGGAGAAGAAGTAGGCGTGAGTTGAATAGAAAATAGTAGTAATTGCATTAATTCATGAAGAACAGCAAAGCTCTACACCTTAATCTATGGGGTGTAGAAACTCCACCGTAGAAAATACATAAGTAAAAAGAGATCTAGGCATGGCCGATGGCCAGCCCCCAAACGTGAACAATGGTCTCAGCTCCAAAGTATAAAAACTGGATATGGATACAATAGTAAAAAGTGCTATTTATACTAAACTAGTTACTAGGGATTACAGAAAATGAGTAACTAAGTGCAGAAAGTGCAGAAATCCACTTCCGGAGCCCACTTGGTGTGTGCTTGGGCTGAGCTTTGAAGATTTTTCGTGCTAGGGCTGTTCTTGGAGTTAAACGCCAGCTTTGGTGCTAGTTTTGGGCGTTTAACTCCAATTCTGGTGCCAGTTTGGGCATTTTACGCCAAGATGTTTTAGGCGGACTTTGGACGCCTGTTTGGGCCATCAAATCTCGGGCAAAGTATGGACTATTATATATTGCTGGAAAGCCCAGGATGTATACTTTCCAATGTAATTAAGAGCGCGCCAATGGGGCTTCTGTAGCTCTAGAAAATCCACTTCGAGTGCAGGGAGGTCAGAATCCAACAGCATCTGCAGTCCTTTTTCAGCCTCTGAATCAGATTTTTGCTCAGGTCCCTCAATTTCAGCCAGAAAATACCTGAAATCATAGAAAAATACACAAACTCATAGTAAAGTTCAGAAATGTGATTTTTTCATAAAAACTAATAAAAATATAATAAAAAGTAACTGAAACATACTAAAAACTATGTAAAAACAATGCCAAAAAGGGTATAAATTATCCGCTCATCACAACACCAAACTTAAATTGTTGCTTATCCCCAAGCAACTAAAATCAAAGTAGGATAAAATGTAGAGAAAATACAATGAATTCCAAATATCAATGAAGCTCATTTCCAATTAGATGAGCGGGACTTGTAGCCTTTTTGCTTCTGAAGAGTTTTGGCATTTCACTTTATCTTTTGAAGTTCAGAATGATTGGCATCCATAAGAACTCAGAATTCAGATAGTGTCATTGATTCTCCTATTTCAGTATGTTTATTCTTGAACACAGCTACTTTATGAGTCTTGGGCTTGGCCCTAAGCATTTTGTTTTCCAATATTACCACCGGATACATAAATGCCACAGACACATAACTAGGTGAACCTTTTCAGATTGTGACTCAGCTTTGCTAGAGTCTCCAGTTAGAGGTGTCCAGAGCTCTTAAACACACTCTTTTTGCTTTGGACCATGACTTTAACTGCTCAGTCTCAAGCTTTTCACTTGACACCTTCACGCCACAAGCACATGGTTAGGGACAGCTTGGTTTAGCCGCTTAGGCCAGGATTTTATTCCTTTGGGCCCTCCTATCCATTAATGCTCAAAGCCTTGGATCCTTTTTACCCTTGACTTTTGGTTTTAAGGGCTATTGGCTTTTTCTGCTTGCTTTTTCTTTTTCTTTCTTTTTCTTTTTTTTCGCCATCTTTTTCTTTTCCTTTTTTTCTGCAAGCTCTTCACTGCTTTTTCTTGCTTCAAGAATCAATTTTATGATTTTTCAGATTCTCAATAACGCTTCTCCTTTTCCATTATTCTTTCAAGAGCCAACAATTTTAATATTCATAAACAACAAATTCAAAAATATGCACTGTTCATGCATTCATTCAGAAAACAAAAAGTATTGCCATTACATCAAAATAATTTGATTATTTTCAAGATGTAATTCGAAATTCATGTACTTCTTTTTCTTTTTCAGAAAACATTTTTCATTTAAGAAAGGTGAAGGATTCATAGGACATTCATAGCTTTAAGATATAGACACTAGACACTAATGATCATGTAATAAAGACACAAACATAGATAAAACACAGAGAATAAAAATCGAAAAATAGGAAAATAAGAACAAGAAAAAAAAAGAACGGGTCCACTTAGTGATGGTGGCTAGTTCTTCCTCTTGAAGATCTTATGGAGTGCTTGAGCTCCTCTATGTCTCTTTCTTGCCTTTGTTGCTCCTCCCTTATGGCTCTTTGGTCTTCTCTAATTTCATGGAGGAGGATGGAATGCTCTTGGTGCTCCATCCTTAGTTGCCCCATGTTAGAACTCAATTCTCCTAAGGAGGTGTTGATTTACTCCCAATAGTTTTGTGGAGGAAAGTGCATCCCTTGAGGCATCTCAGGGATTTCATGATGAGGAACTTCCTCATGCTCTTGTTGAGGTCCATGACTGAGCTCTCTTGTTTGCTCCATCCTTTTCATAGTGATGGGCTTGTCTCCTTCAATGAGGATGTCTTCCTCTATGACAATTCCAGCTGAATTGCATAGGGTACAAATAAGATAAGGGAAGGCTAACTTTGCCAAAGTGGAGGGCTTGTCCGCCACCTTGTAGAGTTCTAGGGATATGATCTCATGAACTTCTACTTCCTCTCAATTCATGATGCTATGGATCATGATAGCCCGATCTATTGTAACTTCAGACCAGTTGCTAGTAGGAATGATAGAGCATTGGATGAACTCCAACCATCCCCTAGCCACAGGTTTGAGGTCAAGCCTTCTTAATTGAACCGGCTTGCCTCTTGATTCTCTCTTTCATTGAGCACCTTCCACACAAATGTCCCTAAGGACTTGGTCCAACCTTTGATCAAAGTTGACCCTTCTAGTGAAAGGGTGAGGATCTCCTTGCATCATTGGCAAGTTGAATGCCAACTTCACATTTTCTGGACTAAAATCCAAGCAATTCCCCCAAACCATTGTGAGCCAATTCTTTGGGACCGGGTTCACACTTTGATCATGGTTCCTAGTGATCCATGCATTAGCATAGAACTCTTGAACCATTAAGATTCTGACTCGTTGGATTGGGTTGGTGAGAGTTTTCTAACCTCTTCTTTGAATCTCATGTCGGATCTCCGGATATTCACTCTTTTTGAGCTTGAAGGGGACCTCGGGGATCACCTTTTTCTTGGCCACAACTTCATAGAAGTGGTCTTGATGGACCTTTGAGATGAATCTCTCCGTCTCCCATGACTCGGAGATGGAAGTAATTGTCTTTCCTTTCCTCTTTCTAGAGGTTTTTCCGGCCTTAGGTGCCATTGATGGTTATGAAAAAATAGAAAAATAGATCTTTTTTCACACCAAACATAAAAGGTTTGCTCATCCTCGAGCAAAAGAAGAAAGAAAAGAGTAGAAGAAGAAAAAATGGAGGAGATGGAGGAGTGTGAGTGGTTCAGCCAATGGGGAAAGACATGTTTGTGATGTGTGAAAGTTGAGGTAGTGAGGAGGGTATTTATAGGGTAGGAGGGAGAGGGAATCTGTGTGAGAATGGGTGGGTTTAGAAGGGAAATAGTTTAAATTTGAATGGTGAGGTAGGTGGGGTTTTATGATGGATGGATGTGAGTAGTGAAGAGATTATGGAGAAGAGGGTAAGATTTGATAGGTGAAGGGTATTTGGGAAAGAGTTATTGATGGGATTGGTCAAGGGTATTTGGGGAAGAGTGTTATGGAAAGGTGTGAAAAGGAGAAAAGAAGAGGTGGGGTAGGTGAGGATCCTGTGGGGTCCACAGATCCTTAGGTGTCAAGGAATTCTGCTCCCTGCACCATTCTGGCGTTCAAACGCCCATTGTGTGCCAATTCTGGCGTTAAACGCCAGCTCTGCTATCTTTCTTGGCGTTAAACGCCAGCTCTGCTACCTTTTCTGGCGTTGAACGCCAGTATGCTGCCCATTTCTAACGTTTAACGCTAGCCAGATGCCAGACATCCCTTTTTGGCGTTAAACGCCCAGAGTGCTTCCCATTCTGGCGTTTAACGCCTAGAATGCTGCCAGGCTGTGTGTTAAACGCCCATTCTACTATCCTTACTGGCGTTTAAACGCCAGCAAGTCTGTCCTCCAAGGTGTGCTATTTTTTATTCTATTTTTTATTTTGATTTAATTCTATAGCTATTTTTATGATCATCAACCTAAAGAAAACATAAAATAACAATGAAAAATAAATAAATATAATTAAATAACATTGGGTTGCCTCCCAACAAGTACTTCTTTAATGTCAATAGCTTGATAGTGAGCTCTTAGAGAGCTTTATAGAGATTCAGAGCTTGATGATGGACTCCCAACACCAAACTTAGAAGTTGAGTGTGGGGGCTCTGTTTGACTCTGTATTGAGAGAAACTTTTCATGCTTCCTCTCTATGGTTACAAAAGAAGATCCTTGAGCCTTAAACACAAGGTAGTCCTCATTCAATTGAAGGACTAACTCTCCTCTGTCCACATCAATCACAGCTCTTGCTGTGGATAGGAAGGGTCTTCCAAGGATGATGGATTCATCTTCATCCTTCCCAGTGTCTAGGATTATGAAATCAGTAGGGATGTAAAAGCCTTCAACCTTTACTAAGACATCCTCTACAAGTCCGTAAGCTTTTTTCCTTGAATTGTCTGCCATCTCTAGTGAGATTCTTGCAGCTTGTACCTCAAAGATCCCTAGTTTCTCCATTATAGAGAGTGGCATGAGGTTTATACTTGACCCAAGGTCACACAGAGCCTTCTTAAAGGTCATGGTGCCTATGATACAAGGTATTAAGAATTTTCCAGGATCTAGTTTCTTCTAAGGTAATTTCTGTTGAGCCAGGGTATTTAGTTCATTAATGAGCAATGGAGGTTCATCTTCATGATTGCTCCTAGATACTGAGCAACTTGCTCTTCAATAATATCTTCATCCTCTTCAGCGGAAGAATACTCATCAGAGCTCATGAATGGCAACAGTAAGTTCAGTGGAATCTCGATGGTCTCTATATGAGCCTCAGATTCCTTTGGTTCCGTATTAGGGAACTCTTTAGTGGTCAGTGAATGTCCATTGAGGTCTTTCTCACTGGAAATCACTGTCTTTTCTTCCTCCCTAGGTTCGGCCATGTTGGTTATGTTTATGGCCTTGCACTCTCTTTTTGGATTCTCTTCTGTATTGCTTGGGAGAGTAGTAGGAGGGATTTCAGTAACTCTTTTACTCAGCTAACGCACTTGTGCCTCTAAATTTCTGATAGAGGACCTTGTTTCAGTCATGAAACTGAGAGTGGTCTTAGATAGATCAGAGACTATGGTTGCTTAGTCATAGTGGCTCTACTTAGACTTCTCTATATGTTGCTCAGAAGATGATGGAAAAGGCTTGCTATTGCCAAACCTATTTCTCCTACCATTATTATTGAAGCTCTGATTAGGCTTCTGTTGATCCTTCCATGAGAAATTAGGGTGATTTCTCCATGAAGGATTATAGGTGTTTCCATAGGATTCTCCCATGTAATTCACCTCTTCCATTGTAGGATTCTCAGGGTCATAAGCTTCTCCTTCATGGGAGGCTTCTTTAGCACTGCCGGATGCAGCTTGCATTTCAGTCAGACTCTGAGAAATCATATTGACTTGCTGAGCCAATATTTTATTCTGAGCCAATATGGCATTCAAAGTATCAATCTCAAGAACTCTTTTCTTCTGAGTTGTCCCATTATTCATAGGATTTCTTTTATAAGTATACATGAACTAGTTATTTGCAACCATCTCAATGAGTTCCTAGGCTTCTGTAGGCGTCTTCTTCAGATGAAGAGATCCACCAGGAGAGTGATCCAATGACATCTTGGACAATTCAGACAGACCATCATAGAATATACATAAGATGCTCCATTCTGAAAGCATGTCAAAAGGTCACCTTCTGATCAGTTGCTTGTATCTTTCCCAAGCTTCATAGAGGGATTCACATTCCTTCCGTATGAAGGTTTGGACTTCCACTCTAACTTTACTCAATTTTTGAGGTGGAAAGAATTTGGCCAAGAAGGCATTGACTAACTTTTCCCAAGAGTTCAGGCTTTCTTTAGGTTGTGAGTCCAACCATGTCCTAGCTTTGTCTCTTACAGGAAAGGGGAAAAGCATAAGTCTGTAGACCTCAGGATTAACCCCATTGGTCTTAACAGTGTCACAAATTTACAAGAATTCAGTTAAGAACTGATGATGATCTTCCAATGGAAGTCCATGAAACTTGCAATTCTGCTGCATTAGAGAAACTAATTGAGGCTTAAGCTCAAAGTTGTTTGCTCCAATTGCAGGAATTGAGATGCTTCTTCCATAGAAGTCGGAAGTTGGTACAGTAAAGTCACCAAGCATCTTCCTTGCATCTCCACCATTATTGTTATTTTCGGCTGCCATGTCTTCTTCTTTTTCGAAAATTTATGTTAGGTCCTCTCCAAAGTTTTGTGCTTTAGCTTCTCTTAGTTTCCTCTTTAGAGTCCTTTCAAGTTCAGGATTAGCTTCAACAAGAATGTTCTTATCCTTGCTCCTGCTCATATAAAAAAGAAGAGAACAGAAAAGAATAGGAATCCTCTATGTCACAGTATAGAGATTCCTTTATGTGAGTAAAAATATAGAATAATAGAATGAAGAAAGGATAAGAAGAATTCGAACACAGAGAGAGGGAGAGGGTTCGAATTTTAAGTAGAAGAGAAGTGTTAGTGAATAAATAAAATAAATATAAGGAGATGAGAGAGAGGAAATTCAAAAGTTAATTAAAAGAAAAGAAAAATATTTTTGTTTTTATTTTAATTATGTGTTAGAATTCGAAATTAAGAAGGAAAATAAAATAAAATTAGAATTTAAAACAATTAGTTAATTAAAAAGAATTTTGAGAAAGGGGTTAGTTATTTTCGAAAATTTGAGAGAGAGAAGTATTTAGGTGGTTTTAAAAAAGATATGATTGAAATAGAAAACGTTTAAAATCAAACAAAAAATCAAGTAGTTAATTGAAAAAGATTTGAAAATCAATTTTGAAAAGATAAGAAGTTAAAAAAAAGATTTATAAAATTAAGTTTTGAAAAAGATATGATTAAAATCTATTTTGAAAAAGATTTGAATAGGAAATTAAAAAGAT
Source organism: Arachis ipaensis (assembly GCF_059453495.1). Lineage (NCBI taxonomy): Eukaryota > Viridiplantae > Streptophyta > Magnoliopsida > Fabales > Fabaceae > Arachis > Arachis ipaensis. The sequence continues at coordinate 103,009,736 of NC_142442.1, read as the reverse complement.
TTGATTTTTGAAATTAAAGTTGATTACTTGACTAACAAGAAACTAAAAGATATGATTCTAGAATTTAAGGATTGAACCTTTCTTAATAGGCAAGTAACAACTTGAAAAATTTTTGAATCTAAACATTAATTGTTAGCATTTAATTCGAAAATCATGAAATAAAAATGAGAAAAAAATTTTGAAAATCAATTTTAAAATTTCGAAAATATTAAGAAAAAAATGAAAAAGATTTGATTTTTGAAAAAGATTTGAAAAGATAGAATTTTTAAGTTGAAATTTTGACTTGAGTAACAAGAAACAACTAAATTTTAAAACTTTTTGACTAAATGAATTCAAAATTTCGAAAATTATGAGCAAAATAAGGAAAATATATTTTTTTTTATTTTTGAATTTTTAATGAGGAGAGAGAAAAACATCAAAATGACACAAAACATAAGAAATTAATATCAAAACAAAAATGCATGCAAGAACACTTTGAATGTCAAGATGAACATGAAGAACACTTCGAATGTCAAGATGAACATCAAGAACATATTTTTGAAAAATTTTTAAAAAAAGAAAGACATGCAAGACACCAAACTTAAAAATTTTTAAACTTTAGACACTAATAATTCAAAAATGCATATGAAAAACAAGAAAAGACACAAAACAAGAATATGTAAAGATCAAACAAGGAAAATCATCAAGAACAACTCGAAGATCAATGAAGAACACATGATGAATTTTCGAAAACTAAAGGAAATTTAAAACATGCAATGTGACAACAAACTTAAAATTTGACACTAGACTCAAAGGAGAAACATAAAATATTTTTGGTTTTATGATTTTATTAAATTTTTTTGTATTTTTCGAAAATAGTTTGGAAAAAGAAAATAAAGGGATACAAAATTTTTAATAAGAATTTCAGGAATCATGCAATGTTAGTCTAAAGCTTCGGTCCAAAAGAATTAGACATGGCCAAATAGCCAGCCAAGCTTTGAGTGAAAGCTTCGGTCCAAAAGATTAGACATGGCCAAATAGCCAGCCAAGCTTTAGCATAAAACATAAAAGCATGTCAATGAGAAGTGGAAGCCTCAGTCCAAAAATTCTAAAGAACATACTTTTTTTTATTTTTTGAAAATTATAATAAATTTTTTTGTATATTTTTTTCAAAAATAAAAATAAAAAGAGCATAAATATAAAATAAAATTACCTAATCTAAGCAACAAGATGAACCGTCAATTGTCCAAACTCGTACAATCCCCGACAATGGCACCAAAAACTTGGTACACGGAATCGTGATCTCAACACTTCTTCACAACTCCGCGTAACTAACCAGCAAGTGCACTGGGTCGTCCAAGTAATACCTTACGTGAGTAAGGGTCGATCCCACGGAGATTGTCAGCTTGAAGCAAGCTATGGTCATCCTTGTAAATCTCAGTTAGGCGGATTCAAATGGTTATAAGGTTTTGATAATTAAAAGATAAATAAAACATAAAATAGAATAAAGTTACTTATGTAATTCATTGGTGGGAATTTCAGATAAGCATCTGGAGATGCTTTGTTGCTTCTGAACCTCTGCTTTCCAATTGCCTTCTTCCAACCATGCGTTACTTCCTTCCATGGCAAGATGTAGGATCCTATCAATGAAAATGGTCCTCTACGGTTTCTGCACGGCTAATCAACTGTCGAATTTCTCGTCTCAGATAAAGAATACCGGGTACAGCTACCGCATGGCTAATCATCTGTCAGTTCCCGCTAGTGTCGGAATAGGATCCATTGATCCTTTTGCACACTGTCACTTGCGCCCAACATTCACAGGTTTGAAGCTCGTCACAGTCATTCCTTCCCGGATCCTACTCGGAATACCACAGACAAGGTTTAGACTTTCTGGATCCTAGGAATGCTGCCAATAATTCTAGCCTATGCCACGAAGATATTAATCTCACAGACTCGGTCCGTGTATTAGATATCCAAGAGAATATACTCCGATCCGACTGTCGTCCAATGACTACGTTGAACATCATGTAGACCGCCATGTGGTTGTCAAGCACGCGGATCTTGGCTAAGCGAGTAACGAAGATTGGGTGATTGTCACGGGTCACCCCTTCATTCTGACTTAACTGAATCAAGTACGATAGTATATCTTGGAGAAGAAGTATGCGTGAATTGAATAGAAAACAGTAGTAATTGCATTAATTCATGAAGAACAGCAGAGCTCCACACCTTAATCTATGGGGTGTAGAAACTCCACCATAGAAAATACATAAGTGAAAAGAGGTCTAGGCATGGCCGAATGGCTAGCCCCCAAACGTGAACAATGGTCTCAGCTCCAAAGTATGAAAACTACATATGAATACAATAGTAAAAAGTGCTATTTATACTAAACTAGTTACTAGGGATTACAAAAAATGAGTAACTAAGTGCAAATAGTGCAGAAATCAACTTCCGGGGCCCACTTGGTGTGTGCTTGGGCTGAGCTTTAAAGCTTTTTCGTGCTTAGGGTGTTTCTGGAGTTAAACGCCAGCTTTGGTGCTAGTTTGGACGTTTAACTCCAATTCTGGTGCCAGTTTGGGCGTTCTACACCAGGATGTTTTAGGCTGACATTGGACGCCAGTTTGGGCCATCAAATCTCGAGAAAAGTATTAACTATTATATATTGCTGGAAAGCTCAGGATGTCTACTTTCCAACGCAATTAAGAGCGCCTCAATTGAGCTTCTGTAGCTCCAGAACATCCACTTCGAGTGCAGGGAGGTCAGAATCCAACAGCATCTGCAGTCCTTTTTCAGCCTCTGAATCAGATTTTTGCTCAGGTCCCTCAATTTCAGCCAAAAAATACCTGAAATCACAGAAAAACACACAAAATCATAGTAAAGTCCAGAAATGGGATTTTTTCATAAAAAACTAATAAAAATATAATAAAAAGTAACTGAAACACACTAAAAACTATGTAGAAACAATGCCAAAAAGGATATAAATTATCCGCTCATCAACCACCCCACCCATCCTTCTTTCGGCGACACCACCGCCACTGGCTCCACCGCTGCCGCACCACCACACCCCTTCTTCTTTCTTCTACTTTCTTCTGCTTCTTTCATCTCTCTTTCTCCTTCACCAGTGAGTCTACCCTGTTCTCCCTTAGGCCACCAGTTCTGTGTTTGGCGAAGCTCAGCCACCGTGAGCTCCACAGCAGCAGCTACTAGTGCCACTGCTGCATCTTTTTCTCTTCCATTCTTCAAGTCTTCAATTTTCAGGTTTTAATATTCTTTGTTTTGTTTATTTACTTGCTTAAATTTCATTTTCTTTATTTAACTTTGCTAATCTATCTTAGGTTTAGCGGACTTAATTGGTTGTTCTTAAATTGCAAGTGTCAATTTCTAATTTTTGGGTTGTTGATGCTTAAATTTTAGCTTGAAATTATTGAATATGCACTGCATACTAAGTGTTTTCTTGCATGAATGAACTTTTAGTTTAATACGTGTGTTGTAGCTACCATATATATTAGACTATATCCTTGTTTGGCATTCTAATCAAGAGTTGTCCACTTTTGAATGATAATGATGTTGTTTTGGATTGAATTTCATTAATGTACTTATTTGTTGCTTTGAGTTGCTACCACCAAATTGATAGGGTGATTACCATTTGATTTCATATTTGGTAAAATTTTTAACAAGTGCATATTGAATATTAGTGAATTGAATTGAATTGTTTGTTCATCATAGTTTTCAAATCAGTATAACATAACAAGGTACTTGATTATTTTTAATGCTTTGCATTTGTTTGAGTGACTTGACTTGATTCTTATCAATCTTGTCACTTTTTGCAACAAGCACCTTAGGATTTAATATTATCTTTTGCTATTTGTAATATAAAATAAAATTTAATCTGAAATAAAAAAAATCATCTCGTGCTGCTCCTCAGGGACGAATGGGGACCACCTTAGGATTAGTTGTGGCGCCAAACTTGGCTGGGTCAAGTTTGGCACCACTATGCCTGTATGAAAACTTGGAATTATGGTGATCATGAAGCCAAACTTGGAAAATTCCAAGTTTGACTTGATGCAGTGATTTTTAAGTTAAGTGAGTGTGGTGCCATACTTGGAGAATTCCAAGTTTGGCACCCCTGAGACCGAATGTGACGGGGGATTATAACGCTCCTAGCGCCAAACTTGAATTCTTCAAGTTTGGCGCCACCTCCTGGATTTGTGGTGTCTCCGTTTCTTCACATAAACTCTGTCAAATTCATCCAAAATGCTACCTGAAATAAAGCAAATTGCACACAACTCAAAGTAACATTCATAATGGCTAAAAGTATTTAAATCTTGATTAAACTTACAAATTCAAATGCAAATTTACTAGGTAAAGATAGAAAAGATGCTCACGCATCAATGCATGGTGAGGCGTGATGGCAAACCTAGCTCAACAGTGGCTGGACAATAGCGAATCGTGACGGCTCCTCTTCTTCCTCACGACGTCTCTGGCTCGTGACGTGCTCTCTCCCTCGCTAGAAACCATTCTGCTCGACAGCAGCAGCAGCGGTGACATCTCCCTCTCTCCTTGTGTGGTGGCTTGGCGTCATGACAGCGATAGTGGTGCACAATGGTGGCGGCAAAGCCCTCTTCCCTTCCTTCTTATCCAAACTCCTCTACTCTTTCTCAGATCTTTCTCTCTCTCTTTTTCCCCATTTTCTTTCTTTTTTTTCTTTCCTTTTTATTTGCTGAAGCTCCTGTATTGTGTGTATATGGGGAAAAGGGGTTTGCAGTGGGTGAGTGAGTGGTGAGGAAAAGGTGAGTGTGGCTCAATAAGGGTAAACAGGTGGGGGGTGTAGGTGTAGGTAAGTTGGGTAATAGGGTTAGGATTGGTGAAATTAGGGTTTGGAATTAGAAATTTAGGGTTTGAGTGGAGTGTTAATGTAAAACAAAATTTTATCCAATATAACTAATTTTAAAAATACTATTTATTATTAGTTATTATTTAATTAAATTTAATTTGAAATTAAAGATAAATAAATTTTCTTTTTGTTCATAATATTAATCAAGATTTTCAGTTATTCAATTTAAATTGTATAAAATTTTTATTATTTTCAATTACTAAAACTTTAAATCCTTAATATGAAAATACTCAATTATTTAGAAATTTTTATTGGATTTTAAACTCAAGGTATCATAAAATTTAATTTAATTACTTTTTAAGAAAATAAATTTTTTAAATAAAATTATCAAAAATAATAAATCATGAATAACTCAATATTTAATTTTCAAAAGCTCGAGTTGTTATATTCTACCCACCTTACGAAAATTTTTTACCTCGAAAATTGATATAAAATAGAAAAGATTCATATCAACTCCACTTTCAAAAACATCAAAGAAAAGAAACAGAAAGGTTTGGCACGTTCAGTTTTTCAAATGTAAAAGAAATCATATCTTAGAAAGGTAACAGAAAAGGTGTAGTGTGCTGCAAAGATTTAGAAAGATGCTTAAGATTAGACCCTAACAACGATGCACAAAATAATGATAGGTAAAAAGCGATAAGGATGAATTTTCCAAAAGATTCAAGGGACGCATAAGAACATAATCAAATAAGGATATGCATGAACGATAATATATGGTTATAATATAAATCAATCATATCCCAAGAAGGAACTTTGAAACAAATAATCAAATCGTTTTTTAATATAAATATATATAAATCAGATTTTCAAAACAAAATCACTCTTTCATTTATTTTCACGAGACTTTGGATAGAACTTCTCCTTAAAATTCGACTTCACCACCCTTATGGGCTCTCTGACTTTCTTAACTTCTCAAAAGTTTACCAATCTTCCATTAGCACTTATCAAACATAAGGTTCTCAATAATCAATATATGATTATAATCCATGTAAAATCATTTATAAACTCTCAAAATTACTACATTTAGATAAGAAATCATTTTTAGCAACTCTGTTTGGAAACCTAGACTTGATGTATTTATTATTTTTCAAACCTCAATCTCATAATTTAATCTTTATAACTTGATCAGAAATCAATTACTTTATTAAGTAAAAATTAGAACTTCTGACAACCATCCAATCCCAAGCAACCTTGCAAGATGTACATAAGCGCTAAATGAATTTCAGTTCACACACACACATAATCATCATCATACTAACACTAAAATCAATTATCATTCACTTTCATAACCAAAACTCAATCAAAATTACAGCCAATCATTCGTAGCCAAGAACTCAAACTCAACAACATTATAATTACTAACATATTTGCAATTATCTACTATACTTTGGGCATTCTAAAATTGAAAACTGATAATTTCAAAAATACAATCCCCTACCTCGATTAGTTGAACACAGAAATTAAACGTGACAAACCCTGTTTTACTCTAAATTAACAACAATGGCGGCACCCCAACGCAACGGAGACAAGCCAGCAACATCTCCAATCACTCTCGCAGCAGTAGCAACTTTCCACGGCAATGATAATGATCACAGCAAAACAAGGAATTTGAAATGTAAACAGTTTTGAAAATTTAAGACAAGGTGGTGCACGAAATTGTGATCATCAATGGCGCCATCAACATGGTACGCTCAATTGTAATATCAACTTTTTATCACAACTTCGCACAACTAACCAGCAAGTGCACTGGGTCGTCCAAGTAATAAACCTTATGTGAGTAAGGGTCGATCCCACGGAGATTGTCGGCTTGAAGCAAGCTATGGTCACCTTGTAAATCTCAGTCTGGCGGATATAAAATAGTTATGGAGTTTTCGAAAATAAATAATAAAAGAAGGATAGAAATACTTATGTAAATCATTGGTGAGAATTTCAGATAAGCGCATAGAGATGCGTTCGTTCCTCTGAACCTCTGCTTTCCTGCTGCCTTTATCCAATCAATCCTACTCCTTTCCATGGCCGGCTTTATGTAAGGGCATCACCGTTGTCAATGTCTACATCCCACCCTCTTGTGAAAATGGTCCAAATGCTCTGTCACAGCATGACTAATCATCTGAGGTTCTCGATCATGCTGGAATAGGATTCACCCTCCTTTTGCGTCTATCACTACGTCCAGCACTCGCGAGTTTGAAGCTCGTCACAGTCATTCAATCCCAGAGTCCTACTCGGAATACCACAGACAAGGTTTATACTTTCCGGACTCTCATGAATGCCGCCATCAATCTAGCTTACACCACGAAGATTCTGATTAAGAGATCCAAGAGATACTCATTCAGTCTAAGGTAGAACGGAAGTGGTTGTCAGGCACGCGTTCATGGGAAATGATGATGATTGTCACGTTCATCACATTCAGGTTGAAGTGCGAATGAATATCTTAGAAGCGGAATAAGATGAATTGAATAGAAAATAGTAGTACTTTGCATTAATCTTTGAGGAACAGCAGAGCTCCACACCTTAATCTATGGAGTGTAGAAACTCTACCGTTGAAAATACATAAGTGAAAGGTCCAGGCATGGCCGAATGGCCAGCCCCCAAAACATGATCAATAGATCAAAATATAATCTAAAGATGTCTAATAGAATAGTAAAAAGTTCTATTTATAATAAACTAGCTACTAGGGTTTACAGAAGTAAGTAATTGATGCATAAATCCACTTCCGGGGCCCACTTGGTGTGTGCTTGGGCTGAGCTTGAAGTCTACACGTGGAGAGGTCATTCTTGGAGTTGAACGTCAGCTTTTGTGCCATTTTGAGCGTTGAACTCCACTTTGCAACTTGTTTTTGGCGCTGGATGCCAGAATTGGGCAGAGAGGTGGCGTTGAACGCCAGTTTGCGTCATCTAAACTTGGGCAAAGTATGGACTATTATATATTGCTGGAAAGCCCTGGATGTCTACTTTCCAACGCAATTGAAATAGCGCCATTTTAAGTTCTGTAGCTCCAGAAAATCTATTTTGAGTGCAGGGAGGTCAGAATCCAACAGCATCAGCAGTCCTTCTTCAACCTCTGAATCTGATTTTTGCTCAAGTCCCTCAATTTCAGCCAGAAAATACCTGAAATCACAGAAAAACACACAAACTCATAGTAAAGTCCAGAAATGTGAATTTAACATAAAAACTAATGAAAACATCCCTAAAAGTAACTAGATTCTACTAAAAACATACTAAAAACAATGCCAAAAAGCGTATAAATTATCCGCTCATCACAACACCAAACTTAAATTGTTGCTTGTCTCCAAGCAACTGAAAATCAAATAGGATAAAAAGAAGAGAATATACTATAAATTCCAAACTATCAATGAAACATAGCTCCAATAAGATGAGCGGGACTTGTAGCTTTTTGCCTCTTGAATAGTTTTGGCACCTCACTTTATCCATTGAGGTTCAGAATGATTGGCATCTATAGGAACTCAGAGTTCAGATAGTGTTACTGATTCTCCTAGTTCAGTATGATAATTCTTGAATACAGCTATTTTATGAGTCTTGGCCGTGGCCCTAAGCACTTTGTTTTCCAGTATTACCACCGGATACATAAATGCCACAGACACATAATTGGGTGAACCTTTTCAGATTGTGACTCAGCTTTGCTAAAGTCCCCAATTAGAGGTGTCCAGGGTTCTTAAGCACACTCTTTTTTTTGCTTTGGACCTTGACTTTAACCGCTCAGTCTCAAGTTTTCACTTGACACCTCCACGCCACAAGCACATGGTTAGGGACAGCTTGGTTTAGCCGCTTAGGCCAGGATTTTATTCCTTTAGGCCCTCCTATCCACTGATGCTCAAAGCCTTGGGATCCTTTTTATTGCCCTTGCCTTTTGGTTTTAAGGGTTACTGGCTTTTTGCTCTTGCCTCTTGGTTTTAAGAGCTTTTGGCTTTTTCTGCTTGCTTTTTCTTTTTCTTTCTATTTTTTTTTGCTATTTTTTTCTCTTTTTTTCTGCAAGCTTTGTTCTTTGCTGCTTTTTCTTGCTTCAAGAATCATTTTTATGATTTTTTAGATTATCAAATAACATGTCTCCTTGTCATCATTCTTTCAAGAGCCAACATATTTAACATTCATAAACAACAACTTCAAAAGACATATGCACTGTTCAAGCATTCATTCAGAAAACAAGAAGCATTGTCACCACATCAATATAATTAAACTAAGTTCAAGGATAAATTCGAAACTCATGTACTTCTTGTTCTTTTGAATTAAAACATTTTTCATTTAAGAGAGGTGATGGATTTATAGGACATTCATAACTTTAAGACATAGTTACTAACTACTAATGATCATGTAATAAGACACAAACATAGATAAGCACTTAACATAGAGAAAACAAAAAACAGAAAGTGAGAACAAGGAATGAGTCCACCTTAGTGATGGTGGCGTTTTCTTCTTGAGGAACCAATGATGTCCTTGAGCTCTTCTATGTCTCTTCCTTGTCTTTGTTGCTCTTCCCTCATTGCTTTTTGATCTTCTCTAATTTCATGAAGGATGATGGAGTGCTCTTGATGTTCCACCCTTAGTTGTCCCATGTTGGAACTTAATTCTCCTAGGGAGGTGTTGATTTGCTCCCAATAGTTTTGTGGAGGAAAATGCATTTGAGGCATCTCCGGGATCTCATGGTGATGAGCTTTCTGTGCCTCTTGAGCTCGATGAATGGGCTCTCTTGCTTGCTCCATCTTTTTCTTAGTGATGGGCTTCTCTTCCTCAATGTGAATGTCTCCTTCTATGAAAGCTCCAGCTGAGTAACATAGATGGCAAATAAGATGAGAAAAAGCTAGCCTTGCCCCAGGGGAGGGCTTTTCGGCTATTTTGTAGAGTTCAAGGGAGATGACTTCATGAACTTCTACTTCCTCTCCAATCATGATGCTATGGATCATGATGGCCCGATCCACAGTAACTTCAGATAGGTTGCTAGTGGGGATGATGGAGCGTTGGATGAATTCCAACCATCCTCTAGCCACAGGCTTGAGGTCCAGTCTTCTTAATTGAACCTGCTTGCCTTTGGAGTCAATCTTCCATTGAGCTCCGTCCACACATATCTCCATGAGGACTTGGTCCAACCTTTGATTAAAGTTGACCCTTCTAGTGTAGGGGCGTGCATCTCCTTACATCATAGGCAAGTTAAACGCCAACCTTACATTTTCCGGACTAAAATTTAAGTATTTCCCCCGAACCATAGTGAGATAATTCTTTGGGTCCGTGTTCTTACTTTGATCATGGTTCCTAGTTATCCATGCATTGGCATAGAACTCTTGAACCATTAGGATGCTGACTTGTTGGATGGGTTTTGTTAGAACTTCCCAACCTCTTCTTTGGATTTCATGTCGGATCTCCGGATACTCATTCTTCTTGAGTTTGAAAGGGACCTCGGGGATCACCTTCTTCTTTGCCACAACATCATAGAAGTGGTCTTGATGGGCTTTGGAGATGAACCTTTCCATCTTCCATGACTCGGAGGTGAAAGCTTTTGTCTTCCCTTTCCCTTTTCTAGAGGATTCTCCGGTCTTGGGTGCCATCAATGATAATGGAAAAACAAAAAGCTTATGCTTTTACCACACCAAACTTAGAATTTTGCTCGCCCTCGAGCAAGAGAAGAAAGAAAAGATGAAGAAGAAGAAGAAAATATGGAAAGGAGGGGGAAGGTGTATTTCGGCCAAGAAGAGAAAATAGGGTTGTGTTGTGTGAAAATGAGGAAGAGTGGATGGTTATATATAGGGAAAGGAGGGGGGTATGGTTTCGGCCATATAGGGTGGGTTTGGGTGGGAAATTGATTTTGAATTTTGAAGGTAGGTGGAGTTTATGAGGTAGGTTTATGGGGAAGAGTGGATGGATGTGAGTGGTGAAGTGGTGATAGGGAAGAGAGATTGAGGTGATTGGTGAAGAGTTTTGGGGAAGAATGTTTATGGGATTGTGTGAAAGAGGGGTGAGAAGAAGTAAGTGGAGGTAGGTGGGGATCCTGTGGGGTCCACAGATCCTGAGGTGATCCTGTGGGGTCCACAGATCCTGAGGTGTTCAAGGATTTACAACCTTGCACCCAATTAGGCATGCAAAATGCCCTTGCACACAACTCTGGGCGTTCAGCGCCAGATTGGTGCTTGTTCTGGGCGTTGAACACCCATTTGTTGCCCATTTCTGGCGTTGAACGCCAGAACCATGCTTGTTCTGGGCGTTCAGCGCCAGCTCTTCTCTAGGGTGCAATTCTGGCGTTCAAACGCCAGATGCTGCCCATTTTGGGTGTTCAGCGCCAGAACCATCCTCTGTTCTGGCGTTGAACGCCAGCCAGATGCATCTTACTGGCGTTTAAACGCCAGTAAGGTCTTCCTCCAGGGTGTGATTTTTCTTCTGCTATTTTTGATTCCGTTTTCAATTTTTTATTTATTTTGTGACTCCACATGATCATGAACCTAATAAAACATGAAAAACAATGAAAATTAGATAAATAAACATTGGGTTGCCTCCCAACAAGCTCTTCTTTAATGTCAATAGCTTGACAGTGGGCTCTCATGGAGCCTCACAAATGTGCAGAGCTTTGTTGAGACCTCCCAACACTAAACTTAGAGTTTGGATATGGGGGTTTGACACCAAACTTAGAGTTTGGTTGTGGCCTCCCAACACCAAACTTAGAGTTTGACTGTGGAGGCTTTGTTTGACTCTGCTTTGAGAGAAGCTTTTTATGCTTCCTCTCCATGGATGCAGAGAGAGATCCTTGAGTTGTAAACACAAGGTTGTCCTCATTTATTTGAAGGATCAATTCTCCTCTGTCCACATCAATCATAGCTCTTGCTGTGGCTAGGAAAGGTCTTCCTAGGATGATGGATTCATCCTCATCCTTCCCAGTATCCAGGACTATGAAATCAGTAGGGATGTAAGGGCCTTCAACCTTTACTAACACGTCCTCTACTTGTCCATAAGCCTGTTTTCTTGAATTGTCTACCGTCGGCTAAGAATTTCTTCTTGGTTAGAGGAAATAACTTCGTTGCAAGTATAGTTCCCAACCGACAAGCAATGCTCAATCAAAGTTTTAATTGTTGGTTGTCACAAGTACAAACACCAAGAAGAATTAACCGAAGTATTTAAAACTCGGGTCGTCTCACAAGGAATTGCAATGAAGTGATCAATTATTGGCTATGAATAAATACGGGGGGTTTGATTTATAAAAGGGGCAAGAAAGTAAATAGTACGAAAATAAAGCAAACAACTAAATAAAGAAAATAATAAAGAGAGACATTCATGGCAAGGATTGAGAATATAGGCTTTCTATCCTAGTCACTAATCATAACAATAATTAACAAGAGCTTATCCTATTTCGTCATCTCCAACAATGGAAGAAGGTACAATGTTATCTTCACATTGAGAGAAAGTCAAATAAGACTAGTTAATCTCAATCCAAAAGTCCTAATCAACTTACTAATTGACTTAGCAAGAGATTAGAGTCAATGAGTTGGTGATTAATGACTCAAAAGCACCTAATTTCTCTTTCCAAGCCAAGAATGCTCAAAGATCTACTATAACATTCTTCCAAGCATTTTTTCAAACACTTAGAAGGCATAAAAGGAAAGCATGATAAATTGACAACAAGAATATTAAATCTACAACTACCCAATTGCAAGGAATTAATAACAACTCACTTAAACAACAAGGGAATATAAAACATGAATTGCATTAAAAGGAAATCCAAATCCAACAATAGTGCATCAACATAAAAGAGACATCAAAGGTGAAATTGACAAGAAAACTAAGAGAGCATAGATGTAACAACAAGAAATTGAAATGGAAACAAGATGAAAACAAGGAATTAAACCTAGATATAGGAGAATTTGTCCTAATCCTAACCTAATTCTAGAGAGAAGAGCGAGCTTCTCTCTCTAGAAATTAACTATATGCTTCCTAGTCTACAACTAAGTGCTCCCCCTTGCCCAAGCTTGAATTCTGCAAGAAATACCCTCATAAATGACTTGGATTTAGGCCTGGGAAGCTTAGAAATCTCCCCCAGCAAATTCACTTTAATGAGGTCACGTGCTCAGCATCACGCATGCGCGTGGGTGACGCTTGCGCGTCGATGGCCAAAATTCCTCCTCACGCATACGCGTGAGTGACGTGTGCGCGTGGCTTGCAAATCTTCAACTCATGCGTATGCGTGGATGACGCGTGCGCGTGGCCCTCAATTCTCCAAATGCTCATTTTTTCATGAATTCTCCACTTTGCATACTTTTCTCTTCACTTCTTCCATCCAATACTTGCCTTATGAACCTGAAATCACTCAACAAACACATGATGGCATCGAATGGAATTAAAGTGAATTAAAATCACCAATTTAAGCGGCCTAAAAAGCATGTTTTTACACTTAAGCACAAATTAAGGGAGAATTACAAAACCATGGTATTTCATTGAATAAATGTGAGAAAATTTGATAAAATTCCCTAAATTAAGCACAAGATAAACCACAAAATTGGGGTTTATCGCAAAGCCCCTCTTATTTCTTTCTTATCCGATCTCTTCTACTCTCTCTCGGATCTCTCTCTCCCTTTTTCCCCCTTTTCTTTCTTTTTATTCCTTTTTGTTTGCTGTAGCTACTGTGTTGTGTGTATATGGGAGAAAGAGGTTGGCGGTGCGTGAGTGAGTGGTGAGAAAAAGGTGATTGTGGCTCACTGAGGGGTAAACAGGTGGGGGGTGTACGTGTGGGTAAGTTGGGTAATAGGATTAGGATTGGAGAAATTAGGGTTTGGAATTGGGAATTTAGGGTTTGAGTGGAGTGCTAATCTAAAACCAAATTTAATCCAATATAATTAATTTTAAAAATACTATTTATTATTATTTTTATTTAATTAAATACTCTAGTTTGAAATTAAAGATAAATAAAAAAAAATTTTTTTCATAATATTAATCAAGATATTCAATTATACAGTTTAAATTGTATAAAACTTTTATTATTTTCAATTAATAATACTTTAAATCCTTAGTATGAAAATACTCAATTATTTAGAAAATTTTATTATATTTTAAACTCAAGGTATTATAAAATTTAATTTAATTTAATTACTTTTTAAGAAAATAATTTTCTTTAAATAAAATTACACACACACACACACATATATATACATATATGCTTGTATAATTATTCTGATTGTGGATGTAATAGTATTATGATGATTTGTATGTATGTGTATGCGAGAAAAAGAAAAAGTATTCTCGGTTTTTCAAAGAAAAGTTTATACGGTTACGAATAAAGGCTCCTATGTATGGAAGTCGTCGTAATATCCACGCTATCAGAGTGGCGCAACCGGAAGCATGACAGTTTGGTAGTAAGTATGTTACAACATTTCTTTGAAAAGCCATCAACTCTAACGCACGACTCTTATTTGAAAATCCATCAACTACAATATGTAAGAACGAGAATTTAATTAAGCGTTTAATTAAAATAAAATAATAATAATTTAATTACTCAAAATAGGTCAAAAAATTAGAAGTCTTAATTTAAATATTTGAAGGTGAGATTTGGATTCAGAAGAATTTTTCGAGTTGGAAAATGTAATTTTTTACGGAAAATTGCATAAAAATACGTACCGGTAAAGTAGCCGACAGTACCGACTCAAGTTTGCCCGATACTGTGTAAGAATGATAGAAATAGTAGAAAAACTTAGAAAAACTTATAGAATTGGAAACTGGGCCCTAATTTTAAAGGTTTGGCCCAAAGTTAGGCCAAACAGACCAAAAATACTAAGGGGTTGGACTGGGCCCAAGTTGAGTCCAAACCCAACATATATAAGACCTTTAATGAGGATTTGCATCCTGATTTTAGCACCAAAAGGAAAGAAATGTGGATTGAGAGAGAGGAGATGGTGGTACTATACATCACCACCTTCTGGGAGCCATAACTTGAGCTAAAGAGCTCCGATTGACGAGCTATTTGCAGCCACACAAAGCTCTCGTCGAGATCTTCGTTTCCAGCCAAACAAAGGTCGTAAGACCTTAAAGCTCACACTCCAATTTTCTGCCCTATGTTATTTTATGATTTTGGGTGTTGATTTTGAGAAAATTTTGTAATTTTGGTTGTTTAGGTGTGATCTAGTAGCTGGTTATTGTTGGGTTTTATCCCAATTTATAATGGGTAAGGTAATGCCCTAACTTTTATGAATTTATGGTTTTAGTGAACTCTAGGTATTAATTATGATGAATTAATTGTGTATAGCTTGAATGTGGTAATTATTGGAGTTAATTTGGAGCATTTGGATCAAGTTGGGCGGCTTGTTGGTGCTTGGAAACTTGGTTGGAGGTTATTTGGTGGATTTGAGCATATTAGAAATCGGCCAAGGTATGGTTTTAATTTTCTTTATGTAATATGTAATGTTTCGTGACACTTAGGCTAGTGGCCTTTAAGATAGGATTGAATGATGTGGTTGTGTGATTAATTGCATGTAAATATTATGGTTGATGATGATTTGACGAAGGTTGGAGGAGTTATATACGGTGGAGTATTAATATTGATGATTATGATGATTGTGACGATTGGATGAATTACGATGTTAATAATGGGTAATTATTCAAGTGTTGATGATTGATGATGTTATTGTTGATAGATGATAAGAAATTAGAGAATTTTTTATGATAAGTTGATAAACAATATTTTTGAAGGTTTAGAATGGTGTATATGTGAATTGTTTGATATTGGGATTGTTGATTATGTTTAAGAGAGTTATATTGAGAAGACATATGTGAATGGTGTATATGTGAATTAGATGCTTGAAAAATAGTTGAAAAGTGTTTACTATGAATATTTGAGTTGTGTTGAATGTGTTTTGTTTGGTTTGGTTTTAGAAGTTTTGGAAAAACTAGAGAATTGTCACTTTTGGTAAAAACCTATTTTTAGTAAACTTTGATGGATCATAACTTGAGCCTTGGTTTTTGAAATTGATTGGACTTTGTTTTAAATTAAAGATGATTTAAGGTTCTTTAAAGTGATATAAAGTTTGAGAAAACAGAGTTTTGTAGAGGAAGTTATGAACGTCGGAAGTTCGATACAAAACTCGCGTACGGGGGTGATGGCTTCTGTCTAGCATTTCTACATACACGGCGCATGGACGTGTACGCGGCATGGTCCAATTTCAAGGTATGCGTACGCGGGACAGGGGTTCGCATATGCGAGAGCACTGTTTTGCTAAAATGTGGTTTTCTTCACCTTTTCAAAGATTTTCTAGCTTTATAAACTTCTTTAATTACCATTTAAGATTTCTATATATTAACTAGGTCCTAAGACTATTAGAGGTGAGTTAGTAAATTAAACTAATAAATTTCTGTTATAAGTTTAGAAGACGGTGACTAGACTTGGAAAGTTCTGTGGATGAAATAGTTTGAGTGTCTAGGCGGAGTGTTGAGGTAACAATGAATTGAGAAACATGAATGATTATGGTTAATAAGATGAGTACAAGCAGACTTGCGCTCTGAGGAGTGATCTTCGAGATTGAGTATGTGATTGTGACATGCATTGTTCTCCGTCGTAGGGGCTATGGCAGTCTGCCACCTACATTCAGATGTGAGGGCTATGACAGTCTCCCGCTCACGTGACATGCAATGATTTGGTAAGTTGCTATGCACCTCGGGCAAGGGCTGTGACAGTCTCCCGCTTGTCGAGGTAGCGGTGCTAGCATAGGAACCGAGGCAGTCTCCTGCATACGTTGAGATGTGAGGGTTGTGGCAGTCTCCCGCTCACATAAACTTCTCTGCCACAAAATTTGTAACGACCCAATTTTCATTATGTCTAGATCATACCGGAAACTGGGCGCTACCAATTTGTCTTCCTAATTATTATCTGTTATTTATCATATGAGTCTGATTCGTTGTTAAAAGCGTAGTTAATTTGCAAGGTGTATTTTTTTTTTTTGAAAACGTTTGGATTAATAGACGGAATCACTCATAATCAATTCACAAGTAATAACAGATAAAACAGTTATAAACAACCACACATAAATACATCACGAGTAGCTAGCAACATTCAGTTATCCAGCCTTTATTAGAGTATAGACCTTTAGTTAGAACACCCCTAGATATAGCTAGATAATAACTATATACATATACATACATACAACATCCCAGGTCCTGATCTGTTCAATAGGTCTCTAAGCTGGCACCTAGGCTAGCCTAGATTCTATACTCACCTAGTCCCTCTAAACTACTAAAGCGAGGGAAAGTACGTTCCAAGTCTTCACAACTCAAGTCAGGTGGAACGTCATCAAAAGATAAAACATCATCTGCTACTCCTCTGCATGATCAGACTTTTCCATAGGACGTCTCTCTGGTACCTCATGAAGTAGCCACACAATAGGAATCTCGTACACAGGATTTAGGTTAAAGTGTGCATACAAATGGGGTGCAGACGTTGGCTGGTCTCACAGTATATACATTTAAACAGAGAATGATATTCACCCTAGACTCAGAAGACTATCTAGAGCAGAATCCTCTTCTTGCGAACGGTCATCAGTGAACTATGGTAAGGTACTCTTACTTCCATCTGAAAGGGGAAAGGGAGAGAGAAGGGGTAAGAACTGGGAGTTCTTAGTAGGGCCGGGGTTATTAGTTACGTTTATTTATTTGGGGTAGATTAGTAGACGAATAACATAATATAGCGAAGCAGTAAACAGAAGATAAAGATAGAAAGAAAAAGTAGAGACAACAGAAAGCATAACACAAACAAAAGAATACAAGAAAATAAAACACAGAAATAGCATACAAGCAGACAAACATAAAGAAGTAGATCACACACAGAAAGGAATGCAACAGAGAATGATGTACAGACAAGAATGATGCATGTCTAGCCCTAGCGCAGGCCATGAGCTCATGTGTTGGTTGGCTGCCCGCAATCCCGACATTTATCCGGTCACGAGTAATCCTGATTTCCCGGATACGATTTTTCGTTCCTAAATAAATGCGCATATAATAATAGCTTCTCATCTGAGACAGCCTCTACTTACTGCAGGAAAATATATATATACTCTGCTCTGCTCTAGGGAAGCGGAAAATGGCTGTAGGTAACTTAGTTTCCCTACAGAGGCTCTGGGTTACATTAAGCAACTAATATATATTGAATATTGCTCTGGGTTGCATCAAGCAACTAATATATATATAAATATAGCTCTGGGTTGCATCAAGCAACTAGTATATATATATATATATATATATATATATATATATATATATATATATATATATATATATATATATATATATATATATATATATATATATATATATATATATATATATATATATATATATATATATATATAAATATCTCTTTATTATATTACTCTTCTCTTTATATCTCTTTACTCTGTTCTGGTTTCTCTTTTCTCTGTATCTCTTTACTCTATTTTAATTACTCTGTTTTCTGTATCTCTTTTCTCTTCTCTGATTACTCTTTTCATCTGTATCTATATTACACTTTTTCTCTTTATCTCTTTTCTTTACTCTAGTTACTCTGTTTTCTGAGTTTCTCTACTCTGCTCTGATTGCTCTGCTTAACGTATGTATTTAAAGCTTATGTAAATTTTTGTATGAATAGTTAGCCTATCCCAAGTATAGGTTCATTAAGTCTATACTAAAATAGTTTAACTTTTCATATAATACCTAACCCTATTTGCAATTCAAGGACTAACTATGTTGCCCTAGTTCGTTCGCTAGTCTCTGTCTGTTTCTCTGTTGTTAAAATGTTACAGACTTTTTCTTTGGTTTTTATCTTTTCTTTGGCTTTTATCTTTCTTTTATCTTTACCTCACTAATATGTTATTACCACTCCCTAAGTATTTTATGAAGGTAATTATGAGATTCTGCACTTAAAGTTGTCTTTCTAAAGCTTTTATAGAAAATTGCCTTTTTTGTATTATTTTATTATTTTTATTAAAATATTATTTTTAATTAAATATTATTATTTAATATTTTATTATTATTGATTATTTTATTATTAAATTTTCGAAAATTACCTTTCCTTTACCTTTTAACCTTTAAAATTAACTTTTTACCCCAGTAACTTTTAATATTTCTACTTTAACCACCCTAACTTTCAGAAATTACAAAATAACCCCTCAAACACCAAAATATTTACTTCCTTGACCTTTCTAGGATCTAAAAGGTGTTCTTCAATGTTCTTCACCACACTCAAAGTGTTCTTCGTGTTCTTCGTATATTCTTCAGATTCTTTCTCTGTTTTTACCCGTTTTTCAGTCTTTTCAACAACCGATTTTTACCAAAATTCAAAATAAATTCCCAGCCACTAAAACCCCATATTTTCTACATGATTTTAACACAAATTGAACCTCAATTTAGGCCTAGGGTTTCGTTTTCCCAGCTGCTCCAAGAACATCAACTTAAAGCTTGAATTTCATCAAATTTCATCAAAATTTCACCAAATTTTCACCAAGAATCAATCATATATGCATCCAATTTTTAGCACAGCCAAATTATACAACATTCACACAACTCAAACACAAATAATCAAGATTAATTTCGTGACACCCTACCTTGATTTGCTGCTCCAAATCCGGTTACTCTTTGAAGTGTTCTTAAAGCACATTTTCCTCCTAAAACACATCAAGAACAACTTTAAAACTCTAAACCATCAACTAAACGAACTTCAGCAGCATCTTAGGAAGGTTATCCTAACCTTAAACGTGCAGGAAATCAAAGATCTTTGGCCCACAAGTCAAGCTAAGCAAGAGATCTAAGGAAGAACATCAAGAAAACACTTGTTTAAGCATGTTTCCTTGAAAACCGAATTGAAAGGGGAAAGGAACAGCCATCTCACCTTATTTAAATCCTTGATAAGTTACATGGTTATGTAGAGGAAGAAGGGAGGATCATTTTGTTGAAATTGGAGTTTTGATTTGAGTTTTAGTTCAGAAGAAATCAAGCTTTGAAGATTAAGTGTTCATGAAAGTTTCTCTCTCTTCTCTCTTGTTATTTTCGGCCAAAATGATGAAATGAGACAGCCTTGGAGGTCTTGGGGGGTGTAAGGTGAGTTGTGATTGGTTGGCTTGGAGGTGGATTAAAATAATATTAAAATATCTCTGGTGTACAACTACTAAAACTAGGTGTATCGGAACACTCGTAAAAACATCCCTAAAAATTATTTTCTGAGCTACTAGTATAAATGACACTAGTAACATATTTATTATGAGAATATAACATGTATGATGAGGCCTTAGCTTTGATAAAGTCATCAGAGAGTGCTGGTGCTAAGCTGCACCAGTAAACTGTGAACCCGGTTAAACCGATTTTCTGTTTTTAACTAAAACAGACCAGGTAACCTTATAATATCATTCAAGCATTTTCTAATACTAATATAATTATAATATTATACTATTATCTCTCTCCTCTCATGAATCGAGTTCGGTTCGTCAAACAGAGACTATTTACAAAAATCAGAATCAAAACTGCCAACAGATACGGTTCAAAAACTAGGTTCTTCGTGATTGCATTATCGAGCTTGCTTCAGAGGAGGTTCTAGCTTAAGGATGGCATAATGACAACGAGGATTGAGATGCTTGATGATATATCAGAGATGTTCCCTTTACTGATCTTCCGGAGAAATCTGTACTTTCAGAAAAGATCTCACGTACTCGAAAATCAGGGTTGTTACATTCTACCCTCCTAAAAGAAAATTTTGTCCTCAAAATTTCAATTACCTGAGAATAGATGTGGGTAACCAGCTTTCATCTTATCTTCCACTTCCCATGTGTGCTCTTCTTTTCCTCTTTGTTCCTAAGCTACTTTGACTAAGCGAACAACTTTGCCTCTTAGCTGCTTATCACTTCTTTCTACTATCTGAACTGGTGATGCTTGATATGTCAAATCATTTCGTAACTGTACTGTCTCTGGTTGTAAAACGTGACTCTTGTCAGGAATATATTTCTTAAGTTCCGAGACATGAAGAACATCATGAAGGTTTGATAAATAAGGAGGAAGGACTATTTGATAAGCTACTAGACCGACTCTTTTAAGTATTTGGAAAGGTTCTATGTATCGTGGATTAAGCTTTTTAGTTTTAAGGGCTCTACCTATTCCAGTAATCGAAGTTACTTCTAGAAAGACACGGTTTCCGTCACTAAACTCTAAAGGTCTACGTCTATTATCGGCATAGCTCTTTTAACAGCTTTGTCCTGTCTGGATCTTCCAACGAATCTCCTTTATCTTCTCAGTACTTTCTTACACTAAGTTTGGACCTAAGACACTAGCTTCTCCATTGTCATTCCAACACAATGGTGTCCAACATCTTCTTTCGTAGAGAGCTTCATATGGTGCCATCCCGATACTTTGTTGGTAACTGTTGTTGCAGACGAATTCGACCAACAACAAATACTTATCCCAGCTGCTTTGGTTGTCTATCATACATGATCATAACATGTCTTCTAACGTCTGAATTGTCTGCTCTGATTGTCCGTCTATCTGACGATGGTATGCTATACTCGTGTGCAATTCTGTTCCCAACGCTTTCTGAAAAGCTCCCTAAAATCTAGTAGTAAACCTCGAAACTCGATCTGAGACAATTTACAAAGGTATCCCGTGCAGTCGTATGATTTCTTGAATATATATATATATTCATTCCAGCCTTTCTAAACTATAGTCAACTCGAATTGAAAAGAAGCACGCCGACTTTGGCAACCTGTCCACAATCACCCAAATGGCATTATGTCCTGTTGAGGTTCTTGGCAATCTCGTGATAAAATCCCTAGTAATCTGCTCCCATTTCCATTGTGGTATTTCTAAGGGTTGTAGGGTTCCTGACGGCTTCTGATGTTCCACCTTCACCTTCTGGTAGGTTAAACATTTTGAGACATAATCAGCTACTTCTTTCTTTAAGCCTGGCCACCAGAACATTTGTTTCAAATCTTGATACATCTTTGTCACCCAGGATACATAGAAAGTCTACTTTAGTGAGCTTCAGCAAGAATCTTTTGTTACAATTCTCCAGAGTTAGGCACACAAATTCTGTTCTTGTACCTCTATAGGCCACTACGATCCTCTCTCACAGCTTCTTCAGCTCTGCAAGCAATGGTGACATCCGGTGTGGTGCTATGGAAATTGGTCCGGTTCTAGGTACTAGTTCAATGCTGAATTCTATCTCTCGCTGAGGAGGAAATGCAGGTATGTCGTCCAAGAAAACATCAGGAAATTCTTTCACCAATTCACTATTATTCGAGCTAGCCATTAATAGAACGTACCCCTCACAATCAGTCCCGTCTAAGGTAACTCTTACAGAATTCAGATATAAGGTGTAGGATAGAAATGATTTAGTACATAGACTATTAGATGGAATAACAACAGTTCTTTTAAAATAATCAAGGAAAGCATAATACTTAGATAACCAATCTAATCCTAGAATAACTTCTAAACCACATAGAGGCAAACAGATTAGATCGTGTATAAAAGTCATGTTCCTAATAGCAAATGGTACTTGCAGGCACACTAAACCGGTCAAAGCATTTTGGGATGCAGGTGTATGGACAATCAAGTAAAAAATCAATTTAAATAAATATAATCCTATCTCGTGAGAAATAGTTAGAGAAATAAAGAATGCGATGCACCCAAATCATACAGTACAGTTAGAAATCGATTCTTGACATAACACTGACCTTGAATGAGGGCATCCGATTGCGCAACATCGTCAATAGTGATAGCAAATACTCGTCTTTGTTGTTGGGTTCTGACTGGATTTCGAGTAAATCCCTTCGGACAATCCTTGGCAATGTGTCCAAGTTCTCCACAAGCATAGCAGTTAGGTGATCCAAACTGGCAAGACCTGTTACTATGCTCTTTTCTGCATTGCTTACATGTAGGGTTTGTGTAAGCCTGATGGGCTCGTTTACCATTGCCTTGCCTTACTTTACCTCGAGCGATAAATCCAAACTTTATAGTATTGCCAGCGGACTCATCTACCATTCTTTTTCGACAGTCTCTTGCCCGATGTCCTTCCTTATTACAGTAGTAACATAAACCTATTCTGAACCGGCAAAGCCTACTACCATGATGCTTTCCACAAGTTGGGCATACTACACCACTTTGAGCTTGGTGAGGTTGACTCTCATGTCCTTGTTTAATGTCACGGTTATTGTCACTACCATTATTGCGAGTTAGAAGGCTGACATCTCGGTGGTTTCCATTCCAACGCTGGAATTGACCAATGGCTTTAAAGTTGTGACCTTGAGGGGCTAAATTCTGAACAAAGTCTCTTTGTGAATCCTCCCTACAACTTGCTCGAGCTATCTCCACCTTCTTTGAACATTCTTCCACTAGTTTACTTTTATTCACTAGTTCAGCAAAATTTTGTATCTCTAGCGAAACAACAAAATTCATCAG
Source organism: Arachis ipaensis (assembly GCF_059453495.1). Lineage (NCBI taxonomy): Eukaryota > Viridiplantae > Streptophyta > Magnoliopsida > Fabales > Fabaceae > Arachis > Arachis ipaensis. The sequence continues at coordinate 102,986,480 of NC_142442.1, read as the reverse complement.
TTCTTCTCGGAGTCTTCCTTCAAACTTTAAACACATCCATTTCTCAAAGTCTTATAGGTTCCCTTGACAAATCTTGGAGAAACGGCACAAGTCATCGAACTTACGGGCATACTCAGTAATAGTCATATCCCCTTGTTTCAACTGCATAAGCTCCATCTCCTTAGCATCACGTGCTGCTCCCGAAAAATACTTTTTATAAAATTTCGTCCCTAAAGATATCCTAAGAAATGTCATTTTCATTCTGTTGTAGCAGTCGCTGTATCCCCTGCCACCAGTACTCAGCTTCTCCCTCGAGCATATAAGTAGCAAACTCCACGTGTTGTCCTTCCAAAACATGGTGCGCTCTCAGTGATCGTTCAATACCTCGAAACCAGTTATCAGCGTCAGTCGCAACGAGTGTACCCTTGATCTTAGGCGGATTAACCTTCAGAAAGGTCGCAAGGGTCATAGGTCTTTCAGGATGCCCTAAGTTGTTCTCATCATTCCCATTATCTTCTCCGTATTCATTCTTGTTCCCATTTCTCACTCCGAGACGTTCAACAGCCCTAGCCGCTGCTACAGCAGCTTCACGCACTACTTCAGCCACGTTGTTCATGGTAGCCATAAACATTTCCTGTTCCCTCTCATATTTAACATTAGGAATTCCTTCCCGTATGCCTCGTCTCTGTGAACCCATTGTAGTCCTGTTCACACCTAACAATCATTGTTAAGGTGATCAGTCTTAACACTTCAAGTCAAGTGTGAACATTCCCAAAATGAAAACACAGAAACAATCATGCAACATATATCACTGGGATATCCTATACGCATGAGACACAGAACAGAGTATGCAATGAAGCATAGTCAGTCCACTCCCCAGGCTCTATTGGGAACGAACTGCTCTGATACCAAATTGTAACGACCCAATTTTCAATATGTCTAGATCATACTGGAAACTAGGCGCTACCAATTTGTCTTCCTAATTATTATCTATTATTTATCATATGAGCCTGATTCGTTGTTAAAAGCGTAGTTAATTTGCGAGGTGTATATTTTTTTTTGAAAACGTTTGGATTAATAGATGGAATCACTCATAATCAATTCACAAGTAATAACAGATAAAACAGTTATAAACAACCATACATAAATACATCACGAGTAGCTAGCAACATTCAGTTATCCAGCCTTTATTAGAGTATAGACTTTTAGTTAGAACACCCCTAGATATAGCTAGATAATAACTATATACATATACATACATACAACATCCCAGATCCTGACCTGTTCAAGAGGTCTCTAAGCTGGCACCTAGGCTAGCCTATATTCTATACTCACCTAGTCCCTCTAAACTACTAAAGCGAGGGAAAGTATGTTCTAAGTCTTCACAACTCAAGTCAGGTGGAACGTCATCAAAAGATAGAACATCATCTGCTACTCCTCTGCACAATCAGACTTTTCCACAGGACGTCTCTCTGGTACCTCATGAAGTAGCCACACAACAGGAATCTTGTACACAGGATTTAGGTTAAAGTGCGCATACGAACGGGGTGCAGACATTGGCTGATCTCACAGTATATACATTTAAATAGAGAACGATATTCACCCTAGACTCAGAAGACTATCTAGAGCAGAATCCTCTTCTTGCGAACGGTCATCAGCGAACTATGGTAAGGTACTCTTACTTCCATCTGAAGGGGGAAGGGAGAGAGAAGGGGTAAGAACTGGGGAGTTCTTAGTAGGGCCGGGGTTATTAGTTACGTTTATTTATTTGGGGTCGATTAGTAGACGAATAACATAATATAGCAAAGCAGTAAACAGAAGATAAAGATAGAAAGAGAAAGTAGAGACAACAGAAAGCAGAACTCAAACAAAAGAATACAAGAAAATAAAACACAGAAATAGCATACAAGCAGACAAACATAAAGAAGTAGATCACACACAGAAAGGAATGCAACAGAGAATGATGCACAGACAAGAATGATGCATGTCTAGCCCTAGCGCAGGCCATGAGCTCATGTGTCGGTTGGCTGCCCACAATCCCGACATTTATCCGGTCACGAGTAATCCCGATTTTCCAGATACGATTTTCCATTCCTAAAAAAATGCGCAAATAACAATAGCTGCTCATCTGAGACAGCCTCTGCTTACTGCAGGTAAATATATATATACTCTGCTCTGCTCTGGGGAAGCGGAAAATAGCTGTAGGTAACTTAGTTTCCCTACAGAGGCTCTGGGTTGCATTAAGCAACTAATATATATTGAATATAGCTCTGGGTTGTATCAAGCAACTAATATATATATATATATATATAAATATTGCTCTGGGTTGCATCAAGCAAATAATATATATATATATATATATATATATATATAACTCTTTATTATATTACTCTTCTCTGTTCTCCGTATCTCTTTTCTCTTCTCTGATTACTCTTTTCATCTGTATCTATATTACTCTTTTTCTCTTTATCTCTTTACTTTACTCTGGTTATTCTATTTTCTGTATTTCTCTACTCTGCTCTGATTGCTCTGCTTAACGTATGTATTTAAAGCTTATGTAAATTTCGGTATGAATAGTTAGCCTATCCCAAGTATAGGTTCATTAAGTCTATACTGAAACAGTTTAACTTTTCATATAATACCTAACCCTATTCGCAATTCAAGGACTAACTATGTTGCCCTAGTTCGTTCGCTAGTCTCTGTCTATTTTTCTGTTGTTAAAACGTTACAGACTTTTTCTTTGGTTTTTATCTTTTCTTTGGCTTTTATCTTTCTTTTATATTTACCTCAGTAATATGTTATTACCACTCCCTAAGTGTTTTATGAAGGTAATTATAAGATTCTGCACTTAAAGTTGTCTTTCTAAAGCTTTTATAGAAAACTGTCTTTTTCGCATTATTTTATTATTTTTATTAAAATATTATTTTTAAGTAAATATTATTATTTAATATTTTATTATTATTTATTATTTTATTATTAAATTTTTGAAAATTACCTTTCCTTTACCTTTTAACCTTTAAAATTAACTTTTTACCCCGGTAACTTTTAATATTTCTACTTTAATCACTCTAACTTTCAGAAATTACAAAATAACCCCTCAAACACCAAAATATTTACTTCCTTGCCCTTTCTAAGATCTAAAAGGTGTTCTTCAATTTTCTTCACCACATTCAAAGTGTTCTTCGTGTTCTTCGTATATTCTTCAGATTCTTTCTCTATTTTTACCCGTTTTTCAGTCTTTTCAGCAACCGATTTTTACGAAAATTCAAAATAAATTCCCAGCCACTAAAACCCCATCTTTTCTACATGATTTTAACATAAATTGAACCTCAATTTAGGCCTATGGTTTCGTTTTCCCAGCTGCTCCAAGAACATCAACTTAAAGCTTGAATTTCATCAAATTTCATCAAAATTTCACCAAATTTTCACCAAGAATCAATCATATATGCAACCAATTTTTAGCATTGCCAAATTATACAACATTCACACAAATCAAACACAAATAATCAAGATTAATTTTGTGACACCCTACCTTGATTTGCTGCTCCAAATCCGGTTACTCTTTGAAGTGTTCTTAAAGCACATTTTCCTCCTAAAACACATCAAGAACAACTTTAAAACTCTAAACCATCAACTAAACGAACTTCAGAAGCATCTTAGGAAGGTTATCCTCACCTTAAACGTATAGGAAATCAAAGATCTTTGGCCCACAAGTCAAGCTAAGCAAGAGATCTAAGGAAGAACATCAAGAAAACACTTGTTTAAACATGTTTCCTTGAAAACCGAATTGAAAGGGGAAAGGAACAGCCATCTCACCTTATTTCCATCCTTGATAAGTTACATGGTTATGTAGAGGAAGAAGGGAGGATCATTTTGGTGAAATCAGAGATTTGATTTGAGTTTTAGTTCAGAAGAAATCAAGCTTTGAAGATTAAGTGTTAATGAAAGTTTCTCTCTTTTCTCTCTTGTTATTTTTGGCCAAAATGATGAAATGATACAGCCTTGGAGGTCTTGGGGGTGTAATGTGAGTTGTGATTGGTTGGCTTGGAGGTGGATTAAAATAATATTAAAATATCTCTGGTGTACAACTACTAAAACTAGGTGTATCGGAACACTCGTAAAAACATCTCTAAAAATTATTTTCTGAGCTACTAGAATAAATGACACTAGTAACATATTTATTATGAGAATATAACATGTATGATGAGTTCTTAGCTTTGCTAAAGTCATCAGAGAGTGCTGGTTCTAAGCTGCACCAGTAAACCGCAAACCCGGTTAAACCGATTTTCTGTTTTTAACTAAAACAGACCAGGTAACCTTATAATATCATTCAAGCATTTTCTAATACTAATATAATTATAATATTATACTATTATCTCTCTCCTCTCATGAATCGAGTCCGGTTCGTCAAACAGAGACTATTTACGAAAATCAGAATCAAAACTGCCAACCGATATGGTTCAAAAACTAGGATCTTCGTGATTGCATTATCGAGCTTGCCTCAGAGGAGGTTCTAGCTTAAGGATGACGTAATGACAATGAGGATTGAGATGCTTGATGATATATCAGAGGTGTTCCCTTTACTGATCTTCCGGAGAAATCCGTACTTTTAGAAAATATCTCAAGTACTCGAAAATCAGGGTTGTTACAAAATTGAACTCGGGTACTATAACCCAAAAGAGTGTGCCAAACACTATAACTCGCGGGGCACAAGGAAGAGTGAGCAGGGCACTATAACCCTAGTCCTGGCAAAAAAGCGACATCTCGGGGATGTGTCGGGTTGGCATTTTGAACAGACAACTGACATCACGAGCCAAATAAGATACACATTCATCATATGCATCTTTTACATGATTTCTTGCATTAATTACTTGAGTTATGCCTATTTGAATAACATGCCTAAATGCTAGTTGATCTACCTACTATATATGTATACTATTTATGCTTTACTTGTTTGCATTATCTATGTTTGCCTGGTATTGAGAAGGTTAGGTAGGCGGTGGCAATGGGATCGCACGGAGGGTAGGTTGGTGAAGACTGTGGGACAATGGTGATTAGTATTAGTTAGAATCCCTTAAGATAGATTACCCTGTTTATGATTTAAGTTATTTACTTTGTAAGCTTGAATATCTGTAACGATGTGAAGTTCTAAGATTGCCTTTGGCGTCCCGGAACCTTATATCTTATATATTAGGCACTGATACCATACTGAGAACCTCCGATTAGCATGACATATGTTGTTGTTATTTTTTAGATGCTGGTCGCAACCCACCTCAGTGAGTTTGCGAACGTGGCGACAAAGCGGAGGATGTTTCAGCTTTATTTTATATTTTATTTTGTTATTAGTTCTCTTACATTTTGGATTATTGTATTTTGATGCCTTAGAGACTTTACTTTTGAAAACTTTGAGAGATAGGATGTTGCTATTTTAAATGAAGCACTCTGTTATGTCAATATTAACAAGTCGGCCTAAACTCTGCGGGCTAGACTAGTACTCTTTTGATTATTAGACATATATATATTACGCGGTAGTGATTCTAACTTTCCATGAATTTCCCATTTTTGACTTAACGACGGAACTTTGCTTATTTCTTTTTTTGAGGATCGGCGAATCAAATAATATTTTTGTTCCAATTTTTTTCTCTTCTTCTCCCTCTCAATCAAGCCTTGCGAGCTACCAAGCTGCTCTACCCCGCGGTAAAGAGAAGAATTGACAACTAATGCACAAACAAAGATTGAATGTGCCACTTTATCATTCTGTACAAATAGAATAAACCATTTGTACAGAATGGTAAAGGGGCCCTCTTATGATCGTTGATCATAAAATTGAATAAAACATTGAAGAGATATATATATATATATATATATATATATATAAAGAATTTTTTAACTGGATTTTTATTACAAGTCTTCTTGATAAACTAAAAGTTTTATAGTTAAAACTTTGAAGTAGCAATGAGAACTATTAATACATTGGTCAGCCCAGATTGTGGTCCCGGTTGTAAGTCCTAAGTAAGGAAGTGAATCCGTTGGTTAACGAGGGTGGTCCCGTAACTCACAAAGTTCTAACCATAAAATGGCTAGTTTATTGAGAACGATGAGTAGTTTAAATCTAGGAAAATATAATTCTTTAGTAATAAAAATAGGTAATGGTGAAGCATCAACCTCCGGAACTAAAAATTAATTAGAAATAGCTAAGTGATGAGTCCATATTTGTTGGTGTATTTTGACTCAAATTGGATGGATTCTAGCACATGAACTCGCACTTAAGCACTCAAATAGCATACTTTTGTGTTATCTCCCTAATTTGGACATAAATGTTAAAACATGCTCTTTTGTACTTATTTTGACTAATTTTATTCTATTTACCCTTCATTCGATACCTTGATGTTATTTGTGAGTGATTTCAGATGAATAAGGTAGGAATGGCTTGGTGGGAATGGAAGAGGAGCATGCAATTGGGAGAAAACATGAAGAAAACAAAGGAGGAGAGCTCAGCCATGCGTGCGTGCACACAAGGATGCGTGCGTACGCACAAAAAGGAAATCAGCATGCGTGCATGCGCGCAACCACTTGTGCGTACGCACAGGAACCCAAGCAGAGCGAATCCAGAGCATCGTGAAGTGTGCGTGCACACAACCATTTGTGCGTACGCACAAGTGCAAATTCGGCTAAGTATGCGGATGCACACATCTGTGCGTCCGCAAAGATACCAGTGCATGCCTTCATTAAAAAGGCACGTGACTCGCAATTTTGGGGCTCTTTTGGCCCATTTTTGAAGGCTTGGAGGCTAAAATCAAAGGCTATATGAAGGGGAAATGAAGCCATATGAAAGCATTAGGACTTAGATTTTATTTTCCATAGTTTTACATAGTAGGAGTAGGAGTAGTGTAGATTAGGAATTTCTCTCTTAGGTTTAATTAGGGTTTTCTAGCATTCTATACTTCAAGTTGATTTTGGATTATAGCAATTGCATTGTAAGTATTTCTTTAAATTCTCTTTTAATTACATTACTTGTTCTACATTTTTATCTATCTCAATTTTTCTTCTCCATATTTACATAGCTTTGCAATTTTGGATTTCCAATTGTTAAATTTGATGTTTGATGCTTATTTTATGGTTGTTGAGTTACCTTGCTTGCTTGTTATCTTTTATGGTTCATAGCTTTCACTAATTTACCAATTTTGCTATGTTTTGTGAATATGCATACTAGGTGTTTGATGAAATGTCAACCCTAGCTATAGGGCCAATTTCCACCCCTTGGCTTGGGGAAAATGAGTCTATGGATTACTAGAGCCATAATGTCCAACATTTAGTGATAATTCTTGGGAAGTTAGTTGATTCTTGTTTCCATTAAAGCTAGCCTTTTATCAACTAGTTTGGTAAGTTAGTTAGAACTTGTGGATTAAGGTCAATTATGCTTGCTTGACTTACTCCTCGATGTTTGGGGTTAACTAGGCGAGATTAACTCATGATAATTATCATAGTTATGGTTATGGAAAGGATGGGATTTCATAACTCATTCCAAGTCAATGTTTCATTTATGTTTTGAGCCACTTTTCCATTACTTTTTAGCCTTACTTGTTTATATTACATACATAGTTCTTTTGTTCTTTCATTACTTCATTATTGCAATTTTGTCTTGTTCTTTAATTCCTTTATTTTGTTAGCTCTCAATCATTGAAAACCCCTTTGATTCTCACAACCAAAATTGTATGCACTCTTTGGCATTAGTTCCTAGGGAAGATGACCCGGGATTTAAAACTCCCAGCTAATTGTGTTTTGATTGTGACTATCCTTTTGAATTAAATTTGATTGAGAGGATTCATTGCCGGTTTGGAGTATACTTACAACGAAAATCTTTTTAATTCCGAATTGGTATAATTCTCTCACATCAAATTTTGGCGCCGTTGCCGGGGAACTAGCGTTATGAGTGTTATAGTTTTGGTTGTTGTAAATATATGAATAGTGTGAATAGATGCTTTTTGGTTAATTGTTTGCTTTTGTTGGTAATTAGGATTTTGTTTATTTTGTTAATTGATGTCTTTAGTTGTTATTTTTAATTTTCTCTATGAGTTATCACCCTCTTGGTTTGGAGTTTGGTTGTGTTTATTTTGTAGGGCTCGATAACCTCAATTTTGGATTGCATCATGGGATTGGAGCATCCATTTTGGGAGGAGCAACCCCCTCTACACTACAAAAAACCATATCCTTCCCAATGCACATACCCAACCCAAGGATATGGTGGATTTCACTATGGTAATGCACCTCCACCACCATATACCTATGATTCATACCCCAACATAACCCTCAATCACCACATTTTCAAACACCACACCACCACCACCATACACCTTTTTACATACCATCTCAAAACACCTACCAACATGAGTCACCTCCCACACTTACAACCTTCTTCCCAAACAATGAAACCCCTCTTTCACCACAATGTGGATTTCCCCAACCCTTGTCCCAAGAAGATCAAGACCTTCAAGCATTTCTCCAAGAGCAAGAAGGATTCTGAAAGACTCAAGGGAAATTCATGGCTATCATGGCCGAGGCGGTAAACCGGATAGTCCTCTCACACTCATCTGATTAGGACATTCCTCTGAACTAAGCCTTGTAGTGAAGAGGAGAGCATGGAGCCACAAGGGAAAGAAGAAGGGTTGGTGCTTGAAGTGAAACAAGAGGGAGAAAGTGAAATATGTGAACCGGAGGAGAGAAAGGAAGAATTGAGGGAGATTGATCAAGATGAGGATTCCATCATTGATGATTGTTTGTCCTCCTTGATCAATTCCCTTAAGGATCCTAATGGGCCTCTTCCCATTGAGTTTAAAAGAGACATGGAGGTAGACTTCTCACAACCTCTATGTTATGATTTGAGTGATGGGGAAGAGGAAGTTAGTGAGGAAGCAATTCCGGTCCAAGAACATATTGAGTAGGTGGCAATTTCACCTATGAGCTTCATTGGCCCCCATCAATATGCTCTCTTGGAGACGGACTATCAACTCAAGGCCTTTCTTGGGTTGGTACACGGTGGAGAAAGGAATATTGGTAGCCAATTGAATCCAAGGTACTTCAAGAAGAACAACTCAAGACTTGGAGTTCAAGCATGGTGTAGAGCGCAATTTGTAACAACCCTAGTTTTTGAAAATCAAATAATTAGTTATTTGTGATTTATTTTAAGAAAATTAGTTTACTAATGATAATTAAATAGAGTTTCATGATAATTGAAGTTTAAATTAATTATAATTTTTTATATAATCTTTATTAGATATTTGGTATAATTGAAATTATAAGTTTGATAATTGAAAAATTAGAATAATTGTATAATTTAATTTAATTAAATTCTATTTTGAATGAATTATATTATTAACTTGAACTCCTAGAAATTATTTTATTAGAAATGATTAGATTGATATTTATAAATACTTTAAGTTTAAGTCAATTAATATTTATGTACAACTTTATTATAATTAATTATTTTATAAATTGAAATTAAAGTTTCGGAGATAGAAAAATAATAGAGATTTGTATGATTTAATCTAGAAAATTGATATTTGAATAAAAATTGTACTTTACAAAATATAATTAACTTTTTCATTTTATAATTTATATTAGAAATAATTGATTGAGCTTAGAAATATGTTGATAAATGATGTTCCTAAATATTTTTAATAGAGTATATTTGATTTTAAAATTACTCTACCCTTCAATTTTATCAAAATATATATTCATATCTATCCATATTACTTTATAAAATCCCTAATTTCTAACCCTAATTCCCAAATCAAAGTCAGAAACCCTAATTTCCCAAACTGGAAACCTTAAGTTCCTAATCAGAAATCCTAACTACCCATTTTCTTCTCCCTTCAGCCGCCGAACCCCACCCCCTTCCATCCTAAACACTAACACAAACAAAAGAAAGGAACTCAGAAAAATGGAAAGGGAGAACAGAGGGCTTGGAATCGGAGAAGGGGGAGCCGCACTCTACGCCGTCCAGTTCGCCGCCACCGTCGCATCTTGCCTGTGCCACCACCACCGTTCCATGGAGCCGTCGTCGTTAACCCCTGCGTCGCCGCCGCTTGTGTGGTCGGAGCCGCTGCCGCTGGAGAGAGAGAAAGCCCGTGCTTGCCATTGAAGGAGACTCCATCGTCGCACCCAGCCGCTGTCTAGCTCGCCATCGCCGTCGTCAGGTCCGAGTCGAAGAAAGGGGGAGGCATAGAGTCAACGTCACGCAGAGAGGGATTTGCTATTGTTGTTGCGCGCCGTCGTGTGCCGTCGCTGTTGTCCGAGCCATCCCAATCACCTGGGTGAAGTCCGCCGCCGGTGCCAGTTGAGGTCGCTGCTGTGGAACAGAGATGAGAGAGAGACATTGAGAGGGAACTGCGAGCTGTGAGCCACTGACCGAGAAGAAGCTTCGCTTCCGTCGCTGCACTGGAATCATCGAAGCCAACACCGTACGCCATTGTCATCATTGCCGTCGAAGGAAACCTCGCCATCACAGTTCAGTTACCATCAAGCCTGAAGGGAAGCGCCACTGCTATTGCCCGACAGCAGCTTCCCCTGTGTTCCCAATTCCATTCTTGAAACTGTAACACTCTTGCTCATGCTCTGTTTCCCGAATCTATTTCTCTACCATGTTTTATTTTGATTACAATAGTATATGTTAATGTCTCTGTTTAGTATTATTGTCCTTACCCGAAACCACTGATGTCACCGTTATAGAGATGATTGGGATAGGCACGATTGTCATTGTTGTTGCTACCCAAGAAGAAGTGAGGCTGCTGCTGCTGCTGTTTGGCTGAAGCTGAGACCTTTCACCATCACTGGAGCTACCCAGAATCATCATGGTAGCTTCTAAGAGAGCAGAACGGATGTTAGAACTGCCAATGGAGCTGCTGGGTTTAGTGATTTCCGCGAGTTTCGACTCTGAGGTAGGAGATTTAATGTTTTTAATTTAGAATGCCTAAAAAGTTAATTAGATAAGTGCAAATGGTTAATAATAGTTAAGGACTTCTTAATTTACATGAATGACTTGAAATGTGTTTGAGAATGGTTAGCTATTGCAACTTTTCTGAGTTATGATTTGAATTAAATATGGTAGTGAATGGTGATTAAGCTTGTGTTACTTACTAAATTGAAAATTTGCTGAGTTACTTATTGAGAAAAACTGACATGTTGATGATTGATGAGTCGAGTTTGAATTGTGATTGGTTAATGCTATGACTGATATTGGTTTTCTGATTTTAATGGATTTGTTGACAATTCTGATTTCATGTGATATTGCTGAATTGGTTGAAATGTGGTTGTGGTTACTTTGAATTATAATTGAATTTAGATGCTGTTGTGAATAATGATTAATTTGGTATAGTTTATTAAATTGCAATATGCCGAGTTAATTATTGAAAAGTTGTGGTATGGATAACTGATGAATTGAGTTTTGATTATTGCTGTGAATGTAATTAGTTTTGTTGTTATGAGAGACTAATTGATAGAAATAAGCTTGGTTTGAGGTTGTGAAATTTGGAGTAAGTTTGATGATGTTTTAGTGCTTCAATTGGATTATTGAATTCAGGTTAAGGCTGCGACTGTCTTTGGGCTTTGTTGTGAGTGTTTGAAGTTGTAATTGATATTGTTTTCTCTGATATTGATGGAATTGAGTTAAATTATAACTGTAGTTGGTGATTGATTTGATGATTGTGCGTACTGAATGTTGTAAGGGATAGAATAAATGGTGTTACTTTTGTTGCTGAGCTTGCTGGTGTGAATTGATGAGTTATTGTGTGTTTGAATGATGATGAGTGTATAAGGAAAATTATGCTTTGCATAGTGTAGAAAAGAAAAGGTTTGATGATGCTTAAGTACTTGACATCGTGTGAATTATTGATTCTGGGTTCTTGGGCTGTCTTGGCAATGAAGACAATTTTGAATAACTGGAAAGAGGTTAAACGTGTGATTTTGGAAGGGTTATAAGTTCAAATATGGTTTTTGATAAGTAAGGTTGTTGAAAATGCTTAAGGCAGAATTTCTGCATACATGACAGTAGAAAGAATCAATTTCTGGGAGCATCCCAGGTCATATACTTGAATGAAACTATTTTTGCATGAAACTTTACTGTGCTTTGAGAATCTCATAAAAAATTCAGAATTTATTGATGAGTATTTTGGGAGAAATGAATTTTTGAAGATTGATGGTTTCTGCAGAAAATTCTGTTTCTTTACTGCAGAAGCACCAACTTCCAACTCACTTAACTTTCAATTTTGGTAAGTATTTGAGCTGAAACCAACGACATTTTCAAGCTTCCTGTGTCCACAATCTTCATTTTAAATTTCATGTCAATATCCTATTTAACCAAGTAGATATGTTGAAAAGAGTATGGATAACTCACTGGATTTTGGAAACCGAATTCTAAAAGGCCTGGCTGTGTTTCTCACTTCATAACTTTTTCATATGACATAAAAATAATAATAAAAGAAAGAAATTTAAAGACATAAAAAAAAATGACTCTAATACTAATGCTTATGTGACTCTTAAAATAGGTTTCTAATAATAAAAGTTATCACAGAGTTAGGACTCAACAACCTTGATTTTGAGGGGTAGGTGCTCCTTCAATTTGTGGAACATCCAACTCTTCAAGGGACAGCTTATGGCGCTTTAGTTCCTGTAGCTCACGCCCTTGCTTCTCTTTGTTCTCTGAGCAGTTTGCAGAGCATGCGGTTCTGATTCTGCTGCTCTTCTTTGAGTTGATCTATAGATTCTTGCAGCTTGTTGACAGATGCTCTAAGCGGGCCCAAAAGTCGAATTAAGGAATTTCTGGGAGGAGCTCATGCGCCCTCCTCTTGATGAGGTTGTCTTGAACTTGAGGTCCATCCATTACCCTTTTGGTGATTGGGTGTTCAACTGGGATATACTCGTCCACATCTATCTGTACCCCCACATCTTTACATAACAGACTGATCAAGCTTGGGTAAGCCAATTTGGCTTCAGTGGATTCCTTGTTTGCAAATAAGTAAATTTCACAAGGAATTAGCTGATGAACCTCCACTTCTTTTCCCAGTATAATACAGTAAATTATCACTGCTCTTTTGACAGTGACTTCAGAGAGGTTATTAGTAAGAAGTATAGATCGCCCAATGAAATCCAGCCAGCCCCTAGCAACTGGCTTGAGGTCTCTTCTCATTAGTTGGTTTGGGATACCTTTTAAATTGGTTATCCACTTGGTTCCAGGGAGGCATATGTCCTCTAGAACTTGATCCAACTTTTTATCTTTAGCTATTCTCCTATTAAAGGATTCTGGGTCATCCTGTAGTTGAGGAAGTTTAAGGACTTCTCTCACTTTGTCAAGATAGAAGTAGATAATCTTCCCTCTGACCATGGTTCAAAAAGTATGGAAGGCAGTTCCCTCCATTCTTTGCTTATCTGTTAGCCACAGATTTGCATAGAACTCCTGGATCATGTTTCTTCCCACATTCATCTCAGGATTAGCCAGGATTTCCCAGCCTCTGTTTCGAATCTGCTCTTGGATCTCCAGATATTCGTCTTCTTTCAGATCGAAGTTGACTTCCGGGATCACTGATCTTCTGCACACAATTTTGAAGTAATGATCTGCATGTTCTTCGGTGCAGAACCTCTCATGCATCCATTGTGGTTTTGGATTGTTTTCTTTCTTGCCTCATGTAGTGGTTTTTTTCCTTTAGGGGCCATGATCTTGGTCAGTGATCACAAAAAACCACGCCAAACTTAGAGGTTTACTTGTACTCAAGCAAAAGTAAAGAAAGAAGATGAATAGAGGGAGAGAAGGATTCGAATGAGGGAGGAGAGGTGATGGCCAAATGTATAAATAAAGGGGAGGGAGGGAGTGGGTTCGAAATTTTAGAAAAAGATATGCTTTGAAAGATATGATTGATAAAAGATAAACATGATATGAAAAAGAGAATATTGTTTTCAAAATTAAAAGATATGAAAAAGATTTGATGAAGTTAGATCTGAATTTTTGTTTATGCATCTATGAAATAAATGATAATATGAATGAGTTTTTGAAAAGGAATTGAAAAGAATTGAAAAAAAAAAGAGTTAAAAAGAATTTATAAGAATATAAATTTTTGTGAATGGAAATTAAAAAGTGAATGTTTGTAATGTTTGGATGGAGAAAATTTTGATTTAAAACATGAAAATTTGAAAAAAAAATTGAATTGGAACGAAATTTCCTCTCCCCTAGCTGTTCTGGCGTTAAACGCCCAGAATGATAGCCATTCTGGCGTTTAACGCCCATCTGGTGGCCATTTTGGGCGTTTAACGCCCGGCTAGATAACCTGGCTGGCGTTAAATGCCAGAAATCCTTTCTCACTGGGTGTTTTTCTGAACGCCCAGTATGCTACTGTTTCTGGCGTTAAACGCCGAGAATGCTGCCCATTTTGGCGTTTAACACCCAGAATGATATCTTTACTGGCATTAAACGCCCAGAATGATAGCCATTATGGCGTTTAACGCCCAATTTGCCTCTTTACTGTCGTTTTAACGCCAGTGAACTCTTTTTCTCTGTGATTCTTCTGTTTTATGTTCTGAACCTTCATTTCCTTGACTTTTTCACTGATAAGCATCAACAAACATAATTAACAAAATTAAATAAACTTATATAACTGTTATAAACATCTAAATAATGGCTGGGTTGCCTCCCAGCAAGCGCTTCTTTACTGTCTTAAGCTGGACTTGACTGAGCTTTTTAATTTATTCTCAGTTTTGAGCATTCTTGCTCAATATTGCCTTCAAGATAATGTTTGATTCTCTGTCTATTAACAATGAATTTTTTGTCATAATCAACATCTTGAAGCTCTACATAACCATATGGTGACACACTTGTAATCACATATGGTCCCCTCCACCGGGATTTCAATTTCCCAGGGAACAATCTGAGCCTATAGTTAAACAGCAGGACCTTCTGTCCTGTCTTAAAAACTCAAGATGACAACCTTTTGTCATGCCATATTTTTGCTTTCTCCTTATAAATTTTATCATTTTCAAAAGCATTGAGTCTAGACTCTTCCAGCTCATTCAACTGGAGTAATCTTTTCTCTCCAGCTATCTTAGCATCTAGGTTTAGGAACCTGGTTGCCCAGTAGGCCTTGTGTTCCAGTTCCACTGGCAGATGACAGGCTTTTCCATACACAAGCTGGTATGGAGAGGTCCCTATAGGGGTCTTGAATGCTATTCTGTATGCCCATAGAGCATCATCCAGACTTCTTGCCCAATCCCTTCTACGGGTACGTACAGTCCGTTCCAGGATTCGTTTTGGTTCTCTATTCGAGACTTCAGCCTGCCCATTTGTCTATGGATGATATGGAGTTGCTACTTTATGGTTAATTCCATATCGGACCAGAGCAGAGTCAAGCTTTTTATTGCAGAAATGAGTGCCTCCATCACTGATCAGTGTCCTAGGGACACTGAAACTGCTAAAGATATACTTCTGGAGGAACTTCATCACCGTCTTAGTATCATTGGTGGGTGTTGCAATTTGCTCTACCCATTTAGATACGCAGTCTACTGCCACCAGAATATAAGTGTTTGAGTATGATGGTGGGAAAGGTCCCATGAAGTCAATACCCCATACGTCAAACAACTAAATCTCTAAGATCCCTTGTTGAGGCATGGCATAACCGTGAGACAAATTACCAGCTCTCTGGCAACTGTCACAGTTACGTACAAATTCTCGGGAGTCTCTATAGAGAGTAGGCCAGTAGAAACCACATTGGAGAACCTTGGTGGCTGTTCGCTCACCTCTAAAGTGTCCTCCATATTGTGATCCATGGTAATGCCATAGGATCTTCTGTGCTTCTTCTCTAGGAACACATCTGTGGATTACTCCGTCTGCACACCTCTTAAAGAGATATGGTTCATCCCACAAGTAGTATTTAGCATCAGAAATCAACTTTTTCATTTATTGTTTACTGTACTATTTGGGTATGAATCTCACAACTTTATAGTTTGCAATGTCTGCAAATCATGGTAATTCCTGAATGGTAAAGAGTTACTCATCCGAAAAGGTTTCAGAGATCTCAGTAGGAGGGAGGAACGGCCCTTCTACTGGTTCTATCCGGGACAGATGATCTGCTACTTGGTTCTCTGTCCCTTTTCTGTCTCTTATTTCTATATCAAACTCTTGCAGAAGCAACACCCATCTTATGAGTCTGGGTTTTGAATCCTGCTTTGTGAGGAGATATTCTAGAGCATCATGGTCAGTGTACACAATCACTTTTGATCCCACTAAATAAGATCTAAACTTGTTAATGGCATAAACCACTGCAAGCAACTCTTTTTCTGTGGTTGTGAAATTCTTCCGTGGGTCATTCAAAACTCGGCTAGCATAGTAAATGATGTGCAGAATCTTGTTATGCCTCTGTCCCAACACTACACCAATGGCATGGTCACTGACATCACACATTAGTTTGAATGGTAATGTCCAGTCTGGTGCAAAAATGACTGGTACTGTGACCAACTTAGCTTTCAGAGTTTCAAACGCCTGCAGACACTCTGTGTTAAATACAAATGGCGTGTCAGCAGCTAGCAAATTGCTCAGAAGTTTTGCATTTTTTGAAAAATCCTTTATAAACCTCCTATAGAATCCTGCATGCCCCAGAAAGCTTCTGATTGCCTTAACATTGGCAGGTGGTGGTAATTTTTCAATTACATCTACTTTAGCTTGATCCACCTCTATTCCCTTGTTTGAAATTTTGTTCCCAAGGACAATTCCTTCAGTCACCATAAAGTGACATTTTTCCTAGTTTAAAACTAGGTTAGCCTCTTGGCACCTTTTCAAAACAAGTGCTAGATGGTCAAAACAGGAGCTGAATGAGTCTCCAAATACGGAGAAGTCATCCATGAAGACTTCCAGAAATTTCTCTACCATATCAGAGAAGAAAGAGAGCATGCACCTCTGAAAGGTTGCAGGTGCATTGCACAGACCAAATGGCATCCTTCTGTAGTAGTATTCATAACCTGCTAGTCTCTCTAACATCTGGTCTATGAATGGTAAAGGAAAATGATCCTTTCTGGTGGCTGTATTGAGTCTTCTGTAGTCAATACACATACGCCACCATGTAACTGTTCTTGTAGGAACCAGTTCATTCTTTTTATTATAAACCACTGTCATGCCTCTCTTCTTGGGGACAACTTAGACAGGGCTCACCCAGGGGCTATCAGAAATAGGACAAATAATCCCAGCCTCTAGTAACTTAGTGACCTCTTTTTGCACCACCTCCTTCATGGCTGGATTCAGCCGCCTCTTTGGTTGAACTACTGGCTTGGCATCATCCTCCAATAGGATCTTGTGCATGCATCTGGCTGGGCTAATGCCTTTAAGATCACTTATGGACCACCCACGAGCTGTCTTATGTGTCCTTAGCACCTGAATTAGTGATTTATCTTCCTGTGGCTCTAAAGTAGAGCTTATGATTACTGGAAAAGTGTTATCTTCTCCCAGAAATGCATATTTTAGGGATGGTGGTAGTGGTTTCAGCTCGTGTTTAGCAGGCTTCTCCTCTTCCTGAGGAGTTTTCAGAGGTTCTTTTGTTTTCTCTGATTCCTCTAGATCAGGCTGAACATGTTTAAAAATGTCCTCTAGCTCTGATTCAAGACTCTCAGTCATATTGACTTCTTCTACCAGGGAGTCAATAATGTTAGTGCTCATGTAGTCTTTTGATGTGTCTGAATGCTGCATAGCTTTGACTGCATTCAACTTAAACTCATCCTCATTGACTCTCAGGGTTATCTCCCCTTTTTGGACGTCAATGAGGGTTCGTCCAGTTGCTAAGAAAGGTCTTCCTAGAATGAGAGTTGCACTCTTGTACTCCTCCATTTCCAGTACGACAAAGTCAGTGGGAAAGGCAAATGGTCCAACCTTGACAATCATGTCCTCAGTTATGCCTGATGGAATCTTAGTGGAGCCATCAGCAAGTTGGAGGCATATCTGGGTTGGTTTAACCTCATCAGTCAAACCAAGCTTTCCGATAGTGGATGCAGGTATTAAGTTGATACTTGCCCCAAGATCACATAGAGCTGTCTTAGTACAAGCACCCTCTAATGTGCATGGTATCATAAAGCTTCCGGGATCTTTAAGCTTCTCTGGTAAGCTTTTTAGAATGACTGCACTGCATTCTTCAGTGAGGAAAACTTTTTCAATTTCTCTCCAATCCTTCTTATGACTTAAGATCTCTTTCATGAACTTAGCATAAGAGGGTATTTGCTCAAGTGCCTCTGCAAACGGAATCTTTATTTCAAGAGTCCTGAGATAGTCTGCAAAGCGGGCAAATTGTTTATCCTGTTCCGCTTGGCAGAGTTTCTGAGGATAAGGCATCTTGGCTTTGTATTTTTTAATCTTAGTTGCTGCAGGTTTATTTCCTATAGAAGTGGTTAGAGAAGCCTACTTAAGGGGGTTGTTATCAGCACTTGCAGATGTCTGATCCCTTATTGGCGTTTGAACGCCAAAATTGGGCGCTGCATGGGCATTTAATGCCAGATTGCCACCCTTTTCTGGCGTTTGGACACCAGAACTGGCTATCCCTTGGGCGTTTAACGCCACTTTCTTACCCTTTTCTGGCGTTTGAACGCCAGAATCATTCCTCTCTGGGCTCTTACTGTCCTCAAAGGGATTTTGGGCAGTGAGTTGGTCATCCTCTGTCATTTGTTCCTTTCTTGGCTTTCTGCTGCTTTGAATTGAGACATTCAATGTCTTCCCACTCCTTAATTGAACAGCTTAGCATTCTTCTGTTATCTGTTTAGATAGCTGCTGTCTTGTCTGATTCAAGTGTTTTTCCATATTCTCATTAGTATCTTGGGTTTTTTGCAGCATCTCTTTAAATTCTGCTAACTGGTTTGTTATAATAAGCAATTGCTGATTGAGTTCAGCAACTTGTTCTTGAGGACAAAGTTCAGTGGATACTGCATTAGCTTTTTCTTTCATGGAGGACCCACCACTTAAGTATAGATATTGATTTCTAGCAACTGTATCAATGAGCTCTTGAGCCTTTTCATTGTCTTTCTCATATGTATAGATCCACCAGCTGAGTGGTCTAGAGACATTTGGGCCTTTTCTGTAAGCCCATAGTAAAAGATGTCTAACTGTACCCATTCTAAAAACATTTCAGAGGGACATTTCCTTAGCATCCCTCTGTACCTCTCCCAGGCATTATAAAGGGATTCATTATCCTCTTGTTTAAAGCATTGGATGTCCAGTCTTAGCTGTGTCATCCTTTTTGGAGGGAAATATTGATTAAGGAATTTGTCTGATAACTGTTTCCATGTTCTTATGCTTGTTGTGGGTTGGTTATTTAACCACCTCTTAGCTTGATCTTTTATAGCAAATGGAAACAGTAATAATCTGTAGACATCCTGATATATTTCCTTATCACATACTGTGTCAATAATTTGTAAGAACTGTGCTAGAAACTCAGTAGGTTCTTCTTGTGGAAGACCAGAATACTGGCAATTTTGCTGCACCATGATAATGAGCTGAGGGTTTAGCTCAAAACTGCTGGCTCTAATGGGGTGTATACAGATACTACTCCCACATGCAGCAGTAGTGGGGTTAGCATATGACCCCAGAGTCCTTCTGGACTGTTCATTTCCACTTAGGTCCATGATGGAGAAAATAAAATATTTTTGTTTTTATTTTATTTTATTAAGGATAACCGAATTAAAAAGGAAATAAGATAAAAATAAGATAATTAAAAAATAAAATATAAGTTTCGAAAACTTAAAAAAGATAAAAATAAAAAATAAAAATTCGAATACTAAAATGACTAATTAATTAAAAAGATTTTAAAAATTTTGGATATGATTTCCGAAAAATGAAGAGAGGAAAAGTAGTTAGGAAGTTTTGAAAACGATATGTCTTAAAATTAAAGATACTTGTAAGAAAATAAATAAATAAATAAAAGAGAATATTTGAAAAAAATATATGATTTTAAAATTTTAAGGATTGAAACTTTCTTAACAAGGAAACACCAAACTTAAAATTTTTCAATCAAGACAATAAAATAGGAGAAGTAATTCAAAAATTATGTCTAAAAGGAAAAATATTTTGAAAATTTTTATAAAAGATTTTCAAATTTTAAAAATTGAAAATTAAAATTTGAAATAAAATAAGATAAGATAGAATAAAAAAATTTAGAATAAAAATCTTAATTTTTTTAAAAGTAAAAATCAAAATTTCAATTAAAATAAAGAGAAAAGATATTTTCAATTTAATGAGGAAAGAGAAAAACAATAAAAAGACACCAAACCTAGAATTTTTAGATTAAAACAAAGAAAACAAACAAGAAAACTTTGAATGTCAAGATGAATACCAAGAACACTTTGAAGATCAAGATGAACACCAAGAACAAATATCAAAAATTTTTAAGGAGATAAGGACACAAAGGACACCAAACTTAAAAATTTTTATATTTTGGACACTAATAATTCGAAAATACATAAGAAAAACAAGGAAAGACACAAAACAAGAAAGACTAAAGATCAAACAAGGAAAATAAACAAGAACAACTTGAAGATCAATAAAGAACTAAGAACATGTAATTCAAAAAATTGAAAGAAAATTAAAAAAACATGCAATTGACACCAAACATAAAACATGAAACTAAACTCAAACAGAAGACTAAATTATGAAGTTGTTGGTTTTAAAAATTTTCGAAAATAACTTAGAAAAAGAAGATAAGGATTCTAAAATTTTATCCAAAAACAATAATAGAAGACTCAATTTTAGTGACTCTAAACCAAAAAGATAAATTTTTCCTAATCTAAGCAACAAATTAAACTGTCAGTTGTCCAAACTCGAACAATCCCCGGCAACGGCGCCAAAAACTTGGTGCACAAAATTGTGATTACACTTTTCACAACTCCGCACAACTAACCAGCAAGTGCACTGGGTTGCCCAAGTAATACCTTACGTGAGTAAGGGTCGATCCCATGGAGATTGTCGGCTTAAAGCAAGCTATGGTTATTTCGTAAATCTTAGTCAGGAGATTAATGATAAGAGTGATTGTATTTATAAAATAAATAAATAACATGAAATAAATAGTACTTGTGATTCAGTAATGAGAAACAGGCTGAGGTTCCGGAGATGCTTTGTCCTCTGAATCTCTACTTTCTTACTGCCTTCTTCTCCAAACACGCATGGCTTCCTTCAATTGCAAGCTTTATGATCCTCTCGGATGAAAAATACCATGTACAATCTCTGCACGGCTAATCAACTGTTGGATTTCTTGTCTCGGATGAAAAATACCATGTACAGCTACCGCACGGCTAATCATCTACCCAACATTCGCAGGTTTGAAGCTCGTCACAGTCATCCCTTCCCAGATCCTACTCAGAATACCACAGATAAGGTTTAGACTTTCTGGATTCCAGGAATGTTGCCAATTGGTTCTAGCCTATACCACGAAGGTTCTAAACTCCGGACTCGGTCCGTGGATTAGAAACCCAAGAGATACGCACTCAAGCTGTCGCCCAATGGCTACGTTGAGCTCAGATAGAACGGGAGTGGTTGTCAGGCACGCGTTCATAGGTTGAGGATAATGATGTCTGTCACGGATCATCATATTCTCTATATTGAAGTACGAGCGAGTATCTTAGAATAGAATCAAACGTGATTGAATAGAAAACAGTAGTAATTGCATTAATCCATTGAAACACAGCAGAGCTCCTCACCCCCACCTATGAGGTTTAGAGACTCATGCCATAGAGGATACAACATGAAGTGTAAAATTTCATGAGGTACAAAATAAATCTCTAAAAGTAGTTTTTATACTAAACTAGTAACTTAGGTTTACAAAAAATGAGTAACTAAGTGTAGATAGTGCAGAATTCTACTTCTGGGACCAACTTCGTGCGTGCCTGGGCTGAGCTTTCAAGCTTTCACATTCATATGCCCAAAGTTGGCATTAAACGCCACCCTGGATGCCAGAATGGGCATTTAACACCAAAAAAGGTGCCAGTTCTGGCATGGACGTGTACGCGGCATGGTCCAATTTCAAGGCATGCGTACGCGGGACAGGGGTTTGCGTACGCAAGAGCACTGTTTTGCTAAAAAATGGTTTTCTTCACCTTTTCAAAGATTCTCTACCTTTATAAACTTCTTTAATTACCATTTAAGATTTCTATATAGTAACTAGGTCCTAAGACTATTAGAGGTGAGTTAGTAAATTAAACTAATAAATTTCTGTTATAAGTTTAGAAGACGGTGACTAGGCTTGGAAAGTTCTGTGGATGAAATAGTTTGAGTGTCTAGGTGGAGTGTTGAGGTAACAATGAATTGAGAAACATGAATGATTATGGTTAATAAGATGAGTACAAGCAGACTTTTGCTCTGAGGAGTGATCTTCGAGATTGAGTATGTGAATGTGACATGCATTGTTCTCCGTCGTAGAGGCTATGGCAGTCTGCCACCTATGTTCAGATGTGAGGGTTATGACAGTCTCCCACTCACGTGAATTGCAATGATTTGGTAAGTTGCTATGCGCCTCGGGCAAGGGCTGTGACAGTCTCCCGCTTGTCGAGGTAGCGGTGCTAGCATAGGGACCAAGGCAGTCTCCTGCATACGTTGAGATGTGAGGGTTGTGGCAGTCTCCCGCTCACATAAACTTCTCTGCCACCAAATTGAACTCGAGTACTATAACCTGAAAGAGTGTGCCAGACACTATAACTCACGGAGCACAAGGATGAGTGAGCAGGGCACTGTAACCCTGGTTGTGGCAAAAGGCGACATCTCGGGGATGTGTCGGGTTGGCATTTTGAACCGACAAGTGACGTCAGGAGCCAAATAAGATACACATTCATCATATGCATCTTTTACATGATTGCATGCATTAATTACTTGAGTTATGCCTATTTGAATAACATGCCTAAATGCTAGTTGATCTACTTGCTATATATGTATACTATTTATGCTTTACTTGTTTGCATTATCTGTGTTTGCCTGGTACTGAGAAGGTTAGGTAGGCGGTGGCAATGGGATCGCACGGAGGGTAGGTTGGTGAAGACTGTGGGACAATGGTGATTAGTTTAGTTAGAAATCCCTTAAGCTAGATTACCCTGTTTATGGTTTAAGTTATTTATTTTGTAAGCTTGAATATCTGTAACGATGTTAAGTTTTAAGATTGCCTTTGGCATCCCGGAATCTTATATCTTATATATTAGGCACTGATACCATACTGAGAACCTCCGATTAGCATGCCATATGTTGTTGTTATTTTTCAGATGCTGGTCGCAACCCACCTCGGTGAGTTTGCGAATGTGGCAACAAAGCGGAGGATGTTTCAGCTTTATTTTATATTTTATTTTGTTATTAGTTCTCTTACATTTTGGATTATTGTATTTTGATGCCTTAGAGACCTTACTTTTGAAAACTTTGAGAGATAGGATGTCGTTGTTTTAAATGAAGCACTCTGTTATGTCAATATTAACAAGTCGGCCTAAACTCTGCGGGCTAGACTAGTACTCTTTTGATTATTAGACATATGTATATATATAAAGAAATTTTTAATTGGATTTTTATTACAAGTCTTCTTGATAAACTAAAAGTTTTATAGTTAAAACTTTGAAGTAGCAATGAGAACTGTTAATACGTTGGTCAGCCCAGATTGTGGTCCCGGTTGTAAGTCCTAAGTGAGGAAGTGAAATCGTTAGTTAACGAGGGTGGTCTCGTAACTCACAAAGTTCTAACCATAAAATGGCTAGTTTATTGAGAATGATGAGTAGTTTAAATCTAGGAAAAAATAATTCTTTAGTAATAAAAATAGGTTATGGTGAAGCATCAACCTCTGGAACTAAAAATGAATTAGAAATAGCTAAGTGATGAGTCCATATTTGTTGGTGTATTTTGACTCAAATTGGATGGATTCTAGCACATGAACTCGCACTAAAGCACTCAAATAGCATACTTTTGTGTTATCTCCCTAATTTGGAAATAAACGTTAAAACATGCTCTTTTGTACTTATTTTGACTAATTTTATTCCATTTACCTTCCATTTGATACCTTGATGTTATTTGTGAGTGATTTCAGATGAATAAGGTAGGAATGGCTTGGTGGGAATGGAAGAAGAGCATGCAATTGGGAGAAAGCATGAAGAAAACAAAGGAGGAGAGCTCAGCCATGCGTGCGTGCGCACAAGGATGCGTGCGTATGCACAAAAAGGAAATCAGCATGCGTGCGTGCGTACAACCACCTGTGCGTATGCACAGGAACCCAAGCATAGCAAATCCAGAGCATCGCGAAGTGTGCGTATGCACAACCCTTTGTGCATACGCACAAGTGCAAATTCGGCGAAGTGTGCGGATGCACACATCTGTGCGTCCACACAGATTCCAGTACGTGCCTTCATTAAAAATGCACGTGACTCGCAATTTCGGGGCTCTTTTGGCCCATTTCTGAAGGCTTGAAGGCTGAAATCAAAGGCTATATGAAGGGAAAATGAAGCCATATGAAGGCATTAGGACTTAGATTTTATTTTCCATAGTTTTACATAGTAGGAGTAGGAGTAGTGTAGATTAGGAATTTTTTTCTTAGGTTTAATTAGGGTTTTGTAGCATTTTATACTTCAAGTTGATTTTGGATTATAGCAATTGCATTGTAAGTATTTCTTTAAATTCTCTTTTAATTACATTACTTGTTCTACATTTTCATCTATCTCAATTTCTCTTCTCCATATTTACATAGCTTTGAAATTTTGGATTTTCAATTGTTGAATTTGATGTTTGATGCTTATTTTATGATTGTTGAGTTACCTTGCTTGCTTGTTATCTTTTATGGTTCATAGCTTTCATTAATTTACCAATTTTGCCATATTTTGTGAATATGCATACTAGGTGTTTGATGAAATGTCAACCCTAGCTATGGGGTAAATTTCCACCCCTTGGCTTGGGAAAAATGAGTCTATGGATTACTAGAGCCATAATGTCCAACATTTAGTGATAATTCTTGGGAAGTTAGTTGATTCTTGTTTCCATTAAAGCTAGCCTTTTATCAACTAGTTTGATAAGTTGGTTAGAACTTGTGGATTAAGGTCAATTATGCTTTCTTGACTTACTCCTCGATGTTTGGGGTTAACTAGGCGAGATTAACTCATGATAATTATCATAGTTGTGGTTATGGCAAGGAAGGGATTCCATAACTCATTCCAAGTCAAGGTTTCATTTATGTTTTGAGCCACTTTTCCATTACTTTTTAGCCTTACTTGTTTATATTACATACATAGTTCTTTTGTTCTTTCATTACTTCATTAATTACAATTTTGTCTTGTTCTTTAATTTCTTTATTTTGTTTGCTCTCAATCATTGAAAACCCCTTTGATTCTCACAACCAAAATTGTATGCACTCTATGGCAAGACGACCCGGGATTTAAAACTTCTGATTAATTGTGTTTTGATTGTGACTATCCTTTTGAATTAAATTTGATTGAGAGGATTCATTGCCGGTTCGGACTATACTTACAACGGAAATCTATTTAATTTTGAATTGGTATAATTCTCTCACATCCCTAAGTTAGAGGAAAGTTTTTATAATTGGAATATACCCATAATAGATAAGAATAAAGTATATAAAAAAGGATCTTTATGGGAAGGAAGAAATTATGAAATACATATGTTAGAATATTGTAAACTAGGAACAAGTAATAATAGGACCATTACCATTTTAGAAGAGGATAAGTTAAAAGAACGCAGTAACAAAGGATACAACTTCATCCATATAAGATTAATACAAGTAGTAGTAAAACCTAATTTTAGAATAGAAATAAATGTTCCTATATTATTAATATTAAGAGATACAAGATTTCAAAATTTTAGTGATTCATTAATAGGAATATTAGAAAGTAACTGTCATGATGGACCAGTTTTCTTCAATTGTTATCCGAATTATGCTATGAATATGAGAAATGAATATACTTGGCAAGCCTTAAAATTGCATGTCCAATCTAATAAAAAAATCATAAATAAAAAATATGATCTCTTTGAAATAATCTATAAAATATATTATAAAATAACTAAGGTTAATTATAACTTTAATGCATTAAGACAATCCTCAAAAGAGGAAACGATAATTATGTATGTAAATCTTAAAAGATCTAATATACAAACACATAGAAAGCTAAGACATGAGGAATTATTAAGAAAAATGCCTGAAAAATGGGTAATACCTGATATTATTAAAGAACCACAAATAGAAAACACTAGATTAGGAGAAATAATAAGAGAAGGACCAGATATTAAAATTAGAATGAATAGATCCCAATCACTAAGAATTCCTGATAGTGTTGAAACTATTAGGCATAGAAATTCTATAGATAATTCGTCAATAGGAAATATGGATAATATTATAGGAATTAATGATAAAAGACCTCATATAGCCATTCTAGTATATAAAGCACCTTCAGATTATGATCCAACTGAATCATAAGTATTATCAATAATTATCAAAGAAGAACCATTGGAAATTGATAAAGAATGGATAAGACAAGATTTTAATGCTGATTATAATAAACCATTAAGAGATTGGTATTTTACCAATTATTCTGAAAATGAAGTTATTAGACTAATAGAACTATTCTATGATTTTATGAAAGAAAATAGAATTAATTTATATTTCTTTGACTGATACGTTAATTATTATTCTGAAAACAACAAAAAGTTATGTCCATTAACAAAACCAACTGTTGTATGGAAAAACCAGTTCAGGATCAATAATAGAATCTGAATATCCTCCTAAAGAAACTATTAAAATACCACTTGAAAAAAATTTAGAAGTTAAAGCAACACCCTATAAAGAGAGCAATGCAGAAGGAAACATAGAAAAAAGAGATATTAAAAAATTACATCAACAATTAAACTTTACTAATACCATGTTAGACATAATGAAAAATTAATTAGGAAGAATGGAAAACATGGAAAAAACAATTAAAGTAGAAAAACCTATAGAAAAACCTATATATAAATTACAAAGCTTAGATAATATTAATTTAAAATCTAAAGTAGAAGCAAAAGTTGATGAATTAAAAGAAAAACTTAGAAGTATTAGTCTAGGAAAAATAATGATTAATACATTAAAAAAATAAGGGGAATTAGAAATAAATAAAATATCTCATAAAAGAGATTATCCTAAAACAAGAAATTATTATTCTAGACCATCACCAGTAGATATAGGCTTAGAAGAAAGAATGCAATTAGTACAAAATAGTTTTTCCGGATCAGACTTAGTAGAATTGAATATAGATGGATTAAGTGAACAAGTCATTTTAGATCAAATATGTAATATGACTAGGCCGCAAATGCTTATAAGATGAGAACAGCTTCCGATAAAGAAGCAACAATTATGTTAACCCAAGGCTTTACAGGACAATTAAAACGATGGTGGGATGATTTTCTCAGTATCCAAGAAAAAGAATTAATTTTAAATAGCATTAAAACAGAAGATCAGTCACAAGTTGCTACATCCACATTAATTTATACCATTATTAAAAGCTTTGTAGAAGATCCAAGCACTTTTAAAGATAGGATAAGAACCCAATTAATGAATTTAAGATGTCCAACCATGTCTGATTATAGATGGTATAAATATGTTTTTATGTCAAAAGTTATGATAAGAGATGATGCACATGGACCTTTCTGGAAAGAAAGATTCGTAGCAGCTCTACCAAAATTATTCTCTGAAAAAGTATTACAAAAATTACAAATACAGTTTGGAACCCAGATTCCCTATAACTTATTAACTTTTAGAAAATTGCATAACATAATAGTGCAAACAGGCATAGAAGTATGCACAGATACCAAGATACAACAAAAAATAAAACAAGAAGCTATCATGGGGAAAAGAGAACTTGGAACGTTCTGTTATCAATACGAAATAACTCCAGAGAAGGCACCCAGTGGTCAATGATGGTGTCCCAAGGGTGTATTGGTAAAGATTTTCTTCAATAAAATTGCGTTGCAAGTATAGCTCTACCAACAACAATCCTCGGGTATCAAATTTAGAAGAGGGATTTGGTTGTCACAAGTTCAACCCCAATAAAAATAACCGAAGTATTCAAACCTCGGGTCGTCTCACAAGGAATGGGCAAACATGTGCTTCAACATTGGTTTGAAATCCGGGGTTGTGAGTTATGAGCATGAAAATAAATGGGAATCTTAACTAGCAAGTAATCTCAAATTGCAAGAAACTAATTCAATTAACTAAGCAAAACATGAGCAATTCCAATGAACAAGTAATATTCCACTTAATTCTATTCTAAACTAAACAAGTAACTATAACTAAGACAAATAATTGAGAATTTTGGTTTTCAAATATGAATAATAAAAGCAACTGTTGGTTAGGCATGGGAATTGGGGTCACCATCCTTGTCTAACAACCATATCTTGACAATTATGAGTAACCAAGCTCATTAAGTCTACTTCCAAAAGTCTTAAGTACGTAAGATCTACTCCTAGACTTGAAGTATGTCAAATGGCTTTGATCACATCAACCCATAAGTCCCAACCTACCTACTAATTAGATTAGTAGTGGGTTGGCGTCAATGAGTATCAAATTGATCACCAAGGGTTCTCAAATCACCAATTCATTGAGACCCAATGACTCAAGTTTACCCAATTCCCTTGGCCTAGGCCAAGAGTGAAGAAGACTACTCCATAATCAAAGTAAACAATTCATCGAACACATGGTAAGCATTAACAAAAGACATGATCAAAGTAGCAATTAAATTGAAATCTACAAGTACCCACTAGCAATTATCAATATACAATCATCAAAACAACAAAATTAAACATAGAAATCATCAATGCAACATCAACAAGTTAAGATTCACAACATTCATGAAATGGGTATAAAATGACAATTAACAAGGATTCATAAAACTATCACTAGATATAAGCAAAATTGTAACAAGGAATTCAAATTGAGCAATTAAAACTAGTAATTAACAAGATCCAATTCACAATCTAACAAGGGATGATCAAATTAAAACTAGATCTAGAGAGGAATAAGGGTTTCTTCTCTCTAGAATAACCAAAGAACAAAAAAAACTAGCTAAAATTGTGTCTTCGTGTAAAAATGATTGATCTCCCTTTTTCCCCTAGCATCCTTGGGTCTTTTCCATGCAGAAACAACTTGAAATTAGGCCTGATGAGCCTCAGAAATCGCCATACACGATTTTCTTTAATGAGGTCACGTGCAGCTACCCACGCGTGCGCGCCATGCGTACGCGCGCGCCGATTGCTTTTGCGATCCACGCGTGTGTGCCAAGTGCGCGTGCGCGTCGATAGGAATCTTCTGATCCGTGTGAATGTGTCCATCCCTGCGCGCCGCTTCCAGCCACCTCATCCACGCGTGCGCGTGGAGTGCGTGGGCGTGCCAATGCTGCTTCTTCCAAGATTTCAATTCTTCATGTTCTTCCCTTTTTGTACATGCTTTCTTCCTCTCTTCTAGGTCATTCCTACCCTATAGTTCCTGAAATTACTCAACAAATACATCACGGCATCGAATGGCAATAGAAGAGGATTAAAATATGGCAATTTTAAGGCAAAATAAGCATGTTTTCCATCATGGAGCAATATTGGGAAGTGAACACAAAACCATGCATTTCTTGCGAATAAGTGTGAGAAATATTGATAAAATCTCCCAAAATAAGCACAAGATAAACCATAAAATCGGGGTTTATCAAATCTCCCCACACTTAAACTAAGCATGTCCTCATGCTTAAAATAAAAAAACCAAAGATCATGATGAGAAAGGGTTTATGAAATGCAAACTACCTAAGTGGATGCATGCAACTAATGTAAAATCATCTACCTACTTGGTCAAGAGTAGATCTATCCTCCAAGAATACGTGTGAGCATATAGGGTGAAAACAGTATGTAATTCCTGAATCCTACCAAATTGAACACCACTAAGGAGTGCATATGACTTGCTAAACAAACGGTTGTGAAAGCCGGGAACAAGCATTGAGCATCGAACTCTCACTGGAAGTGTATCCGCTCTATTCGCTCAAGTGTATAGGGTTCGTCACTCAATCTTCTCCTAATCATGCTTTCCAAGATTTGTCTTTCATCTAACAATTAACAATTACTTAATGCATGCTTACAAGTATCATGAGGTCTTATTCATGGGTTGTAATGGGGCTAGGGTGAAGGTAAGGATGTATATGGCCAAGTAGGCTTAAAATTTGAGTCCTTGATCAACCTAGGATCCACTAGACACATAGAACAACCTATACAACTATGATACATTACCTAGCTACCCTTGAGTTTTACTCTTTTTGCATACTCATGCATTCTTTTCAATTCACACCCATATACATTGTTTTCTTCTTTACTACGTCTTGGGGTTTCTTTGTTTGTCCCCTTTGCTGTTTATTATTATTATTATTATTATTATTATTATTATTATTATTATTATTATTATTATTATTATTATTATTATTATTATTATTATTATTATTATTATTATTATTATTATTATTATTATTATTATTATTATTATTATTATTATTATTATTATTATTATTATTATTATTATTATTATTATTATTATTATTATTATTATTATTATTATTATTATTATTATTATTATTATTATTATTATTATTATTATTATTATTATTATTATTATTATTATTATTATTATTATTATTATTATTATTATTATTCATCATCCCCTTTTCATGGGGTTTCTTTGTGAACAAAAGTTTCAATGCATACGGTTTAATCAGTCAACACATGAGTGTGTTTCCAAATCCTAGAATTTTCAATTACACTACAATTACACACCTATATATCTACCCGAATTCCCAAGTATACCCTCCTATTTGAATGATACACATCCTAACTTACCTAAGCTAATCAAGGATTCAAATTTAGGGACATTCATGGTTTTTCACGTAGGGTTGTTGATGTGCTCTATCTAAGAACAAAAGGATTTATCATTGGCTCAAAATTGGTTAGCAATGGTAGATAAGAGGGTTAAGGCCATTTGGGAAAAGTGACTATTGAAATGATGGCCTCAATCACGTAAATGCATTCATACAAAGCAATGGACATATAGAATCAGAGAAAGCAAGGATCACAATCATAGAGAGAGAGATATGCACACAAGAATGGAAATAATGGTTAGAAGATGTAACCATGCAATAGGCTCAAAACTTTTATGCTTGTGTTCTTAGCTCAATCACTATGTTCCAAAATACATTCTTAAAGCAAGTTTACTGCAAAAATTTTCAGAATTTTGGTGTCTCAAAATTTAGTAGGTACCCCAAAACATAGTTTCTTGGAAAAAAAGTTATTGTTTTGACCAAGTAACTCTATAGAAACTAACTATCATGCAAATGGTATTTACAAGCAAAACTAACTACACATGCAATATACTAACTTCTAAGTAAAAGATAAGTCCATGGGTATTGAAGGGAAGAGATTGTTACCCATGGAGATCGGTCGAACAACCTCCCCACACATTAGAAATTAGCACGGTCCTCCGTGCCACGAACAATACGTAAGGGACGGTCGGGACCGGAACATTCACTGTCCCCTTCATCGGAACTGCCATCACTTGGATTTGAAGTGGATGTGAATATTTCGAGTTCCTCCATGCTAGGGGTGACACAACCCAGAAGCTTCTTGATGTAAGTGTACCGGCGGTGGTTGCGCCGCTCATATCTATCAAGCTTCCGGTGAAGATCTTCTATCCTTTGATGTGTGGATTTCAGTGGTGGTGATGATGAGCTAGAAGGAAAAAGAAGTGGCGGGGCCATGTCGAGGCTTGGTTTGTTCATGGGAAGGTGTAGGTATTTTCCGCTTGGGACCACAATGCCCTTAGCCGGAACTATAATCTTTTTGTCCTTGGCTTTCCAAGGAACACCCGCAGCAGCAACTAAGTCAGACACCAATGCTGGAAATGGCAAATTACCCCGGGTGTGGACTTGACTCATCGCTTGCTTGACAAGAACCGGAATGTTCACCAGCCTCTCCGTGAGAACACACCAAACAAGCGAGGCGAGATCCGCCATGAAGGACGACTTGTGGGTGCTAGGTAGCACACCGTGAGATAGGATCTGGGCCCAAGCTCTCGCTTCTACAGTGAGTGAAAGAGCGTCATTGGACTTAGGCCTCATCCGGAGTCGACTTTGGGTCCAAAATGTCTTTGGCTTAGCAACAACTTGGAGGATCGAGTCCCAATTGAACCCAAACTTCTCTCGCTGACGTAAGACTTCTTGGTAGCCATCCATGTCACTTGGCACTGGTAGGACATTAAGCACTTGCTGAATAGCCTCTTCTGAAACTGAGACTTGCTTACGGCGCATGTATACCGATTGAAGAGAGGGAAGATGGTAGTTAGTGTAGAATTCTTCCACCCAAGAGAGGTTGCTTTCCCTTGGTTTCCTCAAAAGAAACTCCCATCCTCGATGTTCAATGCGGGACAGAATATAAGGAGCAACCTTGTCTGGCGGAGCGAGTAGATGCTCAGGATAATAGTTCTTTACAGTTATGGAGGGGAACATAAGTTCACAGAAGCGGTTGGGGAACCTTGAAGAATATTTTGCCGGCTTACTCTTTTCCTTTTCATCAATAGGAGCGGGTGTCTTCCCTTTCTTAGATAAGGGTTTGGCTCCTAATGAAGAGTGCGCCTTAGAGTTTGACCTTTGGGGTGCCCTTTTTGCGGCCGGTTTCCTCGAAGCTATCTCCTTGCCTTTCTTGGTGGCCATCCTAAAAAGGAAGGGAAGGAAAGAAAACATTAAACCCAAGAATCAATTTGACAAGAACATGCAAGTGAATTGTAATGCCCATGGTGAATGTAAAAGCAAGGGTCATAACTCTTGGCATGGGATACAAGAGGAAGTAAAGCATGCAATGGCATGAGAAGAGTAATCTCAAGCATCCATAATAAAGAGCAAGTCATGTTCAATTAATATCTAATTGGCAAGTATAAACTTTAAGCACACAAAGTAGACTCGATGCATTTAAGAGAAGGCAAGTGAATGAGGAGGGAGCACCAAATTGAAAGTATACAACTAAAATGAACCAAAATGGTATATGTGCATTTCCTCGAACACTTGGCGTGCAATAATCAAGAAATGAGCAATTATGAGATACTAAACCAATTCAAAGCCCAAAATAGAACATCAATCATCATATAAACATCACACAATAGCAAAGATAAGAAAAAGAATGACAAAAGATCTATTTACGCAAGTTAAACTCAAATTCAACATTCATGGAAAAATAAGGAAAAAAGAAAAAGTAAGCAAACAAAAAGCAAGAAACATCATCATGCAAGTAAAAGAGGAACTAAGTAAAGCAATAAGAAGCATCTAACTAGAAGAAATAATGCAAGAAAAAATGGAAGAAGGGGAACCTTGAGAAGTATGAAGGAACAAGGTTGAATCTTCTTTTGTGAAGATGAGAAAGAAAATAGAAGAAGTGTAGTGCCCCCGGAAAAGGTAGTTGTCACCAGTGAGTGGCCGGAGACAGTGGTGGTGGACTGTGGAAGAAGAAGAAGATAAGGGAAATGATGGAGGAAGAAGGAAAAGAAACTAAGGAAGAAAAGGGGTTGAGAGAAGGAAAACAAAACAAGGCGCGAAGTTATAAAACTGATTCGCGTAACCGGCGCGCGCGCGCAGGGTGCACTGGCGCGTCGGTGAGGGTGTTAGCAGAGGACGCGTGCACGTCAGTGGCGCGCGCGCGCGAGGGAAGTTGTGCCTCTGGCACAGAAGTGGCACAAAGTTGGCCTAAGTCTCTGGTTTTTGTACCAGATTTGGTGAGTGATGCAGGCGCGCGGATGCAGACCTTGCGCAGACGCGTGCTTGAGAGATTTTGCGACTGGCGCAGACGCGCACAACGCGCGGACGCGTCAGTTTTGGCATAAGGTTGGCCCAATTATGGCACAACTCTCTGGTTTTTGTACCAGAGAGTCCACATATCTCCATCGGCGCGCGCGCGCACTGTGCGCTTGCACGTCGATGGTTGAATTGGAATGGTGCGCGCAGGCGGCAAGTACGCGAACGCGTGGGTGCCTGGCGTGAGTTGGGCATGAAGTGGGCATGACTCTCAGGTATTTTGCCCAATAGCTGGGATTGCACGCTGGCGCGTCGGTGCCCATTTTCAAAGAATTTTTTTTGTTTTCTTTATCTTTTTTCACATTCTATCTATATGAACATCCTATCTATCCAACAAAATCAACAAAGCTAGCATTCCTATGCACTCAATCAATCATCAAGAGATCACAAAATTCACAAGAAATTAAGGATATAAACAAGATGGTATAAATAAGGAAGATCTTACCACGGTGGGGTGCCTCCCACCAAGCACTTTTCTTTAGCTAGGAGTTCTTTTTCAGTAGTGGTATAGTTGGATTGTGCTGCATCTAATGTCTTAGAAGAGTAACCAATGACATAAGGGAGTTTACCATCACGCTGTGCAAGCGCGGCACCTACAGCATGGTTTGACGCATCGCACATTATCTCAAATGGCAACGTCCAGTTGGGGCCTCGCACAATTGGTGCCATGGTAAGAACTCTCCTTAGCTCTTCAAAAGCTTTCGTACATTCACTGTCAAACTCAAAATCCACATATTTTTGGAGTAGGCGCAACAATGGCAAAGCAATCTTGCTTAAATCCTTGATAAAGCGCCTATAAAATCCTGCATGTCCCAAAAACGAGCGGACCTCCCTCACGGATGAGGGGTGAGGTGTAACAACCCTGATTTTCGAGTACGCGAGATCTTTTCTAAAGGCACGGATTTCTCCGGAAGATCAGTAAAGAGAACACCTCTTCTATATCAACAAGTATCTCGATACTCATTGTCATTATGTCATCTTTAAGCTAGAACCTTTTCTGAGGCAAGCTCGATAACGCGGTCACGAAGAACCTAGTTTTTGAACTGTATTGGTTGGCAGTTTTGATTCTGATTTTCGTAAATAGTCTCAGTTTGACAAACCGGACTCAATTCATGAGAGGAGAGAGATAATAGGATAATATTATCATTATATTAGTATTAGAAGATGCTTGAATGATATTATAAGATTACCTGGTCTATTTTAGTTAAAAACAGAAAATCGGTTTAACCGGGTTCACAGTTTACTGGTGCAGCTTAGCACCAGCACTCTCTGATGACTTTAGCAATGCTAAGGCCTCATCATACATGTTCTATTCTCATAATAAATATGTTACTAGTGTTATTTATGCTAGTAGCTCAGAAAATAATTTTTAGAGATGTTTTTACGAGTGTTCCGATACACCTAGTTTTAGTAGTTCTACACCAGAGATATTTTAATATTATTTTAATCCACCTCCAAGCCAACCAATCACAACTCACCTTACACCCCTAAGTCACTCCAAGGCTGGTCATTTACTCCCTTTGGCCGAAATTGAAAGGAGAGAAAAGAGAGAAAACTTCATGAACACTTAATCTTCAAAGCTTGATTTCTTCTGAACCAAAACACAAATCAAAACTCCGATTTCACCAAAATGATCCTCTCTTCTTCCTCTACATAACCATGTGACTTATAAAGGCTGGAAATAAGGTGAGATGGCTGTCTCCCTCCCTCTTCAGTTCGGTTTTCAAGGAAACCATGCAAAACATGTGTTTTCTTGATGTTCTTCCTTAGGAATCATGCTTAACTTGACTTGAGGGCCAAGAAACGTTAATTTCCAGCAATTCTAAGGTGAGATATCTCTTCCTAACGTGCTGAGGGAGATTTGGTCAGTTGAGAGTTTGTGGATTTAAAGTTGTTCTTGATGTGTTTTAGGAAGAAAAAGTGCTTTAAGAACACTTCAAAGAGTAACCGGATTTGGAGCAGCAAATCAAGGTAGGGTGTCACGAAATTAATCTTGATTATTTGTGTTTGAGTTGTGTGAATGTTTTATAAATTGGCTGTGCTAAAAATTGGTTGCATATATGATTGATTCTTGGTGAAAATTTGGTGAAATTTTGATGAAATTTGATGAAATTCAAGCTTTAAAGTTCATGTTCTTGGGCAGCTGGAAAAACGAAACCCTAAGCTTAAATTGGGGATCAATTTGTGTTAAAATCATGTAGAAAATATGGGATTTTAGTGGCTGCTAATTTATTATGAATTATAGTAAAAATCGGTTGCTGAATAGACTGAAAAACGGGTAAAAACAGAGAAGGAATCTGAAGAATTTATGAAGAACATGAAGAACACTTTGAGTGTGATGAAGAACAATGAAGAACACCTTTTAGATCTTAGAAAGGGCAAGGAAGTAAAATTTTTGGTGTTTAAGGGGTTATATGGTAATTTCTGAAAGTTAGGGTGGTAAAAGTAGAAATATTAAAAGTTACGGGTGGTAAAAAGTAAATTTTAAAGGTTAAAAGTAAAAGGTAAGTTAATTTTCAAAAATTTAGTATTAAAATAATAAATAATAATAAAATATTAAATAATAATATTTAATTAAAAATAATATTTTAATAAAAATAATAAAATAATGCGGAAAAGGCAGTTTTCTGTAAAAGCTTTAGAAAGACAACTTTAAGCACAGAATCTCATAATTACTTTCATAAAACACTTAGGGAGTGGTAAAAACATATTAGTGAGGCAAAGATAAATAAAAGATAAAAAGTTGAACAAAAGATAAAAATCGAAGAAAAAGTCTGAAAAGTTTTAATGATAGAAAAACAGACAGAGACTAGTGAACGAACTAGGGCAACATAGTTAGTCCTGGAATTGCGAATAGGGTTAGGTATTATATGAAAAGTTAAACTGTTTCAGTATAGACTTAATGAACCTATACTTGGGACAGACTAACTATTCATACCGAAATTTACATAAGCTTTAAATACATATGTTAAGCAGAGAAATCAAAGCAGAGTAAAGAAACACAGAGAACAGAGTAACCAGAGAAAAGTAAAGAGATATAGAAAAAAGAGTAATTAGAGCAGAGTAAAAAGACAAAGAGAAAAGAGTAATGTGATAAAGAGAAATGGTTTGAGTTACGATGTTGTAAAAGTAAAGCTGTAAAGTTTGTATAGCATGATTGAACAGAGAAAGAAAGAGGTACTGCATAAGAATGTGAAAGTGATGATGAATAATGAGAATGATAATGAATGATGATAATGAGAATGATTATGTGATGATCTGCTACGTGAAGGCAGTCAGATGGATGGTAGCACGACCACTGAGAATGCTTTCTTGGGATACCTTGCTATAATGCTTTGCTGTAAGACAGAGGTTGCTTACAGAGGTATCGAGATTAGTGTGCTCCTGTAAGACAAAGGTTGCTTACAGTGAGTGTGTTGTTGCTCCTGTAAGACAGAAGTTGCTTACAGTGAGTGTGTTGTTGCTCCTGTAAGACAGAGGTTGCTTACAGTGAGTCTGTTGTGCTCCTGTAAGACAGAGGTTGCTTACAGTGAGTGTGTTGGGCGTATATCGGCTAATAAGTGCCGCCCTACAAGACAAAGGTTGCTTGCAGTGGATACCCTGCAAGACAAAGGTTGCTTGTAGTGGATATTGCCAACAGGAAAGCCTTATCCAGACAGAGGTTGCTGGGTAACGTCGGGAGCGGGTATGTAACCGACAGATGAGCTCATTACCTGCACTAGGGCTAGACATGCATCTTTCTTGTCTGCGCATCATTCTCTGTTGCATTCCTTTCTGTGTGTGGTCTATTTCTTTATGTTTGTCTACTTGCATGCTATTTCTGTGTTTTATTTTCTTGTATTCTTTTGTTTGTGTTCTGCTTTCTGTTGTCTCTACTTTCTCTTTCTATCTTTATCTTCTGTTTACTGCTTCACTATATTATGTTATTTGTCTGCTAATCGACCCCAAAAAATGAACATATCTAATAACCCCGGCCCTACTAAGAACTCCCCAGTTCTTACCCCTTATCTCTCCCTTCCCCCTTCAGATAGAAGTATGAGTACCCTTCCGTAGTTCGTTGATGATGGTTCTTCAAAGAGGATTCCGCTCTAGATAGTCTTTTGAGTCTAGGGTGAATCTCGTTCTCTGTTTACATGTATATACTGTGAGACCAGCTAATGTCTGCACCCCGTTTGTACGTGAACTTTAACCTAAATCCTATGTACGAGACTCTTATTGTGTGGCTACTTGATGAGGTACCAGAGAGACGTCATATGGCAATGACTGATCGTGCAGAGGAGTAGCAGATGATATTCTACCTTTTGGTGACGTTCCACCATACTTGAGTTGTGAAGACTTAGAACGTACATTCCCTCAGTTTAGTAGTTTAGAGGGACTAGGTGGGTATAGAGTCTAGGCTAGCCTGGGCGCCAGCTTAGGGACTTCTTGAACAGGTCAGGGCCTAGGATGTTGTATGTATATATATGTATATAGTTATTATCTAGCTATATCTAGGGGTGTTCTAACTAAAAGTCTATACTCTAATAAAGCCTGAATCACTGAATGTTGTTGACTACCTGTGATATATTTATGTGTGGTTGTTTATAACTATTTTATCTGTTATCAGTTCTGAACTTTTTATGAATGATTCTGTTTATTAATTCAAACGTTTTCAAAAAAAAAAAGAAAGTACCTCGCAAACTAACTACGCTTTTAACAACGAATCAGGCTCATATAATAAATAATAGATAATAATTAGGATGACAAATTGGTAGCACTCGGTTTCTGGTATGTCCTAGGCGTACTGAAAATTGGGTCGTTACAATTTGGTATCAGAGTAGTTCGTTCCCAGTAGAGCGTGGGGAGTGGACTGACTATGCTTCATTGCATACTCTGCTTGTGTGTCTCATGCTGTTAGGGTATCTTTAAGATACATTGGGCATGAATGTCTATGAGTGCTCATTTTGGGAATGTTCGTGCTTAACTTGAGATATTAAGACTGATCACCTTAATGTTGATTGTTTGGTGCGGATAGGACCTTAATGACTGCAAATAGGCATAGTTTAATCGAGCTCCGAACGACGAATCGACGTGAGCCACAGCTATCTTCATAGCTGTTATGATCTTCATGGCTATGCCTGTGTGAGATTTGGATGCTGTAAGGAATGGACCGATCTCTTCGTCAGGATGGATTGAAGGAAATAGACTGCTTAAAGATGGATTTCTTGCACGCGGCTGAAATTTTGAGGGCAAAATTTTCTTTTCGGATGGTAGAATGTAACAACCCTAATTTTCGAGTACGCGAGATCTTTTCTAAAAGCACGGATTTCTCCGGAAGATCAGTAAAGAGAACACCTCTTCTATATCAACAAGTATCTCGATACTCATTGTCATTATGTCATCCTTAAGCTAGAACCTTTTCTGAGGCAAGCTCGATAACACGGTCACGAAGAACCTAGTTTTTGAACTGTATCGGTTGGCAGTTTTGATTCTGATTTTTGTAAATAGTCTCAGTTTGACAAACCGGACTCAATTCATGAGAGGAGAGAGATAATAGGATAATATTATCATTATATTAGTATTAGAAGATGCTTGAATGATATTATAAGATTACCTAGTCTGTTTTAGTTAAAAACAGAAAATCGGTTTAACCGGGTTCACAGTTTACTGGTGCAGCTTAGCACCAGCACTCTCTGATGACTTTAGCAATGCTAAGGCCTCATCATACATGTTCTATTCTCATAATAAATATGTTACTAGTGTCATTTATGCTAGTAGCTCAGAAAATAATTTTTAGAGATGTTTTTACGAGTGTTCCGATACACCTAGTTTTAGTAGTTGTACACCAGAGATATTTTAATATTATTTTAATCCACCTCCAAGCCAACCAATCACAAATCACTTTAAACCCCTAAGACACTCCAAGGCTGGTCATTTACTCCCTTTGGCCGAAATTGAAAGGAGAGAAAAGAGAGAAAACTTCATGAACACTTAATCTTCAAAGCTTGATTTCTTCTAAACCAAAACTCAAATCAAAACTCCGATTTCACCAAAATGATCCTCTCTTCTTCCTCTACATAACCATGTGACTTATCAAGGCAGGAAAAAAGGTTAGATGGCTGTCTCCCTCCCTCTTCAATTCGGTTTTCAAGGAAACCATGCAAAACATGTGTTTTCTTGATGTTCTTCCTTAGGAATCATGCTTAACTTGACTTGAGGGCCAAGAAACGTTAATTTCCAGCAAGTCTAAGGTGAGATATCTCTTTCTAACATGCTGAGGGATATTTGGTCAGTTGAGAGTTTGTGGATTTAAAGTTGTTCTTGATCTGTTTTAGGAGGAAAAAGTGCTTTAAGAACACTTCAAAGAGTAACCGAATTTGGAGCAGCAAATCAAGGTAGGGTGTCACGAAATTAATCTTGATTATTTGTGTTTGAGTTGTGTGAATGTTGTATAAATTTTCTGTGCTAAAAATTGGTTGCATATATGATTGATTCTTGGTGAAAATTTGGTGAAATTTTGATGAAATTTGATGAAATTCAAGCTTTAAAGTTCATGTTCTTGGGCAGCTGGCACTACAAGAAAATATGTCTATTGCCACACTTTTAAAGCGTGGCAAAAAGCTGAAAAAAGCGTGGCGATAGCTTTTCGCCACGCTTTTTCAGCTATCGCCACGCTTTTGAAAGGGTGGCCTCTACAAGGGTGGCGGTTGCTCTGTCGCCACGCTTTTCAAACCTATCGCCACGCTTTTTTCTTTGCCACGCTTTTTATAGATTGTCACGTTTAAAAGCGTGGCCATAGGTGGAAGATATGGCCACACTTTTAAAGCGTGGCCATATGTGAAAGATACGGCCACGCTTTTAAAGCGTGGCAATAGAAGGAGATACGGCCACGCTTTGGAAGCGTGGCAATAGGGGTAGATACGGCCACGCTTTTAAAGCGTGGCAATAGGGATGGATACGGCCACGCTTTTAAAGCGTGGCAATAACAAGAGATACGGCAGTTAAATCACAAAGCTCTATCATTGCTGTCATGTTGAGAAAGAAATTCTACTGAAGTTCACATATCAAATACCCAACACATTCAGAATTGTATCAAAGTTAATATTAATTATTAAGAGCTAAATCCAAAATAAACTGTCTTACACCAGTAATCAAATCATTCCATTTGTAGTATCTTTCTATGATCTACTGTACCATAACCAAAATAATCATTCTAAAGACATCAATTGAAACCTAAAAGGTTGTCAAGAACTATACAATGGCATAGGAAACTTGAACAATACTAAACTAGTAACAGAAGGTGTATTCCGAAGCGATCAAGAAGCATGAAATCAATCAGCCTAAGCATGTTCACCACGGATGCGGCAAGCAAGTTGAATGTCTTTGGGCATTACGGTGACCTCTTGGCATGGATGGCACACAAGTTGGTGTCCTCAAACAAACCAACCAAGTAGGCTTCAACAGCTTTGTGGAAAGCAAGGACAGCATGGTTCTGGAACCTCAAATCAGTCTGCAAACATAA
The DNA here is from genome assembly GCF_059453495.1 of Arachis ipaensis. NCBI lineage: Eukaryota > Viridiplantae > Streptophyta > Magnoliopsida > Fabales > Fabaceae > Arachis > Arachis ipaensis. Next base: position 102,945,136 of record NC_142442.1, on the reverse strand, counting down.
TAAATCAATCAATAAATAGGAATCATTACATATTTTACAGCAAAAAATAACCCAACGCACCAGGACTAAGATAAAAAGGGGTTAATTATATTGGCTTGCCTTCTGCTTCCTTATCACAGCAGGAATAGCTGGTGTTGACAATATACCTTCCCGTATTAGAAAGATAAGTTGTCCTAAATTTCTATTAAGAGAGTCATGCTAATAATAATACACACTAGAGGATTGTGAACAATAAGGTGATGCACTAGTCCATCAAAGATTTTTTATCCTTATGATAATGTCATTTACTGCCATCTTGTGTTACAAAGTTCTTCATATTTGTTTTAGAAAGATTCATTGAAAAATTCAAATGATTAAGATACTTACTGTCCAATCAAAATTTTTCGAACACCATTCTCGGCAGCAATTTTAATTATAATCTGAAGTAAATGAGAATAGCAACAGAAACAGAGACAGGGTAAGCAATTTTCTTAACATTTTGTCTTAAATTCTATGCAGTTTTACATGCCACGTTATAGAGACCTTGATCACTTTCTTCATCATTTTGTAAGGACGAAAAATATTGAAAGCTAAATAATCATCAATCAATATCTCTGCCTAAATTGGTTAGTTAACAAAGGAATGAGGCAGAAAACTCTGAACATACCGTATAGTACATAGTCTCATTTCTATCATGCAATCGGTTGAGTATCTGCCATTTGGCCCATGCATTAGGATCAGAAGAACAAGTTCAAAATGTTAGCAATAGATATATTAAAACAGAATAGTCCAAAATTCATAACTTTACAGATAGAAAAATCAACAAAAATCAAGAATCAAGAATAGAACAGAAACTGACAGTGAAAAATAGATGCAGACAGAATACAAGAACAAAAATCAAGAACAAAAATGAGCAATGAAAAATAGATGTAGGGAAAAATCAAGAACCAAAAATCAAGTACAAAATAGGAAAAAATAGAAGCAGTAAAAAATCATAACGAAAATCAAGAATCAAGAATAGCAACTAAGAGATGAACATTATTATTCTAAAATCAAGCTTAGCCAATAGATGAACAAAATGCAACAAGCAGGCAAGCATGATAAGTAATACTCACATCACCAGGTGCAGCTGATAATAGCGCTAAGAGAGTCATTGCAGCAGCTTGATAATCAGTTAATACCTTGTGTGCTGACTCATTGAAGCTAACCAGATAAAGGAATTAGAAGGAGATACTCACTTTCCATTATTATTTATTGTTGTAAAACTTGGGAGAAGAGTAAAACTTGGAGTCCCTCAGAAACCTTGAAATCATCTCTGCCTTCTCAGCAGAAAGGTTTGTGTTCTCCAGAATTTGATCTTTTGATGCCTTGGCAATTGCTTGGATAGAACCAATAGCTTGACTAAGCTGAATTGAGTGATTAGAATGACAATAACTTGAGCGATGCCTATATGCATATGCTTATCATGGTTTCATTTCACATTTAAGTCAAATATTAGGTGATATAGCTATTGTTAGAGAAAGATACTCCAGAGTTTAAACATCTATATAATCAAGAATCCTGAGCTTTAGCCCTGTTAGGTTTAGGCATGAAAAATCACAAAAACTAAAATGAGAAGTTGCTTCACAATAAAATGATTTACCGCATTTACTGTTGAGGTAAAATAGTGATAGTTTTGAAGAAAACAATTAACAGATCTTCTTAGTATCTTGCTTGAATCTTCCATTGCCAAAAATATTGATATGTATAAGTGTTTTTTTTTCTCATCCACAATAATATAGAGTCTTTATAACAGTAGAGATGGTGTTATGTTACAAATGAAGAGGCTCGTGTTTCATTTTCTGTGAAACCTTTTCTCAAACAGGTTGTGCTCTTAAATTTCTGTTGTAGGAATGGATGGTAGGTTAGAGAGTTATTATGAATGGGGTTGGTGTTTTTTGGATGAACAGAACTTAGATACTTATAAATAATAGGCCAACAACAAGAAACTAACAAGTCATGAGGTGGATAACAAATCAACATTATATGTAATTAAAATCAAAACGGATAAGAACCAAACAAAGAGAACAAATCAACTAGTTGAACTATGGAAGCAACAACAAAAAATAAACAACTATGGAAGCAGTTAACAATAATAAATAAACAGTTGAACTAATAAGTAGTGACTCTTAACAGAATCTTGGACAAGTTCCCCGAGACTGCCATGCTGAACAAGAATAAAGTTAATTAATTAGTTCAAATAAGCGACATCATATCAAGTATTGATAAGTAACACGATTGTATGATTATCTTAAAATTCATTCACAAAGTCACAGTCCAACAATAGAAATGACATCATATAAAGTCAGTAACTTAAAACCTCTTCAGGGGAAAGCTAATAATAAAGAAGGCCATTAGTGGTGAAAATGTGGAACTTATTGATATAATCAAGTTTGAAATTTTCCATCTGAAACTCTTCAGGCAATGAAAGAGATGGAATTCAAAATAGAAGGCATCAACCAAAAGTGCACAAGAGAAATACATAAAACAGAACCATCACTTATTGATATCACAGTTGGTTTTGTAGAAAATTTAGAGTGGCCACGTTGATCAAATGTATATTGACAATTACACCATCACTTTCCATTGAATTTTTTGTACAAACACAACCAGACTAATTATTTGTCCTCAATTACTATATCCCTATAAGATCTACATAATTACCATTTTGTGTGATTTAACCCGCATTGTAATCACTTATCTGTTATCATGCATTGATCCCCAAATATTTTTTAGGCGAAAGGCAAAAAACAGTGAGAATAAATGGAATACCAAAACCAGCAAGAAAACACACTATTTTTTTCGGATTTTAGCCCAAACTGAAACAATGCTCAAGTCATAACCAAAACAGAGTGCACCTTTGTGGCTTTTTCATTCCAGAAAAAAACTATGTACGTCCACAGCATCACAAACAACGCTAATATTGTGACCAAGAAGGAACATGCGTGTTGAGCATGCGATTGACAGAGAGAATGAATCAGGGGAAAATGAAAATGGAAAGGGAAAGCCCTAAAAGTAAAAACAATGGAAAAAATCGAGAAAATAAAAAAAAAGAAGTGTTGGAAGGGAAAATCGATCAGACCTTTGGAATCGGAGGGCGTGGAGGAGAAGAGATCGTCGACGAGCTTGACCTTGTCGTCGCCCATGTTTGGTGGAGCTCGAAGGTGAAGAACAAGAAAGAGAAGAAGAGTATGAAGACGAAGATGAAGATTAAGAAGATGAAGAACAAGTGGTTTCGAGTGACGACGGCGAAGGGCGAAGGGCGAAGGTTGGGAGGAGCTCTTCCAGGCGAGTGGTTTCGAAGGTGAAAGAGTGGTTTTCGAAGATTAGGGTTAGTGTCAATAGGTTGGGGACCGGGTTGGGGACCGGGTTTGGGGCCGGGTTTGGGGCTGGGTTATAGTCAATGGGTTGGGGACCCTCTCGCCACGCTTATAAAACGTCGCTGTTTCACTCTACGGCCACGCTTTCGAAGCGTGGCAGAAAAAAAACTTTTGGCCACGCTTTTAAAGCGTGCCAAAAGGGTACCAGGATATGGCCACGTTTTGTAAGTGTGGCCGTAATGAAACCCTGTCGCCACGCTTTTAAAACGTCCTTGTTTCTCTCTATGGCCACGCTTTTGAAGCGTGGCAGAAAAAAAAAGTGGCCGTTTCTCTAATCAATTGCCACCCTTACAAAAACGTGGCCAATGATCTTTTTCGCCACGCTTTTGAAGCGTGGCAAAAAAAAAAGTGGCCAAATCTCTAATCTATCGCCACCCTCATAAAAGCGTGGCCATTGACCACTTTTGGCCACGCTTTTGAAGCGTGGCAAGAAAAAAGCGTGGCCATAGGCCTTTTTTCTTGTAGTGTGGAAAAACGAAAACCTAAGCTTAAATTGGGGATCAATTTGTGTTAAAATCATGTAGAAAAGATGGGGTTTTAGTGGCTGCTAATTTATTATGAATTGTAGTAAAAATCGGTTTCTGAAAAGATTGAAAAACAGGTAAAAATAGAGAAGGAATCTGAAGAATTTAGGAAGAACATGAAGAACACTTTGAATATGATGAAGAACAATAAAGAACACCTTTTAGATATTAGAAAGGGCAAGGAAGTAAAATTTTTGGTGTTTAAGGGGTTATATGGTAATTTCTGGAAGTTAGGGTGGTAAAAGTAGAAATATTAAAAGTTACGGATGGTAAAAAGTGAATTTTAAAGGTTAAAAGTAAAAGGTAAGTTAATTTTCAAAAATTTAGTATTAAAATAATAAATAATAATAAAATATTAAATAATAATATTTAATTAAAAATAATATTTTAATAAAAATAATAAAATAATGCGAAAAAGACAGTTTTCTGTAAAAGCTTTAGAAAGACAACTTTAAGCACAGAATCTCATAATTACTTTCATAAAACACTTAGGGAGTGGTAAAAACATATTAGTGAGGCAAAGATAAATAAAAGATAAAAAGTTGAACAAAAGATAAAAATCGAAGAAAAAGTCTGTAAAGTTTTAATGACAGAAAAACAGACAGAGACTAGTGAACGAACTAGGGCAACATAGTTAGTCCTGGAATTGTGAATAGGGTTAGGTATTATATGAAAAGTTAAACAGTTTCCGTATAGACTTAATGAACCTATACTTTGGACAGACTAACTATTCATACCGAAATTTACATAAGCTTTAAATACATATGTTAAGCAGAGAAATCAAAGCAGAGTAAAGAAACACAGAGAACAGAGTAACTAGAGAAAAGTAAAGAGATACAGAGAAAAAAGAAATCAGAGTAGAGTAAAAAGACAAAGAGAAAATAGTAATGTGATAAAGAGAAATGGTTTGAGTTACGATGTTGTAAAAGTAAAGATGTAAAGTTTGTATAGCATGATTGAACAGAGAAAGAAAGAGGTACTGCATAAGAATGTGAAAGTGATGATGAATAATGAGAATGATAATGAATGATGATAATGAGAATGATTATGTGATGATCTGCTGCGTCAAGGCAGTCAGATGGATGGTAGTATGGTGCATGAAATTGTGATGTCCAGGCTCAAACTATTCCTAGCACGTGAGCAACTTGGTACGCGTAATCGTGATTACACATTCATAACATGTCACAACTTCGATACAACTAACCAGCAAGTGCACTGGGTCGTCCAAGTAATACCTTACGTGAGTAAGGGTCGAATCCCACGGAGATTGTTGGTATGAAGCAAGCTATGGTCACCTTGTAAATCTCAGTCAGGCAGATATAAAGTGATAATGGTGTATTCAAATATTATATAATAAAATAGGGATAGAGATACTTATGTAAATCATTGGTAGGAATTTCAGATAAGCGAATGGAGATGCTTTTCGTTCCTCTGAACCTCTGCTTTCCTGCTATCTTCATCCAATTAGTCTTACTCCTTTCCATGGCTGGCTTTATGCAAGGGCATCACCGTTGTCAGTGGCTACATCCCCTCCTCTCAGTGAATAATGTGCTCACGCACCCTGTCACGGCACGGCTATTCATCTATCGGTTCTCGATCATGCTGGAATAGGATTCACCCTCCTTTTGCGTCTGTCACTAACGCCCAACAATCGCGAGTTTGAAGCTCGTCACAGTCATTCAATCATTGAATCCTACTCGGAATACCACAGACAAGGTTTAGACTTTCCGGATTCTCTTGAATGCCGCCATCATTCTAGCTTACGCCACGAAGATTCCGGTTAAGAGATCTAAGAGATATTCATTCTAGCTTATTTCATGTAGAACGAAAGTGTTTGTCAGGCACGTGTTCATAGGGGAGATGGTGATGAGCGTCACACATAATCATCACCTTCATCACGTTCTTGGGTGCGAATGGATATCTTAGAAGCGAAATAAGATGAATTGAATAGAAAACAGTAGTACTTTGCATTAATCTTTGAGGAACAGCAGAGCTCCACACCGTAATCTATGGAGTGTAGAAACTCTACCGTTGAAAATACATAAGTGAAAGGTCCAGGCATGGCCGAGATGGCAAGCCCCCTATTGTGATCTAAGATAGCATACAACTGATCAAAGATATCAAAAAGACTAGTAAAAGGTCCTATTTATAATAAACTAGTCACTAGGGTTTACATGAGTAAGTAATTGATGCATAAATCCACTTCCTGGGCCCACTTGGTATGTGCTTGGGCTGAGCTTTAAGTGTTGCACGTGCAGAGGCCACTTGTGGAGTTGAACGCCAGCTTTTGTGCCAGTTTGGGCGTTCAACTCTGGTTTTGGTTCCTTTTCTGGCGCTGGACGCCAGATTTGGGTAGAAAGCTGGTGTTGAACGCCAGTTTACGTAATCTATTCTTGGCCAAAGTATGGACTATTATATATTGCTGGAAAGCCCTGGATGTCTACTTTCCAACGCAATTGGAAGCGCGCCATTTTGAGTTTTGTAGCTCCAGAAAATTCACTTTGAGCGCAGGGAGGTCAGAATCCAACAGCATCAGCAGTCCTTCTTCAACCTCTGAATCTGATTTCTGCTAAGTCCCTCAATTTTAGCCAGAAAATACCTAAAATCACAGAAAAACACACAAACTCATAGTAAAGTCCAGAAATGTGAATTTAACATAAAAAATAATGAAAACATCCCTAAAAGTAACTAGATCCTACTAAAAACATACTAAAAACAATGCCAAAAAGCGTATAAATTATCCGCTCATCACAACACCAAACTTAAATTGTTTCTTGTCCCCAAGCAACTGAAAATCAAATAGGATAAAAAGAAGAGAATATACTATAAATTCCAAACTATCAATGAAACATAGCTCCAATCATATGAGCGGGACTTATAGCTTTTTGCCTCTTGAATAGTTTTGGCATCTTACTTTATCCATTGAGGTTCAGAATGATTGGCATCTATAGGAACTTCAGATTTCGAATAGTGTTATTGACTCTCCTAGTTTAGTATGATGATTCCTGAACACAGCTTCTTTATGAGTCTTGGCCGTGGCCCTAAGCACTTTGTTTTCCAGTATTACCACCGGATACATAAATGCCACAGACACATAATTGGGTGAACCTTTTCAGATTGTGACTCAGCTTTGCTAAAGTCCCCAATTAGAGGTGTCCAGGGTTCTTAAGCACACTCTTTTTTTTTTTTGCTTTGGACCTTGACTTTAACCGCTCAGTCTCAAGTTTTCACTTGACACCTACACGCCACAAGCACATGGTTAGGGACAGCTTGGTTTAGCCACTTAGACCAGGATTTTATTCCTTTAGGCCCTCCTATCCACTGATGCTCAAAGCCTTGGGGTCCTTTTTTTATTTGCCCTTGCCTTTTGGTTTTAAGGGTTATTGGCTTTTTCTGCTTGCTTTTTCTTTTTCTTTCTATTATTTTTTTTTTCTATTTTTTTCTTCACCCCTTTTTTTTTCTTTTTTTTTTCTGCAAGCTTTGTTCTTTGCTACTTTTTCTTGCTTCAAGAATAATTTTTATGATTTTTCAGATTATCAAATAACATGTCTCCTAGTCATCATTCTTTCAAGAGCCAACATATTTAACATTCTTAAACAACAACTTCAAAAGACATATGCACTGTTCAAGCATACATTCAGAAAACAAGAAGCATTGTCACCACATCAATATAATTAAGCTAAGTTCAAGGATAAATTCGAAACTCATGTACTTCTTGTTCTTTTGAATTAAAACATTTTTCATTTAAGAGAGGTGATGGATTCATAAGACATTTATAACTTTAAGACACAGTTACTAACTACTAATGATCATGTAATGAAGACACAAACACAGATAAGCACATAACATAGAAAACAAAAAATAGAAGAAATAAGAACAAGGAATGAATCCACCTTAGTGAAGGAGGCGTTTCCTTCTTGAGGAACCAATGATGTCCTTAAGCTCTTCTATGTCTCTTCCTTGTCTTTGTTGCTCCTCCTTCATTGCTTTTAGATCTTCTCTGATTTCATGAAGGATGATGGAGTGCTCTTGATGTTCCACCCTTAGTTGCTTCCAATAATTGTGTGGAAGAAAATGTATCCCCTGAGGTATCTCAGGGATCTCTTGATTTGCAGTCAAATGTTCTACCACTGAGCTATAGACCCTTGATGGAAGCTTTTGTCTTTCCTTTCCTCTTTCTAGAGGTTTCTCTGGCCTTAGGTGCCATCAATGGTTATGGAAAAAAACAAAAAAGCTATGCTTTTACCACACCAAACTTAGAATGTTGCTCGCCCTCGAGCAAAAGAAGAAAGAATAGAAGAAGAAGAAGAAGATATGGGGGTGATGGAGGGATGAGTGTATTCGGCCATATGGGTGGGATTGGGTGGGTAAGAGGTGAAGGTAAGTGAGCGTATGGATGTGAGTGGTAGAGGGCTAATAGGGAAGAGTGTTTATTGGGAATAGAGGATGATTGAGAAGAGGGAAGAGAGTGAGTGGAGGTATGTGGGGATCCTGTGGGGTTCACAGATCCTGAGATGATCCTGTGGGGTCCACAGATCCTAAGATGATCCTGTGGGGTCCACAGATCCTGAGGTGTCAAGGCATTTACATCCCTGCACCAATTAGACATGTAAAAATGCCTTCGCACCCAACTCTGGGCGTTCAGCGCCAGGTTGGTGGCCATTTTGGGCGTTCAACGCCCATTTGTGTGCCATTTCTGGCGTTGAACGCCAGAACCATGCCTGTTCTGGCGTTCAGCGCCCAGAAGCTACCCATTTTGGGTGTTCAGCGCCAGAACCATGCTCTGTTCTGGCGCTGAACGCCAGACAGATGCTCCTCCAGGGTGTGATTTTTCTTCTGCTGTTTTTGATTTCGTTTTTGATTTTTTTGTTTATTTTGTGACTTCACATGATCATGAACCTATAAAGACATATAATTAAGAAAAATATAGTTAGATAAATAGAAATTGGGTTGCCTCCCAACAAGCGCTTCTTTAATGTCTATAGCTTGACAGTGGGCTCTCATGGAGCCTCACAGATGTGCAGAGCTTTGTTGAGACTCTCCAACACCAAACTTAGAGTTTGGATATGGGAGTTCAACACCAAACTTAGAGTTTGGTTGTGGCCTCCCAACACCAAACTTAGAGTTTGACTGTGGGGGCTCTGGTTGACTCTGCTTTGAAATAAGCTTTTTCTGCTTCTCTCCATGGTTGCAGAGGGAGATCCTTGAGTTTTAAACACAAGGGAGTCCTCATTCCATTGAAGGACTATTTCACCTCTGTCAACATCAATCACAGCTCTTGCTATGGCCAGGAAGGGTCTTCCTAGGATGATGGATTCATCCTCTTCCTTTCGAGTATCTAGGACTATGAAATCAGCAGGGATGTAAAGGCCTTCAACCTTTACTGACACGTCCTCTACTTGTTCATATGCCTGTTTTCTTGAACTGTCTGCCATCTCTAATGAGATTTTAGCAGCTTGCACCCCATAGATTCCCAGTTTCTCTATTACAGAGAGGGGCATGAGGTTTATACCTGAACCAAGGTCACATAGAGCCTTAAAGATCATGGTGCCTATGGTACAGGGTATTATGAACTTTCCAGGATCCTGTCTCTTCTGAGGCAATGTCAGTTGATCCAGATCACTTAGTTCATTGATGAACAAGGGAGGTTCAACTTCCCAAGCATCAATGCCAAATAATTTGGCATTCAGCTTCATGATTGCACCAAGAAACTTGGCAGTTTGCTCTTCAGTAACATTCTCATTCTCTTCAGAAGAGGAGTACTCATCAGAGCTCATGAAGGGCATAAGGAGGTTCAGTGGAATTTCTATGGTCTCTAGATGAGCCTCAGAGTCCTTTGGTTCCTCAGAGGGAAGCTCCTTATTGATCACTGGACGTCCCAGGAGGTCTTCCTCCTTGGGATTCACGTCCTCCTCTCCTTCTTTGGGTTCGGCCATGGTGCTTATGTCAATGGCCTTGCACTCTCCTTTTGGATTCTCTTCTGTATTGCTTGGGAGAGTACTAGGAGGGATTTCAGTGATCCTTTTACTCAGCTGGCCCACTTGTGCTTCCAAATTTCTAATGGAAGACCTTGTTTCATTCATGAAACTAACAGTGGCCTTGGATAGATCAGAGACTAGATTTGCTAGATTAGAAGCATTTTGTTCAGAGTTCTCTGTCTGTTGCTGAGTGGATGATGGAAAAGGTTTATTATTGTTAAACCTGTTTCTTCCACCAATATTAAAGCCTTATTCAGGCTTTTGATCCTTCCATGAGAAATTCGGATGATTTCTCCATGATGAGTTATAGGTGTTTCCATAAGGTTCACCTAAGTAATTCACCTCTGCTATTGCAGGGTTCTCAGGATCATAAGCTTCTTCTTCATAAGAAGCCTCTTGAGTACTGTTGGATGCAGCTTGCATTCCATGCAGACTCTGAGAGATCATATTGACTTGCTGAGTCAATATTTTATTCTGAGCCAATATGGCATTCAGAGTATCAACTTCAAGAACTCCCTTCTTCATAGGCGTCCCATTATTCACAGGATTCCTTTCAGAAGTGTACATGAACTGGTTATTAGCAACCATGTCAATGAGTTCTTGAGCTTCTGCAGGCGTTTTCTTTAGGTGAATGGATCCACCTACAGAAGTGTCCAGTGACATTTTTGATAGCTCAGATAAACCATCATAGAATATATCCAGGATGGTCCATTCTGAAAGCATGTCAGAAGGACACTTTTTGGTCAACTATTTGTATCTTTCCCAAGCTTCATAGAGGTATTCACCTTCTTTCTGTCTGAAGGTTTGAACATCAGCTCTAAGCTTGCTCAGCTTTTGAGGAGGAAAGTACTTGGCTAAGAAAGCCGTGACCAGCTTATCCCAAGAGTTCAGGCTGTCTTTGGGTTGAGAATCCAACCATAATCTAGCTCTGTCTCTTATAGCAAAAGGGAAAAGCATGAGCCTGTAGACTTCAGGATCTATTCCATTAGTCTTAACAGTATCACATATCTGCAAGAATTCAGTTAAGAACTGAAAAGGATCTTCAGATGGAAGTCCATGAAACTTGCAGTTTTGCTGCATCAGAGAAACCAATTGAGGTTTCAGCTCAAAGTTGTTTGCTCCAATGGCAGGAATGTAGATGCTTCTTCCATGTAAATTGGAATTAGGTGCAGTAAAGTCACCAAGCATCTTCCTTACATTATTATTATTTTCGGCTGCCATCTCCTCTTCCTGTTCGAAAATTTCTGAAAGGTTATCTCTGGATTATTGTATTTTAGCTTCTCTTAATTTTCTCTTCAGAGTCCTTTCAGGTTCTGGATCTGCTTCCACAAGAATGTTCTTATCCTTGCTCCTGCTCATATGACAAAGAAAAAGGCACAGAAAAATAATAATAATAATAGAGATCCTTTATACCACAGTATAGGGATCCCTGTGTGAGTAGAAGAAAAGAGGGAGACAAAGAGTGTGATGTAAAGAAAGAAACACAACTGTGAGGATGGCAGAGATGTGAGATGAGATGTTAGGATATGAATGAATAAATAGAATGAGATGGGAGAGGGAGAATTTTCGAAAATATTTTTGAAAAAGAGTTAGTGATTTTCGAAAATGGTTTTAAAAAATGTTAGTAATTTTCAAAAATTTTTGAAATCAAAAATAAAAAATAAAAATAATTAGTTAATTAAAAAGAAATTTTGAAAAAGAGGGAAGATATTTTCGAAAATTAGAGAGAGAGAGTTAGTTAGGTAGTTTTGAAAAAGTTAAGAAACAAACAAAAAGTTAGTTAGTTAGTTGAAACAAATTTTGAAAAGATAAGAAGTTAGGAGGTTAGAAAAGATATTTTGAAATCATATTTTTGAAAAAGATAAGATAAGAAGATATTTTTGAAAAGATATGATAGGAATTAGTTTTTGAAAAAGATTTGATTTTTAAAATCACAATTAATGACTTGATTCATAAGAAATCACAAGATATGATTCTAGAACTCAAAGTTTGAATCTTTCTTAACAAGAAAGTAACAAACTTGAAATTTTTGAATCAAAACATTAATTGTTATTATTATTTTCGAAAATTTGGTATAAAAATAAGAAAAAGATTTTTGAAAAATATTTTTGGAATTTTCGAAAATAACTAAGAATTTTGAAAAAGATTTGATTTTTGAAAAAGATTTTGAAAAAGATAAGATTTTCAAATTGAAAATTTGATTTGACTCATGAGAAACAATTTGATTTTAAAAATTTTTGAAAAAGTCAACTCAAATTTTCGAATTTGATGAGAGAAAAGAGGAAGATATTTTTTGATTTTTTTGAATTTTTATGATGAGAGAGAAAAACAAGAAAAATGATGCAATGCATGAAATTTTTAGATCAAAACAATGAATGCATGCAAGAACGCTATGAATGTCAAGATGAACACCAAGAACACTATGAATGTCATGATGAACATCAAGAACATTTTTTTGAAAAATTTTTAAAGCAAAGAAAACATGCAAGACACCAAACTTAGAATTCTTTAATGCTTAGACACTAAGAATTCAAGAATGCATATGATAAACATGAAAAGACGCAAAACAAAAAATCATCAAGATCAAACAAGAAGACTTACCAAGAACAACTTGAAGATCATGAAGAACACTATGAATGCATGAAATTTTTGAAAAATACAAGATGCACATGCAATTGATACCAAACTTATAACATGACTTATGACTCAATTTAGAAGCACAAAAATTGTTTTTTTGATTTTTTTTTTATGATTTTCTAATTTTTTTGGATTTTTCGAAAAATTAATTGGAAGAGAAAAATAAGGATTCCAAAATTTTTAATATGAATTCCAGGAATCTTGCATTCTTAGTCTAAAGCTTCAGTCCAGGAATTAGACATGGCTCACTAGCCAGCCAAGCTTTCAATGAAAGCTCCGGTCCAAAACACTAGACATGGCCAATGGCCAGCCAAGCTTCAGCATGTAACACCAGAGTATATTGCTCTTGATAACAAATTGCTGCTCATTACTTATCAAATATGTAACTTGCCTCTGATGGTTTGGAAGCCTCAGTCCAAGAGAATTTAGACAAGGCTTTATAGCCAGCCAGGCTTCACATGCTTCATGAAACACTAGAATTCATTCTTAAAAATTTTGAATAAAATTTTTGAAAACATTTTTATTATTATTATTTTATTTTTTTTTCGAAAACAGATGAGAAAATTTTTTTGAAAGATTTTTGAAAAATTTTTTAAAAGAAAATAAAAAGAAAATTACCTAATCTGAGCAACAAGATGAACCGTCAGTTGTCCAAACTCGAACAATCCCCGGCAACGGCGCCAAAAAGTTGGTGCACGAAATTGTGATGTCCAAGCTCAAACTATTCCTGGCACGTGAGCAACTTGGTACGCGTAATCGTGATTACACATTCATAATATGTCACAACTTCGATACAACTAACCAGCAAGTGCACTGGGTCCTCTAAGTAATACCTTATGTGAGTAAGGGTCGAATCCCACGGAGATTGTTGGTATGAAGCAAGCTATGGTCACCTTGTAAATCTCAGTCAGGCAGATATAAAGTGATAATGGTGTTTTCAAATATTATATAATAAAATAGGGATAGAGATACTTATGTAAATCGTTGGTAGGAATTTCAGATAAGCGAATGGAGATGCTTTTCGTTCCTCTGAACCTCTGCTTTCCTGCTATCTTCATCCAATTAGTCTTACTCCTTTCCATGGCTGGCTTTATGCAAGGGCATCACCGTTGTCAGTGGCTACATCCCCTCCTCTCAGTGAATAATATGCTCACGCACCCTGTCACGGCACGGCTATTCATCTGTCGGTTCTCGATGATGCTGGAATAGGATTCACCCTCCTTTTGCGTCTGTCACTAACGCCCAACAATCGCGAGTTTGAAGCTCGTCACAGTCATTCAATCATTGAATCCTACTCGGAATACCACAGACAAGGTTTAGACTTTCCGGATTCTCTTGAATGCCGCCATCATTCTAGCTTACGCCACGAAGATTCCGGTTAAGAGATCTAAGAGATATTCATTCTAGCTTATTTCATGTAGAACGGAAGTGTTTGTCAGGCACGTGTTCATAGGGGAGATGGTGATGAGCGTCACACATAATCATCACCTTCATCACGTTCTTGGGTGCGAATGGATATCTTAGAAGCGAAATAAGATGAATTGAATAGAAAATAGTAGTACTTTGCATTAATCTTTGAGGAACAGCAGAGCTCCACACCTTAATCTATGGAGTGTAGAAACTCTATCGTTGAAAATACATAAGTGAAAGGTCCAGGCATGGCCGAGATGGCCAGCCCCCTATTGTGATCTAAGATAGCATACAACTGATCAAAGATATCAAAAAGACTAGTAAAAGGTCCTATTTATAATAAACTAGTCACTAGGGTTTACATGAGTAAGTAATTGATGCATAAATCCACTTCCTGGGCCCACTTGGTGTGTGCTTGGGCTGAGCTTTAAGTGTTGCACGTGCAGAGGCCATTTGTGGAGTTGAACGCCAGCTTTTGTGCCAGTTTGGGCGTTCAACTCTGGTTTTGGTTCCTTTTCTGGCGCTGGACGCCAGATTTGGGTAGAAAGCTGGCATTGAACGCCAGTTTACGTCGTCTATTCTTGGCCAAAGTATGGACTATTATATATTTCTGGAAAGCCCTGGATGTCTAATTTTCAACGCAATTGGAAGCGCGCCATTTCGAGTTTTGTAGCTCCAGAAAATCCACTTTGAGCGCAGGGAGGTTAGAATCCAACAGCATCAGCAGTCCTTCTTCAACCTCTGAATCTGATTTCTGCTCAAGTCCCTCAATTTCAGCCAGAAAATACCTGAAATCACAGAAAAACACACAAACTCATAGTAAAGTCCAGAAATGTGAATTTAACATAAAAACTAATGAAAACATCCCTAAAAGTAACTAGATCCTACTAAAAACATACTAAAAACAATGCCAAAAAGCGTATAAATTATCCGCTCATCATAGTACGACCACTGAGAATGCTTTCCTGAGATACCTTGCTATAATGCTTTGCTGTAAGACAGAGGTTGCTTACAGAGGTATTGAGATTAGTGTGCTCCTGTAAGACAAAGGTTGCTTACAGTGAGTGTGTTGTTGCTCCTGTAAGACAGAGGTTGCTTACAGTGAGTGTGTTGTTGCTCTTGTAAGATAGAGGTTGCTTACAGTGAGTCAGTTGTGCTCCTGTAAGACAGATGTTGCTTACAGTGAGTGTGTTGGGCGTATATCGGCTAATAAGTGCCGCCCTGCAAGGCAAAGGTTGCTTGCAGTGGATACCCTGCAAGACAAAGGTTGCTTGCAGTGGATATTGCCAACAGGAAAGCCTTATCCAGACAGAGGTTGCTGGGTAACGTCGGAAGCGGGTATGTAACCGACAGATGAGCTCATTACCTGCACTAGGACTAGACATGCATCATTCTTGTCTGCGCATCATTCTCTGTTGCATTCCTTTTTGTTTGTGGTCTATTTCTTTATGTTTGTCTACTTGCATGCTATTTTCGTGTTTTATTTTCTTGTATTCTTTTGTTTGTGTTCTGCTTTCTGTTGTCTCTACTTTCTCTTTCTATCTTTATCTTCTATTTACTGCTTCGCTATATTATGTTATTTGTCTGCTAATCGACCCCAAATAAACGAACATAACTAATAACCCCAGCCCTACTAAGAACTCCCTAGTTCTTACCCCTTCTCTCTCCCTTCCCCCTTCAGATGGAAGTATGAGTACCCTTCCGTAGTTCGTTGATGATGGTTCTTCAATGAGGATTTCGCTCTAGATAGTCTTCTGAGTCTAGGGTGAATCTCGTTCTCTGTTTACATGTATATACTGTGAGACCAGCTAATGTCTGCATCCCATTTGTACGTGAACTTTAACCTAAATCCTATGTACGAGACTCTTGTTGTGTGGCTACTTGATGAGGTACCAGAGAGACGTCATATAGCAATGACTGATCGTGCAGAGGAGTAGCAGATGATATTCTACCTTTTGGTGACGTTCCACCATACTTGTGTTGTGAAGACTTAGAACGAACTTTCCCTCAGTTTAGTAGTTTAGAGGGACTAGGTGGGTATAGAGTCTAGGCTAGCCTGGGCGCCAGCTTAGGGACTTCTTAAACAGGTCAGGGCCTAGGATGTTGTATGTATATATATGTATATAGTTATTATCTAGCCATATCTAGGGGTGTTCTAACTAAAAGTCTATACTCTAATAAAGCCTGAATCACTGAATGTTGCTGACTACCTGTGATATTGGTGCACGAAATTGTGATGTCCAGGCTCAAACTATTCCTGGCACGTGAGCAACTTGGTACGCGTAATCGTGATTACACATTCATAAATTGTCACAACTTCGATAAAACTAACCAGCAAGTGCACTGGGTCGTCCAAGTAATACCTTACGTGAGTAAGGGTCGAATCCCACGGAGATTGTTGGTATGAAGCAAGCTATGGTCACCTTGCAAATCTCAGTCAGGCGGATATAAAACAGTTATGTGGTTTTCGAATATTAATTAATAAGATAGGGATAGAAATACTTATGTAAATCATTGGTAGGAATTTCAGATAAGCGAATGGAGATGCTTTTCGTTCCTCTGAACCTCTGCTTTCCTGCTATCTTCATCCAATCAGTCTTACTCCTTTCCATGGCTGGCTTTATGTGATACATCACCACTGTCAATGGCTACTTTCGGTCATCTCTCGGGAAAATGATCCAATGCCCTGTCACGGCACGGCTAATCGTCTGGAGGCATCACCCTTGTCAATGGCTTCATCTTATCCTCTCAGTGAATAATATGCTCACGCACCCTGTCACGGCACGGCTATTCATCTGTCGGTTCTCGATCATGCTGGAATAGGATTTACTATCCTTTTGCGTCTGTCACTAACGCCCTGCAATCGCGAGTTAGGAGCTCGTCACAGTCATTCAATCATTGAATCCTACTCGGAATACCACAGACAAGGTTTAGACCTTCCGGATTCTCTTGAATGCCGCCATCATTCTAGCTTACGCCACGAAGATTCCGGTTAGGAGATCTAAGAGATACTCATTCTAGCTTATTTCATGTAGAACAGAAGTGTTTGTCAGGCACGCGTTCATAAGGGAGAAGGATGATGAGCGTCACACATAAGCATCACCTTCATCACGTTCTTGGGTGGGAATGGATATCTTAGAAGCGAAATAAGAAGAATTGAATAGAAAACAGTAGTACTTTGCATTAATCTTTGAGGAACAGCAGAGCTCCACACCTTAATCTATGGCCTGTAGAAACTCTACCGTTGAAAATACATAAGTGAAGGTCCAGGCATGGCCGAGAGGCCAGCCCCTCTGATCTAAGAACCAGGCGTCCAAAGATGGTCTAATACAATAGTAAGAGGTCCTATTTATAATAAACTAGCTACTAGGGTTTACATGAGTAAGTATTTGATGTATAAATTCACTTTTAGGGCCCACTTGGTGTGTGTTTGGGCTGAGCTTAAGTGTTGCACGTGCAGAGGCCATTTGTGGAGTTGAACGCCAGTTTTTGTGCCAGTTTGGGCGTTCAACTCTGGTTTTGGATCCTTTTCTGGCGCTGGACGCCAGATTTGGGCAGAAAGCTGGCGTTGAACGCCAGTTTACGTCGTCAATTCTTGGCCAAAGTATGGACTATTATATATTGCTGGAAAGCCCTGGATGTCTACTTTCCAACGCAATTGGAAGCGCGCCATTTCGAGTTCTGTAGCTCCAGAAAATCCACTTTGAGTGCAGGGAGGTCAGAATCCAACAGCATCAGCAGTCCTTTTTCAACCTCTGAATCTGATTTCTGCTCAAGTCCCTCAATTTCAGCCAGAAAATACCTGAAATCACAGAAAAACACACAAACTCATAGTAAAGTCCAGAAATGTGAATTTAACACAAAATCTATTAAAAACATCCCTAAAAGTAACTAGATCCTACTAAAAACATACTAAAAACAATGTCAAAAAGCGTATAAATTATCCGCTCATCAGATATATTTATGTGTGGTTGTTTATAACTATTTTATCTGTTATCAGTTCTGAACTGATTATGAATGATTCTATTTATTAATTCAAACGTTTTAAAAAAAAAAAAGAAAGTACCTCGCAAACTAACTACGCTTTTAACAACGAATCAGGCTCATATAATAAATAATAGATAATAATTAGGATGACAAATTGGTAGCACTCAGTTTCTGGTATGTCCTAGGCGTACTGAAAATTGGGTCGTTACATGAGGCAAGGTAGTGATAACATCGACCTTGGCCGGGTCTACAAAAATGCCTTCGTGAGATACTACATGTCCTAACACTATACCTTGTCGTACCATAAAGTGACATTTTTCAAAATTTAAGACAAGGTTAGTGTCAACACATCTAGCCAAGACCTTGGCCAAGTTCTCTAAACAACAATCAAATGAGGTACCATAAACGCTGAAGTCATCCATAAAGACTTCCAGACAATTCTCCATTAGATTGGAGAAGACACTTGTCATGCACCGCTGAAAAGTAGCGGGTGTATTACACAGTCCAAATGGCATCTTTTTATAGGCAAAGGTGCCAAACGGACAAGTAAACGTCGTCTTCTCCTGATCTTCAGGAGCAATATGTATCTGGAAGTAGCCAGTAAATCCATCAAGAAAGCAGTAGTGAGATTTACCTACCAAGTGCTCATGCATCTGATCGATGAAGGGTAAGGGGTAATGGTCCTTCTGTGTAGCGGCGTTCAATCTTCTGTAGTCAATACATACTCGCCACGCATTTTGTACTCTTTTAGTAACCATTTCACCGTCATCCTTCTTAACCGTTGTGATGCCCGACTTCTTGGGGACAACCTGAACTGGGCTCACCCACTCACTGTCGGAGATTGGGTATATGATATCCGCATCCAGTAATCTGGTGACCTCTTTCTTCACTACATCGAGGATGGTTGGGTTGAGCCTCTTTTGCGGTTGCCTAACTGGCCTAGCTCCATCTTGGAGAAATATCCTATGCATGCATTTGCGGGGGTCAATTCCCACAATATCCGCTAGGCTCCATCCTATTGCTTTCTTGTACTTTCTTAGAACATCTAGGAGCTTTTCCTCTTCTTCACTTTAAAGCACACTAGCAATAATGACTGGAAACCTTTAGTTATCCTCTAAGAAAGCATACTTCAAATGGGATGGAAGGGGCTTCAGTTCACTTTTTGTCTCAAGCTGAGGTTCCTTTTCATCAAGCTCATGGAGCTCATTCTTGAAAACTTCCTCATGTTCATCCTCTTGGTCATCCGTTTCCTCAACAATGGGGTAGCACAACTTGTCATGGTCTTCTTCTTGCACTTCCGCTACCACTTCATCAATTACATCACATCGGAGCACAGAATGTTCTTTGGGAGGATGTTTCATGGCTTCCTCTAAATTGAACTTGATAATATTGTCTCCAACCCCAAAGGAATATATGCCAGTGAAGGCATCCAACTTGAATTTGGAGGTTTTGAGGAAGGGTCTACCAAGTAGAACGGAGGATGAGCTTCTATTTTCTGCTGGAGGCATTTCAAGGATGTAAAAATCAACTGGAAAAACCAAATCCTTAATTGCCACGAGTACATCTTCCGCTATTCCCATCACTGTGATCACACTTTTATCGGCCAAGGCAAACCACACTGCCGACTTCTTTAATGGAGCTAAATTCAACCACACATAGATAGAAAGTGTCATGATGCTTACACAAGCTCCCAAGTCACACATACAATCATGAAAAGTGTGTCTACCAATACAACAAGACACTAAGCACGGTCCAGGGTCACCACATTTCCTTGGAATAGGTTCCATCAAGGAAAAAATTGAACTACCCAAGGATAATGTCTCTAATTCTCCTATCCTATCCTTGTGTGTACACAAGTCTTTCAAAAATTTTGCATACTTTGGAATTTGTTGAATAGCATCAAGAAGTGGTATGGTTACCTCAACCTTTTTGAACACCTGAAGCATGTTCAAATCAAATTCCAGTGTTTTCTTCGCCTTCTTCACCATGGAAAGGAATGGAATAGGAATGGACTCATCCACTATAGCTTTCCTCTTGGGTTCCTTGAGGTTTACTCCTTCTTCCTCCTGCCTTTTGTCTACCACCTGTTCTTCATGTGGAGCTTCAACAACTACCTCTTCCTCATGAATATCTCCCATGACCCTTGGAGGTATCTCCTCTAATGTAGTACCCGACCGTAGAGTGATGGCATTGAGACCGCCTCTTGGGTTTGGTTGGGGTTGGGATGGAAGGTTAGAGGAACTTGAGGGTTGGTTGGTGTTGTTATTGGGGGTTGGTGGTTGGTTTGACATGTTCATTTTTGAAAGCAAGTTGGTGAGGTTAGCCAATTGAGTATTCAAGGCATCAAATTGAGCCTTGTTGCTCTCATCTCATTTTTCCATGGTGGCTCTAAGCTCATCAACTTGATTGTTGGAAGACGGAGGAGTTTGCTTTTGGTTTTGTTGTCTATGGTATGGTGCTTGGTACTTGGTGTAGTTGTTTTGGTTTTGGTTGGAGTGGCCTTGGTTGGCTTGGTAGTTGGTGTTGTTATGGTAGTATTGGGATGGAGATTAGTTGTTGTTGTGATAAGAAGGAGAGTTGTTCCACCTTTAGTTTTGATTGCTCCCTTGTGCATTATCCCTCTACCCTTGATGTTGATTACCACCTTGATGGTAATTGTTTTGACCTTTAGGAGGGTAGGGTGGACGGTTGTTATAATTTACATTGGCTACCACAAGAGTATGTTTCTCTTGAATTTGATGGCATTGGTCGGTATAATGTGTGGTGCTAGAGCACAAACCACAAATCCTTGGAGGGCCTTCAAGCTGAGCAATCGGAGGTGGGGCTTGGATGGCTTGGATAGAGTAGTATTCCTTTTAATCCTTTTAGATTTGTGTAAGGATGGTGGTCATATCCCTAAGTGCTTTGGCTAGACTTGATTCGGAAGGAGATGGTTCTACCACACCCTTGAGAGGGTTACTTCTCACCCTTGTGTGTTGTGTAGCTTCGGCAACATCCTTTATCAAATTCCAAGCTTCTCCCTCCGTCTTGTTTTTCGAAAGGAAACCACCACTAGAAGCGGTGAGCAATCTTCTATCTTCCGCACAAAGACCTCCGGTAAAGTAGCTAATGAGCAAGTGAGTGGTCATTCCGTGGTGTGGACATGACTCCAATAGCCTCTTGAACCGAGACCAATACTCGTACAAACTCTCTTGGTCTCTTTGCATTATACCCGAAATCTCTTTCCAGATGTAGTCGGTCTTCTCCGGTGGGAAGAACATATCAAGAAACTCTCTTCTCAAGAAATCCCAATTAGTCACAATCTCATCCGGTAGCGAATAAAACCATGTTTTTGCTTGCGCTTCAAGAGAGAAAGGGAAGGCAAAAACCATGATAGCCACCTCATCGGCTCCATGCCTTCGAGCCGTAGAACAAGCAACTTGAAAATCCTTCAAATGTCGGATGGGGTCTTGACCCGGTAACCCATGATACTTAGGAAGTAGATTTATCAAGCTACTCTTCAACTCGAAGTTTGTATCAAGGTTAGGGTACCTTGCTTGCAATGGTTGAAGTATGATATTCGGAGCTCCTTGCTCATGCAAAGTGATCCGGCGTGGCTCCACCATGTGTGGCTCACCTGTAGGATGCAAAGATGTATTAGTAGTGCCAACAGAAGAATAGGAAGTAGCGGACTTCAAGTCACTCTTGGTAACATCTAGTGATTCGGTATTTTCCTCAAGAGAGGCCGAGGTACTAGGCGTATAGTCCAACCGCCGTCTAGCTTGCCGAGTGTGTAACAAAGTTCTTTCAATTTCGGGATCAATATCGGCTAAGCTAGAATTTAGTTGAGACCGAGTCATCAAACTTGAGAGTCATAGCACAAATGTAAAAGAAATCTAAACTATAGCTAAGTATTGAAAGAAGTAAACTATCTACAATATTCACATATTCACATAACCAATATCAAGGCATATGTTGCCACCATTCCCTGGCAACGGCGCCAAAAATTTGATGGTGTCCCAAGGGTGTATTGGTAAAGATTTTCTTTAATAAAATCGCGTTGCAAGTATAGCTCTACCAACAACAATCCTCGGGTATCAAATTTAGAAGAGGGATTTGGTTGTCACAAGTTCAACCCCAATAGAAATAACCGAAGTATTCAAATCTCGGGTCATCTCACAAGGAATGGGCAAACATGTGCTTCAACATTGGTTAGAAATCCGGGGTTATGAGTTATGAGCATGAAAATAAATGGGAATCTTAACAAGCAAGTAATCTCAAATTGCAAGAAACTAATTCAATTAACTAAGCAAAACATGAGCAATTCCAATGAATAAGTAATATTCCACTTAATTCTATTCTAAACCAAACAAGTAACTATAACTAAGACAAATAATTGAGAATTTTGGTTTTCAAATATGAATAATAAAAGCAACTCTTGGCTAGGCATGGGAATTGGGGTCACCATCCTTGTCTAACAACCATATCTTGACAATTATGAGGAACCAAGCTCATTAAGTCTACTTCCAAAAGTCTTAAGTACGTAAGATCGACTCCTAGACTTGAAGTACGTCAAATGGCTTTGATCACATCAACCCATAAGTCCCAACCTACCTACTAATTAGATTAGTAGTTGGTTGGCGTTAATGAGTATCAAATTGATCACCAAGGGTTCTCAAATCACCAATTCATTGAAACCCAATGATTCAAGTTTAGGTAATTCCCTTGGCCTAGGCCAAGAGTGAAAAAGACTACTCCATAATCAAAGTAAACAATTCATCGAACACATGGTAGCATTAACAAAAGACATTATCAAAATAGCAATTAAATTGAAATCTACTAGTACCCACTAGCAATTATCAACATACAATTATCAAAACAACAAAATTAAACATAGAAATCATTAATACAACATCAACAAGTCAAGATTCACAACATTCATGAAATGGGTATAAAATGACAATTAACAAGGATTCTTAAAACTATCACTAGATATAAGCCAAATTGTAACAAGGAATTCAAATTGAGCAATTAAAACTAGTAATTAACAAGATCCAATTCATAATCTAACAAGGGAAGATCAAATTAAAACTTGATCTAGAGTGGAATAAGGGTTTCTTCTCTCGAGAATAACCAAAGAACCAAAAATATAGCTAAAATTGTGTCTTCGTGTAAAAATTATTAATCTCCCTTTTCTCCCTAGCATCCTTGGGTCTTTTCCATGCAGAAACAGCTTGAAATTGGGCCTGATGAGTCTCAGAAATTGCCAGGCACGATTTCCTTTAATGAGGTCACGTGCAGCTTCCCACGCGTGCGCGCCATGCGCGCGCACGCGCCGATTGCTTTTGCGATCCACGGGTGTGCGCCAAGTGCACGTGCGCGTCGATAGGAATCTTCTGATCCGTGCGAATGCGTCCATCCCTGCGCGCCGCTTCTAGCCACCTCATCCACGCGTGCGTGTGGAGTGCGCGGGCGCGCCAATGCTGCTTCTTCCAAGATTTCAATTCTTCATGTTCCTCCCTTTTTGTACATGCTTTCTTCGTCTCTTCTAGGTCATTCCTACCCTATAATTCCTGAAATTACTCAACAAATACATCACGGCATCGAATGGCAATATAAGAGGATTAAAATATGACAATTTTAAGGCAAAATAAGCATGTTTTCCATCATGGAGCAATATTGGGAAATGAACACAAAACCATGCATTTCTTGCAAATAAGTGTGAGAAATATTGATAAAATCTCCTAAAATAAGCACAAGATAAACCACAAAATTGGGATTTATCAGTCAACATAAAATTAAAAAGAAAAAATTCTATAAGAAAACTAAATATATATAGATAAACCCCTTTATTATGAACAGAAACATTATAAAAAAAATCTATAAAACCCTTAAAGAAAAAACAAGTAACATGTTGAAAATGTAAAAAAAAGGACATTATGCTAATAAGTGTACAACAGAACAAAAAATAAATAAAATAGAAAATAAAGAAATTAAACACGCTTTAACAGCCATATTAATCAACTCAGAATCAGAAGAAGAATCAATTTATGAGGACTCTTCTAAAACTGAAGATTATTTTATACAACAATTTGACCTTATGTCAGAAGAAGAAAGATCAGAAGAAAATAGTGAAAAAGATTAGCAGAATAATTGTTTAGGAATAGGATTATGTAACTGTAGAAATTAGGAATAGGATTATGTAACTGTAGAAATTGTGAAAAAACTATAAATGTTTTTACTAGAGAACAGACTTCTACACTAATAAAAATAATTGATAAGTTGGAGGATACCCCATTAAGAGACGAATTCATAAATTAATTAGCTGAATTAGTTAAAAAAGAAGAAGAAAGTAAGTAGGAAGTAAGACCAATAGAAATAAAGGAAATTTATAATCGGTTTTAGAACCCACAAGAAGAAGTCTCTCTTAATTCCCTTAAAGAGGGGATAAAAAAGTTGAAAAGAGAAATTTCAGAATTAAAACAACAAAATATTAATATGGATTATAGATTACTAAAAATAGAAGAAGAAAATATAATAAAAATCCAAGAACAAACTTCGCAAAATAGTACTAGTAAAATAGAAGGAACTAGTAATATAATAATTCCAGAAAATTATATTAACATGGGTCCAGAAAATTACATAAATATACTAACTTTATTAGTAAACCAAAAATGGTTCTCTACGATAACCTTAATTGTAGGAGAAGAAAAATTTGATTTCATAGCTATGGTAGATTCAGGAGCTAATGTTAGTTGTATACAAGAGGGGCTAATACCTACAAAATATTATGAAAAGACTACAGAAAAAATTCTTAAAGTAGAAAATGACAGAATGACTATAGACTATAAACTATCCAACGCAAAAATTTGTAAAAATCGAGTCTGTTTTTCCACTACATTCTTTTTGGCAAGAAATATATCTCATCAAGTCATATTAGGAAATCTGTTTACTATATTATTATATCTCTTTAATGGTGATATAGATGGAATTACTTGTTTACATATTCCAAATCATCCTGTTCATTTCGAATTTATCACTAAACCTAAACAATATGAACTCAATATTTTACAACATCTATCTACCCAAGTTAATGTTATAGAAAGGAAAACAAAACAAACTAACTATTTAAATCAGAAAAATATTTTACAACCTTTACCTGCCCAAGTTAATGTTATAGAAAGAAAAACAAAACAAATCAACTATTTAAATCAAGAAATTATATATAAAAGCATAGAAGAACAATTATAAACTTCTGAAATACAAAATAAAATAAAAGGAATTGAAGAAAAAATTAAAAAAGAATTTTGTAGCCTAAATCCCAAAACTTTTTACCATAGAAAGTTACATGAGATATCCTTACCATATGAAGATGGATTCAATGAAAAGGATATTCCAATAAAGGCAAAACCAATAAATATGAATAAAGAATATTTAGAATATTGTAAAAAAGAAATACAAGAACATCTGGATAAAGGACTAATAAGGCCTTCAAAATCACCATGGAGCTGTACAGACTTTTATGTGATGAAAGCATCTGAAATAGAAAGAGGTGCTCCCAGATTAGTCATCAATTATAAACCTCTTAACAAAGTACTAAAATGGATTAGATATCCCTTACTAAATAAAAGCGATTTAATTAAAAGATTAAATAAAGTAAATATCTTTTCAAAATTTGATCTAAAATCAGGATATTATCAAATTGCAGTAAAAGAGGAAGATAGATATAAAACAGCTTTTATAGTACCCTTTAGACATTATGAATGGAACGTAATACCCCAAGGATTAAAAAATGCTCCAAGCGATTTCCAATATATAATGAACAATATATTTTACCCACAAATAGAATTTACCATAGCATATCTTGATGACGTATTAGTATATTCAAAAGTAATAAATCAGCATATATATCATCTAGAAAAATTTATGAATATTATAAAAGAACAAGGATTAGTTTTAACAGAAAAAAATGAAAATTTTTATAACTAAAGTAAGATTTTTAGGATATGAAATCTATCAAGGGACTATAGTACCTATTAAAAGAGACATTGAATTTGCTGATAAATTTCCAAATTAAATAACCGACAAAAAACAACTACAAAGATTTTTAGGATGTTTAAATTATGTAGCAGAATTCTTACCAGGAATAAGAGTCACGTGCGAACCTCTTTATAAAAGATTAAGAAAAAATCCACCTCCATGGATAGAAGAAATGACTTCTATAATAATAAAAATAAAGAACGCGATAAAAGAAATACCCTGTATAAGTATTCTAGATCCATTGGCTAAATTAATTGTAGAAACAAATGCATCAGAATTAGGATATGGAGAAATTCTTAAACAAATACCTCCTAATAGCTCAAAAGAATAAATAGTAAAATACCATTTAGGAATTTGGAACCAGGCTCAAAAGAATTAAAAAAGAAATACTTGCCATAGTATTATGTGTTTCAAAATTTTTTTTCAAGAGGAATTATTTAATAAGACATTTAAAAATCTGGTTTCAAAACAAATATTTGCCAAATGGCAGGCTATTCTATCATGTTTCGATTTTACTATTGAACATATAAAAGGCGAACTAAATTCACTCCCTGACTTTCTTACTAGAGAATTTTTGCAGGGAAAGAATGGATCAAAAACCAGCCTCCTTTAAAGATTATGGTTAACCTTTTGACCAAATAAAAGAGAGAAAATTACCAATTACTCCTGTACCAGCAAAAATATTATCATTAAGACCTATGACTATGTCAAAAGTTGTAAAAACATCTTCATCATCATCACCTTCTAAGAGCTCTTTAATTACTACGAATAATAAATTTACATTACTGAACCCTTGAAAGAACAGTTTCCATATTATGAAAAACCCAATCCGATCAGAATATTAGCCATTGAAAAAGAGTGGTTCAAAAAAGATAGAAAAACCTATACAAAACTATTTTCCCAAATACTTTTCATTATATTCCTGTTAACCCACAAAAAATCCAAAAATTTTATGAATTCATATTAGTAGACGCCGGATCCATTGAATTAACACATTATAGGGATCCCAATACTAAACAACCCATTTATTCAAAAATAAAAATCATGAAAATATTGTCCTTACAAGAGTGAGAATTACTCCCATATCAATCTAAAAACTTCTCATTAAAACTTGAACCTCAGAATTATACTTATTATGATTACCAAGAAGCATGGAATCATACATTATTCCTATCACCAAGTCCCCATTCCTGGTTCATTTGGTTCAGACGGGGGCTATCACTACAATTTCCCAAATGGTTCGAATCATGGTTCCAAACCGTTGGACCGTTAGAAGCCTTTTTTCCAAAAAAAAAGTTAGCTTGGCCTATGAATATTTTAAAAGCAAGTCATCATTTTTACAAGAATATAAATTCATTTTGTTTATAGCAGCCATGGGAATAAGCTGGATTATGACATGGGAGTATGATTCAGCAGCCTATGAAGAATTCCCAAATAATAAATACTTAGTAAGAATAATAAAAATAAAATGGTGGAATAAATATGACATAAATTTTCTAAGGAAAGCAACTATTGACCAATGGTTAATATCATCACAAAAGCATCCAGCAATAACAGCTTCAAGCACTACTAATGAACAAATAGCCATTAAGAAAGAGACCCAATTCTTAGCTCAGAAGCAACAAATTATGGCAACTCTAGTGGCAGCAATATCAGAAGAAGATATCCGAAACTCACTACAAGAAATCCAGGCCGTTCATCTTGGACAAGACGAAGAAGTCCAATCCAGTCCGGCTCATTATTTTCAAGATTCTCAAGACTATTTTGAAATGTAATATAATAACAATAAGAACAGTATATGAGCTCAAGGTAAAAAGCCCAGTTAAAAAGAAAATGATCTCTGTAAAAAAAAAGAAGCAAACAGTAAATGTCGGCAAAACAGTAAATATTGGCAAACAGTAAAAGCAAAAAGTACTGCCGGTAAATAGTAACCAAATAATAATCATTTGAGGTCTATAAATACCAAAGGCCTCATTCATTCCAAGGCATAAAAAAATTGAAAGCTCTAAAGCTCTCTCTACTTCCATATCTTCTTACTTCAAAGATTTTCTAAATATTTGTAATTATCTTCAAGATTGTATCAACTTTACAAGCAATAATAGTACAAGTTCATCTCTGTAAGCTTACTATCTTATTCCTTATTTTCTTATAACACTTCTTCTTTATTATCTTAGTTATTATTTAAGTTCTTATAACATGAAAGACTTTCAAAAAAGACTTATCTCTTTAAAGCTTGTTAGAAGAAAAATGAAAATAAGAATGATGGCAATAGCATTGAAGATAAGAAGATTAACAACTGAATCTTCAGAATTAACAATAGAAATAGAAAGCTAAATAAAAAGATAATTAGAGTTAGAAAATTTATAAGTAATATTAAAGCCAGTAAATCATTAAAAAGTGTTAAAGAAAGTACTAAAAATAAAAGTATCTATAGAATTAGACAAATAATTCTTAGAGTAAGAATGATGAGATTACAAGAAATGATACAACCGGCACCAGTTTTTCAAGTTTAAATGATTCAGCCTTTACAAAATCAGCCTTTACAAGATTCTTTACAAGTTCAATCTTGTATACCTTGCAATCTTGTATCTTTATCATGATGTAACTTGTGCCCTACGCTTTTAGTTATTGTGTGAACATTTTGCACTTTTCTATCTCTATTTTAAGCTTTATTTTTTCATCGGGCTTCTAGTATTATTAATTCTTTCTATATATTATATTATATTATATGAGAAATATCGTAGCACTTTGTTATCCTTTGTTTTACGGTATGAGGTAAGGCTTAGGGTAATAGGGTGTTAAATTTAGTGGTACCAGAGTGTAACACCCTACCACACAGAGTCTTATGCTTAAGTCATAAAACAGAGGTGGCGAGGTATTACGACCTCTAAAATAAAATTTAGAACATATAGTATTTCAAGGAATGTTCATAACTAAGAGCCTTTGAATAAGTGGGTAACTCAAAACCGATAAATGAAAAGCGCAACACTCCGATCGATAACGTAAACGAATAATATAAGATCAAACTAAAGCGAAGAGATATACATGTCACTAATTGATTTGCATGTCACTAAAGCTAGCCTTTCACTTTGATTAGGCAAGGACTTGTGAATTCAAATTAATTACTTTCACTTGACTTTCCTTCATGCTAGAGGTTAACTAAGTGAAGCAATAACTAGTTGTGATCACAATTGATAGAGATTTTGTTGATAGAAAGTCCAATTCTCACTCCTAGCCAAGGCTTTTGCATTACTTGATTGTCATTCACACTATTAGCTCACTTGCTCCTTTCTTGCCTTAAACTCCAATACACCAATACAACCTCTAACCAATGATGTGCATCTTGGAGCACTCCTAGGGAGAATGACTCGGGACTAATACTCTCGGTTATTGATTTTGGATTGTGGCAACACAATTTCTTTGTTTGATGTGGAATTGCGTGTCGGTTTAGGCTATACTCACAGTTGGATTTATTGATAAATTCTATACCGGCATAAAACTCACTCATCAAAATGGCACCGTTTCCGGGGAGTTGTACTTGAGTGCCATGTTGTTGGTTAATGTAAATATGTAGATATGTGCATACTTGCATTTTTCTTGATTGTGTGCCTTAGTTCAATTGTTAGTTAGGATTACTCTTTGTTTGATTCACTTTATTATCATGAGCTCTCTATCTCTTTCCTTGAATGACGTGTTCCTTACCGGATCCGAGCTTAGCTACATTTGATCCTGAGATAGAAAGAACTTTGCTTCACATTAGACAACCTCGGAGACGGTTGGCTTTTGGAGGTGGTAAAAATGTTTTTGCTAATTCACCCACCATATCCGAAGTTGATTCCGAATCGTCATTCGAAGAAGGCACTGTTTACTCTTCCATAGATACTACTAATTACTCTTCCATTGATCTAGGTACAGACACTATGGCTGCTCCAAGGCGAGTCACTCTCAAGGAAGCCAGTGCTCCGGATTTTATTCTTCAACCTACTCACATTCGTCATCCGGACTTGAATGCTAATTTTGAGCTTAAAACCGCTTTGATCAATCTTCTTCCCAAGTACCAAGGGCTTCCAGCTCAAGATCCTATTAGGCACCTTAAGGACTTCCAAGGTGTATGTTCTACTACTAGGCGGGAAGGCTCTAGTGAAGTTGTGGTTTGGTTGTATACTTTTCCTTTCTCTCTTGAAGGGAGAGCTAAGGAGTGGTTCTACTCTTTGCTAAGTTAGATTGTTAGTGATTGGGACTTGCTTAGACGGGAATTCTTAAACAAATTCTTTCCTGCGGCGGTGACCAATAAGTTGTGGAAAGAAATTTCATGCATTGTCCAAGGTGAATTGGAAACTCTATACAAGTATTGGGAACGGTTTCGAAAGCTTCTTGACTCATGCCCCAACCATATGATTGACACTCTAGTGTTGCTTAGCTATTTTTGCCAAGAAATGAAGCCACAAGACAAGATCCTCCTAGATGCTTCAAGCAATGGTTCCTCGACAAAATATAGAACGGCGGAGGAAGCTTGGCAATTGATCACCGATTTGGTCGAGTCCACCTTACATGCCAGATAAAGAAGAAATCATCATAGAGCTGTTAATGAAGTTTCCTCTAGTGGTGAGACCGCCGCTCTTACCAAAACCTTGGGTGAGATGAAAAGCATTCTAAAGCAACTCCAAATAAATCAACAACAACCTCCATTTCATCAACAACAACCTCCAGCACTTCCTCAACAACAACAAATTCAACAATTGGTCCCCAAAGAGTATGCGGTATTTGCTCTTGCTAGTCCCATTACACGGACGAATGTCCAAGTCTCCAAGAAGATAACACCTTGGCGGCCACCCATAATTTCTATGACCATCCTAATCAAGGATACTATCCACAAAGTGGTAATTTCAAACAAGGGTATCCCCAATAAGGGGGCAATTACAATCAAGGGGGCAACAACTATAATCAAGGTTGGAGAGATAATTCCAACTAAGGATGGCAGGACAATTATCAACAATGAGGTAGGGACAATGGAGGAAACCAAAGATGGAACAATAACAACAACTCACAAAACCCTCTATATCAACAACCAAACCAAGGAAGAAACTACCAAACATACCAACCGCCTCATCATAGGCAACCACTCCAACCCAACCAATCACAAGCCTCTCAAATCATCTATCCTTCCTCTTCCTCCAGCCAAGATGAGACACTCTGGTCCATACTCCAAGGACAAAAAGAAATTCAAACTACACTTGCCTCATGCCTTACCGGACTTACTTCTACCCTCCAAGCCCTCATAGCTTGTATGGAACCACCTTCTACCTCCAATCCTCAAACTTCAAGTTCTAGTGCCATACCCTCTCAATCTCTACCCAACCCCAAGGGTGGCATCAATGCCATTACCTTCAGGTCCAGAACTCAATTACAAGAGAGGAGTGCAAAGGCACCTAGTCCAATGATAGTTACCGAAGTTGAGGATGTGGTTAAGATAGAAGAAATTGAATAGGAGGATGAAGCACATGAGGAAGTTGAAGATGAAGTTTCTCAACCAAGGAGTGAAATCTCTAGAGATGAACAAGTCTTGGAGGAAGTTGCTCAACCAATTCCATTTCCTACATTGGCAATAAAGACCAAAAAGCGTGTAGAGCTTGACCCCAAAATGGTGGAAATGTTCAAGAAAGTTGAGGTAAATATCCCTCTCTTCGATGCTATCCATCAAGTACCTAAATATGCAAAGTTTCTTAAGAATTTGTGTATGAACAAAGATATAATCTATGAGTTAAAAAATATTTCATTGGGGATCGGAGTTCCATTTCGGTTTTAATGGGAGCAATACCGGAAAAGTGTGGTGATCCGGGCCCTTGCTTAGTCACGTGTACCATAGATGGAGTTCATTTCATTGATTGTATGTGTGATCTTGGTACATGCCTTAGCATTATACCTCTTTTCGTTTATCATATATTGAAGCTCCCACCGTTGAAGCGGTCGGTGGCTAGGTTTGTCTAGGCGGATAAGAGCATAATAACTGTGACGGTATTGCGGAAGATGTGTTGGTAAATATAAAGGGTTTGGTATTTTTGAGGCCTTGAGATGCCACCTAGTGAATCCGAAAGGACATCATCTATCCTACTCAGGAGGCCATTTTTGAGGACCTCTAGGTTCAAATTGGATGTCTATTTGGGAACTTATTCTCTTGAGATTGACAGAAGAGTTGTAAGCTTTAGTCTTGATGAAGCCATGAGGCACCCACCGGAGAATCACTCCATATTCCGGTGTGACTTAATTGACAATGTTGTGGCCGAAGTACATTGTGCAAATATTGATGAGAAGAGTATGATTGAAGAATCAAGTGTGGGGAGCTCCCACGAATGCGAAGAGAACACCATACCCCCTCCGGATCCACCGGAAGTTCAAATGCCCAATCGAGAACAACATGTAGAGTTGAAACCACTACCGCCCCATCTAAAATATGCCTATCTTGATGAAGCTCACAAGTTCCCAGTAATTGTTACAAGGGAACTCACTCCTCAACAAGAGAAGTTGCTTAATATTCTGAAGAAGAACAAAAGAGCTATAGGATGGAGCTTGGCGGACCTAGTGGGCATAAGCCCCCAAGTGTGTGAGCACTAAATCTTCTTAGAAGAAGGAGCTAGACCTATTCGGCAACCTCAAAGGCGTTTGAATCCTACAATTCTAGAGGTTGTAAAGAAGGAGGTAACCCGGTTATTAGAGGCGGACATCATTTACCCCATTTCGGATAGTGAATGAGTAAGTCCCGTCCAAGTTGTTCCAAAGAAGTCCGGGGTGACCACAATCAAGAATAAGAGCGGAGAGCTTATAGCTACAAGGGTGCAAACCTCATGGAGGGTATGTATTGACTACTGGCGTTTGAACACAGCCACTAGGGAGGATCACTTTCCGCTACCGTTTATCGACCAAATGCTTGATCGAGTGTCTGGTAAATCTTATTACTGTTTCATAGATGGCTATTCGGGGTATTTTCAAATCCACATTGCTTTAGAGGATCAAGAGAAAACTAGCTTTACGTGCCCCTTTGGAACTTATGCCTACAAGCGTATGCCATTTGGCTTATGCAACGCGCCGGCAACTTTCCAAAGGTGTATGATGAGCATATTTGCCGATCTTCTAAAGCATTGCATGGAGGTGTTCATGGACGATTTTAGTGTCTATGGGGACTGTTTTGATCTTTGCTTGGACAACCTCACAAAAGTGTTGGAGAGGTGTACTAAATCAAATCTTGTCTTAAATTTTGAGAGATGTCATTTTATGGTTAGACGAGGTATTATTTTAGGACACGTTGTCTCTAACAATGGTATTTTTGTGGATCCAGCAAAGATCAATGTTATATCTAGTTTTCCTTACCCCTCCTCCGAGAGGGAAGTCCGTGCGTTCCTTGGTCATGCAGGTTTTTACCGGCGATTCATTAAGCCAAGATAGCATTACCCCTATCTCGATTGTTGTAAAAGGATGTGGACTTTGAATTGAGCCAAGAGTGCATTGAGGCCTTTGACAAGCTCAAAATTGCCTTGAACCAAGCTCTTATAGTGCGAGGACCAGATTGGACTAGACCTTTTGAGATCAGGTGTGACGCCTCAAACTATGCGGTGGGAGCTGCGCTAGCACAGCGCGAGGGTAAGAATCCTATGTCATCGCCTATGCATCAAAAACTTTAGATGGAGCCCAGTCCAATTACACTACCACCGAGAAAGAGTTGTTGGCTATTGTCTTCGCTTTGGATAAATTTCGAGCTTATCTACTTGGTTCCAAGGTGGTAGTGTACTCGGATCATGCGGTGTTAAAATATTTATTGGCTAAGAAGGAATCCAAACCAAGGTTGATTAGAAGGGTTTTGTTATTGCAAGAATTTGACCTAGAAATTAAAGATAGGAGTGGTTCGCAAAACCTAGTGGCGGATCACTTGAGTCGCCTTGAGCACACCAAAGGCGACCCCACTCCTATTAATAATTCTTTTCCCTTTGAGGGCTTGCAAGCAATCTCTAAAGTCATACCTTGGTATGCACCAATTGCCAATTACTTGGTGTCTCGCACCTTTCCTCCTAATCTCTCCAAGTATCAAAAGGATATGCTAAAATGCGAATCCAAATGCTATGTATGGGATGACCCATACCTTTGGAGATGTGGTGCGAATCAAGTAATTCGGAGGTGC
The DNA here is from genome assembly GCF_059453495.1 of Arachis ipaensis. Classification (NCBI taxonomy): domain Eukaryota; kingdom Viridiplantae; phylum Streptophyta; class Magnoliopsida; order Fabales; family Fabaceae; genus Arachis; species Arachis ipaensis. The sequence goes on along the minus strand of NC_142442.1, from coordinate 102,911,013 downwards.
ATCCCACAAACTGAATTCCAATCAATCTTGGAAGCTTGCCACTCCTCTGAGGGTGGTGGCCATTATAGACCCCAAAGGACGGCAAGAAAGATCCTAGATTGTGGATTTTGGTGGCCAATCCTTTTCAAGGACTCTTCTCTCTTTTGTAAATCTTATTTTCAATGTCTTAGATTTGGTAATATCTTCAAGAAGGATGAAATACCCCAACAAACCATGCTATTTTGTGAGATTTTTGATGTGTGGGGTATCGACTTCATGGGGCCATTCCCAAACTCCAATGGTTTTCTCTACATTCTACTAGCCAAATGGGTGGAAGTTATACCCACCCAGACGGACGATGCTAATGTGATCCTTTCTTTTGTGAGGAATAACATAATTTATCGCTTTGGGTCGCCACGAGAAATCGTGAGTGATCAAGGCTCACATTTTTGCAACAAGAGAATGGAAGGGCTAATGAGAAAATATGGGATCATGCATAAAGTAGCCACGGCCTACCATCCCCAAACGAACGGCCAAGCCGAGGTTTCCAATCGGGAGATTAAATGCATATTGGAAAAGATTGTGAAGCCTCATCGAAAGGATTGAAGTTCTAAGCTCACCGACGCACTATGGGCCTACCGAATGGCTTACAAGAAGCCAATTGGTATGAGCCCATTTCGGTTGGTCTATGGCAAAGCTTGCCACCTACCGGTGGAGATAGAGCACATGGCATACTGGGCCGTCAAAGAGTGCAATTCAAGTTTGGGAGGGACTGGAATTGAGAGAAAACTACAATTAGTGGAATTGGAATGTTTGAGGTTAGAAGCCTATGAGAACTCTAGACTCTACAAGGAGAGGATGAAAGCCGTGCACGATAAGAACATAAGGGGAAGAGAATTTAGGGCCAGCGAACTAGTCCTCCTCTACAATTCAAGATTGAGGTTGATGCCCGGAAAGCTAAGGTCAAGATGGGAAGGACCTTATAGAGTAGAAAAGGCGGAGCCGTATGGGGTTTATCATTTGCGCCATCCATCAAGCTCCAACATCTTCAAGGTTAATAGGCATCGCCTAAAGTTGTATCATGGAGAAAAGATAAAAAGCAACAAGGAGATTGAGGTGTTCCTTTTGGAAGATGCACCTAATGGCAAAGAGAATTGAGTTAGTGACCGTCCAACTTAAGGACATTAAACAAAAGTGCTAGGTGGGAGACACCCCACCATGGTGAGATCTATCTTTTTTGTCTCTTTTGTATATAACGTTTAAATTGTTGCTTGATTTGGTGAATGCTTAGTTTTTGAGATTGTTTAGATAGACTTTATTGTGCTAAGTTGTGATGTTCATGAAGGTTTGCATTGATCTTAAATAGGTTGGATCCTTAGTGTGGAAGACAACACTCTATTTTGAGCATTACATAGATTTTTGAGTGTTTCTGGTCTCTTTGGCTTAATTGCCCACTAAATTTATGATGAAAATGCATTCCTTCATGTTAAAAAAAAAGAGGGTACCCACGCGTGGGCGTATGTGACGCGTCCGCGTCGTTGGCCTTTCGCTACTCCTTGTAATGAAAACCAGAGAGTTGCGCAACATATGAGCCAGCACTGAGTCCCACGCATAACCCCTCTCAGGCGTACGCGCACATGACGCGTACGCGTCCCTGAACCTAATCTAGCAACCCATGCGCAAGCGTGCTAAACGCGTACACGTCGGTTGCGTTTCTCATCCTCTGGGTATGTGAACCCGAGAGTTATGCAAAAGCTGGGCCCATACTTCACCCGCCGCATGACTCGTCCCACGCGTGTGCGCACATGCGTATGCACCCTGATAATAAGAATTGCTCGATGGTCTAGATTTTCTTCTTATAGAAAAGAATTACTTCGTTGTAAGCATAGCTCCAAATTAACAAACAATTCTCACATAAAAAATTTTTGGTTGTCACAAGGAACAAACCCCAAATAAGAAATAACCGAAGTATTTAGACTCCGGGTTGTCTCACAAGGAATTGCAATGAAGTGTATGCTTATTGGCTATGAAGGGGGCAAGGGGGTTTGGTTGATAAAAGAGGCGATAAAATAGATGACAAGAAAAGTAAAGAAAGCAATTAAAGAAAGCAATTAATAAAGAGAGACATTCATGGCAAGGATTGAGATCATAGGCTTTCCATCCTAGTCACTAATAACAATAATTAACAAGAATTTATCTTATTTCATCATTTCCAACATTGGAAGAAGGTGTAAGTTATCTTCCATGAGAGAAAGTCAAACAAGACTAGCTAATCTCAATCCAAATGTCCCAATCAACTCACTAATTAAATTAGCAAGAGATTGGAGTCAATGGAATTAATATTAACTAACAACTCTAGATCACCAATCTAAATTGGGTTTTCATGACTCAAGATTACCTAATTACTCTTTCCAACCCAAGAATGCTCAAAGTCTACTCTAAAACCCAACCAAGCATTTTGTCAAACACTTCGTGGGTACAAAAGGAAAATATGGTAAAAGTGCAAGAATGATAAATCTACCAACTACCAATTGCAAGAAAAGTAAATTCACAACTCAATCATCAATAAAGGAAACATCAAACATCAAATTTCATTAAATGTAAACCAAATCCAACATGAGTATTCATAAACATGAAAGAAGCATAAAAGTAAAATTAACACTACAAACCATGAGAATGAAAGAGTAGAAGAAATAATTCACAAAGGAAATGAGATGAAATCATGAAATTGAACCTAGATCTAAGACGGAAATGTCCTAAGAACCCTAATTCTAGAGAGAAGATAGAGCTTTTCTCTTTAGAAACTAACCTACAAGATGCTAAGTTACAAACAATTGCTCCCCCTTTGCTTGGGCTTCAATTCTGCATGAAATACACTAAGAAACACGTTGGATTTGGGCCTGGGCAGCTCAGAAATCACCCCCAGAGTTTTGCCTTTAAGTGGGTCACGTGCGAGTAACGGCGCGTACGCGCCATGTGCGCGTGCGCATCGCTTGGCCATTTTTCTCATCCGCGCATACGCGCCATGTACGCATACGTGTCACCATGCGATGCCACTTCTGCGCGCGCACGCGCCTTATACGCTTGCACGCCCATTGAAGTATTCCCAATCTTTGTTTCTTCATGCGTTCTCCACTTTGTATGGTTTTCTCCTCATTTCTTCCATCCAATACTTGCCTTATGAACCTGAGATCACTCAACAAATACATCAAGGCATCGAATGGAATTAAAGTGAACTAAAATCACCAATTTAAGGGCCTAAAAGCATGTTTTCACATTTAAGCATAATTTAGGGGAGAATTACAAAACCATGCTATTTCATTGAATAAATGTGGGAAAAGGTGATAGAATCCCGTGAAATAAGCACAAGATAAACCACAAAATTGGGGTTTATCACACCCCGCTACTGATCTGCGCACCCATTAACTTCCCTTATGGAGAACCTAGTTTCAAGCCCTCATCCAAGAATAAAGAGAATTTCAAAGGAAGCAAGAGAATTGCATGGCAACTCCTGCCGAGGCTTTGTCACGTCTAGCACCCTTTCACTCCACCCTTAGTAACCTTGCCCCTCCACCCTTGCCACACCCATCAACCCTAAAATCTAACATTGATGCTATAACTCCGGAAGGAAGTGAACCGGTTAATGAGAAAAACCCTCAACCCGCTCTTCCGAAGGAGGAATCTATTGATGGGGTCGAGAATTTCATTGAAGATGGAAGAGAGGATGACCTTGAGGTAGATAGCCATCATGAGTTTCAAAAGGGTTTAAGTGATGAAGAAGATAAAAGTGACCCACCAAGTCTCCACAAACAAGAGGATAAGTTACCCCACCAAGAAGCAAGGGAAGATTTGAAACAACTACCACCTCATGTTAAATATGCGTTCCTTAATAAGGAACATAAGTTTCTGGTGATAGTGGCAACCGATCTCTCCGATCAAGAAGAGCAATAACTCCTTGAAGTTATTCGGAAGTATAAAAAGGCAATTGGATGGAGTCTAAGTGACATTGTGGGAATAAGTCCTTAAGTGTGCCTCCATAGGATTTTCTTGGAAGAAGGCGCTAAGCCGGTTCGACAACTGCAAAGACGGCTAAATCCTACAATCCTTGATGTGGTCAAGAAGGAAGTAACTCGCCTCTTGGAAGCGGACATCATTTATCCCATTTTTGACAGTGAATGGGTGAGTCCGGTCCGAGTAGAGCCGAAGAAGTCTGGGGTAACAATGGTGAAAACAGAGAGCGGAGAACTTATGGCCACCCGAGTGTAGAATACTTGGTGAGTGTGCATTTATTATCGCCGGCTGAATCAAGCAATGAGGAAGGACCACTACCCGTTGCCATTCATTAACCAAATGTTGGATCGATTGGTAGGTAAATCCCATTATTGCTTTTTAGATGGATACACAGGGTACTTTCAAATTCACAGAGCTCCTGAGGATCAGGAGAAAACTACTTTTACTTGTCCCTTTAGAACGTTTGCGTATAAGAGAATGCCGTTTGGCTTGTGCAATGCACCAGCAATGTTTCAAAGATGCATGACAAGTGTTTTCTTGGATCTTTTGGAAGATTGTATGGAAGCCTTCATGGACGATTTCAGTGTGTATGGTAGCTCCTTTGATGCTTGTTTAGGGAACTTAGCTAGGGTACTAGAGCGATGCACCAATACTAGCCTTGTTTTGAATTTTGAAAAGTGCCACTTCATGGTGAAGCAAGGTATATTATTGGGTCATATTGTCTCTAAAGACGGAATCTCCATTGACCCGGCCAAGATCGATGTCATTTCGAGTTTACCTTACCCCTCCTCGGTGAGGGAGATCCATTCCTTCCTTGGTCATGCAGGCTTTTATCGTCGGTTCATCAAGGACATTAGAAAAGTCGCCTTACCTCTTTCCCGCCTACTACAAAAGGATGTGGCATTCCATTTCAGTGAAGATTGCAAAAAGGCTTTTGACAAGTTGAAGGAAGCATTAACCATAGTCCCTATTGTGCGAGGCCCAAATTGGAGTCAACCTTTTGAGATCATGTGCGATGCCTTGAATCATGCCGTAGGTGCCGTGCTAGCTCAGCGCGATGGTAACGCTCCCTACACTATAGCTTATGCATCAAAAACTTTGGATTCGGCTCAGTCGAATTACACCACCACCGAAAAAGAGCTTCTAGCCATTGTTTTTGCTCTAGACAAGTTTCGACCTTATTTGCTAGGCTCTAAAGTGGTGGTGTATTCGGACCATGCCGCATTGAAATATTTTCTAAAGAAGAAAGAGTCAAAGCCTAGTCTTATTAGGTGGATATTACTCTTGCAAGAATTTGACTTGGAGATTAAAGATAGAAGGGGATCCCAAAATCTAGTGGCGGACCATTTGAGTTGGCTCAAACATTTAACTCCGGATCCCACTCCTATTAATGACTCATTTCCTTTAGATAGCACCCCTTAGTTTGCCCCGATAGCTAATTACTTGGTCTCTCACGTTTTTCCCCCACAATTTTCAAAGCATCAAAAAGATAAATTGAGAAGAGATGCTAAGTATTATCTTTGGGATGATCCACATCTATGGAGGCGTGGAGCGGATCAAGTAATTAGAAAATGTGTGCCGGAATCTGAGTTCCAATCTATCCTTCAATTTTGTCACTCATCTGAGAGTGGGGGTCATTTTGGCCCACAGCGAACAGCGAGAAAGGTTTTAGACTGTGGATTCTGGTGGCCTACTTTATTTAGGGATGCCAACCAATTTTGCAAATCTTGTCATCAATGCCAAAAATCTGGAAATACCTCACAAAGAGATGAAATGCCCCAACAGCCGATGATTTTTTGTGAGATTTTTTATGTTTGGGGCATAGATATCATGGGGCCATTTCCAAATTCCAATGGGTTTGTGTACATATTGTTAGCAGTGGATTACGTCTCCAAATAGGTGGAAGCAATTCCTACCCGTTGCGATGACGCTAATACCGTTGCTTCATTTGTGAAAAATAACATTATTTATAGATTTGGGTCACCACGAGCAATCGTGAGTGACCAAGGAACCCATTTCTGTAACAGGAAAATTGAGGCATTGATAAAAAATTATGGGGTCATTCACAAAGTTTTTACAGTCTATCCCCCTCAAACCAATGGGCAAGCGGAAGTATCCAACAGGGAGATCAAAAGAATATTAGAGAAGGTGGTTAATCCACAGAGGAAGGATTGGAGTTCTAGATTGGGAGATGCATTATGGGCCTATAGGACCGCTTACAAGACCCCAATTGGAATGAGCCCCTTCCGTATTGTTTTTGGGAAGCCTTGTTACCTTCCGGTTGAGATCCAACATAGAGTCTATTGGGCGGTGAAGAATTGCAATCCGGACTTAAAGGGGGCGGGAATGGAACGTAAGCTTCAATTGGAGGAATTAGAATGCCTTAGGTTGAAAGCGTATGAGAATGCTCAGTTCTACAAGGAAAAAGCTAAGGCATTCCATTACCAGAATATCAGGAGGAAGAATTTCAAGATATGTGATAAAGTGCTTATGTATAATTAAAGATTGCGATTGATGCCCGGAAAATTGAGATCAAGATGGGACGGGCCATTTAGAGTAGTAGATGTCAAGCCTTATGGGGTGGTGGAGGTGATCCACCCTACCATTGGAGTGAAGTTCAAAGTTAATGGTCATGGGGTGAAGCTTTATCACACTCAACCCAAAAATACCAATGAGTTGGAGATTTTCCTCCTTGGTGAAGTTTCCAGGTGACAAATGAAGCCATACAAGTCCAACTTAGGACTCAAAACCAAAGTGCTCAGTGGAAGACACCCCACCATGGTAACATTGTTTCAATTTTATCTCTTGTTAATAGCTTTTTGAATTAATTGCTTTCTTGTGATATAATGAGTAGTTTAGGTTTGGTTTGATAATTTTGAGTTGAATGAGTTAAATTACTTGTGGACCATGAAATTGTGCTTGTTTGAATGATTTGGGGTTGGTATATTGCTATGCTAAGGGTACGAACCTTAGTTTTGAGGAGAAAAGAATTTTCTGAAACAGGGCATATGTGCGTACGCACCAACCTGTGTGTGCGCATAAAATTGTGTTTTTCGCCATCTGTACGGCCGCACGCACCTGTGCGTTTGCACACGCCTTAATGTGCCCTCTGGTCGCAGCGCCAGCACAACTTGTGTGTGCGCGCTGCCCTATTTTCTCTGACTAACGCTAATTGGGTTTCTAGAGTTAGAATGTCCAACATTTAGTTTCAATACTTGGATTATTAATTTTTCTTGTTCCCACTAACGCTAATTTGTTGCTAAACCAATTAGCAAGCAATTTAGGATTTGTGGGTTGGGAACACTTATACTCATTTAACTTACTTTCCGATGTGAGGGTTGATCAAGTGAGATTAATCCATCATAATTGTCATTGTTGTGGTTCCAACAAGGAAAGGACCCTTAGCTCACTCCAAGCCAAGACTCTTTTTTAAGCTTTTAATCATTCATACATTTCTATGTTAATCTCTTTTATACTTTACTTGTTTATATTACATAGTCGGTTCTTTAATTTCTTTATTAGTTTAATCATTACAATTTTGCATGCTCTTTTATTGCTTTATATTTTCATTTCTTCATTGACAACCCCTTGATCACTACAACTAGATCTGCACACTCATTGTTCTAGAAGTACTCCTGGAGAGACGACTCAGGAGTTTGAATACTCTTGGTTATTTGATTTGAACTGTGACATCTTTGATTTAAACTTTGATTGTGAGAGTTCATTGTTGGTTTGGGCTATGCTATTAATGAAGTGATTCTTATTTTGATTGATTTTAAACCGGCAATAATTCTCTCGTCAACTCTATATGTCCATTATTGTGTGTATGAATGCATGCATGTGATTGATGCCATTAATTCACTTAGCCACTTACCCAAATAAGCCTTACCTGACAACAACCTTTGTTAGCCAACTTTGAGCCTACGATTAACCCACTTGTTCTTAATTTTAGCACATTACAAGCCTAAAGCGAAAAACCATAAATGTCCTTATTTGAATCTTTGATTAGCTTCGGCTAGAGTATGTGTGTCATTCAAATGTGGGAAACTTAGGGACATTGGTTGAGGTAAGAGCATATTTTTGTTTTTATTGAAATTATTGGGAATTGGGTACACACTCATGTGTCAATTGAATATGTAAACCATATGCATTGGTACCTTTGTATATAAGAACATCAAAAAGAAAAGGAAAAAAAGAAAGAAAGAAAAATACCATGTGCATTGATATATGTTATGTTTATGTTTCAAAAAAAAATCTTTCCTTTTTTATTAAATAAATAAGGGGACAAAATTACCCCAATAATAAGCTTAATGAAGAAATCAATGCACATAAGGTAAAAATCAAAGTAAAGTTAGTACATGAGTTTGTAATAAAAAATTGGAAAATATGGTGGCCAGGCAATTTCTCAAACCTATAAAAGAGTATGTATATGTTAGGTGAGATCTTAGACTAATTAAGGATTCAACTTATAGCTCACTTAGCCTTATATATACCCTTACATTTACCTTGGCCCCATTACAACCTTGAAAAGACCTCATGATGTTTGTATGTATACATTGTATATTTGTAGATTGGTTAGATGAATAACAAAGTTTTAGAAAGAAGGAATAGAAAAGAATAGAGTGATTAACCCCAAACACTGAGTGACTAGAGAGTAAACACAAAATCCAGTGAAGGTTCAATAGCTCATCACCATATGTCTCTGTTTAATTGTTAATTGTCTTGCAAGTTTGTAAAATATTTTTACCCAACTCAATTGTGAAAGTGCTTTAACATGATTTAGGCTTGGCTATATGATTCCTTGGAAATATGAACCAAATTAACCACATGTAAGCTCTATATATATAGGTGGATGATAATTAAAATTGCATGATTCATGTAGGTAGCTTGCATTTAGAATAGATTGCATTGCATAAGATTCTACCATTCTAACTTTACCCTTTCTCTTGGATTTAGCATGAGGACATGCTATTGTTTAAGTGTGGGGAGGTTGATAAACCCATATTTTATGATGTATTTTGTGCTTAAATTGAGTGTTTCTATCAATTCTTCACCCACTTATTCATGTAAATTGCATGGTTTTACTATTCCTTCCTTATTTTATGATATATGTGAGAAACATGTTTCCTATGCTTTAAAAATATTAATTTTAATTACCCTTTATTACCATTCAATATCATGATTTGTGTGTTTAGTATTTCAGGTCTCATAGGACAGGAATGGCTTAGAGGATAGAAAGGAAACATACAAAAATGGAGTTTTGAAGAAAAGGCAGCGACACGAACGCATGGACGACGCGGACGCGTGCTTAGCGCGAAATGGCATCGATGCGTACGTGTGGACGACGCGAATGCGCGCCTTGAGCAGAACGTAAATGACGCGAACGCATGACCGACGCAAACGCGTGACAAGGAAAACTCCTAGACCACGCGAACGCGTGATCCACACGAACGCGTGACAGACGCCACGTACAAGAATCTGCAGAAAACGCCCCCAGCGATTTCTGGATCCTTTTTCGGCCCAAATCCAAGTCAGAAACACAGAATATAAGCCAGAGAATGGAGGAATCAAATAACAACTTAGTGATAGATACAATATTCATAATTTTAGGATTAGATGTAGCCTTTAAAGAGAGAGGCTCTCTCCTCTCTCTTAGGATTAGAATTTAAGATTTCTATTATGTTTAAGCTATGATCTCTTAAATCACAGGTTCAATGTTCCTTTAATTTATTTTCTACTTTTATTTATTCTATTACTTTAATTGTCATTTATCTTTTCATTATTGATTTACAAACTTTTCATGTTAGGATTTGAATTTATGTTTAAATGCAATTTGAGGTATTTCAGATTAATGATTGTTTCATTCTATTTATGATTGCTTTCAATTTAATTTAGATTTATTTTCTCCTTTTGGTTTTGGTTAAGTAATTGATAACACTTAAGTTGTCAAACTCAGCTGTTGATTGAAATTGGAGCTGCTGATTTATTTGGATCGCTCTAAAGCTAGTCTCCCCACATGAGTTGACTAGGACTTGAGGATCAAATTAATTAGTCCACTTGACTTTTCTTTATTTAGTAAGGGTTAACTAAGTGGGAGTAACAACAATTCTCATCACACCTGATAAGGATAACCAGGATAGAATTTTCAATTCTTATACCTTGCCAAGAGATTTTCTAATTATTAATTTATTTTTATTGCCATTTAAATTACTTGTTCCTTACTTCAAAAACCCAAAAATATACCATTTTTTCATAACCAATAATAAATCATACCTCCCTGCAATTCCTTGAGAAGACAACCCGAGGTTTAAATACTTCGGTTATAAATTTTATTGGGTTTTGTTACTTGTGACAACCAAACTTTTGTAAGAAAGGAATTCTTGTCGGTCTAGAAGCTATACTTACAATGGAAATTTATTCGTGAAAATTATAGATCGCGTGAGAATTTTGCTCTTTCACACGTGGATCATAAAACCCCAGGGACGCGCACGCGTGCTGTACGCATACGCGTCGATACTGGCACGTGATTTTTAAAGTGAAATCGTCCTGGGCAAATTCACAAAGGCTGTGGGCCCAATCTGAACCAACTTTGGCGCCAAAACACTTAAGAGGACCAAGGGATGAAAGGATTAGGAGGCATTCACACATTGAGATATTTTTAGTTAGTTTTTGGAAGTTACATTTGTAGAGAGAGAAACTCTAGCTTCTCTCTAGGGTTTTCATCTCAATTTGGAATTCTCTTGGATCCATTGGTGAGATCTTTTGTCAATTCAATTCTACCTTGCTTCAAGTTGTAAATCTAATTCTCCTACTCTCTCCATTTAGTTCTTGTTACTCAAGTTACTTGTGGATTTTAGATTTGGAATTTTGTTACTTTGATTTTAATTGATGCTTGAGGAATTTTATGTTCATTGTTGCTAATTGTTTGATTGTTGTTAATCTCCTATAGTGCATATCTTTGATTTCAAGTTTATTCTCAATTTTACAATGTCTTTCATCCTTGATCTCCAAGTGTTTGAGAAAATGCCAACTTTAGCTATGGAATAGACTTTTTATTCTTGGCTTGGGGGTTGAGATATTGGAGACACTTGAATTATCAATATCCGTTGTTGATTATCAATTGGAAATTGCTAATTGATTTGCATGTCACTAAAACTAGCCTTTCACTTTGATTAGACTAGGACTTATGAATTCAAATTAGTTACTTTCACTTGACTTTCCTTCATGCTAGAGGTTAACTAAGTGAAGCAATAACTAGTTGTAGTCACAATTGATAGAGATTTTGATAATAGGAAGTCCAATTCTCACTCCTAGCCAAGGCTTTTGCATTGCTTGATTGTCACTCACACTATTAGCTCGCTTGCTCCTTTCTTGCCTTAAACTCCAATACACCAATACATCCTCTAACCAATAATGTGCATCTTGGAGCACTCCTAGGGAGAACGACTCAGGACTAATACTCTCGGTTATTTATTTTGTATTATGGCAACACAATTTCTTTGTTTGGTATGGAATTGCATGTCGGTTTAGGCTATACTCACGATTGGATTTATTGATAAATTCTATACCGGCATAAAACTCACTCATCATGGGACAGCGGTGATTAGTATTAGTTAGAAATCCCTTAAGTTAGATTACCCTATTTATGGTTTAAGTTATTTACTTCGTAAGCTTGAATATCTGTAATGATGTGAAGTTCTAAGATTGCCTTTGGCATCCCGGAACCATATATCTTATATATTGGGCACTGTTACCATACTGAAAACCTTTGGTTCTCATACCATATCTTGTTATTAGTTTTCAAATGCAGGTCGCAACCCACCTCGGTGAGTTTGGGATGTGGTCACATAGTGGAGGATGTTTGAGGTTTTTTTTATATTTTAGTTTGTTATTAGTTCTTTCACGTTTTGGATTGTTGTATTGTGATGCCTTAGAGGCTTTGCTTTTGAAAACTATGAGAGATAGTGTTCCGAGGGTTACCTAAAACTGAAGGTCGATCTCAGATGAGATCTTCGAGTGTGATTGGAGCCACTGGGTCCGACTTGCTGAATCGTGAGATGCTGCTGATCCTTGTTCACCGAAGGGTGGTGGTACCTGCAAGAGACTCCGATGCTTAAGTTAGCACGGGCTTTAGGCAGGTTTTTTGTGTAGAATTAGATTATGAGTTATACATGGGGGCTCCAGTGTATTTATAGTAGTGTGGAGTGACCCTTCTTGAGATAAGCTAGTTATCTTATCTTATCTTGGGCGAGGTCACCTATCTTTTCCAGCCGCCTTTAGAGTGGGCTGCATCCTTCTGTTTGGGCCTGCTTAGGCCTCTATGGCAATTTGGCCAAGCTCTTTTGGGAAGAGGTCGGTGACGACCAACCTAGCAAGAGGTCGGTCGCTTTGTTTCCATCCAACCCAGACCGTATAGCTCGGTCCATGGTATGAACAATGCCCCTGCTTGAGCTTCGATCTTCCTTTGAGGTCGTGTTTTCTGAACTTCAACCCCTTTGGGGAAGTCGTGCTCGAGCATCTTGGCTTTGGTCAATCTTGTGTAGTTTCTCCTTGTACGAGTCTGGTATTGCCTTTTTTAATGCGAGGTGTTTTTCAACTTCTTTTAATTACGGCGTGCCTTTGGTGTGCATTTTAATTTTCTTTGGGAACGCGCAATTATTTTTAAAGCTCATTGATTAGATTTTTAACCCTTTACCGTTTTGTTTTCCCTCTTTACTTCGAAAAAAGAATTTGAACTTAGCCCTTTTCTCCTACTCCCTTTCCTTTCTTCCGAAGAGAACCTTCTTTTCTCTAATATCACTTTTGTCTTGAGCTTTTTCTTCCTTTTTCTGGATTTTTACTCTTTGAGCGTTCGTGCGTTTCGTTTGCTTAGCGAAAAGAAGCTTCCTTTCTGCTTGCCCCCTGACCCAAGATTATATCTTGGAGTTTTCTTTTCAGTAGTGACTGTTCGTGTCTTGTGCATTCGTCTCTCTGTCTTTAGGTTCGTTCTGCCATTCTAAACTTCCTTGCATTGTTTTCCAATTCTGTTTTACGTCCAATGATGATTGTTGCTGAGCTTTCTTTTCGTAAAAAGACGAAGCTTTCTTTGTCGATCATTGTATGCTTTTGTTCCTTTGAAAGTCGCAATCTTTTTACTTCTCCGTTTGTTGATATATGGGCTTCTATTTGTTTCCTTTGTGTTTTTCTTCTATTTGAGAGGATTAGAGTTTATTGTGCTCTGTACTTGTTGCCTCCAAAGGATGCCCCTGGACTTCTGGCGCTTGATCTCTTTTTCTTTGTGTAAATCTTGGGGTGTCCTTTTACTGCTATAGTTGTTTATTTGTTTGGTTGTTTCCCCACTTCTTGTTTTTGTCTGAGTTATTTGTTAGTGACTTTTTTTTCTTACTTGTAGGGATAGTTCGTCTATGTCTTCGCGTAAAAATATTGTTGAGATGTCCATCAAAGTTCCCTGCTGGTATGGCCGATTGGCTAGATTCAATAGTCCTGATGTGTGTAACTGTGGCTGATCCAGAGTACTGTGAGAGGCTTAGAAGGTTCCATAGGATATGTAGTAATAGGGAAGACGAGAAGAATTACGAGCTGGTGTCACCCGACCCTGAGGAGAGGGCTAGTTTCCCTCCCTTGACTCAAGCAGAGCATATGATGAATGGATTTTTGTGTGGTTTAGAATTTCACAAATGAAATCTCGTTGCAAGTATAGTTTCTAAACCAACAAAGAATCCTCTCATACAAAAATTTGGTTGTCACAAGTAACAAACCCCTAAAAATAATAACCGAAGTATTCAAACCTCGGGTCGTCTCTCAAGAAATTACAAGGAAGTATGTTACTATTGGTTATGAGATTGTATCTTTTTGGGTTTTTAAATATTGAACAAAGAACGTAAATGATAAGAAAATAAACTAATAATTATGAAAAGTCCTAGCAAGGATTGATAATTAGAAGTCATATCTTCATTATCATCATCAATTGTGACAAAAATCGTCCATTACTCCACTTAGTCAACCTCAAACTACGAAGAAAAGTCAAGTGGAAATAATCAATTTGATTCCTCAAGTCCTAGTCAACTCCTAAGGAAAGACTAGCTTTAGTGGAATTCAAATCAACTAGCAACTTTCAATTGTCAATCAACAAGAGACTTTGACAATTCAAGAGTCTCCAATTACTCAATCTAAGCTAAGAACATAAAAAGCTAATTTAAAATCCAACCAAACATTTTATCAAACACTTGGAAGGCACAACATAAAAGCATAGAAAAGCAATAGGAGATAATAAAATCCAAACAACCAATTGAAAGCATCAATAACATAAATTGAAGAAAGCAATCATAAATATGAAATACCTCAAATTGTATTAAATAGAAAATTAAATTTAACAGGAGAATTCATAAACTAAAGTGGATAAATAAATAAATCACACCAAGAGAAGAGAAACTAAAGTGCTAGAATAAATAAGAGTAGAAGAGAAACTAAATTAAAGTAAAGTAGAAATCTAAAATTGAAAATAGCTAAACCTAAGAATCCTAAAACCTAGATAGAGGAAACAGCCTCTCTCTAGAAAACTACATCTGAAAACCTAAAATTATGTGAATGAAAGTTGTCTCATTGATTCCCCTACTCTGTAGCCTCTAACCTATGTTTTCGGGCTTGGAACTAGGCCAAAAGGAGCCCAGAAATCGCCCCCAGCATTTTCTGATACGTGCAGCACATGGCTCTGTCATGCATACGTGTTGTCCACGCATACGCGTCGCTGAACATTCGTAATGTCACACGTACACGTGATCCATGCGTGCGCGTCATCTAACTGTATGGAAACTATGGCAAATTGCATATCATTTTGAAGCCCCGGATGTTAGCTTTCCAACGCAACTGGAATCGCCTCATTTGGACCTCTGTAGCTCAAGTTATGATCGATTTAGTACAAAGAGGTCAGGCTTGACAGCTTCGCAATTCCTTCAATTTCTTGTATTCCTTCCACTTTTGCACGCTTCTTTTCCATCCTCTGAGCCATTCCTGCCCTGTAAATCCTGAAAACACTTAACAAATATATCACAGCATCGAATGGTAATAAGAGAGGATTAAAATTAGCCAATTTAAGGCCAAAGAAGCATGTTTTCAATCATTGCACAAAATTAGGAAGAAAAATGCAAAACATGCGAATTATATGAATAAGTGTGAGTTTAGTGGATAAAATCCACTCAATTAAGCATAAAATGTACCACGAAATAGTGGTACATCAGCGTCCTTTTTTCTATGCTTACGATTAGTTCTTTACCCAGCTAGCTATTACTCTTCCTTTTACTGTTTTTGAGACCGAACTCTTGTGGTCTTATAATGTGGCCCCTTCTCAGCTTCATCCAAATTCTTGGGGTTTTATAAAGATTTTTCAACTGTTGTGTCAAGAACTGGGTGTCCGACCTACCGAAACTCTTTTTCTTTATTCTTTTTGTGTTGACGAAACCCGGGGTGGCCAAGAGGAAAGCCTCTTGGATTTCCTTCCGAGCTACTCAAGGGAAGAAGGTGTTTTCTATGTTTGATGAGTCCTTTCGGGACTTTAAGAATTACTATTTCAAAGTCCGAGCTGTTGAGGGTGCTCGTCTTTTTTTCTTGGATGAGAATGATGAGCCCACCTTCCCTTTATGGTGGCAAAAAGATGTAGTAGTGGTCAAATATCCTTGGGAGAGTCTGAGTGAAGTAGAACAAGCTTTTGTAGGTGTTTTAGAGGAGCATTGGGGGGAGCCTCCTTACTTGGATACAAAGAAGTTTCTAGGTGATCCTTCCCTCCTCCGTGCAGAACTAGGTAACGTTCGACTTCTTTCAGATAGTTTTCTTCTATTGTTTGTGAATTTATCCCTTTCTATTATTGCAACTTATTTTCCTGGCTTCCTTTTCAGAGATGGTGAAATCTTCAGACTCCATGAAGGCCCTCCGGAAGGCCAAGAAGGCGATGGCTGTCCAAAACTTGACTGCAAAGACATTGGGAGAATGGTCTTCTCAGGTGCCGCCGATGAAACTGACTTCTGACTCTCAGGGGCCGAGAAAGATCATCCCAACCCCTAGAGTTCGAATAGTTTCTTCCGACCTTCCTGTTGATACTTCTGGTGCCACCTCTTCCCCTACCTTTGCTGGTCCTCTTTCTAAGAAGCAAAAGACCGTTGGAACTTATGATCTGAACAATGAGGAGTTTGATGGTGTGGCTTTTGCCACGGAGCTGCTTGCTCCTCATGGTAGGATACCCTTGGATGATGTGTCTATTCTCCATCACCTTGATTTTATTGCAAGTAACCGTATTCAGATAGCCAATGTTGGTGAGGCCTTGTCTCCGGTTATCAGGGAGTCTCCAGTTCATGCCACTAGGGCTTTTATGGAGGATGCCAAATCTGAGTATGATAGAGTTAAAGGTCTGAAGGATGAACTTGATGCTGGGGTTGCCAAGTTGGAGATTGATGTGGAGAAAGAGAAGGAGCATGCTACTGTGGCGGAGGCAGCTGCTAACTTGGCCGAGGAGACTGCAAAAAAGTATAAGGAGAGCTATACTCGGACCTACGACGAGTTGCTAGAAACTAAAGAGAGGCTTCAATCTGCCCAAAATGATTATGCCGAGCTTCAGGGACTCATGGTGAGTAGTTTGACCGATATGTATGAGATCCTGAAGGTCCAGGTCCAAGTTCTTCCTCCTGAGGCGATCTCTCCTTATTCAGTGTGGATAATTTCGTGGTGGATGGCAAGATTGTGCCCCCGGCAAGGCTTCTACGGCTTCAGCCTCTTCAAATCCTTCTGCCGAGGTGGTTCCCCCTGAGCCTGAGCCTGACGTGGAGATTTTAAACGGGCCAGATTGAGTTGTCAATGCTACCCCGATCTCGACCAAGCCTCCTTCTCCCAAGAATGCTGCTACTGGAGCGGACTTAACCCCTTTGTGATATTCTCCTTTCAATATCTTTGTAATGGATTAGTCCGATCTGTGAACTTTCGTTAAACTTTTTTATTGATGTAAGTTTTTGTGGGTGACTTCTGACATTTGGTTGCTTCCTAGCAACTTTGTTTTGAAAACAACACTTTTAGACTCTTGGACTACCGTTTAGGCTGCCTTTGAGTCTTTTAATGTTTTATATGCAGAATGATGCCTTTGATCTTTGAATGAGTTTTGCTGATACGTTAATCATGCCTTTAATGTTTTACCTTTGCGATCCTTGTGGATTTTATAGAGGTTTGGTACTTCCTCGTCCGACCTCCTTTGAGTTGTAATGTGGGTCTTTCTATCCTCGCCTTTTGGATCATGCCTTGCTTTGAGCTTGTGTTATCAGCCTTTTGCTTTGGCAAAGTTATCCTTGTGGCTTGGGGTCCGGGATTTTAGTAACTTGTCCGATAACTTTTTGTGTTCTTTACATAGAACCTTTTTGGTTTCGAACGAATTTTGTAGCCATGTTTTGAGATTGTGCCTTCTTTGAGCGGAGTTTGTACCCTTTTAGCTAAGCACTTTTGAGCCTTAAGTTGTTTTTCAACCGTTTTGGCTTTTTTCTTATTCTTTTTTCAAGGTCGTATTTGTCTTTTTGGGTCGTGCCTCTTCTTAGCTGACGTCGACCTATTTGTTGCCCGAGCTTTTAGTCATATTCCAACAACTTTTTAGGTAGTATTCCGAAGGGGAACCTTTTCTTTATAGTTTGTTTGGATGACTTTTTAGCTTTCTTCCGACTTGTGCTTTTGCTTTTTAAGTAATGTCTTTTTTCGAGACTTTGTACCTTTCAGCTAAGCACTTTCGTCTTGGCTTTTTGGCCTTTCTTTGGCCTTTGCGAGATGTCTTTGTCCCTTTTCAGTGATCCTTTCATTGGTCCGACTTCTCTGTCGGGCCTTCTTAAGTTATTTTTAATAATCCATTTTTAGTCAGACCTCGTCAGGTCACTTTTTATGGGTTACTTTTTATAACTTCTTGCATTAACTTGCTTCTATCGCTTCACCTTGCCAACCTTTTTTGTAATCGGGCGATGAATTTTGCGTTTTATGAGCTTAGATTAATGCGTCTTGGTAGGAAACTTTTTAGGGGATTGATAACTTTCATTCAAATAATAATGAGATAAAAACATAAATAAAAGTGTGTACATATGAGTGCTTACCCTTCTAGGTCGGGCAGTTTTTTAGATCTCGGCCTGTCGCCTCATTAAAAAACCTTTTTAGGAAAAAGAGTGCGCCTTGACCTAAGATCTTTACTATTTTCTAGCTATAGTACCTTCTTAGGTTACAGGCATTCCATGACCTTGGTAGCTCTCGCCTTTCGAGGTCGGACACCTTATAGTAGCCTTTTCCTAGTACTTCTGTAACTCGATATGGCCCTTTCCAGTTAGTTGCTAGCTTCCCTTCTCCTGACCGACCTGCTCCGATGTCATTTCGGATTAAGATGAGATCGTTGGTGGCGAAACTTCGCTGGATTACTTTCTGATTATACCTTAGATCCATTCGACGCTTTAGGGCTTCCTCTCTGATCCGAACTCTTTCTCGGACTTCTAGAAGTAGGTCGAGCTCTTCCCTTTGAGCTTGGGAGTTGGTGTCTTCGTTGTAGAGGATCACTCTAGGGGATCATTCTTCTACTTCCACGGGAATCATTGCCTCCATTCCGTAAGCAAGTCAGAATGGTGATTCTCCGGTGGTGGAGTGTGGTGTTGTCTGGTATGCCCATAGGACTTGCGGGAGCTCTTCGGCCCAAGCTCCCTTGGCATCCTATAGTCTCTATTTTAACCCAGCCAATATGACTTTGTTGGAAACTTCCGCCTATCTGTTGGCTTGTGGGTGCTCTACAGAGGTGAACTGGTGCTTGATTTTTAAATCAGCAGCCATGTTTCTGAAGCCTGTGTCAGTGAACTGAGTGCCATTATCTTGGTGATAGAGTATGGGACCCCAAACCTTGTGATAATGTTTCTGTACAAGAACTTTTGACTTCTTTGGGCGGTGGCGGTGGCTAATGGTTTAACCTCGATCCATTTTGTGAAATAGTCTATTCCTACAATGAGGAACTTGACTTGCCCTTATCCTTGGGGGAATGGTCCAAGGAGGTCGAGCCCCAACTTTGCGAATGGCCAGGGTGAGGTGACACAAATGAGTTCTTTGGGTGGTGCGATCTGAAAATTGGTGTGCTTCTGACATGGGGGGCATGTTTTGACGAACTCTGTTGCTTTCTTTTGTAAGGTCGGCCAGTAAAAGCCAGCTCAGAGTACCTTCTTGGAAATAGCTCGCGCCCCGAGGTGATTACCGCACATGCCACTGTAGACTTCCTCCAGAACTTCCCTTGTAGCGGAGGTCGGGATGCATTTTAAGAGGAGTGTAGAGATTCCTCTCCTATATAGGACGTCGTGCACTGTGGTGTAGTATTGCGCTTCTCGTACTAGCCTTTTTGCTTCCTTTTTATCTACTGGGAGTGTTTCAAATTTGAGGTAACTAATTATGGGAGTCATCCACCCTTGGTCCTGGTCTGATATGCTTCAGACCTTCTTTTCTTCTGAGGTTGACGGATTTGGTAGTGTTTCCTGGATGAGGCTTATACTATTGCCCCCTGGTTTGGTGCTGGCTAGTTTTGAAAGGGCATCAGCTTGGGCATTTTGTTCACGAGGTATATGTTGGACCTCATATCCCCTAAATTGTCCGAGCTGTTCTCTGGTTTTGTCTAGGTATTTCTTCATGGTGGGATCCTTAGCCTGGTAGCTCTTTTCTATTTGTGAGATAACTACCTGCGAATCGCTGAAAATGGCACTACAAGAAAAAGTGTGCCTTTTTTCTTGCCACGCTTTTAAAGCGTGCCGAAAAGTGGTCTATGGCCACGCTTTTATGAGGGTGGCCACTGATTTGTGATTTGGCCACGCTTTTTTTGCTACGCTTGAAAAGCATGGCCATAGAGGAAAATCGGCACGCTTTTACGATGGTATCCACTTACTTGAAATTTGGCTATGCTTTTTTACTGCCACGCTTGAAAAGCGTGGCGATAAATGGAAATCGGCACGCTTTTACAGTGGGTGGCCACTGATTAAAAATTTGGCCACCCGTTTTTTTTGCCACGCTTTTTAAAGGAAATCGGCACGCTTTATAAGCGTGGCTATAGTGTGTTTATTTTGGCACCGTAAAAAAAGTGCCGATAATGTTCCCTCCCCTAAAATTTAGTTTCCCACTTATTTTTTCCACACTTAACTTTTTTTTCTTAAGTTTTCAAATTTTAACCATAAATAATAAGTTTTCAAATTTTTACACTTAACTTATTTTTAATCCTAAATTTTAAGATGACTTGTGATTTTATTTTTTTTACCATTCAATATTTTTTTCTTCTTTTTCCAATATTTTTTTTCATTACAAAATATGTATTTTTTTTAATAATTTGTTTATTTTTAAATCACATAACTTTGTTAAAGTACACCTAATTCTTATGTTACCAAATTATACTTAACAAAATTAGTTTAAGATAATTTGATTAATTTTACATTTTGTACATTGTATTAATAATTAGTTATTTAATATACTTAAAAAATATAACAAATTATAATTTAGAATAAAAAATATTTAATGTAAACTCAATATTCATATTTAAGCTAAATTTAATATCAAAGTATGAATTAAAACTTTAAATGTTATCATTTGAATTTCTTGATTTCTTTGGTTTTGAATTCTTGATAATAGTTAGAACAGAGTTAAAGAATTCCCTTTCAAACCCTAAAATCTTTTTAACCCTAAACTTCCATTTCAAACCCTTATTGCGCCGTCACTTCATCTTCACTCTCGAACCCAGCAGCTTCCTTCGACGTCCATCGTCATCTTCATCACTGGAACCCAGCCTCATCTTCATCTTCTGGAACCCAGCCTTCTGGAACCCAACCCTTCATCGCACCCAAAAAACCCTAACCTCCATCACGCCGCCATCTATCTCACTGGTTCGTCGTTGTGTTAGCCAGCTAGCCACTTCTTTTGCTGTCCTTCTCGCCGTTCTGGTCGTTGTGCTGCTCGCCTCTCTCTGTCGCGGTTCTGCTTGCCTCTCTCTATCGCGGTTCTGCTCGCCTCTCCCTGTGGTACATGTTCTTCGTGTGATTAGGTCAAATTGTAAATTATTAAAGGCCAAATATTCATTTTGGAGCTGAATGGGATGTGTGATTTTGATTTTTGATGTGTTGTTTCTGTTTCAGGTGAAGTACTGCTCTGAGAATAACAAGAGGCTTATTCACTTCTCTACTTGTGAAGTGTATGGGAAAATGATTGGAAGCTTTCTCCCCAAAGATAGTTCTGCTTCTGTTGATTGGAGGGAGAAGGGCGCTGTCTCCCCCCTTAAGGATCAAGGCCAATGCGGTTAGCACATTAAATTAGGGTTTAATTTTGATGCTCTATAATATTAATTCCCCTAAAAGAATTTGATTTGATGTTTTGGGTTTTGTTGTGAAGGGAGTTGTTGGGTATTCTCAACAGTTGCTGTGGTGGAAGGGATCAATAAAATTGTGAGGGGGGAGTTGATATCTCTGTCAGAGCAAGAGTTGGTGGACTGGTTCTGGTAATGCTTCTAAACTTTTTTTTTTCTAAACTAGGATTAAGGTCTAAGCTTTGTTATTATAATTTATAATGCTAGATTTGTTCAGAACTTGTTATTATAATTTATAAGGTTGATCTGTTGTTCTGAACTTCTGAATATTGTTCATTTGTTCTCTTTGTTTGGTTCTGATATGTTTTGATTTTAATTACATATAATGTTGATTTGTTCTCCAAGTTTGGGTTTGATTTGTTCTGAATTTAATTAAAATATGTTCTGATTATTGTTGCTTTGTTCTCCTTGTTTGTTTTTTATTTATTCTGATTTTAATTGAAACATGTTCTGATTATTGTTGATTTGTTATCCTTATTTGGTTCTGATTTTAATTGTGCAAATTTTGATCTGTTTTAGAGATTTATTTGTTCTTTTTCAAATTATGGATTTGGACGGCTTTGATTTGGTGTAACATGATTACCGCTTCCTTGTGAGGAGGACCAGCAGCAATTTCAATGTCGTGATACTGAAGGGCAAGGTTTGTTTTTCCCTCTCTTATCTTTCTCAGTGGTAAGATTACCGCTGGTTTTCCTTCTTTATAAGGTGAAAATCTAGTGTGTGATTAAGCTTGATTAAATTCAGCTGGAGCTTATTAATCTTTGTGATCAGTTCTGTCCAAATAGATTATTAATTTGCTTGTGTATGCTTAAACCTTGTTACTTTGTGAAAGAAGGAACAAATTAACAGCCTTAATTTGCTTCTGTTTTGCTTGCCATTTAGGTTCACTAATCCATCTTCATTAAACACAATGTAATAAGTGCCTCACTGCCTTGCATGTAATTGTTTGCAGTTCTTAATTTATCTGAGAGTTCCACTGACTCACCGATTCCAACCATCAAAACCCTAACTCTTATCCGTACCCTACAACATGGCTTCCGGTAATCACCTCTCCTACTTATTTTTCTAATCTATTTTTTCAATTTTAATAAGCTTGGATTTTTATTTTTTATTTTAGTGCATTGAAAACCCTCTCTGAACTAAGCAATGAAGCACTTTCTTGTAATTGTTGAATGTGTATGTGTGTTTTTCAGCGTGTCTGTGACGATGCTATTGTTTTGACCAGTTTTAGAGATGCGTGGAAACCCCATCAAGTTGAGTTGTGCAGCAAGGTCAGCACCATCAGCTTCTAGCCCTGCCACCTTCGAGACTGTGGCTCTCTTTGGTAAGAAGAACTTGGTAGGGGTAACTTGGTAGGGGTACCTTTCCCTGCTTGATTTGTTATGAAGACTGTTTAATATATTTCAATACTTGGTGTTGATTGTGCATCAGGTTCATCTTTTGTCCTTGCCCTAACCTATTGATGTCTGGAATCCTATATTGTACCTTTATTTATTCAAGATTTAATTAAGGGTCTTGTTAACAAGTGTTAAGGCACTTGCTAAGAATACTATAAGAACAAGTAAATGTTAATTTTTTTAATTTTGCTGTGCACTTAATGCAAACCAAAACTTTTCTATTTTCTCTCTTAACCAATGCCCATAGGAAACTCATAAGTTAAATCTTTTAAATTAATTTTTAAGGCTTTAATTGTATAGTTTGATCAAATTTTTAAGGCTTAATTACGTCAGTCCTTCTCAACAGCTCTTAAACATTCTGAATTTCTGATAATCGAGTCTTTTGTTGTTAGCAGTCTCTGCCTATTGATGTAGAGAATGAATTACACTCTATTTTGAACTTAATCTTGTAGTAATATGTTGCCAAAGTTTGTTTTATATTGGCCTTAATACATGTTACTTGTCTAACTTTTGTCCATCCATTGGTTATTAGGAGATATGTTTACTGATGGATCAGTTAAATACACAATGACTTCCATGAATGTTCCTGAACCTGTAATGTCATTATCAAGTATTTGATTTTCTTGGTATATCACTTGTAGTTTTCAAAAGCTTTGAATCACTTCTAGAAAGAGGATCCTACATTCCGTGTTGGTTTAGACCCAGAGAGTGGGCAGCTAATGTTCTATTCTATTTATCTAGATCATAAAAGTGGCAAATTTGTTGTACTTGCAATGGCATAGTTTACCTTTATCCAATTACAATAATTACAACTTTAGGAGAGATACTTAATGACAAACTGTTAGCATCAAAGATATAACTCCAAAAAATGTTTAATTGCAATTACAATTTTCAATACCCTATGGTTGGAGCATAGAAATCATGTGAACCAACCTTGCAAGAAATATAATGACCGTGACTCACTCTTGATTAACTTTCTCTCAAACAACAGCATGTTTAAATATGCATAGACCTTGCATGCAAGGCAAGATTAGGGAGTAGCCACTATTTGAAGAACTGTTTGATCATTATGAGATTCTTTAATTATTTTTCCCCAAGTTTGAACTTACTGAATATTACAAGATAAATATGCCGTTGTAGTGTGTAATTATATATTTTTTGTATTAGGCTCAATAAGTACTTTCTAAAAGATAAAAAAAAAGTAACTTATATTAATCTTTCAGCAAATTGTTTATTCATAAATTACTTTTTGAGAAGTTCTTTTTAATATAAGTGCTTGACAAAAGAGGCATTTTTGTCCATGTTAGTTTTTAAACAAATGTATCTCATTTTATATTCTTTTCTGTGTAGTTAGAAATAAAATTAAGTTGATGCATTATTAAAAATTTTAAACTTAGTCAAGAAAGTTTTGTTAAATAAAAGGTGTTATGTAAAATCTAAAATCTGTGCATACTTAACAAAACTAGAATGCTTTTGATGCTTGTTCTGTAAACTTGAGAGCATGCTCTAGGGTTTAACTATAATGGCTTAACTGGGAATATCTAATGCAGTTTATCAATTTCAATTCTTATTCCTTTCCTCTCAGTGCTATGGTTGTTTATTCAATACAAACTCTTGATCCTATTAACAGTTTACTAGTTTTCCTTCAACTCTATTAACACTTTTCTTTTTCTATCATTTGCCAATGTCTTTAAATTTAACATTTTGTTTTGATTTATGTATTCTCCAGTGGCTAGATGAAAAGGCCTATAATGAGACACTCTTGAAGCTTGCTGGGTTGTTTCAGAGGAATCTTGAGACATTCATCAATCACAAGATTGGCAAGGACAACAAACTCATTGGAGATTTTGGCAGCTGGACCAGTGTTTTAAAAATGGAGAATGCATGCTGTGTTAAAGTGGGGGTGGCTGGGATTGTGTTAAAGTGGGGGTGGCTGGGATTCAAGATTATTATTATTAAGAAATATATATATGGCTGAATTGACATACTATATATATTGCATTTCTAATAATAATTTTGATTTCATTGCTTTGGTTATAGGCATATGTAAAGTTGGAGTGTTATTACATTTCTAAATTTTTCACATGAATGGAATTCACTACTTCTCATTCTACTGTCTCTATTCCTTCTATTCTTCTCTTTAATTAGGCAGATCATATAAAATTATGTAGTAGAATAGCAATTTGTTACTCCTACTAAAGCATGGCCATTGTTTCAGCTATCGGCACGCTTAAAAAGTATAGCCGTATGTTTAACCCTATCGGCACGTTTAAAAGTGTAGCCATATCTTCCTCTATCGGCACGCTTTTAAAGAGTACTCAGCATATATTCTGGGATGTTTTAAAAGCGTGGTGATATGTGCACCTAAAAGCGTGGCGATATGTGCACTTTTCAGTACGCTTTTTAAGCGTACCTATAGGTTAAGACCTATGGCCACGCTTTTTAAGCGTGACAAGAGATGAATGCCGATAGATCCACAAAAGCGTGGCGATAGAGCAACCGGCACGCTGGCAGATGTGACCCTTTCAAAAGCGTGCCGAAAGCTCAAAAAGCATGGCGAAAAGCTATCGGCACGCTTTTAAAGCGTGGTAGAAAGCTTATTTTCTTGTAGTGTGGTAAGCTTCTGAGGAGCCATCCACGTAAAGGCTCCATTCTGTAAGGGTGCTCGGGGTGTCGGTGTACCCTGCTATGAAGTAGGCCAGGTATTGAGACTTGCTAGCTGTCCGAGCTTCATATTTGAGGTCGAATACGGATAACTCGACTGCCCATTGTAGGATTCTTCCAGCTAAGTCTGTTTTCTGTAAGATACCTTTTATGGGTTGGTTGGTCCGTACTCTAATGGTGTAAGCTTGAAAGTATGGTCGGAGTCATCGGGAAGTAAGTATAAGGGTGTAGGCGAACTTTTCTATCTTTTGATAGTTCAGTTCAACCCCTTGCAAAGCCTTACTAATGAAGTAGATAGGCTGTTGTCCATTTTTGTCTTCTCTCACTAGTGTTGAGGCTATTACCCGACTTCCTACAGCGAGGTATAGGATTAGTTCCTCGCCTTCCCTAGGTCGTGCTAAGATGGATGGTTGTCCCAGAAATATCTTGAAGTCTTGAAAAGCTTGCTCCATTTCCGGGGTCCATTCAAATCTTCTTCCTTTCCTTAGTGTTTCGTAGAAAGGAAGAGATCTCAAAGCTAATCCAGCTAGGAACCTAGATAGAGCCGCTAGTCTTCCATTGAGCTGCTAAACCTCTTTGACACAGGTCAGACTTAAGAGGTCGGGTGTTCTTGTCTGAAGTCAGCCCGGGTCCCATAGCTCGACCCGGGGTATGAACAGTGCCCCTGCTTGGGTGTCCGACCTACCCAAATTCTATTTCTTTATCTTTTTGTGTTGACAAAGCCTGGGGTTGCTAAGAAGAAAGCCTCTTAGATTTCCTTCCGAGATACTCAAGGGAAGAAGGTCTTCTCCACGTATGATGAATCTTTTCGTGACTTCAAGAATTATTATTTCAAGGTTCGAGCTGTGGAGGGAGCTCAGCCCTTCTTTTTAGATGAAAATGATGAGCCCACTTTCCCTTTATCATGGCAAAAGTATCCAGTAGTGGTTAAATATTCTTGGGAGAGCTTGAGCGAGTTAGAATAAGCATTTGTGGGTGTGTCAGAGGAGAACTAGGGAGGGCCTCCTCACCTAGATACAAAAAGATTTCTGGGAGATCCTTCCCTCCTTCGGGCTGAGCTGGGTAGTGGCCGACTTCTTTTTAGCTTTCCTTCTTTGTTTGTTTGCCGATTTATACCTTTCTTACATGTAACTTGATTTTGTTGGTTTTCTTTTCAGAAATGGTGAAGTCTACGGACCTCATGAAGGCCTTCCGTAGGGCAAAGAAGGCGACTGCTGCGCAGAATCTGACAGCGAAGACTTCTAGAGAAGGGCCTTTCCAACTGCTTCCGAAGAGGCCGACCTCGGATGCTTTTGGGCCGAGGAAAATCATTTTGACTCCTCATGTTCGGACTGTTCCTTCTGACCTAGTCCAACCAACTTCTGATGCTGCCGCTGTTTCTAGTCCTCCCCCAAAACGTCAAAAAATTGCTGTTTATTATGATCTGAATGCCAAGGATTTTGATGGTGTGGGTTTTGCTACTGAACTGATTGCACCCCATGGTAAAATTCCTTTGGATGACGTATCTATTCTCCATCACCTTGATTTTATCACAAGTAATAGTATTCGGATGGCCAATATTGGTGTGGCTTTATCGCAAATTGTTAGAGAGTCTCCCGTTCGTGCAACTAAGGCTTTTATGGAAGATGCCAAGTCTGAATTTGACAGAATCAAAGGTTTGAAGGATGAGCTTGATGTTAAGGTAATTAAGATGGAGTTAGATCTAGAGAAGGAAAAGGCCCGAGCTACCAGGCTGAGGTAGCTGCGAACTTGGTTGAGGAAACAGAGAAAATATATAAGGAGAGCTACACCTGCACATATGGCGAGCCACAGGAGATCAGGGAAAGGCTTCAGTATGCCCATGCTGATTATGCCGAGCTTCAGGGTCACATGGTGGATAGTGTGACTGATGCCTATGAGAATTTGATGGCCCAAGTCCGAGTTCTTTCCCCTGAGCTCGACCTGACTCTATTTAGCCTGGATAATGTGGTAGAGGACGGCAAGATAGTGCCTGCCCCTGATGATGAAGATGAGGGTCCTCCTCCTGCGCCGCTAGCCAAAGCTTCTGCAGCTTCAGCGTCTTCAACTCCTTCAGCCGAGGTGGCTCCCCCTGGGTCCGATCCTGATGCGGAGATACTGAATGGCCCAGACGGAGTTGTCAATGCCGTCCCTCTTGCAACCAGACCTCCCTCTCCTCAGGATGCTAGTACTAGGGAGAATTTGAATCCCTTATGACTTTTGTGTATTTGTTTTAGTCCGGCTTGTGGACTTTAGACTCGTTATTTTTTGTTACTCTTTATGTGGTCGACCTCTTTGACACTTGGTTGCTTTTCTTAGCAACTTTATTTTGCAAAAACAAAACACTTTAAACTCTGAGGCTGCTTTTCAAGTGGCCTTATGAGTCTTTAATGTTTTATTTATGATAGATGTATTTTGCCAAGCGTCCGGGGGTTTACTTTTTTTTTTTTTGCAACCCTTTGTATTTACGTATTTCCCAGTCTGACCTCCTTTGGGTGAGTTTTCTTTTCTCGCCTTTGGGGGTCTCGCCTTTGTTTTGACTTAGTGCCAGTTAATTTTGTATCGAGTCGGGCAGTCCCCGTGACTTGGTGGCTGGGCTCTTGTCTGATAACTTTTGCTTTGGGGGTTTTGCCCCCTTTAGATTTTGCCTTGCTTTCTGCTTGAGCGAGGTCGTCCTTTGGTGTCCGAGTGACTTGTCTCATGACATTTTAGTGTTCTTTATATAACCCTTTTAGTCATCGACTTCCTTGTAGCCCTGTTCCTTTGTTTGAGTGGAGCTGTTTTCTTTTGAGCCTTAAGTTGTTTCTCAACCTTTTGGCTTATTCTTTGAGATCGTGCTTTGCGCCTTTTCCTTAATGTTGCATAGAAGGGGAGAGATCTTAAGGCTGATCCAGCTAGGAACCTAGACAGAGCCGCTAATCTTCCATTGAGCTGTTTGACCTCTTTTACACAGGTCGGACTTTTCATGGGAAGTATGGCCTGACACTTATCTGGGTTTGCTTCGATTCCTCTTTAGGTGAGCATGAAGCCCAGAATTTTTCCAGCTTCTATTGCAAAGGTGCACTTTGCGGCGTTAAGTCGCATACTATGCTTTCTTATATTGTCGAGCACTTTGGTGAGGTTGGCTATCAAAGATTCATCCCTTTGTGTTTTTACCAGCATGTCGTCCACGTACACCTCCATTAGCTTTTGGATGTGGTCGGCGAAGACTTTGTTCATCAGTCTTTGATAGGTAGCCCTTGCGTTTTTAAGTCCGAAGGGCATAACTATATAGCAATAGTTTGCTTTTGGGGTTAGGAATGATGTTTTCTCATGGTCGGGTTGATACATTGGGATCTGGTTGTATCCCGAGTAAGCATCCATCAAGGAGAAGTATTGATAGCCTGACGAAGCGTCGACTAGTGTTGTCTGACCTATTAGAGCATTGTAGGCTGAGCTCACGTCAACTACGATGTAGTCTATGCTTAACGTCCTAGACCGAGTTCCTTTTCCAAAAGTTGTGTGTAGTGGGATGTACCCTAGTGGCTGAATTGGGGAGTCTCATAGCCCGAAAAGGCTATTTGGATATGCTCTGAGTTCTTTTTCTTGTAGGGCGAGCTTGTTGAAGGCGGATTTGAACAGTATATCCACAGAGCTTCCTTGGTCGACTAATGTTCGGTGGAGGTTGGCATTGGCAAGTATTATGGTAATGACCACAGGGTCATCATGCCCCGAGATGATGCCCGTGGCATCTTCTTGAGTGAAGGTAATAGTGGGGAGGTCGACCGACCTGTCACCTCCTCTAACGTGGTACACCTCTTTAAGGTGTCTTTTCCGGGATGACTTAGAGATCCCTCCTCCTGCGAATCCTCCATTTATCATGTGAACATGCCTCTCAAGGGTGTGAGGGGGACGTTCAGCTCGTCCGACCTCTTCATCCCTTCTTCTCTTCTTAGGTTCATCTGCCCTATTGGCTAAGAACCGATCTAGTCTCCCTTCTCAAGCCAATTTTTCTATCACATTCCTCAGATCGTAGCAATTGTTGGTAGAATGTCCGTAGATTCGGTGGTCTTCGCAATACTCTGTCCGACTTCCTCTTCTCTTGTGTTTAATCGGGCGAGGGGGTGGGATCTTCTCAGTGTTGTATATCTCCCGGTAAACGTCCATGGTGCACGAAATTGAGATCATCAACAATGGCTCCAAAGACTTGGAGCTCTCAAACGTGAATCACACTTTATCACAATTCCGCACAACTAACCAGCAAGTGCACTGGGTCGTCCAAGTAATAAACCTTATGCGAGTAAGGGTCGATCCCATGGAGACTGTCGGCTTGAAGCAAGCTATGGTCATCTTGTAAATCTCAGTCAGGCGGATTCACATGGTTATGGAGGATTGATAATTAAAATATAAATAAAACATAAAATAAAGATAGAGATACTTATGTAATTCATTGGTGAGAATTTCAGATAAGCGTATGAAGATGCTTTGTTCCTCCTAAATCTCTGCTTTCCCATTACCTTCTTCCAATCATTCATACTCCCTTCCATGGCAAGCTTTATGTTGGGCATCACCGTTGTCAATGGCTACTTCCCGTCCTCTCAGTGAAAATGTTCTACGCACGCTGTCACCGCACGGCTAATCATCTGTCGGTTCTCGATCATGTTGGAATAGGATCCATTGATCCTTTTGCGTCTGTCACACGCCCAACACTCACGAGTTTGAAGCTCGTCACAGCCATCCCTTCTCAGATCCTACTCAGAATACCACAGATAAGGTTTAGACGTTCCGGCTCTCAGGAATGGCTGCCAATAATTCTAGCCTATACCACGAAGGTTCCAATCTTAGATTAGAAACCCAAGAGATACGCATTCAAGCCATTGCTAGTAGAACAGAGGTGGTTGTCAGGCACATAATCATAGGTGAGAATGATGATGAGTGTCACGGATCATCACATTCACCAAGTTGAAGAATGAATGAATATCTTAGAGAAGAAGGACGCGTGAATTGAATAGAAAAACAGTAGTACTTTGCATTAATTCATGAAGAACAGCAGAGCTCCACACCTTAATCTATGGTGTGCAGAAACTCCACCATTGAAAATACAAAAGTGATAATGGTGGTCATTGGCTTCGGCCCCAGAGAGGGAGCCAGAAGAACCAAGATTTAAAAGTATCATAGTAAAAGGTCCTATTTATAGAGAACTAGTAGCCTAGGGTTTACAAGAATGAGTAAATGATGCAGAAATCCACTTTCGGGCCCACTTGTTGTGTGCTTGGGCTGAGCATTGAAGCTTCCATGTGTAGAGACTTTTCTTGGAGTTAAACGCCAGCTTTTGTGCCAGTTTGGGTGTTTAACTCCAGCTTTTATGCCAGTTCTGGCGTTTTGACGCCAGAATTTATATGCTGACTTGGAACGCCGGTTTGGGCCATCAAATCTTGAGCAAAGTATGGACTATTATATATTGATGGAAAGCCCAGGATGTCTACTTTCCAACGCAATCGAGAGCGCACCCATTGGGCTTCTGTAGCTCCAGAAAATCCACTTCGAGCGCAGGGAGGTTAGAATCCAACAGCATCTGCAGTCCTTTTTCAGCCGCTGAATCAGATTTTTGCTGAGGTCCCTCAATTTCAGCCAGAAAATACCTGAAATCACAGAAAAACACACAAACTCATAGTAAAGTCCAGAAAAGTGAATTTTAAATAAAAACTAATAAAAATGTAATAAAAACTAACTAAAATATACTAAAAACATACTAAAAACAATGCCAAAAAGCGTATAAATTATCCGCTCATCACAACACCAAACTTAAATTGTTGCTTGTCCCCAAGCAACTGAAAATCAAATAGGATAAAAATAAGAGAATATACAATAAATTCCAAAAACATCTATGAAGATCAGTATTAATTAGATGAGCGGGGCTTTTAGCTTTTTGCTTCTGAACAGTTTTGGCATCTCACTTTATCCTTTGAAGTTCAGAATGATTGGCTTCTATAGGAACTCAGAATCCAGATAGTGTTATTGATTCTCCTAGTTAAGTATGTTGATTCTTGAACACAGCTACTTTATGAGTCTTGGCCATGACCCTAAGCATTTTGTTTTCCACTATTACCACCAGATACATAAATGCCACAGACACATAACTGGGTGAACCTTTTCAGATTTTGACTCAGCTTTGCTAGAGTCCCCAATTAGAGGTGTCCAGAGCTCTTAAGCACACTCTTTTTGCTTTGCACCACGACTTTAACCGCTCAGTCTCAAGTTTTCACTTGACACCTTCACGCCACAAGCACATGGTTAGGGACATCTTGGTTTAGCCACTTAGGTCAGGATTTCATTCCTGTGGGCCCTCCTATCCACTGATGCTCAAAGCCTTGGATCCTTTTTATTTTACCCTTGCCTTTTAGTTTAAAGGGCTATTGGCTTTTTCTGCTTGCTTTTTCTCTCTCTTTTTTTTGTATTCACTACTTTTTCTTGCTTCAAGAACCAATTTGATGATTTTTCAGATTATCAAATAACATTTCTCCTTTTTCCATCATTCTTTCAAGAGCCAACAATTTTAACATTCATGAATCAACAATATAAAAAATATGCACTGTTCAAGCATTCATTCAGAAAGACAAAAGTATTGCCACCACATCAAAATAATTAGTCTGTTATAAAATTCGAAATTCATGCATCTCTTTTTTTTTTATTAAAAATATTTTTCATTTAAGAAAGGTGATGGATTCATTTTCATTGCTTTAAGGCATAGACACTTAGACACTAGTGATCATGTAATAAAGACACAAACATAACTAAGCATAAAAAATTAGAAAAACAGAAAATAAAGAATAAGGAGATTAAAAAACGGGTCCACCTTAGTAATGGCGGCTTGTTCTTCCTCTTGAAGATCTAATGGAGTGCTTCAGGTCCTCAATGTCTCTTCCTTGCCTTTGTTGCTCCTCTCTCATGACTCTTTGGTCTTCTCTAATTTCATTAAGGAGGATAGAATGTTCTTGGTGCTCCACCCTTAGTTGTCCCATGTTGGAACTTAATTCTCCTAGGGAGGTGTTGATTTGCTCCCAATATTTTTGTGGAGGAAAATGCATCCCTTGAGGCATCTCAGGGATTTCATGATGAGGAATTTCCTCATGGCCATGAGTGGGATCTCTTGTTTGCTCCATCCTTTTCTTAGTGATGGGATTATCCTCATCAATGAGGATGTCTTCCTCTATGTCAATTCCAACTGAATTGCAGAGGTGACAAATGAGATGAGGGAAGGCTAACCTTGTCAAGGTAGAGGACTTGTTCGCCACCTTGTAGAGTTCTTGGGATATAACTTCATGAACTTCTACTTCCTCCCTAATCATGATGCTATGGATCATGATAGCTCGGTCTATAGTAACTTCAGACCGGTTGCTAGTGGGAACGATTGAGCATTGGATGAACTCCAACCATCCCCTAGCCACAGGCTTGAGGTCATGCATTCTTAGTTGAACCGGCTTCCCTCTTGAATCTCTTTTCCATTGAGCGCCCTCTTCACAGATGTCTATGAGGACTTGGTCCAACCTTTGATCAAAGTTGACCCTTCTAGTGTAGGGGTGTGCATCTCCTTGCATCATGGGCAAGTTGAATGCCACCCTTACATTCTCCGGACTAAAATCTAAGCATTTCCCCCGAACCATTGTAAGCCAATTCTTTGGGTCCGGGTTCACACTTTGATCATGGTTCTTGGTGATCCATGCATTGGCATAGAACTCTTGAACCATTAAGATTCTGACTTGTCGAATGGGGTTAGTGAGAACTTCCCAACCTCTTCTTCGAATCTTATGTCAGATCTCCGGATATTCACCATTTTTGAGTTTGAAAGGGACCTCGGGGATCACCTTCTTCTTGGCCACAACTTTATAGAAGTGGTTTTGATGCACCCTTGAGAGGAATCTCTACATCTCCCATGACTCGGCGGTGGAAGCTTTTGCCTTTCCTTTCCTCTTTCTAGAGGTTTCTCCGGCCTTAGGTGCCATAAATGGTTATGGAAAAACAAAAAGCAATGCTTTTACCACACCAAACTTAGAAGGTTTGCTCGTCCTCGAGCAAAAGAAGAAAGAAGAGAGTAGAAGAAGAAGAAGTAGAGGAGATAGAGGGGGCTTAGTGTTTCGGCCAAGGGGGTGAAGATGGGTTTATATAGGAGTGGAGAGGGGGGTCGGTGGGGATCCTGTGGGGTCCATAGATCTTGAGGTGTCAAGGATTTCTCATCCCTGCACCAAGTGGCATGTAAAAATGCTCCTTTTTGCCAATCCTGGCGTTAAACGCCAGGCTGCTGCCCATTTCTGGCGTTTAACGCCAGCTTCTTGCCCATTCCTGGCGTTAAATACCAGTCTGGTGCCCATTTCTGGCGTTAAACGCCCAGAATGGTGCCAGACTTGGCGTTTAACGCCCATTCTGCTACCCTCACTAGCGTTTAAACGCCAGCAAGTTTCTCTTCCAGGGTGTGCTGTTTTTCATTCTGTTTTTCATTCTATTTTTGCTTTTTTCAATTATTTTTGTGACTTCACATGATCATCAACCTACAGAAAACATAAAATAATGAAAGAAAATAGAAATTTAACATAGATAATTAAAGATTGGGTTGCCTCCCAACAAGCGCTTCTTTAATGTCAATAGCTTGACAGTGGGCTCTCATGGAGCCTCATAGATGTTCAGAGCAATGTTGGAACCTCCCAACACCAAACTTAGAGTTTGAATGTGGGGGTTCAACACCAAACTTAGAGTTTGGTTGTGGCCTCCCAACACCAAACCTAGAGTTTGACTGTGGGGGCTCTGTTTGTCTCTGTATTGAGAGAAGCTCTTCATGCTTCCTCTCTATGGTTACAGAGGGATATCCTTGAGCTTTAAACACAAGGGAGTCTTCATTCACTTGAATGATCAATTCTCCTCTGTTAACATCAATCACAGCTTTTGCTGTGGCTAGGAAGGGTCTGCCAAGGATGATGGATTCATCCACACACTTCCCAATCTCTAGGATTATGAAATCAGCAGGGATGTAGTGGTCTTCAACCTTTACCAAGACATCCTCTACAAGTCCATAAGCTTGTTTCTTTGAATTGTCTGCCATCTCTAGTGAGATTCTTGCAGCTTGTACCTCAATGATCCCTAGCTTCTCCATTATAGAGAGAGGCATGAGGTTTATGCTTGACCCTAGGTCACACAGAGCCTTCTCAAAGGTCATGGTGCCTATGGTACAAGGTATTGAGAACTTTCCAGGATCCTGTCTCTTCAGAGGTAATCTTTGCCTAGTCAAGTCATCCAGTTCTTTGGTGAGCAAGGGGGGTTCATCCTCCCAAGTCTCATTACCAAATAACTTGGCATTTAGTTTCATGATTGCTCCAAGGTACTTAGTAACTTGATCTTCAGTATCATCTTCATCCTCTTCAGAGGAAGAATACTCATCAAAGCTCATGAATGGTAGAAGTAAATTCAATGGAATCTCTACAGTCTCAGTGTGAGCCTCAGATTCCCATGGTTCCTCAGGAGGGAACTCCTTGGAGGCCAGTGGACGTCCAGTGAGATCTTCCTCAGTGGAGATCACTAGGAATTGCTTGGAAGAGTACTAGGAGGGAGTTCAGTAACTTTCTTACTCAACTGACCTACTTGTGCCTCTAAATTTCTAATGGAGGACCTCATTTCAGTCATGAAACTTTGAGTGGTTTTAATTAGATCAGAGACTATGGTTGCTAAGTCAGAGTGACTCTGCTTAGAATTCTCTGTCTGTTGCTGAGAAGATGATGGAAAGGGCTTGCTATTGATAAACCTATTTCTTCCACCATTATTGTTGTTGAAGCCTTGTTGCGGCCTCTGTTGATCCTTCCATGAGAGGTTTGAATGATTTCTCCATGAAGGATTATAGGTGTTTCCATAGGGTTCTCCCATGTAATTCAACTCTTCCATTGCTGGGTTCTCAGGGTCATAAGCTTCTTCTTCAGATGAAGCTTCTTTGGTACTGCCTGTTGCTGCTTGCATTCCAGACAGACTTTGTGAAATCATATCGACTTGCTGAGTCAATATTTTATTCTGAGCCAGTATGGCATTTAGAGTATCAATCTCAAGAACTCCTTTCTTCTGATTTGTCCCATTATTTACAGGGTTCCTTTTAAAAGTGTACATGAATTGGTTATTTGCAACCATCTCAATGAGTTCCTGAGCTTCTGCAGGCGTCTTCTTCAGATGAAGAGATCCTCCAGCAGAGCTGTCCAATGACATCTTGGACAGTTCAGACAAACCATCAAAGAAGATACCTATGATGCTCCATTCAGAAATCATGTCAGAAGGACACCTTCTGATCAATTGCTTGTATCTTTCCCAAGCTTCATAGAGGGATTCACCTTCCTTTTGTCTGAGGGTTTGGACTTCCACTCTAAGCTTGCTCAATTTTTGTGGTGAAAAGAACTTTGCCAAGAAGGCATTGATTAGCTTTTCCCAAGAGTTCAGGCTTTCTTTAGGTTGTGAATCCATGATGCCAGGGCATTTTAGCCAGTTTTACTAACCTTTTCTTTACTATTTTTAGGGTAGTATCATGCATTTCCTTAGGAAATAAGCTAGTTTTGGGTAGATATTCACTTACATCTTGATTCAAGCATACATTGTGCATTTTACATGATTTCATGACGATTTTGCATGAATTTAAGGACAAATTGGACGTTGCATTTCCCATGACTTGGACTAGAACTTTGATGCACTTTATTGCTTAATTTCAGGACAAAGGAAGCAAAGAAGAACCACATTAGTGGCTACGTTAGTTGCACTAATGTTAACACTAACGTGGAATGGGAGTAACTTGCAATGTTAATGAGAAAAGTGATTGCCAATAACGCTCTCGAAGCCATCATTGCCCACGTTAAGAAATAGAGCCAACGTTAGTGACACTTAACATTATCACTAACGTTGAACCAAGATCATGAGTGGCCACGTTAGAGTCCACGTTAACCTAGTTAACGTGGCCACTAACGTT
Source organism: Arachis ipaensis (assembly GCF_059453495.1). NCBI lineage: Eukaryota > Viridiplantae > Streptophyta > Magnoliopsida > Fabales > Fabaceae > Arachis > Arachis ipaensis. The sequence continues at coordinate 102,874,622 of NC_142442.1, read as the reverse complement.
AAGAAGGAAGGGGGGAGCCAACGTTAGTGACACTCAACATTGTCACTAACGTTGGCCAAAGCACATTAAGCCACGTTAACTCCCACGTTAACCTAGTTAACGTGGAAGCTAACGTGAAGGAACAAAGTGGTCGACAACGTTAGTGACACCCAACATTGTCATTAACGTTGGAAGAACACAAGCCCCCAATGAGCCACGTTGACTCCCACGTTAACCTAGTTAACGTTGAAGCTAACGTGAAGAAAGAAGGTGATCGCCAACGTTAGTGACACCCAACATTGTCACTAACGTTGGAAGGAGCCACACATGCCACCATGACCCACGTTAACTCCCACGTTAACTTAGTTAACGTGGAAGCTAACGTGGATAAGGAAAATATGAGCCAACGTTAGTGACACTCAACTTTGTCACTAACGTTGGAGATGGCTAGCAAAGCCACATTAGAAGCCACGTTAACCTAGTTAACGTAGACTCTAACGTGGAAAATAGGGGCAATTTGGAACGTTAGTGACAATGGTAAGTGTCACTAACGTTCTCGAAGGATGGCAAGCCTACGTTAACTAAGTTAACGTGGGCTCTAACGTAGGGAAGGGGGAGGCTTCTCAATGTTATTGGGAAAGTTGAGTCCCAATAACGTGTGCGAAGGACATAGTGGAAACGTTAGTGGCAACGTTTGTGTCACTAACGTTGAGGTTAACGTGGCCTTTAACTTTGGTGAGGAACGTTAGTAAAAAAGGTGATTGTCACTAACGTTCTCGAACCCATATTTTTATGAACGTTAACACCACTAACTTCCTGAGCCAAAGCCCCTGCCCACTTCATACTTTCTCTCTGCAAGTAAAAGCTAAGCCCAATGAAGAAGAGAACTGCTTCCAACTCAGGATCCAAAGGCCCAAGACTTGAAGAATCAACTAGAAGAACAGAAGAGTAGTATATATAGGAGTATCTTTGAAATATTTTAGGGAGTTGGAAATTATAGGGAGACTCTTAGCATAGAACTACTCTCTGTATTTACTTTCTCTGCACTTCTATGTTTTCATGATGTATTCTCCATCTTTGTTTTCATTTTCCAGAGCTATGAACAACTAAACCCCTGTCATTGGGTTAGGGAGCTCTGTTGTAATTTGATGGATCAATACTAGTTTTCATTATTCTTCTTCTATCATTTCTCTTGATTTTACTTGAAAGCTTTCGATCTTCATCCAATTGAGTAGTTATCTTGAAAAAGAAGCTATTTATACTTGGATCTCTTCTGAACCTTGAAAGAGGAATGAAGAGATCAAGCTAGAAATGCTTTCTCATGCTGGACCGAATTGGGTTTGGATGGATATGTGACTATAATCCTCTCAACACTTGGTTTGGGAAATGCATGTGGTATAATCAGTGACCATACTTCATCTCTTCTCATGAGCAATTGACCAAGGAATTGGCTATTGATCAAGATTTGAGAGATTGAATTACAAGAAATTGTAATTCAATCACTTAAGATTGCCAAGGAGATCAATGAGTGCATTGATTGAGGAAGAGATAAAAATGAAATTGATCCAGAGAATGCAACATCTCCTAAGCCCAATGAACTCCCCATTTCTGATCCTACCCGTTCTCTTTAATTTCTATTATTTACTTTAATGAGCAATTCCTCCATTCCCATTTACAATTCTGCAATTTACCTTCCGTCATTTACTTTCAGATCTATAATTCTAGCATTTACTTTCCTGTCAATTACCTTCCCGCCATTTTATTTTCTGCAATTCTCAACTCAAATTCTGGATTCGCTCAACTAGAACAATCCTCTAATTAAAGTTGCTTGATCAATCAATACTTGTGGGATTCGACCTCACTCTATTGTGAGTTTTTACTTGACGACAAATTCGGTACACTTGCCGAAGGGAATTTGTTGTGAGACAAGTTTTCCGTGCATCAAGTTTATGGCGCCGTTGCCGGGGATTGATTGTGCATCAACAATGATTAGATTGGAGGATAACTAGATTGAGCATTTTATTTTTGTTTGATTTAAATTTCTGTTTGAGTCATTTACTTTCTGTTTTAGATAACTTCTTCCCTTCCCCCTTACTTTTTCTTTGTTATTTACTATTCATCTCACTAACCCACTAACTGTTTGATATATTGCATCACTCACACTAACAGTAATTCTGACAGATATACTTTCTGCACCTATTCTCTTTGCTTGTACTTGTTGGTTATATGACAGGGAGAAGAAGCGGGGCTTCAACTTCCTTTTATTATGAACCTGAGAGAACCTTCCTTAGACTAAAGAGGGAGGCAAGAGAAAAACGTGTAGTTGGTGGTGAAGAAGAGGAGGAACACTTTGAGGAATACTTTGAACCAAACATGGAAGAAAACATAGAAAACCATCATGAAGAAGAGGCTCACAACCATGGCAGAGGAGGTGGAGCAAATCATGCTGGGAACGATAGAAGAGTTTTAGGCTATTACATCAATCCAAACCCAGGGAACTGTGGAAGTAGCATTCAAAAGCCAACCATCCATGCCAACAATTTTGAACTGAAGCCACAGCTCATCACCCTTGTTCAGAACAACTGTTCGTTCGGAGGGAGTGTCCAAGAGGACCCCAATCAACATCTAACCACCTTCCTGAGAATATGTGACACAGTGAAGTCTAATGGTGTTCATCCTGACGCTTATAGACTGCTCTTATTTCCATTCTCACTCAGGGGTAAGGCAGCTAAGTGGCTGGAGTCTTTCCCAAGGGAGAGCTTGACAACATGGGAAGACGTGGTGAACAAATTCTTAGCAAGATTTTACCCTCCTCAACGAATCAATAGGCTGAGAGCTGAGGTCCAAACTTTTAGGCAACAAGATGGTGAGACTCTATATGAAGCATGGGAGAGGTTTAAAGACTTAACAAGGAGGTGCCCGCCAGATATGTTCAACGAATGGGTGCAGCTGCACATTTTCTATGAAGGGCTCTCTTATGAGTCAAAGAAGGCCGTAGACCATTCATCCGGAGGATCTTTGAACAAGAAGAAGACTATTGAGGAAGCCATAGAAGTCATTGAAATAGTAGCAGAGAACGACTACTTCTATGCTTCCGAAAGAGGGAACACAAGAGGAGTAATGGAGTTAAACAATGTAGTTGCTCTGCTGGCCCAAAACAAGCTCATTACCCAGCAGCTGGCTGACCTCACCAAGAAGATGGAGAGGAACCAAGTAGCAGTAGTCTCCACTTCATCAACAACCCAAGAAGGAGTGAACGAAGAAGCAGAGGGTAGTGATGTGTATTTTTGGAAAACGAATTCAAAACACACAAATCTAACCGGCAAGTGTACCGGGTCGCATCAAGTAATAAAACTCACGGGAGTGAGGTCGATCCCACAAGGATTGAAGGATTGAGCAACTTTAGTTTAGTAGTTGAATTAGTCAAGCAAACAAGTGTTGATTGTGTGAAATTGTGTTGACAGGAATTAAATTGCATAGAATGTAAAGGGGAGTGGGTGATTTGCAGGAAATTAAAGGGAACAAAAAGAAAAAGAGCTGAATCTTAAAGTGCAAGTAATGTAAATTGCAGAAACTTAAAGTGCAAGAAATATAAATGACTTGAAAAATAAAAGGGGAATGGGAATTGGATCTGTAGGAATTAAACAGGGAAAAGTAAAACTTAACAGAATGAAGAGTAATTGATGTAATTAGTTGAACCGGATCTCAAAACTAAAAGGAAAATAAACTTGCTGTAGTAATTAAACAAGGAAATTAAAATGGAAACCAATAGATCTCAGGACCCAAGAGACTAGATAACTACATCTAGATCTCAATGCCTTCTTAGATCCAAATTTAGAGAGCAATTGCCAAATTAAAGAAGAGAGCAATGTAGAAATGTAAATTCAAGTTCAATTTTCCAGAAGCTGCAGTAAGAAAAACAGAGAGATCTCAAGGTGAGATTGAGACAGAATTTCCTCAATTCTTCAACACCCAAGACTCAAGACAAGTGTAGATGAAATTGAAAAATAAGAAAACTAAGAGGAAGAGAATTCAATTCTCCTTCTCCAAGACTCAGAATCTCCAAAACAGCTCAAAACCCAAAAGATCTCTACTGTGAATACTATGAAAATTCTTAAAGAAAACTCTAAAAAGAAAAGCTCCTAAAACTTCAAATCCTAAGCTATTTATTCACTTTCTTCCAATGATCATTAAGCCTTGAATTGGGCCTTTAGTCTTGATGGAATTGGGTTGATAGTAACCTCCATTGATTGCTCTTGGTGTTGGGAAGAAATCCATTTGTGAACCGGGCCCTGAACCATTCACGTTTGAGTCAACGTTTGAGGCAAACGTTGACTCAAACGTCCCTTGTGTGAGGCATTATGCAGATGCCCTTCTTGCTGTCATCCACGTTTGAGCCAACGTTTGAGGTCAAACGTGAGCTCAAACTTGGTTCTTCCCAGGCCCCCTTTTTGGCCAACGTTTGGCCCAACATTTGAGGCAAACGTTGGCGCAAACGTGGCTCATCTAACCCATCAATCAAGGGTGCTCTTCCATGCTCTTTCTTGCCAAAATGTAGCCAACGTTTGACCTCACGTTTGAGGCAAACGTTGGCTGAAACGTTGCTGTGCCCAAGAGAGCTATTTCTCTTCTTTTTGGCACCAACGTTTGACCTCACGTTTGAGGCAAACGTTGGCGCAAACGTTGGCTCCTTCCCCTATTTCTTCTTCAGCCAACGTTTGCCTCAACGTTTGAGGCAAACGTTGGCGCAAATGTTGGCGACAACCAGGGGTGTTCTTCAGCTGCTTCTCACGTTTGAGTTAACGTTTGAGGCAAACGTTAGCTCAAACGTTGATCCCTCTTTTCAAGCCTATTCTTGCGACCTTCTTCCAAGCTTTATTCCACCTATCATCAATCAACAATTGTATCAAAGCTATGCCATAATCATGAGAGTTGTTCTTCTTCTTGTCATATGAGCAATTATGGAACAAAAACTCATGAAAATGCATCAATTTATCTATGGTTGATTGAATCAAAAGAAACATGAAATTCAACCCAATTTGCTTACTTATGGCTTAAGAAAGTGCATAAAACTAAATGAAAACAAAGGAAAAAAAACTAGTGAAACTAGGCTATGATGACTTGTCATCACAACACCAAACTTAAAGCTTGCTTGTCCCCAAGCAAGAAAAGAATTATGCTCAAAGGTTTTTTCAATTAGAATGGATTTGAAGAATTAAATGTTCTGTCTGGTGAGTGAAGTGATTAAGTGACAGTGGGGTGAACTCCAAATTATATGCTCATGCAAGGGCTTCAGTGCTTTCTATTCCCTACATCTTGGGAGTCTTAGGTCTTAGAACTTTCATCCAAATAATATCATAGAGATCTCTCTATAGGTAATCACCTTGAAGCAGCTTATAGTTTCTGTGCTTTGGCTTTGACTTTAAGTGTCATGTCTCAAAGCGGCTCTTTAGATAAGCTTTCAATCAATACTCCTAAACCAGTTGGTTTTAAGGTATTAGGTGTTGAAGCACCCCTTAGGATTTACTTGCTCAAGCCTCTCTCTTTGACACAGTTCGACCACAAGCATTTACTAGGATAATAACTCTTTGAGTTCTTGTTTCTTTCTTCTTTTTTGCCTAGTAATTGATGCTCAGAGCCTTGGGCCATGTTCTTTTTGTTTTTGTATTTTCTTTATTTTCTTTTGTTTTGTTTGCTGCTTCTTGGATCAATAAATGTTTGAGATTCTCTACAACACTTCTTTGAACTCTATGTCCCGCCTATGAGCTCCCATGCAAGTTTTCATAAGCATGCAACCTCAATACATAATCATACAACTAGAACCACCACTTTTCCTAATCTTTTGCTTGCCTCAAAATTGTTTAATTCCTCAATCCTTCTTTGCAAAGAACTTTCATGTGATGCATTTTTGAAATATTGAGTGCAAACAAGTTTGGAGAGTATGGTGTTGTAAATGATCAAGCATCTTGATTATTGAATTGCAGAAAAACTATACTAGACAGAAGGACAGATATGGGTATAATATCACTTTCAATCACAGCAATTTTGAATAAAAGACAGTCACTTAACAATACAACCTGTTGGGGTTCACTTGCTTCACTCCTTCTCAGCGCCATTGTTGATCTGTGTATCCCTCTTTGTCTCTTTGGCTGATGGTGCTTAATCCTTTCTTAGATTCAAGTGACTGCCTACAATAAACTTTGAAAGTTGCTTGTTCCCCAAGCACTCTAAAATGGTTAGCATGCATGTATGTTTGCGGGCTCTTGAACTTAGATTGGTGTGTGAACACCAAACTTAGTTCCTTGCCTTATATAGCAATTTGTTCATATGCAGAAAACCACATGTGCTCTCAGTAAGAAAACACACTATAAACTAGAAAAGCAAGCTATGATCTAGAGAACAGACTTCGAACTAAAAACTAAACAATTGTTAAGTAGCTTCTCTGGTGTTTGGAGCTGGCACTGATTATGCAGAAGGTAAAAATGTATTTTTAAATTAGATTTTTGGTGGATCACCAAACTTAAAATCCTTCACTCTCCTTTAAATTGTTTTGGTGTGTGACACCAAACTTAGCTCCTTGCACTGCAGGTGAATCCACTTAATCTTTTTATTGAACTAGCATTGAAAGAAAAGGACTACCTCAGGTTGGGTTGCCCCCCAACAAGCGCTCGTTTATTGTCACTAGCTTGACATTGATCCTCTTAGGGTGGTTGATGGTTAAAATGTCGCAGCTTATCCCCCCGCACTGTGAGCCTTCTTTGTGTGCCTTGGTGCTCAATTTCAACGTGCTCAAGAGAGAGTACTTGGTTAGCAGTGTAGTGATATTTTGCTCCCAGCTGTTGATATACTAATTGCACCTTGTCACCTTCGGAGAATCCTTCAGTTGGGGTTCTTTTATTCCTCCACCCTTTGTTAGCCTTCTTCTTATTTTTCTTCCTTTTTCTTGTTAACCTTTCTTCCTTGACAGTAGCCTTAGTTGTGGCACTTTTCTTCTTATTTATCTTCCAAGTTTCTTTTTGAGTACCTTCTTTTCCTTGCATATGTTCATTCTTCTACTTTACTGGATTGTTGATTGCTTGCCTTGGGAAACAGTCATTGATTACTTGGCTTCTTTCTTCAGACTTTTGTTGTTCTGGAAACACTTTCAGAGTAATGCTTTCCTCATGCATCCTGAGAGTTAGTTCTCCTTGCTCTACATCTATGATGGCTCTGGCGATAGCTAAAAATGGCCTTCCCAAGATGATCGAATTGTTTCCTTCTTCTTCTGTTTCCAAGATTACAAAATCCGCAGGATAAATGAACTTGTCAACCTTAACTAAAAGGTTTTCGATCGCTCCTTTGGGATGTACTACTGACTGGTCTACCAGTTCCAATAACATCTGTATTGGTTTCACCTTCTCTATGCCAAGCTTTTTCACTTAAGAGGATGGAATCAGATTTATGCTTGCTCCTAAATCGCACATCCCCTTGTTGATAAATAGACTTCCAATGGTGCAAGGTAGGAAAAAACTTCCTGGATCTTCCAACTTGGGAGGGAGTCCTTTTCTGATGAGTGCACTGCATTCTTCAGTGAGAAGTACAGTCTCCTTCTCTAGCCAGCTTCTTTTCTTGTTAATGAGTTCCTTCAAGAACTTGCCATATAAGGGCATTTGTTCCAATGCCTCAGTCAGGGGAATGTTTCTTTCCAACTTCTTGAAAGTCTCTAGGAATTTGCAGAAGTGTTGATCTTTGGGTTCTTTGTTGAGCCTCTGTGGATATGGCAGCGGAGGAATGAAGGCTTTCTCCTTTTTCTGTGCTTCTTCCTCTCTCTCATGTATATTAATAGGCTGGTCTTCTTTTCTTTTGGGGTTCTTTGTGTTCTTGTTTGGCACCATATTTTGATCATTGGCTTCCTCCGTATCTGTTGGCTTTTTGCTGCTCTCCACTTGTTTCCTTGTAGTGTCATTGTTGATCATCAATGTTCTCCCACTTCTTAACTGTATTGCCTTGCACTCTTCCTAAGAATTTGAAATTGTGTCACTTAGTAGTGAACTTGATGGTCTCTCTGTTGCAAAGTGTTTAAAGAGCTGGCCTATTTGTCTTTCCATGTTCTTGATAGAAGCTTGTTGATTCTTGCCCGTCATTTCTTGGTGTTTCCACATTTTATCTATCAAGGTTTCCAGGTTAGTGATTCTTTGAGATTCTGGTGATACTTGTGGTTGGTTGTGAGATGTGGGTGGTGGATGATAGGTGTTTTGGTTGATGGGTTGGTTATGGGTTGGATAATGGTTAGAGTTGGGGTAAGTGCTTTGCGGTTTTCTGAATGAATTTTGGTTGTTTTGCTGGTTGTTCCTTGGGTTATTTTGGGTTGTGTTTCTTTGCCATGGCTGTTGGTTATGGTTATGATTATCTCCCCATCTAAGGTTGGGGTGATTCTTCCAGGAAGGATTGTAGGTATCACCATAAACTTCATTCTGTCCAGAGTTTTGGTTATGCATGTACTGCACTTGCTCCTGTTGTTGCTCTTCTTGGCTTTCTTCATTCTGCACCCATACAGTTGATGAGTGGCTTGTGTTCACAGCTGCTACTTGAAGGCTATCAATCCTTTTGGCCATTTTTTCAAACTGTTGTTGAATTTATTGTTGCATCATCTTATTTTGAGCCAAAATGGAGTCTACTCCTTCCAGTTCTAGTACCCCCTTTCTCTGTGATGGTTGGCGGGTTCTTTGATGAGCAAAGAAATATTGATTGTTGGCCACCATGTCCACAAGATTCTGGGCTTCATCAGCAGTTTCCATCAGTTGTAATGAACCTCCAGCAGAGTGGTCTAATGCCTCTTGAGATTTCAATGTTAGGCCTTCATAGAAATTCTGCAGCACATCCCATTCATTGAACATCTCCGGAGGACACTTTTTGATTAATGCTTTGTATCTCTCCCATGTTTCATACAAGGATTCGGCATCTAATTGTGTGAATGTCTGCACCTCAGTTTTCAGCCTGATGATCCTTTGGGGTGGATAGAATTTGGCTAGAAATTTAGTCACTAAATCATCCCAACTAGTGATATTTCCTTGGGGAAAAGTTTCAAGCCATTGTGCAGCCTTGTCCCTTAATGAGAACGAAAACAGCAGAAGCTTGTAAGTTTCAGGATTCACGCCATTGGATTTGACAGTGTCACAAATCCTTAAGAAGGTAGATAAATGCTGGTTGGGATCTTCCAATGGGCTGCCTCCATAGGAACAATTGTTCTGGACAAGTGTAATGAGTTGTGGTTTTAGCTCAAAATTGTTTGCATTGACATTGGGGGTTAAGATGCTGCTTCCACAGTGTCTGGGATTTGCAAAAGTGTAGGAGGCCAACACTCTCCTCTGTGGTGGATTGAGATTAGATGGATCTCCTTCCATCTCATGATATTCTTCCTCAGATTCTTCCTCTCCAACAATACCTTTCCCTCTTTCAGCTCTTCTTAATCTCCTGAGAGTCCTCTGGTCAGCTTCGGATAAGATAGGAGTACCTCTCCCTGTACCTGACATACAAACAAAACAAGAGAAACACACAACCAGTGATACTTCAATCTATTGCTAGAATGAAGTTTTAGTTAGCTTAAGCAAAAATTTAAACAGTTAGTAGGTTAGTCAAAATTAAAGAAAAAGTGCTTGATCTAAACTACCACCTCACTTAATCATTGTCAATCTATTCAATCCCCAGCAACGGTGCCAAAAACTTGATGTGTATTTTTGGAAAACGAATTCCAAACACACAAATCTAACCGGCAAGTGTACCGGGTTGCATCAAGTAATAAAACTCACGGGAGTGAGGTCGATCTCACAAGGATTGAAGGATTGAGCAACTTTAGTTTAGTAGTTGAATTAGTCAAGCAAACAAGTGTTGATTGTGTGAAATTGTGTTGACAGGAATTAAATTGCATAGAATGTAAAGGGGAGTGGGTGATTTGCAGGAAATTAAAGGGAACAAAAAGAAAAAGAGCTGAATCTTAAAGTGCATGTAATGTAAATTGCAGAAACTTAAAGTGCAAGAAATATAAATGACTTGAAAAATAAAAGGGGAATGGGAATTGGATCTGCAGGAATTAAACAGGGAAAAGCAAAACTTAACAGAATGAAGAGTAATTGATGTAATTAGTTGAACCGGATCTCAAAACTAAAAGGAAAATAAACTTGGTGTAGTAATTAAACAAGGAAATTAAAATGGAAACCAATAGATCTCAGGACCCAAGAGACTAGATAACTACGTCTAGATCTCAATGCCTTCTTAGATCCAAATTTAGAGAGCGATTGCCAAATTAAAGAAGAGAGCAATGTAGAAATGTAAATTCAAGTTCAATTTTCCAGAAGCTGCAGTAAGAAAAACAGAGAGATCTCAAGGTGAGATTTAGACAGAATTTCCTCAATTCTTCAACACCCAAGACTCAAGACAAGTGTAGATGAAATTGAAAAATAAGAAAACTAAGGAAGAGAATTCAATTCTCCTTCCCCAAGACTCAGAATCTCCAAACAGCTCAAAACCCAAAAGCTCTCTACTGTGAATACTATGAAAATTCTTAAAGAAAACTCTAAAAAGAAAAGCTCCTAAAACTTCAAATCCTATGCTATTTATACACTTTCTTCCAATGATCATTAAGCCTTGAATTGGGCCTTTAGTCTTGATGGAATTGGGTTGATAGTAGCCTCCATTGATTGCTCTTGGTGTTGGGAAGAAATCCATTTGTGAACCGGGCCCTGAACCATTCACGTTTGAGTCAACGTTTGAGGCAAACGTTGACTCAAACGTCCCTTGTGTGAGGCATTATGCAGATGCCCTTCTTGCTGTCATCCACGTTTGAGCCAACGTTTGAGGTCAAACGTGAGCTCAAACGTAGTTCTTCCCAGGCCCCCTTTTTGGCCAACGTTTAGCCCAACATTTGAGGCAAACGTTGGCGCAAACGTGGCTCATCTAACCCATCAATCAAGGGTTCTCTTCCATGCTCTTTCTTGCCAAAATGTAGCCAACGTTTGACCTCACGTTTGAGGTAAACGTTGGCTGAAACGTTGCTGTGCCCAGGAGAGCTATTTCTCTTCTTTTTGGCACCAACGTTTGACCTCACGTTTGAGGCAAACGTTGGCGCAAACGTTGGCTCCTTCCCCTGTTTCTTCTTCAGCCAACGTTTGCCTCAACGTTTGAGGCAAACGTTGGCGCAAATGTTGGCGACATCCAGGGGTGTTCTTCAGCTGCTTCTCACGTTTGAGTTAACGTTTGAGGGAAACGTTAGCTCAAACGTTGATCCCTCTTTTCAAGCCTATTCTTGCGACCTTCTTCCAAGCTTTATTCCACCTATCATCAATCAACAATTGTATCAAAGCTATGCCATAATCATGAGAGTTGTTCTTCTTCTTGTCATATGAGCAATTATGGCACAAAAACTCATGAAAATGCATCAATTTATCCATGGTTGATTGAATCAAAGGAAACATGAAATTCAACCCAATTGGCTTACTTATGGCTTAAGAAAGTGCATAAAACTAAATGAAAACAAAGGAAAAAGACTAGTAAAACTAGGCTAAGGTGACTTGTCATCAGGTAGTCAAGAGCAAGCCAACTACATTGGGAATTCACCTAGGCAAAACCATGATCCATACTCCAAGACCTACAACCCTGGATGGAGGAATCACCCAAACCTTGGGTGGGGAAATCAACAAGACCAAAGCCTTGATCAAAGACGCCCAAATCCAAACAATGCAGCCACCCAACACTTCACATCTAGACCATATCAACACCCCCAAAACAACACCTCCCCACATTCATATCAAGGCCAGAATAACCCTACTCAGCCTGACCTGTCATCATTTGATGAAAGAATCTCAAGGATTGAGAATCTACTTGAAGGCCTAAGCAAGGAGATTCAAGACAACAAGGTCTTCAAGGAGGAAGTGTGAGCCAGTTTCAAGATCCAGGGAGACACAATCAAGAGGTTGGAATCTCAAGTAGGATATCTCTCTGAGCAAATTTCCAAACCCACAGATGGATTCCCAAGTGACACAGAGAAGAATTCGAGAGGTGAAACAAAGAAGGTAAGATGTGAAGATTACAAGATGGTCACTATAAGTGATAAGGAGACTGAGGACAAGCCAAGCAAGCTGTCAGAACAACCTGAAGATACCTCAGTAGAGGAGGTGAAAAAAGATTACCAAGAACCAGAAATCTCAAAACAGGAGTTGCTGAGACTCTATGCACCTTTTCCCCAACTGCTCAAGGGAGCTGTGGAGAGGAGAATATACTCAAGATTTCTTGACTTATTTGCATCTCTACATGAAGGAGTTGCTTCCCAGGAAAAGCTCACTCAAGGGAGGCCAAACTATAGTGATAAACAAGGAGTGCAGTGCCCTCATTCAACTGCAGTTGCCTACAAAAAGAAAAGATCCAGGGAGTTTTCATGTCCCCTGTGCCATAGGAGAAACAATGTTTGATAGAGCACTCTGCGATTTGGGAGCAAGCATCAACTTAATGCCTCTATCCCTGGTGAAGAGGCTGCAGATCAATGAGATATTGCCCACAGATGTAGTCATCAGGCTGGCTGACAAAACTCAAAAACAAGCAAGAGGGGTGGTGGAAAACGTGTTGTTAAAGGTGGGGAAATACTTTCTTCCCACAGACTTTGTCATCTTGGACATGGAAGAGAGTCACACTCACCCAATCATATTGGGAAGACCATTCCTAGCTACAGCCAGAGCACTCATAGACGTGGAGCGAGGGGAGCTAATATTGAGGATCCATGATGAACAACTCAGCTTCAATGTCTTCAAACTCTCCCAAGAAACTGACCAAGAAAACAAAGAACCATGCAATGATCATAACGGGATGCTGACAGAGGAAACAAGCACTGAGGCACCACCAACACATCTGAGAACCCCACTGAATGATGAACAAGGCAAACAGCAATCGTCACAGCTCAAGGAGAAGCTGGAGGAACCTAAACCACCAGAGGCATGTGAAGACAACAACAAAATTCACTTAAAAGAAGAAGTCGCCAAGAACAGGGAAGCATCAAAAGGGACAAAGAAGAAGGTACCAAGGGGGTGAAGGAACAAGAAGATCCCTACGGAAGGCCTCTCTCCAGGAGATAAAGTGATTTCAGCTTACTTCCCAGATATCCCCCCTAATCTCCCCACTGTACCATCTCAGTTACCTAAGGTCTTCACTATCAACAGAGTTCTTTCCTTGGAACATGTAGAGATCATTGATACAACCAATGGATATAAGTCCAAGGCAAGAGGGGAGGACTTGAAGTATTATCAACCACCCTGATGAAGGAGAAACGTCAAGCTAGTGACGCTAAAGAAGCGCTTTATGGGAGGCAACCCATGTTTTATTAGCTTTTACTAGTGAATAAGTAAATATTCATAAATTCCAACCCAAACTTGGTGAAGTCCTTATATTGCAGTATATAGTGAAGAACAAGTTTGGTGTTCAAAGCATACCAAGAAAGCATGAATGCAACAGAGAGCATTCTAGTCTTGGAGCTTTGAACAGAACTTTTCATCACAATGCTTCAAACTAAGTTTGGTGTCACCCCATGGTGCCACCAAAATGCATAAAGGGATACACAGTTAGTTAGTTAGTTGGAGTTCATGAATAAACAATCTAATCTTTTCTTCTCTTTATTATTTTAGTCGTAAAAATCTAAATTGATTTTTTTTCTTAATATTTCTTACTTTTCTTATTTGATCTTTATAGGGAAAGAAAAGGAGCATTGAAAGAGATAGATTGGACAATTAAAGGAGGAAAGCATGGACATCCACAAGAGTAAAAGGTGGTGGAGTTCTTTCTTTGGTCCATCTTGTTCTAAGTTTTAAATAAGGAAGATATTGTATGAAATAGAACTTGCTTCCATGATTAGTTTAAACCTTTTTAAATTCTGTTTTTTTTTAAGTTTGTGTGTTGAAGAGGTCTCTGTGTGTTACTTACTTCTATGCTTGTCCCTTTTGAATCAAATGAAAAGAGAATGATTGTTTTCAAAAGACCAGAGTGGAGTTCATACTAGGGAGTAAGTCCATGAGTTTGTGGTGCGGTCATAAGTTAGCTAAGTTGGTTCAACCATAAGGTGGGAAGACAACTATCTGTCATGAATACTATGCTTGAGACACACCCCATGAGACTAGATAAATAAGAAGATCCTAATAAGAAAAAGGGAAAGAACAATCAAAGTTGAGGAATAAAAGAAAAATAGTAAGCAATAAGGCTAGGCACCAATGGTTTTAATCTTGAAGCATGTGTCTGTGGTGCTCCTGTGTGAGGGATCTACTTGGATGAATAAGCTCTTAGGGGTGCCTTATCACTTGGTAACTTGGGTTAACTAACCCGGGATTATCAGCTGAAAGTCCACTATCAAGAGTAACCCTCACCACAGAGCATTTAGTAACCCAAAGAGGTGTTGGACACCAAGGTCTCAAGAAAAGAAAATAAATAAACTATGTGCCTGTGGTGTGTATGTATGGGGGAGAGACTTGAGCAAGTAAGTCCTTAGGGGTGCTTCAACACCTAGCACCTTGAACCAACTGGTTCGGGAGTGTTGGCTGAAAGCTTATTTTAAAGAGTTGCACCCTTACAGAGCACTTAGCTTAAGAACAAAAATAAGCCCTCAAAAAACAACAAAAGGATCAATGAATAAAAGTCTCATGGGATGCAATAACAAGTGAGTATTCTAGGACATGATAAAGGTCTGAAAGCCAAGAATGAGCCTAAGTTGCTATGCATGAAACCACCATAAAACCAGGACATGACTTCCACAAGAATGACTCATGTCTCTTGGCATTTCTTTCATCATTCTCTTGTTCCAGTACTTTCTTGGGACAAGCAAGTTTTAAGTTTGGTGTTGTGATGCCAGGGCATTTTGGCCAGTTTCACTGACCTTTTCTTTACTGTTTTTAGGGTAGTTTCATGCATTTCCTTAGGAAATAAGCTAGTTTTGGGTAGATATTCACTTAAATCTTGATTTAAGCATACATTGTGCATTTTACATGATTTCATGAGGATTTTGCATGAATTTAAGGACAAATTGGACGTTGCATTTCCCATGACTTGGACTAGAACTTTGATGCACTTTATTGCTTAATTTCAGGACAAAGGAAGCAAAGAAGAACCACATTAGTGGCTACGTTAGTTGCACTAACATTAACACTAACGTGGAATGGGAGTAACTTGCAAAGTTAATGAGAAAAGTGATTACCAATAACGCTCTCGAAGCCATCATTGCCCAAGTTAAGAAATAGAGCCAACGTTAGTGACACTTAACATTATCACTAACGTTGAACCAAGATCATGAGTGGCCACGTTAGAGTCCACGTTAACCTAGTTAACGTGGCCTCTAACGTTAAGAAGGAAGGGGGGAGCCAACGTTAGTGACACTCAACATTGTCACTAACGTTGGCCAAAGCACATTAAGCCACGTTAACTCCCACGTTAACCTAGTTAATGTGGAAGCTAACGTGAAGGAACAAAGTGGTCGACAATGTTAGTGACACCCAACATTGTCACTAACGTTGGAAGAACACAAGCCCCCAATGAGCCACGTTGACTCCCACGTTAACCTAGTTAACGTGGAAGCTAACGTGAAGAAAGAAGGTGATCGCCAACATTAGTGACACCCAACATTGTGACTAACGTTGGACGGAGCCACACATGCCACGATGAGCCACGTTAACTCCCACGTTAACTTAGTTAACGTGGAAGCTAACGTGGATAAGGGAAGGATGAGCCAACGTTAGTGACACTCAACTTTGTCACTAACGTTGGAGATGGCTAGCAAGGCCACGTTAGAAGCCACGTTAACCTAGTTAACGTGGACTCTAACGTGGAAAATAGGGGCAATTTGGAACGTTAGTGACAATGGTAAATGTCACTAACGTTCTCGAAGGATGGCAAGCCTACGTTAAAAGAGCCACATTAACTAAGTTAACGTGGGCTAAACTAAGTTAACGTGGGCTCTAACGTAGGGAAGGGGGAGGCTTCTCAACGTTATTGGGAAAGTTGAGTCCCAATAACGTTTTGAGGTTAACGTGGCCTTTAACTTTCGTGAGGAACGTTAGTAAAAAAGGTGATTGTCACTAACGTTCTCGAACCCATATTTTCACTGAACGTTAACACCACTAACTTCCTGAGCCAAAGCCCCTGCACACTTCATACTTTCTCTCTGCAAGTAAAAGCTAAGCCCAATGAAGAAGAGAACTGCTTCCAACTCAAGATCCAAAGGCCCAAGACTTGAAGAATCAACTAGAAGAATAGAAGAGTAGTATATATAGGAGTATCTTTGAAATATTTTAGGGAGTTGGAAATTATAGGGAGACTCTTAGCATAGAACTACTCTCTGTATTTACTTTCTCTGTACTTCTAAGTTTTCATGATGTATTCTCCATCTTTGTTTTCATTTTCCAGAGCTATGAACAACTAAACCCCTGTCATTGGGTTAGGGAGCTCTGTTGTAATTTGATGGATCAATACTAGTTTTCATTATTCTTCTTCTATCATTTCTCTTGATTTTACTTGAAAGCTTTCGATCTTCATCCAATTGAGTAGTTATCTTGAAAAAGAAGCTATTTATACTTGGATCTCTTCTGAACCTTGAAAGAGGAATGAAGAGATCAAGCTAGAAATGCTTTCTCATGCTGGACCGAATTGGGTTTGGATGGATATGTGACTATAATCCTCTCAACACTTGGTTTGGGAAATGCATGTGGTATAATCAGTGACCATACTTCATCTCTTCTCATGAGCAATTGACCAAGGAATTGGCTATTGATCAAGATTTGAGAGATTGAATTACAAGAAATTGTAATTCAATCACTTAAGATTGCCAAGGAGATCAATGAGTGCATTGATTGAGGAAGAGATAAAAATGAAATTGATCCAGAGAATGCAACATCTCCTAAGCCCAATGAACTCCCCATTTCTGATCCTACCCGTTCTCTTTAATTTCTATTATTTACTTTAATGAGCGATTCCTCCATTCCCATTTACAATTCTGCAATTTACCTTCCGTCATTTACTTTCAGATCTATAATTCTAGCATTTACTTTCCTGTCAATTACCTTCCCGCCATTTTATTTTCTGCAATTCTCAACTCAAATTCTGGATTCGCTCAACTAGAACAGTCCTCTAATTAAAGTTGCTTGATCAATCAATCCTTGTGGGATTCGACCTCACTCTATTGTGAGTTTTTACTTGACGACAAATTCGGTACACTTGCCGAAGGGAATTTGTTGTGAGACAAGTTTTCCGTGCATCAATCCAACCATGTTCTAGCTCTGTCTCTTACAGCAAAAGGGAAGAGCATAAGTTTGTAGACCTCAGGATCAACCATTGGTCTTGACAGTGTCACAGATTTGCAGGAATTCAGCTAAGAACTGATGAGGATCTTCCAATGAAAGTCCATGAAACTTGCAATTCTGTTGCATTAGAGAAACTAATTGAGGCTTAAGCTCAAATTTGTTTGCTCCAATGGCACGAATTGAGATGCTTCTCCCATAGAAGTCGAGAGTAGGTGCAGTAAAGTCACCAAGCACCTTCCTTGCATTGTTGGCATTGTTGTTGTTTTCGGCTGCCATGTTTTCTTTTGAAGAGTTCTGTTAGGTCCTCTACAGAGAGTTGTGCTTTAGCTTCTCTTAGCTTTCACTTCAAGGTCCTTTCAGGTTTAGGATCAGTCTCAACAAGAATGCTTTTGTCCTTGCTCCTGCTCATAAGAAAGAGAAGAGAACAAGAAAGCTTCTCTTAGCTTTCTTTTAAAGTTGATTACTTGACTAACAAGAAATTAGAAGATATGATTCTAGAATTAAAACTTTTGATCCTTTCTTAATAGGCAAGTTACAACTAGAAAATTTTGAATTATTTTATTAATTGTAGCAAGGATTTTCGAAAATAGTAAAAAAAATATAAAATAGAAAGAAATTGATTTTGAGAAAATATGATTGAAAAGATATGATTTAAAAAAGATTTGATTTTGAAAAATTATGAAAACTTGAAAAAAATTTGAATTCAAAACAAAATCTTCCCTCCAGTGTCATCCTGGCGTTAAACGCCCAGAATGGCATCCATTCTGGCGTTTAACACCCAAAATGCTACCTTTTGGGGCATTAAACGCCCAGCCAGGTACCCTGGCTGGCGTTTAAATTCCAGTTTTCCTTCTTCAATAGGCGTTTTGAACGCCCAGCTTTTTCTCTGGGATTCCTCTGCTGCATGTTCTTAATCTTTAATTCTCTGTATTATTGACTTGAAAAGACATAATTTTGAAAAATTTTTGGATTTTTAATGATGAGGAACAATCAAAATACAATTAAACATGGAAAACTAAGATCAAATACATAATGCATGCAAGACACCAAACTTAAAAGTTTGTATATTACTGACTATAACAATTTGAAAAATGCATATGAGAAACAACAAAACACTCAAGACAAGAGAAATTAAAGATCAGAGCAATGAAATCATCAAGAACAACTTGAAGATCAATGAAGAACTTAATTCATATATTCGAAAAATGCAAGAAGAATAAAGACATGCAATTGACACCAAACTTAAAAATTGATATCAGACTCAAACAAGAAACATAAAATATTTTTTATTTTTATGGTTTTATAAAATTTTTTGTGATTTTTCGAAAATTGAGTGGAAAAGAAAATAAAGGGATTCAAAATTTTTAATAAGAATTCTAGGAATCATTGCAATGCTAGTCTAAGACTCCGGTCCAGGAATTAGACATGGCTTACTAGCCAGCCAAGCTTTCAATGAAAGCTCCGGTCCAAAACACTAGACATGGCCGATGGCCAGCCAAGCTTTAGCAGATCATTACTAACAACAGCAAAATTGATAGAAATCAACAAGCTCTTGTGATGATAAGTTGAAACCTCGGTCCAATAAGATTAGACATGGCTTCACAGCCAGCCAGACTTCAACAGATCATCATGAAACTCTAGAATTCATTCTTAAAAACTCTGAGGAACAAAATAGAAAATTTTTTTGTATTTTAAAAAAAATTTCAAAAATAAAAAGTAAAATTACCTAATCTAAGCAACAAGATGAACCGTCAGTTGTCCAAACTCGAACAATCCCCGGCAATGGCGCCAAAAACTTAGTGCACGAAATTGTGATCATCAACAATGGTGCCAAAGACTTGGAGCTCTCAAACGTGAATCACACTTTGTCACAATTCCGCACAACTAACCAGCAAGTGCACTGGGTCGTCCAAGTAATAAACCTTACGCGAGTAAGGGTCGATCCCACGGAGACTGTCAGCTTAAAGCAAGCTATGGTCATCTTGTAAATCTCAGTCAGGCGGATTCAAATGGTTATGGAGGATTGATAATTAAAAGATAAATAAAACATAAAATAAAGATAGAGATACTTATGTAATTCATTGGTGAGAATTTCAGATAAGCGTATGAAGATGCTTTGTTCCTCCTAAACCTCTGCTTTCCCATTGCCTTCTTCCAATCATTCATACTCCCTTCCATGGCAAGCTTTATGTTGGGCATCACCGTTGTCAATGGCTACTTCCCATCCTCTCAGTGAAAATGTTCTACGCACGCTGTCACCGCACGGCTAATCATCTGTCGGTTTTCGATCATGTTGGAATAGGATCCATTGATCCTTTTGCATCTGTCACACGCCCAACACTCGCGAATTTGAAGCTTGTCACAGCCATCCCTTCCCAGATCCTACTCAGAATACCACAGACAAGGTTTAGACGTTCCGGATCTCAGGAATGGCCGCCAATAATTCTAGCCTATACCACGAAGGTTCCAATCGTAGATTAGAAACCCAAGAGATACGCATTCAAGCCATTGCTAGTAGAACAGAGGTGGTTGTCAGGCACATATTCATAGGTGAGAATGATGATGAGTGTCACGGATCATCAAATTCATCAAGTTGAAGAAAGAATGAATATCTTAGAGAAGAAGTAGGCGTGAATTAAATAGAAAAATAGTAGTACTTTACATTAATTCATGAAGAACAGCAGAGCTCCACACCTTAATCTATGGTGTGTAGAAACTCCACCATTGAAAATACAAAAGTGATAATGGTGGTCATTGGCTTCGGCCCTAGAGAGGGAACCAGAAGAACCAAGATTTAAAAGTATCATAGTAAAAGGTCCTATTTATAGAGAACTAGTAGCCTAGGGTTTACAAGAATGAGTAAATGATGCAGAAATCCACTTTGGGGCCCACTTGGTGTGTGCTTGGGCTGAGCATTGAAGCTTCCATGTGTAGATAATTTTCTTGGAGTTAAACGCCAGCTTTTGTGCCAGTTTGGGTGTTTAACTCCAGCTTTTATGCCAGTTCTGGCGTTTTGACGCCAGAATTTTTATGCTGACTTAGAACGCCAGTTTGAGCCATCAAATCTTAGGTAAAGTATAGACTAATATATATGGCTGGAAAGCCCAGGAAGTCTACTTTCCAACGCAATTGAGAGCGTGCCAATTGGGCTTCTGTAGCTCCAGAAAATCTACTTCGAGTGCAGGGAGGTCAGAATCCAACAGCATCTACAGTCCTTTTTCAGCATCTGAATCAGATTTTTGCTCAGGTCCCTAAATTTCAGCCAGAAAATACCTGAAATCACAGAAAAATACACAAACTCATAGTAAAGTCCAGAAAAGTGAATTTTAAATAAAAAATAATAAAAATGTAATAAAAACTAACTAAAATATACTAAAAACATACTAAAAATAATGCCAAAAGGCGTATAAATTATCTGCTCATCAGTCCACAAGAGGCACCCGAATAGGGGTGCAGTTGTGGTACTTTCTGGGTTTCTCAGTAGGTTGGTTTTCTTTCTTCCTGGACTCTTTATCCTTGTCCCGAGGTGGGTAGTAGAATCCAGTCTTTGAGGTTTCTCCTAATCGGGGGTTTTCCTCCATGTTAATGTACTTTTCTGCCCGCTCTTATAACTCGTTTAGAGATGTTGGGTGCTTTTTGGATATGGAGTGGCTAAAGGGTCCTCCTCGCAGGCCATTGATGAGACCCATAATGGCTGCTTCTATTGGAAGATTTTGTATATCCAGACATGCTTTGTTGA
Source organism: Arachis ipaensis (assembly GCF_059453495.1). Taxonomy (NCBI): domain Eukaryota; kingdom Viridiplantae; phylum Streptophyta; class Magnoliopsida; order Fabales; family Fabaceae; genus Arachis; species Arachis ipaensis. The sequence goes on along the minus strand of NC_142442.1, from coordinate 102,853,604 downwards.
ATCTTTCCATGTAATTGCAGAGGCTTTCCCGATCTCCTTGCTTAATCCCTAGCAGGCTTGGAGCATGCTTCGCTTTGTCTTTCTAGATGGAGAATCTAACTAAGAAATTCTTGGCAAGGTCATCGAAGCTTGCTATCGATCTTGGCGGCAAGCTGTCAAACCACTTGATTGCCGTCTTGGTCAAAGTAGTCGGGATGTCTTTACAACGGATTGCATCTGAGGCATCCGTAAGATACATTCGACTTCTGAAATTTCTGAGAAGATGGCTCGGATCAGACGTACCGTCATACAGGGTCATGTTAGGGGCTTTGAAGTCCTTCAGAACTTTAGCTTTCTTGATCTCCTTTGTGAATGGGTCTTGATCTTTGTGGGGGCTATCTTCGCGGCTGGATTGAATGGTCTTAGTTTTGAGGTTGGCTTCGAGCTTTAGGAGCTTGTCCTCCAGCTCTCGACGCTGTCTTGTTTCTCTCCGGAGGTCTCTCTCGGCTTCTCGTTGCCGCTTAGCTTCCTGCTCGAGTTGTTTAAGGCGACCTTGTTGTTCATGGATTGCATCTAAGATCTCTGTGTTTGGGGTTTGCTTGTCTCCCTGGGGTTGAGGTTTTTCCTTTGATGCAGCATCCGTGTTCTTATGCGTCGTTCTTTCTTCCAAACCAGAGTCATGATCGTTGTCAGGATTGTCTGCCATGATGGTGGGATGACTTCTAGGTTCCCCGGCAATGGCGCCAATATTCCGAGGGTTACCTGAAACTGAAGGTCGACCTCGGATGAGATCTACGAGTGTGATCGGAGCCGCTGGGTCCGTGAAGAACAGAAGATTGATGGTTCAGAGGTTATAAAAACTCTCGTTGTAAGTATAGTTACTAAACCAAGCTATCAACCTTTCTTACAAACGTTTTGGGTGTCATACGTAACAAACCCCTTTAAAAATTGTTAACCGAGTATTCAAACCTCGGGTCGTCTTCTCAAGGAACTGCAAGGAAGTATGTTCTTATTACTGGCTATAAAAGTTGTAATCGGGGTTAAAAAGGTGAGAAGCAAGTGATTTAAATGACAAGAAAAGTAGATGGCAATTGAAATAAATAAACACTGTAAAGCAACTTTTGGCAAGGTAAGAGAAATTGGAAGTCCAACTTGGTTATCTCCCTCAACAATAATGAAAGTTGAATCTAAATTCCACTTAGTTAACCTTTACTAAAGTAAAGGAAAGTCAAGGGACTAATTAGTTTGACCTTCGAATCCTATTTATTTTCCTAAGAAAAAGTTGGGATTATTGAAGTTTAGTTCAATTAGCAAGATAACGATTATCAATTATGCTGAGTTTAATAGTGTTGAGTTACTGATTTCTTAACCAAGACCAAAAGGGAGAAAGTAAAATTGTTGGAATAAAAATGTCCTTAGATGGGAAGCAATGGTAACACAAATTAAGGAGAAAGCAATCAATAACTGAAACACCTCAAATAATCATTAATTCAAATCATAACATGGGAAGGATTCATAAGTCAAGTTGGCAACATTTATAGGTACGAATAAAAGCATTAAAGTAAATATTAAACCTGGATCGAGAGTCACTCTTACAAACTAAGAGAAGTCCTAAATCCTAATCCTAATCCTAAGAGAGAAAGGAGAGAACCTCTCTCAAACTAAATCTAAATCATGGAAAATGAAAATTGGTGAGCTCCCCTTAAATGGATGCATTCCCCCACTTCATAACCTCTGGTCTATGCCTTCTGGAGTTGCATTTGGGCCAAAAAGGGCTTCAGAATTCGCTATGAGCATTTTCTGCAATTTTTGGTGCGTGGCCTTTGTCACGCGTCCGCGTGGGTCACGCGGTCGCGTTATTCGGAGCATTTCCTTCCGACGCGGTCGCGTCAGTCATGCGATTGTGTCATGTGCGTTCTGCTTAAGGCGCGCGGTCGCGTCAGTCATGCGGCCGCGTCACTGCTGATTCGCGCTTGGCACGCGATCGCTTCGTCCATGCGATCGCGTGGATGCCAGTTTCTTTAAAAGCTCCGTTTTGTGCTTTCCTTCCATTTTTGTATGTTTCCTTTTCCATCCTTTAAGTCATTCTGCCTTAGAAAATCTGAAACTACTCAACACACTAATCACGGCATCGAATGGAAATAAAGGTAATTAAAATAATTAATATTAAAGCTTAGGAAACATGTTTTTCACATGCATCACATAATAAGGAAGGGAAAGTAAAACCATGCAATTAATATGAATAAGTGGGTGAAGGATTGAATAAATCACTCAAATTAAGCACAAAATATATCATAAAATATGGGTTTATCAACCTCCCCACACTTAAACAATAGCATGTCCTCATGCTAAATTCAAAGTAAAAAGTAAGGTTAAAGTGGTGGAGTGTTATGCAATGCAACCTATTCTAAATGCATCTACCTAAATGAGTCATGCAATTCCAATTTATCCACAAATATATAAGGCTTACATGTAGTCAAATCAATTCACATTCTCAAGGAGTCATATATATATATATATATATAACCCTTAAATAATAAAGCATTTTAGCAAATGAGATGGGAAATAAAAATATTGTACAAACTTGCAAAACAATTAGTAAATTAAGCACAGATATATGTTGATGAGTTATTGAACCCTCACTGGAATTTGTGTTTACCCTCTAGTCACTCAGTGTTTATTGGGTTCATTCACTCTATTTTTCTTTTTATTCTTACTTTCCATAACTTTGTTCTTCATCTAACCAATCAACAATTATAGAGTACAGTCATACCAAAAGTCATGAGGTCTTTAATTAAGGTTGTAATGGGGCCAAGGTAAAGGTAAGGATATATGTATAAGGCTAAGTGAGCTAATAAGTGAATCCTTAATTAGACTAAGATCTCACCTAACATACATATTTAGTAGAACAAGCTTTTTTACCAATTTTCCCATATTATCCCACTTGTTGTTACATGCTCATGTTTCAATTTTTGTTTTTATCCCTTGTGCATTACTTTTATTTTGCATTGGGGAATTTTTTTGTATCCCCTTTTATTGAATGCTGAAAAATAACTTTTTTTTATGCACATAGTAATTGATCACTTCGATTTCTCATGAGCATGCTTCCCAAATTTTCTGAATTATTTTATTTCCTTCAACTTTTCTACCTTTTGTTTCTATCATCCATGTTCCCAATAGGTTTCCCACATTTTAATCTATAGATAATTTTCTATCTTAAGCTAACCAAGGATTCAACTTATGATTTTATTTTGTTTTTCTGCTTAAGGCTAGTAGTGTGGCTAAATAGAATAAAAGGGATTTTAAAGGCTCAAGGGGGCTAACATGGGTGATGTGAAAGGTAGGTTATTTTGGGGTAAGTGAGCTAAAATCAAATGATGGCCTTAATCATTCTTTTGGCATGTATCTATATTCTATAATTGGACATATAGATTAAAGCAAAGTAAAGAACATCAGAATAAAAAGAAACGAAACACACAGGAATGAAATTATGGTTTGAATGCAACCATACAATTAAGCTCAATACTCACAGGCTGTGTGTTCTCTAACTCAAGCATCATATATCATTCATATATGTTATGCAGGTTTAGTTAAAAATTCCCATTATTCTCATAAAAAAAATTATTTATGGTAGCCTTTAAAGTTTTAATGTTCCTCCTTGATGAAATGTTCTCAACTTAACTATATGATGTAATGCTATATATACAAGGTTTATGGATTTAAATCTGTTATGTTCAATTTCCTAGCTTACTTCCTTTTTATAATTTTCAATTTAAACTATGCTATCTTATGCTAAAAAGGGTAAACTATACTAATTAATCCACTAATAAGTCAGAATTGCAAACTAAACTAAATAACTAAAAATATGAACTAGAAATGCAAAATGCAAAAGTAGAGTAAAAATACATAAAAGCAGCAATGTATAAGTAAAAAAAATACAGAAAAATATCCAAAATAAAAGAAAAAGAGATGTAGTGGTTCACCAAAATAAAAATGCCAGAGATGGCGACCTCCCCACACTTAAAATGAAGCATCGTCCCTGATGCTCAGTCAAGCCGAGTGTGAAGGGGTGTCATCACTGGTAGGGATGGTAGCTGGAGGCTCTGTGGTGGTGGTGGGCTGAGGGTCTGGCTGCTGTAGAGGCGGTGCTGACTGGATCGGGATCTCCAGATCTGTAGCCTCTATCTGATGCGTAACCTCCTGATGTGGGGCAGCCTACTCTGTGTCTGCCTGCTGATGGGTCTCCTCCTGGAAGTGAGTCTCTTCCTCGTGCGCATCCTCCTCCTCCTCTGATGGCTCTGATGGTGTGTCGGGCTCGGAGGGGATGTCACCACCCTGTCGGATCATCAGCTTCAGATGCGAATAGCGTCGCTGGCTGCGCCGCTCTAATCTCTCATACCGGCGCCGGTTACGGCGCTCCATCTGATCAAGCTGTCGGAATAGGCGGTGCACGAGGTGGTATACGGGCTCAGAGGCAGGTGGAGGTGCAATGGTAGCAGCAGGGGCAGTAATGGCAGCTGTGGATGAAGAGGGTCCAGCAGATGGTGGGGCTGTCTCATCAGTAGCAGTGAAGGGTGGTGGTCTGTAGCCCAAAGCAAGGAAGTTTTGGCTGTGAGGAATGATCTTCCTGCAGTTCGCCGCTGGTGGTCTCTCATCAGCATCCTCCCATGGCACGTCAGCTCGATGGCCTAGCTGTGTAACTAGATATGGAAAAGGGAGGGTGTCGCGGACATGGACCCTGGCCATAAAATTTCGGATAAAGCGTGGTAGATAAAGGTCCTTACCCTCCAGTACACACCATAGGAGGGTAATCATAGCAGCTGGGATCTCCGTCTCGTGAGTACTCGGCATCACATAATTACTCAAGATCTGGTGCCATAACCGAGACTCAGCATTTAAGTACGCCCTCTTGATCCCTCTAGGCATGGTGGTGTCCTGACCCATCTCCCAAGGAACAGTCGGGTCGAGAGCTATCCGTGCCTTTACAGCATCCCAATCAAACTGCATCAGGCGCATGTCCTCCTCAGCCTTTGAATAACCATCAGGCTGATCGGACTTGGCTGGGAGCTGGAGAATGTCCTCTATGGCCTCCTCAGTGACTAGAATTTGTTTTCCTCACAAGTTCACTACATCTAAGGTGGTGATGTAGTAGTTGCAGTAGAATTCCTGGACCCAAGATGCATTAACCTCTGTCAATGTTCTCTCCAGAAAGAACCAGTCTCTTTGCTTGATTTGCTCAGTGGTGTACTGCTGGAGTGCTTCTGAAATCTTCAGAGTTCTCTCTAGGTATAGATTCCTGGAGTTTGCAAATACCGAATACTTCAGCTCACAGTACCGGTTTGCAAATTTTATGGAATCATTTGCAGGGAGCAGCTAGTCAGCTTTTTCCTGCTGTGTAAAGTTCTTCTCCCGCCATGAGGAATCATGCATGAGAGCAATGATGGACTGGGAGGAATCTCCTCTCTTGCGCTTGCCAGTAGCCTTGCCTTTTCCTTTCCTTTGTGAGGTAGACATCCTGAAAAATGGGAAACCAGGAGATGGATAAAAATAGGGAAGCAAATAGGCAATTAAACAAAGAAAACTCAAAGCGGCCAAGGAGAATTAGAATGAGGTAAATGAGTCAAGTAAATGTGCATTAAGGATTGTTTAGTAGTATAAAATTTGAAAAGGAAGAATTGACAATCCAAAATGTATCAGAATTCAAGTTAAATAGAAAAAAAAATCAGTATGCCATGGTTAGAAAGTTAGCGGAAAGTAAAAAAAATCAGAAAAGAGATTTTGAAAAGGTTAGTATGGTTAGAATTTGAAAAAGAAGTTAGTAAATTAAAATTAGTGAGTCAGTAAGTGGCATAAAGAAAATAGTCCATGTAACAAGGTTTCACAATTATGACTAAAAATAACTCAAAACCTAACAAGGAAAACATGGTGATGTTGATTCAAAGAGATATAAAGAAAGCAAGAATTGGAATCAGAATATCACAGATGCAGTTTATAAACCAGGAAATCAAAGAGGATAGGAAAGTCTGCCATAGCATTCATGAAATGGTTTGGGTAAGGCAGAGGACAACAGAGTTTAGATTGCCAAACCAAAACATGAATGAAAATAGTTCACAAAAAATTTGGGCAGCATTCCGGCTAAAATTGGATTGTCCCGGAAAGTAAACAGCAAACAAGGCAGTTCATATGAATTAAAAAAACTTGCTGCAGTTAGCTATAATTAATAGAAACAGGAAAATTCAGAGTAACAAGCAGCAAATGCAGGAAATCACAGCATATGAACAAGGTCACAGGAACAGCAGAATTGCAGTTAGATAAAACAGAAGCATGAACAGTGCAAGTAAACAGACCTAGATCCACTAACCACAGCCTAAGCTACCTAACAATCTAAAAATCCACTACAGCATGCATTTCTATCTATCCTAATTAAGAACAGAAATAGAAAAAAAATTGTAAAATAACTGTGAAGGACAGAAAGGTGGCGTTCATCGGAACCTGGTAGGCGTGAGGAGTAGAATGGGGTAAGAAAGCGGCTGGGTGGTGGCTGCGGCGGCGTCCGGCGTGGTGGAGGGGTACGGCGGCACGGTGGCGGCTGAGGGGGCAGTGGAGAAGGGGGTAATGGGGATAGGGTTTAGGGTAATTGATAGAGGAAGGGATGGGGGTTGCTTGTGGGTTGCGGAGGGTGCGCGGCTGGGTTGGGTGCGGCGGTGTGAGGTGGAGGGCAGTGGCGGAGAAGGAAGGAGAAAGAGGAAGAAGGAGAAAGAAAGAAGGGGAGGGAGGAAGGGGGTCGGTGGCGGCGGCGTCTGGGCAGCGGCGGCGACTGGGTGGTGGTCGGGGCGGCGACAATGGTGGTTGGGTGGTGGTTGAGAGAAGAGGGGCAGAGAGGGAGAAGAGGGTTGGGGGGAGGGGTTGCGCGGCTGATAGGGTTCGCGTGGCTGGGAGGGTTATATTTTCGAATCTACGCGGTCGCGTGTTTGGGGTGAAAATGGGAGTGACGCGATCGTGTAGGTCGCGCGATTGCGTGAGAGGGGTAGGAGAGGGGATGACGCGATCGCGTGGGTCGCGCGATCGCATGAAAGGGATGGAAGAGGGGATGACGCGATCACGTGGGTCACGCGATCGCGTCGCTGGACATTGTGCTAAACGCACGACTCCAGCACCGTTTCAGCGCAACTCTCTGTCTCGTCCTAGGGTGTTGTGCAATCCATGCGACGCGATCGCGTCGCTCACGCGGTCGCGTGGGATTGGTTTTGTGCAAGTGACGCGATCGCATGGGGCATGCGATCGCGTGGGCCAATTTGTGCATAACGCACAAGGGCCGCACGATTCCAGCCTAACTCTCTGGACGTTGGATTTTTTTTTACGCCAATCTTCAAGGCACGCGGCCGCGTGGATGATGCGGTCGCGTGGATAGTGTATTCGCAGTATGACGCGATCGCATGGGGCATGCGGTCGCGTCGTGCATCCCTTTTTTTTTAAGGAGAATGTAGTATGCAGAATGCAATGATTAATATGAATGTTATGCATGATTCCAGGTTCAATAAAATGAAATAAAATTCGAAAACACACAAAACTAAATAAAATTAAAATTGCAAAAGGAACGATCATACCATGGTGGGTTGTCTCCCACCTAGCACTTTTAGTTAAAGTCCTTAAGTTGGACATTGGAGGAGCTTCCTGCTATGGCGGCTTATGTTTAAATTCATCCAAAAATCTCCACCAGTGCTTGGTATGCCAATAGCCTCCGGGGTCCCATACTAGGCATGTAAAGCTTCTGAGCAGCTTTAGACAAATTTTCAGGCTCCCGGGGTGACAAATGTCAGAATAGATTCCAGGATTCCAAGCTTTGCTATTAAATCCGCCTCCGTCTTGATCTATATGTTTCCATCCGGGCGGTTTAAAAAGTAGAATCTCACCATGGTGACCAAACGTTCTTCGTGATCCATGCAATGGAGCATGATACCAATCCGTGTACTTCGAGGTGAAGCGTGGGACCTTACTTAACCTTGTGCACCAACTCTGAGTACGAGCTATTTCTCTCTTACTGTTAAAGCCGCAAAGAGCTCTAAGCTGGCCATCTGTTTCAAGCAAACCATATTCAAGTGAATAAGTAAAGTTAAAGGTTAAGGATTGTACCCACTTGAAGCTTGTATTAGGTGGTAATGGCCTTAGGATAGGTGTTTCTGGTGGTTCTGTAAGTTCTACTCCCTTTGGTTCTTCTGTGAATTTCTCCACTTCCTCGCAAGGTTCTACAATTGTATCTGTGTCCTGGTCAAAGTCTTCTCTGTCTTCCTCGTCACTTGAGTCATAGATTGGAGGTTGAGAGAAATCTACCTCCGCATCATCTTCATATTTACTTGGGGAAGATTCTTTGATCTCAGAGAATTCGCTTGCGGATGCAAGTTCATTACTAAGAGAATTTGACTTGTGACTATCATCATCAAGGGAATTTGTGTCCTGGATTATTCCGTCTGATTCGCCATAAACAACTTGCCTTGGAGGTTGTACAATATCCTCCTTAGCATCAACTGTAGCGTCGTTGACGGAGTTCTTCTCAGTTCTGGATTCCCATGGAGGTTCAGCATCTCCTAGATCTTCAACCAACTCTTCTTCTTGAACAATGACAGCTTCTTCTACTTGTTCTAGTACGAATTCATTCTCTGTCTTGTCCACTGGAGTTTCTGGTATCTCCTTTATGTTACGCTCTTCGTTAGACTGTTCACATGGGGCTGTGGCTGATCCTTGTGTATTTGAGCGCCTAGAAACCCATTGAATTACTACTTGCTCCATTTGTCAAATGGTTGTTTGAAATTTATTTACTGTTTCCTTTAGGCGAACCTCTGCTTCTCGTGTTGCCGGACTTGGACATGATACAAAGAAAAGTGGTGGTGGTTGGGAGTGATTAGATTGGTACTGGGGTAAGGAAGGATCATATGGTGGCGAATGGTGAAGAGAAGCTTGTGAGTGTGGTGGTTTGAGGTTATATTGAAAGGATGGTTTATATGCACGGGGTGGGGCTTGTTGGTAGTTACAAGGTTGTCCACCATATCTTTCAGTTGGGTATGCACGGTAGAATGGTCTTTGTCCAGGATATCTCGGAGGGTGTTGCTGCCTAAAGGGTTGATTAGCTCCTCTTGGCTCCATCCATCCTTGATTGGTCTGACCTTGATGCATATTCCTGCTGTAACTTCTATTTCCTTCAACAAATTTAGAACCAAACTCAAAGCGAGAGGGGTGAGAGTTCATGGTAGCAATTAAGGATAAAAAGGAAAAACAAAAATAGAGAAACAAGCAAAAGAAAAATATTTACAATAACCAATAATAAGGCACACGTTAGCAGTTCCCCGGCAACGGTGCCATTTTGAAGAACCGAAGATTGATGGTTCAGAGGTTATAAAAACTCTCGTTGTAAGTATAGTTACTAAACCAAGCAATCAACCTTTCTTACAAACGTTTTGGGTGTCACAAGTAACAAACCCCTTTAAAAATTGTTCACCGAGTATTCAAACCTCGGGTCGTCTTCTCAAGGAACTGCAAGAAAGTATGTTCCTATTACTGGCTATAAAGGTTGTAATCGGGGTTTAGAAGGTGAGAAGCAAGTGATTTAAATGACAAGTAAAGTAGATGGCAGTTGAAATAAATAAACACTGTAAAGCAACTTTTGGCAACGTAAGAGAAATTGGAAGTCCAACTTGGTTATCTCCCTCAACAATAATGAAAGTTGAATCTAAATTCCACTTAGTTAACCTTTAATAAAGTAAAGGAAAGTCAAGGGACTAATTAGTTTGACCTTCGAATCCTATTTATTTTCCTAAGAAAAAGTTGGGATTATTGAAGTTCAGTTCAATTTGCAAGATAACGATTATCAATTATGCTGAGTTTAATAATGTTGAGTTACTGATTTCTTAACCAAGACCAAAAGGGAAAAAGTAAAATTGTTGGAATAAAAATGTCCTTAGATGGGAAACAATGGTAACACAAATTAAGGAGAAAGCAATCAATAACTGAAATACCTCAAATAATCATTATTTCAAATCATAACATGGGAAGGATTCATAAGTCAAGTTGGCAACATTTATAGGTACGAATAAAAGCATTAAAGTAAATATTAAACCTGGATCGAGAGTCACTCTTACAAACTAAGAGAAGTCCTAAATCCTAATCCTAATCCTAAGAGAGAGAGGAGAGAACCTCTCTCAAACTAAATCTAAATCATGGAAAGTGAAAATTGGCGAGCTCCCCCTGAATGGATGCATTCCCCCACTTCATAACCTCTGGTCTATGCCTTCTGGACTTGGATTTGGGCCAAAAAGGGCTTCAGAATTCGCTATGAGTGTTTTCTGCAATTTCTGGTGCGTGGCCTTTGTCACGCGTCCGCGTGGGTCACGCGGTCGCGTCATTCGGAGCATTTTCTTGCCACGCGGTCGCGCCAGTCATGCGACCGCGTCATGTGCGTTCTGCTTAAGGCGCGCGGTCGCGTCAGTCATGCGGCTGCGTCGCTGCTGATTTGCGCTTGGCACGCGATCGCTTCGTCCATGCGATCGCGTGGATGCCAGTTTCTTCAGAAGCTCCGTTTTGTGCTTTCCTTCCATTTTTGTATGTTTCCTTTTCCATCGTTTAAGTCATTCTGCCTTAGAAAATCTAAAACTACTCAACACATAATCACGGCATCGAATGGAAATAAAGGTAATTAAAATAATTAATATTAAAGCTTAGGAAACATGTTTTTCACATACATCACATAATAAGGAATGGAAAGTAAAACCATGCAATTAATATGAATAAGTGGGTGAATGATTGAATAAATCACTCAAATTAAGCACAAAATATATCATAAAATATGGGTTTATCAGTCCGACTTGCTGAATCCTGAGATGCTACTGATCCTTGTTCACTGGAGGGTGGTGGTACCTGCAAGAGACTCCGATGCTTAAGTTAGCACGGGCTTTAGGCAGGTTTTTTGTGTAGAATCAGAGTATGAGTTATACTTGGGGGCTCCAGTGTATTTATAGTAGTGTGGACTGACCCTTCTTGAGATAAGCTAGTTATCTTATCTTATCTTGGGCGAGGTCACTGATAATGAGATTTTTGCTCGATGGTCTATAATTTCTTCTTATAGAAAGAATTACTTCGTTGTAAGCATACCTCCAAACCAATAAACAATTCTCACATCAAAAATATTGGTTGTCACAAATATAAACCCCAATAAGAATTAACCGAAGTATTTAGACTCCGGATTGTCTCACGAGGAATTGCAATGAAGTGTTTAATTTTTGGCTATGAAGAAGCAAGGGGGTTTGATTTTGATGATTGACAAGAAAATATAAAAGCAAGAAAGTAAAATAACAAGAACTAATAAAAGAAATGGAAAGAACTCTTGGCTAGACTTAGGTAATTGAGATCACCATCCTTGTCTACAAACCAAATATTGACAATTATGAGGAACCAAGCTCATTAAGTTTACTTCTATACTTGAAGTTTATCAAATAGGCTTGATCACATCAACCCTTAAGTCCCAACCTATCTACTAATTAGATTAGTAGTGGGTTAGTGTCACCAAGGGTTCTCAAATCACCAATTCAATGAGACCCAATGACTCAAGATCACTCAATTTCCTTAGCCTAGGCCAAGAGTCAAGAAAACTACTCAAAAACTAGAGGAAACATTTTATCAAACACATAGTGTGCAAGAAAAGTAAACATTATAAAATGCAAGAATTAAAGGAAATCCATAACCAACATAAACAAGAAATCAACAATACCAATCAAGATCAACATAAAAGAAACATAGAAACATAAATTTGTATTAAAGGAAAATTAAGATCCAACAAGGTTCATGAACATAAAAGCAACAAAATAAAGGAAATGAACAAGAGAAACTAAGAAGATTAAGATATAATAACAAGAAATTAAGAGAGAAAGCTAAATCAAAACAAGGATTAAAAGTTGGATCTAAGAAAATTAAACCTAAACTATCCTAAATTCTAGAGAGAAGGGAGAGCTTCTCTCTCTAGAATTCTAGCCTAAAACATGATGAAAACTAAACTATGACTACTTGGTTCATTACCCCTCCAATCTTTGGGTTCAATAGCATCAGAAATGAGTTGGATTGGGCCCAAAATGAGCTACAAATCGCCCCCAACGAGTTGCCCAAAATGGACCTACGCTGATCCATCGGCGTGTTCAAGTCATGTGCGCATATAAGCCTCTATACATCAGGAAACTATATAAAATTTTATATTATTTCGATACCCCGGATGTTAGCTTTCCAACGTAACTAGAACCGCCTCATTTGGACCTATGTAGCTCAAGTTATGGTCGATTGAGTGCGAAGAGGTCAGGCTTGATAGCTTTGCGGTTCCTTCATTTCTTCATGAGTTCTCCCACTTTGCATGATTTTCTCCTCACGTCTTCCATCCAATAGTTTCCTTATGAACCTGAAATCACTCAACAAACATATCAAGGCATCGAATGGAATTAAAGTAAGTTAAATTTAGCTATTTTAAGGCCTAAAAAGCATGTTTTCACACTTAAGCACAGATCTAGGAAGAATTACAAAACCATGCTATTTCATTGAATAAATGTGAGAAAAGTTGATAAAATCCCCCAAATTAAGCACAAAATAAACCACAAAATCGGGATTTATCAGTCACCTATCTTTTCCAGCCGCCTTTAGAGTGGACTGCGTTCTTCTATTTAGGCCTGCTTGGGCCACTATGGCAATTTGGCCGAACTCTTTTGGGAAGAGGTCGGTGACGACTGATAAACTCCAATTTTGTGGTTTATCTTGTGCTTATTTTGGGGGGATTTTATCACCTTTTCTCACATTTATTCAATAAAATAGCACGGTTTTGTAATTCTCCCTTGAATTGTGCTTAAATGTGAAAACATGCTTTTTAGGCCCTAAAATTGGTAATTTTAATTCACTTTAATTCCATTCGATGCCTTGATGTATTTGTTAAGTGATTTCAGGTTCATAGGGCAAGTATTGGATGGAAGAAGTGAGGAGAAAAGCATGCAAGCGGGAGAACAAATGAAGAAATGAAGGAACCGGAAAGCTGTCAAGCCCGACCTCTTCACACTCAATCGACCATAACTTGAGCTACAGAGGTCCAAATGAGGCGGTTCCAGTTGCGTTGGAAAGCTAACATCCGGGGCTTCGAAATAATATAAAATTTGCCATATGTTGCTTTGCGTTAAGGGGCGCGCACGCGCCATGTACGCGTGCGCACCGATTCTGTCGTGGCCCACTAAGGTGAAATCGCCCCCAGCGATTTTTGAAGCACTTTGGGCCCAACCCAAGTCATTTCTAATGCTATTTCATGCAGAATTCAAGCTTGGGCAAGGGGGGAGCAATTAGTTTAGCCAATATGAGCCTTTAGTTAGATTTCTAGAGAGAGAAGCTCCCTCTTCTCTCTAGAATTAGGTTAGGTTAATCTCTTCTAGATCTAGGTCCAATTACATGTTTTCATCTTGTTTCTGTTATGATTTCTTGTTCCTACTAATTGATTCTCTTAGTTTTCATGTTAATTTCTCTTTTATGTTCATGGATTCTATTGTTGGATTTGATTTACTTTTAATGCAATTTAATGTTTAATGTTCTTTTAATTGTTGATTTGAGTAGTGATTTACTTTCCTTGCAATTGATAGTTGTAGATTTTACTATTTCTTGCTCATTTATTATGCTTTCTTTTTATGCCTTCCAAGTGTTTGACAAAATGCTTGGTTGGATGATAGAGTAGATTTTGAGCATTCTTGGCTTGGAAAGAGTAATTAGGCAATCTTGAGTCATGAAAACCCAACTCATGTTGGTGATCTAGAGTTGTTAGCTAATATTGTTTCCGTTGACGCTAATCTTTTGCTAATTCAATTAGTGAGTTGATTAGAACTTTTGGATTGAGATTAGCTAGTCTTGTTAGACTTTCTCTCATGGAAGATATCCTATATCTTCTTCCAATGTTGGAAATGACGTAATGAGATAAATTCTTGTTTATATTTGTGACATGATTAATTAGTCTTGTTTGACTTTCTCCCTATTTGTTGGAGTTGACTAAATAAAATGAATTAATCATTGCATGACTAGGATAGAAAGCCTATGATCTCAATTCATTGCCATGAATGTCTCCCTTTATTACTTGCTTTCCTTAATTTCTTGTTTGATTTACTTTTTTTGCCATTTAAATTCTTACCCATTTAATTTCTTGCCCTCATATCAATCAAAACCCCCTATACCCCTTCATAGCCAATAAACATACACTTCATTGCAATTCCTTGTGAGACGACCCGGAGTCTAAATACTCCGGTTAATTCTTATTGGGGTTTGTTAATTGTGACAACCAATATTTTTTGATTGGGAGGATTGTTTGTTGGTGTAGAACTATACTTGCAACGAAAATTCATTCATTTGAGGAAATTCTATACCGACACGACAATTTTCTTAAATCAACGACCAATCTAGCAAGAGGTCGGTCACTTTGTTTCCGTCCAACCCAGACCGTATAGCTCGATACAGGGTATGAACAGATAGGATGTTGTTGTTTTAAATCAAACACTTTGTTATGTCTGTATTATCTAGTCGGCTTAAACTCCGCGGCCTAGACTAGTACTCTTTTGATTTTTAGACATATATATATAGACTTGTGCCCTATGCTTTTAGTTATCGTGTGAACATTTTGCACTTTTCTATCTCTGTTTTAAGCTTTATTTCTTCATTGGATTTCTAGTATTATGAATTCTTTCTATATATTATATTATTTGGGCTTTAGAAATGTCGTGGCACTTTGTTATCCTTTTTTTTACGGCATGAGGTAAGGCTTATGGTAATAGGGTGTTACACAATACATGGCGCTTCCTCAGAAAGCAATAAACTCCAATGCATGACTCTTCTATAGATAGCCACCAACTACAATGCACAGCTCTACCTCGGAGAGCCGTCATCTACACTACTTGACTTTGTCATGGAAAGCCAGTGATAAACCCCAATTTTGTGGTTTATCTTGTGTAGAATTTGGGGTGATTTATCAATATTTTCTACACTTATTCATATAAATTGCATGGTTTTGTGCTTCTATTCCGAGGGTTACCTAAAATTGAAGGTCGATCTCGGACGAGATCTTTGAGTGTGATCGGAGCTTTTGGGTCCGACTTGCTGAATCTTGAGATGCTGCTGATACTTGGTCGCCGGAGGGTGGTGGTACCTACAAGAGACTCCGATGCTTAAGTTAGCACCGGCTTTAGGTAAGTTTTTTATAGAATTGGAGTATGAGTTATACCTGGGTGCTCCAGTGTATTTATAGTAGTGTGGAGTGACCTTCCTTTAGATAAGTTTTTTATCTTATCTTATCTTTTGTAGGCAAGATCACCTATCTTTTGGTCAGCCGTCTCCAGGTGGGCTGTGATCCTCTGCTTTAGGCCAACTTGGGCCTCCATTGCGAGTTTGTCCGAGCTCTTTACGAAGAGATTTGTGACAACCAACCTTTACAAGAAGTCGGTCGTTTTGACGTCATCCAACCCGAGCCGTATAGCTCGGCCCAGGGTATGAACAGTGCCCCTGCTTGAGCTTCGATCTTCTCCTTGAGGTCGTGTTTTTAGACTTTGACCCCTTTGAGGAAGTCCTGCTCGAGCATTGCTTTAGTTGGTTTTGTGTAGCTCCCCCTTGGGTGAATCTAACGTTGCTTCTGCTTTAATGCGAAGCGTTTCTAGTCTTTTAATTGCGGCGTGCTTTTGGGATGCGTTTAGCTTCCTTCCCATTTAATAAGGTTTTTAATTTTCTTTTGCCATTCTCTTCCCTCCTTTCAATTTTGAATTTAGAGAAGTTTTCTTTCTTCCTTCTGCTTTCTTGTTTGCGAGAGACTTTTGTTCGTCTGGCTCCTCCTTCTTTGCTTCCGGTTTGCCCCCATCTTTCTTCTTTCTTTGGAGTTCCAAAGAGTCTGTTGGACCGTTCATGCTCTTTGCTGCGCATCCGTTGTTACCTCTTGTTCTTCTTTTCAGGTTGGTATTTTACTTCATACCTTTTCTTTTTTATGCGTTTTAATAACTGCTGCATGCAATCTTTTTGGAAAAGATTGAAGCTTTCTGCATGTCTTTATTTTCCTTCAAAGTTGTGATCTTTTTTATCTTGCTGTTTATGGGAAGAAAAGTTGGTATCTAGGTTTCTGTTTGCCTCCTTGTGTTTTCTGTTGTTTGAGAGGGTTAGGGCTTTTGCGTCGTTTCCTTCTCTGCATTCTGCCCTTGTTGTTGCCTCCAAAGGGTGCCCCTGGGCTTTTGATGTTGACTCGTTATTCTTTGTGAGTCCTGGGGTTCCCTTTTGTTGCCATACTTGATGCTGGTTGGTTATTCCTTTGTTTTCTGTTGCTGTCTGAGTTATTTCTGGTAGTGACTCATTTTATTTTTCTTGCTGTAGGTGTAGTTGCTTTATGTCTTCTCGTAAGAACATTATCGAGATGTCCACTAAAGTTCCTGCTAGTATGGCCGACTGCTTAGATTCGATAGTGTTGATGTGCGTCACTGTGGCTGACCCTAAGTAATGTGAGAAGCTTAGGCGATTTCATAGGATTTGTAGTAGTGGAGATGATGAGAAGAATTATGAGCTAATCTCGCCCGACCCTGAGGAGAGAGTTAGCTTTTCACCCTTAGGTCCAACAGAGTGCCCTTTTTTCTATGCCTATGACTACTTCTTTAGCCTACTAGGTATTACCCTTCCTTTCATTGAATTTGAGGCCGATCTCTTGTGAAACTGTAACATTGCTCCATCGCAACTTCACCCGAATTCTTGGGCGTTTATGAAGATCTTCCAGCTATTGTGTCAGAAGCTGGGTGTCCGACCTTCCTTATCTCTTTTTCTTTACCTATTTGTGCTGACTAAACTTGGGGTGGCCAAGATGAAAGCTTCTTGGATCTCCTTCCGAGCTACCCAGGGGAAGAAAGTATTTTCAATGTTTGATGACTCTTTTCGTGACTTCAAGAATTACTACTTCAAAGTCCGAGCTGTTGAGGGTGCTCGGCCTTCTTTTTAGATGAGAACGATGAGCCGACCTTTCCTTTATAGTGGCAAAAAGAACCTGTAGTTCTTAAGTATCTCTGGGAGAGTTTAGATAAGGTAGAACAGGCCTTTGTGGGTGTTTTAGAGGAATATTGGGGGGAACCTTCTCATCTGGATACGAAGAGATTTATAGGAGATCCTTCCCTCTTTTGTGCTGATCTAGGTAGCATCCGACCTCTTTCTTTACTGATAACTTTCTTCTATTGTCTGTGAATTTATCCCTTTTTCAACTGTGTAATTGTTTCCTTGGCTTCTTTTTAGAGATGGTTAAATCTTCGAATTCTATAAGGTCTTTTCGAAAGGCCAAGAAGGCGGTTGATAAACCACTTTTTTATGGTTTATCTTGTACTCAATTGAGTGGTTTTTATCAAGTCTTTGCACACTTATTCATATGAATTGCATGATTTTACAATTCCTACCCAATTTTATTCTATGATTGAAAACTTGCTTCCTAAGCCTTTAAATTATATACTTTTGATCCCCCTTTCTACCATTCGATGCTGTGATCTGTGTGTTAAGTGTTTTTAGGTTTTATAAGGGCAGGAATGGCTTAGAGGATAGAGAGAAAGCATGCAAAAATGGAAGGAGCACAAGAAATAAAGTAGACAGCCAGTGAGAAGTGACGCGCACGCATGGCTCACGCGTGCACGTGAATTAGAGTATGCACGGCGACGCGTGCGCGTACCTGACACATACGCGTGACACACGAAGATGATCAGCGACGCGTACGCGTGACTGATGTATACGCATGATAAGGAATATTTCCAATCGACGCGTACGCGTGACTGACATGTACGCATGACGTGCACTACCTGCAGAAAATGCTGGGGGCAAATTTGGGCTGAGTTTGGACCCAGTTTCGGCCCAGAAACACAGACTAGAGCCAGGGGACAGGCAGAGACTCAACACACATTCTCATTCGCATAGTTTTTAGTTTTTAGTTTTGAATCTTAGAGAGAAATTACGACTTGCTCTAGGTTTCATTTACATTCATAGAATTCTAGTTTTATGATTTTGCTTTGGATATTGAGAAGTGTCACCTCCGTTGAAGTTTCCATTATTCTAGTTTGCTTTCTTATTCATTTACTCTTTTGATTACTTATTAACCCTGTTCAGACACGTATGTTGCATTTTGGAATTTATTAATGCAAAGGATTATTTTTACTTTTAATTAATTTTCAGTTATTATTTATCATGTCTTCCTTTTATTCTCTTTTTAATTCTGTGCAAGTAATTTTCATGTCAATGGAGTAGACTTCCAACTTGACTTGGGGGTTGATTAAAAGGAAACCCTTAAGTTGGAATACTCAAGTGTCAATTTTGATTGGAAGTTGTTGGCTAACTTTCTGGTCTCTGACACTAATCCATCCTTAGGAGAGGATTAGGACTTGGGATTCAGAGTTGGTTAGTTAGTTGCTTGACTTTCCATTATTCAGTAAAGGATAACTAAGTAGAACAATAACCTTTTACTATTACACTTGGGAAAATCCAACAAGGATAGAACTTCCAATTAATCTTCTCCTGGTCAAGGCTTTTATTTCATTGAATAAATTCCCTCATAATTTTCATTGCCTTAAATTACAATCATTTGATTTCTTGTTCTCCAACTCTTAAAAATTCTCAGAAAATTCTTGACTAATAAAATAGCACTCTTTTGTCAACTCGTTGGGAGACGACCTGGGATTTCTACTCCCAGTATTTTTATTATAATTTTGTGACAACCCTTTCTAAATTGATAAGCGGATTTTCGTCGGTTAAGAAATGTACTTACAACGCCGTTCTATTTATAAATTCTTAATCGGCTAATTTCTGCCGCATCAATTTTCGGCGCCGTTGCCGGGGAGTTGCAATTGCGTGCTAAATTATTAGTTGGTGTAAATATTTTTTATTTTTGCATATTTTATTTTATTTTATTACCATGAACTGTATATTTCTTTCATTGAATGATGCATTTGCTGCCTGATCTGGGCTTAGCCGCGTTTGATCCTGAAATTGAAAGAACTATTTTACGTATTAGGCGAGTGATGAGCGGATAATTTATACGCTTTTTGGTATTATTTTTAGTATGTTTTTAGTATATTTTAGTTAGTTTTTATTATGTTTTTGTTAGTTTTTAAATAAAAATCACATTTCTAAACTTTACTATGAGTTTGTGTGTTTTTCTGTGATTTCAGGTATTTTCTGGCTAAAATTGACGGACCTGAGCAAAAATCTGATTTAGAGGCTGAAAAAGGACTACAAATGCTGTTGGATTCTGAACTCCCTGCACTTGAAGTGGATTTTCTAGAGCTACAAAAGCTCAATTGGCAAGCTCTCAATTGCATTGGAAAGTAGAGATCTTGGGCTTTCCAGCAATATATAATAGTCCATACTTTGCCCGAGATTTGATGGCCCAAACCAGCGTTCCAAGTCAGCATAGAAATTCTGGCGTCAAAACGCCAGAACTAGCATGAAAGCTGGAGTTAAACGCCCAAACTGGCACAAAAGCTGGCGTTTAACTCCAAGAAAAGTCTCTACACGTGAAAGCTTCAATGCTCAGCCCAAGCACACACCAAGTGGGCCCGGAAGTGGATTCTGCATCATTTACTCATTTCTGTAAACCCTAGGTTACTAGTTTTCTACAAATAGGACCTTTTGCTATTGTATTTTACACACTTGAGAATACTTTTCATGTTTGGGAGGCTGGCCATTCGGCCATGCCTAGACCTTTAGTTCTTATGTATTTTCAACAGTAGAGTTTCTACACACCATAGATTAAGGTGTGGAGCTCTGCTATTCCTTGTGAATTAATGCAAAGTACTATTGTTTTTCTATTCAATTCAAGCCTATTTCTTCTCTAAGATATACACTTGTTCTTCAACCTTAAGGATGTGATGATCCGTGACACTCACCATCATTCTCACCTATGAACACGTGGCTGACAACCACCTCTGTTCTACTTGCAATAGCTTGAGTGCGTATCTCTTAGCCTCCTAATTCATGACGCATGGTTGCCTCGCCTGACAATCGAGCCTTCCATTCCATGAGATTAGAGTCTTCGCGGTATAGGCTAGAATCAATTGGCAGCATTCCTGAGATCTGGAAAGTCTAAACCTTGTCTATGGTATTGCGAGTAGGATCAGGGAAGGGATGACTGCGACGAGCTTCAAACTCGCGAGTGTTGGGCGTAATGACAGACGCAAAAGGATTAATAGATCCTATTCCAACATGATCGAGAACCAACAGCTGATTAGCCGTGCGGTGACAGCGCATTTGGAACATTTTCACTGAGAGGATGGAGGTAGCCATTGACAACGGTGAAACCCAACATAAACTTGCCATGGAAAGGAGTATGAATGATTGGAAGAAGGAAATAGGAAAGCAGAGGTTCAGAAGGAACAAAGCATCTTCATACGCTTATCTGAAATTCTCACCAATGAACTACATAAGTATCTCTATCCTATTTTATGTTTTATTCATATTTTAATTATCAATTCTCCATAACCATTTGAATCTACCTGACTGAGATTTACAAGATGACCATAGCTTGCTTCAAGCCGACAATCTCCGTGGGATCGACCCTTACTCACGTAAGGTTTATTACTTGGACGACCCAGTGCACTTGTTGGTTAGTTGTGCGGAGTTGTGACAAGAAGTTGAGATTACAATTGTGCATACCAAGATGTTGGCGCCATTGATGATCACAATTTCGTGCACCAAGTTTTTGGCGCCGTTGCCGGGGATTGTTCGAGTTTGGACAACTGACGGTTCATCTTGTTGCTCAGATTAGGTAATTTTATTTTATATTTAAGCTTTTTACTTTTTAATTTTCAAAAAAAAATTTCAAAAAAAAAAATTTATATTTTTTATTTCTATTTTGTTCTTCAGAACTTTTAAGAATGAATTCTAGAGTTTCATGATGATTTGTTGAAGTCTGGCTGGCTGAGAAGCCATGTCTAATCTTTTGGACCGAGGTTTCAACTTATCATCACAAGGGCTTGTTGATTTCTATTAATCTTGCTGTTGAACGTAATGGTTTGCTAAAGCTTGGCTGGTGATAAACCACTATTTCATGGTTTATATTGTGTTTATTTGTGTGGTTTTATCATGATCTTTGCCCACTTATTCATTAAATAAGCATGCATTTATATTTCCTTCCTAAAGATGTTTTATGGTTGAAAACTTGCTTCCTAGAGACTTTTAATTATGTATTTTATTTCTCCCTTATTCCATTCGATGCCGTGATCTGTGTGTTAACTGTTTCAGGCTTTATAGGGCATGAATGAGTTGGAGATTGGAAGGGAAGCCTGCCAAAATGGAAGGAACACAAGAAATTGAGGAGATGACCAGTGAGAAGCGACGCGGCCGTATGGATGACGCGACCGCGCGGAAGAGAGTAATCTGAAGCAACGCGGCCGCATGGATGACGCGACTGTGCGGATGGAACAGCACGAGTGACGCAGCCACATGGACGACGCGTCCGCGTGGCAAGGCAGAAACGCGAATGACGCGTCCACATGAGCGATGCGATCGCATGACGTGCGCGACCTGCATAATTTGCAGATTCGCTGGGGGCGATTTCGGGCCCTATTTTGACCTAGTTTTCGGCCCGGAACAGCAGACTAGAGCCAGAGAACATGCAGAAAACAAAGAAAACATTCATTCTACACAGTTTTAGTTTTAGATCTAGTTTTACTCCTCCTCTAGGTTTTCTCTCTACACATTCATAGTTCTTAGGATTTTAGTTTCTCTAGCTTTTTGCATTGGGATATTGAGAAGAGTTATTCTAGTTCGTTTTCTTTACTTGGCTTACTCTTCCATGTTCCTTGCTTTGTTTAATTTTACCATTGGAATATTTTTAGGATTATTTAATACAAAAATCACTTTTTTTTGTTTACAATGTCTTTCTTTAATTCCTTTTCATATGCTACGAATTTTACCTTTACAATGAGTGAGTAGTTCCCTAACTTGATGAGGAGTTGATTGAAAGGAACCCTTGAGTTGTAAGGTTCAAGAGAAAGATTGTAATTGGGTTATTGTTGGATTGCTCTCTAATTCCTGACACCAATCCCCCCCAGAGTGGATTGGGACTTGTGAATAGAACAGCATTCTAACTAGTTTTACCTTCCTTTACTTAGTATAGGATAACTAAACAAAACAACTCTCAGTTGTCAATTAATCTTAAGAATGTTCCATCAAGAATAGGGCTTCCATGTAATCAACTCTCAGTCAAGGCTTTTATTTACATTATTCAATTTCATCAATTTAATTTCCTGTTTACTCAACTCAAACCTTTTCAAAAACATCTGATTAATAAAATAGCGCTCTTTCTTGCAACTCGTTGGGAGACGACCTGGATTCATACTCCCAGTATTTTAAATTTCAATTTTCTGTGACACCTTTCTAAATTGAGCGGTGGATTTCTGGCGAGTTAAGAACTTTACTTGCAACGCATATATTCTAATAATTTTTAATTCACCAATTTTTGCCCGCATCAATTTTTGGCGCCGTTGCCGGGAAGTTGCAATAGAGTGCTAAAGTTATTAATTAGAATTTATTTATTTGTATTTTATTTTATTTTGCTACTATGAGCTTCCTGTTTCTTTTGTCAAATGACGCATTCACTTCCTGATCCGCACTTGCTAATTGAAAGGACTATTTCACGAATAAGGTGAGCTCGGCGTCGGTTAGTCCGCTCTGAGGGCGGATCTGAAAGTGAACTTGAGGAAGAAACCTGCTCCCGTTCTACTAATTCGGTTGTTTCACGTGCAGACGACATGGCAGAACCTAGGAGAGTTACCATCCAAGAGGAAGGAGCCTCTAATTTTACAATGCAACCGTTTCAAGCGCATCACCTAGCGGTGGCTACAGATTTTGAAATAAAGACCGCACTGCTCAATTTGATGCCCAAGTTTCATGGCTTACCTGCTCAAGAGCCCATCAAGCACCTGAGAGATTTCCAGGCAGCCTGTTCTACTGTCAGGCGTGATGGTACAGATGAAACTTCAATTCTGCTGAAAGTTTTCCCGTTTTCTCTTGAGGGAAAAGCAAGAAAGTGGTACTACACTCAACCCCTAGCAAATGTATCCAACTGGGATACGCTCAGAAAAGAGTTTTTGGAGAAATTCTTTCCATCTGAAGTTACTGATAAACTAAGGAAAGACATTTTCATAATTGTTCAAGATGACAACGAGACTCTCTTTGAATACTGGGAGCGCTTCAATAATCTTTTGGAAGCATGCCCCCACCACATGATTGACAAGATAGTGTTACTCAGCTATATCACACAGGGTATGAGGCCCCAAGATAAGACCATATTGGAAAGTGCTAGCAATGGGTCTATGAAGAAGTACAAGACCACTGATGAGGCATGGCAATTGATCAGCGACTTAGCTGAATCCACTAGGAACCACAAACAGAAGCAAGGCCATTCAAAAGCCGTTGCAGAAGTATCCTCTAGCAGAGAGACTGCTGCTCTAACTCAGAGTATCTGTGAGATGACCAACTTGCTGAAGAAGATGCAATTGAATCAACAACAAGTTCAGCAAGCTCAACCTTCTCCAGCACAGCAAAGCCAACAGTTAGTCCCACAAAGAGTTTGCGGAATTTGTGCTGATTATAGCCATTATACTGATGAATGCCCGCAACTCCAACAGGAAGACAACATGGTGGCATCCACTCATAACTTCTATGACCGCCCCAACCAAGGGTACAATCAAGGTGGAAATCATAACCATGGATGGCAGGACAATTCTAACTAGAATTGGAGGGACAACAATAATAGAGGAGGCAAGGATAATCAGGGAAATCAGAGGTGGAATAATAACAACAACAGATAGCAGAACCAACCTTACAGAGCACCTCACCTGAGGCAATCCCAAGGACCACAGAATACCCAACAGCAGACCTCTCAATTTACTCATTCTTCTTTATCTCCTAATGAAGAGTTACTACAATCTTTTGAGCGGAGACAACAGACCATGGAAAATAACATTATGAATAACATTAATGTCAGTCTGAATGGTCTGACCTCTACTTTGCAAGCTCTTGTTTCACAGATTGGATCAATGCAAAATTCTAGTAACCAACCTTCAAGCTCCACTGGAATCCCTTCTCAACCATTACCCAATCCAAAGGGAGGCATTAATGCCATCACCCTAACGTCCAGAACCACACTGCAGGAGAGGAATCAGGAGGAGCCAAGCTCACCAGAATACACCTCAGCGGAAGAGGTAGTAGAAATAGAAGATGTCGAAGAAGAAGAGGACATACAGGACATAGCTGAAGAAGAAGAAGTGCAACCACAAGAGGAAGCACCAAAAGACGCAGACACTGCACAAAACACTACTCCCATTCCCTTTCCACAACTTGCAAGGAAGCCCAAGAAGCAACTGGAACCCGATCCCAAAATGGTAGAAATATTCAAAAAGGTTGAGGTAACCGTTCCTCTTTTTGATGTTATTCAACAAGTACCTAAATATGCATAGTTTCTAAAAGATTTATGTATACAAAAGGACAAAATTCATGAATTAGAAACTATTCCTTTAGGTAGTTCCATATCTACTTTAATGGGAGGATTACCTTAGAAGTGTAGTGACCCAGGTCCTTGTATAGTTAGTTGTACTATTGGTGGAGTAGTAATTTATGATTGCATGTGTGATTTAGGAGCCTGTGTTAGTATAATGCCTTTATCTATATATGATATTTTAAGGCTCCCTCCCTTAAAAAGGTCGACAGCTCGTTTTGTGTTAGCAGATAAAAGCATTATTACAGTGGCTGGAGTTGCTGAAGATGTTTTAGTGAACATTAAAGGGCTCACATTTCCCACTGATTTTTATATCTTGGAGATGCCCCATAATGACTCAGATAAGCCATCATCAATCCTACTTGGAAGACCATTCCTGAAGACATCAAAATTCAAATTGGATGCTTTTTCAGGAACATACTCCTTTAAAATAGATGGCCGCATAGTAATCTTCAATCTAAATGGAGTCATAAACAACCCTCCAGAAGATCATTCTATCTTCCAGTGTGATGTCATAGATGAAACTGTAGCTGCAGTTCACAAGGAAGAATTAGAAAAGAGGCACACTGGACAAGGTCCAAGTGTGGGGACCCTCTTAACTGACAATGAGGGCATTTCGCCATTTTCACAAGCCCCAGATAATCCAGAGCCCGCCCATGATCAAAAGTTAGAATTGAAACCTCTCCCTCCACATCTCAAATATGCTTATCTTGAGGATGAGCAGAAGTTTTCGGTTATTATTGCAAGGGAACTGACTTCTCAACAAGAAGAGTAGTTACTTGATGTACTGAGGAAGCATAAGAAGGCAATTGGGTGGAGTTTGGCAGACATAGTGGGAATCAACCCTCAAGTATGCGAGCATAGAATATTTCTAGAAGAGGGAGCAAGACCTGTCCATCAACCCCAAAGAAGATTGAATCCCACCATCCTAGAAGTTGTCAAAAAGGAAGTGACCAGACTATTGGAAGCAGGTATCATATATCCCATTTCAGACAGTGAATGGGTTAGCCCAGTACAAGTGGTGCCCAAGAAGTCTGGAGTCACTACAGTGAAGAATGAGCACAGAGAGCTCATAGCAACTAGAGTTCAGAACGCTTGGAGAGTCTGCATTGATTACAGGCATCTCAACCAAGCTACCCGTAAGGATCACTACCCACTTCCATTCATTGATCAAATGCTGGATCACCTGTCAGGTAAATCACATTATTGCTTTTTAGATGGTTACACAGGTTATTTCCAGATTCATATAGCTCTTGAGGATCAGGAAAAGACCACTTTTACATGTTCTTTTGGGACTTATGCTTACAAGAGAATGCCCTTTGGCTTGTGCAATGCACCAACTACTTTCCAAAGGTGTATGATGAGTCTTTTCTCTGATCTTATTGAGGACTGTATGGAAGTTTTTATGGATGATTTTAGCGTTTATGGTGATTCTTTTAGCCTTTGCTTAGATGGATTATCTAGAGTATTGGATAGATGTGTTAGTACAAACCTTGTATTAAATTTTGAAAAATGTCACTTTATGGTAAAACAAGGGATTGTACTAGGACATGTGGTATCTAATACTGGCATTTCTGTAGACCCAGCAAAGGTGAATGTTATTTCTAGTTTACCTTAACCCTCTTCTGTGAGGGAAGTCCGTTCGTTCCTTGGCCATGCAGGTTTTTACATGAGATTTATTAAGGACTTTAGTAAGGTAGCACTTTCCTTATCCAGATTACTACAGAAGGATATTGAGTTCGAGTTCGGTGAAGATTGCAAGCAAGCGTTTCATAAGCTGAAGGCCGCCCTGACTCAAGCCCCAATTGTGAGAGGACCAGACTGGAGCCAGCCATTTGAAATCATGTGCGACGCTTCCACCCATGCAGTAGGAGCAGCGCTGGCTCAGCGTGAAGGTAAGGACCCTTTTGTTATTGCTTATGCGTCTAAGACTTTAGACACTGCCCAATCCAATTATACTACTACTGAGAAAGAGCTTCTTGCTATTGTTTTTGCTCTCGATAAATTCCGAGCTTATTTACTTGGTACTAGAGTAATAGTGTATTCGGATCATGCAGCTTTAAAGTATCTATTATCTAAAATGGAGACCAAACCAAGACTTATACGTTGGATACTGCTATTACAAGAATTTGATTTAGAAATAAAGGATAGGAGTGGTAACCAGAATTTAGTGGCAGACCACTTGACTCTCCTTGAGCACATTAAGGATGATTCTACTCCTATAGATGATAATTTTCCATTTGATAACCTGCAAGCAGTATCTGAGGTATCTCCTTGGTATGCACCTGTAGCTAATTATCTAGTTAGCCGCACATTTCCTCCAAACTTTTCTAAGCACCAAAGAGACAAGCTGAAAAGCGAGTCTAAATATTATATATGGGATGACCCATATTTATGGAGATGTGGCGCTGATCAGGTAATCAGACGGTGTGTGCCTCAATCAGAATTCCAGTCCATCTTAGAGGCCTGTCACTCATCTGAGAGTGGAGGACATTTTGGCCCCCAAAGAACTGCTAGAAAAATCTTAGACTGTGGATTCTGGAGGCCTACTCTTTTTAGAGACGCTGCTGAATTTTGTAAATCTTGCCTCCCATGCCAAAAATTTGGTAATATATCCAAGAGGGATGAGATGCCTCAACAATATATGCTTTTCTATGAAATCTTTGATGTTTGAGGCATTGACTTCATGGGTCCATTTCCAAATTCTAATGGTTATTTTTACATATTGTTAGCTGTGGATTACATTTCCAAATGGGTGGAAGCAATTCCTACCCGCACTGATGATGCTAAAACTGTTGTTTCCTTTGTGAGAAACCATATTATCTGTCTCTTTGGATCCCCACGAGCAATCGTGAGTGATCAAGGCACCCACTTTTGTAACAGGAGACTAACAAGGCTAATGAAGAAGCACGGGATAATTCATAAGGTTGCAGCAGCATACCATCCTCAGACCAATGGGCAAGCCGAGGTATCAAATAGAGAGATAAAGCGTATCTTACAGAAGATAGTAAAGCCTCATAGAAGAGACTGGAGCACCAGGCTACAAGATGCACTCTGGGCATACAGAACAGCATACAAAACACCCATTGGGATGAGTCCTTTTCGCTTAGTTTATGGAAAAGCTTGTCATCTCCCGGTAGAAATAGAGCACAAAGCCTTTTGGGCAATCAAGGAGTGCAATGTGGGAATTGAGAAAGCCGGAGCTGAAAGGAAGTTGCAACTGCAAGAACTGGAGAGCCTTCGCCTAGAAGCTTATGAGAACTCAAGACTACACAAGGAGAAGATGAAGGCTGTACATGACCAGAACATCAAGAGGAAAGAGTTCCAACCTGGGGACTCAGTCCTCCTTTATAAATCTCGACTGAGGCTCATGCCAGGCAAGTTGAGATCAAGATGGGAAGGTCCATACAGAGTAGAGAAGGCCAAACCGTACGGAGTTTATCACCTTATCCATCCTTCGAGCTCGGAGCTTATCAAAGTTAATGGACATCGTTTAAAGCTGTACCATGGCAAAAAGTGGAAGAAAGACAAGGAACTCGAGATCTTCCTCTTGGAAGATCCCCACATAGCCACAGACTGAGCTAGTGGAGTGTCCAACTTACAGACGTTAAAGCAAAGTGCTAGGTGGGAGACAACCCACCATGGTATGATCGCTCTTTTCTTTATTTTTAGTTTTTCATATTCAATAACTCTTCTCTTTATCAGTACTAATTGCATCTGCATCTGCATATTTATATATATAAAAAAAGAGCTATGCGAAGCGACCGCATCAGCGATGCGTCCGCGTGGTAAGGAGAGGAGAGAAAAATCAGAACGAACAGAGAGTCATGCTGGAGCGTGGCTGGAGGAGTGCCAGTGGCACAAAGCAGCCCATGCGACCGCATCGCCGACGCGTTCGCATCGTATAGGCATAATGACCTCCCACGCGACCGCGTGCCCCACGCGGCCGTGTGCCCTGATTTTCGACGTAAAATGGGTGCACAGCTGAAAGTTGTGCTAGAGTGGTGCTGGACTGGCGCTGGACGCGCAATCCCCCTCACGCGACCGCGTGCCCCACGCGGCAGCATCGTACCCCATAAACTGCCCACTCACGCGATCGCATGCCCCACGCAATCGCGTCCCCCCAATTTTGGCAAATACATCAATTTGAACAGAGAGTTGTGCAAGCGCGAGGCTGCACTCGCGCCAGAAGCCTAACATGGGTCACGCGACCGCGTGACCGACGCGATCGCGTCACCTTACTTGAAGCGCAAGTCGCGTGACCGCATGCTCCATGCGATCGCGTCGCTTGCGGCGCACAGTTTTCCTACTTTTGCCAAATATCTTATCTTTCTCTTCTCCAAATCCTAATTTTTCTTTTCCCTCTTTATTTCTTCCTCCTCCCTTCTTCCTTCTATCTCACCTTTCACTCTCTCTCCCTCACCTCCATTAACAAGGTTTTATTTTCTCCTTCACTCTTTCCTTTTCTACCATTCTTCTTATTTCTTTTTTGTTATTTTCTTTTCTTTTCTTTTTCTTTTCATTATTCATATTTTCTTTCTTCTTCTTTCCTTTTT
This sequence comes from Arachis ipaensis, assembly GCF_059453495.1. Lineage (NCBI taxonomy): Eukaryota > Viridiplantae > Streptophyta > Magnoliopsida > Fabales > Fabaceae > Arachis > Arachis ipaensis. The sequence goes on along the minus strand of NC_142442.1, from coordinate 102,824,528 downwards.
ACATGGTGTTAGAATTTTATTTGAGTCATTATTCTTCATTATATGCTTGTGGATTGTTGCAAATTGTTTGGCAATTATATATTATTTTCTTTAAAGGGTTGCTTGCATGTTCACTTTAATACTTTCTATACCTTCTTCACCTTGCATGCTATGTGTTTGTGAAAAAGCCCATATGGCATTACGCACTTCTCTATGTTATTCTACTATTCAATGGTTGCTTTTTGTAACGACCCAATTTCTGGTATGTCATGATCATACTAAACTGAGCGCTACCAACTTGTCTTCCTAATTATTATCTATTATTTATCATATGAGCCTGATTCATTGTTAAAAATGTAGTTAATTTGCGAGGTACTTTTTTTTAAAACGCTTGGATTAACAAACAGTATCATTCATATTCAATTCACAAATAATAACAGATAAAATAATTATAAACAACCACACATAAATACATCTCAAGTAGTTAACAACATTTAGTGATTCAGCCTTTATTAGAGTATATAGTTTTAGTTAGAACACCCCTAAATATAGCTAGATAATAACTATATACCTATATATACATACAACTAACCTGTTCAAGAAGTCCCTAAGCTGGCGCCCAGGCTAGCCTAGACTCTATACTCACCTAGTCCCTCTAAACTACTAAAGCGAGGGAAAGTACGTTCTAGGTCTTCAAAACTCAAGTCAGGTGGATCGTCATCAAAAGGTGGAAGGTCGTCTACTAATCCTCTGCACGATCTTATGTCATCAAAGAGCGTCTCTCAAGTACTTCATCGAGTGGCCACATAACAGCAACATCGTACGGAGGACTTAGGCTAAAGTTTGTAGATAAGCAAGGTGCAGACGTTGGCTGGCCTCACAGTAAATACATATAAACAGGTAACGGAGTTCACTCTAGACTCAGAAGACTACCTAGAGCGGAATCCTCTTTGCAAAACAGTCATCAGCAAACTACGGAAGGGTACTCATGCTTCCATCTGAAGGGGGAAGGGAGAGAGAAGTGGTAAGAACTGGGGAGTTCTTAGTAGGGTCGGAGTTATTAGTTACGTTCATTTACTTGGGGTCGATTAGCAGACAAATAACATAATATAGTGAAGCAGTAAACAGAAGATAAAGATAGAAAGAGAAAGTAGAGACAATAGAAAGTAGAACACAAACAAAAGAATACAATAAAACACAAAAATAGCATGCAAGCAGACAAACATAAAGAAATAGACCACACACAGAAAGGAATGCAACAGAGAATGATGCGCAGACAAGAATGATGCATGTCTAGCACTAGTGCAGGTAATGAGCTCATCTGTCGGTTACTAACCCACTCCCGACGTTATCCAGCAACCTCTGTCTGGATAAGGCTTTCCTATTGGCTATACCCCTATGTACAGGAAATAACCCCTCTGCCACCACAGGGTCCACTGCACGCAGGAAATAACACATCTGCCACTGCAGGGATGTAAGCCGACACACCTTCTATATACAGAAAATAACCCCTCTGCCACTACAGAAATGGAACAGGTGGTCACGGTACTTCTGTAGCAGGAAATAACCCATCTGCCTTACAGAAATAAAATATGGATCTATACCGCAGCAAAGCGTTCTCAGTGATCACACCATTATCTATCTGACTGCCTCTCTGCAGCAGATGATCATACAAGTATATCTGGAGTTGCCTTAATGCAACAAATGAATAAAAATATCTCTTGGGCCTACAGAAATAGCACTCCCGTAAGTGAACTTCGGCATACAGGGATAGTCTAAACACAACACAACAACTTTTTGTAGGTGAACTTCGGCCTACAAAAATAACACCTCTGTAAGTGAACTTCGGCTTACAGAAATAGCGCCCCTGTAAGTGAACTTCGGCTTACAGGTATCACAAATCTCTGTAGGTGAACTTCGGCCTACAGGAGCAACACCCTGAGATACACAATTGATATTCACTGCAGGTGAACTTCGGCCTACAGGAATAACAACACACTGTAGGTGAACTTGGGCCTACAGGACCTCTAGGGCCATGGAAAAGCAGCAGATGAACATCCAACCGAACATCATGCTACAAGGCTTAACTTTTTATTCTTATACTCTTCTCTTTATATCTCTTTACTCTGTTCTGGTTTCTCTTTTCTCTGTATCTCTTTACTCTGTTTTAATTACTCTGTTATCTGTATCCCTTTTCTCTTCTCTGATTACTCTTTTCATCTGTATCTATATTATTCTTTTTCTCTTTATCTCTTTACTTTACTCTGGTTACTCTGTTCTCTGTGTTACTTTATTCTGCTTTGATTTCTCTGCTTAACTTGTATATTTAAAGCTTATGTAAATTTCGGTAAGAATAGTTAGTCTGTCCCAAGTATAGGTTCATTAAGTCTATACTGAAACAATTTAAATTTTCATATAATGCCTAACCCTAGTCGCGACTCAAGTACTAACTAAGTTGCCCTAGTTCGTTCACTAGTCTCTCTCTGTTTTTCTGTCATTAAAACTTTACAGACTTTTCTTTAGTTTTTATCTTTTCTTTAACTTTATATCTTTCCTTTATCTTTGCCTCACTAATAAGTTTTTACCACTCCCTAAGTGTTTTATGAAGGTAATTATGAGATTCTGCGCTTAAAGTTGTCTTTCTAAAGCTTTTACAGAAAACTGCCTTTTCTGTATTATTTTATTATTTTTATTAAAATATTATTTTTAATTAAATATTATTATTTAATATTTTATTATTATTTATTATTTTATCATTAAATTTTCGAAAATTAACTTACTTTTACTTTTAACCTTTAAAATTCACTTTTTACCACCCGTAATTTTTAATATTTCTACTTTTACCATCCTAACTTCCAGAAATTACCATATAACCCTTCAAACACCAAATTAATTACTTCCTTGCCCTTTTATGAATAAAAAAGGTGTTCTTCATTGTTCTTCATCACACTCAAAGTGTTCTTCATGTTCTTCATAAATTCTTCAGATTCCTTCTCTGTTTTTACCCGTTTTTCAATCTTTTCAGCAACCGATTTTTACTATAATTCATAATAAATTAGTAGCCACTAAAACCCCATCTTTTCTACATGATTTCAACACAAATTGAACCTCAATTTAAGCTTAGGGTTTCGTTTTTCCAGCTTTCCAAGAACATGAACTTTAAAGCTTGAATTTCATCAAATTTTATCAAAATTTCACCAAATTTTCATCAAGAATCAGTCATATATGCAACCAATTTTTAGCACAGCCAATTTATACAACATTCACGCAACTCAAACACAAATAATCAAGATTAATTTCGTGACACCCTACCTGGTTTTTCCGCTCCTAATTCAATTAAACTTTCAGGTGGTCCTTAAGCACTTTTTCCTCCTAAATCACATCAAGAACAACTTTAAATCCAAAAACCCTCGACTGACCAAATTGATGGATATTTTTGTGGAAAAATGAATTCCAAAACACACAAAACTAACCGGCAAGTTCACCGGGTCGCATCAAGTAATAAAACTCACGAGAGTGAGGTCGATCCCACAGGGATTGAAGGATCAAGCAACTTTAGTGGGTGATTAGTTTAGTCAAGCTAACATTGAAGTGAATTGTGTGAAATTGTAGCCAACAGAAAGTAAATGACAATGAATTTAAAGTTGCAGAATGTAAATTGGCAAGTAACTTAAAGAACACGAAAGTAAAATAGCTGAAACTTAAATTGCAAGAAAAATAAATTGCATGAAAAGTAAAGGGGCTAGGGTGCTGGAAATTAAATAGAGCAATATATCAGAATTCAAAACTCTTGCAGCAAGCTTAAATTGCAGGAAAGTAAATTGGGAGCAATGTAAACAGAGAAGCAAAATTGCAGTGAATTAGAACTTAGAGCAATTGCAGAGGAATTTAAAATTGTGCAGAAAATGTAAATAAGATTTGCAGCAGGCTTAATGTAAATTGAATTGAGGAACCGAACAGAAAATGAAATGCAGCTCAATTACAAAATCTAAATGAGAGGTTGAAGATCTCAGGAAATCAATGAGACTAGAAAACAAGTCTAGATCTCAATTCCTTCCTTGATCCGCTAGCAAAGAAGATGCAGGAAAATTAAAGATGAAAGCGATGAAACGAACTTTGATTCAAATCACAATTCACTTGAAAGTTTGCAGAAGAAGAAAACAGAGAGAATTCTCAAGGTGAGATTGAAACAAAATTTCTTCAATTCTCAACCCAAGATTTAAAACAAAAAGAAAAATTAAAGAGAGAGAGTTCTGTATTCCTAATGCTCCCTAGTGGAGCTCGCCTCCCTATAAAATGAAACAGATACCTATTTATAGGCATTTTTACAAAATGAAAATGAAATTCAAAACAAATTACCATTAAAATGAAATTTCTATTCTAACTATCTCTTGTGCCTTTGAGTGGTGTCAATTGGGCCCTTGCTCTTGATGAAATTGGGTTGACAAAAGCCTCTGTTGATTGCTCTTGGAGTTGGAGAGAAACCCATTGTGAACCGGGCCATGAATCATAAAAGTTTGAGTAAAAGTTTGAGTAAAAGTTTGAGGCAAACTTTTACTCAAACTTTTTATACCAGCTGCCCTTATTTGCTACTACCAACGTTTGGGCTAAAGTTTGAGGTCAAACTTTTAGCCAAACGTTGGGCCTTCTTGCATGCATGTTGGGGTACTACTTTGTCTGCTTGTCAACGTTGCAAATTTCATGCCCACTATAGACTATTATATATGGTTAGAAAGCTCTGAATGTCAGCTTTCTAACCCAATTGTAATCACCTCAATTGGACACCTACAACTCAAGTTATGCTCATTTGAAGAGGACAAGGTTGCTGGCCTTGGTGTGCAGCGTTTGAGGTAAAGTTTGCCTCAAACGTGGTCGAAAACGCCAGTTCTGGAGGCTCAAACATATTTTCCACCCCATACTATTATACATTGTTGGAAAGTCCTGAATGTATACTTTCCAATGCCGTTGGAAGCGCATCATTTGGAGCTCTACAGCTCGAGTTATACTCCGTCGAAGGTGCAGAGGTCAGTTGGCCTCACTGCAGGTTGCCACCATGTTCATTTATGCTCATTGCGGGGCAGTTTTCTCCCTCAATTTTAGTGTCCACCATGCAGTGCCATATATGCTTGGAAAGCTCTCGATTCCTACTTTCCATTGCTTTTTGAATCACCTCATTTGGAGCTCTGTATACCCTTTGTATGCCTTGTGGCGCCAACGTTTGCCAAAACGCTTGAGGCAAACGTTGGCGCAAGCTTTTTCTCCCCTGGGTGTGTTGGTGTGGCGCCAATGTTTGCCAAAAAGTTTGAGGCAAACGTTGGCGCAAGCTTTTTTCCCAAAAGTTTGAGCTAAAGTTTGAGGCAAACTTTTGCTCAAGCTTTTTGTTCCCTGGGGTGTTTTCACTTATTCCGAAAGTTTGAGCTAAAGTTTGAGGCAAACTTTTGCTCAAACTTTTTGTTCTCTCTTACTCCTAGCCATTCCTTCTTTCTTCAACCTTCTTCAAAACTCTTTTCACCTATCATCAATCAACCAAACACATCAAAGCTTTGCTCAAAATCATGAGTTTGTTATTCTTTCATAATATATGACAATTATAGCATAAAATCTCATGAAATTGCATTAATTCATCCATGGTTGATTGAATCAAAGGAAACATGAAAATCTACCCAATTGGGTTGCTTATGGCTCAAGAAAGTGCATAAAACATATTGAAAACAAATGAAAAAGCATAGAAAAACATGACATGTTGGCATGTCATCACAAATCTCACTCACAAATCGAGCGTGCCTCAGAAAAGGTTCTATCTTAAAGATGACATAATGAAAATGAGGATAGAGATACTTGATGATATATCAGAGGTTCTCCCCTTACTGATCTTCCAGAGGATTTCATGCCTTCGGAAAAGATCTCGCATACTCAAAAATCAGGGTTGTTACACTCTACCCTCCTAAAAGACAATTTTGCCCTCAAAATTTCAGCCAGGTGCAAAATCCATCTTCAAACAATCTATTTTCTTCAAGCCATCCTGACGAAGAGATAGGTCCGTTCCTTACATCATCCAAATCTAACATAGTCATTGCCATGTATATCATAACAGCTATTAGGATAGCTGGTCTCACATCGATTCGTCGTTCGGATCTCGATTAAACCATGCCTATTCACAGTCATTGAGGTCTTATCTGCACCAAACAATTAACATTAAGGTGATCAGTCTTAATATCTCAAGTTAAGTACGAATATTCCCAAAATGAGCACTCATAGACATTCATGCCAAATGTATCTTAAAGATACCCTAACGGCATGAGACACACAAGCAGAGTATGCAATGAAGCATAGTCAGTCCACTCCCCAGGCTCTACTGGGAACGAACTGCTCTGATACCAAATTGTAACGACCCAATTTCTGGTACGTCATGATCATACTAGAAACTGAGCGCTACCAACTTGTCTTCCTAATTATTATCTATAATTTATCATATGAGCCTGATTCGTTGTTAAAAACGTAGTTAATTTGTGAGGTACTTTTTTTTTAAATGCTTGGATTAACAAACAGTATCATTCATATTCAATTCACAAATAATAACAGATAAAACAATTATAAACAACCATACATAAATACATCTCAAGTAGTTAACAACATTCAGTGATTCAGCCTTTATTAGAGTATATAGTTTTAGTTAGAACACCCCTAGATATAGCTAGATAATAACTATATATATATATATATACATACAACATCCCAAGCCCTGACCTGTTCAAGAAGTCCCTAAGCTGGCGCCCAAGCTAGCCTAGACTCTATACTCACCTAGTCCCTCTAAACTACTAAAGCGAGGAAAAGTACGTTCTAGGTCTTCAAAACTCAAGTCAGGTGGATCGTCATCAAAAGGTGGAAGGTCGTCTACTAATCCTCTGCACGATCTTATGTCATCAAAGAGTGTCTCTCAAGTACTTCATCGAGTGGCCACATAACAGCAACATCGTACGGTGGACTTAGGCTAAAGTTTATAGATAAGCAGGGTGCAGACGTTGGCTGGCCTCACAGTAAATACATATAAACAGGTAACGGAGTTCACTCTAGACTCAGAAGACTACCTAGAGCGGAATCCTCTTTGCAGAACAGCCATCAGCAAACTATGGAAGGGTACTCATGCTTCCATCTGAAGGGGGAAGGGAGAGAGAAGGGGTAAGAACTGGGGATTTCTTAGTAGGGTCGGGGTTATTAGTTACGTTCATTTACTTGGGGTCGATTAGCAAACAAATAACAAAATATAGCGGAGCAGTAAACAGAAGATAAAGATAGAAAGAGAAAGTAGAGACAATAGAAAGTAAAACACAAACAAAAGAATACAATAAAACACAAAAATAGCATACAAGCAGACAAATATAAAGAAATAGACCACACACAGAAAGGAATGCAACAGAGAATGATGCGCAGACAAGAATGATGCATGTCTAGCCCTAGTGCAGGTAATAAGCTCATCTGTCGATTACTAACCCGCTCCCGACGTTATCCAGCAACCTCTGTCTGGATAAGGCTTTCCTATTGGCTATACCCTTGTGTACAGGAAATAACCCCTCTGCCACCATAGGATCCTTGCACGCAGGAAATAACATATCTGCCACTGCAGGGATGTAAGCCGACACACCTTCTGTATACAGGAAATAACCCCTCTACCACTACAGAAATGGAACAGGTGGTCACGGTACTTCTGTAGCAGGAAATAACCCATCTGCCTTACAGAAATAAAATATGGATCTGTACCGCAGGAAAGTGTTCTCAGCGATCACACCATTATCTATCTGACTGCCTCTCTGCAGCAGATGATCATACAAGTATATCTGGAGTTGCCTTAACGCAACAAATGAATAAACACATCTCTTGGGCCTACAGAAATAGCACTCCCATAAGTGAACTTCGGCTTACAGGGATAGTCTAAACAAAACACAACAACTCTTTGTAGGTGAACTTCGGCCTACAGAAATAACACCTCTGTAAGTGAACTTCGGCTTACAGAAATAGCGCCCCTGTAAGTGAACTTTGGCTTACAGGTATCACAACTCTCTGTAGGTGAACTTCGACCTACATGAGCAACACCCTGAGATACACAATTGATATTCACTGCAGGTGAACTTCGGCCTACAGGAATAACAACACACTGTAGGTGAACTTGGGCCTACAGGACCTCTAGGGCCATGGAAAGCAGCAGATGAACATCCAACCGAACATCATGCTACAAGGCTTAACTTTTTATTCTTATACTCTTCTCTTTATATCTCTTTACTCTGTTCTGGTTTCTCTTTTCTCTGTATCTCTTTACTCTATTTTAATTATTCTGTTATCTGTATCCCTTTTCTCTTCTCTGATTACTCTTTTCATCTGTATCTATATTATTCTTTTTCTCTTTATTTCTTTACTTTACTCTGGTTACTCTGTTCTCTGTGTTACTTTATTCTGCTCTGATTTCTCTGCTTAACTTGTGTATTTAAAGCTTATGTAAATTTCGGTATGAATAGTTAGTCTGTCCCAAGTATAGGTTCATTAAGTCTATACTGAAACAATTTAACTTTTCATAAAATACCTAACCCTAGTCGCGACTCAAGTACTAACTAAGTTGCCCTAGTTCGTTCACTAGTCTCTGTCTGTTTTTCTGTCATTAAAACTTTACAGACTTTTCTTTAGTTTTATTTTTTCTTTAACTTTATATCTTTCCTTTATCTTTGCCTCACTAATAAGTTTTTACCACTCCCTAAGTGTTTTATGAAGGTAATTATGAGATTCTGCGCTTAAAGTTGTCTTTCTAAAGCTTTTACAGAAAACTGCCTTTTCTGCATTATTTTATTATTTTTATTAAAATATTATTTTTAATTAAATATTATTATTTAATATTTTATTATTATTTATTATTTTATCATTAAATTTTCGAAAATTAACTTACTTTTACTTTTAACCTTTAAAATTCACTTTTTACCACCCGTAACTTTTAATATTTCTACTTTTACCATCCTAATTTCCAAAAATTACCATATAACCCATCAAACACCAAATTAATTACTTCCTTGCCCTTTTATGAATCAAAAAGGTGTTCTTCATTGTTCTTCATCACACTCAAAGTGTTCTTCATCTTCTTCATAAATTCTTCAGATTCCTTCTCTATTTTTACCCGTTTTTCCGTCTTTTCAGCAACCGATTTTTACTATAATTCATAATAAATTAGCAGCCACTAAAACCCCATCTTTTCTACATGATTTTAACACAAATTGAACCTCAATTTAAGCTTAGGGTTTCGTTTTTCTAGCTGCCCAAGAACATGAACTTTAAAACTTGAATTTCATCAAATTTCATCAAAATTTCACCAAATTTTCACCAAGAATCAGTCATATATGCAACCAATTTTTAGCACAGCCAATTTATACAACATTCACGCAACTCAAACACAAATAATCAAGATTAATTTCGTGACACCCTACCTGGTTTTGCCGCTCCTAATTCAATTAAACTTTCAGGTGGTCCTTAAGCACTTTTTCCTCCTAAATCACATCAAGAACAAATTTAAATCCAAAAATCCTCGACTGACCAAATCTCACTCAGTATGTTAGGAAGAGATATATCACCTTAGACTTGCTGGAAATTCACGTTTCTTGGCCCTCAAGTCAAGTTAAGCATGATTCCTAAGGAAGAACATCAAGAAAACACATGTTTTGTATGGTTTTCCTTGAAAACCGAATTGAAATGGGAGGGAGACAGCCATCTCACCTTATTTCCATCCTTGATAAGTTACATGGTTATGTAGAGGAAGAAGAGAGGATCATTTTGGTGAAATCAGAGTTTTGATTTGAGTTTTAGTTCAGAAGAAATCAAGCTTTGAAGATTAAGTGTTCATGAAAGTTTCTCTCTTTTCTCTCTTGTTATTTTCGGCCAAAATGATGAAATGAGACAGCCTCGGAGGTCTTGGGGGTGTAAGGTGAGTTGTGATTGGTTGGCTTGGAGGTGGATTAAAATAATATTAAAATATCTCACGTGTATAACTACTAAAACTAGATGTATCGGAACACTTGCAAAAACATCTCTAAAAATTATTTTCTGAGCTACTAGCATAAATGACACTAGTAACATATTTATTATGAGAATAAAACATGAATATTGAGGCCTTAGCATTGCTAAAGTCATCAGAGAGTGCTGGTGCTAAGCTGCACCAGTAAATTGTGAATTCGGTTAAACCGGTTTTCTGTTTTTAACTAAAACTGATCAGGTAAACTTATAATATCATTCAAGAAGCTTCTAATACTAATATAATGATAATATTATCCTATTATCTCTCTTGTCTCATGAATCGAGTCCGGTTCGTCAAACTGAGACTATTTACGAAAAATAGAATCAAAACTCCTAATCGATACGGTTAAAAAACTGGGTTTTTCGTGACTACGTTATTGAGCGTGCCTCAGAAAAGGTTCTATCTTAAAGATGACATAATGAAAATGAGGATAGAGATACTTGATGATATATCAGAGGTTCTCCCCTTACTGATCTTCCGGAGAATTTCGTGGCTTCGGAAAAGATCTCGCATACTCAAAAATTAGGGTTGTTACACTTTTCACAAATTCCCTTTACTATTATATTAATTGAATTTAATTGTTAATACAAATGTGATGGTTTGTTACAAAGTAATGCTTGGTCTATGCTACTCATGCCCTTTTCCGGCATGCCAATAAACACCTTGCATTCACTTGTCTTCATATGCACTAACTATTTTTCATTAATGATCTTTCACATGTACTCATGAGCGTGTGTTGACATCCTTTTTCGTTCTCTTCATTGCTATATATTTCTTTGAATTTAATTTACTCTCTCTTCCCTTTTTCATGATGGCCACCAAGAAAGGAAAAGAGAAAGCTACTCCCAAACCACCAGCAAGAAGAGGAACTAAAAGAGCACTAGTGGCGGAGCCTTCTTTAACTACAGTCAAGCCCTCAACAAAAAGAATTAACAGGATTCTCAAGGTTGATAAAAAAGAAAAAGCCTTTCCAGCAAAGAACACTGCGCGATTTTCCAATCGCTACTGTGAGCAGATGTTCCCTATCCTGGCAGAAAGGAGCTATAACAACGAATACCTTCTTATCCTCCCGCCCAATATTGGTACCTTTGTTGAGCCACAAATCGAACGAAGACAATGGGGTTTCCTACGGAGACAGCCAAGGCAGGTCAATCTCTCTTGGGTAGTCAAGTTCTACTCTAACTTCTACCTGCCTACTCTGCAGTCTGTCTATGTACGTCAGAAGCAAGTCCCCATTACAAAAGAGGCCATTCGACAAGCTCTAAGTCTTCTCCCTATTCCAGAAGGAATGGACACCTTTCAGAAAGCCGCACTCAAGCGCCAGCAGTACCAATTTGACTGGGAAGCTGTTCTCAGAGTTATCGCACTACCTGGCAGCCGTTGGATCTACGGATACCATCGTACCCGCCCTAAGGGTATATTGGTGGTGCACGAAATTGTGATCATCAATGGCGCCAACAACTTGGTGTGGCACACTTGTAATCTCAACTCTTTTATCACAACTCCGCACAACTAACCAGCAAGTGCACTGGGTCCTCCAAGTAATAAACCTTACGTGAGTAAGGGTCGATCCCACGGAGATTGTCGGCTTGAAGCAAGCTATGGTCATCTTGTAAATCTCAGTTAGGTGGATTCAAATGCTTATGGAGTTTAAGGTGATGAAAATAAACATAAAATAAGGATAGAGATACTTATGTAATTCATTGGTGGATTTCAGATAAGCGTATGAAGATGCTTTGTTCCCCTTGAACCTCTGCTTTCCTATTGCCTTCTTCCAATCATTCATACTCCCTTCCATGGCAAGCTTTATGTTGGGCATCACCGTTGTCAATGGCTACATCCCGTCCTCTCAGTGAAAATGGTCCTGATGCTCTGTCACAGCATCGGCTAATCAGCTGTCGGTTCTCGATCATGTCGGAATAGGATCCATTGATCCTTTTGCGTCTGTCACACGCCCCACAATCGCGAGTTTGAAGCTCGTCACAGTCATCCCTTCCCAGATCCTACTCGGAATACCACAGACAAGGTTTAGACTTTCCGGATCTCAGGAATGGTTGCCATTAATTCTAGCCTATACCACGAAGGTTCCAATCCTAGATTAGAAACCCAAGAGATACGCATTCAAGCCATTGCTAGTAGAACAGAGGTGTTTTTCAGGCACATGTTCATAGATGAGAATGATGATGAGTGTCACGGATCATCACATTCATCAAGTTGAAGAACAAATGAATATCTTGGAGAAGAAATAGACTTGAGTTGAATAGAAAAACAATAGTACTTTGTATTAATTCATGAAGAACAGCAGAGCTCCACACCTTAATCTATGGTGTGTAGAAACTCCACCATTGAAAATACATAAGAACAAATAGTGTAAGCATGGCTGAATGGCCAGCCTCAAAGGTCTAAGGACTAAACGTCCCAAGATGATAAAAATACAATAGCAAAAGGTCCTATTTATAGGGAACTAGTAGCCTAGGGTTTACAGAAATCAGTAATTAATGCAGAAATCTTCTTCCGGGCCCACTTGGTGTGTGCTTGGGCTGAGCATTGAAGATTTCATATGTAGAGACTTTTCTTGGAGTTAAACACCAGCTTTTGTGCCAATTTTGGAGTTAAACGCCAGAATTCTTGAGCTGATTGGAACGCCTGTTTGGGCCATCAAATCTCGGGCAAAGTATGAACAATTATATATTCCTGGAAAGCCCAGGATGGCTACTTTCCAACGCAATTGTGAGCACTCCAATTGGGCTTCTGTAGCTCCAGAAAATCCACTTTGAGTGCAGGGAGGTCAGAATCCAACAGCATCTGCAGTCCTTTTTCAGCCTCTGAATCAAATTTTTGCTCAGGTCCCTCAATTTCAGCCAGAAAATACTTGAAATCACAAAAAAATACACAAACTCATAATAAAGTCCAGAAGAGTCATTTTTATTTAAAAACTAATAAAAATATAATAAAAACTAATTAAAACATACTAAAAACATACTAAAAACAATGCCACAAAGCGTATAAATTATCCGCTCATCACAACACCAAACTTAATTTGTTGCTTGTCCCCAAGCAACTGAAAATCAAATAGGATAAAAAAGAAGAGAATATACAATGAATTCCAAAAATATCTATGAAGATCAGTATTAATTAGATGAGCGGGGCTTTTAGCTTTTTGCTTCTGAACAGTTTTGGCATCTCACTTTATCCCTTGAAGTCCAGAATGATTGGCATCTATAGGAACTCAGAATCCAGATAGTGTTATTGATTCTCCTAGTTAAGTATGTTGATTCTTGAACACAACTACTTTATGAGTCTTGGCCGTGGCCCTAAGCACTTTGTTTTCCAGTATTACCACTGGATACATAAATGCCACAGACACATAACTGGGTGAACCTTTTCAGATTGTGACTCAGCTTTGCTAGAGTCCCCAATTAGAGGTGTTCAGGGTTCTTAAGCACACTCTTCTTTTTGCTTTGGACCTCAACTTTAACCGCTCAGTCTCAAGTTTTCACTTGACACCTTCAAGCCACAAGCACATGGTTAGGGACAACTTGGTTTAGCCGCTTAGGCCAGGATTTTATTCCTGTGGGCCCTCCTATCCACTGATGCTCAAAGCCTTGGATCCATTTTATCACCCTTGCCTTTTGGTTTAAAGGGGTATTGGCTTTTTCTGTTTGCTTTTCTTCTTTTTTCTCTCTCTTTTTTTTTGCAAGCTTTTCACTGCTTTTTCTTGCTTCAAGAATCAATTTTATGATTTTTCAGATCATCAGATAACGTTTCTCTTTTTCCTTTCATTCTTTCAAGAGCCAACAATTTTGACATTCATAAACAATCAACTTAAAAAATATGCACTGTTCAAGCATTCATTCAGAAAAACAATAGTATTGCCACCACATCAAAATAATTAAACTGTTTTAAAATTTGAAATTCATGCACTTCTTTTTCTTTTTCAATTGAAAACATTTTTCATTTAAGAAAGGTGATGGATTCATTTTAATAGCTTTAAGGCATAGACACTAATGATCATGTAATAAAGACACAAACATAGATAAACATAAAGCATAATTTTTGAAAAAACAGGAAAATAAAGAACAAGGAAGTTAAAAAACGGGTCCACCTTAGTGATGGCGGCTTGTTCTTCCTCTTGAAGATCTTATGGAGTGCTTGAGCTCCTCAATGTCTCTTCCTTGCCTTTGTTGCTCCTCTCTCATGGTTCTTTGATCTTCTCTAATTTCATGGAGGAGGATGGAATGCTCTTGGTACTCCATCCTTAGTTGTCAAATGTTGGAACTTAATTCTCCTAGGGAGGTGTTGATTTGCTCCCAATAGTTTTGTGGAGAAAGATGCATCCCTTGAGGCATCTCAGGGATTTCATGATGAGGAATTTCCTCATGCTCTTGATGAGGTTCTCTTGTTTTCTCCATCCTTTTCTTAGAGATGGGTTTGTCCTCATCAATGAGAATGTCTCCCTCTATGTCAATTCCAACCGAATTGCAAAGGTGACAAATGAGATGAGGGAAGGCTAACCTTGCCAAAGGAGAGGACTTGTCCGCCACCTTGTAGAGTTCTTGGGAGATAACCTCATGAACTTCCACTTCCTTTCCAATCATGATGCTATGTATCACGATAGCCCGGTCTATAGTAGCTTCGGACCGGTTGCTAGTGGGAATAATTGAGCGTTGGATGAATTCCAACCATCCCCTAGCCATGGGCTTGAGGTCATGCCTTCTTAGTTGAACCGGCTTCCCTCTTGAATCTCTCTTCCATTGAGCGCCCTCTTCACATATGTCCATGAGGACTTGGTCCAACCTTTGTTCAAAGTTGACCCTTCTAGTGTAGGGGTGTGCATCTCCTTGCATCATGGGCAAGTTGAATGCCAACCTTACATTTTCCGGACTAAAATCCAAGTATTTCCCTCAGACCATTGTAAGCCAATTCTTGGGGTCTGGGTTCACACTTTGATCATGGTTCTTGGTGATCCATGCATTGGCATAGAACTCTTGAACCATTAAGATTCTGACGTCTTGAATGGGATTGGTGAGAACTTCCCAACTTCTTCTTCGGATCTCATGTCGGATCTCCGGATATTCGCCCTTTTTGAGCTTAAAAGGGACCTCGAGGACCTCGGGGATCACCTTCTTCCTGGCCACAACTTCATAGAAGTGGTCTTGATACACCCTTGAGAGGAATCTCTCCATCTCCCATGACTCGGAGGTGGAAGCTTTTACCTTCCCTTTCCTCTTTCTAGAGGTTTCTCCGGCCTTTGGTGCCATAAATGGTTATGGAAAAACAAAAAGCTTTAGCTTTTACCACACCAAACTTAGAAGGTTGCTCATTGGTGCACGAAATTGTGATCTCCAGGCTCGAACAAATCCTGGTAATGGCTCCAAAGCTTGGTGCTCTGATCTTAATTCATGATTGTCACAACTTCGATACAACTAACCAGCAAGTGCACTGGGTCGTCCAAGTAATACCTTACGTGAGTAAGGGTCGAATCCCACGGAGATTGTTGGTATGAAGCAAGCTATGGTCACCTTGTAAATCTCAGTCAGGCAGATATAAAGTGATAATGGTGTTTTCGAATATTATATAATAAAATAGGGATAGAGATACTTATGTAATTCATTGGTAGGAATTTCAGATAAGCGAATGGAGATGCTTTTCGTTCCTCTGAACCTCTGCTTTCCTGCTATCTTCATCCAATCAGTCTTACTCCTTTCCATGGCTGGCTTTATGTGATACATCACCACTGTCAATGGCTACTTTCGGTCATCTCTCGGGAAAATGATCCAATGTCCTGTCACGGCACGGCTAATCGTCTAGAGGCATCACCCTTGTCAATGGCTTCATCTTATCCTCTCAGTGAATAATATGCTCACGCACCCTGTCACGGCATGGCTATTCATCTGTCGGTTCTCGATCATGCTGGAATAGGATTTACTATCCTTTTGCGTCTGTCACTAACGCCCTGCAATCGCGAGTTAGGAGCTCGTCACAGTCATTCAATCATTAAATCCTACTCAGAATACCACAGACAAGGTTTAGACCTTCCGGATTCTCTTGAATGCCGCCATCATTCTAGCTTACGCCACAAAGATTCTGGTTAGGAGATCTAAGAGATATTCATTCTAGCTTAATTCATGTAGAACGGAAGTGTTTGTCAGGCACGCGTTCATAAGGGAGAAGGATGATGAGCGTCACACATAATCATCACCTTCATCACGTTCTTCGGTGCGAATGGATATCTTAGAAGCGAAACAAGAAGAATTGAATAGAAAACAGTAGTACTTTGCATTAATCTTTGAGGAACAGCAGAGCTCCACACCTTAATCTATGGAGTGTAGAAACTCTACCGTTAAAAATACATAAGTGAAGGTCCAGGCATGGCCGAGATGGCCAACCCCCTAAAACGTGATCAAAGGATCATAAGGTAATCCAAAGATGCCTAATACAATAGTAAGAGGTCCTATTTATAATAAACTAGCTACTAGGGTTTACATGAGTAAGTATTTGATGTATAAATCCACTTCCGGGGCCCACTTGGTGTGTGTTTGGACTGAGCTTAAGTGTTGCACGTGCAGAGGCCAATTGTGAAGTTGAACGCCAGTTTTTGTGCCAGTTTGGGCGTTCAACTCTGGTTTTGGATCCCTTTCTGGCGCTGGACACCAGATTTGGGTAGAAAGCTGGCGTTGAACGCCAGTTTACGTCGTCAATCCTTGGTTAAAGTATGGACTATTATATATTGCTGGAAAGCCCTGGATGTCTACTTTCCAACGCAATTGGAAGCGCGCCATTTCGGGTTCTGTAGCTCCAGAAAATCCACTTTGAGTGCAGGGAGGTCAGAATCCAACAGCATCAGCAGTCCTTTTTCAACCTCTGAATCTGATTTCTGCTCAAGTCCCTCAATTTCAGCCAGAAAATACCTGAAATCACAGAAAAACACACAAACTCATAGTAAAGTCCAGAAATGTGAATTTAACACAAAATCTATTAAAAACATCCCTAAAAGTAACTAGATCCTACTAAAAACATACTAAAAACAATGTCAAAAAGCGTATAAATTATCTGCTCATCACTCATCCTCGAGCAAAAGAAGAAAGAAGAGAGTAGAAGAAGAAGAAATAGAGGAGATGGAGTGGGCTTTGTGTTTTGGCCAAAGGGGGAGAAGTGGTGTTTAGGTTGTGTGAAAATGAAGGAGTGAAGATGGGTTTATATAGGAGTGAGAGGGGTGTGTATGGTTCGGCCATTATGGGTGGGTTTGGAAGGGAAAGTGGTTTGAATTTGGATGGTGAGGTAAGTGGGGTTTTTTGAAGGATGGATGTGAGTGGTGAAGAGAATGGTAGGATTTGATAGGTGAGGGGTTTTGGGGGAAGAGGTATTGAGGTGATTGGTGAATGGGTGAAGAAGCGAGAGAGTGGTGGGGTAGGTAGGGATCCTGTGGGGCCCACAGATCCTGAGGTGTCAAGGATATCTCATCCCTGCACTAAGTGGCGTGCAAAACGCCCCTTTCTGCCAATCCTGGCATTAAACGCCAGGCTACTGCCCATTTCTGGTGTTTAACGCCAGCTTCTTGCCCATTCCTGGTGTTAAACGCCAGTCTGGTGCCCTTTTCTGGCATTAAACACCCAGAATGGTGCCAGACTGGGCGTTTAACGCCCATTCTGCTACCTTTACTGGCGTTTAAACGCCAGTAACTATCTCCTCCAGGGTGTTCTATTTTTCATTCCATTTTTCACTTTGTTTTTGATTTTTCAATTGTTTTTGTGACTTCACATGATCATCAACCTACAGAAAACATAAAATAACAATAGAAAATAGAAAATTAACATAGATAAGTAAAAATTGGGTTGCCTCCCAACAAGCGCTTCTTTAATGTCAATAGTTTGACAGTGGCTCTCATGGAGCCTCACAGATGTTCAGAGCAATGTTGGAACCTCCCAACACCAAACTTAGAGTTTGAATGTGGGGGTTCAACACCAAACTTAAAGTTTGGTTGTGGCCTCCTAACACCAAACTTAGAGTTTGACTGTGGGGGCTCTGTTTGACTCTGTATTGAGAGAAACTCTTCATGCTTCCTCTCCATGTTGCAGAGGGATATCCTTGAGCTTTAAACACAAGGGAGTCTCCATTCACTTGAATGATCAATTCTCCTCTGTCAACATTAATCACAGATTTTGCTGTGGCTAGGAAGGGTCTGTCAAGGATGATGGATTCATCCATACACTTCCCAGTCTCTAGGACTATAAAATCAGCAAGGATGTAATGGTCTTCAACCTTTACCAAGACATCCTCTACAAGTCCATAAGCCTGTTTCTTTGAATTGTCTGCCATCTCTAGTGAGATTCTTGTAGCTTGTACCTCAATGATCCCTAGCTTCTCCATTACAGAGAGAGGCATAAGGTTTATGCTTGACCCTAGGTCACACAGAGCCTTCTCAAAGGTCATGGTGCCTATGGTACAAGGGATTGAGAACTTTCCAGGGTCCTGTCTCTTTTGAGGTAATCTCTGCCTAGTCAAGTCATCCAGTTTTTTGATGAGCAATGGAGGTTCATTCTCCCAAGTCTCATTACCAAATAACTTGGCATTTAGCTTCATGGTTGCTCCAAGGTACTTAGCAACTTGCTCTTCAGTGACATCTTCATCCTCTTCAGAGGAGGAATACTCATCAGAGCTCATGAATGGCAAAAGTAAATTTAATGGAATCTCTATGGTCTCAGTGTGAGCCTCAGATTCCCATGGTTCCTCTTTAGGGAACTCCATGGAGGTCAGTGGGCGTCCATTGAGATCTTCCTCAGTGGGAATCACTGCCTCTTCCTCCTCTCCATGTTTGGCCATGTGAGATGTGGTTATGGCCTTGCACTCTCTTTTTGGATTCTCTTCTGTATTGCTGGGGAGAGTGCTAGGAGGGAGTTCAGTAATTTTCTTACTCAGCTGACCCAATTGTGCCTCCAAATTTCTAATGGAGGACCTTATTTCAGTCATGAAACTTTGAGTGGTTTTGATTAGATCAGAGACAATGGTTGCTAAGTCAAAGTGGCTCTGCTTAGAATTCTCTGTTTGTTGCTGAGAAGATGATGGAAAAGGCTTGCTATTGCTAAACCTGTTTCTTGCACTATTATTGTTGTTGAAACTTTGTTGAGGTCTCTGTTGATCCTTCCATAAGAGATTTGGATGATTTCTCCATGAAGGATTATAGGTGTTTCCACAGGATTCTCCCATGTAATTCACCTCTTCCATTGCTGGGTTCTCAGGATCATAAGCTTCTTCTTCAGAGGAAGCTTCCTTAGTACTGCCTATTGCTGCTTGCATTTCAGACAGACTCTGAGAAATCATATTGACTTGTTGGGTCAATATTTTATTCTGAGCCAATATTGCATTCAGAGTATCAATCTCAAGAACTCCTTTCTTCTGAGCTATCCCATTATTCACAGGATTCCTTTCAGAAGTGTACATGAATTGGTTATTTGCAACCATTTCAATGAGTTCTTGAGCTTCTGTAGGCATCTTCTTTAGATGAAGAGATCCTCCAGCAGAGCTATCCAATGACATCTTGGATAGTTCAGACAGACCATTATAGAAGATTCCTATGATGCTCCATTTTGAAAGCATGTCAGAAGGGCACCTTCTGATCAATTGCATGTATCTCTCCCAAGCTTCATAGAGGGACTCACCATCCTTCTGTCTAAAGGTTTGGAGTTCCACTCTAAGCTTACTCAATTTTTGAGGTGGAAAAAACTTTGCCAATAAGGCATTGACTAGCTTTTCCCAAGAGTTCAGGCTTTCTTTAGGTTGTGAATCCAACCATGTCCTAGCTCTGTCTCTTACAGTAAAAGGAAAGAGCATAAGTCTATAGACTTCATGGTTAACCCCATTGGTCTTGACAGTGTCACAGATTTGCAAGAACTCAACTAAGAATTGATGAGGATCTTCCAATGGAAGTCCATGAAACTTGCAATTCTGTTGCATTAGAGAAACTAATTGAGGCTTAAGCTCAAAGTTGTTTGCTCTAATGGCAGGGATTAAGATGCTTCTCCCATAGAAATCAGGAGTAGGTGCAGTAAAGTCACCAAGCACCTTCCTTGCATTGTTGGCATTGTTGTTTTTGGCTGCCATGGTTTCTTCTTCTTTGAAGAGCTCTGTTAAGCCCTCTAAAGAGAATTGTTGTTTAGCTTCTCTTAGCTTTCTCTTCAAGGTCCTTTCAGGTTCAGGATCAGCTTAAACAAGTATGCCTTTATCTTTATTCCTGCTCATATGAAAGAGAAGAGAACAAGAAAGTAGGGAATCCTCTATGTCACAGTATAGAGATTCCTTGAGGTCTCAGAGGAAAAGAAGAATAGAAGGAGGAGGTAGAGAAGAGGGAATTCGAACTTATCAAGAGGGACAGAGTTCGAATTTTACCTTGATGAGGAGTTTTAGTCCCTTAAATAGAAGGATGTGAGAAGCGGGGAAGAATTTTCGAAAATAATTTAAAAAATTTTGAAATAATTAAAAAGAAATTTGAAAATTTGATTGAGATTTTCGAAAACTAAGATTGGGAAAGAAATAAAGTGATTTTTGAAAAAGATTTTGAAATTAGAAAAAGATATGATTGAAAAAATTAATTTTGAAAAAGATGTGATTGAAAAGATATGCTTGAAAAGATATGATTGAAAATCAATTTAGAAAAAGAAAGTTTTTAAAATTAAAGTTGATTACTTGACTAACAAGAAATTAAAAGATATGATTCTAAAATTTAAAGTTTGATCCTTTCTTAATAGGCAAGTAACAACTTGAAAATTTTTGAAGTAAATCTTGAATTGAAGTAAGGATTTTTGAAAATAGTAAAAATAAATATAAAATGGAAAGAAATTGATTTTGAAAGAGATATGATTGAAAAGATATGATTTGAAAAAGATTTGATTTTGAAAAATTATGAAAACTTGAAAAAATGTGAATTAAAAACAAAATCTTCCCTCTAGTGTCATCCTGGCGTTAAACGCCCAGCCAGGTACCCTGGCTGGTGTTTAAACGCCAGTTTTCCTTCTTCACTGGGCATTTTGAACGCCCAGCTTTTTCTGTTTGATTCCTCTGCTGAATGTTCTGAATCTTCAAATAAAGTTTGTATACTAAGGACTATACTAAGATCAAATAAACAATGCATGCAAGACACCAAACTTAAAAGTTTGTATACTAAGGACTATAACAATGTAAAAATGCATGTAAGAAAAAACAAAACACACAAAACAAGAGAATTTAAAGATCAGAGCAATGAAATCTTCAAGAACAACTTAAAGATTAATGAAGAACATAATGCATATATTCGAAAAATGCAAGAAGAATAAAAACATGCAATTGACACCAAACTTAAAAATTGATACTAGACTCAAACAAAAAACATAAAATATTTTTGGTTTTTATGGTTTTTTTTTTGTATTTTTTTTCGAAAATTATATAGAAAAGAAAATAAAGAGAATCAAAACTTTTAATAAGAATTCCAGGAATCATGCAATGTTAGTCTAAAGCTTTAGTCTAAAAAGATTAGACATGTTTGGCCAAGCTTCAGCTGGACATTACATTCAATAGCTAAATTGATGAGAATCAATCAGCTTTTGTGATGATAAGAACATCACCTTGAAACTCTAGAATTCATTCTTAAAAATTCTAAAATGTACCTAATTTAAGCAACAAGATGAACCGTCAGTTGTCAAAACTCGAACAACCCCCGGCAACGGCACCAAAAACTTGGTGCACGAAATTGTGAACATCAATGGCGCCAACAACTTGGTGTGGCACAATTGTAATCTCAACTCTTTTATCACAACTCCGCACAACTAACCAGCAAGTGCACTGGGTCATCCAAGTAATAAACCTTACGTGAGTAAGGGTCGATCCCACGGAGATTGTCGGCTTGAAGCAAGCTATGGTCATCTTGTAAATCTCAGTCAGGCGGATTCAAATGCTTATGGAGTTTAAGGTGATGAAAATAAACATAAAATAAGGATAGAGATACTTATGTAATTCATTGGTGGATTTCAGATAAGCGTATGAAGATGCTTTGTTCCCCTTGAACCTCTGCTTTCCTATTGCCTTCTTCCAATCATTCATACTCCCTTCCATGGTAAGCTCTATGTTGGGCATCACCATTGTCAATGGCTACATCCCGTCCTCTCAGTGAAAATGGTCCTGATGCTCTGTCACAGCATCGGCTAATCAGCTGTCGGTTCTCGATCATGTCGGAATAGGATCCATTGATCCTTTTGCGTCTGTCACACGCCCCACAATCACGAGTTTGAAGCTCGTCACAGTCATCCCTTCCCAGATCCTACTCGGAATACCACAGACAATGTTTAGACTTTCTGGATCTCAGGAATGGCTGCCATTAATTCTAGCCTATACCACGAAGGTTCCAATCCTAGATTAGAAACCCAAGAGATACGCATTCAAGCCATTGCTAGTAGAACAAAGGTGTTTGTCAGGCACATGTTCATAGGTGAGAATGATGATGAGTGTCATGGATCATCACATTCATCAAGTTGAAGAACGAATGAATATCTTGGAGAAGAAATAGACTTGAGTTGAATAGAAAAATAATAGTGCTTTGTATTAATTCATGAAGAACAGCAGAGCTCCACACCTTAATCTATGGTGTGTAGAAACTCCACCGTTGAAAATACATAAGAACAAATAGTGTAAGCATGGCCGAATGGCCAGCCTCAAAGGTCTAAGGACTAAACGTCCCAAGATGATGAAAATACAATAGCAAAAGGTCCTATTTATAGAGAACTAGTAGCCTAGGGTTTACAGAAATCAGTAATTAATGCAGAAATCTTCTTCCGGGCCCACTTGGTGTGTGCCTGGGCTGAGCATTGAAGCGTTCATGTGTAGAGACTTTTCTTGGAGTTAAACGCCAGCTTTTGTGCCAGTTTGGGCGTTTAACTCTAGCTTTTGTGCCAGTTTTGGAGTTAAACGCCAGAATTCTTGAGCTGACTTGGAACGCCTGTTTGGGCCATCAAATCTCGGGCAAAGTATGGACTAATATATATTGCTGGAAAGCCCAGAATGTTGACTTTCCAACGCAATTAAGAGCGCGCCAATTGGGCGTCTGTAGCTCCAGAAAATCCACTTTGAGTGCAGGGAGGTCAGAATCCAACAGCATCTGCAGTCCTTTTTCAGCCTCTGAATTAGAGTTTTGCTCAGGTCCCTCAATTTCAGCCAGAAAATACCTGAAATCACAGAAAAATACACAAACTCATAGTAAAGTCCAGAAGAGTGATTTTTATTTAAAAACTAATAAAAATATAATAAAAACTAATTAAAATATACTAAAAACATACTAAAAACAATGCCACAAAGCGTATAAATTATCCGCTCATCAATTGGCTTCAGCACTTACCTTGGAGGCTCGTGTATGGGCACAGATCATGTCCCATTATGTCTTTCCGAGCACTTACGAGTCCTCCTTCATAGCGGACATGGCCGTTCTATTATGGTGCATCCTTACAGACCAGCCTCTGAATCTACCAAGACATATCCGGAATGCCATGGGACACGTACAAATTGCGGGCAACTTACCTTTTCCCGCCTTGGTCTCAGATCTTGTCTCAGCAGCCGGAGTTTCCTACAGAGCTGGAGACACCAAAGCCATGCTTCCACGGGATGCTCAGTATGTCCCCAATGGGAAGTACCTCAGACTTCCAGGAGCCACTACAAGCCTTCCTACTGCTCCAGTTGAAGATATTCCTTTTTCAACATCACAAGCACCTACAACTGATGAACTGCTCCAGCAGATAATCAATAAATTGGATCGGCAAGAACAGAAAGCGAGGTTAAGAGAGCGCCGTAACGAGCGCCGATTCAAACACCTCAAGGAGCTACTTAAGGGAAAATTCAAGGACTCAGACACCCCGGACTCCACTTCCTTTACCAGCATAGGGAGCCATGATGGTCCCAACTATGGAGATACTACTACCAGCCCACCCCTGTTCCTGACAGATGGTACCGAGGACGGTGCAACGCCTTAAGTGTGGGGAGGTTGGTCAGTACCTGACTTCCGGTGGTAATTTCTCTTCCCTAGCACCAATAAATTAGGACAAATTGCATAGTAATAGGTTAGTTGCATGCATGCTCTACTTGATTGAAAAGACAATAAGTTTCTTCTAAGACTCTATCTTTGGAACAAATTTCACTAATTTTTAAAATTTTTATGATAAATTTGCTTGAAGTTGTATTTGGAACATGATGTTTGAGCTAAAGAACACACAACCTGTGAAGATTTGAGCCTTTATGCATGGTTACACTATTTAACCATAATTAATTTATTTTTGTGTCTTTACTTCTCTATGATTGTAATCTATATTTTGTTTTATCTTATATGTCCAATATTTATTATATTTGTATGCTTGCATATGATTGAGGCCATTATTTGTTTAGCTTACTTATCCAAATTAAGCCAACCCTTTTAATTTACCTTTGTTAACCACTTTGAGCCTTTAAATCCCATTTGTTCTATATTTCACCACATTACTAGCCTTAAGCAAAAAAACAATTGTATATCCCAAATTGAATCTTTGGTTAGCTTAAGATAGAATTGTGTGTGCTAGTTAAGTATGGGAAATTGTGGGAACAAACGTTATTAAGGGAATGTGTCATGATAATTTAATGGGAATTTGGATACCTACTCATGTGAAACTATAAGAATAAAAAATCTATGTGCATTGATAAGCTATATTTATTTTTATGTTTCTATTAAAAAAATAAATAAATAAATAAATAAAAAACCAATCAACAAATAAGGGGACAAAATTACCCCAATGCTGAATTAAGAATTCAAAAATCAATGCACATATGATAAAATCAAAATAAAAAGTTGATACATGAGTATGGAACGTAAAAGGGAATTCTGGGTTGCTAAGTGTGAATTCTAAGTTATATAGAGTATATATAGGTTATATTAAAGCTTAGGTTAATTAAAGATTCAATTTATAAGCTTACTAGCCATATATGAATCCTTACCCTTACCTTGGCCCCATTACAACCTTGAAAAGACCTCATGATGCTTGCATTGGTATTGTAAATGTTGTTGATTGGTTAGGAGAAGAACAAAAATTAGAAAGCATGATTAGAGAAGGATAGAGTGATTACCCTATACACTACAGAGACTAGAGTGTACATACACCATCAGTGAGGGTTCCATGCTTGAATTTCTATGTTCCCTGCTTTCATGAGCTATCCTCTTGCATTTTTATCTGCTCTTACTTTATAAGATTGAATTAGTAGAATTTGAATTATAATTGTGTTGAAGAACTTACTTACTTTTGATCAAGTGGACAAGAATCATATAGTTGCATTCATATATATATAGGTTGCATTGCATTTCATAGGTTTTACATGTTCTTACTCATTTCATTTATCTCCTTCAATTAAGCATGAGGACATGCTAATGTTTAAGTGTGGGGAGGTTGATAAACCACTATTTCATGGTTTATATTGTGTTTAATTGTGTGGTTTTATCATGATCTTTGCCCACTTATTCATTAAATAAGCATGCATTTATATTTCCATCCTAAAGATGTTTTATGGTTGAAAACTTGCTTCCTAGAGACTTTTAATTATGTATTTTATTTATCCCTTATTCCATTCGATGCCGTGATCTGTGTGTTAAGTTTTTCAGGCTTGATAGGGCATGAATGAGTTGGAGATTGGAAGGGAAGCTGCAAAAATGGAAGGAACACAAGAAATTGAGGAGATGACCAGCGAGAAGCGACGCGGCCGCGTGGATGACGCGACCGCGCGGAAGAGAGCAATTTGAAGCAATGCGGCCGCATGGATGACGCGACCGCGCGGATGGAACAGCACGAGTGACGCGGCCGCATAGACGACTCGTCCGCGTGGCAAGGAAGAAACGCGAATGACGCGTCCGCATGAGCGACGCGATCGCGTGACGTGCGCGACCTGCATAATTTGCAGATTCGCTGGGGGTGATTTCGGGCCCTATTTTGACCCAGTTTTCGGCCCGGAACAGCAGAGTAGAGCCAGAGAACATACAGAAACCAAAGACAACATTCATTCTACACAGTTTTAGTTTTAGATCTAGTTTTACTCCTCCTCTAGGTTTTCTCTCTACACATTCATAGTTCTTAGGATTTTAGTTTCTCTAGCTTTTTGCATTGGGATATTGAGAAGAGTTATTACCTCATCAAGACTTCGTCATTCTAGTTCGTTTTCTTTACTTGGCTTACTCTTCCATGTTCCTTGCTTTGTTTAATTTTACCATTGGAATATTTTTAGGATTATTTAATACAAGGATCACTTTTATTTTTAATTGATTATTTTTAATATTTGTTTACAATGTATTTCTTTAATTCCTTTTCATATGCTACAAATTTTACCTTTACAATGAGTGAGTAGTTCCCTAACTTGATGGGGAGTTGATTGAAAGGAACCCTTGAGTTGTAAGGTTCAAGAGAAAGATTGTAATTGGGTTATTGTTGGATTGCTCTCTAATTCCTGACACCAATCCCCCCCAGAGTGGATTGGGACTTGTGAATAGAATAGCATTCTAACTGGTTTTACCTTCCTTTACTTAGTATAGGATAACTAAACAAAACAACTCTCAATTGTCAATTAATCTTAAGAATGTTCCATCAAGAATAGGGCTTCCATGTAATCAACTCCCAGTCAAGGCTTTTATTTACATTATTCAATTTCATCAATTTAATTTCCTGTTTACTCAACTCAAACCTTTTCAAAAACATCTGATTAATAAAATAGCGCTCTTTCCTACAACTCGTTGGGAGATGACCTGGGATTCATACTCCCAGTATTTTAAATTTAAATTTTCTGAGACACCTTTCTAAATTGAGCGGTGGATTTCTAGTGAGTTAAGAACTATACTTGCAACGCATATATTCTAATAATTTTTAATTCACCAATTTCTACCCGCATCAGCTGGCCATTGGCCATGTCTAGTGTTTTGGACCGAAGCTTTTACTGAAAGCTTGGCTGGCTAGTAAGCCATGTCTAATTCCTGGACCGGAGTTTTAGACTAGCATTGCATGATTCCTGGAATTCTCATTAAGAATTTTGAAGTCCTTTTTCTCTTTTTCCATATAATTTTCGAAAAATCACAAAAAAAAAATTTATAAAATAAAAAAAACCAAAAATATTTTGTGTTTCTTGTTTAAGTCAAGTGTCAATATTTAAGTTTGGTGTCAATTGCATGTCTTTATTTTTCTTGTATTTTTTCGAATATATGCATTATGTTCTTTATTGATCTTCAAGTTGTTCTTAATGATTTCAGTGCTCTGATCTTTAATTTCTCTTATTTTGTGTCTTTTGTTGTTTCTTACATGCATTTTCAAATTGTTATAGTTCTTAGTATACAGACTTCTAAGTTTGGTGTCTTGTATGCATTGTTTATTTGATCTTAGTTGCATTTTTTATTGTTTCACATCATTAAAAATTCAAAAAAATTTTAGAATTGTGTCTTTTCAAGTCAATAACACAGAGAATTGAAGATTCAGAACATTCAGTAGAGGAATTACACAGAAAAAGCTGGGCGTTCAAAACGCCCAGTGAAGAAGGAAAACTGGCGTTTAAACGCCAGCCAGGGTACCTTGCTGGGCGTTAAACGCCCAAAAAGATAGCAGTTTGGGCGTTAAACGCCAGAATGGATACCATTCTGGGCGTTTAATGCCAGGAGGACACAAGAGGGAAGATTTTGTTTCTAATTCAAATATTTTTCAAATATTCATAATTTTTCAAAATCAATTTCTTTTCAATTTTTTTTTCTTTATTACTATTTTCGAAAATCCTTGCTACAATTAGTGATTTAATTCAAAATTTTCAAGTTGTTACTTGCCTATTAAGAAAGGATCAAAAGTTTTAATTCTAGAATCATATCTTTTAATTTCTTGTTGGTCAAGTAATCAACTTTATTGTTAAAAACTTTCTTCTTTTAAATTTGATTTTCAATCATATCTTCTCAATTACATCTTTTTCAAAATAATTTTCAATCATATCTTTTTGATTTCTAATTTCAAAATCTTTTTCAAAAATCACTTAATTTCTTTCCCAATCTTAGTTTTCGAAAATCATTTACCAAATTTTCAAAATTTCTCTTAATTATTTCAAAATCTTTTTACTTTATTTTCGAAAATTCTTTCCCTCTCCTCACATCCTTCTATTTATGGACTAACACTCCTCCTCAATGTACAATTCGAACTCTATCCCTCTTGATAAGTTCGAATTCTTTCTTCTCTACCTTTTCCTTCTATTCTTCTTTACCTCTGACACCTCAAAGAATCTCTATACTGTGACATAGAGGATTCCATATTTTCTTCTCCTCTCTTTTCATATGAGCAAGAGCAAGGACAAAGGCATTCTTGTTGAAGCTGATCCTGAACCTGAAAGGACCTTGAAGAGAAAGCTAAGAGAAGCTAAAGTACAACTCTCTATCGAGAACCTAACAAAACTTTTCAAACAAGAAGAAGCCATGGCAGCCGAAAACAACAACAATGCCAACAATGCAAGGAAGGTGCTTGGTGACTTTACTGCACCTACTCCTGACTTCTATGGGAGAAGCATCTCAATCCCTGCCATTGGAGCAAACAAATTTGAGCTTAAGCCTCAATTAGTTTCTCTGATGTAACAGAATTGCAAGTTTCATAGACTACCATTGGAAGATCCTCATCAGTTCTTAGCTAAATTCTTGCAAATCTGTGACACTATCAAGACCAATAGGTTGATCCCGAGGTCTACAAGCTTATGCTCTTTCCCTTTGCTGTAAGAGACAGAGCTAGAACATGGTTGGATTCACAACCTAAAGAAAGCCTGAACTCTTGGGAAAAGCTAGTCAATGCCTTCTTGGCAAAATTCTTTCCGCCTCAAAAATTGAGCAAGCTTAAAGTGGAAGTCCAAACCTTCAGACAGAAGGAAGCTGAATCCCTCTATGAAGCTTGGGAAAGATACAAGCAATTGATCAGAAGGTGTCCTTCTGACATGCTTTCAGAATGAAGCATCATAGGTATCTTCTATGATGGTTTGTCTAAACTGTCCAAGATGTCATTGGACAGTTCTGCTGGAGGATCTCTTCATCTGAAGAAGATGCCTACAGAAGCTCAGGAACTCATTGAAATGGTTGCAAATAACAATTCATGTAAACCTCTGAAAGGAATCTTGTGAATAATGGGACAAGTAAGAAGAAAGAAGTTCTTGAGATTGATACTCTAAATGCCATACTGACTTAGAATAAAATATTGACTCAACAAGTAAATATGATTTCTCAAGAGTCTGTCTGGAATGCAAGCAACAACAGTCAGTACCAAAGAAGCTTCATCTGAAGAAGAAGCTTATGATCCTGAGAACCCAGCAATGGAAGAGGTGAATTACATGGGAGAATCCTATGGAAACACCTATAATTTTTCATGGAGAAATTATCCAAACCTCTCATCGAAGGATCAACAGAGGCCTCAACAAGGCTTCAACAACAATAATGGTGGAAGAAATAGGTTTAGCAATAGCAAGCCTTTTCCATCATCTTCTCAGCAACAAACAGAGAATTCTAAGCAGAACCACTCTGAATTAGCAACTATAGTCTCTGATCTAATTAAAACCACACAAAGTTTCATGACTGAAACAAGGTCCTTCATTAGAAATTTGGTGGCACAAGTGGGTTAGCTGAGTAAGAAAATTACTGAACTCCCTCCTAGTACTCTCCTAAGCAATACAGAAGAGAACCCAAAAAGAGAGTGCAAGGCCATCAATATAACCCACACAGCCGAATCTGGAGAGGAGGAAGAGGCAGTGATCTCCACTGAAGAAGACCTCAATGGACGTCTACTGGCCTCCAAGGAGTTCCCTAATGAGGAACCATGGGAATCTAAGGCTCACACTGAGACCATAGAGATTCCAATGAATTTACTTTTTCCATTCATGAGCTCTGATGAGTATTCTTCCTCTGAAGAGGATGAAGATGTTACTGAATAACAAGTTGCAAAGTTATTTGAAGCAATCATAAAGCTAAATGCAAACTTATTTGGTGATGAGACTTGGGAGGATGAACCCCCTTTGCTCACCAAAGAACTGGATGACTTGACTAGGCAGAGATTACCTCAAAAAAGACAAGATCCTGGAAAGTTCTCAATACCTTGTACCATAGGCACCATGACCTTTGAGAAAGCTCTGTGTGACCTAGGGTCAAGCATAAACTTCATGCCCCTCTCTGTAATAGAGAAACTAGGAATCCTTGAGGTACAAGCTGCAAGAATCCCACTAGAGATGGCAGAAAATTCAAGAAAACAGGCTTATGGACTTGTAGAGGATGTCTTGGTAAAGGTTGAAGGCCACTACATCCCTGCTGATTTTATAATCCTAGAAACTGGAAAGTGTATGGATGAATCCATCATCCTTGAAAGACCCTTCCTAGCCACAGCAAAAGCTGTGATTGATGTTGACAGAGGAGAATTAGTCCTTCAAGTGAATGAGGACTCCCTTGTGTTTAAAGCTCAAGGATCTCCCTCTGTAACCATGGAGATGAAGCATGAAAAGCTTCTCTCAATGTAGAGTCAAACAAAATCCCCACATTCAAACTCTAAGTTTGGTGTTGGGAGGCCATCATCAAACTCTAAGTTTGGTGTTGAGAGGTCATCATCATGCTTTGAGTATCTGTGAGGCTCCATGAGAGCCCACTGTCAAGCTACTGACATTAAAGAAGCGCTTATTGGGAGGTAACCCAATTTTACTTATCTATGTTAAATTTCTATTTTCCATTATTATTTTATGTTTTCTATTGGTTGATGATCCTGTGAAGTCACAAAAACAATTGAAAAAGTAAAAACAAACTGAAAAACAGAATGAAAAACAGCACACCCTGGAGGAAAAGCCTACTGGCGTTTAAACGCCAGTAAGGGCAGCAGAGTGGGCCTTAAACGCCAGTCTGGTGCTTTAACGCTAGAAATGGGCACCAGACTAGCGTTTAATGCCAGAAAAGGGTAAGAAGCTGGCGTTAAACGCTAGAAATGGGCAGCAAGCTGGCGTTTAATGCCAGGATTGGCAGCAGAGGCATTTTGCACGCCTAATTGGTGCAGGGATGAGAAATCCTTGACACCTCAGGATCTATGGACCCCACAGGATCCCCACCAACCTCAACTCACTCTCTCTCTTCTTCACACCTTTTCATAATACTCTTCCCCAAATACCCTTCACCAATCACCTCAATACCTCTTCCCCAAAAACCCCTCACCTATCAAATCCTACCCTCTTCTCCATAATCCCTTCACCAATCCACATCCATCCATCATAAACCCCACCTACCTCATCATTCAAATTCAAACCACTTTCCCTCCCAAACCCACCCATACATGGCCGAACCCAAGCCCCCTCTCCACTCCTATATAAACCCATCTTCACCCTTTCATTTTCACACATCTTAAACATTACTTCACCCCCTTGGCCGAAACACTACCTGATAAACCCATATTTTATGATATATTTTGTGCTTAATTTGAGTGATTTATTCAATCCTTCACCCACTTATTCATATTAATTGCATGGTTTTACTTTTCCTTCCTTATTATGTGATGTATGTGAAAAACATGTTTCCTATGCTTTAATATTAATTATTTTAATTACCTTTATTTCCATTCGATGCCGTGATTAGTGTGTTGAGTAGTTTCAGATCTTCTAAGGTAGGAATGACTTAAAGGATGGAAAGGAAACATACAAAAATGGAAGGAAAGCACAAAACGGAGCTTCTGAAGAAACTGGCATCCACGCGATCACATGTACGAAGCGATCGCGTGCCAAGCGCGAATCAGCAGCGACGTGGCCGCATGACTGACGCGACCGCGCACCTTAAGCAGAACGCACAT
Organism: Arachis ipaensis; assembly: GCF_059453495.1. Taxonomy (NCBI): domain Eukaryota; kingdom Viridiplantae; phylum Streptophyta; class Magnoliopsida; order Fabales; family Fabaceae; genus Arachis; species Arachis ipaensis. The sequence goes on along the minus strand of NC_142442.1, from coordinate 102,792,665 downwards.
GACGAGGTTGCATGACTGACGCGACCGCATGGCAAGGAAATGCTCCGAATGATGCGACCGCATGACCCACGCGGACGTGTGACAGAGGCCATGCACCAGAAATTGCAGAAAACACTCATAGCAAATTCTGAAGCCCTTTTTGGCCCAAATCCAAGTCAAAAAGGCATAGGCCAAAGGTTACAAAGTGAGGGAACGCATCCATTCAGAGAGAGCTCGCCAATTTTCACTTTCCATGATTTAGATTTAGTTTGAGAGAGGTTCTCTCCTCTTTCTCTTAGGATTAGGATTAGGATTTAGGACTTCTCTTAGTTTGTAAGAGTGACTCTCGATCCAGGTTTAATATTTACTTTAATGCTTTTATTCGTACCTATAAATGTTGCCAACTTGACTTATGAACCCTTTCCATGTTATGATTTGAATTAATGATTATTTGAGGTATTTCAGTTATTGATTGCTTTCTCTTTAATTTGTGTTACCATTGCTTTCCATCTAAGGACATTTTTATTCCAACAATTTTACTTTTTCCCCTTTTGGTATTGGTTAAGAAATCAGTAACTCAACATTATTAAACTCAGCATAATTGATAATCGTTATCTTGCTAATTGAGCTGAACTTCAATAATTCCAACTTTTTCTTAGGAAATAAATAGGATTTGAAGGTCAAACTAATTAGTCCCTTGACTTTCCTTTACTTTAGTAAAGGTTAACTAAGTGGAATTTAGATTCAACTTTCATTATTGTTGAGAGAGATAACTAAGTTAGACTTCCAATTTCTCTTACCTTGCCAAAAGATTGCTTTACAGTATTTATTTATTTTAATTGCCATTTAAATTATTTGTCATATCTACTCTTCACTCTCAACCCCGATTTTACAACCTCCATAACCAATAATAAGAACATACTTCTCTGCAGTTCCTTGAGAAGACGACCCGAGGTTTGAATACTCGGTTAACAATTTTTAAGGGGTTTGTTACTTGTGACAACCAAAACATTTATATGAAGGGATTTTTGTTGGTTTAGAGACTATATCCACAACGCGACTGTTTTTATGAACTTCTTTACCACCATAAAATCCTAACGTCACTACCCCCTCCATCTCCTCTATTTCTTCTTCCTCTACTCTCTTCTTTCTCTTTTTGCTCGAGGACGAGCAAACCTTCTAAGTTTGGTGTGGTAAAAGCGTTGCTTATTGTTTTTCCATAACCATTTATGGTACCAAAGACCGGAGAAACCTCTAGAAAGAGAAAAGGGAAGGCAAAAGCTTCTACCTCCGAGTCATGGGAGATGGACAGATTCATCTCAAGGGTGCATCAAGACCACTTCTATGAAGTAGTGGTAAAAAAGAAAGTGATTCCCGAGGTCCCTTTCAAGCTCAAAAAGGGTGAATATCTGGAGATCCGACATGAGATTCGAAGAAAAGGTTGGAAAGTCCTCACCAACCCCATTCAACAAGTCGGGATCTTAATGGTTCAAGAGTTCTATGCCAATGTATGGATCACCAAGAACCATGATCAAAGTGTGAACCCGAACCCAAAGAATTGGCTTACAATGGTTCGAAGGAAATGCTTAGATTTTAGTCCGGAAAATGTAAGGTTGGTATTCAACTTGCACATGATGCAAGGAGATGCACGCCCCTACACTAGAAGGGTCAACTTTGATCAAAGGTTGTACCAAGTCCTCATAGACATTTGTGAAGAGAGCACTCAATGGAAGAGAGATTCAAAAGGGAAGGTGGTTCAACTAAGAAGGCATGACCTCAAACCCGTGGCTAAGGGATGGTTGGAGTTCATCCAACGCTCAATCATTCCCACTAGCAACCGGTCTGAAGTTACTATAGACCAGGCTATCATGATCCATAGCATCATGATTAGAGAGGAAGTAGAAGTTCATGAGGTTATATCCCTAGAACTCTACAAGGTGGCGGACAAGTCTTCTACTTTGGCAAGGTTAGCCTTCCCTCATCGCATTTGTCATCTCTGCAATTCAGATGGAATTGACATAGAGGAAGACATCCTCGTTGATGAGAACAAGCCCATTACTAAGAAAAGGATGGAGCAAACAAGAGATCCCACTCATGGACAAGAGCATGAGAAAATTACTCATCATAAAATCCCTGAGATGCCTCAAGGGATGCATTTTCCTCCACAAAATTATTGGGAGAAAATTAACACCTTCCTAGGAGAATTAAGTTCCAATATGGGACAACTATGGGTGGAACACCAAGAGCATTCTATCCTCCTTCATGAAATTAGAGAAGATCAAAGAATGATGAGAGAGGAGCAACAAAGGCAAGGAAGAGACATTGAGGAGCTCAAGCACTCCATAAGATCTTCAAGAGGAAGAACTAGCCGCCATCACTAAGGTGGACCTGTTCTTTAATTTTCTTGTTCTTTATTTTCTGTTTTTCAAATTTTTATACTTTAGGTTTGTCTATGTTTGTGTCTTTATTACATGATCATTAGTGTCTTAGAGTCAATGTCTTAAAGTTCTGAATGTCCTATGAATCCATCACCTTTCTTAAATAAAAAATGTTTTAATCACAAAAGAACAAGAAGTACATGATTTCGAATTCATCCTTGAAACGAGTTTAATTATTTTGATGTGGTGACAATACTTTTTATTTTCTAAATGAATGCTTGAACAGTGCATATATTTGAATTTGTTGTTTATGAATGTTAAAATTGTTGGCTCTTGAAAGAATAATGAAAAAGGAGAAATGTTATTGATAATGTAAAAAATCATAAAATTGATTCTTGAAGCAAGAAAAAGCAGTGAAAAGCTTGCAGGAAAAAAATGGCAAAAAAAATAAAAGAAAAAAAAAGTAAACAGAAAAAGCCAATAGCCCATTAAACCAAAATACAATGGTAAAATAAAAGGATCCAAGGCTATGAGCATCAGTGGATAGGAGGGCCCACAGGAATAAAATCCTGGCCTAAGCGGCTAAACCAAGCTGTCCCTAACCATGTGCCTGTGGCGTGAAGGTGTCAAGTGAAAACTTGAGACTGAGCGGTTAAAGTCGTGGTCCAAAGCAAAAAAAGTATGCTTAAGAGCTCTGGACACCTCTAATTGGGGACTCTAGCAAAGCTGAGTCAAAATCCGAAAAGGTTCACCCAGTTATGTGTCTGTGGCATTTATGTATCCGGTGGTAATACTGGAAAACAAAATGCTTAGGGTCACGGCCAAGACTCATAAAGTAGCTGTGTTCAAGAATCAACATACTAAACTAGGAGAATCAATAACACTATCTGAATTCTGAGTTCCTATAGATGCTAATCATTCTGAACTTCAAGGGATAAAGTGAGATGCCAAAACTGTTCAGAGGCAAAAAGCTACTAGTCCCGCTCATCTAATTGGAGCTAAGTTTCATTGATATTTTGAAATTTATAATATATTCTCTTCTTTTTATCCTATTTGATTTTCAGTTGCTTGGGGACAAGCAACAATTTAAGTTTGGTGTTGTGATGAGCGGATAATTTATATGCTTTTTGGCATTGTTTTTAGTATGTTTTTAGTATATTTTAGTTAGTTTTATTATGTTTTTATTAGTTTTTAAATAAAAATCATATTTCTGGACTTTACTATGAGTTTGTGTGTTTTTCTGTGATTTCAGGTATTTTCTAGCTGAAATTGAAGACCTGAGCAAAAATCTGATTCAGAGGCTAAAAAAGGACTGCAGATGCTGTTGGATTCTGACCTCCCTGCACTCGAAGTGAATTTTTGGAGCTAGAGAAGCCCAATTGGCGCGCTCTCAATTGCATTGTAAAGTAGAGATCCTGGGCTTTCTAGCAATATATAATAGTCAATACTTTGCCCGAGATTTTATGGCCCAAACCGGCGTTCCAATTCAGCATAGAAATTTTGGCGTCAAAACGCCAGAACTGGCATGAAAGCTGGAGTTAAACGCCCAAACTGGCACAAAAGCTGGCGTTTAACTCCAAGAAAAGTCTCTACATGTGAAAGCCTCAATGCTCAGCCCAAGCACACACCAAATGGGCCCGGAAGTGAATTCTGCATCATTTACTCATTTCTGTAAACCCTGGGTTACTAGTTTTCTACAAATAGGACCTTTTGCTATTGTATTTTACACACTTGAGAATACTTTTCATCTTTGGGAGGCTGGCCATTCGGCCATGCCTAGACCTTTTGTTCTTTTGTATTTTCAATGGTAGAGTTTCTACACACCATAGATTAAGGTGTGGAGCTCTGCTGTTCTTCATGAATTAATGCAAAGTACTATTGTTTTTCTATTCAATTCAAGCCTATTTCTTCTTTAAGATATACACTGGTTCTTTAACCTTAAGGATGTGATGATCCGTGACACTCATCATCATTCTCACCTATGAACATGTGCCTGACAATCACCTCTGTTCTACTTGCAATAGCTTGAGTGCGTATCTCTTAGCCTCCTATTTCATGACGCATGGTTGCCTCGCCTGACAACCGAGCCTTCCATTCCATGAGATTAGAGTCTTCGTGGTATAGGCTAGAATCAATTGGCAGCATTCCTGAGATTCAGAAAGTCTAAACCTTATCTGTGGTATTCCGAGTAGGATCAGGGAAGGGATGACTGTGACAAGCTTCAAACTCGCGAGTGTTGGGCGTAGTGACAGACGCAAAAGGATCAATGGATCTTATTCCAACATGATCGAGAACCAACAGCTGATTAGCCGTGCGGTGACAGCACATTTGGAATATTTTCACTGAGAGGACGGGAGGTAGCCATTGACAACGGTGAAACCCAACATAAGCTTGCCATGGAAAGGAGTATGAATGATTGGAAGAAGGCAATAAGAAAGCAGAGGTTCAGAAGGAACAAAGCATCTTCATACGCTTATCTGAAATTCTCACCAATGAACTACATAAGTATCTCTATCCTGTTTTATGTTTTATTCATATTTTAATTATCAATTCTCCATAACCATTTGAATCCGCCTGACTGAGATTTACAAGATGACTATAGGTTGCTTCAAGCCGATAATCTCCGTGTGATCGAACCTTACTCACGTAAGGTTTATTACTTGGACGACCCAGTGCACTTGCTGGTTAGTTGTGTGGAGTTGTAACAAGAAGTTGAGATTACAATTATGCGTACCAAGCTGTTGGAGCCATTGATGATCACAATTTCGTGCACCAGCGAGCTCGGCGTCAGTTAGCCTCTTAGGGTGGTGAAGTGGTTCTCGCCAATTCACCAATTTCATCAGAGGGCAAATCTGAAGTGCCATCTGAGGAAGAAACAAGCTTCTTTTCTACTAATTCTGTTGATTCACGTGCAAGTAATATGGCGGAGCCCAGAAGGATTACACTACAGGAAGCAGGAGCCCCGGACTTTACATTGCAACCGTATCAAGCGCGTCACCCAAATCTGGCTGCAGATTTTGATCTGAAGACTGCGCTAATCAACTTAGTGCCCAAGTTTCGTGGCTTACATGCTCAAGAGCCTATCAAGCACCTTAGGGATTTCCAGACAGCCTGCTCTACTACTAGGCGTCATGGTGCAGAAGAGACTACTATTTGGCTATATGCCTTCCCTTTTTCTCTTAAGGGAAAGGCAAGGGAGTGGTTTTACACTTAACCTGAAGGAGTCGTTACCAACTGGGATCTGCTCAGAAGGGAGTTCCTAGACAAATACTTTCTGTTCCGAGGGTTACCTGAAATTAAAGGTCAATCTCAGATGAGATCTACTATGGTGGTTGGAGATGTCGTGTCTGACCTAGTGGAACTGGTGGAGCGGGAGATGTTGCTGATCCTTGATCACTGGAGTGGGGTGGTACCTGCAAGAGAATCCAATGCTTAAGTTAGGATGGGCTTTAAGCAGGTTGTTAGTAGAATCAGAGTATGAGTTATACCTGGGTGATCCACTGTATTTATAATAGTGTGGAGTGATCTCCTCTTTAGATAAGATAATTGTCTTATCTTATCTTTGAGTGAAGTCATCTTTATCTTTCAAGGGAACTGTTTCGAGGGTTACCTGAAACTGTAGGTCGATCTCGGACGAGATCTTCTGTACTGATCCGCGATGACGTGTCTGGCATGTGGGTAGCGGCCTTATTTCTATAGGCTTGGGCTGCCTTTGGGTGACGTCATCTTATCTTTGAGTGACGTCATCTTATCTCCAAGGGAACCGCCCTTATTTCTATAGGCTTGGGCTGCCTTTGGATTTGGGTCGTGTTCCTCTATCTGGGCCCTTTTATTGGGCTTTCCAGGCAATTTGGCTGAGCTCTTTGAGAAGAGGTCAGATAGTCTGACCTGAAGAGGTCGGTCGTCTTGTTGTTAAACATCCCGGGTCAGACAGCTCGACCCCAGGGTATGAACAGTGCCCCTGCTCGAGCTCGGTCTTTCTTTTGAGGTCGAGTCTTAGTATTAGGACTTCGATCCTTCTCTGGTGAAGCCGAACTCGAGCATTTTGTCGACTTCTTCTTTGTAGAGTTTTCCTTTGAATGCGGAACGTTTCTCTTTGAATTTTCATTCTTTTGAAAACGCGCGTCTCCTGGCTTTGGGAATGTGCGATGGTTTTGATTAACCTCATTAATTCTTTTTAATGCTCCATTTTCTTTGCCTCCCACGTTCATTTTGAATTTACAAAAAATGGTTTTTCTTCTTTGTTTTCCCTTTTTCTTTCTACCTTTCTGTTTTGCCTGAGACTTTGTGTTTTCACGTTTCTCTCTGCGACGTTGTTTGGTGATTGCTGGCACTTTCTTTGCTTTGGAAGGCAATTCTGGATTCTATCTTTCCGTCCTCACTTTTCTTCGAAGCTTTCGCCTTTTTCCAGGTTGGTTTCTTCTTTCTATTTCTTTACTTCCTTCGTTGCTTTGCATTCGGTTCTTTGGTAAAGCTTTGATTTTTTGTTTGAATGCATGCTGGAAAGTTTGAACCTTTTCGCATTGTTATGCTCAATTGTTGCTGTGATGCATGTTTCTGGCATTTCTCCTGATGATTGAGGTTTTTTAGGGTTTTGCATATTTTGCTTTACAGGATTTTGTAACTTTCTGGGGTAATGGCTTCATTTGATTCTTTTAAAAAAAGGTTGCATCTTTGATGTCCTCCGCTTGGCGTGTTTTGTTGTTTGCTTTCTGATTGAACTGCTATTTTAGTTGCTCCTTTGATGACTTTGTTTTGGCTTTATCTCTTTTTGGATGTTGCCTTTTGGAAAAGGGCTTTTCTTTGCTGGGAGTTTTGTTGGGATGTTAGTCTTGTAGATTTTTTCTGAGTCCTTACTCTGTCACTGCCTCCAAAGGATGCCCCTGGACCTTGTCTTGGGGTTTTCCTTTTACTTGTTTGTATGCTTGAGTCATGCTCTGCTATGAGTTGATTTTGACTTTGCCCGAGATATTTTGGTTAGTAATCTATTTCTTTCTTTCTTGCTGTAGGACTAGTTGACCTCATGTCTTCTCGCAAAAATATTGTTGAGACGTCTTCCTAAGTCCCTGAGGGCATGGCTGATTGGGTGGATTCTATGGTTCTTCTGTGTGTTTCGTTGGTTGACTCCGAGTTTTGTCAGCAGCTTAGGCAATTTCATAGGATTTGTAGTAATGATAGTGATGAAAAGAATTATGAGCTTGTATCTCCCGATTCTGAAGAAAGGGTTTGTTTTTCTACCCGATTTGTTGGAGAACGCCCCTTTTTCTATGCATACGACTTCTTTTTTAGTCAAATGAATATTACTCTTCCTTTTACCCCCTTTGAGGCCAACCTTTTGTGGTCTTGTAATGTAGCTCCATCCCAGCTTCATCCCAACTCCTGGGGTTTTATAAAAATCTTTCAATTGCTACGTCACGAACTAGATATCCCTACTTCGCAATCCCTTTTCTTTTATCTTTTTGTTTTGACAAAGCCTGGGGTGGTTAAGAAGAAGGCCGCCTGGGTTTCTTTCCGAGCTTCCCAGGGAAAGAAGGTTTTTTCCATGTTTGATGAGTATTTTTGCAATTTTAAGAATTACTTTTTCAGGGTCCGAGCTGTTGAAGGAGCTCGGCCCTTTTTTCTGGATGAGAATGATGAGCCTGCCTTTCCTTTAGAATGGCAAAAAAATGTAGTGGTTTCTAAATATATGTGGGAGATGTTAGATGAGGCTGAGCAGGCCTTTGTGATTGTGCTGGAAGAAAACTGGGGGCAGCCTCCCCATCTTGATACAAAGAAATTCATAGGAAATCCCTCTCTCCTTCGAGCTGAGTTGGGTAGTGGTCGATTTCTCTTTTGTTTTTTGCTTATTTTTTCGAGTTTATTTCTTTTTCTCTAAGTTTGTAACAATATTTGTGTCTTTTCCAGAGATGGTGAAAAACAATGAATCTATAAAGGCAATTAAGAAGGTGAAGAGAGCTACTGCGGCTCAGAAAGTCTCGGCCAAGATGACAGGGGAGGGGTCCTCTCAAGTTCCGTTGAAGCCATCCATACCGAGCTCTCCTGGACCGAGGAGGATGATCCCTACTCCCTGGGTTTGTTTGGTTGATCCTCCACAGTCTTCTGTCGCTACCTCTGGCGCTCCTCCACCGAAAAAGCAAAAAACAGCTGAGCCCTTTAACCTTGATGCTCCTGACTTTGATGCTGTCGAGTTTGTGGACCAACAAATCAGTCCTTATGGTACCATTCCTACTGATGATGTTTCTCTTCTTCACCATCTGGATTTTATTACTCGAAGAAGCATCAAGATGGCACACATGGGGGGGGGGGGGCTTATATCAGACTGCCCAAGATCTTCCCCTTCACGCTACAAAGGCCCTTATGGATGAGGCCAAGTTGGAGTTCGATCGGATGAAGTATTTGAAGAAGGAGCTCGAGGTGAAGGTGGCCAAGTTAGAGAAAGAGTTGGAGGGTAAGAAGGCGAGTTCCATTGCCCTGGCTGCTTTTGTGAAATTGGCTGAAGACACGGCGTTGAGGCACAAGGAGAGCTATGTCACGACCTATAGGAAAATGATGCATCTCAGGGAGGATTTGGAGTCTGCCCGAGTTGATTATGCCAAGCTCCAGGGTTACCTTGTAGGTAGCACAACTGCTGCTTATGAGAACCTGAAGGAGCAGGTCTGGGTTCTTGCACCCAAGCTCGACCTTACTCTCTTCAGCTTGGATAACGTCGTAAAGGACGATAAAATTGTCCCTGATGACCCTGATGATGATGATTGCGGATAAATCCTCGTTGCAAGTATAGTTTCTAAACCTTCAAAAGTCCTTTCATACAAATGTTTTGGTTGTCACAAGTAACAAACCCTTAAATAAATTGATAACCGAAGTATTCAAACCTCGGGTCGTCTTCTCAAGGAACTGCAGGGAAGTATGTTCTTATTATTCGTTATGGAGATTGTAAATTGGGGTTTTGAGAATGAGGAGGGAATGATTTAATTAGCAAATAAAGTAAATGAAGAACAAGCAATTTAAATGGCAAGTAAAATAAATAAATGACTGTAAATACTTTTGGCAAGGTATGAGAAATTAGAGGTCCTATCCTAGTTATCCTTATCAATGATGATGAGAATTGAATCTTAATTCCACTTTGTTAACCTTTACTAAGATAAAGGAAGGTCAAGGGATTAATTGGTTTGATCTTCGAATCCTATTTATTTCCTAAGAAAAGATTGGAATTATTGAAGTTCATTTAATTAACAAGATAACAATTATCATTCATGTTTGAGTTTAATAACTCCTGAGTTACTGATTTCTTAACCAAGACCAAAAAGAAAAAAAGTAAATCTACTGGAATAAAAATGTCTTCAGATGGGAATAACAATAATGTAAATAAGAGAAAGCAATATTAAACTGAAATACCTCAAATAACATTAATTCAAAAGAGTAATCTGTAACATGAATGTAGCATAAACCAAATAGGCAACATAACTAATATAAGCATTAGAGTATCTGAAAGTAAGAGATGAATATAAAGTAAAAGAACTTTATTTTAGTAATCCTCTTTTTTGGACCTTGTTCAGGTCTCTTTCAGGGATTACTTTTATAACTTTATGTTCTGGGCTGACTTCATCATGTCGGGCCCTTCTAAGTTATTTTAGTAATCCTCTTTTTTGGACCTTCTTCAGGTCTCTTTCAGGGATTACTTTTATAAATTTATGTTTTGGGCTGACTTCATCATGTGGGGCCCTTCTAAGTTATTTTAGTAATCCTCTTTTATAGGGTTGGCCAGACCTCTTTCCAGGGATTTACTTTTTATAACTTTGGTTATTGTGTTCGACCGGTCCGACTTCTTTTCGTCGGCCGGTCTTTAAGTTATTTTTTAGCAGTCCATTTGTTTAAGACCTCGTCAGGTCCTTTCTATGGATCACTTTCGATAACTTCTTGCATTATTCTGTTTTCATCTTTGCCGATTTGTAGAAATTGGGTTTAATCCCCATTTGGTCGACCTTTTGATGAATTTGATTTTCATCTTTGTTGGTCTTTATCGCGATCGTGCAGTGAATTTGGTTTTCACTTTCTGCCGATCTGTAGCTTTATAATCGGGCGATGAATTTTTAGCGTTTCAGGTTAATGCATCTTGAGAATTTGTAGAAGATCTAAACAATTTTATTCAAAAGAAAATGCAGATATATAGATGTGGGAGTTTTATCCCTCTAAGTTGGGCAATTTGTAGGTCTTGGCTTGGCACCTCATTAAAAAACCTTTTAAGGAAAAAGAGTGCGCCTTATCCTAAGATCCTTTATTACCCCTAACTATAATACCTTCTTAGTTTGCAGGCGTGCCATGACCTAGGAAGCTCTCGCCCTTCGAGTTTGGACAGTCTGTAGTAGCCCTTTCCAACTACTTTTATGACTCGGTAGGGTCATTTCCAATTTACTGCCAGCTTTCCTTCTCCAGGTCAAGTTGTTCCGATATCATTTCGGATTAGGATGAGGTCGTTCTCTGCAAAGTTTCGCGGCACTACCTTTAGATTGTATCTCGAAGCCATTCGACATTTCAATGTCTCTTCCCTGATCCGAGCTCTTTCTCGGATTTCTGGAAGTAGGTCGTGTTCTTCCCTTTGAAGTTGGGAGTTGGCAACTTCATTATAGTGGATCACTCTAGGTGACCCTTCTTCAATCTCCACTGGGATCATTGCCGCCATTTCATAAGCTAATCGGAAGGGTGATTCCTTTGTGGTGGAATATGGCGTTGTTCGGTACGCCCATAGGACTTGTGGGAGCTCTTCAGCCCAGGCTCCCTTTGCGTCCTGTAATCTCCGTTTTAGCCCAGCCAATATGACTTTGTTGGAAGCTTCGATTTGTCCATTGGCCTGGGGATATTCTACGGAGGTGAATTGGTGTTTTATGTTCAAGTCGTCCACTAACTTTCTGAAGCCTGCATCTGTGAATTGGGTGCCATTGTCTATGGTGATGGAGTATGGAACCCCAAACCTTGTGACAATATTTCTATATAGGAATTTTTGACTTCTTTGAGCAGTGGCGTTAGCTAGAGGTTCTGCCTCGATCCATTTTGTGAAGTAGTCTACCCCTACTACGAGGAATGTGACTTGTCTTGATCCCTGAGGGAAAGGTCCGAGAAGGTCGAGTCCCCATTTTGCGAATGGCCAGGGTGAGGTTACGCTGATGAGCTCCTCTGGCGGGGTGATGTGAAAGTTGGCATGTTTCTGACATGGTGGACACGTCTTAACGAACTCTGTGGCTTCTTTTTGTAGAGTTGGCCAATAGAATCCGGCCCGGAGTACTTTTTTGGCAAGTGCGTGTGCTCCGAGATGATTGCCACAGATGCCACTGTGTACTTCTTCTAAAACTTCCTTTGTGTTGGAAGTCGGTACATATTTTAGCAATGGTGTTGAAATCCCTCTTTTGTACAGAGTATTATTTATGATAGTGTAGTATTGTGCCTTTATTTTTAACCTCTTTGCCTCCTTCTTATCTGTGGGGAGTGTTTCTATTTTGAGGTAGTTAATTATGGGGGTCATCCATCCTTGATCCGGACTTGTTATGGCTAGGACTTTTTCTTCTTCTGAGATTGATGGGTTCTGCAGCATTTCTTGGATGAGGCTTCTATTGTTGCCCCCTGGTTTGGTACTGGCTAGTTTTGAGAGTGCGTCAGCTCGGGGTATGTGGCGGACCTCATATTTCCCGAGTTGTCCGAGTTGTTTCCTGGTTTTGTCCAGGTACTTTTTTATGGTGGGATCTTTGTCTTGGTTGCTCCCTGCTATTTGTGAAGTGACTACTTGTGAATTGCTGAAGATGATAAGCTTTTGAGCTCCAACCTCCCTAGCCAGTTTCAAACCAGCTAGTAGCGCCTCATATTCAGCTTGGTTGTTTGAGGCAGGGAACCCGAATTTGAGGGAAAGCTCGATTTGGGTTCCCTGGTCGCTTTCTATTATCACACCCGCACCGCTTCCAGTTTTATTTAAGGAACCATCTACATAGAGATTCTATTCTGTAGGGATTTTCGGGATGTCTGTAAATTCTGCAATGAAGTTGGCCAGATATTGCGATTTGATGGCTGTCCGAGCTTCATATTGAAGTTCAAATTCAGACAACTCGACTGCCCATTGCAAGATTCTTCCTGCTAAGTCTGTTTTCTGCAAAATCCCTTTTATGGGTTGCTTGGTTCGAACCTTAATGGTGTGAGCTTGGAAGTATGGACGCAGTCGTTGGAATGTTAATATGAGAGCGTAGGCAAATTTTTCTATTTTTTAGTAGTTCAGCTCGGATCCTTGTAATGCTTTGCTGATGAAATATACAGGTTGTTGCCCACTGTCGTCTTCTCAGACTAATGCTGAGGCTACTGCCCGACTTCCTACGACGAGGTATAATATAAGTGGTTCTCCTACCCATGGCCGAGATAGGATAGGTGGCTATCTTAGGAATTTTTTGAAATCTTGGAATGCCTGCTCGCACTCTGTTGTCCATTCAAACCGCTTTCCCTTCCTTAGAGTAGCATAAAAGAGAAGAGATCTTATTGCTGATCTTGCTAGAAATCTACACAAGGTAGCCAATCTTCCATTGAGCTGTTGTACTTCTTTGACGCAAGTCGGGCTCTTCATATCGAGTATGGCCTGGCATTTTTCCGGATTTGCCTTGATTCCTCTTTATGTGAGCATAAAACCCAAGAATTTGCCAGCTTCTACTACGAAGGTGCATTTTGCAGGATTAAGTCGCATGCCATGCCTTCTTATAGTGTCGAATACTTGGGTGAGGTCGGACAGTAACGTCTCTTCACTTTGCGTCTTTATTAACATGTCGTCCACATAGACTTCCATGATTTTTCCGATGTGATCCGTAAAGACATTATTCATCAATCTCTGGTAAGTAGCTCCTGCATTTTTAAGTCCAAAAGGCATGACGATGTAGCAGTAGTTTGTTTTTGGGGTTAAGAATGAAGTTTTTTCTTGGTCGGATGGGTACATCGGGATTTGATTGTATCCCGAATATGCATCCATAAACAAGAGCTATTTATATCTGGAGGAGGCATCTACCAGAGCATCGATACTTGGGAGTGGATAAGGATCTTTTGGACAGGCTTTGTCGAGATCAGTGTAGTCGGTGCACATCCGCTACTTCCCATTTGATTTTTTCACCAAGACGACGTTAGCTAGCCATAGTGGGTACTTGACTTCTTTTATGAATCCTGCCTCCAGTAGAGCTTGTACCCTGCTCTTCCACAGCTTGGGATCATTCTGGTCTGAGCTTTCTACGTCTCTGTTGTATTGGCCGAGATCCTGGGTAGACTGCTAACTTGTGGCACATTAACTTGGGGTCTATGCCTGGCATGTCTGTAGCCTTCCATGCAAAGAGGTCGACGTTATCTCGTAAGAACTGTACGAGTGATTCTTTTGTGTCTCCTTTTAGGATTGTACTGATATTAGTTGTTATGTCCGGGATATCTCCGATCTGAACTTTTTCTACTTCGCCTTTGGGTTGTGGGCGGAGTTCTTCCCGCCTCTGAACTCCACCAAGTTCGATGGTGTGGAATTCTTCTCCTCTGCCTCTGAGGTTTAGACTTTTGTTGTAACAGCGGTGCGCTGTCTTCTGGTCTGGTTTTATTGTAGCTATCCCTTCTGTAGTTGGGAACTTCATGCATAGGTGTGGAGTCAAGACTACTGCGCCAGGCTGATTTAAGGTTGTCCGACCTATTAAAGCATTATAGGCTGAACTCACGTCGACCACGATGTAGTCTATCTTGAGTGTTCTTGACTGGTTTCCTTTTCTGAAGGTCGTGTGTAGTGAGATGTATCCAAGTGGCTGAACTGGAGTGTCTCCCAGTCCGAACAGGCTGTTCGGATATGCTCTGAGTTCTTTTTCTTCCAGGCCGAGTTTGTCGAAGGCAGTTTTGAACAAGATGTCGGCGGAGCTTCCTTGGTCTACCAGTGTGCGGTGGAGATTTGTGTTTTCCAGTATAATAGTGATGACCATGGGATCGTCGTGTTCTGAGATGATGCCGGATGCGTCCTCTTTGGTAAAAGTAATTGTGGGGATGTCGGGTGCTTCCTCTTTTCCCTCGACATGATATACTTCTTTAAGATATCTTTTGCGAGATGATTTGGAGATTCCTCCTTCCGCAAATCCTCCGTGTATCATGTGGATGTGTCTCTCTGGTGTACGAGGTGATCGCTCAGTTCGTCCGACATCTTTGTCCCTTCTTCTTTTTCTTTGCTTATCGTCTCGGGTGGCTATGTACCGACCTAATTTCCCTTCTCTTACTAGTTTTTCAATGACATTTTTTAAGTCAAAGCATTTGTTGGTGGAATTCCCACGGATTCGATGGTATTCACAATATTCAGTCCAATTTCCTCCTCCTTTTTTGCCGTTGAGTGGTCGAGCTGGGGGTATTTTTTAAGTATGGCAAACTTCTCTGTAGACATCCACAAGGGACACCCGAAGAGGGGTGTAATTGTGGTATTTTTTTATTTTTTTCCCATGTTGATCTTCTTTCTTTTTGGACTCTTTATCCATATCTCGGGAGGAGTAGTTGAATTCAAATTTTGAGGTCTCTCCTAGTCGAGAGGTTTCCTCTATGTTGATGTACTTCTCTGCTCGTTCTTGCACTTTGTTCAGAGATGTGGGGTGTTTTTTTCGATATAGATTGGCTAAGAGGTCCTTCTCGTAAGCCATAGATGAGACCCATAATGGCGGCCTCTGTTGCTAGACTTTGTATGTCCAGACATGCTTTGTTGAATCTTTCTATGTAGCTGCGGAGACTTTCCAGATCTCCTTGCTTGATTCCTAATAGACTTGGGGCGTGCTTAGCTTTGTCTTTTTGGATGGAGACTCTGGCCAGAAACTTCTTGGCTAAGTCGTCGAGCTTGAGATGGACCTAGGAGGTAGATTGTTGAACCATCTAATTGCTGTCTTTATTAAAGTAGTCGGGAAGGCATTGTAGTGAACTGTATCTGAGGCGTCGGTGAGGTACATTCTACTTCTGAAGTTACTGAGATGATGGCCGGGATCTGCTGTGCCATCGTATAAAGTCATGTCGGGAAGTTTGAAGTCCTTTGGGATTTCGGTCCTCATGATCTCTTTGGTGAATGGGTCTTGGTCCTTACGGGAGTCATCTTCGTGACCGGATCGAGTAGTCTTGGTCTTGAGATCTGCTTCCAGTTTTAGGAGCTTGTCCTCTAACTCGCGGCGTCGCCTAACTTCCCTTCGTAGGTCTCTCTCAGCTTCTCGTTGATGCTCCACCTCTTTTTCGAGTTACTTTAAACGATCTTAAAATGCCTCCACGGCTCCCACATTTGGTGAATCGTTATTTTTGTTAGGTTGAGGAGTATCTTTTGGTGTAGTGTCCGCGTTCTTGTGCAGCGTTCTATCTTCTAGATCCGAATCGTGGTTGTTGTCATGGTTGTCCGCCATGGTGGTGGGATGACTTCCAAATTCCCCAGCAACGGCGCCAATGTTCCGAGGGTTACCTAAAACTGTAGGTCGATCTCGGATGAGATCTTCTGTACTGATCGGCGATGACGTGTCCGGCGTGTGGGTAGCGGCCGGATCAGTCGCGTCCAACTTGTTGGACTGGTAATGCTGCTGATCCTTTGTCACCGGAGGGTGGTGGTACCTGCAAGGGACTCCGATGCTTAAGTTAGCAAGGGTATTAAGCAGGTTTTTTAGTGGAATCAGAGTATGAGTTATACCTGGGTGCTCCAGTGTATTTATGATAGTAGAGGATGACCTTTCTGGGGATAAGATAGTTATCTTATCTTATCTTATCTTATCTTTGAGTGATGTCATCTTATCTCCATGGAAACCGCCCTTATCTCTATAGGCTTGGGCTGCCTTTGGATTTGGGTCGTGTTCCTCTATCTGGGCCCTTTTATTGGGCTTTCCAGGTAATTTTGCCAAGCTCTTTGAGAAGAGGTCGGATAGTCTGACCTGAAGAGGTCGGTCGTCTTGTCGCTAAACATCCCGGGTCGGACAGCTCGACCCAGGGTATGAACAGGAACCGCCCTTATCTTTCTAAGCTTGGGCTTTCTTTAGATTTGGGGTTGTTTTCCTCCGTTTGGGCCTACTTGGGCCTTTGTAGCAATTTTGGCCGAACTCTTTTATGAAGAGGTCAGGTAACCCCGATCCGTAGAGGTCGGTTGGCTTGTCTTTAACCAGCCCGGGTCATACAGCTCAACCCAGGGCATGAACAGTGCCCCTGCTTGAGTGCGGTCATCATTTTGAGGTCGTGTCCTCGACCTCTTTTGAAAAAGCCTAGCTCGAGCACTCTTTGTTGATCCCATTGTAGGGATCCTTTTAATGATTTAAATGTAGAGTGTTTTTCTCATTTCTTTTTTAATTGCGACGCTCGTTTTTGTGTTTTCTTGGAAACGTGCGAGAGTAATTCTCATTAACTCCTTGCCATTTCCCTCTTTGTATCTCACTTTTGAATTTCAAAGTTTTTTTCAGTTTCTCTTATCGTTTTCCTTACCCTTCTGTATTCACATCTTTGCGCCCTCCTTTTTTCTTTTACTCGCAAGGTGATTTTGCTGGTGTCGCTTCGGTCGTTTGCTTCAACTTCTGATCAGTTTATCGTCTTCTTCTTCCCTGCAGAATTTTTGGTCTTGCTTGAATTCATATTTGATGTTTGTGAAGTTTAGATCTTTCTCTGAATTTGTTGCATCTGATCATTGCTATACTGTGTGTTGTGAGGGTTTCTTCGCTTTTCTGTTTAGAGAAGGATTTTGATCTTTTTTCTATTCATCGCTTGAAGTAGACAACTGTTTTGTTAAAAGGTTGTATCTTTGAGGGTTTGATGTTGCTGGTTTGCTGAAAAAGATCAAAGATGGTATCTTTGATGTCTCTTTGTGATTTGTGACTTTTTCTCTTCAGAGCGTCGCTGTTGAAGGAAGGTTGTTTTCTTGTTTGATAGATGTCGTAGACTTTTAGATTTTTCCTAAATCCTTATTCTGTTACTGCCTCCAAAGGATGCCCCTGGACTTTGGTGTGAGTCCTGGGGTTTCCTTTTGTTGCTGTTTCTGCCTTCTAACATTCGCGTGCTATTGTCCGAGTTATATCCATATTTGTCCGAGATGTTTTCTGTTTTGTCCGAGCTGTTTGATTTAGTAACCTATTTTTCCCTTTTTTCACTGTAGGACTAGTTGAACTATGTCTTCTCACAAAAACATTATCGAGACGTCCTCCAAAGTCCCCGAGGGCATGTCTGATTGGCTTGACTCCCTCGTCTTGATGTGCGTTTTTGTGGTTAATTCTGAGTATTGCGTGCAGCTTAGGAGACATCACAGGGTTTGTAGTAATAGAGATCAGGAGAAAAACTACGAGTTGGTAGTGCGTAACCCTGATGAGGGGGTTTGTTTCCCTTCTCTGACTCAGGGGGAACGTCCCTTCTTTAATGCTTACGATAACTTTTATAGCCAAATGAACATCACCATTCCCTTTACTTCCTTTGAGACCGATTTGTTGTGGTCCTGTAACATTGCCCCTTCTCAGCATCACCCGAACTCGTGGGGCTTCATAAAAGTCTTCCAACTGTTGTGCCAAGAGCTGGATGTCCGACCTTCTCAAACTCTATTTCTTTACCTTTTTGTGTTGATGAAACCTGGGGCAGCTAAGAAGAAGGCTTCTTGAATTTCTTTTCGAGCTGCCCAGGGAAAGAAAGTTTTTTCTATGTATGATGAATCATTTAGGGATTTTAAGAACTATTTCTTCAAGGTCCGAGCTGTCGAAGGAGCTCGGCCCTTCTTTTTGGATGAGAATAATGAACCTGCCTTCCCCCTATCCTGGCAACAGAATGTAGTAGTGTCTAGGTATACCTGGGAAATGCTGGATAAGTGGTGCACGAAATTGTGATTTCAATGTGCCAACAACTTGGTATGCACAATTGTAATCTCAACTCTTTTTCACAACTTCGCACAACTAACCAGCAAATGCACTGGGTCGTCCAAGTAATAAACCTTACGTGAGTAAGGGTCGATCCCACGGAGATTGTCGGCTTGAAGCAAGCTACGGTCATCCTTGTAAATCTCAGTCAGGCGGATTCAAATGGTTATGAATTTTTGATAATTAAAATATAAATAAAATATAAAATAGGATATAGATACTTATGTAATTCATTGGTGGAAATTTCAGATAAGTGTCTAGCGATGCTTTGTTGCTTCTAAACTTCTGCTTTCCTATTGCCTTCTTCCAACCATGCGTTACCTCCTTCCATGGCAAGCTGTATGATCCTCTCGGATGAAAACAAATCCATATGCGATGTCACCGCACGGCTAATCATCTGTTGGTTCCCGCTAGCGTCGGAATAGGACCATTGTCCTTTTGCACACTGTCACTTGTGCCCCACATTCGCAGGTTTGAAGCTCGTCACAGTCATCCCTTCCTAGATCCTACTTGGAATACCACAGACAAGGTTTAGACTTTTCGGATCCTGGATCCTACTCGGAATACCACAGACAAGGTTTAGACTTTCTGGATCCCAAGAATGGCTGCCAATAATTCTAGCCTATACGACGAAGGTTCTAATCTCAGATTAGAAACCCAAGAGAATATACTCTAGCTATCGTCCAATGACTATGTTGAACATCATGTAGATTGCTTTGTGGTTGTCAGGCACGCGACCTTAGCTAAGCGAGTAACGAGGATTGGGTGATTGTCACGGGTCACCCTTTCATTCTGACTTAACTGAATTAAGTATGAAAGTATATCTTGGAGAAGAAGTAGGCGTGAATTGAATAGAAAAATAGTAGTAATTGCATTAAGTCATGAAGAACAGTAGAGCTCCACACCATAATCTTTGGGGTGTAGAAACTCCACCGTAGAAAATACATAAGTGAAAGGTCTAGGCATGGCC
This sequence comes from Arachis ipaensis, assembly GCF_059453495.1. NCBI lineage: Eukaryota > Viridiplantae > Streptophyta > Magnoliopsida > Fabales > Fabaceae > Arachis > Arachis ipaensis. The sequence continues at coordinate 102,773,469 of NC_142442.1, read as the reverse complement.
GTGAGGCCAGCCTCTCCAAACGTAAAATATGGCAAAAAGCTCTATGATAGCATAAAAGTGATCAAAAATTGTCAAAAGACCTAAAATAAATCTCTAAAAGTAGTTTATATACTAGACTAGTAACCTAGGGTTACAGAAAATGAGTAACTAAGTGCAAATAGTGCAAAAATCTACTTTCGGAGCCCACTTGGTGTGTGCTTGGGCTGAGCATTGAAGCTTTTTCGTGCTTAGGCTGTTTCTGGAGTTAAACGCCAGTTTTGGTGCCAGTTTGGGCTTTTACGCCAAGATGTTTTAGGCTGACTTTGAACGCCAGTTTGGGCCATCAAATCTCAGGCAAAATATAGACTATTATATATTGCTGGAAAGCCCAGGATGTCTACTTTCCAACGCAATTGAGATCGCGCCAATTGGGCTTCTGTAGTTCCCAAAAATCCACTTCGAGTGTAGGGAGGTCAGAATCTAACAGCATCTGCAGTCCTTTTTCAGCCTCTGAATCAGATTTTTGCTCAGGTCCCACAATTTCAGCCAGAAAATACTTGAAATCATAGAAAAACACACAAACTCATAGTAAAGTCCAGAAATATGATTTTTGAATAAAAACTAATAAAAATATAATAAAAAGCAACTAAAACATACTAAAAACTATGTAAAAATAACGCCAAAAAGGGTATAAATCATCCACTCATCACAACACCAAACTTAAATTATTGCTTGTTCCCAAGCAACTAAAAACAAAATAGGATAAAAAGAAGAGAATATACAATAAATTCCAAACTTATCAATGAAGATTAGCTTCAATTAGATGAGCGGGACTTGTAGCCTTTTTGCTTCTGAACAGTTTTGGCATCTCACTTTATTCTTTGAAGTTCAGAATGATTGGCATCTATTGGAACTCAGAATTCAGATAGTGTTATTGATTCTCTTAGTTCAGTATGTTGATTCTTTAACACAGCTACTTTATGAGTCTTGGTCGTGACCCTAAGTATTTTGTTTTCCAGTATTACCACCGGATACATAAATGCCACATACACATTACTAGGTTAACCTTTTCAGATTGTGACTCAGCTTTGCTAAAGTCCCAAGTTAGAGGTGTCCAGAGCTCTTAAGCACACTCTTGTTGCTTTGGACCATGACTTTAACCGCTTAGTCTCAAGCTTTTCACTTGACACCTTCACGCCAGAAGCACATGGTTAGGAACAGCTTGGTTTAGCTGCTTAGGCCAGGATTTTATTCCTTTGGGCCCTCCTATCCATTAATGCTCAAAGTCTTGGATCCTTTTTACCCTTGCCTTTTGGTTTAAAGGGCTATTAGCTTTTTCTACTTGCTTTTTCTTTTTCTTTCTTTTCTTTTTTTTCGCAAGCTTTTTCTTTTTCACTGCTTTTTCTTGCTTCAAGAATCAATTTTATGATTTTTCAGATTATCAATAACATTTCTCCTTTTTCTTTATTGTTTCAAGAGCCAACAATTTTAACATTCATAAACAACAAATTCAAAAATATGCACTGTTCAAGCATTCATTCAGAAAACAAAAGGTATTACCACCACATCAAAATAACTAAACCAATTTCAAGATAGAATTTGAAATCATGTACTTGTTCTTTTGCAATTAAAAACATTTTTCATTTAAGAAAGGTGATGGATTCATAGGACATTCATAGCTTTAAAACATAGACACTAGACACTAATGATCATGTAACAAAGACATAAACATAGACAAAACATAAAGCATAGGAAATGAAAAACAGAAAAAATAATAACAAGGAAATTAAAGAACGGGTCCACCTTAGTGATGGCGGCTAGTTCTTCCTCTTGAAGATCTTATGGAGTGCTTGAGCTCCTCAATGTCTCTTTCTTGCCTTTGTTGTTCCTCCCTCATGGCTCTTTGGTTTTCTCTAATTTCATGGAGGAGGACGGAATGCTCTTGGTGTTCTACCCTTAGTTGTCCCATGTTGGAACTTAATTCTCCTAGGGAGGTGTTGATTTGCTCCCAATAGTTTTGTGGAGGAAAGTGCATCCCTTGAGGCATCTCAGGGATTTCATGATGACGAATTTCCTCATACTCTTGTTGAGGTCCATGAGTGGACTCTCTTGTTTGCTCCATCCTTTTCATAGTGATGGCCTTGTCTTCTTTAATGAGGATGTCTTTCTCTATGACAATTCCGGCTGAATTGCATAGGTGACAAATGAGATGAGGGAAGGCTAACCTTGCCAAAGTAGAGGGCTTATCCGTCACCTTGTAGAGTTCTAGGGATATGATCTCATGAACTTCTACTTCCTCTCCATTCATGATACTATGGATCATGATAGTCCGGTCTACAGTAACTTCAGACCGGTTGCTAGTAGGAATGATAGAGCATTGGATGAACTCCAACCATCCCCTAGCCATGGGTTTGAGGTCAAGCCTTCTTAGTTGAACCGGCTTGCCTCTTGAATGTCTCTTCCATTGAGCGCCTTCCACATAAATGTCCTTAAGGACTTGGTCCAACCTTTGATCAAAGTTGACCCTTCTAGTGAAAGGGTGAGGATCTCCTTGCATCATTGGCAAGTTGAATGCTAACCTCATATTTTCTGGACTAAAATCTAAGTATTTCCCCCGAACCATTGTGATCCAATTCCTTGGGTTCAGGTTCACACTTTGGTCATGGTTCTTAGTGATCCATGCATTAGCATAGAACTCTTGAACCATTAAGATCCCTACTTGTTGAATGGGGTTGGTGAGGATTTTCCAACCTCTTCTTCGAACTTCATGTCGGATTTCTGGGTATTCACTCTTTTTGAGCTTGAAGGGGACCTCGGGGATCATCTTTTTCTTGGCCACAACTTCATAGAAGTGGTCTTGATGGACCTTTGAGATGAATCTCTCCATCTCCCATGACTCGGAGGTGGAAGCAGTTGTCTTCCCTTTCCTCTTTCTAGAGGTTTCTCCGGCCTTTAGTGCCATTGATGGTTATGGAAAAAAAAAAGCTTTAGCTTTTCCCACACCAAACTTAGAAGATTTTCTCGTCCTCGAGCAAAAGAAGAAAGAAAAGAGTAGAAGAAGAAGAAATGGAGGAGATGGAGGGTTGGTGTAGGTTCGGCCAAGGTGGGTTGTAGTGTGTATATTGTGTGAAATTGAAGGTAGTAAGGAGGGGTATTTATAGGGTAAGAGAGGGGGGTTTCGGTCAGGAAGTGGAGGGTTTGGAAGGGAAATGGTTTGAATTTAAATGGTGAGGTAGGTGGGGTTTTATGATGGATGGATGTGAGTGGTTAAGAGAGTATGGAAAAGAGGGTAAGATTTGATCGGTGAATGGTGTTTGGGGAAGAGGTATTGAGGTGATTGGTCAATGGTGTTTGGGGAAGAGTGTTATGGAAAGGTGTGAAGAGGAGAGAAGAAGAAATGGGGTAGGTGGGGATCCTGTGGGGTCCACAGATCTTGAGCTGTCAAGGAATTTGAGTCCCTGCACCATTTTGGCTTTCAAACACCCATTCTGTGCCAATTCTGGCGTTTAACACCAGCTCTATCTGCTACCTTTTCTGGCGTTAAACGCCACTCTGCTGCCCATTTCTGGCGTTTAATGCCAGCCTGTGCCAGACACCCCTTTTTGGCGTTAAATGCCTAGATTGCTGCCCATTCTGGCGTTTAACACCCAGAATGCTGCCAGGATGGGTGTTAAACGCCCATTCTGCTATCCTTACTGGCGTTTAAACGCCAGTAAGTCTGTCCTCCAGGGTGTGCTGTTTTTAATGCTGTTTTTCATTCTGTTTTTGATTTTTTTTTGTTGTTTTTGTGACTTCACATGATCATCAACCTAAAGAAAACATAAAATAACAATGGAAAACAAATAAATATAATTAAATATCATTGGGTTTCCACCCAACAAGCGCTTCTTTAATGTCAATAGCTTGACAGTGAGCTCTTAGAGAGCTTCACAGAAACTTAGAGCTTGATGTTGGCCTCCCAACACCAAACTTAGAAGTTGAGTGTGGGGACTCTGGTTGACTCTGTATTGAGAGAAGCTTTTCATGCTTCCTTTCCATGGTTACAGAAGAAGATCCTTGAGCCTTAAACACAAGGTAGTCCTCATTCACTTGAAAGACTAACTCTCCTCTATCCACATCAATCACAGCTCTTGCTGTGGCTAGGAAGGGTCTTCTAAGGATGATGGATTCATCTTCATCCTTCCCAGTCTCTAGGATTATGAAGTCAGCAGGGATGTAATAGCCTTCAACCTTCACTAAGACATCCTCTACAAGTCCATAAGCCTGTTTTCTTGAATTGTCTGCCATCTCTAGTCAGATTCTTACAGCTTGCACCTCAAAGATCCCTAGTTTCTCCATTACAGAGAGGGGCATGAGGTTTATACTTGACCCAAGTCACACAGAGCCTTCTTAAAGGTCATGGTGCCTATGGTACAAGGTATTAAGAACTTTCCAAGATCCTGTTTCTTCTGAGTTAATTTCAGTTGAACCGGATCATTTAATTCATTGATGAGCAATGGGGGTTTATCCTCCCAAGTCTCGTTACCAATTAACTTGGCATTCAGCTTCATGATTGCTCCTAGATATTGAGCAACTTGCTCTTCAAAATTATCTTCATCCTCTTCAGAGGAAGAATACTCATCAGATCTCATGAATGGCAACAGTAAGTTCAGTGGACTCTCTTTGGTCTCTATATGAGCCTCAGATTCCTTGGGTTCCTCAATAGGGAACTCCTTAGAGGCCAGTGGACATCCATTGAGGTCTTCCTCATTGGAAATTACTGCCTTTTCTTCCTCTCCAGGTTCAACCATTTTGGTTATAGTTATAGCCTTGCACTCTCTTTTTGGATTCTCTTCTGTATTACTTGGGAGAGTACTAGGAGGGAGTTCAGTAACTCTTTTACTCAGCTGACCCACTTGTGCCTCCAAATTTCTAACGGAGGACCTTGCTTCAGTCATGAAACTGAGAGTGGTCTTAGATAGATCAGAGACTATAGTTGCTAAGTCAGAGTGGCTCTGCTTAGAATTCTCTATCTGTTGCTGAGAAGATGATGGAAAAGGGTTGCTATTGCCAAACCTGTTTCTTCCACCATTATTATTATTGAAGCCTTGATTAGGCTTATGTTGATCCTTCCATGAGAAATTTGGATGATTCCTCCATGAAGGATTATAGGTGTTTCCATAGGATTCTCCCATGTAATTCACCTCTTCCATTCCAGGATTCTCATGGTCATAGGCTTCTTCTTCAGAGGAAGCTTCCTTAGTACTGCCTGTTGCCGCTTGTATTCCAGACAAATACTCTGAGAAATCATATTGACTTGCTGAGTCAATATTTTGTTCTGAGCCAATATTGCATTCAGAGTATCAATCTCAAGAACTCCTTTCTTCTGAGTTGTCCCATTATTCACAGGATTCCTTTCAGAAATGTACATGAACTGGTTATTTGCAACCATTTCAATGAGTTCCTGAGCTTCTGCAGTCGTCTTCTTCAGATGAAGAGATCCTCCAGCAGAGTGGTCCAATGACATCTTGGACAATTCAGACAGAGCATCATAGAATATACATATGATGCTTCATTCTGAAAACATGTCAGAAGGACACCTTCTGATCAATTGCTTGTATCTTTCCCAAGCTTCATAGAGGGATTCACCTTCCTTCTATCTGAAGGTCTGGACTTTCACTCTAAGCTTGCTCAACTTTTGAGGTGGAAAGAATTTGACCAAGAAAGCATTAACCAATTTTTCCCAAGAGTTCAGGCTATCTTTAGGTTGTGAGTCCAACCATGTCTTAGCTCTGTCTCTTACAGCAAAGGGGAAAAGCATAACTCTGTAGACCTCAGGATTAACCCTATTTGTCTTAACAGTGTCACAGATTTGCAAAAATTCAGCTAAAAACTAATGAGGATCTTCCAATGGAAGTCCATAAAACTTGCAATTCTGCTGCATCAGAGAAACTAATTGAGGCTTAAGCTCAAAGTTGTTTGCTCCAATTGCGAGAATTGAGATGTTTGATAAACCCCGATTTTGTGATTTATCTTGTACTTATTTTAGGGGATTTTACCACCTTTTTCCATATTTATTCATTGAAATAGATGGTTTTATAATTCTCCCTTGAATTGTGCTTAAGTTTAAAAACATGCTTTTTAGGCCCTTAAATTGGTGATTTTGATTCACTTTAATTCCATTCGATGCCTTGATATGTTTGTTGAAGTGATTTCAGGTTCATAAGGCAAGTATTGGATGGAAGAAATGAGGAGGAAAGCATGCAAAGTGGAGAATGCATGAAGAAACAAAGATTGGGAATGCACCAATGGACGCGCATGCGTACGAGGCATGCATGTGCAAAAGTGGTTTTACATAGAGACGCGCACGCGTACATGCCGCATCCGTGTGGATGAAGAATTTACCAATCGACGTGCACGCGCACATGACGTGCATGTGCCAATACTCTCACGTGGCCCACTTAAAGCCAAAACGCTGGGGGTAATTTCTGAGCTGCCCAGCCCAATTCCAACTTGTTTCTGAGTGTATTTCATGTAGAATTGAAGTCCAAGCAAAGGGATAGCAATTAGTTTAGCAAACATGAGCCTTTAGTTAGTTTTCTAGAGAGAGAATCTCCCTCTTCTCTCTAGAATTAGGTTAGGATTAGGTTAGATTATCTTAGATCCATGTTTAATTACTTGATCTTATCTTGTTTCTTTTATAATTTCTCAGTTCTACATCTTGATTCTCTTATTTGTGATGTTAATTTCTCATTTTTCTCTCTTTGTGATGATGAACTCATGTTGGATTTGGTTTACATTTAATGCAATTTGATATTTATGTTTCGTTTTATTGATGAATTGAGTTGTGAATTTACCTTTCCTTGCAATTAGTAGTTGGTAGATTTTATTATTCTTGCAATTTATGATGTTTACTTTTACTGCACTCTATGTGTTTGATGAAATGTTCTCTTTAGTTTTTGAGTATTTTTGTTGACTCTTGGTCTACACTAAGGGAATTGGGTAAACTTGAGTTATTGGGTATAATGGATTTGGTGATTTGAGAACCATTGGTGATCAATTTGACACCTATTAACGCTAACCCACTACTAAGTTAATTAGTAGGTAGGTTGGGACTTAAGGGTTGATGTGATCAAACCTATTTGACGTACTTCAAGCTTAGGAGTAGATACTACGTACTTAAAGCTTTTGGGAAGTAGACTTAATAGGTTGGCCTCTCATGATTATCAGTAATTGGTTTGTTGACAAGGATGGTGATCTCAATTACCTAAGTCTTAGCCAAGAGTTGTTTATCTTGTTTTCTTTACTTATTTGCTTAATTTACTTTTCTTGCCCTCTTATAAACCAAAAACCCTCCTTACCCCTTTATAGCTAATAACTGAGCATTTCATTGTATCCTAGGGAGATAACCCGGAGTCCAAATACTCCGGTTAATTTTTATTTGGGGTTTGTACATGTGACAACCCAAATTTTTGTATGTGAGGACTCTTTGTTGGTCTAGAACTATACTTGCAACGAGAATTCAATTGAGAAATTCTATATCAACAAAAGTACACACATCAAAATGGCGCCGTTGCTGGGGACACAATGGTGCTATGTTATTGGCTATTGTATATATTGTGAATAGCTTGAATTTTTGGTTTGTTTAGGATTTTATTTTCTTTGTTTCTTATTAATATTTGTTTTTATTTTCTATTTCGCTATGAATTCTCATCCTTTTGGCTATGAGTGTAGTTTAAACTATGTTGTAGGAAATGGAAGCTCCAATGAGGATATACATCAAGGATTTGGAAATCAAGGATAGGAGGAACCTCAAGCTTATGAACAAACTTCATGGCAACAACCTCCTCCGAACTCTTATGGGTATAATCCCGATCCTAATGTGTATCAATCCAATGTGTGTGATGATCCTCATTGTGGTTGTCAACCATAATCATCATATGCATATGATCCCACTCCTCAATATAGCCCTACACCATACTCACAAGCCTCACACTACCATTCACCTCCATATGACCATAACTCATACACACCATACCAACCACCATATGAACCACATCTAGAACAACCACCATCCCAATGCCAATACTTCCAAGAACCACAAATTCCACATACACTACCTCAAGAATTCCACCAATATGAACCACCTTCCAACATCAACAATCTTCACTCAAACAATGAACCCTGTCTTCCACCACCACCTCCCGATGAAGCCTCATGTTAGAACTGAGAGACCTTGAATCTCGTATCTTAAGGTGACAAGAGGAGGATGAAACTAAGTTTAAGGAGCTAAGAGCAAGGATGGCTGGCATAGTAGAAGCCGTGAGTCGCCTAACATCCCACCTAAGCTCATGTACCTTAAGTACCCCCATTGTTGAATGTGGAGAAACAATCAAGGAGCCTAGTGAGGAAATGAACTTGAAGCTCCATGGTGAGGAAGAAGAGTTGAAGCAAGAAGTGCAACAAGAGGAGAAGGTAGACATTAGTGAACAAAAGAAAGTGGTGGGTGGATGTTTAGGATATGTTGAGTACATCAAGGAATCTCGAGTTGAAGAGCCCTCTTCCAAGGAGTATGGAAGAGATATCAAAGAGGAGAGTAAAGTTGCGGATGTAAACGGAGAGTTGAAGGAAATTAATTAGGAAGTGGATTCCATCACTAGTGATTTTTTGCCCACATTGATCAATCCCCTTGACGACCTTGTTGAACCTTCTCCCGGTGGACTAAAATGCAAGGTTGAGGATGATATGCAACCTCCAAGACCTATTGTGAGTAAAGAACTGGAAGAAGTGTTCCAAGCAACAAGCCCTCCTATCTATGATGATTCCGCAACAACATATGATCCACTACAAGAAAAACACCCATTCAGGTACACTTAAAAAGTGTAGCCAAAAGTAAAAAAAAATGATGCCTTAGGCTACGGCTACGCTTTCTGGGCTACGGCTACGCTTTTTATGGTGATTCCTATTTGGCCGTTGCCTATTCTCAAAGGCTACGCTTTTCTGCACTAAGGGCTACGCTTTTGGCGTTTGGGAATAGGGTACGCTTTTTAAGTGATGCTGTCCAAGACCAAAGGCTACGCTTTTCAGCTTCCATTTTTGCCAGAATAGGCTACGCTTTTCAACGCTACTGCATCACCTGTAAAGCGTAGCCACATTGTATACCATGGCTACTTTTTATAAGTGTAGCTTTTTTGTACAATATAATATTTAATAATATGATTACATATATAATTTTGTATTTTTAATTAAATGAGTTAAATCTTATAAAATAAAAATAAATACACAATTATACTAAATTAAAAAATATTCTAGCAAAGCATAGTAAATACATTCTAAAGATTCACAAGCATTATAATGATATAGTATATTAGTACATAAAACAATAGATCCAACTATCCAATTGAACAATCATTCAACAATAGAGAAAAAAATGAAACATGTCTAAAGTCTAAACTACTAATTTCCATGTATCAATGAATATAAAGAGGATTACAAATTAAGTCTAAAATTAAAATAAATAAAAGAAAAGAGAATAAACAAAGACTTTAGTGCCCTGAGTACTAAGTTCCTATCAGTTGTGTGTGCCTGAAAATCATTTGAACATACCCCACAAAGAAAGAGGATTTTTTTGTTGGAACCACTTATGTTGCCTGCTAGTGCCTTTACAAAGTGCTGAATAAATTCAGAGTGCCCTTCATAAGTGGCGACAGTAATGAGATTACCATCCACCACTGTTGCTAGTGTCTGGTTCAACCCAATGAGCACCAGAGGCAACCGGTGCTGGTTTAACAGGAGGAAAAGTGGTAAACTTGTGATCTTTAGCTACACCTGCAGCCGCCAGAATCAACTGTCCGAGGCAAATGGAAGCAAGTGCCACAAGAGTATCATGAGCAAGATACTCTGGCGCTCTTCCACCCAGTAACATCATCCTGTCATAGTTTGCAGCATCAATTGAAGTCTAGTGGAAAGATATGCATATAGAAAAATTAGGAATAAGGTAGAAAAACTAAAGCAAAAGTGTCAATGCACATTGGTTATCTCTATAAAGCAATTAAATAAATCAATGTAGATCAATTAAATAAGTGCCGTATATGAAATAATGAACAAGCCATAAACTAAAGGTACAGTTCTGATCAAGCCCAGAAAAATATAAGTTAATAACAAGAAATTAGCCTTATTAACCAAAGTTGGAAGTTCAGAAGAAATAGAATAAAAGTCTGCATATATATCAGTAAGTAGGAATATTCACAAAGATCACAATAAAAGTCTGCATATATATCAAAGCTGCAATTGAACTGAGAGATACCACTTCAAAGTGATTTCAAATTCAGAAGCAATAATATTCACAAAAGAGAAAATTACACTCATGCCACTCAAAACAAATTGCTGTCAATCAGAAATTCAATATTCTTCCTTTAATCTTCTTTTGTATGATTTTCAATGGTTATAGCCTCCTCAACAAAAAGGATAAAAAATATCTCTCTTCTCCACAAGTTCAGATCAAATGCAGATTGACTGAATTGTATTCAGAATAATTCTTCCATCAGACAAAGTACCTTGAAGGATGATTTTGTATTGATGAGACAGCAGAAGGGAAGTTACCAACAAATTTTACTCGATCACCTGCAAATTATTTAAGCCTCATGTTAACCTTTAGGTGCCATGCAATATGTACAATAGGAAGTAAATTTGGAGATAGTTGCTCAATTTTTAACAACAAAACAGCACACCTATTTTAATAGTAGTGCCTTTTGATGAAGCAGTAGAAACCTCCTGCTTCAGCTAGCCTGAGAACTTATTGTGGATCCACCCACAATTTCAGCATCAACACTAGAAGCTGCTTTACTATGTTTTAAAGAAGCAGCATGTGTACTTCTCTTGGCCAACACAGATGGTCGTTCAGGCTTTGAACTTTCTTTAACAGAATCAACTTCCTTTGATGGAGTTCCCTGAAATATCAATCACATAACAAAAACTATTATTATTCTGTTTATATTAACAGCGATTTAGGAAGAAATCATCTTAACAATACAAACAGATAATAAGAAGTAGCAAAAGAATATCTGAGAAAACGTACACCAGGTAATGAAAGGGAATCCACAATTAGTAACCTTGCACCAAAATGCTTTGCAAGTGCCTTGGCAAGAGTCTCCTGATATATATCCGAACCTACACAGGAATCGCTTAATGAGAGCACTTCTTGATTGCAGAAAGGGGAAAATAAAGCATTAACAAGAATGAAGGAACTATCTGCAACTAAATAGAATAAGGCTAATAAGGCTAATTTCTTGTTTAGTTACTACTTCAACTGAGATAAAATCTGAATCTGAATTATATATCAGCAGAAAAACCACAAGAGAAGGACAGGTCAGAAAAGTCTATACTTGTTAACAATAATTTAGAAACAAGTTAATCAGATTTATATTTTGTAACTCATTAACATAGATATATCTAACTGATTTGGATATCTAACAATAATATAGGATGAAATAATCACAAACAGCACAATATAATCATAATTAAGTCACAAAAGCACAAAGAACAGCAGCACAACAGCATATTTACAATTAATAATCACAGACAGCAGTAAGAGCTAATCAACAATCAATTAATCAATGAATGAAAAATTGAAAACATAAATCATTCAAGAATAATTCAAAGACCAATAACCCTTAGGAACAGTGCAAAAAATTGAACAATGTCATTACACTATTACAGTGAGCCACGAACAGAGCATGGACCTTCGAAGACGGCGAGCTGGCGACAAACACGACGAAGGACGACGCCGAAGAACTGCAAAACAGGACAGGAAAGCAAACATTGGCGAACGAGGGATCGAGGGACCTCGAGAACGACGAACCTAGTGGTGATCTTGAGCGCAACGAGCAGCGACGGTGAGATTGATGGCGGCGTGGTGGAGGCTAGGGTTTTCACAACCTTACAAGGAAGAGCTGCGAGATGGATGAACGGCGGCAGAGCACGACTAAGAACGATGAGCAGACGAGTGAGACGGTGACAGTGGCGCACGATGAAGGAGGGCACAATGACAGGGAGATTGATGAAGCGGCTAGGGTTTTGTTATTTGGTGCTCTGGTAGGAAAGAAGGAATGACGAAGATAGAGTGCAGGGCTTCGATGATGAGAAGAAATAGAAAGAAACAAAAAAAAATTCACTAAGTGTCCTATACATGTGTATTTGGCATTTTTACATTAGGCAGCGCTTTTAAAGCCTACCCAAAACTTAACAAATATGCTACTCTTTAAAAGCGTTTCCTTTGGTATGAAAATTGTATTTATAGATATCAACATAAGGCTACGCTTTATAAGTAATTTCTATAATACCTAAGGCTACGCTTTTTAAATGATGCCGCATTTGTGAATCCTTTTCTCTTATAAAAAGGCAACACAGAGAAAAGCGTAGCCTATTCTATGAATAGGCTACGCTTTTCAAATGTAGCTTAAAAAAAGTGTGGCCGAATGGGTATTTTTCTTGTAGTGATCCTTTCGAGTTTGAAGAGTCCTTCCCCAGAATTCTTAGACTTGATGATGAGGTAGACTTCAATAGACCTCCTATCTATGATGAGAGTGATGGGGAAGAGATAGAAGAAATTGGTGAAGAAGTATGTGAACTTGAGGAAGCTTGGCAAGAGGAGAAACTTGAAAAACCTTGCCAAGTGGTGGAAGCCTCAAGAAGAGGATGGACAGGAGTAGAGCATGCTTTATCAAGATCTTTGGGAACTCCTACACCTAGTTCGTCATCCAATCCCTCGCTTGAGTGGGTATAACTTCTAACTCTCAGCTTTATTATCCCACTTGAGTATGGTTTGCTTGAAACGGATGGCCAACTTAGGGCACTTTGTGGAATTAAGCGAAGGAGGAGGATGTTTAGTGGTTGGCGTTCTAAATCTAGACTTTTATTATGGTTGAAAGCTCGAAATTGAAGAGCATGGATTGGTGTAATGCTCAATTAAATGGGTCTAGGAGGATAATTTGTTGCTTTCATGAGAATTCATCTCTCTTGTCACCCGGACGGAATCAAGACGATCAACTAGAAGATGGGTGCGAGGACAAGATATGGGACCCCGGATCACACTACAGAAGTCAATTTCGGGAGCTAACATCTTGGAAAGAACCTCACCAAAACTTTGTGAAGATGGTTGGAACTTCTAACAACCGATTGAAGGACAAGCACTCTTGGAGGTTCAAGGATGGATACAAGCATAAGCCACCTTGACAAGAAGCCTCCCAAATGTCCAACTTAAGGACTTAAACTAAAAGTGCTTGGGGGGAGACACCCCACCATGGTAAACTCTTTCCATTCTCTTCTTGATATAATGAATGAATGAATTGAGTTCCATTGCATATAAATTCTTTACTTCTTAGTACATTTTGCTTTGTTTTCTAGGGTGTTTATACAATCTATGCTTTAATTAGGGATGCTTCTTTGAATTTGAGTTTTTGCTTGGATTGCAAGTTTCCTCAATTTGTTTGAAAAATCCCCAATATTTCAAAATGTGTTTAAATTTACACCTTGGCTGGTTTTTTAGTCTTAGAGAAGGTTAGGAGATTGAGCTCTTTTCGATGCTCATGAAAAAAAAAAAAAGCCAAGCCACGTGCAAGCGCATGGTGCGCGCGCGCGTGGGCTGCGCATTTTAGCTTTCTAAGCCAAGGACCAGAGAGTTGTGCCACTTTTGGGCCAACTCTGTGCCTCAACCCACGCGGACGCACGCTGTACGCGTCCGCGTCCCTTCGCGCTTCTTCACCCATGCGTTGGCACACATGGCGCCTCCGCGCCCATTCTATAAGCTCAAATCATCCACGCAAACGCGCACAGTGCACGCGCGCGTCGATGCGTTTTAGCATCACCCAGGCCAAAGGACCCGAGAGTTGTGCCAACTCTGGGCCTCTTTTGTGCCTCTGGCCCAGAACTCCTACGCGGACGCACACTGTACGCGTCCGCGCCGATTCCCAATTTTCCCATCTACGCGCGAGCGCATATGGCGCCTCCGTGCCACTTCCCTATTCTCTCACCCATGCGGCCGCGCATGGTGCGCGCACGCGTGGATTCAAATTTTACTTACCCCAGGGACGCGAAGCCCTAGCGCATTCGCGCAGTCCCTCTTCTCCCCTGCTCTAACGTCTCTCCCTCTCCTTTTCACCTATAACCACCACCATCCTCTCCATAACCGGCGACCCTCCGGCGATCGTCCCGCGACCATCGTCACCATCGTTTCCTTCACGCCACCCTTCTTCCTCGCTCTCCCTCTCTCTATCACTCGATCCCCTCCTCTCTGCTCTCTCTCTCATAGCGCCTCTGCGACCAGCCACCACTCACCGCCACGAGCCCCGCTATACCGCCACCGCTCCGGGGAAGCACCTCCACCTCGCTGCTTTGCCCCTTTTCCTTTCCCAATTTCTCTCACTCCCTGCCTCTGCATTCCAGGTCCACACCATTCTCCCCTGTTCTATTCCATTTCTTTACTCTAGTTAGTTAGTGAATTTTTGTTAATTTACTTTAGTTAGATTAGTTTAGTTAGTTTAGTGTAATTAGGTGGTTAGCAAATCTGGCTTTAGTAGTGGACCTAGGCTTGTTTGAATTGTTGCTGCTGTGTGAAATTGCTCTGTTTCACTAAATTGCTCTGTGCTCATTCGAATTGTTGATGCTGCTGCCTGTTCGTTGCATGTTAGTTTGGCTTCATTTGTTTTCTGATGTCTGCTGCTGAATTATTGGCTTAATTGTTCCATTCATATAAACTCATACATAATTTTGTGCTTTTGATTCTTAATGAATTCATATGAAATTGATTTGACTGTTTGAATTTGGAAAATGGCCAATTTGCTGCTGAAATGCTGCCGCATTTTTTCTAACCATGTTTCATGAAATGACATTATTTTGATGGGTGTAACAAACTTCTATTTGATTATTTCTGTGTCAAAAGACTTTTGTTGCCTAATTGGTTTTGGAAACTCCTCAAGAGCATGTTTACATATTTTGGTCGTGCTTATTATATTTTTTGCTTGTTATTCATAGTGATTTGCTTGTAGGCATTGAATTGTTTGAATGAATTTTCAGATTGGCCATCACTTGTAACTCTTTTAAGATTTCATGCCTCTTTTGCATAAACACACAAGTTGAAAGTTTTTCTTTTTATCTAAGTGGCTGATTTGATTCACTTTATTCATACATAATTTGCATTAAGCCACATAGACCATAAGGTTTTCCACTCTTTTCTCAACTTGTAACTTTTATGCATCATTGAATTTGGTGTTGAATGCTTCTTGATTGATTCATTCTTTAATGATTGCATTGACTTTACCGACACAAATTCATATGACAATAGTGATCTTTGCATTGACTGATGACTTGTTTTCTCATTAGTTGCTTTCTAGCAATATTATATTTCATCATCAATGACTTGATGCATTTCATGATTGTGAATGCGCTTACATTCCTACTTTGTACATTCCCTTTTGAATTGAGCCGATAACCACTATATCACTGATTTTTAAACTGATTTCTAACTTTAATCTATTTAACCAACTAATTTTTCTTTTGGTTTTCAACTTAACTCTTCTGATCATTCCTTTAGATATGGTGTTTCTTAGGCCTGATGAACAAGTAATGTGCAAATGTGGTTTGAAATCTTGGTTTGAAGTCTGATTTGAATTCTGAATTCTGTTGCTTGCATTCCAAGAAATCCCTCTTCTTTATTCACATCATGAATATGCTTCACTTTGAGTGTTTTATATCTGCTTGGCTATCTGCTTATATTGTATCATCTCTGTTTTTCAGGATGTCAGACAAAGGAAAGGCTATAGCCACTACTTCCAAAAAGAGAAAACGCTCTAAAACCTCTACCCCTTCACCTTATGCAAACTATGCTAAGAATCCCCTGAATGAAGAGGATAAGGAAAATCAGCTGCTGCCAGCCACTGACCCAATCAAATTCCCAAACCTCTATTATGAGCTTCATTTCTCCGACTTCCGGAAGAAGAATCTAAACATTGAGAAGAAACTGCTCATTCCCAATGATGTAAGGCGTGCCATTATCACCCGTATTCTGGAGTTAGGATTGGACTTTGTTGATAGAGATTTGGGGAGGGTAAACACTTCATGGGTGAGAGAATTTTATTGCAACTTCTTCTGAGCCACTCTTGATTCAATTCAGCTGCGGGGTAGAGAGATTATGATCACTGAGGCTGCTATTGGGGATGCACTGCTTTGCCACCATCGTCCTGATGACACCTGCGTCTATAAGCAGGCAGAGGTAGCTATCCACTGCATGACATTTGACTATGAGTCGCTTAAGCGCGTGATTGCCACACCTGACGCCCCCTGGGTGATGGATTCTAGGAATAAGAAGCCCAAGGGGATGTGTTTCACCTATCTGTCGAGGGAGGCTAGGACTTGGCAGTATATCTTTGCCCATTATGTCTTCCCCACCACTCACCTCTCAGAGATTCCAATGGATATGCTAGTTCTGATTGGGTGTGTGATAGAGGGGAAGGAGGTAAACTTCCCCCGGCTGATCAGGCAGAGTATATGGTGTGCGCATATCTGTGGCCTACTGCCCTTTCCTACACTAGTTACCAGCATGATCGAGATGGCTGATGTTCCATGGGCGGATGATGATGTGACACCACCACCCCCAGATGATGACGAGAAGGAGGTTACCATTCCATGGGGTGGGTGGATACACGAGAAGCCCCCACCCAAACGCCGCTCCCGAGCCAGAACAGTGGTGGAGGCAGCTCAGCCCTCATCATCAGCAGCAGTAGTATGACCTCCCTCTACTACAGCAGCCGTAGCATCCTTACCACCACCACCAGCACCTAAGCCGACTTACCTGTTGGTGCAGCACCTACTTCACTTCATGGAGCACCTCGAGCGTCGTGTCATGCGATGTCTCGATCGCATCGACCAGGTGTTCATATAACAGGGCATCGAGCTACCTCCACTTCCAGACTCCCCCACCTCCGACGAACAGGATCAGGAGGAGGAGCATGGTGAGGAGCATGACGAGGAGCAGACTTATCAGGATGCACCTCTAGAGACACAGGTCACCACTGAGGTTCAGCACCCTCCTGAGGTTCAGCAGGACAATCCACAGCGACAGCCTGAGCCTGAGCCACAGCCCGGCGCGATTGTTCACCCCCATCCCAAGCTTCAGCGGTAGCATTGAGGACGATGCTTGATTCTAAAGTGTGGGGAGGTCACCGTTCGTGACCGGTGTTTACATTCATGTGGTGAACTTTCAGATATCTATTTCTATTTTCTGCTACTTTAGTTATTTTGCACTTTATGTTTTAGATCATTTTAGGATTTATAAGATTTGATAAATTTGATTTTGTGATTTATCTTGTGCTTATTTTAGGGGATTTTACCACCTTTTTCCACATTTATTCAATGAAATAGCATGGTTTTGTAATTCTCCCTTGAATTGTGCTTAAGTGTAAAAACATGTTTTTTAGGCCCTTAAATTGGTGATTTTGATTCACTTTAATTCCATTCGATGTCTTGATGTGTTTGTTGAAGTGATTTCACGTTCATAAGGCAAGTATTGGATGGAAGAAATGAGGAGGAAAGCATGCAAAGTGGAGAATGCATGAAGAAACAAAGATTGGGAATGCACCAATGGACGCGCACGCGTACAAGGCGCACACATGATGCGCACGCGTACACAATGCGCACGCGTACATAGAGATATGCACGCGTACATGCTGCGTCCGCGTGGATGAAGAATTTACCAATCGATGCACACGCGCACATGATGCGCACGCGCCGATACTCTCACGTGACCCACTTAAAGGCAAAATGCTGGGGGCGATTTCTGAGCTGCCCAGACCCAATTCCAACTTGTTTCTAAGTGTATTTCATGCAGAATTAAAGTCCAAGCAAAGGGGGAGCAATTAATTTAGCCAACATGAGCCTTTAGTTAGTTTTCCAGAGAAAGAAGCTCCCTCTTCTCTCTAGAATTAGGTTAGGATTAGGTTAGATTATCTTAGATCCATGTTTAATTACTTGATCTTATCTTGTTTCTTTTATAATTTCTCATTTCTACGTATTGATTCTCTTATTTGTGATGTTAATTTCTCATTTTTCTCTCTTTGTGATGATGAACTCATGTTGGATTTGGTTTACATTTAATGCAATTTGATATTGATGTATCTTTTTATTGATGAATTGAGTTGTGAATTTACCTTTCCTTGCAATTAGTAGTTGGTAGATTTTATTATTCTTGCAATTTATGATGTTTACTTTTACTGTACTCTATGTGTTTGATGAAATGTTCTCTTTAGTTTTTGAGTAGTTTTGTTGACTCTTGGTCTAAACTAAGGGAATTGGGTAAACTTGAGTTATTAGGTATAATGGATTTGGTGATTTGAGAACCCTTGGTGATCAATTTGACACCCATTGACGCTAACCCACTACTAAGTTAATTAGTAGGTAGGTTGGGACTTAAGGGTTGATGTGATCAAACCTATTTGACGTACATCAAGCTTAGGAGTAGATACTACGTACTTAAAGCTTTTGCGAAGTAGACTTAATAGGTTGGCCTCTCATGATTATCAATAATTGGTTTCTTGACAAGGATAGTGATCTCAATTACCTAAGTCTTAGCCAATAGTTGTTAATCTTGTCTTCTTTACTTATTTGCTTAATTTACTTTTCTTGCCCCCTTATGAACCAAAAACCCCTCTTACCCCTTTATAGCCAATAATTGAGCACTTCGTTGTATCCTAGGGAGACGACCCGGAGTCCAAATACTTCAATTAATTCTTAATTGGGGTTTGTACATGGAAATTTTTTAATAAAGAAAATTCAAAATTTTTGGATTTTTTAATATGGAAATCAACTAGCTCCTGTGATGATAAAAGCATCTTCTGAAACTCAAGAATTCATTCTTAAAAACTAAACATATTTTATTTTTTTTTCTTCAGAAAAAAATTTATTTATTATTTTTTTGAATTTTTCTAAAATAAAAAGCTTAAAAATAAAATCAAATTACCTAATCTGAGCAACAAGATGAACCGTCAGTTGTCCAAACTCGAGCAATCCCCAGCAACGGCGCCAAAAAATTGGTGCACGAAATTGTGATTTCAATGGCGCCAACAACTTGGTATGCACAATTGTAATCTCAACTCTTTTTCATAACTTCGCACAACTAACCAGCAAGTGCACTGGGTCGTCCAAGTAATAAACCTTACGTGAGTAAGGGTCGATCCCACGGAGATTGTCGGCTTAAAGCAAGCTACGGTCATCCTTGTAAATCTCAGTCAGGTGGATTCAAATGGTTATGAAATTTTGATAATTAAAATATAAATAAAATATAAAATAGGATAGAGATACTTATGTAATTCATTGGTGGATATTTCAGATAAGTGTCTAGAGATGCTTTGTTGCTTCTAAACTTCTGCTTTCCTATTGCCTTCTTCCAACCATGCGTTACCTTCTTCCATGGCAAGCTGTATGATTCTCTGGGATGAAAACAAATCCATATGCACTGTCACCACACGGCTAATCATCTGTCGGTTCCCGCTAGCGTCGGAATAGGACCATTGTCCTTTTGCACACTGTCACTTGTGCCCCACATTCGCAGGTTTGAAGCTCGTCATAGTCATCCCTTCCCAGATCCTACTCGGAATGCCACAGACAAGGTTTAGACTTTCTGGATCCTGGATTCTACTCGGAATACCACAGACAAGGTTTAGACTTTCCGGATCCCAGGAATGGCTGCTAATAATTCTAGCCTATACCACAAAGGTTCTAATCTTAGATTAGAAACCCAAGAGAATATACTCCAGCTGTCGTCCAATGACTATGTTGAACATCATGTAGATCGTTTTGTGGTTGTCAGGCACGCGACCTTGGCTAAGCGAGTAACAAAGATTGGGTGATTGTCACGGGTCACCCCTTCATTCTGACTTAACTGAATTAAGTACGAAAGTATATCTTGGAGAAGAAGTAGGCGTGAATTGAATAGAAAAATAGTAGTAATTGCATTAAGTCATGAAGAACAGCAGAGCTCCACACCTTAATCTATGGGGTGTAGAAACTCCACCGTAGAAAATACCTAAGTGAAAGGTCTAGGCAGGGCCGTGAGGCCAGCCTCTCCAAATGTAAAATATGGCAAAAAGCTCTATGATAGCATAAAACTGATCAAAAATGGTCAAAAGACCTAAAATAAATCTCTAAAAGTAGTTCATATACTAGACTAGTAACCTAGGGTTACAGAAAATGAGTAACTAAGTGCAGATAGTGCAGAAATCCACTTCTGGGGCCCACTTGCTGTGTGCTTGGGCTGAGCATTGAAGCTTTTTCATGCTTAGGCTGTTTCGGGAGATAAACGCTAGCTTTGGTGCCAGTTTGGGCGTTTAACTCCAATTCTGGTGCCAGTTTGGGCGTTTTACGCCAAGATGTTTTAGGCTGACTTTGAACGCCAGTTTGGGCCATCAAATCTAGGGCAAAATATAGACTATTATATATTTCTAGAAAGCCCAGGATGTTTAATTTCCAACGCAATTGAGATCGCGTCAATTGGGCTTCTGTAGCTCTAGAAAATCTATTTCGAGTGCAGGGAGGTCAGAATCCAACAGCATCTGCAGTCCTTTTTCAGCCTCTGAATCAGATTTTTGCTCAAGTCCCTCAATCTCAGTCAGAAAATACCTGAAATCACAGAAAAATACATAAACTCATAGTAAAGTCCAGAAATGTGATTTTTGAATAAAAACTAATAAAAATATAATAAAAAGTAACTAAAACGTACTAAAAACTATGTAAAAACAATGCCAAAAAGGGTATAAATTATCCGCTCATCAATAAGATTGAGCTGGCTTTTGTTGATGTACTGGAAGAGAATTGGGGGGAGCCTCTTCATCTTGATACAAAGAGGTTCTTGGGGAATCCCTCCCTTCTTCGAACTGAATTGGGTAGCTGCTGACTTCTTTGCTGGCTTTATCTTTGTTTATTTTGTTTTTTTGTCGATCCATCTCTTTCAAACTTGCAACTTTGGTTTTGCTGCTTTTGGTTTTCAAAAAAGGTGAAGACCACTGATTCTATGAAGGCTTTTAAGAGGGCGAGAAAGGTGACTGCTGCCCAGAACATTTCGGCCAAAGGTCCTGGGGAAGGATCTTCTAATGTTACGATGAGGAGGTCGACCTCGGACACTTCTGGGCTGAGAAAGATCATCCCAACTCCTCATGTTTGCTTGGCTCCTTCTGATCCTCTCCAGCTGACCTTTGGTGCCGCCTCTCCCTCTGCTACTGGTCCTCCCCAAACAAGCAGAAGACTGTTGAACCTTATAATCTGGATGCCCCTGATTTTGATGCTGTGGGGTTTGTTGACAACCAGATTGCCCCTTATGGTCAACTTCCTATGGACGATGTGTCTATCCTGCACCACCTGGATTTTATCACTAGAAGTAGTGTTCGGATGGCGCACATGGGTGCGGCTTTGTTTTGCTCAATTCAAGACTCTCCCGTCCATGCGACGAAGGAGTTTATGTTGGAAGCCAAGTCGGAGTATGACAGGATTAAGGGGTTAAAGGATGAGCTGGACGCTAGAGTTATCAAGCTGGAGCTGGATGTAGAAAAAGAGAAGTCCAGGGTTGTTGCTGTGGAGGATGCAATAAATCTAGCCAAGAAAATGGCCAAGAAGTCGAAGGAGAGTTACACCCGTTCTTACGGCGAGTTGTTGGAGGCAAAGGAGAGGCTAGAGAATGCTCATGCTAATTATGCTAAGCTTCAAGGTCATCTGGTGGGTAGCGTGACTGACACATATGAGAACTTAAAGGCTCAGGTCTGAGTTCTTGCTCCCGAGCTCGACTTAAATCTTTTTAGTATGGACAATATTGTTGAAGATGGTAAAATTATCCCTGCCCCAGATGATGATGATGATGTAGATCCTCCTCCTGTGCCATCAGCCAAAGCTTCTGCTGCTCCGACTTTTCCAACTCCTACAGCTGAGGTCGCCCGTCCCCAACCCGATCCAGATTGTGAGACTCAATCGTGAGGATGGGACCGTGGATGCTGTTCCTGTGAATATCATTCCTCTTCCTTCTGACGCTGCTACTGGGGAAACCTTGCACCCCTTATGAATTATGTGTTTTTATCTCTACAGTCTGATTTGTGGGCTTTTTTGAACTCTGCTTCTTGTAATTTTGGATGATTTGACTTTTGTTGCCGTTAGGTTGCTTTACTTAGCAACTTTTGCCATTCAAAAAACAAATATTTTCGAGCTCCTAAGGTTGATTTCAAGGTTGCCTTTCTTGAGCTTTTATTATAGTATCTTTTTTGCTATACTGGTTTACACTTTTGCCACTTCCAGGAATTTTTAGAGTGTAGGAGTCTTGTTGTCCTACCTCTTTTGATTGCCATTCTGTTTGTTTGTTAATTGCTATAGTCGAAGTGACCTTTGAGGCTAGCTTTGTTCAGCTATTCTTTTTAGTATTCTTATAGAAACAATTATAAATTGATTTTGGTGACGTTGTGGCTTTTCGGGTCGAGCTGCGTCCCTTTAACCGCATGTCTTCTTGTTAGTCATTTTCTTTCGTCAAACCTTCATGGGTGATTTCTAGTAAACCCCTTTTTTAATTGGACCTTGCCGGGTCTCTTTTTATGGGTATACTTTTTATAACCCTGTCGCTTTAATCGGCTTGGGCCGACTTCTTTGTGTCGATACCTTCTAAGTTATTTTTAATAATCCATTTTTGATAAGGGCTGGCCAGGCCTCTTTCTATGGATTACCTTTATAACTTTGTCGTTTTGGGGGGATTGGTCCGGCTTCTTCATGCCAGTCCTTCCCAAGTTATTTTTAGCAATCCATTTTTTCTCAGACCTCGTCGGGTCCTTTTATATGGATTACTTTTTTTATAACTTTTTGTTTCATTGGGGGATTGGTCCGACTTCTTCATGCCGGTCCTTCCCAAAGTTATGTTTAGCAATCCATTTTTTATCAGACCTTGTCAGGTCTTTTTCTATGGATTACATTTTTATAACTTTTTGTTGCTGTGGGGGATTAGTCTGGCTTCTTTCATACCGGTCCTTCCCAAAGTTATGTTTAGTAATCCATTTTTTCTCAGACCTCGCCAGGTCTTTTTCAATGGATTACTTTTTTATAACTTTTTGTCGCTTTAGGGGATTGGTCCGACTTCTTCATGCCGGTCCTTCCTAAAGTTATGTTTAGCTATCCATTTTTTCTCAGGCCTCATCGGGTCTTTTTCTTTGGATTACTTTTTTTTATAACTTTTTATTGCTTTGGGGGATTGGTCCGGCTTCTTTCATACCGGTCCTTCCCAAGTTATTTTTAGCAATCCATTTTTTCTCAGACCTCGTCGGGCTTTTTTCTATGGATTACTTTTTATAACTTTTTGTATTAATATGTTTTTATCACTTTTTCATCTTGCCGATTTTGTCGAAGTCATAAGGTGACTTTGATTCTCACTTTGGCCAATCTTATCGAAGTCGGGCGGTGAATTCAATTTTCATCGTGGTCGGGCGGTGAATTTGGTTTTCACCTTGCCGACCTGTAGCTTTGTAATCGGGCGATGAATTTTTGCATTCAAATTAATGCGCTTTGGTAGAGGAACTTTGTAGAGAATCTGAAAGGTTTTATTCTAATAGAAAGTAGACATATAGGCAAATAAAATATATACATGTGGGTGTTTTCCCCTGTAGGTCAGGAAATTTTACAGATCTTGGTTTGGTACCTCGTTAAAAAACCTTTTCAGGAAAAAGAGTGCACCTTGACCTGAGATCTTTATTGCCTCCTAACTATAGTACCTTCTTAGGTTGCAGGCATGCCACGACCTTGGTAGCTCTCGCCCTTCGAGTTCGGACACCCTGTAGTAACCTTTTCCTAGTACCTCTGTGACTCGGTAGGGTCCTTTCCAATTAGCTGCTAGTTTCCCCTCTCCTGGTCGACTTGTTCCGATATCATTTCGGATTAGGATGAGGTCGTTGTTGTCAAAGCTTTACTGTACTACCTTTCGATTGTATCTTGAGGACATTCAACATTTTAATGCCTCTTCCCTGATCCGAGCTCTTTCATAGATTTCTAGAAGTAGGTCGAGCTCTTCCCTCTGGAGTTGGGAGTTGGCCCCTTCATTGTAGTAGATCGTTCTGGGGGATCCTTCCTCGATTTCTACCGGGATCATTACCTCTATTCCGTAAGCCAATCGAAAAGGTGATTCCTTTGTGGTGGAATGTGGAGTTGTCCGATATGCCTATAAGACTTCTGGGAGCTCTTCAGCCCAGGCTCCCTTTGCATCCTGTAATCTCCATTTCAACCCAGCCAATATGACTTTGTTAGCTGCTTCTGCTTATCCATTAGCTTGTGGATGTTCTACAGATGTAAATTGATGTTTTATTTTCAAGTCTGCTACCAGCCTCCTGAAGCCTGTGTCTGTGAATTGAGTTTCATTGTCTGTGGTGATGGAGTAAGGAACCCCAAACCTTGTGACAAAGTTTCTATATAAGAATTTCTGACTTCTTTGAGCGGTGGCATTTGCTAGGGGCTCTGCCTCAATCCATTTTGTGAAGTAATCGACCCCTACAAAGAGGAACTTGACTTGTCCTGATCCTTAGGGAAAGGGTCCCAAGAGGTCGAGTCCCCGTTTTGCAAACGTCCACGGTGATGTTATGCTGCTGAGCTCCTTTGGTGGGGCGATGTGAAAATTGGCGTGTTTCTAACATGGTGGGCATGTCTTGACAAAATCTGTTGCTTTCTTTTACAAGGTCGGCCAAAAGAATCCTGCTCGGAGTACCTTTTTGGAGAGAGCTCGCGCTCCAAGATGGTTGCCACATATGCCACTGTGTATTTCTTCCAAGACTTCTTTCGTGTTGAAGGTCGGTACACATTTTAATAGGGGTGTTGAGATCCCTCTCTTGTATAGGATGTTGTTTATGATGGTGTAGTATTGTGCTTCTCATCTTAACCTATTTGCCTCCTTCTTATCTGTAGGGAGTAATTCTGATTTAAGGTAGTTGACTATGGGAGTCATCCATCCTTGATCTTGGTCTGAAATTGCTAGGACCTCTTCTTCCTCTGAAATTGATGGGTTCTGCAGTATTTCCTGGATGAGGCTTCTATTATTGCCCCCTGTTTTGGTGCTGGCTAGTTTTGAGAGCGCGTCAGCTCGAGCATTCTATTCCCGAGGTATGTGATGGACCTCATATTCCCTTAGTTGTCCGATTTGTTCTCTGGTTTTGTCCAGGTACTTTTTCATAGTAGGTCTTTGGCCTGGTAGGTCCCTTCTATTTGTGAGGTAACTACCTGTGAATCGCTGAAGATAATAAGCTTTTGAGCTCCAACCTCCTTAGCCAGCTTCAAACCAGCAAATAGTGCCTCATACTCGGCCTGGTTGTTGGAAGCAGGGAACTCGAATTTCAAGGAAAGTTCGATTTGGGTTCCCTGATTGCTTTCTATTATCACACCTGCCCCACTCCCGGTTTCGTTTGAATAGCCGTCTACATAGAGATTCCATTTTATAGGAGTTCCCGGGGTGTCATTGCATTCAGTAATGAAATCAGCCAAATATTGAGTATTGATGGCCGTCCAAGTTTTATACCGAAGATCGAACTCAGATAGCTCGACTGCCCACTGTAGAATTCTTCCAGCTAAGTATGTTTTCTGTAGAATGCCTTTTATGGGCTGGTTAGTCCGAACCTTGACGGTGTGAGCTTGAAAATATGGGTGAAGTCATCGAGAAGTTAGTATGAGAGCGTAGGCGAACTTCTCTATCTTTTGATAATTCAGTTCAGCTCCTTGTAGGGCTTTGCTGATGAAGTAGATGGGTTGTTGCCCACTTTCGTCTTCTCTGACCAGTGCTGAGGCTATTTCCCGACTTCCCACTGCGAGGTATAATATGAGTGCTTCTCCTTCCCGTGGTCGAGTAAGAATGGGTGGTTACCCCAAGAAATTTTTGAAATCCTGGAAGGCTTGCTCGCACTCTGTGGTCCATTCGAACTTCTTTCCCTTCCTTAATGTGGCATAAAAGGGGAGACATCTTATGGCTGATCCAGCTAGGAATCTGGACAAGGCTGCCAGTCTTCCGTTGAGTTGTTGCACTTCTTTAACACAAGTCGAACTTTTCATGTCGAGTATAGCTCGGCATTTATCCGGGTTCGCCTCAATTCCTCGCTGTGTTAACATGAAACCCAGGAATTTGCTGGCTTTTACGGCAAAGGTACACTTTGCGGGATTAAGTCCCATGCCATTCTTTCTGATGGTGTCGAACACGTTAGTGAGGTCAGAGAGTAATGATTCCTCCCTTTGTGTTTTTACCAATATGTCATCTACGTATACCTCCATGAGTTTCCCGTTATGGTCTGTGAAGACCTTATTCATTAATCTTTGGTAGGTGGCTCCTGCGTTTTTGAGTCCGAATGGTATGACGACATAACAGTAATTTGCTTTTGGGGTTAGGAATGAGGTCTTTTCTTGATCTGGCGGGTACATTAGGATTTGATTATATCCCGAATAAGCATCCCTGAAGGTGAGGTATTTGTATCCGGAGGAGGCGTCCACTAGAGTGTCTATGCTTGGAAGTGGATAAGGGTCTTTTGGACAAGCTTTATTGAGGTCGGTGTAATCGGTGCACATTTACCATTTCCAATTTGACGTTTTCACCAACACAACGTTGGCCAGCCATAGTAGATACTTGACTTCTCTTAGGAATCCTGCCTCCAGTAGAGCTTGTACTTGTTCTTCCACGGCTTGGGATCTTTCTAGCCCGAGCTTCCGACGCTTTTGGTGTACTGGCTGAGATCCTGGGTATACTGCCAGTTTGTGGCACATTAGTTTGGGATCTATGTCGGGCATGTCTGCGGCCTTCCATGTAATGAGGTCGACATTATCTCTTAGGAACTGTAACAGAGATTCCTTTATGTCTCCTTTCAAAGTTGCCCCAATATTTGTTGTCTTATCTGGGACATCCCCGATTTGTACTTCCTCGATCTCACCTTCTGGTTGTGGACGAAGCTCTTCCTGATCTCAAACTCCCCCGAGTTCGATAGTGTTGATTTCTTCTCCTTTGCCTCTAAGGTTCAGACTTTTATTGTAACATCGTCGTGCGGTTTTCTGGTCTCCTTTTATCGTGGCGATCCCTTCTGAAGTTGGGAATTTCATGCATAGATGTAGAGTTAAAACTACCGTGGCAAGCTGATTTAGTGTTGTCCGACCTATCAAGGCGTTGTAGGCTCAGCCCACCTCGACTACGATGTAGTCTATGTTGAGTGTCCTTGATCGGGTTCCTTTTTTGAAAGTTGTGTGTAGTGAGATGTATCCAAGTGGTTGGATTAGAGTGTCTCCTAGTCCAAATAAGCTATTCGGATACGCTCTGAGCTCGTTTTCCTATAGGCCGAGTTTATCGAAGGCGGATTTAAACAAGATATCCGCCGAGCTTCCTTGGTCCACCAATGTGCGGTGGAGATTAGTGTTGGCCAATATGATAGTGATGACCATGGGATCGTCATGTCTCGGGATGATGCCTGCCGCGCCCTCTTTAGTGAAAGTAATAGTAGCTAGGTCGGGTGCTCCTTCCCCTCCCTCAACATGATATATCTCCTTAAGGTGTCTCTTGCGAGATAATTTGGAGATTCCTCCTCCTGTAAATCCTCCATTTATCATGTGGACATGTCTCTGCGGGGTAAGAAGTGGTCGTTCAGTTTGTCCGACCACCTCGTCCCTTCTTCTTTTCCTGGGCTCATCCGTCTTGCTAGCTAAGTACCGATCTAGTCTCCCCTCTCTTACCAATTTTTCTATGATGTTCTTCAAGTCGAAGCACTCATTGGTGGGATGTCCATAGATTCGATGATATTCACAATATTCTATTCGATTTCCACCTCTTCTTTTGCTTTTGATTGGTCGAGGTGGTGGGATCTTCTCAGTTTGGCATACTTCTCGGTAAACTTCCACGAGAGACACCCGAAGAGGGTTAAAATTGTGGTATTTTTTAATATTCTCTCCATGCTGATCTTCTTTTCTCTTTGATTTTTTATCCTTGTCCCGATAGGGGTAGGAGAATCTGGATTTTAAGGTCTCTCCTAGTCGAGAGTTTTCCTCCATGTTGATATACTTCTCTGTCCGGTCTTGTACTTCATTCAGAGGCGTAGGATGTTTCTTTGATATGGAGTGACTAAAAGGTCCTTCACGTAGGCCATTGATAAGACCCATGATAGCGGCTTCTGTTGGCAACTCTTGTATGTCCAGGCACACTTTGTTGAATCTTTCCATGTAATTGCAAAGACTCTCCCGATCTCCTTACTTGATCCCTAATAAGCTTGGGGCATTTTTGGCTTTGTCTTTCTGGATGGAAAATCTGGCAAGAAATTTCTTGGCCAAGTCGTCAAAACATGTGATGGATCTAGGGGGCAGATTGTCGAACCACTTAATTGCTGCCTTTGTTAAAGTTGTCGGGAAGGCTTTGCATCGAGTAGCGTCTGAGGCGTCAGTGAGATACATTCTGCTTCTGAAATTGCTGAGATGATGGCTGGGATCGGAGGTACTGTCGTATGGGGTCATGTCGGGAGCTTTGAAATCCTTTGGCACTTTATCTTTCATGATTTCCTTGATGAAGGGTTCTTGATCCTTGTGGGAGGTGTTATCGCGACCAGTTTGGATTGTTTTAATTTTCAGGTCGGCTTCGAGTTTTAGCAGTTTGTCTTCCAACTCTCGGCATTGCCTAGTTTCTCTCTAGAGGTTTCTTTCGGCTTCTCGTTGATATTCGACCTTTTTTTCGAGCTGTTTGAGGCGATCTTGTTGGGCTTGTAGTGCCTCCATGATTTCTGTGTTTGGCGAATTCTTGTCTTTGTTTGGTTGGGGCGTATCCTTTGGTGTGGCGTCCGCGTTCTTGTGTGGAGTTCTCTCCTCCAATCCGGAGTCATGGTCGTTGTCAAGGTTGTCCGCCATGGTGATGGGATGACTTCTAGGTCCCCGGCAACGGCGCCAATATTCCGAGGGTTACCTGAAACTAAAGGTCGATCTCGGATGAGATCTGCTGTGGTGGCCGGAGCTGTCGTGTCTGACCTGGTAGAACTGGTGGAGCGGGAGATGTTCCTGATCCTTGATCACCGGATGGGGGGTGGTACCTGCAAGAGACTCTGATGCTTAAGTTAGCATGGGCTTGAAGCAGGTTGTTAGGAGAATCAGAGTATGAGTTATACCTGGGTGCTCCAGTGTATTTATAATAGTGTGGAGTGATCTCCTCTTGAGATAAGATAATTGTCTTATCTTATCTTTGAGTGAAGTCATCTTTATCTTTCAAAGGAACCGCCCTTATCTTTCTAAGCTTAGGCTTTCTTTAGATTTTGGGTCGTGTTCCTCCGTTTGGGCCTACTTGGGCCTCTGTAGCGATTTTAGCCGAACTTTTTTATGAAGAGGTCAGGTAACCCCGATCCGGAGATGTCGGTTGGCTTGTCTTTAACCAGCTCGGGTCATACAGCTTGACCTAGGGCATGAACACTTTCCAGCTGAAGTTACAGACAGACTAAGGAAAGAGATCTCCTGCATTATCCAAGGAGAGTCAGAAACCCTTTATGAATATTGGGAACGCATCAGGAACCTCTTAGATTCATGCCTCCACCACAAGATTGATGAGATGGTGTTGATCAGCTACTTCACACAAGGTATGAAGCCTCAGGATAAGACTACATTAGATGCTACAAGTAATGGCTCTATGAAGAAGTATAAGACGGCAACAGAAGTGTGGCAGTTGATCGCCGATCTAGCTGAATCTACCCGGAATGCTAGGCATAGGACCAACCATTCCAAGGCTATTACGGAGGTTTCCTCTAGCAGCGAGACTGCTGCTCTTACACAGACTTTGGGAGAGATGACCAACATACTGAAGCAGCTCTAACTGAATCAATAATAATCTCAGCCTCCCTCACCACAACATAGTCAACAACTGGTTCCTCAGAGAGTGTGCGGGATATGTGCCGATTATAATCCTTACACTGATGAGTGTCCGTGATGAGCGGATATTTTATACGCTTTTTGGGGATAATTTCATATAGTTTTGAGTATGTTTTAGTTAGTTTTTAGTCTATTTCTATTAGTTTTTAGGAAAAATTCATATTTCTGGACTTTACTATGAGTTGTGTGTTTTTCTGTAATTTCAGGTATTTTTCTGGCTAAAATTGAAGGAGCTGAGCAAAAATCTGATTCAGGCTGAAAAAGGACTGCTGATACTGTTGGATTCTGACCTCTCTGCACTCAAAGTGGATTTTCTGGAGCTACAGAACTCGAAATGGCACGCTTCCAATTGCATTGGAAAGTAGACATCCAGGGCTTTCCAGCAATATATAATAGTCCATACTTTGCATAAGGATAGACGACGTAAACTGGCGTTCAACGCCAGTTCTCTGCCCAATTCTGGCGTCCAGCGCCAGAATAGGATCAAAAACTGGAGTTGAACGCCCAAACTGGCATAAAAACTGGTGTTCAACTCCACAAATGGCCTCTGCACGTGACTCACTCAAATCTCAGCCCCAGCACACACCAAGTGGGCCCCAGATGTGGACCTCTGCATCATCCATCATAGTCCACTCATATTTTGTAACCCTAGGCTACTAGTTTAGTATTTAAACAACTTTTAGAGACTTATTTTGTATCTCATGACATTTCAGATCTAAACTTTGTATTCTCTGACGGCATGAGTCTCTAAACCCCATTGTTGGGGGTGAGGAGTTCTGCTGTGTCTCGATGAATTAATGCAAGTATTTATGTTTTCCATTCAAACACGCTTGTTCCTATCTAAGATGTTCATTCGCGCTTAACTGTGATGGAGGTGATGAGCTGTGACACTCATCACCTTCCTCAAATCATGAACGTGTGCCTGACAACCACCTCCGTTCTATATACGATTAAATGAGTATCTCTTAGATTCCTTAATCAGAATCTCCGTGGTATAAGCTAGAACTGATGGCAGTATTCATGAGAATCCGGAAAGTCTAAACCTTGTCTGTGGTATTTCGAGTAGGATTCAAGGATTGAATGACTGTGACGAGCTTCAAACTCCTGAAGGCTGGGCGTTAGTGATAGACGCAAAAGGATAATAAATCCTATTCCAACCGGATCGAGAACCAACCGGTGATTAGCCGTGCTGTGACAGAGCGCGTGAGCGTAGTTTTCACTGGGAGGACGGAAGGTAGCCATTGACAACGGTGATCCACCAACACACAGCTTGCCATAGGGGGACGTGCGTGCGTGAACAAGAAGACAGAGGAAAGCAGAGATTCAGAAGACAAAGCATCTCCAAAACTCCAACATATTCTCCATTACTGCACAACAAGTAATTTTTAATTTATGCTCTACTGGTTACTCACAATTCAATTGATAAACATAATTGACTTCCTGACTAAGATTTACAAGATAACCATAGATTGCTTCAAACCAACAATCTCCGTGGGATTCGACCCTTACTCACGTAAGGTATTACTTGGACGACCCAGTGCACTTGCTGGTTAGTGGTACGCGTTGTGAAAAGTGTGATTCGCAATTCGTGCACCAAGTTTTTGGCGCCGTTGCCAGGGATTGTTCGTGTTTGAACAACTGACGGATTATTTTGTTGCTTAGATTAGGAAAAATTTTTCTTTTTTTGGTTTAGAGTCTTTTATTATTTATCCCTTGTTAAAATACTTTAAACTTATAGCTCAGTTATTTAGAACGTGGTGTTTATGTTCATGATAATTGGCTATCATATTTTTTTAAAACCTTTTTCAAAAATAATTTTTCTATTAAATCCTGTGCCAAACTTTAAGTTTGGTGTTTTCGAAAATAATCTTTCTTAAAATTTTTGAAGGTCCCATAACTCATTTGGCTAGAGCGTTAATCTGTGTTCTTGGTAATTGGGTTAGAATCTTTTATACTCTTTTCAAAACCTTCTTTTTCAAAAATATTTTTTCTATTAAATCTTGTGCCAAACTTTAAGTTTGGTGTTTTCTTGTTGATTTCCCTTTGATTTTCGAAAATTTTGGTTTGGTTTTCTAAAAATTTTAAGTTTGGTGTTCTTCCTTCATCTTCTTGTGTTCTTGTGAGTCTTCAAAGTGTTCTTGAGTTTCCTTGTGTCTTGATCTTAAAATTTTTAAGTTTGGTGTTCCTTGGTGTTTTCCCTCCAAAATTTTCAAAAACAAGGAGCATTAGATCTAAAAATTTTAAATCTTGTACTATCTTATTGTTTTTCTCTCTCCTCACTAAATTCAAAAATATCTTTTCAAAATATCTCTTCTAACTTCCTAACTTCTTATCTTTTCAAAATTTGTTCCAACTAACTAACTAACTTTTTGTTTGTTTCTTAACTTTTTCAAAACTACCTAACTAACTCTCTCTCTCTAATTTTCGAAAATATCTTCCCTCTTTTTCAAAAATTTCCTTTTTTTTTAACTAATTATTTTTTATTTTTTTTATAAACGAAAAAAAAAATTTGTTTTAACTTCAAAATTCAAATTCTTTTTAGTTATTTTATTTTATTTAAAGTATTTACTTCTTATAAAATAAAATAAATAAAAAGATAAATCAGTCCAAGTTATATCCATAGATCCATCAGGGACATAAGTGGAAATGAACAGTCCAGGAGGACTCTGGGGTCATATTCTAACCCCTCTACTGCTTCATATGGAAGTAGCATCTGCATACCCTCCATTGGAGTCAGTAGCTTTGAGTTGAATCCTCAGCTCATTATCATGGTGCAGCAAAGTTGCCAGTATTCTGGTCTTCCACAGGAAGAACCTACAGAGTTTCTGGCACAATTTTTACAAATTGCTGACACAGTACATGATAAGGAAATAGATCAGGATGTCTACAGACTATTACTGTTTCCATTTGCTGTAAAAGATCAAGCCAAGAGGTGGTTAAATAACCAACCTAAGGCCAGCATAAGAACATGGAAACAGCTGACAGAAAAATTCCTGAATCAATATTTCCCTCCAAAAAGGATGACACAGCTAAGGCTGGACATCCAAGGCTTTAAACAAGGAGATAATGAATCTCTTTATGATGCCTGGGAGAGATACAGAGAGATGCTACGAAAATGCCCCTCTGAAATGTTTTCAGAGTGGGTTCAGTTAGACATCTTCTACTATGGGCTTGCAAAAGGAGCTCAGATGTCTTTAGATTACTCAGCTGGTGGATCTATCCATATGAGAAAGACAATTGAAGAAGCTCAAGAGCTCATTGATACAGTTGCCAGGAATCAGCATCTGTATCTAAGCAGCAACCCTTCCATAAATGAAGAGGTTAAAACAGTAACTGCTGAATTCAGTACTGTAAAACAAGCTGCTGAATTCAATCAGCAATTAGATTTTCTAACAAAACAGCTAGCTGAATTCAAAGACAGGTTACAGGAGACAAGGATAGCTAATATACATATGGACGAACAGTTTAAGCAAACAAAGCAGCAGATATCAAAGCAAATAGCAGAAGAATGCCAAGCAGTTCAATTAAGAAGTGGGAAAACATTAAATACCCCACCTCAAAGCATCAAAAATTCAAGAAATGAGCGACCCACCAAAGATTCCCCTGAGGACAGTAAGAGCCCAGGGAAAAATAATTCTGGCACTAAAACGCCAGAAAATGGGTGGAAGGCTGGCGCTGAACGCCCAGACCATGCCCAAAACTGGCGTTCAGCGCCAGAAACAAGGCAGGATTGGTGTTCAACGCCAGAAATGGGCAAGAATCTGGTGTTGAACGCCCAAAGGGGGGCATAATCCAGCGTTGAACGCCCAAAATGGGCACATTTCTGGCGTTCAGGCGCCAGGAACAGACAGTGAGTTGGCGTCTAACGTCACTCCAGCTTCTGACTCTGGTACTCAATTGCCAGTGAGGGACCAGACACACACAAGTGCTGATAACAACCCCTCTAAAAAGGCTTCTTTAACCACTAAGGTTGAGGAATATAAAGCCAAGATACCTTATCCTCAAAAACTCCGGAAAGAGGAGCAGGATAAGCAATTTGCTCGCTTTGCAGATTATCTAAGGACTCTTGAAATAAAGATTCCTTTTGCAGAGGCACTTGAGCAAATACCTTCTTATGCCAAGTTCATGAAAGAGATCTTGAGTCATAAAAAGGAGTGGAGAGAAACAGAAAGAGTTCTCCTCACTGAAGAATGCAGTGCAGTCATTCTGAAAAGCTTTCCTGAAAAGCTTAAAGACCCAGGGAGTTTTCTGATACCATGCATATTGGAAGGTGATTGCACCAAGACAGCCTTATGCGATCTTGGGGCAAGCATCAACCTAATACCTGCATCCACTATCAGGAAGCTTGGCTTAACTGAAGAAGTTAAACCAACCCGGATATGTCTCCAACTTGCTGATGGTTCCACTAAATACCCATCAGGCGTGATTGAGGACATGATTGTCAGAGTTGGGCCATTCGCCTTTCCCACTGACTTTGTTGTGCTGGAAATGGAGGAGCACAAGAGTGCCACTCTCATTCTAGGAAGACCCTTCCTAGCAACTGGACGATCCCTCATTGACGTCCAACAGGGGGAAATAACCCTGAGAGTCAACGATGACGAGTTCAAGTTGAACGCTGTCAAAGCCATGCAACATCCAGACACATCAACAGACTGGATGAAAGTTGACCTTATTGACTCTTTGGTAGAAGAGATCAACATGGCTGAGAGTCTCGAATCAGAGTTGGAAGACATCTTTAAAGATGTTCAGCCTGATTTGGAGGATTCAGGGGACATGAAAGAGCCTCTGAACTTTCTTCTGAAAGAGGAAAAACCTCCTAAACCAGAGCTCAAGCCACTGCCACCATCCTTGAAATATGCATTTCTAGGAGAAGATGACACCCTTCCAGTGATCATAAGCTCTGCTTTAAATTCACAGGAAGAGGAAGCACTTATTCAAGTGCTAAGGACACACAAGACAGCTCTTGGGTGGTCCATAGGTGACCTTAAGGGCATAAGCCCAGCTAGATGCATGCACAAAATCCTACTGGAGGATAATGCCAAACCAGTGGTTCAACCACAGAGGCGGCTAAATCCAGCCATGAAGGAAGTGGTGCAGAAAGAGGTCACCAAATTACTAGAGGCTGGGATTATTTATCCCATTTCTGATAGCCCCTGGGTGAGCCCTGTTCAAGTCGTCCCAAAAAAGGGAGGCATGACAGTGATTCATAATGAAAAAAATGAATTGGTTCCTACAAGAACAGTTACAGGGTGGCGCATGTGTATTGACTACAGAAGGCTCAATACAGCCACCAGAAAGGATCATTTTCCTTTACCATTCATAGACCAGATGCTAGAGAGACTAGCAGGTCATGACTACTACTGCTTTTTGGATGGCTACTCAGGCTATAACCAGATTGCAGTAGATCCCCAGGATCAAGAGAAAACAGCATTCACATGTCCATCCGGAGTGTTTGCTTATAGAAGGATGCCCTTTGGGCTATGCAATGCACCTGCAACCTTCCAGAGATGCATGCTCTCTATTTTCTCTGATATGGTGGAAAAATTTCTGGAAGTCTTCATGGATGACTTCTCAGTATATGGAGACTCATTCAGCTCCTGTCTTGATCACCTGAAACTTATTCTGAAAAGATGCCAAGAAACCAACCTAGTTTTAAACTGGGAAAAGTGTCACTTCATGGTGACTGAAGGAATTGTTCTTGGGCATAAAATCTCAAACAAGGGAATAGAGGTGGATCAAGCAAAAATAGAGGTAATTAAAAAATTACCACCACCTGCCAATGTTAAGGCAATCAGAAGCTTTCTGGGGCATGCAGGATTCTATAGGAGGTTTATAAAGGATTTTTCAAAAATCGCAAAACCTCTAAGCAATCTGCTAGCTGCTGACACGCCATTTGTGTTTGACACAGCATGCCTGCAGGCGTTTGAAACGCTGAAAGCTAAGCTGGTCACAGCACCAGTGATTTCTGCCCCAGACTGGACATTGCCATTTGAGTTAATGTGTGATGCCAGTGATCATGCCATTGGTGCAGTATTGGGACAGAGGCATGACAAGCTTCTACATGTCATTTATTATGCCAGTCGCGTTCTAAATGATGCCCAAAAAAATTACACAACCACAGAAAAAGAACTACTTGCAGTGGTTTACGCCATTGACAAGTTCAGATCATACTTAGTAGGATCAAAAGTGATTGTGTATACTGACCATGCTGCTCTTAAATATCTACTCACAAAGCAGGATTCAAAACCCAGGCTCATCAGATGGGTATTGCTTCTGCAAGAGTTTGATATAGAAATAAGAGACAGAAAAGGGACAGAGAACCAAGTGGCTGATCATCTGTCCCGGATAGAGCCAGTGAAAGGGACGTCCCTCCCCTTTCTTGAGATCTCTGAGACGTTCCCTGATGAGCATCTCTTTGCCATTCAGGAAGCACCATGGTTTGCCGATATTGCAAACTATAAAGCTGCAAGGTTCATACCCAAGGAGTACAATAGAATACAAAAGAAGAAATTAGTTACTGATGCAAAGTACTACTTGTGGGATGAACCCTATCTCTTTAAGAGATGTGCAGACGGAATTATCCGTAGGTGTGTCCCCAGAGAGGAAGCACAGAGAATCCTATGGCATTGCCACGGATCTCAATATGGAGGCCATTTCGGAGGTGAGCGAACAGCCACCAAGGTCCTCCAATGTGGCTTCTATTGGCCCACACTCTATAAAGATTCCCGAGAGTTTGTACGTAATTGTGACAGTTGCCAAAGAGCTGGTAATCTGTCTCATGGTTACGCCATGCCTCAACAAGGAATCTTGGAAATTGAGTTGTTTGACGTATGGGGAATTGACTTCATGGGACCTTTCCCATCATCATACTCAAACACTTATATTCTGGTGGCAGTTGACTATGTATCAAAATGGGTTTAGGCTATTGCCACACCCACCAATGATACTAAAACAGTGCTGAAGTTCCTCCAGAAACATATTTTTAGCAGGTTTGGTGTCCCTAGAGTACTAATCAGTGATGGGGGCACTCACTTCTGCAATAAACAGCTTTACTCTGCCATGGTTCGGTATGGAATTCGCCACAAGGTGGCCACTCCATATCATGCACAAACCAATGGGCAGGCTGAAGTCTCTAACAGAGAATTAAAGAGAATCCTGGAATGGACAGTAAATACCCGTAGAAAGGATTGGGCAAGGAGCTTGGATGATGCTCTGTGGGCTTACAGAACAGCATTCAAGACCCCTATAGGGACCTCTCCATACCAACTGGTGTATGGTAAGGCATGTCACCTGCCTGTGGAACTGGAACATAAGGCCTACTGGGCAACCAGATTCCTAAACTTTGATGACAAATTAGCAGGAGAAAAAAGATTGCTCCAGCTAAATGAGCTAGAGGAGTTCAGATTCACAGCTTTCGAAAATGCCAAGCTATATAAAGAAAAATAAAAAAAGTGGCATGACAGAAAGCTGTCATCTAGAATCTTTAAACCAGGACAGAAGGTTCTGTTGTTTAACTCTAGACTCAAGTTATTCCCTGGGAAACTGAAATCCCGGTGGAGGGGACCATACGTGATTACAAGTGTATCACCATATGGTTACGTGGAGCTTCAAGATATTGATTCTGATAAGAAGTTCATTGTCAATGGACAGAGAATCAAGCATTATCTAGAAGGCAACATTGAGCAAGAATGCTCAAGGCTGAAGCTAGATTAAAAGCTCAGCAAGGTCCAGCTAAGGACATTAAAGAAGCGCTTGTTGGGAGGCAACCCAATGTTTATCTAATTCTTTTTTTTATTGTTTTTCATGTTTTCTTAGGTTCATGATCATGTGGAGTCACAAAATAAACAAAAAAAAAAAAATCAAAAACAGAATCAAAAACAGCAGAAGAAAAATCACACCCTGGAGGAGCATCTGTCTGGCGTTCAAACGCCAGAACAGAGCATAGTTCTGGCGCTGAACGCCCAGAATGGGAGCATCCTGGCGCTGAACGCCTAGAACAAGCATGGTTCTGGCGTTCAACGCCAGAAATGGCAGCAAAGGGGCGTTGAACGCCCAAAATGGGCACCAACCTGGCGCTGAACGCCCAGAGTTGTGTGCAAGGGCATTTTGCATGCCCAAATTGGTGCAGGGATGTAAATGCCTTGACACCTCAAGATCTGTGGACCTCACAGGATCATTTCAAGATCTGTGGACCCCACAGGATCCCCACCTTCCCTCCTCATAATCCTAGTTTTTTATTTCCACATCTTCTTCTTCATCTATTCCCTCTTCTTTTGCTCGAGGGCGAGCAACGTTCTAAGTTTGGTGTGGACATCACAATTATGTGAAGGATCTATAGCTCAGTGGTAGAACATGTGGCTGCAAATCAAGAGATACCTCAGGGGATGCACTTCCCTCCACATAATTATTGGAAGCAACTGAGGATAGAAATACCAAAAATCACTAGGAATCAAGCCACAAAGGCAAGGAAGAGACATAAAAGAGCTCAAGAACATCATTGGTGCCTCAAGAAGGAAATGCCATCATCACTAAGGTGGACTCGTTCCTTGTTCTTACTTTCTCTGTTTTTTGTTTTCTCTATGCTAAGTGCTTATCTATGTTTGTGTCTTCATTACATGATCATTAGTAGTAATTAGTGTCTAGTTTGATTTTATCCCCAATTAAGTTATAGTCTATTTTTCTTATCATCAACAAACATGAATAAAATAGTAGATCTTTTGAATAAGAGGTAATAAAATTTTGAGTTTTTAATAAGAAAAATTCTAATTAGTAACATGTGGTGGCAATGCTTTCTGTCTTCTGAATGAATGCTTGAACAGTGCATATGTCTTTTGAATTTGTTGTTTAAGACTGTTAAATATGTTGGCTCTTGAAGGAATGATGAACATGAGACCTGTTATTGATAATCTGAAAAATAAAAAAAAAATGATTCTTGAAGCAAGAAAAAGCAGCAAAGAACAAAGCTTGCAGAAAAAAAAAATTTATAATAGAGAGAAAAAGAAAAAGCAAGCAGAAAAAACCAAAAGCTCTTAAAACCAAGAGGCAAGAGCAAATAGCCAATAACCCTTAAAACCAAAAGGCAAGGGCAAATAAAAAGGATCCCAAGGCTTTGAGCATCAGTGGATAGGAGGGCCTAAAGGAATAAAATCCTGGTCTAAGCGGCTAAACCAAGCTGTCCCTAACCATGTGCTTGTGCCGTGCAGGTGTCAAGTGAAAACTTGAGACTGAGCGGTTAAAGTCAAGGTCCAAAGCAAAAAGAAGAGTGTGCTTAAGAACTCTGGACACCTCTAATTGGGGACTTTAGCAAAGCTGAGTCACAATCTGAAAAGGTTCACCCAGTTATGTGTCTGTGGCATTTATGTATCCGGTAGTAATACTGGAAAACAAAGTGCTTAGGGCCACGGCCAAGACTCATAAAGAAGCTGTGTTCAAGAATCATCACACTGAACTAAGAGAATCAATAACACTATCTGAATTCTGAGTTCCTATAGATGCCAATCACTCTGAGCTTCAATGGATAAAGTGAGATGCCAAAACTGTTCAGAAGCAAAAAGCTACTAGTCCCGCTCATCTAATTAGGATCTGAGCTTCAATCAAAAACTCTGAGATATTATTGCTTCTCAACCTATTAGTCTTCTATTTTATTTGTCTAGTTGCTTGAGGACAAGCAACAGTTTAAGTTTGGTGTTGTGATAAGCGGATATTTTATACGCTTTTTGGGGATAATTTCATATAGTTTTGAGTATGTTTTAGGTAGTTTTTAGTCTATTTCTATTAGTTTTTAGGAAAAATTCATATTTCTGGACTTTACTATGAGTTGTGTGTTTTTCTATAATTTCAGGTATTTTTCTGGCTGAAATTGAAGGAGCTGAGCAAAAATCTGATTCAGGCTGAAAAAGGACTGCTGATGCTGTTGGATTCTGACCTCCCTGCACTCAAAGTGGATTTTCTGGAGCTACAGAACTCCAAATGGCATGCTTTTAATTGCATTGGAAAGTAGACATCCAGGGCTTTCCAGCAATATATAATAGTCCATACTTTGCACAAGGATAGACGACGTAAACTGGCGTTCAACGCCAGTTCTCTGCCCAATTCTGGCGTCCAGCGCCAGAATAGGATCAAAAACTGGAGTTGAACGCCCAAACTGGCATAAAAACTGGCGTTCAACTCCACAAATGGCCTCTGCACGTGACTCACTCAAATCTCAGCCCCAGCACACACCAAGTGGGCCCCAGAAATGGACCTCTGCATCATCCATCATAGTCCACTCATATTTTGTAACCCTAGGCTACTAGTTTAGTATTTAAACAACTTTTAGAGACTTATTTTGTATCTCATGACATTTCAGATCTAAACTTTGTATTCTCTGACGGCATGAGTCTCTAAACCCCATTGTTGGGGGTGAGGAGCTCTGCTGTGTCTCGATGAATTAATGCAAGTATTTCTGTTTTCCATTCAAACACGCTTGTTCCTATCTAAGATGTTCATTCGCGCTTAACTGTGATGGAGGTGATGAGCTGTGACACTCATCACCTTCCTCAAATCATGAACGTGTGCCTGACAACCACCTCCGTTCTATATACGATTAAATAAGTATCTCTTAGATTCCTTAATCAGAATCTCCGTGGTATAAGCTAGAACTGATGGCAGTATTCATGAGAATCCGGAAAGTCTAAACCTTGTCTGTGGTATTCCGAGTAGGATTCAAGGATTGAATGACTGTGACGAGCTTCAAACTCCTGAAGGCTGGGTGTTAGTGATAGATGCAAAAGGATAATAAATCCTATTCCAACCGGATCGAGAACCAACCGGTGATTAGCCGTGCTGTGACAGAGCGCGTGAGCGTAGTTTTCACTGGGAGGACGGAAGGTAGCCATTGACAACGGTGATCCACCAACACACAGCTTGCCATAGGGGGACGTGCGTGTGTGAACAAGAAGACAGAGGAAACCAGAGATTCAGAAGACAAAGCATCTCCAAAACTCCAACATATTCTCCATTACTGCACAACAAGTAATTTTTAATTTATGCTCTACTGGTTACTCACAATTCAATTGATAAACATAATTGACTTCCTGACTAAGATTTACAAGATAACCATAGATTGCTTTAAACCAACAATCTCCGTGGGATTCGACCCTTACTCACGTAAGGTATTACTTGGACGACCCAGTGCACTTGCTGGTTAGTGGTACGCGTTGTGAAAAGTGTGATTCGCAATTCGTGCACCAGTCCGCAGCTCCAACAAGAAGACAACACCTTGACAGCTACTCATAACTTCTATGACCACCCAAATCAAGGATACTATCAACAAGACGGCAATTACAACCAAGGTAAGAACTATAACCAAGGTTGGCAAGACAACTCCAACCATGGGTGGAGAGATAATTCCACCCAAGGCTGGAGGGATAACTCCAACCAAGGATGGAAGGACAACTACAACAGAGGAGACAGAGACAACCAGGAAAATTAGAGGTGGAATAATAATAACAATCAGCAGTACTGGAATCAGCAGAACCCTCCTTATCAATAGCAAAACCAGAACCAGCCTTACAGAGCACCTCACCTACGACAGTCCCAATTGTCTCAGGACAACCAACAGCAGGCTCCTCAGATCACTTATCCCCTTTTCTGTTCTAATGATGAGATACTTCGTTCTCTTGCACAAGGACAACAAAACATTTAGACTACACTTAACTCTACCATGAATGGTCTGAATGCCACTTTACAAGCTCTCATCTCCAAGATGGATTCATTCTTCGCTCCCAATAACCAGCTTTCAAGCTCCAGTGGAATTCCTTCTCAACCTGTACTCAACCCCATAGGTGGAATCAATGCCATCACTTTGAAGTCTGAAACCACACAACAAGAGAGAAATCATGAGGAGCCAAGCTTGCAAGGAAACGCCCCAGTTGAGGACATGGTTGAAGTGGAGGATGTTGAAGAGGAAGATGAAGTACAAGACATGGTTGAAGAAGAAGAAACTCAACCAAGGAATGGAGAACCAAAGGAAGCTAAAGTCAAAAGAGACGCCATTTCTATCCCATTTTCCCACCTTGAAAGGAAGCCCAGAAAGCAGATGGAACTTGATCCCAAAATGGTAGAAATCTTCAAAAAGGTTGAGGTAACTATTCTCCTTTTTTATCCAATTCAGCAAGTACCTGATAAACCCATATTTTATGATGTATTTTGTGCTTAGTTTGAGTGATTTATTCAACTCTTTACCCACTTATTCATGTTAATTGCATGGTTTTACTTTTCCTTCCTTATTATGTGATGTATGTGAAAAACATGTTTCCTATGCTTTTAAATTAATTATTTTAATCACCTTTAATTCCATTCGATGCCACGATTAGTGTGTTGAGTAGTTTCAGATCTTCTAAGGTAGGAATGACTTAAAGGATGGAAAGGAAACATACAAAAATGGAAGGGAAGTGCAAAATGGAGTCCTTGAAGAAACTGGTATCCACGCGATCGCATGGACGACGCGATCGCGTGCCAAGCGTGAATCAGCAGCAACGCGGCCGCATGACTGACGCGACCGCGCGCCTTAAGCAGAACGCACATGACACGGTCGCGTGACTGACGCGACCGCGTGGCAAGGAAAAGCTCCGAACAACGCGACCGCGTGACCCACGTAGACGCGTGATAGAGGCCACGCACCAGAAATTGCAGAAGACGCTCCTACCGAATTCTGAAACCCTTTTTGGCCCAAATCCAAGTCCAGAAGGCATAGACCAAAGGTTATGAAGTGAGGGAATGCATCCATTGAGGGAGAGCTCGCCAATTTCCACTTCTCATGTTTTAGATCTAGTTTTGAGAGAGGTTCTCTCCTCTCTCTCTCTTAGGATTAGGATTTAGGACTTCTCTTAGTTTTAGGAGTAACTCTCAATCCAGGTTTAATGTTCCTTTACTTTAGTTGATTATTTACTTTTGCAATTTGATTTATGAATTCTTCTATGTTCCAGATTATTTGAATTAATGTTATTTGAGGTATTCCAGTTTAATATTGCTTTCTCTCATTTATGCTATTATTGCTTTTACTCTGAAGACATCTTTATTCCAGTAGATTTACTTTTCCCCTTTTGGTTTTGGTTAAGAAATTAGTAACTCAGGAGTTATCCAATTCAACAGCATAATTGATAATTGGTATCTTGCCAATTGAATTGAACTTCAATAATCCCAATCTTTTCTTAGTAAATAAATAGGATTCGAAGATCAAACCAATTTGTCTCTTGACCTTCCCTTGCTTTAGCAAAGGTTAACTAATTGGAATTAAGATTCGACTTTCATTGTTGTTGATAAGAATAACTAAGTCTGGACTTCCAATTTCTCATACCTTGCCAAAAGCTTGCTTTACAGTATTTGTTTATTTATTTTAATTGCTATTTAAATCAATTGTCATAATTGTCCCTCATTCTTAAAACCCTCAATTCTACAATCTCCATAACCAATAATAAGAACATACTTCCCTGCAGTTCCTTGAGAAGACGACCCGAGGTTTGAATACATCGGTTATCAATTTTAAGGGGTTTGTTACTTGTGACAACCAAAACGTTTGCACGAAAGGGATTTCTGTCGGTTTAGAGACTATATCTACAACGCGACTGTTTTTATGACATTCCTTACTGGCAAAAATCCCCGATCGTCTAAATGGCGCCGTTGCCGGGGAACTGCTAACGTGTGCCTTATTATTGGTTATTGTAAATATTTTTCTTTTACTTGTTTATTTATTTGTGTTTTTCCTTTTTAATTTTATTTGCTACTATGAACTCTCACCCCTCTCTCTTTGAGTTTGGTTCTAACTTTGTTAAAGGAAATAGAAGTTACAACAGGAATATGCATCAAGGTCAGACCAATCAAGGATGGATGGAACCAAGAGGATCTAATCAACCCTTTAGGCAACAACACCCTCCAAGATATCATGGACAATGACCATTCTACAATGCATACCCAGCTGATAGATATGGTGGACAATCTTGTAACTACCAACAAGCCCCACCCCGTGCCTATAGACCATCCTCTCAACATAACCTCGAACCACCACACTCAGAAGCTTCTCTTCACCATTCGCCACCGTATAATCCTTTTCCACCCCAGTTCCAATCCAATCACTCCCAAGCACCACCACTTCCCTATGTCTCATGTCCAAATCCATCACCCCGAGAATCAGAGGTTCGCCTCAAGGCAACAGTAAATAACCTTCAAGCAACTATTCAACAACTGGAGCAAGCAGTAATTCAATTAGTTTCTAGATGCGCGAACATTCAAGGACCAACCACAGCCCCATGTGGATAATCTAATGAAGAGCGTAGCATGAAAGAGATATTAGAAACTCCAGTGGACAAGACAGAGCAAGAATTCGTACTCGAACAAGCAGAAGAAGCTGTCATTGTACAAGAAGAATAGTTGGTTGAAGATCTAGGAGACGCTGAACCTCCATGGGAATCCAGAGTTGAGGAGAACTCCGTCAAAGACGTTACAGTTAATGCTAAGGAGGATATTGCACAATCCCCAAGGCAAGTCGTTTATGAGGAACTAGACGGAATAACCCAGGACACAAATTCCCTTGATGATGATAGTCATAAGTCAAGCTCTCTTAGTAATGAACTTGCATCTGCAAGTGAATTCTCTATGATCGAAGAATCTTTCCCAAATGAATACGAAGATGATGCAGAGGTAGATTTCTCTCAGCCTCCCATCTATGACTCGAGTGATGAGAAAGACATAGAAGACTTTCACAGAAGAGCACCAGGGAGTAGAACTCACAGAACCATTGGAATCACCTACCCCAAGGCCATTACCGCCTAATACAAGCTTCAAGTGGGTACAATCCTTAACCTTTAACTTTACTTATTCACTTGAATATGGTTTACTTGAGACAGATGGCCAGCTTAGAGCTCTATGCGGCTTTAAAAGTAAGAGGGAAATGGCTCGTGCTCAGAGCTGGTGCACAAGGTTCAATAAGGTTCCATGCTTCAACTCGAAGTGCACGGATTGGCATCAAAATCAATCGAATGGATCTCGGAAAATGTTTGGTTACCATGGTGAGAATTTACTTTTTAAACCGCCCGGATGGAAACATGGAGATCAAGACGGAGGCGGATTTAAAAACAAG
The DNA here is from genome assembly GCF_059453495.1 of Arachis ipaensis. NCBI lineage: Eukaryota > Viridiplantae > Streptophyta > Magnoliopsida > Fabales > Fabaceae > Arachis > Arachis ipaensis. The sequence goes on along the minus strand of NC_142442.1, from coordinate 102,728,480 downwards.
GCTTGGGATCCTAGAATCTATTCTGACATTCGTTACCCCGGGAGCCTGAAAATCTGTTTGAAGCTGCTCAGAAGCTTTACATGCCTAGTTTGGGACCCTGATGAGTATTTTGGTGAAACATAAATTTCCCCCAAAACACACAAATCTAACCGGCAAGTGCACCGGGTCGCATCAAGTAATAATAACTCACGGGAGTGAGGTCGATCCCACAGGGATTGATGGATCAAGCAATTTTAGTGGGTGATTAGTTTAGTCAAGCTGACATTTAGTGAATTGTGTGAAATTGTAGCCAACAGAAAGTAAATGACAATGAATTTAAAGTTGCAGAATGTAAATTGGCAAGTAACTTAAAGAGCAAGAAATTAAAATTGCAAGAATCTTAAATGACAAGAAATATAAATTGCATTAAATGTAAAGGGAATTGGGAATTGGATTTGCAGAAATTAAACAAGGAAAAGTTAAATTGCAACAAGCAGAGAAGTAAAAGATGGATTTGATTGATTCGGAACCAAAACAGAAATGTAAATAAACATGAAAAGCAATAAACAGAGAATGTAAAATTGGAATTAAGATCTCAGGACCCAAGAGACTAGATAACCAAGTCTAGATCTCAATGCCTTCCTTGATCCAACAAGAACAATTGCAAAGGAAATGTAAATTGCAGAGAAAGTAGATGAAGAGCAATTAACAGAAACTTCGATTTAATTAAGCAGTAAAGAAAGCAGAGAGAAATCTCAGAGGGAGAATGAAACAGAACACCTTCAATTCTCCACCCAAGACTCAAAAACAAAGAAAAGAAAATTAAAGAGAGCTCTCAAATCCTCGTGCTCCCTCGTGGAGCCAGCCTCCTCACAAATATGAAAATGATGCCTTATATAGGCTTTACAAAATGAAAATGAAATTCAAAACAAATTACAATTAAAATGAAATTTCTATTCTAACTATCTCTTGTGCCTTTGAGTGGTGTCAATTGAGCCCTTGCTCTTGATGGAATTGGGTTGATAAAGGCCTTGGTTGATTGCTCTTGGAGTTGGAGAAAGATCCATTGTGAACCGGGTTGAAAAACATAAAAGCTTGAGTAAAAGTTTGATCAAAAGTTAGGGGTCTAACTTTTGCTCTAACTTTTCATATCAGCCCCATTGTTTTGCTGATACCCACGTTGGTGCAAAAGTTAGGGGTCTAACTTTTGCTCCAACGTTGGCCTCCCTTATGCATGTTCATGGCGCCAACTTTGTCCTCTTGTCATGTTGCTAATTTTATGCCCAATATAGACTATCATATATGTTTGGAAAGCTCTGAATGTCAGCTTTCTAATCCACTTGGAATCACTTCAATTGGACATCTACAACTCAAGTTATGATCATTTGAAGAGGGCATGGTCGCTGGCTTTGGTGTGCAGCGTTTGAGGTAACGTTTGCCTCAAATGTTGGCGAAAACGCCAGTTCTGGAGGCTCAAACGTATTGTCCACCCCATACTATTATACATTGTTGGAAAGCCCTGGATGTCTACTGTCCAATGCCGTTGAGAGCACATTATTTGGAGCTCTACAGCTCGAGTTATACTCCGTTGAAGGTGCAGAGGTCAGTTGGCCTCACTGTAGGTTGCCACCATGTTCGTTTATGCACATTGCGGGGCAGTTTTCTCCCTCAATTTTAGTGTCCACCATGCAGTGCCATATATGCTTGGAAAGCTCTTGATTCCTAATTTCCAATGCTTCTTGAATCACCTCATTTGGAGCTCTGTAGCTCAAGTTATTCTTGTTGGAAGTATACCCCTTGTATGCCTTGTGGTGTGTGGCGCCAACGTTAGCCCAAAAGTTAGGGGTCTAACGTTGGCGCAAACTTTTGCTCCTCCCTTTGTATTTTTCTCATGCCAACGTTAGCCCAAAAGTTAGGGGTCTAACGTTGGCGCAAACGTTTGGTGCCCAGGGAGTAATTTTCAAGTTCTAACGTTAGCTTCAAAGTTAGGGGTCTAACTTTGAGGCTAACTTTTCACCCAAAAGTTTGTGCAAAAGTTTGAGGTTAACTTTAGGTCCAACTTTTTGCTTCCTGGTTCAATTTCACTTATTCCATTGTCCTCTCTTTACTCCTAGCCATTCCTTCTTGCTTCACCCTTTCTCCAAGCCTTCTTCACCTATCAATCTCTCATGGAAGGATCAATAAAAGCCTCAACAAGGCTTTAATAATGGTGGAAGAAATAGGTTTAACAATAGTAAACCTTTTCCATCATCCACTCAGCAACAGACAGAGAACTCTGAACAAAACACCTCTAATTTAGCAAAATTAGTCTCTGATCTATCTAAGGCCACTGTAAGTTTCATGAATGAAACAAGGTCCTCCATTAGAAATTTGGAGGCACAAGTGGGCCAGCTGAGTAAAAGGATCACTGAAATCCCTCCTAGTACTTTCCCAAGCAATACAGAAGAAAATCCAAAAGGAAAGTGCAAGGCCATTGAATTGATCACCATGGCCGAACCTGTAAAGGAAGGAGAGGACGTGAATCCCAAGGAGGAAGACCTCCTGGGACGTCCAGTGATCAATAAGGAGTTTCCCTCTAAGGAACCAAAGGAATCTGAGGCTCATCTAGAGACCATAGAGATTCCATTAAACCTCCTTATGTCATTCATGAGCTCTGATGAATATTCCTCTTCTGAAGAGAATGAGGATGTTACTGAAGAGCAAGTTACCAAGTACCTTGGTGCAATCATGAAGCTGAATGCCAAATTATTTGGTATTGAGACTTGGGAAGATGAAGCTCCCTTGTTCACTAATGAACTGAGTGATCTGGATCAACTGACATTACCTCAGAAGAAACAGGATCCTGGAAAGTTCGTAATACCTTGTACCATAGGCAACATGATCTTTGAAAAGGCTCTGTGTGACCTTGGTTCAGGGATAAACCTCATGCCCCTCTCTGTAATAGAGAAACTGGGAATCTATGGGGTGCAAGCTGCTAAAATCTCATTAGAGATGGCAGACAATTCAAGAAAATAGGCTTATGGACAAGTAGAGGACGTGTTAGTAAAGGTTGAAGGCCTTTACATCCCTGCTAATTTCATAGTCTTAGATACTGGGAAGAATGAGGATGAATTCATCATCCTTGGAAGACCCTTCCTAGCCACAGCAAGAGCTGTGATTGATGTTGACAGAGGTGAATTAGTCCTCCAATTGAATGAGAACTCCCTTGTGTTTACAACTCAAGGTTACCCTTCTGTAAACATGGAGAGGAAGCATAAAAAGCTTCTCTCAAAACAGAGTCAACCAGAGCCCATACAGTCAAACTCTAAGTTTGGTGTTGGGAGGCCACAACCAAACTCTAAGTTTGGTGTTGAACTCCCATATCCAAACTCTAAGTTTGGTGTTCGGGAGTCTCAACAATGCTCTGAACATCTGTGAGGCTCCATGAGAGCCCACTGTCAAGCTATTGACATTAAAGAAGCGCTTGTTGGGAGGCAACCCAATTTTTATTTATCTAATTCTATTTTTCTTGTTCTTTCATGTTTTATTAGGTTCATGATCATGTGGAGTCACAAAATAAATATAAAAATTGAAAATGGAATAAAAAAAAATAGCAGAAGAAAAATCTCACCCTGGAGGAAGACCTTACTGGCGTTTAAACGCTAGTAAGAAGCATCTGGCTGGCGTTCAACACCAGAACAGAGCATGGTTCTGGCGCTGAACGCCCAAAATGGGCAGTATCTGGGCGTTTGAACGCCAGAATGGCACCCTGGAGAAGAGCTGGCACTGAACGCCCAGAACAAGCATGGTTCTGGCGTTCAACACCAGAAATGGGCAACAAATGGGCGTTCAACGTCCAGAACAAGCACCAATCTGGCGTTGAACGCCCAGAGTTGTGTGTAAGGGCATTTTGCATGCCTAATTTGGTACAAGGTTGTAAATCCTTGAACACCTCAGGATCTGTGGACCCCACAGGATCCCCATCTACCTCCAATCACTTCTTCTCACCTCTCTTTCACACAATCCCATAAACCTACCTCATAAACTCCACCTACCTTCAAAATTCAAAATCAATTTCCCACCCAAACCCACCCTATATGGCCGAACCTTACCCCCTTCCCTTCCCTATATAAAGCCCTCCATTCTTCTTCATTTTCACACAACACAACCCTCTCTTCCCCTTCTTGGCCGAAACACAACCTTTCCCCCTCTCCTCCATATTTTCTTCTTCTTCTTCATCTATTCTTTCTTCTCTTGCTCGAGGGCGAGCAAAATTCTAAGTTTGGTGTGGTAAAAGCATAAGCTTTTTATTTTTCCATTACCATTGATGGCACCTAAGACCGGAGAATCCTCTAGAAAAGGGAAAGGGAAGACAAAAGCTTCCACCTCCGAGTCATGGGAGATGGAAAGATTCATCTCCAAAACTCATCAAGACCACTTCTATGATGTTGTGGTCAAGAAGAAGGTGATCCCCGAGGTCCCTTTCAAGCTCAAGAAGAATGAGTATCCGGAGATCTGATATGAAATCCAAAGAAGAGGTTGGGAAGTTCTAACAAAACCCACCCAACAAGTCAGCATCCTAATGGTTCAAGAGTTCTATGCCAATGCATGGATCACTAGGAACCATGATCAAAGTAAGAACCCAAACCCAAAGAATTATATTACAATAGTTCGGGGGAAATACTTAGATTTTAGTCCGGCAAATGTGAGGTTGGTGTTTAACTTGCCTATGATGCAAGGAGATGCACGCCTCTACACTAGAAGGGTCAACTTTAATCAAAGGTTGGACCAAGTCCTCATGGACATATGTGTGGAAGGAGCTCAATGGAAGATTGACTCCAAAGTCAAGCCAGTTCAATTAAGAAGACTGGACCTCAAGCCTGTGGCTAGAGGATGGTTGGAATTCATCCAACGCTCCATCATCCCCACTAGCAACCGATCTGAAGTTACTGTGGATCGGGCCATCATGATCCATAGCATCATGATTGGAGAGGAAGTAGAAGTTCATGAAGTCATCTCCCTTGAACTCTACAAAATAGCCGAAAAGCCCTCTCCTTGGGCAAGGTTAGCTTTTTCTCATCTTATTTGCCATCTATGTTACTCAGTTGGAGCTTTCATAGAAGGAGACATTACCATTGAGGAAGAGAAGCCCATCACTAAGAAAAGGATGGAGCAAGCAAGAGAGCCCATTCATGGAGCTCAAGAGGCGCATGATGCTCATCACCATGAGATCCCGGAAATGCCTCAAATGCATTTTCCTCCACAAAACTATTGGGAGCAAATCAACACCTCCCTAGGAGAATTAAGTTCCAACATGGGACAATTAAAGGTGGAACATCAAGAGCACCCCATCATCCTTCACGAAATAAGAGAAGATCAAAAAGCAATGAGGGAGGAGCAACAAAGACAAGGAAGAGACACAGAAGAGCTCAAGGACATCATTGGTTCCTCAAGAAGGAAACGCCACCATCACTAAGGTGGACTCATTCCTTGTTCTTACATTCTCTGTTTTTCGTTTTCTCTATGTTAAGTGCTTATCTATATTTGTGTCTTATTACATGATCATTAGTAGTTAGTAACTTTGTCTTAAAGTCATGAATGTCCTATGAATCCATCACCTCTCTTAAATGAAAAATGTTTTAATTCAAAAGAACAAGAAGTACATAAGTTTCGAATTTATCCTTGAACTTAGTTTAATTATGTTGATGTGGTGACAATGCTTCTTGTTTTCTGAATGAAAGCTTGAACAGTGCATACGTCTTTTGAAGTTGTTGTTTAAGAATGTTAAATATGTTGGCTCTTGCAAGAATGATGATAAGGAGACACGTTATTTGATAATCTGAAAAATCATAAAAATGATTCTTGAAGCAAGAAAAAGCAGCAAAGAACAAAGCTTGCAGAAAAAAAAAGAAAAAAAATAGCGAAAAAAAAAATAGAAACAAAAAGAAAAAGCAAGCAGAAAAAGCCAAAAGCTCTTAAAACCAAGAGGCAAGAGCAAAAATCCAGTAACCCTTAAAACCAAAAGGCAAGGGTAATAAAAAGGATCCCAAGGCTTTAAGCATCAGTGGATAGGAGGGCCTAAAGGAATAAAATCCTGGCCTAAACCAAGTTGTCCCTAACCATGTGCTTGTGGCGTGAAGGTGTCAAGTGAAAACTTGAGACTGAGCGGTTAAAGTCAAGGTCCAAAGCAAAAAAAAAAAGTGTGCTTAAGAACCCTAGACACCTCTAATTGGGGACTTTAGCAAAGCTGAGTCACAATCTGAAAAGGTTCACCCAATTATGTGTCTGTGGCATTTATGTATCCGGTGGTAATACTGGAAAACAAAGTGCTTAGGGCCACGGCCAAGACTCATAAAATAGCTGTGTTCAAGAATCATCATACTGAACTAGGAGAATCAATAACACTATCTGAACTCTGAGTTCCTATAGATGCAGGAAGTATTTCTGTTAGAATTACTGTTAGTGTGAGTGATGCAATATATCAAACAGTTAGTGGGTCAGTGAATTGAAATTTAAATAACTAAAAAAAACGAAAAAGTAGGGGGAGGGGAAGAAATTAACTAAAATTGAAAGTAAATTACTCAAACAGAAAATTAAATCAAACAAAGTAAAAATGCTCAATCTAGTTATACTCCAATTTAATCATTCTTGATTCAAAATCAATCCCCGGCAACGGCGCCATAAACTTAATACGCGAAAAACTTGTATCGCAACAAATTTCCTTCGGCAAGTGTACCGAATTCGTCGTCAAGTAAAAACTCACAATAGAGTGAGGTCGAATCCCACAGAGATTGATTGATCAAGCAACTTTAATTAAAGGAATGTTCTAGTTGAGCGAACCAGAATTTGAGTTGGGAAGTGAAGAAAATTAAATGGCGGGAAAGTAAATAGCAGAAACAGTAAATACTGGAAATAAAGAGCTGAATGTAAATAGCGGAAAGTAAATTGCAGAATCTTAAATGGGATGGGGAAATTGCTCATAAAAGTAAATGGCAGAAATTAAAGAGAATGAGTAAGATCAGAAATGGGGAGTTCATTGGGCTCAGGAGATGTTGCATTCTCCGGATCAAGTTCATTTTCATCTCTTCCTCAATCAATGCATTCATTGATCTCCTTGGCAATCTTAAGTGATCGAATTACAATTCCTTGTAATTCAATCTCTCAAATCTTGATAAATAGCCAATTCCTTGGTCAATAGCTCATGAGAAGAGATGAAGTATGGTCACTGATTATACCACATGAATTTCCCAAATCAAGTGTTGGAAGGATTATAGTCACACATCCATCCACACCCAATTTGGTACAGCATGAGAAAGCATTTCTAGCATGATCCCTTCATTCCTCTTTCAAGGTTCAGAAGAGATCCAAGTATGAATAGCTTCTTTTCCAAGATAACTACCCAATTGGATGAAGATCGAAAACTTTCTAGTAAAATCAAGAGAAAAGATAGAAGAAGGAGAATGAAAACAAAAATTGATCCATCAAATTACAACAGAGCTCCCTAACCCAATGAAAGGGTGATGAGCGGATAATTTATACGCTTTTTGGCATTGTTTTTAGTATGTTTTTAGTAGGATCTAGTTACTTTTAGGGATGTTTTTATTAGTTTTTATGTTAAATTCACATTTCTGGACTTTACTATGAGTTTGTGTGAAAAATGTTTTTAATTCAAAAGAACAAGAAGTACATGAGTTTCGAATTTATCTTTGAACTTAGTTTAATTATATTGATGTGGTGACAATACTTTTTGTCTTCTAAATGAATGGTTGAACAGTGCATATGTCTTTTGAAGTTGTTGTTTAAGAATGTTAAATATATTGGCTCTTGAAAGAATGATGACAAGGAGACATGTTATTTGATAATCTGAAAAATCATAAAAATGATTCTTGAAGCAAGAAAAAGTAGTGAATACAAAAGCTTGCAGAAAAAAAATTAGAAAAAAAAATAGCGAAAAAATAAAAAAATAGAAAAAAAAAAGAGAAAAAGCAAGCAGAAAAAGCCAAAAGCTTTTAAAACCAAAAGGCAAGAGCAAAAAGCCAATAACCCTTAAAACCAAAAGGCAAGGGTAAATAAAAAGGATCCCAGGCTTTGAGCATCAGTGGATAGGAGGGCCTAAAGGAGTAAAATCCCGGCCTAAGCAGCTAAACCAAGTTGTCCCTAACCATGTGCTTGTGGCGTGAAGGTGTCAAGTGAAAACTTGAGACTGAGCGGTTAAAGTCAAGGTCCAAAGCAAAAACAGAGTGTGCTTAAGAACCCTGGACACCTCTAATTGGGGACTTTAGCAAAGCTGAGTCACAATCTGAAAAGGTTCACCCAATTATGTGTCTGCGGTATTTATGTATCCGGTGGTAATACTGGAAAACAAAGTGCTTAGGGCCACGGCCAAGACTCATAAAGTAGCTGTGTTCAAGAATCAACATACTGAACTAGGAGAATCAATAACACTATCTGAACTCTGAGTTCCTATAGATGCCAATCATTCTGAACCTCAATCATTCAAGAGGCAAAAAGCTACAAGTCTCGCTTATCTGATTGGAGCTATGTTTCATTGATATTTTGGAATTTATAGTATATTCTCTTCTTTTTATCCTATTTGATTTTTAGTTGCTTGGGGACAAGCAACAATTTAAGTTTGGTGTTGTGATGAGCGGATAATTTATACGCTTTTTGGCATTGTTTTTAGTATGTTTTTAGTAGGATCTAGTTACTTTTAGGGATGTTTTTATTAGTTTTTATGTTAAATTCACATTTCTGGACTTTACTATGAGTTTGTGTATTTTTCTATGATTTCAGGTATTTTCTGGCTGAAATTGAGGGACTTGAGCAAAAATCAGATTCAGAGGTAGAAGAAGGACTGCTGATGCTGTTGGATTCTGACCTCCCTGCACTCAAAGTGGATTTTCTGGAGCTACAGAACTCAAAATGGTGCGCTTCCAATTGCGTTGGAAAGTAGACATCCAGGGCTTTCCAGAAATATATAATAGTCCATACTTTGGCCGAGTTTAGACGACGCAAAAGGGTCTTGAACGCCAGTTCTTTGCTGTAGTCTAGAGTTAAATGCCAGAAACACGTCACGAACCAGAGTTGAATACCAAAAACACGTTACAACTTGGTGTTCAACTCCAGAAGAAGCCTCTGCACGTATAACATTCAAGCTCAGCCCAAGCACACACCAAGTGGGCCCCGGAAGTGGATTTATGCATCAATTACTTACTTCTGTAAACCGTAGTAACTAGTTTAGTATAAATAGGATCTTTTACTATTGTATTAGGCATCTTGGGACGTCTAGTTCTTAGATCATGGGGGCTGGCCATTCGGCCATGCCTGGACTTTATCACTTATGTATTTTCAACGGTAGAGTTTCTACACACCATAGATTAAGGTGTGGAGCTCTGCTGTTCCTCACGAATTAATGCAAAGTACTACTGTTTCTCTATTCAATTCAACTTATTCCGCTTCTAAGATATTCATTCACAATTCAATATGAATGTGATGAATGTGACAATCATCATCATTTCCATACGAACGCGTGCCTGACAACCACTTCCGTTTCACCTTAGATTGGATGAATATCTCATGGATCTCTTAATCAGAATCTTCGTGGTATAAGCTAGATTGATGGTGGCATTCATGAGAGTCCGGAAAGTCTAAACCTTGTCTGTGGTATTCCGAGTAGGATTCAAGGATTGAATGACTGTGATGAACTTCAAACTCGCGAGTGCTGGGCGTAGTGACAGACGCAAAAGGATAGTAAATCCTATTCCAGTATGATCGAGAACCTCCAGATGATTAGCCATGCAGTGACAGCGCATCGGACCATTTTCACAGAGAGGATGAGATGTAGCCATTGACGACGGTGATGCCCTTACATAAAGCCAGCCATGGAAAGGAGTAGGATTGATTGGATGAAGACAGCAGGAAGGAAGAGGTTCAGAGGAACGAATGCATCTCTATATGCTTATCTGAAATTCCCACCAATGAATTACATAAGTATTTCTATCTTTATTTTCTATTTATTTATAATTTATTTTCGAAAACTCCATAATCAATTATTATCTGCCTGACTGAGATTTACAAGGTGACCAAGCTTGCTTCATACCAACAATCTCCGTGGGATCGACCCTTACTCACGTAAGGTTTTATTACTTGGACGACCCAGTGCACTTGCTGGTTAGTTGTGCGAAGTTGTGAAGTTATGTTTGGACCATGGTATTGTGCACCGGTTTTGGCGCCATTGCCAGGGAGAGAACGAGCAACAAATTTTACAACCTCTGAGTAACAATTTCGCATACCAAAGGGGTTTAGTTGTTCATAGCTCTGGAAAATGAAAATAAAGATGGAGAATACATGCTGAAAGTAAACTAGAAGTGCAGAGAAAGTAAAATACAGAGAGTAATTCTAGGCCAAAGGCTCCCTAAAGTTTCCAGCTCCCCAAACTAATATAAAGTTACTCCTATATATACTACTCTTCTGATCTTCTAGTTGGCTCTTCAAGTTTTGGGTATGGGCTTTTGGATCCTGAGTTTTAAGCAGTTATCTTCATCATTGGGCTTAGCTTTGCTTGCAGAGAGAAAGTGTGAAGTAGGCAGGGACTTTTAGCTCAGGACGTTAGTGATGTTAACGTTAAGTGAAAGTGTGGGTTCAAGAATGTTAGTGACAATCACCCTTTTCACTAACGTTGCTTACCCAAGTATGAGCCACGTTAACCTCAACGTTAGTGGCACAAACGTTACCACTAACGTTGCCTCTTGGTCCTTCGCACACGTTATTGGGACTTACCTTTCCCAATAACATTGATAAACCTCCCCCTTCCCTACGTTAGAGTCCACGTTAACTTAGTTAACATGGCTCTTAACGTAAGCTTGCCAATCCTTCGAGAACGTTAGTGACACTTACCTTTGTCACTAACGTTCCAATGTGCCCCTCTTTCTCACGTTAGAGTCCACGTTAACTAAGTTAATGTAGCTTCTAAAGTAGTCATGCTAGCCATCTCCAACGTTAGTGACAAAGGTGAGTGTCACTAACGTTGGCTCATTACCTCTTTATCCAGGTTAGCTTCCACGTTAACTAAGTTAACGTGGGAGTTAACGTTGCTCATGGTGGCTCTTGGTGGTTCAGCCCAACATTAGTGACAAAGGTAAGTGTCACTAACGTTGGCGACCAATTGCTCTCTCCACGTAGCTTCCACGTTAACTAAGTTAACGTGGGAGTTAACGTGGCTTATGGAAGCTTGGCCAACGTTAGTGACAAAGGTGAATGTCACTAACGTTGGCTTCCCTTTTGCTTCTTAACGTTAGAAGCTATGTTAACTAAGTTAACGTGGCAACTAACGTGGCCAATTATGAGCTTGGTCCAACGTTAGTGACAAAGGAGAGTGTCACTAACGTTGGCCTTATTGTCTTCTTCCACATTAGAGTTCACGTTAACTAAGTTAACGTGACTCTTAATGTGGGCTATTATGGCTTCGAGGGCGTTATTGGTGATTACTTTTCTCATTAACTTTGCAAGTTAGCTCCCATTCCACGTTAGAGGTCACGTTAGTTAGATTAACGTGGCTGCTAACGTGGTTCTTCCTTGCTTCTTTTGTCCTGAAATCAAGCAATAAAGTGCATCAAAGTTCTAATCCAAGTCATGGGAAATGCAACATCCAATTTGTCATTAAATTCATGTAAAATTCTCATGAAATCATGTAAAGTGCACAATGTATGCTTGAATCAATATGTAAGTGAATATCTACCCAAAAAGAGCTTATTTTCTAAGAAAATGCATGAAACTACCCTAAAAATAGTAAAAAAAAGGTCAGTGAAACTGGCCAAAATGCCCTAGCATCACATAGCCGAGCCTCATCGTTCAGGTAAATCCGCTTGATCCCTTTGGGCATGGTGGTGTTCTGACCCATGATCCAAGGAACTGACAGGTCAAGGGCAATCCGGGCCTTGACTGCATCCCTGTCAAACTTCATGAAGCGCATATCCTCCTCAGCTTTCTGATAGCCATCTGTTTGATCAGTCTTAGGCAAAAGTTTCAGAACCTCTTCTATTGCCTCCTCAGTAACCAATATATGCTTCCCTCTGAGGTTTACTGCATCTAGGGAAGTTTTGAAGTAGTTACAGTAGAATTCCCTAACCCAAGATGCATTAACCTCAGTCAGAGGTCTCTCTAGAAAGAACCAGCCTCGTTGTTTGATCTGATCAGAGGTATATAGCTGGAGTTCTTCTGAGATCTTCAAAGTCCGCTCCAGGTATAGGTTCCTGGAGTTTGCAAACACCGGATACTTCAGCTCACAGTATCGGTTTGCAAACTTTACTGGGTCAGTGGTGGGAAGTAGCTGGTCGGCCTTCTCCTGTGGGGTAAAGGCTTTCTCCCGCAAGGAGGCATCATGCATGAGGTCGATGATAGACACGGAGGCTTCACCTCTTTTCCTTTTGCCAGTAGTGGCCTTACCTTTGCCCCTTCTCTGGGAATCTGACATCCTGAAAAACAGAAAACCAGGATATAATAAAAATAGGAAAGCAAATAGGCAAATAATCAAAGAAAACACAAAGTGGCAAAGGTGCAATAGGATAATGAATATGAGTTAAGTAAAATGCGCATTTAGAATTGTATGTGAGTGAAAATTCTGAAAAGAGAAATCACAATCTAAAATGTAATTGAATGCAAGTTAAATGGAAAAATTAACATCATGCCTTGGTTAGAATGCTAAAAGAAAGTGAAAGAAAAGCAATAAAAGAAGTTTTGAAAAGGTTAGGTTGGTTAGAGTTAAAATTAGTGAGTTAGCGAAAAGTGGGTTAAAGTAAGAGGCATAATGAAAATAGACCTAGTAACAAGTAATCACAGGTAGAAACTATAGGTAACTCATATTTAAACAAGTAAAACAGTTTGATGATGATTCAAATAGAGATAAAGAAAGCAAAAATAGGAATCAAACATCAAAAGTGCAATTTATGAACCAGGAGATCAAAGAAAATAAGAATGCATGCCTAAGCATTCATGAATTGGTTTGGTGAAATTATAGGAAAGCACAGTTGAAAATGCCAAAACCAAGACATGAACAAAAATATTTCACTGAAATTTGGGCAGCATTCCGGCTAAAATAGGACTTTCCCGGAAAATAAACAGCAAACAAGCAGTTCATATGAATCCAAATTAAAGCTTGCAATTACATATACGAAATATAAACATGAAAGTTTAATGTAAAGAGCAGCAAATACATGAATGTACAGCATATGAACAAGATCACAACAGCAACAGATTTGCAAATTTGATAAAGCAGAAACAAGAACAGTGCAAATAAACAGACCTAAATCCACTAACCATATCCTAGGCTACCTAACAACCTAAAATCCACTACAACATGCATATCTAACTATCCTAACATGAACAAAAATGGAAAAATAAGAATAAACTACGAACGGATAAAAGGGATTGCGTGTTGCGAAACCTGGAAGGCAAAAGAAGGAGGTTGGGGTACAGAGGTGGCTGGGGGTGGTGGCGGTGACGTCCGGCGCGGCGGCTGGCGGCGGTGGGCACGGTGGTTGCAGCTGTTTGGGGGTAGGGGCTTTGGGAAGGGTAATGGGGGAAATAGGGGAGAGGGTTGGGGGTTACGGGTGGTGGTGGGAGCGGGGGTACGGATGGCGGCGGTGGGTGGTGGTTCGCGGAGGGCAGTGGCGGAGGAGGAGGAAGAAAGAAGAAAGTGGAAGAAAGAAGGGGGAAGGAGGGAGGGTGGTAGGTGGCGGCGGTGTCCGGGTGGTCGGCGGTGTCTGGGTGGTGGCGCGGAGGTGGCAGGGTGGTTGAGGGTTAGGGAGAAGAGAGGGGGAAGAAGAATTGGGGGGCGTCGCGACTGATGGGGTTTCGCGTGACTGCGGGGCTTATATTTTTGAATCTACGCGACCGCGTGGAGCACGCGGTCGCGTGGCTGGAGTGAAAAAGGTGGTTGACGCGATCGCGTGGGTGATGCGATCGCGCGGAGGGCAGAAAGAGTAAATGATGCGATCACGTGGGGCGCACGATCGCATGGAGGGGGTAAAAGAAGGGATGACGCGATCGCATGGGGCATCCGATCGCGTCGCTGGAAAGTGTGCTAAACGCAAGAAACCAGCGTCGTTCCAGCGCAACTCTCTATCTTCTTTTTGGGATTTGTGCAATACATGCGACGCGGTCGCGTCGCTCACGCGGTCGCATCGCTCACGCGGTCGCGTGGGATTGATTGTGTGCAAGTGACGCGATCGCATAGGGCATGCGATCGCGTGGGCAATTTTGTGCTAGACGCACAATGGCCGCACGATTCCAGCCCAACTCTCTGGACGTTGGTTCCTTACGCCGAATTCCAGGTCATGCGGCCGCGTGGATGACGCGGTCGCGTGGGCAGTGTAGTTCGCCATTTGACGCGATTGCATGGGGCATGCGGTCGTGTCGTGCACCCCTTTTTTTCTTTTTTTCTTAAAATATGCATGAAAGATGCAGAATGCAATGACTAATATGAGTGAGATACAAAATTCCAGGTTCAATATAATAAAACAAAATAAAACTGGAATACAGATAAAACTAAATAAAAATTAAAGAAAAATGATCATACCATGGTGGGTTGTCTCCCTCCTAGCACTTTTAGTTAAAGTCCTTAAGTTGGACATTTGAAGAGCTTCCTGTTATGGTGGCTTGTGTTTAAATTCATCTAGAAATCTCCACCAGTGCTTGGAATGCCAATAGCCTCTGGGGTCTGAAGACATGTTACCATGTCATGTTTTTCTATACTTTTTCCTTTGTTTTCAATAGGTTTTATGCACTTTCTTGAGCCATAAGCAAGCCAAGTGGGTAGATTTTCATGCTTCCTTTGATTTAATCAACCATGTATGAATTCATGCTATTTCATGAGGTTTTATGCTAAAATTGTCACATATTATGAAAGAATGAATATCTCATGATTTTGAGCATAGCTTTGATGTGTTTGGTTGATTAATGATAGGTGAAGAAGGCTTGGAGAAAGGGTGAAGCAAGAAGGAATGGCTAGGAGTAAAGAGAGGACAATGGAATAAGTGAAATTGAACTAGGAAGCAAAAAGTTGGACCTAAAGTTAACCTCAAACTTTTGCACAAACTTTTGGGTGAAAAGTTAGCCTCAAAGTTAGACCCCTAACTTTGAAGCTAACGTTAGAACTTGAAAATTACTCCCTGGGCACCAAAAGTTTGCGCCAACGTTAGACCCCTAACTTTTGGGCTAACGTTGCCATGAGAAAAATCCAAAGGGAGGAGCAAAAGTTTGCGCCAACGTTAGACCCCAAACTTTTGGGCTAACGTTGGCGCCACACACCACAAGGCATACAAGGGGTATACTTCCAACAAGAATAACTTGAGCTACAGAGCTCCAAATGAAGTGATTCAAGAAGCATTGGAAAGTAGGAATCAAGAGCTTTCCAAGCATATATGGCACTGCATGGTGGACACTAAAATTGAGGGAGAAAACTGCCCCGCAATGTGCATAAACGAACATGGTGGCAACCTGCAGTGAGGCCAACTGACCTCTGCACCTTCAACGGAGTATAACTCGAGCTGTAGAGCTCCGAATAATGTGCTCTCAACGGCATTGGAAAGTAGACATCCAGGGCTTTCCAACAATGTATAATAGTATGGGGTGGACAATACGTTTGAGCCTCCAGAACTGGCATTTTCGCCAACGTTTGAGGCAAACGTTACCTCAAACGCTGCACACCAAAGCCAGCGACCATGCCCTCTTCAAATGATCATAACTTGAGTTGTAGATGCTCAATTGAAGTGATTCCAAGTGGGTTATAAAGCTGACATTCAGAGCTTTCCAACCATATATGATAGTCTATATTGGGCATAAAATTAGCAACATAACAAGAGGACAAAGTTGGCGCCATGAACATGCATAAGGGAGGCCAACGTTGGAGCAAAAGTTAGACCCCTAACTTTTGCTCAAACTTTTACTCAAGCTTTTATGTTTTTCAACCCGGTTCACAATGGATCTTTCTCCAACTCCAAGAGCAATCAACCAAGGCCTTTATCAACCCAATTCCATCAAGAGCAAGGGCCTAATTGACACCACTCAAAGGCACAAGAGATAGTTAGAATAGAAATTTCATTTTAATTGTAATTTGTTTTGAATTTCATTTTCATTTTGTAAAGCCTATATAAGGCATCATTTTCATATTTGTGAGGAGGCTGGCTCCACGAGGGAGCACGAGGATTTGAGAGCTCTCTTTAATTTTCTTTTCTTTGTGTTTGAGTCTTGGGTGGAGAATTGAAGGTGTTCTGTTTCATTCTCCCTCTGAGATTTCTCTCTGCTTTCTTTACTGCTTAATTAAATCGAAGTTTCTGTTAATTGCTCTTCATCTACTTTCTCTGCAATTTACATTTCCTTTGCAATTGTTCTTGTTGGATCTAGGAAGGCATTGAGATCTAGACTTGGTTATCTAGTCTCTTGGATCCTGAGATCTTAATTCCAATTTTACATTCTCTGTTTATTGCTTTTCATGTTTATTTACATTTCTGTTTTGGTTCCGAATCAATCAAATCCATCTTTTACTTCTCTGCTTGTTGCAATTTAACTTTTCCTTGTTTAATTTCTGCAAATCTAATTCCCAATTCCCTTTACATTTAATGCAATTTATATTTCTTGTCATTTAAGATTCTTGCAATTTTAATTTCTTGCTCTTTAAGTTACTTGCCAATTTACATTCTGCAACTTTAAATTCATTGTCATTTACTTTCTGTTGGCTACAATTTCACACAATTCACTAAATGTCAGCTTGACTAAACTAATCACCCACTAAAATTGCTTGATCCATCAATCCCTGTGGGATCGACCTCACTCCCGTGAGTTATTATTACTTGATGCGACCCGGTGCACTTGCCGGTTAGATTTGTGTGTTTTGGGGGAAATTTATGTTTCACCAAAATACTCATCAAGTTTTTGGCGCCGTTGCCGGGGATTGATTAGATCAACAATGATTAAGTGGGTGAGAAGTCTAGATCAAGCATTTTCTTTGTTTTTGTTCTCTGCTCTAAGTTGAAACCAAGGTGTTTGAGTTATTGCCTCACTAAGAAATTCATCTCTGAGATATGAATTTCAATTCTCCTTGGTGTTGTGTTTTACAAAATTCAAATGGAGTTCAACTCATCTTATGGTCAAACAAATTTTATGGGATATCACCCACCATCACCAATCTCTAATGGTGGTTGGGAATATCACCAACAAATTACAAATCCTGAGCACTCCAATTCATGGAGATTGGCTTCAGAGACACAAGATGAGCAAGAGAATCATATGGGATACCAACCACCACCACAAAATGATTCATATCATTATCCTCATGGAAGATGGAAGCATCGCCAAAGAATGGAAAAGCATCCACCCTCACGTCCCAGTTTCTCATTTGAAAGTTCTTCATCACTTGATTATGCCTCAACACAAAGTTTCCTCCAAAATCCATACCAGTCATCCCATCGATCACACAACTCATTCCACACCCCTCAACATAACTTCACCACAACACATTCACTTCACCAAAATTACTCTCGACCTTCATCTCTTGAATTAAAAGATGAGGAATACCTTGAAGGCATTGAATTAACAGATGAGGAATACCGTGAAGGCATTGGAATATAGAGAAAACTAGTGGAATTTTACACAAAATCCCCATCTTGGGAAGAAACCATCCTCGAGCAGATAAATGGGTCCTTAGAGCAAACAAGGGGAATCTTAGAACCATCAACCAGTGAGGATGAAGACAAATGTGTGGGTGAGGAAGTGGAAAAGCAAGATAAGGAGGCCACTGCATCAAGTGAACTTTCAATGAAGAATGAGGTGGTTGAACCTGAAACTACACTTGAGATGACAAGAGAACATGAAGACTCACAACTCTCACAAACCTCCCTGGACCAAAACGCCTCAAGATTTGAATCCATGATTGAAAGGTATGACGAGGAGATGAAGAAATGTTGGGAAGATCGACAAACCTCCCCCATGTTAGAGCGATTGAAACAAATGTTGGGTGTAAAAGAGGAAGTGGAGGAGCAAGAAAGTGAACAAGTCATTCCAAACTCAAGTGAGGCAGAGAAGTACATAAAGGAGGAGTTCATGGAACCACCAATACAAAAGGCTTTCGATGAATACAAAACTCCAAAAATCACACAACCACCAAGACTTGGATTCAAAGAAGTAAAGGCAATTGACAAAAGCACCGAAAAGAGGATTGCGACCAAACTACCAAGGACAACATTCAAGAGGAGGTCAACCACAAGCAATCCAACCCCTGGACCAATAGCAGGCAAGCTCAATCAAGCCATGTACAACAAAAAGCTTGCTGAGAGGAAACCAAGACAGGGGGCAATAGCTGAATCTTCTCCTCTCTTGAAGTCATTCCTCTTAACAAATTGGAAGAAGAGGAAGAAAGTAAGGAACATGTAGACAGTAGGTATATTTTTTTCTCCTTGCTTTGTTTAAAATTCAATAAATTGACATATGGTTACATTCTAAGTTTGGTGTTGCCTTGCAACAAATTGTTTTCAATCTTTTTGGATGATTGCATCAAATCAAAAATGAAAAGCGACACACCAAGATTCTAAGTTTGGTGTGCCACCTATTTTTCTATGCAAATCGTTCAGCAACACCACTTGTCTGCATAACCATAATGTCTTTGCAGTGTTAATTTTCTTTTGGTTTGATATTTTGTTATTCTGTTTACTTTAGTTAATTTTTTGTTTTTAATGCTTCCATTTTAGTTTGCTTATTTGCTGTGTTTATTAATACATCACCAAGAGAGCTTTATTAATGACAGATTCTTGGCTCAGTGATTGTATTTAATAAAGAACAGTTTCATTTGCTTGGTTTTAATTCAAATAAATGGACATAGGATTGCATTCTAAGTTTGGTGTTGCTATGCAACACAATTTGCTTCAAATCTTTACTGGATACTTGCATTGATTCCAAGCGAAAGTGTCACATTAAGTTTGGTGTGCCACTTATTCTTTATGTAAAGTATTATGCTCACCTTCTTAAGCTTGCAATCACAATGTCTCTGTCTCTTGTGCCTTGATTATTATCTTTAATTTTGCTTGCTTAAAACACATGTGCTACTAACATTTCATTGTGTAAAGACATTCATGACCCATCTTAGCCCCATAGCCATTGTTCTAATTGTTGCTTGAGGATGAGCAAGCATTCTGAGTTTGGTATGGGAAGGAGGAGAATGGGAGGAAAATGACAACAATAGAGAAGATGAACTACAAGGTTGTAAAGTTTTTTTTCCTCTAATTTGTTTCAAGCACTATAAACTGCATGATTGTCTTTACCTTCTCTGTATGCATGTGTGTATGAAAAGGCATATTTTGATTTTTAAATTGCAACATGGTGCTATGTCATTATGATTACCAACTTGAGTTTTGTGAATTCAAAAGCAACAAGGTATCATGATCATAAGCAAACAAGGCATTAAAGAAGATTTTAGCATGTGCATAAAAGTATTGGGAAGCTAGTATGTTTGATTGTTGCTTAATTGCATTAGATTTTATTTAATTGAAGTTTTCATCTAGGACATTTTGTGAAATCTTTTGAAAATCATGAAAACCTTGAAGAAGCAAATGCAAAAATAAAGCGAGAAAAGAAAAAGGGAAAGAGTGAGAAAGCTGAAGGCTCTGAGTACCAATGGCAATTTATTTGCTAAGTACTTGTGGTGTTTATGTATCAAGCCAAATGCTTGAAAACAAAACACTTAGAAGTCAAGGCTAGGCTCAAAGTGCAAAAGCACTCCCTCAAAGCTCAAGGCTCTGAGCATCAATGATTAGAGAGTTAAGGAAAGAAAAGAAAAATGAGCTTAATGAAGTCCTCTAATCAAATGCTTGTGGTGTTTATGTATCAAGTGGTAATACTTGAAAACAAAGCATTTAGAAGTCGTAGCTTTGTTATCAACTCATGGGGCAAAGCACCCAAAAGGAGAAGCTAAATAAAAAAAAATCAAAAGCTTGTTTCAAGGAAGAAATATAAAAGAAAGATTTCATAAATTGAACTAGATGGAAACATCAATCATTTACATTTCTTTTGTGATTGTAGCATGCTTAGAAAACTAGCTTACCATGAACATTGAGTTGCTATTCTTCTTTCCTTGGATTGTCAATCTTTACTGCATGATTCTTTTCTTGCTTGGGGACAAGCAAGGTTTAAGTTTGGTGTTGTGATGACATGTTACCATGTCATGTTTTTCTATGCTTTTTCCTTTGTTTTCAATAGGTTTTATGCACTTTCTTGAGCCATAAGCAAGCCAAGTGGGTAGATTTTCATGCTTCCTTTGATTTAATCAACCATGTATGAATTCATGCTATTTCATGAGGTTTTATGCTAAAATTGTCACATATTAAGAAAGAATGAATATCTCATGATTTTGAGCATAGCTTTGATGTGTTTGGTTGATTAATTGGGTGATTTGTCCATGATGGATTATATGTGTTTCCATAAGGTTCACCCATATAATTTACCTCTGCTATTGCAGGGTTTTCAGGATCATAGGCTTCTTCTTCAGAAGCTGCCTCTTGAGTACTGTTGGATGCAGCTTGCATTCCATTCAGACTCTGAGAAATCATATTGACTTGCTGAGTGAATATTTTATTCTGAGCCAATATGGCATTCAGAGTATCAATTTCAAGAACTCCCTTCTTCATAGGCGTCCCATTACTCACAGGATTCCTCTCAGAAGTGTATATGAACTGGTTATTAGCAACCATGTCAATGAGTTCTTGAGCTTCTGCAGGCGTTTTCTTTAGGTGAATGGATCCACCTGCAGAAGTATCCAATGACATCTTAGCTAATTCAGACAGACCATCATAGAATATATCCAGGATGGTCCATTCTGAAAGCATGTCAGAAGGACACCTTTTGGTCAATCCTTTGCATCTCTCCCAAGCTTCATAGAGGGATTCACCTTCTTTCTGTCTAAAGGTCTGAACATCCACTCTAAGCTTACTCAGCTTTTGAGGAGGAAAGAACTTGGCTAAGAAAGCCTTGACCAGCTTATCCCAAGAGTTCAGGCTATCCTTAGGTTGAGAGTCCAACTATATTGTAGCTCTGTCTCTTACAGCAAAAGGGAAAAGCATGAGCCTGTAGACTTCAGGATCTACTCCATTAGTCTTAACAGTATCACAGATCTGCAAGAATTCAGTTAAAAACTGAAAAGGATCTTCAGATGGAAGTCCATGAAACTTGCAGTTTTGCTGCATCAGAGAAACTAATTGAGGTTTCAGCTCAAAATTGTTTGCTCCAATGGCAGGAATGGAGATGCTTCTTCCATGTAAATTAGAATTAGGTGCAGTAAAGTCACCAAGCATCCTCCTTGCATTATTATTATTTTCGGCTGCCATCTCCTCTTCTTGTTCGAAAATTTCTGACAGGTGCTTGCTGGATTGTTGTAATTTAGCTTTTCTTAGTTTCCTCTTCAGAGTCCTTTCAGGTTCTGGATCTGCTTCAACAAGAATGTTCTTGTCCTTGCTCCTGCTCATATGAAAAAGAGAGAACAGAAAAATAATAATAATAGGGGTCTTTTTTACCACAGCATAGAGGTCCCTGTGTGAGTAGAAGAAAAGAAGAAGAAGAAATTCGAACACAGATGGAAGAGGGGGTTCGAATTTGGGTCAGATGAAGTGTTAGTAGATGAATAAATAAATAGAAGGAGATGAGAGAGAAGGAGAATTTTCGAAAATAATTTTTGAAAAAGAGTTAGTGATTTTCGAAAATAGTTTTTGAAAAAGGTTAGTAATTTTTCGAAAATTAAAATAAAAAATTAAAATAATTAGTTAATTAAAAAGAAATTTTGAAAAAGAGGGAAGATATTTTCGAAAATTAGAGAGAGAGTTAGTTAGGTAGTTTTGAAAAAGATAAGAAACAAACAAAAAGTTAGTTAGTTAGTTGAAACAAATTTTGAAAATCAATTTTTGAGAAGATAAGAAGATAAGAAGTTAGAAAAGATATTTTAAAATTAAATTTTGAAAAAGATAAGTTTTAAAAAGATGAGATAAAAAGATATGATTGAAATTAGTTTTGAAAAAGATTTGATTTTTAAAATCACAATTAATGACTTGATTCACAAGAAATCACAAGATATGATTCTAGAACTCAAAGTTTGAATCTTTCTTAACAAGCAAGTAACAAACTTGAAATTTTTGAATCAAAACATTAATTGATGATGTTATTTTCGAAAATTATGTGATAAAATTAAGAAAAAGATTTTTGAAAAATATTTTTAAAATTTTCGAAAATAACTAAGAAAATTGAAAAAGATTTGATTTTTGAAAAAGATTTTGAAAAAGATAAGATTTTCAAATTGAAAATTTGATTTGACTCATGAAAACAACTAGATTTTGAAAATTTTTGAATAAGTCAAATCTAATTTTCGAAATTTTAAGAGAAGAAAAAGGAGAAGATATTTTTTTGATTTTTGAATTTTTAATGATGAGAGAGAAAAACATGATAATGATGCAATGCATGAATGTTATTGATCAAAACAATGAATGCATGCAAGAACACTATGAATGTTAAGATGAACACCAAGAATGCTTTGAATGTCATGATGAACATCAAGACTTATTTTTGAAAATTTTTATATGCAAAGAAAATATGCAAGACACCAAACTTAGAAATCTTTCATGTTTAGACACTATGAATGCAAAAATGCACATGAAAAACAAGAAAAGATGCAAAACAAGAAAACATTAAGATCAAACAAGAAGACTTACCAAGAACAACTTGAAGATCATGAAGAACACCATGAATGCATGAATTTTTCGAAAAATGCAAAGAATTTTTAGAAAAGATGCAATTGACACCAAACTTGAAATTTGACTCAAGAATCAAATAAGAAACACAAAATATTTTAGATTTTTTTTTATTTTATGATTTTTTTTGTATTTTCTTTTAATTTTTTCGAAAATCATTTTGAAAAAGAAAAATAAGGATTCCAAAATTTTTTTAATATGAATTCCAGGAATCTTATGCTCTTTAAACTAAAGCTCCAATCATAGGGTTAGGCATGGCTTATTAGCCAGCCAAGCTTTAGTATGTAACTCAGACATGACACGCCTGACATTCCCTACCCAGAAGAATTAGACATGGCTTTACAGCCAGCCAGGCTTCAACATGCTTCACGAAACACTAGAATTCATTCTTAAAAATTCTGAAGAAAATTATATTTTTTGAAAACATTTTTATTTTAAAAATTTTTTCGAAAACAAAGGAGAAATTTTTGAAATATTTTTGAAAAAATTTTTGAAAATAAAACAAAAAGAAAATTACCTAATCTGAGCAACAAGATGAACCGTTAGTTGTCCAAACTCGAACAATCCCCGGCAATGGCGCCAAAAACTTGGT
This sequence comes from Arachis ipaensis, assembly GCF_059453495.1. Classification (NCBI taxonomy): domain Eukaryota; kingdom Viridiplantae; phylum Streptophyta; class Magnoliopsida; order Fabales; family Fabaceae; genus Arachis; species Arachis ipaensis. Next base: position 102,705,152 of record NC_142442.1, on the reverse strand, counting down.
GCACGAAATTGTGATCTCAGGCCACGATGCCAGAAACTCTGTACGCATGTCTTAATAAATTGTTTTTCATTCACAACTTCGATACAACTAACCAGCAAGTGCACTGGGTCGTCCAAGTAATAAACCTTACGTGAGTAAGGGTCGATCCCACGGAGATTCGGCTTGAAGCAAGCTATGGTCACCTTGTAAATCTCGGTAAGGCGGATATCAAATAGTTATGGAGTTTTCAAATATTAATAGTAAATAGATAGAAAATAAAGATAGAAATACTTATGTATATCATTGGTGAGAATTTCAGATAAGTGTATGGAGATGCGTTCATTCCTCTGAACTTCTACTTTCCTGCTATCTTCATCCAATCAATATTACTCCTTTCCATGGCTGGCTTTATGTAAGGACATCACCGTTGTCAATGGCTACTTTTAATCCTCTCTGGAAAATGGTCTGATGCACTGTCACTGCATGGCTAATCGTCTGGAGGCATCACCCTTGCCAATGGCTGCATCCTATCCTCTTGTGAAAATGGTCCAAATGCTCTGTCACAGCACGGCTAATCATCTGAGGTTCTCGATCATACTGGAATAGGATTCACCCTCCTTTTGCGTCTATCACTACGCCCAGCACTCGCGAGTTTGAAGTTCGTCACAGTCATTCAATCCCAGAATCCTACTCGAAATACCACAGACAAGGTTTAGACTTTCCGGATTCTCATGAATGCCGCCATCAATCTAGCTTACACCATAAATATTCTGATTAAGAGATCCAAGAGATACTCATTCAATCTAAGGTAGAACGGAGGTGGTTGTCAAGCACGCGTTCATAGGGAATGATGATGATTGTCACGTTCATCACATTCAGGTTGAAGTGCGAATGAATATCTTAGAAGCGGAATAAGTTGAATTGAATAGAAAAACAGTAGTACTTTGCATTAATCTTTGAGGAACAGCAGAGCTCCACACCTTAATCTATGGAGTGTAGAAACTCTACCGTTGAAAATACATAAGTGAAAGGTCCAGGCATGGCCGAATGGCCAGCCCCCAAAACGTGATCACAGGATCAAAAAATACAATCCAGGATGTCTAATAGAATAGTATAAAGTCCTATTTATAATAAACTAGCTACTAGGGTTTACAGAAGTAAATAATTGATGCATAAATCCACTTCCGGGGCCCACTTGGTGTGTGCTTGGGCTGATCTTGAATGTTACACGTGCAGAGGCTCTTTCTGGAGTTGAACGCCAGGTTGTAATGTATTTTTGGCGTTCAACTCTGGTTTGTGACTTGTTTCTGGCGTTTAACTCCAAACAGCAGCGTAGAACTAGCGTTCAATGCCCTTTTACGTCATCTAAACTCGGCCAAAGTATGGACTATTATACATTGCTGGAAAGCCCTGGATGTCTACTTTCCAACGCAATTAGAAGCGCGTCATGTTGAGTTTTGTAGCTCTAGAAAATCCACTTTGAGTGGAGGTCAGAATCCAACAGCATTAGCGGTCCTTCTTCAACCTCTGAATCTGATTTTTGCTCAAGTCCCTCAATTTCAGCCAGAAAATACCTGAAATCACAGAAAAACACACAAACTCATAGTAAAGTCTAGAAATGTGAATTTAACATAAAAACTAATGAAAACATCCCTAAAAGTAACCAAATTCTACTAAAAACATACTAAAAACAATGCCAAAAAGCGTATAAATTATCCGCTCATCAAGAAGCAAGTAATCTAAATGACAAGTAAAGTGAATGGCAATTAAAATAAATAAATACTGTAAAGCAGACTTTTGGCAAGGTAAAAGAAGTTGGAGGTCCAACGTAGTTATCTCTCTCAACTATAATGAAAGTTGAATCTAAACTCCGCTTGGTCAACCTTTACTAGGGCAAAGGAAAGTCAGGGGAGTAATTAAATTGACCTTTGAATCCTATTTATTTCCTAAGAAAAGGTTGGGATTACTTAAGTTCAACTAAATTAGCAAGATAACGATTATCAGTTATGTTGAGTTTAATAACTGTTGAGTTACTGAATTCTTAACCAGGGCCAAAAGGGGAAAAAGTAAAATTGCTGGAATAATAAAAAATGTCCTTAGATGGGAAGCAACGGTAACTTAATTCAAAGAGAACAATCATAAACTGAAAATACCTCAAATATTATTAATTCAAATAACAATGTATAACATGGAAGAATTCATAGATCCAATTATAAAGGTAACTAGCCAACTCAGATACTGAGATAAATAAATAAAGTGAAAGGGAAGTTTAAAATAAAGAAATATAAAACCTGGATTGAGAGTCACTCTTAAAGCAAGAAGAAATCCTAAATCCTAAGAGAGAGAGGAGAAGATCTCCCTCTCAACTAAATCTAAATCATTGAAAAGTAAAATATTTGCGAGCTCTCTTTGAATGGGTGCATTCCCACACTTTATAACCTCTGGTCTATGCTGTCTGTACTTGGATCTGGGCCAAAAAGGGCTTCAGAAATCGCTGGGGGCGTATTCTGTAAATTCTGATACGTGGCCTCTGTCACGCGTCCGCGTGGGTCACGCGGTCGCGTCATTTGGAGCTTTTCCTTGCCATGCGGTCGCGTCAGTCATGTGACCACGTCATGTGCGTTCTGCTTAAGGTGCGCGGTCGCGTCAGTCATGTGGCCGCGTCACTGCTGATTCGTGCTTGGCACGCGATCGCGTCGTCCATGCAACCGTGTGAATACCAGTTTCCTTCAAAGCTCCATTTTGCTTTCTCCTGCCATTTTAGTATGTTTCCTTTTCCATCCTTAAGTCATTCTGCCTTAGAAAATCTGAAACTACTCAACACACTGATCACGGCATCGAATGAAAATAAAGGTAATTAAAATAATTAATTTTAGAGCTTAGAAAACATGTTTTTCACATACATCACATAATAAGGAAGGGAATGTAAAAGCGTGCAATTAATGTGAATAAGTAGGTAAAGGATTGTATAAATCACTCAAATTAAGCACAAAAGAACTCATGAAATATGGGTTTATCAACCTCCCCACACTTAAACACTAGCATGTCCTCATGCTAAATCCAAGGTAAATAATTAAGGTTAAAGTGATGGAATGTCATGCAATGCAACCTAATTTAAATGCAACTACCTAAACGAATGATGCATCATGCAACTCTAAATTATTCACTCATATATAAAGCTTACATGTAGTCAAGTTAATTCACATTCTCAAGGAGTCATGTATATATATATATATCCAACCCTTAAATAATAAAGCATTTTAGCAAATGAGATGGGAAAGAAAATACTGTACAAACTTGCAAAACAATTAGTAAATTTAAGCACAGATATATGTTGATGAGTTACTGAACCCTCACTGGATTTTGTGTTTACTCTCTAGTCACTCAGTGTTTATTGGGTTTATTCACTCTATTTTTCTTTTTATTCTTGCTTTCTATAGCTTTGTTCTTCATCTAACCAATCAACAATTATAGAATATAGTGATACCAAAAAGTCATGAGGTCTTTAATTGAGGTTGTAATTGGGCCAAGGTAAAGGTAAGGATTTATGTATAGGGTCAACTGAGCTAATAAGTGAATCTTTAATTAGACTAAGATCTCACCTAACATACATATTTAGTAAAACAAAAATCTCTTTACCTATTTTCCCAGATTATCCCACTTATTGTTACATGCTCATGTTTCACTTTTTATTTTTTTTTCTATTCCATGTGCATTGCTTTTATTTTGCATTGGGGAATTTCTTTTGTATCCCCTTTTTTTTTAAATTTTTTTTCCAAGGCACATGGCAATTAAATCACTTTGATTTTCTCATGAGCATGCTTCCCAAATTTATTTTATTTCTTTTAACTTCTCTACCCTTTTGTTTCTATCATCCATGTTCCCAAAAGGTTTCCCACATTTAACTCTATTCATGATTTTCTATCTTAAGCTAACCAAGGATTCACTTGGGGTTTTCTTTTGTTTTTCTGCTTAAGGCTAGTAATTTGGCTAAATAGAATAAAGGGGTTTTAAAAGGCTCAAGGGGGTTAACAAGGGTGATGTAAAAGGTAGGCTAATTTGGGGTAAGTGAGCTGAAATCAAATGATGGCCTCAATCATTCTCTTGGTATGTATGTATTCTATATTCTATAATTGGACATATAGATTAAAGCAAAGGAAAGAACATCAGAATAAAAAGAAATGAAACACACAGGAATGAAATTATGGTTTGAATGCAACCATACAATTAAGCTAAAGACTCACAGGCTATGTGTTCTCTAACTCAAGCATCATATATCATTTATATTGTATGCAGGTTTAGTTAAAAATTCTCATTATTCTCATAAAAAAATTATTTAGGGTAGCTTTTAAAGTTTTAATGTTCCTCCTTGATGAAATGTTGTCAGCTTAACTACATCATGTAATGCTATATACAAGGTTTATGGATTTAAATCTGATATGTTCAATTTCCTAGCTTACTTCCTTTTTATATTTTTCAATTTAAACCATACTATCTTATGCTAAAAAGGGTAAGCTATACTAATTAATCCACTAATAAATCAGAATTGCAAACTAAACTAAACAACTAAAATAAACTAAATGGCTAAAATATGAACTAAAGATGCAAAATGCAGAAAATAGAGTAAAAATACATAAGAGTAATGTATAAGTACTCAGAGAATAACAGTAAAAAGAAAAATACAGAAAAATATCCAAAATAAAAGAAAAAAGATGTAGTGGTTCACCAAAATAAACGCCAGAGATGGCGACCTCCCCACTCTTAAAAGAAAGCATCGTCCCCAATGCTCAATCAAGCCGGGTGTGAAGGGGTGTCATCACTGGTAGGGATGGTAGCTGGAGTCTCAGTGGTGGTGGGCTGAGGGTCTGGCTGCTGTGGAGGAGGTGCTGACTGGATCGGGATCTCAAGATCTGCAGTGAATGGTGGTGGTCTGTGGCCCGAGGCTAAGAAGTTCCGGTTGTGCGGAATGATCTTCCTGCAATTTGCCGCTGGTGGTCTCTCATCGGCAGCCTCCCATGGCACGTCAGCTCGACGGCCAAGATATGTAACTAGATATGGAAAGGGGAGGGTGCTTCGAACGTGGACCCTGGCCATATAGTGCCGAATGAAACGTGGCAGATAAAGGTCCTTACCCTCCAGCACACACCAAAGGAGGGTGATCATGGCAGCCGGGATCTCCGTCTCGTGAGTACTCAGCATCACATAATTACTCAAGATCTGATGCCATAACCGAGCCTCATCGTTTAAGTATGCTCTCTTGATCCCTCTAGGCATGGTAGTGTCCTGACCATCTCCCAAGGAACTGTTGGGTCGAGAGCTATCCGTGCCTTTACGGCATCCCAATCAAACTGCATCTGATGCATGTCCTCCTCAGCCTTTGAATAACCATCAGGCTGATCGAACTTGGCTGGGAGCCGGAGAATGTCCTCTAAGGCCTCTTCAGTGACCAGAATTTATTTTCCTCTCAGGTTCACTGCATCTAGGGTAGTGAGATAGTAGTTGCAGTAGAATTCCCGTACCCAAGATGAATTGACCTCTGTCAGTGTTCTTTCCAGAAAGAACCAGCCCCTTTGCTTGATTTGCTCAGTGGTGTACTGTTGGAGTGCTTCTAGAATCTTCAGAGTTCGTTCCAGGTATAGATTTATGGAGTTTGCAAAAGCCGGGTACTTCAGCTCACAGTACCGGTTTGCAAATTTTATAGGATCATTCGCAGGGAGCAGCTGGTCAGCTTTTTTCTGCTGTGTGAAATTCTTCTCCCGCCATGAAGAATCGTGCATTAGAGCAATAATGGACTGGGAGGAATCTCCTCTCTTGCGCTTGCCAGTAGCCTTTCCTTTTTCTTTCCTTTGTGAGGCAGACATCCTGAGAAACAGAAAACCAGGATATAGATAAAATAGAAAAGAAAATAGGCAATTAAACAAAGGAAACTCAAAGCGGCAAAGGATAAATAGAATAAGGAAAATGAGTAAATGAAATGTGATTGAATTTATGTTAAATGGAAAAATAATCAATATGCAATGGTGAGAAAGTTAGAGGAAAGTGAAAATAATCAGAAAAGAGATTAAAAGGGTTAGTATGGTTAGAATTTGAAAAAGAAATTAGTAAATTAAAATTAGTGAGTTAGTAAAGTGCGGGTTAAAGTAGGTGGCATAGAAAAAATCCATATAACAAGGATTCACAGGTAAGAATAGAAGTACTCATAATCGAACAAGGAAAACATAGTGATGCTGATTCGAATAGAAATAAAGAAAGCAAAAATTGGAATCCGTGAATCACAAATGCAGTTTATGAACCAGGAAATTAAAGAGGATAAGAATGTCTGCCATAGCATTCATGAAATGGTTTGGGTAAAGCAGAGTAAAACAGAGTTCAGAAATGCCAAACCAAAACATGAATGAAAACAATTTACAAAAAATTTGGGCAGCATTCCGGCTGAAATTGGATTGTCCCAGAAAATAAACCGCAATCATAGCAGTTCATATGAATTAAAAACTTGCTGCAGTTACCAGTAATGAATAGAAACAGGAAAATTTAGAGTAACAAGCAGCAATTGCAAGAAATCACAGCATATGAATGAGGTCACAGGAACAGCAGAATTGCAGTTATGATAAAACAGAAACAGGAACAGTGTAAGTAAACAGACCTAGATCCACTAACCACAGCCTAAGCTACCTAACAACCTAAAAATCCACTACAGCATGCATATCTATCTATCCTAATGATGAACAGAAACGAAAAAAAAAAGTACAGAAAAATGACGAACGGATAAAAGGGGGTTGCGTTTTGCGGAACCTGGTAGGCGGGAGGGGTGGAACGGGGAAGAAGGTGGCTGCGGCAGCGTCCGGCGCAGTGGCAGGGCACGGCGTCGCGGTGGCGGCTGAGGGGGGCAGTGGCGGAGAGAGGGTTTAGGGTTAGTGATAGAAGGAGGGGGGGTTTGCGGGTGACGCGATCGCATGGGTCGCGCGATCGCGTCGCTGGAATTCGTGCTAAACGCACGACTCCAGCGCCATTTTAGCGCAACTCTCTGTCTCCTTTTTGGGGTGATGTGTAATCCATGCGACGCGATCGCATCGCTCACGCGGTCGCGTGGGATTGGTATTATGCAAGTGACGCGATCGCATGGGGCATGCGATCGCGTGGGCCAATTTGTACGAAACGCACAAGGGCCGCACGATTCCAGCCTAACTTTCTGTTCGTTGGATCCTTACGCCGATATATATATCTCGCAGCCGCGTGGGTCACGCGGTCGCGCGGGTGGCGTTTTTCACAATATGACGCGATCGCATGGGGCATGCGGTCGCGTCGTGCACCCTTATTTTTTTTTTATATGCATGAAAAATGCAGAATGCAATGATTAACATGAATGTTATGCATGATTCCAGGTTTAATAAATTAAAATGAAAAAGGAAAAATGAAAGCAATTAACAAGAAATAAATTGAAAAAGAAGCGACCATACCATGGTGGGTTGTCTCCCACCTAGCACTTTTAGTTAAAGTCCTTAAGTTGGACATTGGAGGAGTATCATGTTTAAATTCATCTAAAAATATCCACCAGTGCTTGGAATGCCAATAGCCTCCGGGGTCCCAAACTAAGCATGCAGAGCTTCTAAGCAGCTCCAAACAGATTTTCAGGCTCCCGGGACGACGAATGTCAGGATAGAGTCCAGGATTCCAAGCCTTGCTTTTAAATCCACCTCCGTCTTGATCTACATGTTTCCATTCGGGCGGGTTAAAAAGTAGAATCTCACCTTGGTGACCAAACGTTTTCTGTGATCCATGTAATTGAGCATGATACCAATCCGTGTACTTCGAGGTGAAGCGTGGAACCTTATTGAACCTTGTGCACCAGCTCTGAGTACGAGCCATTTCCCTCTTACTCTTAAAGCCGCAGAGAGCTCTAAGCTGGCCATCTGTTTCAAGCAAACCATATTCAAGTGAATAAGTGAAGTTATAAGTTAAGGATTGTACCCACTTGAAGCCTGTATTAGGTGGTAATGGCCTTGGGATAGGTGTTTTTGGTGGTTCTGCAAGTTCCATTTCTTTGTGCTCTTCTGTGAATTCTTACACTTCTTTGCAAAGATCTTCAATTGTATCTGTGTCCTGGTCAAAGTCTTCTATGTCTTCCTCATCACTTGAGTCATAGATTGGAGGTTGAGAGAAATCTACCTTCGCATCATCTTCATATTCACTTGGGAAAGATTCTTCGATCTCAGAGAATTCACTTGCGGATGCAAGTTCATCACTAGGAGAGCTAGACTTGTGACTATCATCATCAAGGGAATTTGCTCCTTAGATTATTCCGTCTGATTCCTCATAAACATTTTTCCTTGGAGATTGTACAGTATCCTCCTTAGCATCAACTATAGCATCCTGGACGGAGTTTTCCTCAATTATGGATTCCCATGGAAGTTCAGCATCTCCTAGGTCTTCAACCAACTCTTCTTCTTGAACAATGACAGCTTCTTCTAATTGTTCTAGTACAAATTCATGCTCTGTCTTGTCCACTGGAGTTTCTGGCAATTCCTTCATGCTCTGCTCTTCATTGGGCTGTCCACATGGGGCTGTGGCTAATCCTTGTGTATTTGAGTGCCTAGAAGCCCATTGAATTATCGCTTGCTCCAATTGTTTAATGGTTGTTTGAAATTTAATTACTGTTTTCTTTAGGCGATCCTCTGCTTCTCGGGTTGCTGGACTTGGACATGACACAAAGGAAAGTGGTGGTCATTGGGGGTGATTGGATTGGTATTGGGGTAAGGAAGGATCATATGGTGGCAAATGGTGAAGAGAAGCTTGTGAGTGGTGGTTCGAGCTTATGTTGAAAGGATGGTTTATATGCATGGGGTAGGGCTTGTTGGTAGTTACAAGGTTGTCCACCATGTCTTTCAGCTGGGTATGCACTGTAGAATGGTCTTTGTCCAGGATATCTCGGAGGGTGTTGCTGCCAAAAGGGTTGATTAGATCCTCTTGGTTTTATCCATCCTTGATTGGTCTGACCTTGATGCACATTCCTGTTGTAACTTCTATTTCCTTTAACAATATTAGAACCAAACTCAAAGCGAGAGGGGTGAGAGTTCATAGTAGCAAATAAAGATAAAAAGGAAAAACAAAAATAAATGAACAAGCAAAAGAAAAAATTTGCAATAACCAATAACAAGGCACACGTTAGCAGTTCCCCAGCAACGGCGCCATTTTGACGTTGGGTTTTTTACCAGTAAAGAGATTCATAGAAACAGTTACGTTGTAGATATAGTCTCTAAACCGACAAAAATCCCTTCGTACATACGTGTTGGGTGTCACAAGTAACAAACCCCTTTAAAAATTGTTAACCGAGTATTCAAACCTCGGGTCGTCTTCTCAAGGAACTGTGAGGAAGTATGTTCTTATTATTGGCTATAAAGGTTGTAATCGGGGTTTAGAAGATGAGAAGCAAGTAATCTAAATGACAAGTAAAGTGAATGGCAATTAAAATAAATAAATACTGTAAAGCAGACTTTTGGCAAGGTAAGAGAAGTTGGAGGTCCAACGTAGTTATCTCTCTCAACTATAATGAAAGTTGAATCTAAACTCCGCTTGGTCAACCTTTACTAGGGCAAAGGAAAGTCAGAGGATTAATTAAATTGACCTTTGAATCCTATTTATTTCCTAAGAAAAGGTTGGGATTACTTAAGTTCAGCTCAATTAGCAAGATAACGATTATCAGTTATGTTGAGTTTAATAACTATTGAGTTACTGAATTCTTAACCAGGGCCAAAAGAGGAAAAAGTAAAATTACTGGAATAATAAAAAATGTCCTTAGATGGGAAGCAATGGTAACTTAATTCAAAGAGAACAATCATAAACTGAAAATACCTCAAATATTATTAATTCAAATAACAATGTATAACATGGAAGAATTCATAGATCCAATTATAAAGGTAAATAGCCAACTCAGATACTGAGATAAATAAATAAAGTGAAAGGGAAGTTTAAAATAAAGAAATATAAAACCTGGATTGAGAGTCACTCTTAAAGCAAGAAGAAATCCTAAATCCTAAGAGAGAGAGGAGAAGATCTCCCTCTCAACTAAATCTAAATCATTGAAAAGTAAAATATGTGCGAGCTCTCTTTGAATGGGTGCATTCCCACACTTTATAACCTCTGGACTATGCTGTCTGTACTTGGATCTGGGCCAAAAAGGGCTTCAGAAATCGCTGGGGGCGTATTCTGTAAATTCTGATACGTGGCCTCTGTCACGCATCCACGTGGGTCACGCGGTCGCATCATTTGGAGCTTTTCCTTGCCACGCGGTCGCGTCAGTCATGCGACCGCGTCATGTGCGTTCTGCTTAAGGCGCGCGGTCGCGTCAGTCATGCGGCCGCGTCGCTGCTGATTCGTGCTTGGCACGCGATCGCGTCGTCCATGCGACCGCGTGAATATCAGTTTCCTTCAAAGCTCCGTTTTGCTTTCTCCTTCCATTTTAGTATGTTTCCTTTTTCATCCTTTAAGTCATTCTGCCTTAGAAAATCTGAAACTACTCAACACACTGATCACGTCATCGAATGGAAATAGAGGTAATTAAAATAATTAATTTTAGAGCTTAGGAAACATGTTTTTCACATACATCACATAATAAGGAAGGGAAAGTAAAACCGTGCAATTAATGTGAATAAGTAGGTGAAGGATTGTATAAATCACTCAAATTAAGCACAAAAGAACTCATGAAATATGGGTTTATCAGTGCCACGAATATGCATATAAGGATACACAGTTAGTTAGTTAGTTGGTGTTCATGAATAAACAATCTAATTCTTTTTCTTTATTATTCTAGCCGTAAAGTTAAATTTTTTTTATGATATTGATTTTTTTTATTTTATTTTTATAGGGAAAAGGAAAGGAGCATTGAAGAGGATTGATTGGACAATTAAATGAAGAAGGTTTGGACACCACAAAAGGAGGATACAACACACGTGCCCCAAAGGGGAATGCATTGGAAAATGTTGCCATGCAACATTGAAGAAAGGAGACCCTTGAAGAACGAACCAATAGCCCTCATAAAGATGAGGATCCTTGTGCTCATGATCTGCAAAACCCCATCCGTCCATCCAACAACCACCACATCAATCCATACCTTTCATCCCCTCATCATCTCCCTATATAAGTGAGTCCTAGTGCGTATTTACCCCTCACACTCAAATTCCCACTCTTCACACTTCACACTTCCGGCATCTAAAATTCCTTCATCACACCTCATCCTAACCAACCAAATTCCTCATTTATCCGTACCCTCTAATCTCCTCACACAGCAACTCAAATTCATGGCAAAATGCTAGCTCCAACTAATCAGGGGAACCACTTAGCAGTAGTTGAGTCTTTAGTTAATAGTTGCTTAGTTAATAACAACGTATGAGGCTCTATGCTAGTATGCAATCTGTTATACTAGGCAAGGAACTAAGTTTGGTGTTCACACACCAAATTAAGTTCAGAAATTCACAAGCATACATGCAAGCTAACTATTTCTCAAGTGCTTTGGGAACAAGCAACTTCCAATAACTTTGCAGGAGCCTTCTGAGGAAGTGGTGCACCATCATCCAAGGAAGTAAAGGAGCAAAAACTATGGATGATGACAACAATGGGACAGCTAGAAACCATCACCCGAAGGTCGTATTGTTACTTAATTCCATATACTTGAAATGCTAAAAAAATTGGAAGTCCCAAGGTGCCCTTGATTAATAGTTACTCATTAGTTTAAATCGTTAGAATTTAATGTTTGTTTTTATTACTTTTGTTATATGTGTGCTGTCCACGATACCTGCTGCATCTTCACCTTGCCTATTTGTATGCTTGTCCCCTTTTGAATCAAATGAAAAGTGAATGAGTGTTTTATAAGAGACCAGAGTGGAGTTCATACTATGGAGTAAGTTCCTGAGTTTGTGGTGTGGTCATAAGTTAGCTAAGTTGGTTCAACCATGATGCCAGGGCATTTTGGCCAGTTTCACTGACCTTTTTTTTACTGTTTTTAGGGTAGTTTCATGCATTTCCTTAGGAAATAAGCTAGTTTTGGGTAGATATTCACTTACATCTTGATTCGAGCATACATTGTGCACCTTACATGATTTCATGAGGATTTTGCATGAATTTAATGACAAATTGGATGTTGCATTTCTCATGACTTGGATTAGAACTTTGATGCACTTTATTGTTTGATTTCAAGACAAAGGAAGCAAAGGAGAACCACATTAGTGGCTACGTTAGTTATACTAACGTTAACACTAATGTGGAATGGGAGTAACTTGCAAAGTTAATGAGAAAAGTAATTGCTAATAACGCTCTCGAAGCCATCATTGCCCACATTAAGAGGCACGTTAACTAAGTTAACGTAAACTCTAACGTGGAAGAAAGGAAAGAGAGCCAACGTTAGTGACACTTAACATTATCACTAACGTTGGACCAAGCTCATAAGTGGCCACGTTAAGAGCCACGTTAACTTAGTTAACGTGGCCTCTAACGTTAAGAGGTAAAGGGGAAGCCAACGTTAGTGACATTCAACTTTGTCACTAACATTGGCCAAGTCACAATAAGCCACGTTAAGTCCCACGTTAACCTAGTTAACGTGGAAGCTAACGTGAAGAAACAAGGTGGTCGACAACATTAGTGACACCAAACATTGTCACTAACGTTGGAAGGAACCCACACAAGCCCCAATAAGCCACGTTAACTCCCACGTTAACTTAGTTAACGTGGAAGTTAACGTGAAGAAGGGAGGTGATAGCCAACGTTAGTGACACCCAACATTGTCACTAACGTTGGAATGAGCCCACACAAGCCACTATGAGCCACATTAACTCCAACATTAACTTAGTTAACGTGGAAGATAACGTGGATAAGGGAATGATGAGCCAACGTTAGTGACACTCAACTTTGCCACTAACGTTGGAGATGGCTAGCATGGCCACGTTAGAAGCCACGTTAACCTAGTTAACGTGGATTCTAACGTGAGAAATAGGGGCACATTGGAACGTTAGTGACAATGGTAAGTGTCACTAACGTTCTCGAAGGTTGGCAAGCCTACGTTAAAAGAGCCACGTTAACTAAGTTAACGTGGACTCTAACGTAGGGAATGGGGAGACTTCTCAACGTTATTGGGAAAAGCAAGTCCCAATAACGTGTGCAAAGGACAAAGAGGCAACGTTAGTGGCAACGTTTGTGCTACTAACGTTGAAGATAACGTGGCTCTTACTTGGGTGAGGAACGTTAGTGAAAAAGGTGATTGTCACTAACGTTCTCGAACCCATATTTTCACTGAACGTTAACACCACTAACGTCCTGAGCTAAAGTCTCTGCCCACTACACACTTTCTCTCTGCAAGTAAAGCCGAGCCCAATGAAGAAGAGAACTGCTTCAAACTCAAGATCCAAAGGCCCATACCCAAGACTTGAAGAGCCAACTAGAAGAACAGAAGAGTAGTATATATAGGAGTAGCTTTGAATTAAATTGAAGGTTGGAAATTATAGGGAGCCTCTTGGCATAGAACTACTCTCTTTATTTTTTTACTTTCTCTGTACTTCTAGTTTCATCATGTATTCTTCATCTTTGTTTTCATTTTCCAGAGCTATGAACAACTAAACCCCTTTTATTGGGTTAGGGAGCTCTGTTATAATTTGATGGATCAATACTAGTTTTCATTATTCTTCTTCTATCATTTCTCTTGATTTTACTTGAAAGCTTTCGATCTTCATCCAATTGGGTAGTTATCTTGGAAAAGAAGCTATTCATACTTGGATCTCTACTGAACCTTGAAAGAGGAATGAAGAGATCATGCTAGAAATGCTTTCTCATGCTGGACCAAATTAGGTTTGGATGGATATGTGACTATAATCCTCTCAATACTTGATTTGGGAAATGCATGTGGTATAATCAGTGACCATACTTCATCTGATCTCATGAGCAATTGACCAAGGAATTGGCTATTGATCAAGATTTGAGAGATTGAATTACAAGAAATTGTAATTCAATCACTTAAGATTGCCAAGGAGATCAATGAGTGCATTGATTGAGGAAGAGATGAAAATGAAATTGATCTGGAGAATGCAACATCTCCTGAGCCCAATGAACTCCCCATTTCTGATCTTACCCATTATCTTTAATTTCTGTCATTTACTTTTATGAGCAATTACCCCATTCCCATTTAAGATTCTGCAATTTACTTTCCGTCATCTACATTCAGCTCTTTATTTCTAGCATTTACTTTTCTGTTATTTACTTTCCCGCCATTTAATTTTCAGCAATTCTCAACTCAAATTCTGATTCGCTCAATTAGAACATTTCTTTAATTAAAGTTGCTTGATCAATCAATCCCTGTGGGATTCGACCTCACTCTATTGTGAGTTTTTACTTGACGACAAATTCGATACACTTGCCGAAGGAAATTTGTTATGAGACAAGTTTTTCATGCATCAAGTTTATGGTGCCGTTGCCGGGGATTGATTGTGCATCAACAATGATTAAATTGGAAGATAACTAGATTGAGCAATTTTGTTTTGTTTGATTTAATTTTCTGTTTGAGTAATTTACTTTCTGTTTTAGTTAATTTCTTCCCTTCCCCCTACTTTTTCTTTGTTATTTACAATTCATTTTACTAACCCACTAACTGTTTGATATATTGCATCACTCACACTAACAGTAATTCTGACAGAAATACTTTCTGCATCTATTTTCCTTGCTTGTACTTGTTGGTTGTATGACAGGGAGAAAAAGCGGGGCTTCAACTTCCTTTGATTTTGAACCTGAGAGGACCTTCTTGAGATTAATAAGGGAAGCAAGAGGAAAAAGAGTAGTTGGTGCTGAGGAAGAGGAGGAATACTTTGAACCAAACATGGAAGAAAACATGGAAAACCATCATAAAGAAGAGACTCACAACCATGGCGGAGGAGGTCGAGCAAATCATGCTGGGAAGGATAGAAGAGTTTTAGGCTCTTACATCAATCCAAACCCAGGAAATTGTGGAAGTAGCATTCAAAAGCCAACCATCCATGCCAACAATTTTGAACTGAAGCCACAGCTCATCACCCTTGTTCAGAACAACTGTTCGTTCGGAGGGAGTGTCCAAGAGGACCCCAATCAACATCTAACCACCTTCCTGAAAATATGTGACACAGTGAAGTCTAATGGTGTTCATCCTGATGCCTATAGACTGCTTTTATTTCCATTCTCACTCAAGGATAAGGCAGCCAAGTGGCTGGAGTCTTTCCTGAAGGAGAGCTTGACAACTTGGGAAGATGTGGTGAACAAATTCTTAGCAAGATTCTACCCCCCTCAACGAATTAATAGGCTGAGAGCTGAGGTCCAAACTTTCAGGCAACAAGATGGTGAGACTCTGTATGAAGCATGGGAGAGGTATAAGGACCTAACAAGGAGGTGCCCACCAGATATGTTTAACGAATGGGTGCAGCTGCACATTTTCTATGAAGGCCTGCCATATGAATCAAAGAAGGCAGTAGACCATTCATCTGGAGAATCTTTGAACAAGAAGAAGACCATTGAGGAAGCCATAGATGTCATTGAAACTGTAGCAGGGAATGACTACTTCTATGCTTCCAAAAGAGGGAACACGAGAGGAGTGATGGAGCTAAACAATGTAGATGCTCTGCTAGCCCAAAACAAGCTCATTACCCAGCAGCTGGCTGACCTAACCAAGAAGATAGAGAGGAACCAAGTAGCAGCAATCTCCACTTCATCAACAACCCAAGAAGGAGTGAATGAAGAAGCAGAGGGAAGTCAGGAGCAAGTCAACTACATTGGGAATTTACCTAGGCAAAACCATGATCCATACTCCAAGACCTACAACCCTGGATGGAGGAATCACCCAAACTTTGGGTGGGAAAATCAACAAGACCAAAGCCTTGATCAAAGACGCCCAAATCCCAACAATGCAAGCCACCAACATTTCACATCTAGACCATATCAACACCCCAATAACAACACCTCTCCACATCCACATCAAAACCAAAATAACTTACCTCATCCTTCCACCTCTAATCACGATCTACAATCATTTGATGACAGACTCTCAAGGATTGAGAATCTACTTGAAGGCATAGGCAAGGAGATTCAAGACAACAAGGTGTTCAAGGAGGAAGTGCGAGCCAGTTTCAAGAACCAGGGAGACACAATCAAGAGGTTGGAATCTCAAGTAGGGTATCTCTCTGAGCAAATTCCCAAACCCACAGATGGATTCCCAAGTGACACAGAGAAGAATCCGAGAGGTGAAACAAAGAAACTAAGATGGGAAGATTGCAAGATAGTCACTATAAGTGATAAGGAGACTGAGGACAAGCCAAGCAAGCTGTCAGAATAACCTGAAGATACCTCAGTAGAGAAGAAGGAAAAAGATCATCAAGAACCAGAAATCTCACAACAGGAGCTGCTGAGACTCTATGCACCTTTTCCCCAACTGCTCAATGGTACTGTGGAGAAGAGAATATACTCAAGGTTTCTAGATTTGTTTGCATCTCTGCATGTCAACATACCATTCATCAAGACTATTCAACAAATGCCTGCATACATCAAGTATATGAAGGAGCTGCTTCCCAGGAAAAGCTCACTCAAGGGAGGCCAAACTATAGTGATGAACAAGGAGTGCAGTGCCCTCATTCAACCACAGTTGCCTACGAAAAGAAAAGATCTAGGGAGTTTTCATGTCCCCTGTGCCATAGGAGAAATAATGTTTAATAAAGCACTCTCCGATTTGGGAGCAAGCATCAACTTAATGCCCTTATCCCTGGTGAAGAGGCTGAAGATCAGTGAGATAATGCCCACAGATGTAGTCATAAGGCTGGCAGACAAAACTCAAAAACAAGCAATAGGAGTGGTGGAAAATGTATTGGTAAAGGTTGGGAAGTACTTTCTTCCCACAGACTTTGTCATCTTGGACATGGAAGAGAGTCACACTCACCCAATCATATTGGGAAGACCATTCCTAGCTACAGCCAGAGCACTCATAGATGTGGAGCGAGGGGAGCTAATATTGAGGATCCATGATGAACGACTCAGCTTTAATGTCTTCAAACTCTCACAAGAAGTAGACCAAGAAAACAAAGAACCAAGCAAAGATCATAATGAGATGCTGACAGAGGAAGCAAGCACTGAAGCACAACCAGCCCATCTGGGAAAGCCCTTGGTTGATGAATAAGGAAATAAGCAGTTGTCACAACTCAAGGAAAAACTGGAGGAACCTAAACCACCAGAGATATGTGAAGACAACAACAAAATTCCCTTAGAAGAAGAAGTCACCAAGAGCAAGGCAACATCAAAAGGGACAAAGAAGAAGGTACCAAGGGGGTGGAGGAACAAAAAGATCCCTACAGAAGACTTCTCTCCAGGGGATAAAGTGATCTCAGCTTACTTCCCAGATATCCCCCCTGATCTCCCCACTGTACCATCTCAGTTACCTAAGGTCTTCATGATCAACAGAGTTCTCTCCTTGGAACATGTAGAGATCATTGATACAACCAATGGATATAAGTCCAAGGCAAGAGGGGAGGACTTGAAGAATTATCAACCTCCCTGATAAAGGAAAAACGTCAAGCTAGTGACGCTAAAGAAGCGCTTCATGGGAGGCAACCCAAGTTTTATATGCTTTTAATAGTGAATAAGTCAATATTCATGAATTCCAACCCAAACTTGATAAACACTTGGTGAAATCCTTGTTATGCAGTATATAGTGAAGAACAAGTTTGGTGTTCAAAGCATGCCAAGAAAGCATGGATGCAACTCAGAGCATGCTAGTCTTGGAGCTTTGAACAGAACTTTTCATCACAGTGCTCCAAACTAAGTTTCGTGTCACCCCATGGTGCCACAAATGTGCATATAAGGATACACAGTTAGTTAGTTAGTTGGAGTTCATGAATAAACAAAATCTTTTCTTCTTTTTATTATTCTAGCCGTAAAGTTTAACTTGTTTTTTTTTTTTACTTTTCATATTTGATCTTTATAGGGAAAAGGAGAGGAGCATTGAAGGAGATTGATTGGACAATTAAAGGAGAAAGGTTCGGCCACTTCATGAAGAGAAACTACACACTTGTCTCAAGAAGGAATGCATTGGAAAATGTTGCCATGCAACATTGAAGAAAGGAGACTCTTGAAGACCAAACCAATAACCCTCATAAAGTGATGATCCTTGTCCTTTCTCCACGCACAACCCCAACCGTCCATCAAGCAACCATTCTATCAATCCACACCCTCCATTCACTCACAATCTCCATACATAAGTGAGTCCTAGTGCATACGTACCCCTCACACTCAAATTCCCACTCTTCACACCTCTCCATTTTGGATTCCCTTTCACTCCCTTCATTGCATTCAACCCTAAACAACCAAAAGTCTCTACACCATTGCCAACTTCACACTTTCGACATCCAAAACCCCTTCATCACACCTCGTCTTAACCAACCAAATTCCTCATCTATCTTTACCTTCTAATCCCCTCAAACAGCAACTCAAATTCATGGCATCATCAAGTTCCAAGAGGCAAAAGAGGAAAGAACCAACGGAGAACATTCCTTTCGATGAGAAGAGATTCAAAACTACCTTCCATGAACGAGAATTTGAGCAGATAAAGCTCAAAAAGATACTGCCCGAGTTAACCTTCCAAATCAATAAAGACGAGTGCCCACAGATTCAGGAGAAAATTGAACAAAGAGGGTGGCAAAGGCTCACTAATCCAGAGGGGAAGATCAATGCAAACCTCATCAAAGAGTTCTACGCAAATGTGGTTAGAGAAGACAAAACTAGGGCCCCAACCTTCAAAAGCTATGTAAGAGGAAAGGAGGTAGACTTCAGCCCAAATGCTATAACAAGAACTCTTCACTTGAAATCACCACATTTTGATGAGCCCAGTTATCATGCAAGGATAAGTAAGAGCCCTGACAATGATGAGCTCACAGAAATCGTGACTGACATCTGTGTCATAGCAGCTGATTGGGAGAGGTATGCAGATGGAAGACCCCAGTTCATCAAGAGGGGAGACCTTATCCCGAAAGCCAAAGGGTGGTTTGAACTCATAAGGAGGTCCATCCTCCTAGCTGCAAATAATTCAGAGGTCAATATTAATCTACCGACTATGGTACATTGCCTAGTACAGGGTGGAGAAATCAATGTGCATGAACTCAGAGCTGAGGGGATTCAAGAGTCAGCTGAGAAGGCTGATTCAGGTGCCAGGCTTTGGTACCCCAGCACCATTCTCAGATTGTGCACAAAGGCCAAGGTGGTTTTTGAGGATAGCAATCCAGACTGGGTGAACCCTGGAAAGCTAATGACTATCCAGCGTCTAGTCTATACTACACCTGCTCAGCAACAAAGAAGGCCACAAATAGGGAAGCTAAAAGCGAAAGAAGGAGCTCACCAAGAGGAGCATCATCAGGAAGAATATCAACAAGAAGAGCATCATGACCCATCCGACTTGAATATGAACCACCTTCTAAGAGCCATTGAAGATTTAGGGATGAGACAGATAGAAGGACAAGAGCAAATACTAAACCTTCAGTCCAACTGGATGAGCCGACAAGAAGAATGGCAGAAACAACAAATGGAGCAGCAACAGGAAAAATACTCCCAGCTCACTCAAGCCATCCACCAAGTTACTGAGAGGCAAGAACGTTAAGATAAGCACTTGCAAGAACTCAATCAGCGGCAAATAGCTCAGATGAAAGCATTCAATGAGTTCACTGTACTTAATGAAGGACGGCAACTACATAGGGAGGAGTTCAACATAAACACTCAGGCCAAGTTGAACTACATGTCTAGTAATATACATCATCTACACTATGCCATCCCTACATATGATGAGGTCCAAAAAGATTTTGTAGAACAAGAAGAAAGGAAGGTGAAACAGCAGAAGGAAACACTCAAGAAAAAGATGGAAGATGGTGGTTTCTGGAAGAAGTTGATTGGAAAAAGCAAAGGAAATGGGAGTACGAGCACTCAAGAGGGACACAAGGAGGACAAGCAAGGAGGAGAGCATGGGCAACCACATGAATAAAAGGTGGTGGAGTTCCTTCTTTGGTCCATCTTTTTCTATGCTTTGAATAACGAAGATCTTGTATTAAATAGAACATGCTTCCATAATAGTTTGAACCTTTTTAATTCTGTCTTTTAAAGTTTTTTTTTTGAATAGGTCTATGTTTGCTAGTCTCTATGTCACTGCATCATCTCTTTACTTACTTGTATGCTTGTCCCTTTGAATCAAATAAAAAAGAGAACGAGTGTTTCAAAAGACCAGAGAGGAGTTCATACTATGGAGTAAGTTCATGAGTTTATGGTAGAGTTATAAGTTAGCTAAGTTGGTTCAACCACAAGGTGGGAGGACAACTATCTGTCATGAATACTATGCTTGAGACACACCCCAGCTAAATAAGAAGATCCTAATAAGAAAAAGGGAAAGAACAATAATGGTTGAAAAATAAAAGAAAAAGAGTAAGCAATAAGGCTAGGCACCAATGGTTTTAATCTTGAGGCATGTGTCTGTGGTGCTCCTGTATGAGGGATCTACTTGGATGAATAAGCTCTTAGGGGTGCCTTATCACTTGATAACTTGGGTTAACTAACTCGGGATTATCAGCTGAAAGTCCACTATCAAGAGTAACCTTCACTACAGAGCATTTAGTAACCCAAAGAGGTGCTGGACACCAAGGTCTCAAGAAAAGAAAATAAATAAACTATATGCCTGTGGTGTGTATGTATGGGGGAAAGAGACTTGAGGGAGTAAGTCCTTAGGGGTGTCTTAACACCCAGCACCTTGAACCAACTGGTTCGGGAGTGTTGGCTGAAAGCTTATCTTAAAGAGTCGCCCCCTTACAGAGCACTTATCCTAAGAACACAAATAATCCCTGAAATAACAATAAAAGGATCAATGAATAAAAGTCTCATGATTATCAATAATTGGTTTATTGACAAGGATGGTGATCTCAATTACGTAAGTCTTAGCCAAGAGTTGTTTATCTTGTTTTCTTTACTTATTTGCTTAATTTACTTTTCTTGCCCTCTTATGAACCAAAAACCCCCCTTACCCCTTTATAGCTAATAACTGAGCATTTCATTGTATCCTAGGGAGACAACCCGGAGTCCAAATACTCCGGTTAATTTTTATTTGGGGTTTGTACATGTGACAACCTAAATTTTTGTATGTGAGGACTCTTTGTTGGTCTAGAACTATACTTGCAACGAGAATTCAATTGAGAAATTCTATATCAACAAAAGTACACACATCAAAATGGCGCCGTTGCTGGGACACAATAGTGCTATGTTATTGGCTATTGTATATATTGTGAATAGCTTGAATTTTGGTTTGTTTGCTAGTTTTGCTAGTTTAGGATTTTATTTTCTTTGTTTCTTATTAATATTTGTTTTTATTTTCTCTTTCACTATGAATCTCATCCTTTTGGCTATGAATGTAGTTCAAACTATGTTGTAGGAAATGGAAGCTCCAATGAGGATATACATCAAGGATTTGGAAATCAAGGATAGGAGGAACCTCAAGCTTATGAACAACCTTCATGGCAACAACCTCCTCCGAACTCTTATGGGTATAATCCCGATCCTAATGTGTATCAATCCAATGTGTGTGATGACCCTCATTGTGGTTGTCAACCATAATCATCATATGCATATGATCCCACTCCTCAATATAGCCCTACACCATACTCACAAGCCTCACACTACCATTCACCTCCATATGATCATAACTCATACACACCATACCAACCACCATATGAACCACATCTAGAACAACCACCATCCCAATGCCAATACTTCCAAGAACCACAAATTCTACATACACTACCTCAAGAATTCCACCAATATGAACCACCTTCCAACATCAACAATCTTTCCTCAAACAATGAACCCTGTCTTCCACCACCACCTCCCGATGAAGCCTCATGTTAGAACTGAGAGACCTTAAATCTCGTATTTTAAGGTGACAAGAGGAGGATGAAACTAAGTTTAAGGAGCTAAGAGCAAGGATGGCTGGCATAGTAGAAGCCGTGAGTCGCCTAACATCCCACCTAAGCTCATGTACCTTAAGTACCCCCATTGTTGAATGTGGAGAAACAATCAAGGAGCCTAGTGAGGAAATGAACTTGAAGCTCCATGGTGAGGAAGAAGAGTTGAAGCAAGAAGTGCAACAAGAGGAGAAGGTAGAGATTAGCGAACAAAAGAAAGTGGTGGGTGGATGTTTAGGATATGTTGAGTATATCAAGGAATCTCGAGTTGAAGAGCCCTCTTCCAAGGAGTATGGAAGAGATATCAAAGAGGAGAGTAAAGTTGCAGAAGTAAACGGAGAGTTGAAGGAAATTAATTAGGAAGTGGATTCCATCACTAGTGATTTTTTGCCCACATTGATCAATCCCCTTGACGACCTTGTTGAACCTTCTCCCGGTGGACTAAAATGCAAGGTTGAGGATGATATGCAACCTCCAAGACCTATTGTGAGTAAAGAACTGGAAGAAGTGTTCCAAGTAACAAGCCCTCCTATCTATGATGATTCCGCATCAACATATGATCCACTACAAGAAAAATACCCATTCAGGTACACTTAAAAAGTGTAGCCAAAAGTAAAAAAAAAATGATGCCTTAGGCTACGGCTACGCTTTCTGGGCTACGGCTACGCTTTTTATGGTGATTCCTATTCGGCCGTTGTCTATTCTCAAAGGGTACGCTTTTCTGCACCAAGGGCTACGCTTTTGGCGTTTGGGAATAAGGTACGCTTTTTAAGTGATGCTGTCCAAGACCAAAGGCTACGCTTTTCAGCTTCCATTTTTGCCAGAATAGGCTACGCTTTTCAACGCTATTGCATCACCTGTAAAGCGTAGCCACATTGTATACCATGGCTACTTTTTATAAGTGTAGCTTTAGATCCCTCATTGTTTTTTTTTTTAAATTTTCTATATATATATATATAATATTCTAATAATTTTTTGTACAATATAATATTTAATAATATGATTACATATATAATTCTGTATTTTTAATTAAATGAGTTAAATCTTATAAAATAAAAATAAATACACAATTATACTAAATTAAAAAATATTCTAGCAGAGCATAGTAAATACATTCTAAAGATTCACAAGCATTATAATGATATAGTATATTAGTACATAAAACAATAGATCCAACTATCCAATTGAACAATCATTCAACAATAGAGAAAAAAATGAAACATGTCTAAAGTCTAAACTACTAATTTCCATGTATCAATGAATATAAAGAGGATTACAAATTAAGTCTAAAATTAAAATAAATAAAAGAAAAGAGAATAAACAAAGACTTTAGTGCCCTGAGTACTAAGTTCCTATCAGTTGTGTGTGCCTGAAAATCATTTGAACATACCCCACAAAGAAAGAGGATTTTTTTGTTGGAGCCACTTATGTTGCCTGCTAGTGCCTTTACAAAGTGCTGAATAAATTCAGAGTGCCCTTCATAAGTGGCGACAGTAATGAGATTACCATCCACCACTGTTGCTAGTGTCTGGTTCAACCCAATGAGCACCAGAGGCAACCAGTGCTGGTTTAACAGGAGGAAAAGCGGTAAACTTGTGATCTTTAGCTACACCTGCAGCCGCCAGAATCAACTGTCCGAGGCAAATAGAAGCAAGTGCTTTTCCAGAACTGAAAAGCTTGATCACCAGTGCCACAAGAGGATCATGAGCAAGATACTCTGGCGCTCTTCCACCCAGTAACATCACCCTGTCATAGTTTGCAGCATCAATTGAAGTCTGGTGGGAAGATATGCATATAGAAAAATTAGGAATAAGGTAGAAAAACTAAAGCAAAAGTGTCAATGCACATTGGTTATCTCTATAAAGTAATTAAATAAATCAATGCAGATCAATTAAATAAGTGCCGTATCTGAAATAATGAACAAGCCATAAACTAAAGGTACAGTTCTGATCAAGCCCAGAAAAATATAAGTTAATAACAAGAAATTAGCCTTATTAACCAAAGATGGAAGTTCAGAAGAAATAGAATAAAAGTCTGCATATATATCAGCAGGTAGGAATATTCACAAAGATCACAATAAAAGTCTGCATATATATCAAAGCTGCAATTGAACTGAGAGATACCACTTCAAAGTGATTTCAAATTCAGAAGCAATAATATTCATAAAAGAGAAAAGTACACTCATGCCACTTAAAACAAATTGCTGTCAATCAGAAATTCAATATTCTTCCTTTAATCTTCTTTTGAATGATTTTCAATGGTTATAGCCTCCTCAACAAAAACGATAAAAAAGATCTCTATTCTCCACAAGTTCAGATCAAATGCAGATTGACTGAATTGTATTCAGAATAATTCTTCCATCAGACAAAGTACCTTGAAGGATGATTTTGTATTGATGAGACAGCAGAAGGGAAGTTACCAACAAATTTTACTCGATCACCTGCAAATTATTTAAGCCTCATGTTAACCTTTAGGTGCTATGCAATATGTACAATAGGAAGTAAATTTGGAGATAGTTGCTCAATTTTTAACAACAAAACAGCACACCTGTTTTAATAGTAGTGCCTTTTGATGAAGCAGTAGAAACCTCCTGCTTCAGCATAGCCTGAGAACTTATTGTGGATCCACCCACAATTTCAGCATCAACACTAGAAGCTGCTTTACTATGTTTTAAAGAAGCAGCATGTGTACTTCTCATGGCCAACACAGATGGTCGTTCAGGCTTTGAACTTTCTTTAGCAGAATCAACTTCCTTTGATGGAGTTCCCTGAAATATCAATCACATAACAAAAACTATTATTATTCTGTTTATATTAACAGCAATTTAGGAAGAAATCATCTCAACAATACAAACAGATAATAAGAAGTAGCAAAAGAATATCTGAGAAAACGTACACCAGGTAATGAAAGGGAATCCACAATTAGTAGCCATGGACCAAAATGCTTTGCAAGTGCCTTGGCAAGAGTCTCCTGATATATATCCGAACCTACACACGAATCGCTTAATGAGAGCACTTCTTGATTGCAGAAAGGGGAAAATAAAGCATTAACAAGAATGAAGGAACTACCTGCAACTAAATAGAATATGGATAATAAGGATAATTTCTTGTTTGGTTACTACTTCAACTGAGATAAAATCTGAATCTGAATTATATATCAGCAGAAAAACCACAAGAGAAGGACAGGTCAGAAAAGTCTATACTTGTTAATAATAATTTAGAAACAAGTTAATCAGATTTATATTTTGTAACTCATTAACATAGATATATCTAACTGATTTGGATATCTAACAATAATATAGGATGAAATAATCACAAACAGCACAATATAATCACAATTAAGTCACAAAAGCACAAAGAACAGCAGCACAGTAGCATATTTACAATTAATAATCACAAACAGCAGTAAGAGCTAATCAACAATCAATTAATCAATGAATGAAAAATTGAAAACATAAATCATTCAAGAATAATTCAAAGATCAATAACCCTTAGGAACAGAGCAAAAAACTGAACAATGTCATTACACTATTACAGTGAGCCATGAACAGAGCATGGACCTTCGAAGACGGCGAGCTGGCGACAAACACGACGAAGGACGACGCCGAAGAACTGCAAAACAAGACAGGAAAGCAAACATTGGCGAACGAGGGATCGAGGGACCTCGAGAACGACGAACCTAGTGGCGATCTTGAGCGCGACGAGCGGCGACGGTGAGATTGATGGCGGCGCGGTGGAGGCTAGGGTTTTCACAACGTTACAAGGAAGAGCTGCGAGATGGATGAACGGCGGCAGAGCACGACTAAGAACAATGAGTAGACGGGTGAGACGGTGACAGTGGCGCACAATGAAGGAGGGCACAATGACGGGGAGATTGAAGAAGCGGCTAGGGTTTTATTATTTGGTGCTCTGGTAGGAAAGAAAGAATGACGAAGATAAAGTGCAGGGCTTCGATGATGAAAAGAAATAAAAAGAAACAAAAAAAATTCACTAAGTGTCCTATACATGTGTATTTGGCATTTTTACATTAGGCACTGCTTTTAAAGCCTACCCAAAACATAACAAATATGCTACTCTTTAAAAGCGTTTCCTTTGGTATGAAAATTGTATTTATAGATATCAACATAAGGCTACGCTTTATAAGTAATTTCTATAATACCTAAGGCTACGCTTTTTAAATGATGCCGCATTTGTGAATCATTTTCTCTTATAAAAAGGCAACACAGAGAAAAGCGTAGCCTATTCTATGAATAGGCTACGCTTTTCAAATGTAGCTTAAAAAAAGTGTGGCTGAATGGGTATTTTTCTTGTAGTGATCCTTTCGAGTTTGAAGAGTCCTTCCCCAGAATTCTTAGACTTGATGATGTGGTAGACTTCAATAGACCTCCTATCTATGATGAGAGTGATGGGGAAGAGATAGAAGAAATTGGTGAAGAAGCATGTGAACTTGAGGAAGCTTGGCAAGAGGAGAAACTTGAAAAACCTTGCCAAGTGGTGGAAGCCTCAAGAAGAGGATGGACGGGAGTAGAGCATGCTTTATCAAGATCTTTGGGAACTCCTACACCTAGTTCGTCATCCAATCACTCGCTTGAGTGGGTAAAACTTCTAACTCTCAGCTTTATTATCCCACTTGAGTATGGTTTGCTTGAAACGGATGGCCAACTTAGGGCATTTTGTGCAATTAAGCGAAGGAGGAGGATGTTTAGTGGTTGGCGTTCTAAATCTAAACTCTTATTATAGTTGAAAGCTCGAAATTGAAGAGCATGGATTGGTGTAATGCTCAATTAAATGGGTCTAGGAGGATAATTTGGTGCTTTCATGAGAATTCATCTCTCTTGTCACCCGGACGGAATCAAGATGATCAAATAGAAGATGGGTGCGAGGACAAGATATGGGACCCCGGATCACACTACAGAAGTCAATTTCGGGAGCTAACATCTTGGAAAGAACCTCACCAAAACTTGGTGAAGATGGTTGGAACTTCTGACAACCGATTGAAGGACACGCACTTTTGGAGGTTCAAGGATGGATACAAGCATAAGCCACCTTGACAAGAAGCCTCCCAAATGTCCAACTTAAGGACTTAAACCAAAAGTGCTTGGTGGGAGACACCCCACCATGGTAAACTCTTTCCATTCTCTTGTAGATATAATGAATGAATGAATTGAGTTCCATTGCATATAAATTCTTAACTTCTTAGTACATTTTGCTTTGTTTGCTAAGGTGTTTATACAATCTATGCTTTAATTAGGGATGCTTCTTTGAATTTGAGTTTTTGCTTGGATTGCAAGTTTCCTCAAATTGTTTGAAAAATCCCCAATTTTTCAAAATGTGTTTAAATTTACACCTTGGCTAGTTTTTTAGTCTTAGAGAAGGTTAGGAGATTGAGCTCTTTTCGATGCTCATGAAAAAAAAAAGCCAAGCCACGTGCAAGCGCATAATGCGCGCGCGCGTGGGCTGCGCATTTTAGCTTTCTGAGCCAAGGACCAGAGAGTTGTGCCACTTTTGGGCCAACTCTGTGCCTCAACCCACGTGGACGCACGCTGTACGCGTCCGCGTCCCTTCGCGCTTCTTCACCCATGCGTTGGCACACATGGCGCCTCCGCGCCCATTCTATAAGTTCAAACCATCCACGCAAACGCGCACAATGCACGCGCGTCTCGATGCGTTTTAGCATCACCCAGGCCAAAGGACCCGAGAGTTGTGCCAACTCTGTGCCTCTTTTGTGCCTCTGACCCAGCACTCCTACGCTGACGCATACCGTACGCGTCCGCGCCGATTCCCAATTTTCCCATCTACGCGCGAGCGTATATGGCGCCTCCGCGCCACTTCCCTATTCTCTCACCCATGCGGCTGCGCATGGTGCGCACACGCGTGGATTCAAATTTTTACTTACCCCGGGGACGCGAAGCCCTAGCGCATTCGTGCAGTCCCTCTTCTCCCCTGCTCTAACGTCTCTCCCTCTCCTTTTCACCTATAACCACCACCATCCTCTCCATAACCGGCGACCCTCCGGCGATCGTCCCGCGACCATCGTCGCCACCGTTTCCTTCACGCCACCCTTCTTCCTCGCTCTCCCTCTCTCTATCACTCGATCCCCTCCTCTCTGCTCTCTCTCACAGCGCCTCTGCGACCAGCCACCACTCATCGCCATGAGCCCCGCTGCACCGCCACCGCTCTGGGAAAGCAGCTCCACCTCGCTGCTTTGCCCCTTTTCCTTTCCCAATTTCTCTCACTCCCTGCCTCTGCATTCCAGGTCCACACCATTCTCCCCTGTTCTATTCCATTTCTTTACTCTAGTTAGTTAGTGAATTTTTGTTAATTTACTTTAGTTAGATTAGTTTAGTTAGTTTAGTGTAATTAGGTGGTTAGCGAATTTGGCTTGAGTAGTGGACTTAGGCTTGTTTGAATTGTTACTGCTGTGTGAAATTGCTCTGTTTCACTGAATTGCTCTGTGCTCATTCGAATTGTTGATGCTGCTGCCTGTTCGTTGCATGTTAGTTTGGCTTCATTTGTTTTCTGATGTCTGCTGCTGAATTATTGGCTTAATTGTTCCATTCATATGAACTCATACATAATTTTGTGCTTTTGATTCTTAATGAATTCATATGAAATTGATTTGACTGTTTGAATTTGGAAAATGGCCAATTTGCTGCTGAAATGCTGCCGCATTTTTTCTAACCATGTTTCATGAAATGACATTATTTTGATGGGTGTAACAAACTTCTATTTGATTATTTCTTCGTCAAAAGACTTTTGTTGCCTAATTGGTTTTGGAAACTCCTCAAGAGCATGTTTACATGTTTTGGTCATGCTTATTATATTTTTTGCTTGTTATTCATGGTGATTTTCTTGTAGGCATTGAATTGTTTGAATGAATTTTCAGATTGGCCATCACTTGTAACACTTTTAAGATTTCATGCCTCTTTTGCATAAACACACAAGTTGAAAGTTTTTCTTTTTATCTAAGTGGCTGATTTGATTCACTTTATTCATACATAATTTGCATTAAGCCACATAGACCATAAGGTTTTCCACTCTTTTCTCAACTTGTAACTTTTATGCATCATTGAATTTGGTGTTGAATGCTTCTTGATTGATTCATTCTTTAATGATTGCATTGACTTTAACGACACAAATTCATATGACTCTAGTGATCTTTGCATTGACTGATGACTTGTTTTCTCATTAATTGCTTTCTAGCAATATTATATTTCATCATCAATGACTTGATGTATTTCATGATTGTGAATGTGCTTACATTCCTACTTTGTACATTCCCTTTTGAATTGAGCCGGTAACCACCATATCACTGATTTTTAAACTGATTTCTAACTTTAATCTATTTAACCAACTAATTTTTCTTTTGGTTTTCAACTTAACTCTTCTGATCATTCCTTTAGATATGGTGTTTCTTAGGCCTGATGAACAAGTAATGTGCAAATGTGGTTTGAAATCTTGGTTTGAAGTCTGATTTGAATTCTGAATTCTATTGCTTGCATTCCAAGAAATCCCTCTTCTTTATTCACATCATGAATATGCTTCACTTTGAGTGCTTTATATCTGCTTGGCTATCTGCTTATATTGTATCATCTCTGTTTTTCAGGATGTCAGACAAAGGAAAGGCTATAGCCACTACTTCCAAAAAGAGAAAGTGCTCTAAAACCTCTACCCCTTCACCTTATGCAAACTATGCTAAGAATCCCATGAATGAAGAGGACAAGAAAAATTAGCTGCTGCCAGCCACTGACCCAATCAAATTCCCAAACCTCTATTATGAGCTTCATTTCTCTGACTTCCAGAAGAAGAATCTAAACATTGAGAAGAAACTACTCATTCCCAATGATGTAAGGTGTGCCATTATCACCCGTATTCTGGAGTTAGGATTGGACTTTGTTGATAGAGATTTGGGGAGGGTAAACACTTCATGGGTGAGAGAATTTTATTGCAACTTCTTCTGAGCCACTCTTGAATCAGTTCAGCTGCGGGATAGAGAGATTATGATCACTGAGGCTGCTATTGGGGATGCACTGCTTTGCCACCATCGTCCTGATGACACCTGCATCTATAAGCAGGCAGAGGTAGCTATCCACTGCATGACATTTGACTATGAGTCGCTTAAGCGCGTGATTGCCACAGCTGACGCCCCCTGGGTGATGGATTCTAGGAATAAGAAGCCCAACGGGATATGTTTCACCTATCTGTCGAGGGAGGCTAGGACTTGGCAGTATATCTTTGCCCATTATGTCTTCCCCACTACTCACCTCTCAGAGATTCCAATGGATATGCTAGTTCTGATTGGGTGTGTGACAGAGGGGAAGGAGGTAAACTTCCCCCGGCTGATCAGGCAGAGTATGTGGTGCGCGCATATCCGTGGCCTACTGCCCTTTCCTACACTAGTTACCAGCATGATCGAGATGGCTGATGTTCCATGGGCGGATGATGATGTGACACCACCACCCCCAGATGATGACGAGAAGGAGGTTACCATTCCATGGGGTGGGTGGATACACGAGAAGCCCCCACCCAAACGCCGCTCCCGAGCCAGAGCAGTGGTGAAGGCAGCTCAGCCCTCATCATCAGCAGCAGCAGTATGACCTCCCTCTACTCCAGCAGTCGTAGCATCCTTACCATCACCACCAGCACCTGAGCCGACTTACCTGTTGGTGTAGCACCTACTTCGCTTCATGGAGCGCCTCCAGCGTCGTGTCATGCGACGTCTCGATCGCATCGATCAGGTGTTCATATAACAGGGCATCGAGCTACCTCCACTTCCAGACTCCCCCACCTCCGACGAACAGGATCAGGAGGAGGAGCATGGTGAGGAGCATGACGAGGTGCCGACTTATCAGGATGAACCTCTAGAGACACAGGTCACCACTGAGGTTCAGCACCCTCCTGAGGTTCAGCAGGACAATCCACAGCCACAGCCTGAGCCAGTCCTACAGCCTAAGCCTGAGCCACAGCCCGGCGCAATTGTTCACCCCCATCCTGAGCTTCTGCGGTAGCATTGAGGACGATGCTTGATTCTAAAGTATGGGGAGGTCACCGTTCGTGACCGGTGTTTACATTCATATGGTGAACTTTCAGACATCTATTTCTATTTTCTGCTACTTTAGTTATTTTGTACTTTATGTTTTAGATCATTTTGGGATTTATAAGATTTGATAAATTTGATTTTGTGATTTATCTTGTGCTTATTTTAGGGGATTTTACCACCTTTTTCCACATTTATTCAATGAAATAGCATGGTTTTGTAATTCTCCCTTGAATTGTGCTTAAGTGTAAAATCATGCTTTTTAGGCCCTTAAATTGGTGATTTTGATTCACTTTAATTCCATTCGATGCCTTGATGTGTTTGTTGAAGTGATTTCAGGTTCATAAGGCAAGTATTGGATGGAAGAAATGAGGAGGAAAGCATGCAAAGTGGAGAATGCATGAAGAAACAAAGATTGGGAATGCACCAATGGACGCGCACGCGTACAAGGCGCCCACATGATGTGCACGCGTACACGATGCGCACGCGTACATAGAGATACGCACGTGTACATGCTGCGTCCGCGTGGATGAAGAATTTACCAATCGATGCACACGCGCACATGATGCGCACGCGCCGATACTCTCACGTGGCCCACTTAAAGGCAAAACGCTGGGGGCGATTTCTGAGCTGTCCAGACCCAATTCCAACTTGTTTCTGAGTGTATTTCATGCAGAATTAAAGTCCAAGCAAAGGGGGAGCAATTAATTTAGCCAACATGAGCCTTTAGTTAGTTTTCCAGAGAGAGAAGCTCCCTCTTCTCTCTAGAATTAGGTTAGATTATCTTAGATCCATGTTTAATTACTTGATCTTATCTTGTTTCTTTTATAATTTCTCATTTCTACGTATTGATTCTCTTATTTGTCATGTTAATTTCTCATTTTTCTCTCTTTGTGATGATGAACTCATGTTGGATTTGGTTTACATTTAATGCAATTTGATATTGATGTATCTTTTTATTGATGAATTGAGTTGTGAATTTACCTTTCCTTGCAATTTGTAGTTGGTAGATTTTATTATTCTTACAATTTATGATGTTTACTTTTACTGCACTCTATGTGTTTGTTCTCTTTAGTTTTTGAGTAGTTTTGTTGACTCTTGGTCTAAACTAAGGGAATTGGGTAAACTTGAGTTATTGGGTATAATGGATTTGGTGATTTGAGAACCCTTGGTGATCAATTTGACACCCATTGACGCTAACCCACTACTAAGTTAATTAGTAGGTAGGTTGGGACTTAAGGGTTGATGTGATCAAACCTATTTGACGTACATCAAGCTTAGGAGTAGATACTACGTACTTAAAGCTTTTGGGAAGTAGACTTAATAGGTTGGCCTCTCATGATTATCAATAATTGGTTTCTTGACAAGGATGGTGATCTCAATTACCTAAGTCTTAGCCAATAGTTGTTAATCTTGTCTTCTTTACTTATTTGCTTAATTTACTTTTCTTGCCCTCTTATGAACCAAAAACCCCTCTTACCCCTTTATAGCCAATAATTGAGCACTTCATTGTATCCTAGGGAGACGACCCGGAGTCCAAATACTCCGATTAATTCTTAATTGGGGTTTGTACATGTGACAACCTAAATTTTTGTATGTGAGGACTCTTTGTTGGTCGAGAACTATACTTACAACGAGAATTCAATTGAGAAATTCTATATCAACAAAAGTTCACACATCAATACTCCTTCCATAGAAGTCAGAAGAGGGTGCAATAAAGTCACCAAGCATCTTCCTTGCATCTCCACTATTTTTATTGGGTTCGGCCATCTCTTCTTCTTTTTCGAAAAATTCTGTCAGGTCCTCTCCAGAGTGTTGTGCTTTAGCTTCTCTTAGTTTCCTCTTTAGAGTCCTTTCAGGTTCCAGATCAGCTTCAACAAGAATGTTCTTATCCTTGCTCCTGTTCATATGAAATTTATGATTGAAATTTATTTTGAAAAAGATTTGAAAAGGAAAATAAAAAGATTTGATTTTTGAAATTAAAGTTGATTACTTAACTAATAAGAAACAAAAAGATATCATTTTAGAATTTAAAGATTGATCATTTTTTAATAGGCAAACAACAACTTGAAAATTTTTTAATCAAAATATTAAATGTTAGCATTAATTTCGAAAATATGAAATAAAAATAAGAAAAAGATTTTGAAAATCAAATTTTAAAATTTTCGAAAACATTAAGAAGGAAATTGAAAAAGATTTGATTTTTGAAAAAGTTTTGAAAAGATAGGATTTTTAAATTGAAAATTTTGACTTGACTAATAAGAAACAAATAAATTTTAAAATTTTATGACTAAATCAATTCAAATTTTTGAAATTTATGAGAAGAATAAGGGAAAGATATATTTTTTATTTTTGAATTTTTATGAGGAGAGAGAAAAACATAAAAATGATGCAAAACACAAGAAATTAAGATCAAAACTAATAATACATGCAAGAACACTTTGAATGTCAAGATGAACACCAAGAACACTTTGAAGATCATGATGAACATCAAGAACATATTTTTGAATATTTTTAAGAAAAGAAAACATGCAAGACACCAAACTTAAAATTTTTTATTCTTTAGACACTAATAATTCAAGAATGCATATGAAAAATAAGAAAAGACACCAAACAAGAAAATTTAAAGATCAAACAAAGAGAATCATCAAGAACAACTTGAAGATCAATAAAGAACACCATGCATAAATTTTCGAAAATAAGAAAAATGCAATTGACACCAAACTTAAAATTTGACACTAGACTCGAACAAGAAACACAAAAGTTTTGGTTTTTTATGATTTTATGAAATATTTTTTGATTTTTCGAAAATTATGTTGGAAAAGAAAATAAAGAAATTCAAAATTTTTAATAAGAATTCCAGGAATCATGCAATGTTAATCTAAAGCTTCAGTCTAAAAAGATTAGACATGGCTAGCAAAGCTTCAGCAGGACATTACATACAACAGCCAAATTGATGGAAATCAACTAGCTCCTGTGATGATAAAAGCATCTTCTGAAACTCTAGAATTCATTCTTAAAAATTCTAAAGAAATTTTTGAAAACTAAACATATTTTATTTTTTTTCTTCAGAAAAAATTTTATTTATTATTTTTTTTGAATTTTTCTAAAATAAAAAGCTTAAAAATAAAATAAAATTACCTAATCTGAGCAACAAGATGAACCGTCAGTTGTCCAAACTCGAGCAATCCCCGGCAACGGCGCCAAAAACTTGGTGCACAAAATTGTGATTTCAATGGCGCCAACAACTTGGTATGCACAATTGTAATCTCAACTCTTTTTCACAACTTCGCACAACTAACCAGCAAGTGCACTAGGTCGTCCAAGTAATAAACCTTACGTGAGTAAGGGTCAATCCCACGGAGATTGTCGGCTTGAAGCAAGCTACGGTCATCCTTGTAAATCTCAGTCAGGTGGATTAAAATGGTTATGAAGTTTTGATAATTAAAATATAAATAAAATATAAAATAGGATAGAGATACTTATGTAATTCATTGGTGGGAATTTCAGATAAGTGTCTAGAGATGCTTTGTTGCTTCTAAACTTCTGCTTTCCTATTGCCTTCTTCCAACCATGCGTTACCTTCTTCCATGGTAAGCTGTATGATTCTCTGGGATGAAAACAAATCCATATGCACTGTCACCGTACGGCTAATCATCTGTCGGTTCCCGCTAGCGTCGGAATAGGACCATTATCCTTTTGCACATTGCCATTTGCGCCCCACATTCGCAGGTTTGAAGCTCGTCACAGTCATCCCTTCCCAGATCCTACTCGGAATGCCACAGACAAGGTTTAGACTTTCCGGATCCTGGATTCTACTTGGAATACCACAGACAAGGTTTAGACTTTCCGGATCCCAGGAATGGCTGCCAATAATTCTAGCCTATACCACAAAGGTTCTAATCTTAGATTAGAAACCCAAGAGAATATACTCCAGCTGTCGTCCAATGACTACATTGAACATCATGTAGATCGTTTTGTGGTTGTCAGGCACGCGACCTTGGCTAAGCGAGTAACAAAGATTGGGTGATTGTCACGGGTCACCCCTTCATTCTGACTTAACTGAATTAAGTACGAAAGTATATCTTGGAGAAGAAGTAGGCATGAATTGAATAGAAAAATAGTAGTAATTGCATTAAGTCATGAAGAACAGCAGAGCTCCACACCTTAATCTATGGGGTGTAGAAACTCCACCGTAGAAAATACCTAAGTGAAAGGTCTAGGCAGGGCCGTGAGGCCAGCCTCTCCAAATGTAAAATATGGCAAAAAGCTCTATGATAGCATAAAACTGATAAAAAATGGTCAAAAGACCTAAAATAAATCTCTAAAAGTAGTTTATATACTAGACTAGTAACCTAGGGTTACAGAAAATGAGTAACTAAGTGCAGATAGTGCAGAAATCCACTTCTGGGGCCCACTTGGTCTGTGCTTGGGCTGAGCATTGATGCTTTTTCATGCTTAGGCTGTTCCTGGAGATAAACGCCAGCTTTGGTGCCAGTTTGGGCATTTAACTCCAATTCTGGTGCCAGTTTGGGCGTTTTACGCTAAGATATTTTAGGCTGACTTTGAACGCCAGTTTGGGCCATCAAATCTCGGGCAAAATATAGACTATTATATATTGCTGGAAAGCCCAGGATGTCTACTTTCCAACGTAATTGAGATCGCATCAATTGAGTTTCTGTAGTTCTAGAAAATTCATTTCGAGTGCAGGGAGGTCAGAATCCAATAGCATCTGTAGTCCTTTTTCAGCCTCTGAATCAGATTTTTGCTCAAGTCCCTCAATTTCAGTCAGAAAATACCTGAAATCACAGAAAAATATACAAACTCATAGTAAAGTCCAGAAATGTGATTTTTGAATAAAAACTAATAAAAATATAATAAAAAGTAACTAAAACGTACTAAAAACTATGTAAAAACAATGCCAAAAAGGGTATAAATTATCCGCTCATCAATAAGATTGAGCTGGCTTTTGTTGATGTACTGGAAGAGAATTGGGGGGAGCCTCCTCATCTTGATACAAAGAGGTTCTTGGGGAATCCCTCCCTTCTTCGAACTGAATTGGGTAGCTGCTGACTTCTTTACTGGCTTTATCTTTGTTTATTTTGTTTGTTTTGTCGATCCATCTCTTTCTAACTTGCAACTTCGGTTTTGCTGTGTTTGGTTTTCAAAAATGGTGAAGACCACTGATTCTATGAAGGCTTTTAAGAGGGCAAGAAAGGTGACTGCTGCCCAGAACATTTCGGCCAATGGTCCTGGGGAAGGATCTTCTAATGTTATGCTGAGGAGGTCGACCTCGGACACTTCTGGGCCGAGAAAGATCATCCCAACTCCTCATGTTTGCTTGGCTCCTTCTGATCCTCTCCAGCCGACCTCTGGTGCTGCCTTTCCCTCTACTACTGGTCCTCCCCAAACAAGCAGAAGACTGTTGAACCTTATAATCTGGATGCCCCTGATTTTGATGTTGTGGGGTTTGTTGACAACCAGATTGCCCCTTATGGTCGACTTCCTATGGACGATGTGTCTATCCTGCACCACCTGGATTTTATCACTAGAAGTAGTGTTCGGATGGCGCACATGGGTGCGGCTTTGTTTTGCTCAATTCAAGACTCTCCCGTCCATGCAACGAAGGAGTTTATGTTGGAAGCCAAGTCGGAGTATGACAAGATTAAGGGGTTAAAGGATGAGCTGGACGCTAGAGTTATCAAGCTGGAGCTAGATGTAGAAAAAGAGAAGTCCAGGGTTGTTGCTGCGGAGGCTGCTATAAATCTAGCCAAGAAAATGGCCAAGAAGTCGATGGAGAGTTACACCCGTTCTTACGGCGAGTTGTTGGAGGCAAAGGAGAGGCTAGAGAATGCTCATGCTAATTATGCTAAGCTTCAAGGTCATCTGGTGGGTAGCGTGACTGACACATATGAGAACTTAAAGGCTCAAGTCTGAGTTCTTGCTCCCGAGCTCGACTTAAATCTTTTTAGTATGGACAATATTGTTGAAGATGGTAAAATTATCCCTGCCCCAGATGATGATGATGATGTAGATCCTCCTCCTGTGCCATCTGCCAAAGCTTCTGCTGCTCCGACTTTTCCAACTCCTACAACTGAGGTCGCCCGTCCCCAACCCGATCCAGATTGTGAGATACTCAATCGTGAGGATGGGACCGTGGATGCCGTTCCTGTGAATATCATTCCTCCTCCTTCTGACGCTGCTACTGGGGAAACCTTGCACCCCTTATGAATTATGTGTTTTTATCTCTACAGTCTGATTTGTGGGCTTTTTTGAACTCTGCTTCTTGTAATTTTGGATGATTTGACTTTTGTTGCCGTTAGGTTGATTTACATAGCAACTTATGCCATTCAAAAAACAAATATTTTCGAGCTCCTAAGGTTGATTTCAAGGTTTCCTTTCTTGAGCTTTTATTATAGTATCTTTTTTACTATTTTGGTTTACACTTTTGCCACTTCTAGGAATTTTTAGAGTGTAGGAGTCTTGTTGTCCTACCTCTTTTGATTGCCATTCTGTTTGTTTGTTAATTGCTATAGTCGAAGTGACCTTTAAGGCTAGCTTTGTTCAGCTATTCTTTTTAGTATTCTTATAGAAACAATTGTAAATTGATTTTAGTGACGTTGTGGCTTTTCGGGTCGAGCTGCGTCCCTTTTACCGCATGTCTTCTTGTTGGTCGGTTTCTTTCGTCAAACCTTCATGTGTGATTTCTAGTAAACCCCTTTTTTAATTGGACCTTGCCGGGTCTCTTTTTATGGGTATGCTTTTTAATTGGTCTGGCTTTTTTCATACCGGTCTTTCCCAAGTTATTTTTAGCAATCCATTTTTTCTCAGACCTCGTCGGGCTTTTTTCTATGGATTACTTTTTATAACTTTTTGTATTAATCTATTTTTATCACCTTTTCATCTTGCCGATTTTGTCGAAGTCGTAAGGTGACTTTGATTCTCACTTTGGCCAATCTTATCAAAGTCGGGCGGTGAATTCAATTTTCATCGTGGTCGGGCGGTGAATTTGGTTTTCACCTTGCCGACCTGTAGCTTTGTAATCGGGCGATGAATTTTTGCGTTCAAATTAATGCGCTTTGGTAGAGGAACTTTGTAGAGAATCTGAAAGGTTTTATTCTAATAGAAAGTAGACATATAGGCAAATAAAATATATACATGTGGGTGTTTTCCCCTGTAGGTCAGGAAATTTTACAGATCTTGGTTTGGTACCTCGTTAAAAAACCTTTTCAGGAAAAAGAGTGCACCTTGACCTAAGATTTTTATTGCCTCCTAATTATAGTACCTTCTTAGGTTGCAGGCATGCCACGACCTTGGTAGCTCTCGCCCTTCGAGTTCGGACACCCTGTAGTAACCTTTTCCTAGTACCTCTGTGACTCGGTAGGGTCCTTTCCAATTAGCTGCTAGTTTCCCCTCTCCTGGTCGACTTGTTCCGATATCATTTCGGATTAGGATGAGGTCGTTGTTGTCAAAGCTTCACTGTACTACCTTTCGATTGTATCTTGAGGCCATTCAACATTTTAATGCCTCTTCCCTGATCCGAGCTCTTTCATAGATTTCTAGAAGTAGGTCGAGCTCTTCCCTCTAGAGTTGGGAGTTGGCCCCTTCATTGTAGTAGATCGTTCTGGGGGATCCTTCCTCGATTTCTACCGGGATCATTGCCTCCATTCTGTAAGCCAATCGAAAAGGTGATTCCTTTGTGGTGGAATGTGGAGTTGTCCGATATGCCTATAAGACTTCTGGGAGCTCTTCAGCCCAGGCTCCCTTTGCGTCCTGTAATCTCCGTTTCAACCCATCCAATATGACTTTGTTAGCTGCTTCTGCTTGTCCATTAGCTTGTGGGTGTTCTATAGATGTAAATTGATGTTTTATTTTCATGTCTGCTACCAGCCTCCTGAAGCTTGTGTCTGTAAATTGAGTTTCATTGTCTGTGGTGATGGAGTAAGGAACCCCAAACCTTGTGACAATTTTCTATATAAAAATTTCTGACTTCTTTGAGCGGTGGCATTTGCTAGGGGCTCTGCCTCAATCCATTCTGTGAAGTAATCGACCCCTACAAAGAGGAACTTGACTTGTCCTGATCCTTAGGGAAAGGGTCCCAAGAGGTCGAGTCCCCATTTTGCAAACGGCCATGGTGATGTTATGCTGATGCGCTCCTCTGGTGGGGCGATGTGAAAATTGGCATGTTTCTGACATGGTGGGCATGTCTTGACAAACTCTGTTGCTTTCTTTTGCAAGGTCGGCTAAAAGAATCCTGCTCGGAGTACCTTTTTGGAGAGAGCTCGCGCTCCAAGATGGTTGCCACATATGCCACTGTGTATTTCTTCCAAGACTTCTTTCGTGTTGAAGGTCGGTACACGTTTTAATAGGGGTGTTGAGATCCCTCTCTTTTATAGGATGTTGTTTATGATGGTGTAGTATTGTGCTTCTCATCATAACCTCTTTGCCTCCTTCTTATCTGTAGGGAGTAATTCTGATTTAAGATAGTTGACTATGGGAGTCATCCATCCTTGATCTTGGTCTGATATTGCTAGGACCACTTCTTCCTCTGAAATTGATGGGTTCTGCAGTATTTCCTGGATGAGGCTTCTATTATTGCCCCCTGTTTTGGTGCTGGCTAGTTTTGAGAGTGCGTCAGCTCGAGCATTCTATTCCTGAGGTATGTGGTGCACCTCATATTCCCTGAGTTGTCTGATTTGTTCTCTGGTTTTGTCCAGGTACTTTTTCATAGTAGGTATTTGGCTTGGTAGGTCCCTTCTATTTGTGAGGTAACTACCTGTGAATCGCTGAAGATAATAAGCTTTTGAGCTCCAACCTCCTTAGCCAGCTTCAAACCAGCCAATAGTGCCTCATACTCGGCCTGGTTGTTGGAAGCAGGGAACTCGAATTTCAAGGAAAGTTTGATTTGGGTTCCCTGATTGCTTTCTATTATCACACCTATCCCACTCCCGGTTTCGTTTGAATAGCCGTCTACATAGAGATTCCATTTTATAGGAGTTCCCGGGGTGTCAGTGCATTCAGTAATGAAATCGGCCAAATATTGAGTATTGATGGCCGTCCAAGTTTTATCCCGTAGATCAAACTTAGATAGCTCGACTGCCCACTGTAGAATTCTTCCAGCTAAGTCTGTTTTCTGTAGAATGCCTTTTATGGGCTGGTTAGTCCGAACCTTGATGGTGTGAGCTTGAAAATATGGGCGAAGTCATCGAGAAGTTAGTATGAGAGCGTAGGCGAAGTCAGCTAAGTCTGTTTTCTGTAGAATGTCTTTTGATAATTCAGTTCAGCTCCTTGCAGGGCTTTGCTGATGAAGTAGATGGGTTGTTGCCCACTTTCGTCTTCTCTGACCAGTGCTGAGGCTATTTCCCGACTTCCCACTGCGAGGTATAATATGAGTGCTTCTCCTTCCCGTGGTCGAGTAAGAATGGGTGGTTACCCCAAGAAATTTTTGAAATCCTGGAAGGCTTGCTCGCACTCTGTGGTCCATTCGAACTTCTTTCCCTTCCTTAATGTGGCATAAAAGGGGAGACATCTTATGGCTGATCCGGCTAGGAACCTGGACAAGGTTTCCAGTCTTCCGTTGAGTTGTTGCACTTCTTTAACACAAGTCGAACTTTTCATGTCGAGTATAGCTCGACATTTATCCGGGTTTGCCTCAATTCCTCGCTGTGTTAACATGAAACCCAGGAATTTGCCAGCTTTTACTGCAAAGGTACACTTTGCGGGATTAACTCCCATGCCATTCTTTCTGATGGTGTCGTACACGTTAGTGAGGTCAGAGAGTAATGATTCCTCCCTTTGTGTTTTTACCAATATGTCATCTACGTATACCTCCATTAATTTTCCGTTATGGTCTGTGAAGACCTTATTCATTAATCTTTGGTAGGTGGCTCCTGCGTTTTTGAGTCCGAATGGTATGACGACATAACAGTAATTTGCTTTTGGGGTTAGGAATGAGGTCTTTTCTTGATCTGGCGGGTACATTAGGATTTGATTATATCTCGAATAAGCATCCCTGAAGGTGAGGTATTTGTATCCGGAGGAGATGTCCACTAGAGTGTTTATGCTTGGAAGTGGATAAGGGTCTTTTGGACAAGCTTTATTGAGGTCGGTGTAATCGGTGCACATTTACCATTTCCAATTTGACTTTTTCACCAACACAACGTTGGCCAGCCATAGTAGATACTTGACTTCTCTTATGAATCCTGCCTCCAGTAGAGCTTGTACTTGTTCTTCCATGGCTTGGGATCTTTCTAGCCCGAGCTTCCGACGCTTTTGGTGTACTGGCTGAGATCCTGGGTATACTGCCAGTTTGTGGCACATTAGTTTGGGATCTATGTCGGGCATGTCTGCGGCCTTCCATGCAATGAGGTCGACATTATCTCTTAGGAACTGTAACAGAGATTCCTTTATGTCTCCTTTCAAAGTTGCCCTAATATTTATTGTCTTATCTGGGACATCCCCGATTTGTACTTCCTCGATCTCACCTTCTGGTTGTGGACGAAGCTCTTCCTGATCTCAAACTCCCCCGAGTTCGATAGTGTTGATTTCTTCTCCTTTGCCTCTAAGGTTCAGACTTTCATTGTAACATCATCGTGCGGTTTTCTGGTCTCCTTTTATCATGGCAATCCCTTCTGAAGTTGGGAATTTCATGCATAGATGTGGAGTTGAAACTACCGCGGCGAGCTGATTTAGTGTTGTCCGACCTATCAAGGCGTTGTAGGCTCAGCCCACGTCGACTACGATGTAGTCTATGTTGAGTGTCCTTGATCGGGTTCCTTTTTTGAAAGTTGTGTGTAGTGAGATGTATCCAAGTGGTTGGATTAGAGTTTCTCCTAGTCCAAATAAGCTGTTCGGATACGCTCTGAGCTCTTTTTCCTATAGGCCGAGTTTGTCGAAGGCGGATTTAAACAAGATATCCGCCGAGCTTCCTTGGTCCACCAATGTGCGGTGGAGATTAGTGTTGGCCAATATGATAGTGATGACCATGGGATCGTCATGTCTCGGGATGATGCCTGCCGTGCCCTCTTTAGTGAAAGTAATAGTAGGGAGGTCGGGTGCTCCTTCCCCTCACTCAACATGATATATCTCCTTAAGGTGTCTCTTACGAGATGATTTGGAGATTCCTCCTCCTGCAAATCCTCCATTTATCATGTGGACATGTCTCTGCGGGGTAAGAAGTGGTCGTTCAGTTCGTCCGACCTCCTCGTCCCTTCTTCTTTTCCTGGGCTCATCCGTCTTGCTAGCTAAGTACCGATCTAATCTCCCCTCTCTTACCAATTTTTCTATGATGTTCTTCAAGTCGAAGCACTCATTGGTGGGATGTCCATAGATTCGATGATATTCACAATATTCTGTTCGATTTCCACCTCTTCTTTTGCTTTTGATTGGTCGAGGTGGTGGGATCTTCTCAGTTTGGCATACTTCTCGGTAAACTTTCACGAGAGACACCCGAAGGGGGGTAAAATTGTTGTATTTTTTAATATTCTCTCCATGCT
Organism: Arachis ipaensis; assembly: GCF_059453495.1. Lineage (NCBI taxonomy): Eukaryota > Viridiplantae > Streptophyta > Magnoliopsida > Fabales > Fabaceae > Arachis > Arachis ipaensis. The sequence goes on along the minus strand of NC_142442.1, from coordinate 102,662,668 downwards.
GATCTTCTTTTTTCTTTGATTCTTTATCCTTGTCCCGATAGGGGTAGGAGAATCCGGATTTTAAGGTCTCTCCTAGTCGAGAGTTTTCCTCCATGTTGATATACTTCTCTGCCCGGTCTTGTGCTTCATTCAGAGGCGTAGGATGTTTCTTTGATATGGAGTGACTAAAAGGTCCTTCACGTAGGCCATTGATAAGACCCATGATAGCGGCTTCTGTTGGCAAATCTTGTATGTCCAGGCACACTTTGTTGAATCTTTCCATGTAATTGCGAAGACTCTCCCGATCTCCTTACTTGATCCCTAATAAGCTTGGGGCATTTTTGGCTTTGTCTTTCTGGATGGAAAATCTGGCAAGAAATTTCTTGGCCAAGTCGTCAAAACTTGTGATGGATCTAGGGGGCAGATTGTCGAACCACTTAATTGCTGCCTTTGTTAAAGTTGTCGGGAAGGCTTTGCATCGAGTAGCGTCTGAGGCGCCAGTGAGATACATTCTGCTTCTGAAATTGTTGAGATGATGGCTGGGATCGGAGGTACTGTCGTATGGGGTCATGTCGGGAGCTTTGAAATCCTTTGGCTCTTTATCTTTCATGATTTCCTTGATGAAGGGTTCTTGATCCTTGTGGGAGGTGTTATCGCGACCAGTTTGGATGGTTTTGATTTTCAGGTCGGCTTCGAGTTTTAGGAGTTTGTCTTCCAACTCTCGGCATTGCCTAGTTTCTCTCTAGAGGTTTCTTTCGGCTTCTCGTTGATGTTCGACCTTTTTTCTGAGCTGTTTGAGGCGATGTTGTTGGGCTTGTAGTGCCTCCATGATTTCTGTGTTTGGCGAATTCTTGTCTTTGTTTGGTTGGGGCGTATCCTTTGGTGTGGCGTCCGCATTCTTGTGTGGAGTTCTCTCCTTCAATCCGGAGTCATGGTCGTTGTCAAGGTTGTCCGCCATGGTGATGGGATGACTTCCAGGTCCCCGGCAATGGCGCCAATGTTCCGAGGGTTACCTGAAACTAAAGGTCGATCTTGGATGAGATCTGCTGTGGTGGTCGGAGCTGTCGTGTCTGACCTGGTAGAACTGGTGGAGCGGGAGATGTTCCTGATCCTTGATCACCGGATGGGGGGTGGTACCTGCAAGAGACTCTGATGCTTAAGTTAGCATGGGCTTTAAGCAGGTTGTTAGGAGAATCAGAGTATGAGTTATTCCTGGGTGCTCCAGTGTATTTATAATAGTGTGGAGTGATCTCCTCTTGAGATAAGATAATTGTCTTATCTTATCTTTGAGTGAAGTCATCTTTATCTTTCAAAGAAACCGCCCTTATCTTTCTAAGCTTAGGCTTTCTTTAGATTTTGGGTCGTGTTCCTCCGTTTGGGCCTACTTGGGCCTCTGTAGCGATTTTGGCCGAACTCTTTTATGAAGAGGTCGGGTAACCCCGATCCGTAGAGGTCAGTTGGCTTGTCTTTAACCAACTCAGGTCATACAGCTTGACCTAGGGCATGAACACTGTCCAGCTGAAGTTACAGACAGACTAAGGAAAGAGATCTCCTGCATTATCCAAGGAGAGTCAGAAACCCTTTATGAATATTGGGAACGCATCAGGAACCTCTTAGATTCATGCCTCCACTACAAGATTGATGAGATGGTGTTGATCAGCTACTTCACACAAGGCATGAAGCCTCAGGATAAGACTACATTAGATGCTACAAGTAATGGCTCTATGAAGAAGTACAAGACGGCAACAGAAGTGTGGCAGTTGATCGCCGATCTAGCTGAATCTACCCGGAATGCTAGGCATAGGACCAACCATTCCAAGGCTGTTACAGAGGTTTCCTCTAGCAACGAGACTGCTGTTCTTACACAGACTTTGGGAGAGATGACCAACATACTGAAGCAGCTCTAACTGAATAAATAATAATCTCAGCCTCCCTCACCACAACATAGTCAACAACTGGTTCCTCAGAGAGTGTGCGGGATATGTGCCGATTATAATCCTTACACTGATGAGTGTCCGCAGCTCCAACAAGAAGACAACACCTTGACAGCTACTCATAACTTCTACGACCACCCAAATCAAGGATACTATCAACAAGGCGGCAATTACAACCAAGGTAAGAACTATATCCAAGGTTGGCAAGCAACTCCAACCATGGGTGGAGAGATAATTCCACCCAAGGCTGGAGGGATAACTCCAACCAAGGATGGAAGGACAACTACAACAGAGGAGACAGAGACAACCAGGGAAATTAGAGGTGGAATAATAATAACAATCAGCAGCACTGGAATCAGCAGAACCCTCCTTATCAACAGCAAAACCAGAACCAACCTTACAGAGCACCTCACCTACGGCAGTCCCAATTGCCTCAGGACAACCAACAGCAGGCTCCTCAAATCACTTATCCCCTTTTCTGTTCTAATGATGAGATACTTCGTTCTCTTGCACAAGGACAACAAAACATTTAGACTACACTAAACTCTACCATGAATGGTCTGAATGCCACTTTACAAGCTCTCGTCTCCAAGATGGATTCATTCTCCGCTCCCAATAACCAGCCTTCAAGCTCCAGTGGAATTCCTTCTCAACCTGTACTCCACCCCATAGGTGGAATCAACGCCATCACTTTGAAGTCCGGAACCACACAACAAGAGAGGAATCATGAGGAGCCAAGCTTGCAAGGAAACGCCCCAGTTGAGGACATGGTTGAAGTGGAGGATGTTGAAGAGGAAGATGAAGTACAAGACATGGTTGAAGAAGAAGAAACTCAACCAAGGAATGGAGAACCAAAGGAAGCTAAAGTCAAAAGAGACGCCATTTCTATCCCATTTCCCCACCTTGAAAGGAAGCCTAGAAAGCAGATGGAACTCGATCCCAAAATGGTAGAAATCTTCAAAAAGGTTGAGGTAACTATTCCCCTTTTTTATCCAATTCAGCAAGTACCTGATAAACCCATATTTTATGATGTATTTTGTGCTTAGTTTGAGTGATTTATTCAACTCTTTACCCACTTATTCATGTTAATTGCATGGTTTTACTTTCCCTTCCTTATTATGTGATGTATGTGAAAAACATGTTTCCTATGCTTTTAAATTAATTATTTTAATCACCTTTAATTCCATTCGATGCCGCGATTAGTGTGTTGAGTAGTTTCAGATCTTCTAAGGTAGGAATGACTTAAAGAATGGAAAGGAAACATACAAAAATGGAAGGGAAGTGCAAAATGGAGTCCTTGAAGAAACTGGTATCCACGCGATCGCATGGACGACGCGATCGCGTGCCAAGCGCGAATCAGCAGCAACGCGGCCGCATGACTGACGCGACCACGCGCCTTAAGCAGAACGCACATGACACGGTCGCATGACTGACGTGACTGCGTGGCAAGGAAAAGCTCCGAACGACGCGACCGCGTGACCCACGCGGACGCGTGACAGAGGCCACGCACCAGAAATTGCAGAAGACGCTCCTAGCGAATTCTAAAGCCCTTTTTGGCCCAAATCCAAGTCCAGAAGGCATAGACCAAAGGTTATGAAGTGAGGGAATGCATCCATTAAGGGAGAGCTCACCAATTTCCACTTCTCATGTTTTAGATCTAGTTTTGAGAGAGGTTCTCTCCTCTCTCTCTCTCTTAGGATTAGGATTTAGGACTTCTCTTAGTTTTAGGAGTAACTCTCAATCCAGGTTTAATGTTCCTTTACTTTAGTTGATTATTTACTTTTGCAATTTGATTTATGAATTCTTCTATGCTCCAGATTATTTGAATTAATGTTATTTGAGGTATTCCAGTTTAATATTGCTTTCTCTCATTTATGCTATTATTGCTTTTACTCTGAAGACATATTTATTCCAGTAGATTTACTTTTCCCCTTTTGGTTTTGGTTAAGAAATTAGTAACTCAGGAGTTATCCAATTCAACAGCATAATTGATAATTGTTATCTTGCCAATTGAATTGAACTTCAATAATCCCAATCGTTTCTTAGTAAATAAATAGGATTCGAAGATCAAACCAATTTGTCTCTTGACCTTCCCTTGCTTTAGCAAAGGTTAACTAAGTGGAATTAAGATTCGACTTTCATTGTTGTTGATAAGAATAACTAAGCCTGGACTTCCAATTTCTCATACCTTGCCAAAAGCTTGCTTTACAGTATTTGTTTATTTATTTTAATTTCTATTTAAATTAATTGTCATAATTGTCCCTCATTCTTAAAACCCCCAATTCTACAATCTCCATAACCAATAATAAGAACATACTTCCCTGCAGTTCCTTGAGAAGACGACCCGATATTTGAATACTTCGGTTATCAATTTTAAGGGGTTTGTTACTTGTGACAACCAAAACGTTTGCACGAAAGGGATTTCTGTCGGTTTAGAGACTATATCTACAACGTGACTGTTTTTATGACATTCTTTACTGGCAAAAATCCCCGATCGTCTAAATGGCGCCGTTGCCGGGGAACTGCTAACGTGTGCCTTATTATTGGTTATTGTAAATATTTTTCTTTTACTTGTTTATTTATTTGTGTTTTTCCTTTTTAATTTTATTTGCTACTATGAACTCTCACCCCTCTCGCTTTGAGTTTGGTTCTAACTTTGTTGAAGGAAATAGAAGTTACAACAGGAATATGCATCAAGGTTAGACCAATCAAGGATGGATGGAACCAAGAGGATCTAATCAACCCTTTAGGCAACAACACCCTCCAAGATATCATGGACAACGACCATTCTACAATGCATACCCAGCTGATAGATATGGTGGACAATCTTGTAACTACCAACAAGCCCTACCCCGTGCCTATAGACCATCCTCTCAATATAACCTCAAACCACCACACTCACAAGCTTCTCTTCACCATTCGCCACCGTATAATCCTTTTCCACCCCAGTTCCAATCCAATCACTCCCAAGCACCACCACTTCCCTATGTCTCATGTCCAAATCCATCACCCCGAGAATCAGAGGTTCGCCTCAAGGCAACAGTAAATAACCTTCAAGCAACTATTCAACAACTGGAGCAAGCAGTAATTCAATTAGTTTCTAGACGCGCGAACATTCAAGGACCAACCACAGCCCCATGTGGACAATCTAATGAAGAGCGTAGCATGAAGGAGATATTAGAAACTCCAGTGGACAAGACAGAGCAGGAATTCGTACTCGAACAAGCAGAAGAAGCTATCATTGTACAAGAAGAATAGTTGGTTGAAGATCTAGGAGACACTGAACCCCCATGGGAATCCAGAGTTGAGGAGAACTCCATCAAAGACGTTACAGTTAATGCTAAAGAGGATACTACACAATCCCCAAGGCAAGTCGTTTATGAAGAACTAGACGGAATAACCCAGGACACAAATTCCCTTGATGATGATAGTCACAAGTCAAGCTCTCTTAGTAATGAACTTGCATCCGCAAGTGAATTCTCTAAGATCGAAGAATCTTTCCCAAATGAATACGAAGATGATGCAGAGGTAGATTTCTCTCAACCTCCCATCTATGACTCGAGTGATGAGAAAGACATAGAAGACTTTGACCAGGATACAGATGCATTTGAAGAATCTTGCGAGGAAGTGGAGGAATTCACAGAAGAGTACCAGGGAGTAGAACTCACAGAACCATTGGAATCACCTACCCCAAGGCCATTACCGCCTAATACAAGCTTCAAGTGGGTACAATCCTTAACCTTTAACTTTACTTATTCACTTGAATATGGTTTACTTGAAACAGATGGCCAGCTTAGAGCTCTATGCGGCTTTAAGAGTAAGAGGGAAATGGCTCGTGCTCAGAGCTGGTGCACAAGGTTCAATAAGGTTCCACGCTTCAACTCGAAGTGCACGGATTGGCATCAAAATCAATCGAATGGATCTCGGAAAATGTTTGGTTACCATGGTAAAAATTTACTTTTTAAACCGCCCAGATGGAAACATGGAGATCAAGATGGAGGCGAATTTAAAAACAAGGCTTGGGATCCTAGAATCTATTCTAACATTCGTTACCCCGGGAGCCTGAAAATATGTTTGAAGCTGCTCAGAAGCTTTAATGCCTAGTTTGGGACCCCGGAGGCTATTGGCATTCCAAGCACTGGTGGAGATTTCTGGATGAATTTAAACATAAGCCACCATAACAGGAAGCTCTTCAAATGTCCAACTTAAGGACTTTAACTAAAAGTGCTAGGTGGGAGACAACCCACCATGGTATGATCGTTTCTCTTTAATTTTTATTTAGTTTTATCTGTATTCTAGTTTTATTTTGTTTTATTATATTGAACCTGGAATTTTGCATCTCACTCATATTAGTCATTTCATTCTGCATCTTTCATGCATATTTAAAAAAAAAAGAAAAAAAGGGGTGCACAACGCGACTGCATGCCCCACGCAATCGCGTCAAATGGCGAACTACACTGCACACGCGACCGTGTCATCCACGCGGCCGCGTGACCTGGAATTCGGCGTAAGGATCCAACGTCCAGAGAGTTGGGCTGGAATCGTGCGGCCATTGTGCGTCTAGCACAAAAAGGCCCACGCGATCGCATGCCCTATGCGATCGCGTCACTTGCACACAATCAATCCCACGCGACCGCGTGAGCGATGCGACCGCGTGAGCAACGCGACCGCATCGCATGGATTGCACAAATCCCAAAAAGAAGACAGAGAATTACGCTGGAACGACGCTGGATTCATGCGTTTAGCACACTTTCTAGCGACGCGATCGCATGCCCCATGCGATCGCGTCATCCCGTCTTTTACCCCCTCCATGTGATCGCGCGCCCCACGCGATCGCATCATTTACTTTCTGCCCTCCGCGCGATCGCGTCAACCACCTTTTTCACTCCAACCACGCGACCGCGTGCTCCACGCGGCCGCGTGGAATAAAAAATATAACCCCCGTAGTCACACGAAACCCCATCAGTCGCGACGCCCCCCCCCCCCAATTCTTCTTCCCCCTCTCTTCTCCCCAACCCTCAACCACCCAGCCACCTCCGCGCCACCAGCCAGACGCCGCCGACCACCTGGACGCCGCCGCCACCTACCACCCTCTCTCCTTCCCCCTTCTTTCTTCCTCTTTCTTCTTTCTTCCTCCTCCTCCGCCACTGCCCTCCGCGAACTGCCACCCACCGCCGTCATCCGTACCCGCCGCTCCCACCACCACCCGCAACCCCCAACCCTCTCCCCTATTTCCCCCATTACCCTTCCCAAAGCCCCTACCCCCAAATAGTTGCAACCGCCATGCCCACCGCCGCCAGCCGCCGCGCCGGACGTCACCGCCACCACCCCCAGCCACCTCTGTACCCCAACCTCCTTCTTTTGCCTTCCAGGTTCTGCAACACGCAATCCCTTTTATCCGTTCGTAGTTTATTCTTATTTTTCGATTTTTGTTCATGTTAGGATAGTTAGATATGCATGTTGTAGTGGATTTTAGGTTGTTAGGTAGCCTAGGATGTGGTTAGTGGATTTAGGTCTGTTTATTTGCACTGTTCTTGTTTCTGCTTTATCAAATTTGCAAGTCTGTTGCTGCTGTGATCTTGTTCATATGCTATACTTTCATGCATTTGCTGCTCTTTACATTGAACTTTCATGTTTATATTCCTTATATGTAATTGCAAGCTTTAATTTGGATTCATATGAACTGCTTGTTTGCTGTTTATTTTCCGGGAAAGTCCTATTTTAGCCGGAATGCTGCCCAAATTTCTGTGAAATATTTCTGTTCATGTCTTGGTTTTGGCATTTTCAACTGTGCTTTCCTATAATTTCACCAAACCAATTCATGAATGCTTAGGCATGCATTCTTATTTTCTTTGATCTCTTGGTTCATAAATTGCACTTTTGATGTTTGATTCCTATTTTTGCTTTCTTTATCTCTATTTGAATCATCATCAAACTGTTTTACTTGTGTAAATATGAGTTACCTATAGCTTCTACCTATGATTACTTGTTACTTGGTCTATTTTCATTATGCCTCTTACTTTAACCCATTTTTCACTAACTCACTAATTTTAACTCTAACCAACCTAACCTTTTCAAAACTTCTTTTATTGCTTTTCTTTCACTTTCTTTTAACATTCTAACCAAGGCATGATGTTAATTTTTCCATTTAACTTGCATTCAATTATATTTTGGATTGTGATTTCTCTTTTCAGACTTTTCACTCACATACAATTCTAAATGCACATTTTACTTAACTCATATTCATTATCCTATTGCTCCTTTGCCACTTTGTGTTTTCTTTGATTATTTGCCTATTTGCTTTCCTATTTTTATTATATCCTGGTTTTCTGTTTTTCAAGATGTCAGATTCCCAGAGAAGGGGCAAAGGTAAGGCCACTACTGGCAAAAGGAAAAGAGGTGAAGCCTCCGTGTCTATCATCGACCTCATGCATGATACCTCCTTGCGGGAGAAAGCCTTTACCCCGTAGGAGAAGGCCGACCAGCTACTTCCCGCCACTGACCCAGTAAAGTTTGCAAACCGATACTGTGAGCTAAAGTATCCGGTGTTTGCAAACTCCAGGAACCTATACCTAGAGCGGACTTTGAAGATCCCAGAAGAACTCCAGCTATATACCTCTGATCAGATCAAACAACGAGGCTGGTTCTTTCTAAAGAGAACTCTGACTGAGGTTAATGCATCTTGGGTTAGGGAATTCTACTACAACTACTTCAAAACTTCCCTAGATGCAGTAAACCTCAGAGGGAAGCATATATTGGTTACTGAGGAGGCAATAAAAGAGGTTCTAAAACTTCTGCCTAAGACTGATCAGACAGATGGCTATCAGAAAGCTGAGGAGGATATGCGCTTCATGAAGTTTGACTGGGATGCAGTCAAGGCCCGGATTGCCCTTGACCCGTCAGTTCCTTGGATCATGGGTCAGAACACCACCATGCCCAAAGGGATCAAGCGGATTTACCTGAACAATGAGGCTCGGCTATGTGATGCCAGGGCATTTTGGCCAGTTTCACTGACCTTTTCTTTACTATTTTTAGGGTAGTTTCATGTATTTTCTTAGAAAATAAGCTCTTTTTGGGTAGATATTTACTTACATCTTGATTCAAGCATACATTATGCACTTTACATGATTTCATGAGAATTTTACATGAATTTAATGACAAATTGGATGTTGCATTTCCCATGACTTGGATTAGAACTTTGATGCACTTTATTGCTTGATTTCAGGACAAAAGAAGCAAGGAAGAACCACGTTAGCAGCCACGTTAATCTAACTAACGTGACCTTTAACGTGGAATGGGAGCTAAATTGCAAAGTTAATGAGAAAAGTAATCACCAATAACGCCCTCGAAGCCATAATAGCCCACATTAAGAGTCACGTTAACTTAGTTAACGTGAACTCTAACGTGGAAGAAGACAATAAGGCCAACGTTAGTGACACTCCCCTTTCTCACTAACGTTGGACCAAGCTCATAATTGGCCACGTTAGTTGCCACGTTAACTTAGTTAACGTAGCTTCTAATGTTAAGAAGCAAAAGGGAAGCCAAAGTTAGTGACATTCACCTTTGTCACTAACGTTGGCCAAGCTTCCATAAGCCACGTTAACTCCCACGTTAACTTAGTTAACGTGGAAGCTAACGTGGAGAGAGCAATTGGTCGCCAACGTTAGTGACACTTACCTTTGTCACTAACGTTGGGGTGAACCACCAAGAGCCACCATGAGCAACGTTAACTCCCACGTTAACTTAGTTAACGTGGAAGCTAACGTGGATAAAGAGGTAATGAGCCAACGTTAGTGACACTCACCTTTGTCACTAACGTTGGAGATGGCTAGCATGACTACGTTAGAAGCTACGTTAACTTAGTTAATGTGGACTCTAACGTGAGAAAGAGGGGCACATTGGAACGTTAGTGACAAAGGTAAGTGTCACTAACGTTCTCGAAGGATTGGCAAGCTTACGTTAAGAGCCATGTTAACTAAGTTAACGTGGACTCTAACGTAGGGAAGGGGGAGGTTTATCAACGTTATTGGGAAAGGTAAGTCCCAATAACGTGTGCGAAAGACCAAGAGGCAACGTTAGTGGTAACGTTTGTGCCACTAACGTTGAGGTTAACGTGGCTCATACTTGGGTAAGCAACGTTAGTGAAAAGGGTGATTGTCACTAACGTTCTTGAACCCACACTTTCACTTAACGTTAACACCACTAACGTCCTGAGCTAAAAGTCCCTGCCTACTTCACACTTTCTCTCTGCAAGCAAAGCTAAGCCCAATGATGAAGATAACTGCTTAAAACTCAGGATCCAAAAGCCCATACCCAAGACTTGAAGAGCCAACTAGAAGACCAGAAGAGTAGTATATATAGGAGTAACTTTGAATTAGTTTGGGGAGCTAGAAAGTTTAGGGAGCCTTTGGCCTATAATTACTCTCTATATTTTACTTTCTCTGCACTTCTAGTTTACTTTCAGCATGTTTTCTCCATCTTTTTTTTCATTTTCCAGAGCTATGAACAACTAAACCCCTTTGGTATGCGAAATTGTTACTCAGAGGTTGTAAAATTTGTTGCTCGCTCTCTCCCTGGCAATGGCGCCAAAACCGGTGCACAATACCATGGTCCAAACATAACTTCACAACTTCGCACAACTAACCAGCAAGTGCACTGGGTCGTCCAAGTAATAAAACCTTACGTGAGTAAGGGTCGATCCCACAGAGATTGTTGGTATGAAGCAAGCTATGGTCACCTTGTAAATCTCAGTCAGGCAGATAATAATTGATTATGGAGTTTTCGAAAATAAATTATAAATAAATAGAAAATAAAGATAGAAATACTTATGTAATTCATTGGTGGGAATTTCAGATAAGCATATAGAGATGCATTCGTTCCTCTGAACCTCTTCCTTCCTGCTGTCTTCATCCAATCAATCCTACTCCTTTCCATGGCTGGCTTTATGTAAGGGCATCACCGTCGTCAATGGCTACATCTCATCCTCTCTGTGAAAATGGTCCGATGCGCTATCACTGCATGGCTAATCATCTGGAGGCATCACCGTTGTCAATGGCTACATCCCATCGTCTCTGTGAAAATGGTCCGATGCGTTGTCACTGCATGGCTAATCATCTGGAGGTTCTCGATCATACTGGAATAGGATTTACTATCCTTTTGCGTCTGTCACTACGCCCAGCACTCGCGAGTTTGAAGTTCGTCACAGTCATTCAATCCCTGAATCCTACTCGGAATACCACAGACAAGGTTTAGACTTTCCGGACTCTCAGGAATGCCACCATCAATCTAGCTTATACCACGAAGATTCTGATTAAGAGATCCATGAGATATTCATCCAATCTAAGGTGAAATAGAAGTGGTTGTCAGGCACGCGTTCGTATGATGATGATTGCCACGCTCATCACATTCATATTGAATTGCGAATGAATATCTTAGAAGCGGAATAAGTTGAATTGAATAGAGAAACAGTAGTACTTTGCATTAATTCGTGAGGAACAGTAGAGCTCCACACCTTAATCTATGGTGTGTAGAAACTCTACCGTTGAAAATACATAAGTGATAAGGTCCAGGCATGGCCGAATGGCCAGCCCCCATGATCTAAGAACTAGACGTCCCAAGATGCCTAATACAATAGTAAAAGGTCCTATTTATACTAAACTAGTTACTAGGGTTTACAGAAGTAAGTAATTGATGCATAAATCCACTTTCGGGGCCCACTTGGTGTGTGCTTGGGCTGAGCTTGAATGTTACACGCGCAAAGGCTTCTTCTGGAGTTGAACACCAAGTTGTAACGTGTTTTTAGCATTCAACTCTGGTTCGTGACGTGTTTCTGGCGTTTAACTCCAGACTGCAGCGTAGAACTGGCGTTCAACACCCTTTTGCGTCGTCTAAACTCGGCCAAAGTATGGACTATTATATATTTCCGGAAAGCCCTGGATGTCTACTTTCTAAGGCAATTGGAAGCGCGCCATTTTGAGTTCTGTAGCTCCAGAAAATCCACTTTGAGTGCAGGGAGGTCAGAATCCAACAGCATCAGCAGTCCTTCTTCTACCTCTGAATCTGATTTTTGCTCAAGTCCCTCAATTTCAGCCAGAAAATACCTGAAATCACAGAAAAACACACAAATTCATAGTAAAGTCCAGAAATGTGAATTTAACATAAAAACTAATAAAAACATCCCTAAAAGTAACTAGATCCTACTAAAAACATACTAAAAACAATGCCAAAAAGCGTATAAATTATCCGCTCATGACAACACCAAACTTAAAATGTTGCTTGTCCCCAAGCAACTGAAAATCAAATAGGATAAAAAGAAGAGAATATACTATAAATTCCAAAATATCAATGAAACATAGCTCCAATCAGATGAGCGGGACTTGTAGCTTTTTGCCTCTTGAATGATTGAGGTTCAGAATGATTGGCATCTATAGGAACTCAGAGTTCAGATAGTGTTATTGATTCTCCTAGTTCAGTATGTTGATTCTTTAACACAGCTACTTTATGAGTCTTGGCCGTGGCCCTAAGCACTTTGTTTTCCAGTATTACCACCGGATACATAAATGCCACAGACACATAATTGGGTGAACCTTTTCAGATTGTGACTCAGCTTTACTAAAGTCCCCAATTAGAGGTGTCCAGGGTTCTTAAGCACACTCTGTTTTTGCTTTGGACCTTGACTTTAACCGCTCAGTCTCAAGTTTTCACTTGACACCTTCACACCACAAGTACATGGTTAGGGACAGCTTGGTTTAACCGCTTAGGCCGGGATTTTATTCCTTTAGGCCCTCCTATCCACTGATGCTCAAAGCCTTGGGATCCTTTTTATTTACCCTTACCTTTTGGTTTTAAGGGTTATTGGCTTTTTGCTCTTGCCTTTTGGTTTTAAAAGCTTTTGGCTTTTTCTGCTTGCTTTTTCTCTTTTTTTCTATTTTTTTATTTTTTTGCTATTTTTTTTTCTAATTTTTTTTCTGCAAGCTTTTCTATTCACTGCTTTTTCTTGCTTCAAGAATCATTTTTATGATTTTTCAGATTATCAAATAACATGTCTCCTTGTCATCATTCTTTCAAGAGCCAACATATTTAACATTCTTAAACAACAACTTCAAAAGACATATGCACTGTTCAAGCATTCATTCAGAAAACAAAAAGTATTGTCACCACATCAATATAATTAAACTAAGTTCAAAGATAAATTCGAAACTCATGTAGTTCTTGTTCTTTTGAATTTAAAACATTTTTCATTTAAGAGAGGTGATGGATTCATATTCACTACTTTAAGGCATAGACACTTAGACACTAATGATCATGTAATAAAGGCACAAACATAGATAAACATTTAACATAAGAAAATGAAAAACAGAAAATTTAAGAACAAGGAATGAGTCCACCTTAGTGATGGTGGCGTTTTCTTCTTGAGGTACCAATGATGTCATTGAGCTCTTCTATGTCTCTTCCTTGTCTTTGTTGCTCCTCCCTCATAGCTCTTTGATCTTCTCTAATTTCATGGAGGATGATTGAGTGCTCTTGATGTTCCACCCTTAGTTGCTCCCAATAATTGTGTGGAGGAAAATGTATCCCCTGAGGTATCTCAGGGATCTCTTGATTTGCAGTCAAATGTTCTACCACTGAGCTATAGACCCTTGAGATGAATCTCTCCATCTCCTATGACTCGGAGGTGGAAGCTTTTATCTTCCCTTTCCTCTTTCTAGAGGTTTCTCTGGCCTTAGGTGCCATCAATGGTTATGGAAAAATAAAAAACTTATGCTTTTACCACACCAAACTTAGAATATTGCTCGCCCTCGAGCAAGAGAAGAAAGAATAGATGAAGAAGAAGATGTGGAAGAATCTAGGATTATGAGGAGGGAAGGTGAGGATCCTGTGGGGTCCACAGATCCTGAGATGATCCTGTGAGGTCCACAGATCTTGAGGTGTCAAGGATTTACATCCCTGCACCAATTAGGCATGTAAAATGCCTTTGAATGCAATTCTGGCATTTAAACGCCAAACTGATGCTTGTTCTGGGCGTTCAACGACCAGATGCAGCATGTTTCTGGCCTTGAACACTAGTTTTATGCTTGTTTCTGGCGTTCAGCGCCAGATCCATGCTTTGTTCTGGCGTTGAACGCCAATAAGTCCTTCTTCCAGGGTGTAATTTTTCTTCTGCTATTTTTTATTCTATTTTCAATTTTTCTATTTATTTTATGACTCCACATGATCATGAACCTAATAAAACATGAAAGAACAAGAAAAATAAAATTAGATAAATAAAAATTGGGTTGCCTCCCAACAAGCGCTTCTTTAATGTCAATAGCTTGACAGTGGGCTCTCATGGAGCCTCACAGATGTTCAGAGCATTGTTGAGACTTTCCAACACCAAACTTAGATTTTGATTGTAGGGGCTCTGTATGACTCTGTTTTGAGAGAAGCTTACTGTGCCTCTTTTCCATGTTTACAGAAGGATGACCTTGAGTTTTAAACACAAGGGAGTCCTCATTCAATTGAAGGACTAGTTCACCTCTGTTAACATCAATCACAGCTCTTGCTGTGGCTAGGAAGGGTCTTCCAAGGATGATGGATTCATCCTCATCCTTCCCAAAATCTAGGTTTATGAAGTCATCAGGGATGTAAAGGCCTTCAACCTTTACTAACACGTCCTCTACTTGTCCATAAGCCTCTTTTCTTGAGTTGTCTGCCATCTCTAATGAGATTCTGGCAGCTTGCACCTCAAAGATTCCCAAGTTCTCCATTACAGAGAGTGGCATGAGGTTTATTCCTGACCCAAGGTCACATAGAGCCTTCTCAAAGGTCATGATGCCTATGGTACAAGGAATAAGGAACTTTCCAGGATCTTGTTTCTTCTGAGGCAATCTCAGTTGATCCAACGCATTTAGTTCATTGGTGAACAGGGGAGGTTCATCTCCCCAAGTCTCACTACCAAATAAATTGGCATTCAGTTTCATGATTGCACCAAGGAACTTGGCAACTTGCTCTTCAGTAACATCCTCATTCTCTTCAGAAGAAGAATACTCTTTAGAGCTCATGAAGGGCGTAAGGAGGTTCAATGGAATCTCTATGGTCTCTAGATGAGCCTCAGAGTCCTTTGGTTCCTCAAAGGGATACTCCTTATTGATCATTGGACGTCCCAGGAGGTCTTCCTCCTTGGGATTTACGTCCTCCCCTTCCTCTCTAGGTTCGGCCATGTTGACTATGTCAATAGCCTTGCACTCTCCTTTTGTATTTTCTTCTGTATTGCTTGGGAGAGTACTATGAGGGATCTCAGTGATTCTTTTACTCAGCTGGCCCACTTGTGCTTCCAAATTTCTAATGGAAGATCTTGTTTCATTCATGAAACTCACAGTGGCCTTAGATAGATCAGAGACTAAACTTGCTAAGCTAGATGGATTCTGCTCAGAATTCTCTGTCTGTTGCTGAGTGGATGATGGAAAAGGTTTATTATTATTAAACCTGTTTCTTCCACCATTATTAAAGCCTTGTTGAGGCTTTTGTTGATCCTTCCATGAGAAATTTGGGTGATTTCTCCATGAGGGGTTATAGGTGTTCCCATAAGGTTCACCCATATAATTTACCTCTGCTATTGCAGGGTTCTCAGGATCATAAGCTTCTTCTTCAGAAGATGCCTCTTGAGTATTGTTGGATGCAGCTTGCATTCCATTCAGACTCTGAGAAATCATATTGACTTGCTGAGTCAATATTTTGTTTTGAGCCAATATGGCATTTAGAGTATCAATTTCAAGAACTCCCTTCTTCTGAGACATCCCATTACTCACAGGATTCCTCTCAGAAGTGTACATAAACTGGTTGTTAGCAACCATGTCAATGAGTTCTTGAGCTTCTGCAGGCATTTTCTTTAGGTGAATGGATCCACCTGCAGAAGTATCCAATGACATCTTAGCTAATTTAGACAGACCATCATAGAATATATCCAGGATGGTCCATTCTGAAAGCATGTCAGAAGGACACTTTTTGGTCAGTTCCTTGTATCTCTCCCAAGCTTCACAGAGGGATTCACCTTCTTTCTGTCTGAAGGTTTGAACATCCACTCTAAGCTTGCTCAGCTTTTGAGGAGGAAAGAACTTGGCTAAGAAAGCCGTGACCAGCTTATCCCAAGAGTTCAGGCTATCTTTGGTTTGAGAGTCCAACCACACTCTAGCTCTGTCTCAACTCAAAATTGTTTGCTCCAATGGTAGGGATGGAGATACTTCTTCCATGTAAATTGGAATTAGGTGCAGTAAAGTCACCAAGCATCCTCCTTGCATTATTATTATTTTCGGCTGCCATCTCCTCTTCCTGTTCGAAAATTTCTGTAAGGTTATCTCTGGATTGTTGTATTTTAGCTTCTCTTAGTTTCCTTTTCAGAGTCCTTTTAGGTTCAGGATCTGCTTCAACAAGAATGTTCTTGTCCTTGCTCCTGCTCATATGAAAAAGAGGGAGCATAATAATAATAATAATAATAGGGATCCTTTTTACACAGGTATAGAGGTTCCCCTGTGTGAGTAGAAAAAGAAAAGAATGTAATGTAAAAAAGGAAAGAAGAGAAAATTCGAACACAGATGGCAGAGGGGGGTTCGAATTTGGGTGAGATGAAGTGTTAGTAGATGAATAAATAAATAGAAGCAGATGAGAGAGAAAGAGTATTTTCAAAAATTAGAGAGGGATAGTTAGTTAGGTAGTTTTGAAAAAGATAAGAAACAAACAAAAAGTCAATTAGTTAGTTGAAAAAGATTTGAAATTCAATTTTGAAAAGATAAGAAGATAAGAAGTTAGAAAAGATATTTGAAAAAGATAGGATAAAAAGATATTTTTGAAAAGATATGATTGAAATTAGTTTTGAAAAAGATTTGATTTTAAAAATCAAAATTAATGACTTGACTCACAAGTAATCACAAGATATGATTCTAGAACTAAAAGTTTGAATCCTTCTTAACAAGCAAGTAACAAACTTGAAATTTTTGAATCAAAAAATTAATTTTTGATGATATTTTCTAAAATTATGAAATAAAATTAAGAAAAAGATTTTTGAAAAATATTTTTAAAATTTTCGAAAATAAATAAGAGAAATGTAAAAGATTTGATTTTTGAAAGAGATTTTGAAAAAGATAAGATTTTTAAATTGAAAATTTGATTTGACTTATAAAAACAACTAGATTTTAAAAATTTTTGAAAAAGTCAATCCAAATTTTCGAAATTTATGAGTGAAAAAGGGAAAGATATTTTTTGAATTTTGAATTTTTAATGATGAAAGAGAAAAACATGAAAATGATGCAATGCATGAAAATTTTGGATCTAAACATGTGATGCATGCAAGAACACCATGAATTTCAAGATGAACACCAAGAACACTTTGAATGTCAAGATGAACACCAAGAACTTATTTTTGAAAATTTTTAATGCAAAGAAAACATGCAAGACACCAAACTTAGAAATCTTTAATGTATAGACACTATGAATGCAAGAATGCATATGAAAAACACCATACAACACAAAACAATAAAATATGAAGATCAATCAAGAAGGTTTATCAAGAACAACTTGAAGATCATGATGAATGCAATGCATGAATGCAATTTTTGAAAAATGCAAGATGAGTATGCCATTGACACCAAACTTAAAAATTGACTCAAGACTCAAACAAGAAACACAAAATATTTTTTATTTTTATGATTTTCTAATTTTTTTGGATTTTCTTTTAATTTTTTCAAAAAACATATAGGAAAAAGAAAATAGAAATTCAAAATTTTTAATAAGAATTCCAGGAATCTTTCAATGTTGGCCTAAAGCTCCAATCCAAGGGTTGGGCATGGCTTAATAGCCAGCCAGCTTTAGGATATAAATCAGGCTTGCAACAGCTGATATTCAAATTAACTTGCCTCTATGCTGATGGTTGGAAGCCCCTATCCAAAAGAATTAGACATGGCTTTACAGCCAGCCAGGCTCCAACATTTTTCATGAAACTCTAGAATTCATTCTTAAAAATTCTGAAATAATTTTCGAAGACAGATGAGAAATTTTTGAAAGATTTTTTTGAAAAATTTTTGAAAATAAAACAAAAAGAAAATTACCTAATCTGAGCAACGGCGCCAAAAACTTGGTATGCGAAATTGTTACTCAGAGGTTGTAAAATTTGTTGATCATTCTCTCCCTGGCAATGGTGCCAAAACTGGTGCACAATACCATGGTCCAAACATAACTTCACAACTTTGCACAACTAACCAGCAAGTGCACTGGGTCGTCCAAGTAATAAAACCTTACGTGAGTAAGGGTCGATCCCACAGAGATTGTTGGTATGAAGCAAGCTATGGTCACCTTGTAAATCTCAGTCAGGCAGATAATAATTGATTATGGAGTTTTCGAAAATAAATTATAAATAAATAGAAAATAAAGATAGAAATACTTATGTAATTCATTGGTGGGAATTTCAGATAAGCATATAGAGATGCGTTTGTTCCTCTGAACCTCTGCTTTCCTGCTGTCTTCATCCAATCAATCCTACTCCTTTCCATGACTGGCTTTATGTAAAGTCATCACCGTCGTCAATGGCTACATCTCATCCTCTCTGTGAAAATGGTCCGATGCGCTGTCACTGCATGGCTAATCATCTGGAGGCATCACCGTTGTCAATGGCTACATCCCTTCCTCTCTGTGAAAATGGTCTGATGCGCTGTCACTACATGGCTAATCATTTGGAGGTTCTCGATCATACTGGAATAGGATTTACTATCCTTTTGCGTCTGTCACTACGCCCAGCACTCGTGAGTTTGAAGTTCGTCACAGTCATTCAATCCCTGAATCCTACTCGGAATACCACAGACAAGGTTTAGACTTTCCGAACTCTCATGAATGCCGCCATCAATCTAGCTTATACCACGAAGATTCTAATTAAGAGATCCAAGAGATATTCATCCAATCTAAAGTGGAACGGAAGTGATTGTTAGGCACGCGTTCGTATGGGAATGATGATGATTGTCACGTTCATCACATTCATATTGAATTACGAATGAATATCTTAGAAGCGGAATAAGTTGAATTGAATAGAGAAACAGTAGTACTTTGCATTAATTCGTGAGGAACAGCAGAGCTCCACACCTTAATCTATGGTGTGTAGAAACTCTACCATTGAAAATACATATGTGATAAGGTCCAGGCATGGCCGAATGTCCAGCCCCCATGATCTAAGAACTAGACGTCCCAAGATGCCTAATACAATAGTAAAAGGTCCTATTTATACTAAACTAGTTACTAGGGTTTACAGAAGTAAGTAATTGATGCATAAATCCATTTTCGGGGCCCACTTGGTGTGTGCTTGGGCTGAGCTTGAATGTTACACGTGCAGAGGCTTCTTCTGGAGTTGAACGCCAAGTTGTAAGGTGTTTGGCGTTCAACTATATGAAGGAACTGCTTCCCAGGAAAAGCTCACTCAAGGGAGGCCAAACTATAGTGATGAACAAGGAGTGCAGCGCCCTCATTCAACCAGAGTTGCCTACAAAAAGAAAGGACCAGGGAGTTTTCACATACCCTGTGCCATAAGAGAAACAATGTTTGATAGAGCACTCTGCGATTTGGGAGCAAGCATCAACTTAATGCCCTTGTCCCTTGTGAAGAGGCTACAGATCAATGAGATAATGCCCACAGATGTAGTCATCAGGCTGGCTGACAAAACTCAAAAACAAGCAATAGGAGTGGTGGAAAATGTGTTGGTAAAGGTTGGAAAATACTTCCTCCCAACAGACTTTGTCATATTGGACATGAAAGAGAGTTACACTCACCCAATCATATTGGGAAGACGATTCCTAGCTACAGCCAGAGCACTCATAGATGTGGAGCGAGGGGAGCTAATTTTGAGGATCCATCATGAACAGCTCGCCTTCACTATTTTCAAACACTCACAAGAAACAGATCAAGAGAACAAGGAACCAAGGAAGGATCACAGTGAGATACTGAAGGAAGAGATGAGTACTGAAGAACAACAAGCTCATCCGGAGATTCCCTTGGTTGATGGACAAGGAAACAAGCAGCTGTCACAGCTCAAGGAAAAGCTGGAAGAACCTAAACCACCAGAGGCATGTGAAGACAACATCAAAATTCCTTTAGAAGAAGAGGCCACAAAGAGTAAGACAACATCACAAGGAACAAAGAAGAAGGTACCAAGGTGGTGGAGGAACAAAAAGATTCCTACAGAGGACTTCTCTCCAGGGGATAAAGTGATCTCAGCTTACTTCCCAGATATCCCCCCTGATCTCCCCACTGTGCCATCTCAGCTACCTAAGGTCTTCGCTATCAACCGAGTTCTCTCCTTGGAACATGTAGAGATCATTGATACAACTACTAGATATAGGTCTACTACCAGAGGAGAAGACTTGAAGCACTATCGACCTCCCTGATGAAGGCGAAACGTCAAGCTAGTGACTCTAAAGAAGCGCTTCATGGGAGGCAACCCATGTTTTATATGCTTTTAGAAAATAGTTAATAAGTCAATTTTTATGAATTCCAACCCAAACTTGACTAACACTTGGTGAAATCCTTGTTATGCAGTATATAGTGAAGAACAAGTTTGGTGTTCAAAGCATGCCAAGAAAGCATGAATGCAACTCAGAGCATGCTAGTCTTGGAGCTTTGAACAAAGACTTTTTCATCACAATGCTCCAAACTAAGTTTGGTGTCACCCAAGGTGCCTGACGTTGGGCTTTTTACCAGTAAAGAGATTCATAGAAACAGTTGCATTGTAGATATAGTCTCTAAACCGACAAAAATTCCTTCGTACAAACGTGTTGGGTGTCACAAGTAACAAACCCCTTTAAAAATTGTTAACCGAGAATTCAAACCTCGGGTCGTCTTCTCAAGGAACTACGAGGAAGTGTGTTCTTATTATTGGCTATAAAGGTTGTAATCGGGGTTTAGAAGATGAGAAGTGGTGCACGAAATTGTAATCTCAGGCCACGGCGCCAGAAACTCTGTACACACGTCTTAATAAATTGTTTTTCATTCACAACTTTGATACAACTAACCAGCAAGTGCACTGGGTCGTCAAAGTAATAAACCTTACGTGAGTAAGGGTCGATCCCACGGAGATTGTCGGCTTGAAGCAAGCTATGGTCACCTTGTAAATCTCGGTCAGGCGGATATCAAATAGTTATGGAGTTTTCGAATATTAATAGTATATAGACAGAAAATAAAGATAGAAATACTTATGTATATCATTGGTGAGAATTTCAGATAAGTGTATGGAGATGCGTTCATTCCTCTGAACTTCTGCTTTCCTGCTATCTTCATCCAATCAATCTTACTCCTTTCCATGGCTATAAGGACATCACCGTTGTCAATGGCTACTTTTAATCCTCTCTGGAAAATGGTCTGATGCGCTGTCACTGCATGGCTAATCGTCTGGAGGCATCACCCTTGCCAATGGCTGCATCCTATCCTCTTGTGAAAATGGTCCAAATGCTCTGTCACAGCACGGCTAATCATCTGAGGTTCTCGATCATACTGGAATAGGATTCACCCTCCTTTTGCGTCTGTCACTATGCCCAGCACCCGAGAGTTTGAAGTTCGTCACAATCATTCAATCCCATAATCCTACTTGGAATACCACAGACAAGGTTTAGACTTTCTGGATTCTCATGAATGCCGCCATCAATCTAGCTTACACCACGAAGATTCTGATTAAGAGATCCAAGAGATACTCATTCAATCTAAGGTAGAACGGAGGTGGTTGTCAGGCACGCGTTCATAGGGAATGACGATGATTGTCACGTTCATCACATTCAGGTTGAAGTGCGAATGAATATCTTAGAAGCGGAATAAGTTGAATTGAATAGAAAAATAGTAGTACTTTGCATTAATCTTTGAGGAACAGCAGAGCTCCACACCTTAATCTATGGAGTGTAGAAACTCTACTGTTGAAAATACATAAGTGAAAGGTCCAGGCATGGCCGAATGGCCAGCCCCCAAAACTTGATCACAGGATCAAAAAATACAATCCAGGATGTCTAATACAATAGTAAAAAGTCCTATTTATAATAAAATAGCTACTAGGGTTTACAGAAGTAAGTAATTGATGCATAAATCCACTTCCGGGGACCACTTGGTGTGTGCTTGGGCTGAGCTTGAATGTTACACGTGCAGAGGCTCTTTCTGGAGTTGAACGCCAGGTTGTAACGTATTTCTGGCGTTCAACTCTGGTTTGTGACTTGTTTCTGGCGTTTAACTCTAGACAGCAGCGTAGAACTGGCGTTCAACGCCCTTTTACGTCATCTAAACTCGGCCAAAGTATGGACTATTATACATTTTTGGAAAGCCCTGGATGTCTACGTTCTAACGCAATTGGAAACGCGCCATTTTGAGTTCTGTAGCTCCAGAAAATCCACTTTGAGTGCAGGGAGGTCAGAATCCAACAGCATTAGCGGTCCTTCTTCAACCTCTAAATTTGATTTTTTCTCAAGTCCCTCAATTTCAGCCAGAAAATACCTGAAATCACAAAAAAACACACAAACTCATAGTAAAGTCCAAAAATGTGAATTTAACATAAAAACTAATGAAAACATCCCTAAAAGTAACCAGATTCTACTAAAAACATACTAAAAACAATGCCAAAAAGCGTATAAATTATCCGCTCATCACAACACCAAACTTAAATGTTGCTTGTCCCCAAGCAACTGAAAATCAAATAGGATAAAAAAAAGAGAATATACTATAAATTCCAAACTATCAATGAAACATAGCTCCAATCAGATGAGCGGGACTTGTAGCTTTTTGCCTCTTGAATAGTTTTGGCATCTCACTTTATCCATTGAAGTTCAGAATGATTGGCATCTATAGGAACTCAGAGTTCAGCTAGTGTTATTGATTCTCCTAGTTCAGTATGATGATTCTTGAACACAGCTATTTTATGAGTCTTGGCCGTGGCCCTAAGCACTTTGTTTTCCAGTATTACCACCGGATACATAAATGCCACAGACACATAATTGGGTGAACCTTTTCAGATTGTGACTCAGCTTTGCTAAAGTCCCCAATTAGAGGTGTCTAGGGTTCTTAAGCACACTCTTTTTTTTTTTTTGATTTGGACCTTGACTTTAACCGCTCAGTCTCAAGTTTTCACTTGACACCTTCACGCCACAAGCACATGGTTAGGGACAGCTTGGTTTAGCCACTTAGGCCAGGATTTTATTCCTTTAGGCCCCCCTATCCACTGATGCTCAAAGCCTTGGGATCCTTTTTATTACCCTTGCATTTTGGTTTTAAGGGTTACTGGCTTTTTGCTCTTGCCTCTTGGTTTTAAGAGCTTTTGGCTTTTTCTGCTTGCTTTTTCTTTTTCTTTCTATTTTTTTTCGCTCCTTTTTTTTCTTTTTTTTTTTTCTGCAAGCTTTGTTCTTTGCTGGCTTTTCTTGCTTCAAGAATCATTTTTATGATTTTTCAGATTATCAAATAACGTGTCTCCTTATCATCATTCTTTCAAGAGGCAACATATTTAACATTCTTAAACAACAACTTCAAAAGACATATGCACTGTTCAAGCATTCATTCAGAAAATAAGAAGCATTGTCACCACATCAACATAATTAAACTAAGTTCAAGGATAAATTCGAAACTTATGTACTTCTTGTTCTTTTGAATTAAAACATTTTTCATTTAAGAGAGGTGATGGATTCATAGGACATTCATGACTTTAAAACAAAGTTACTAACTACTAATGATCATGTAATAAGACACAAACATAGATAAGCACTTAACATAGAGAAAACCAAAAATAGAGAATCTAAGAATAAGGAATGAGTCCACCTTAGTGATGGTGGCGTTTCCTTCTTGAGGAACCAATGATGTCCTTGAGCTCTTCTATGTCCCTTCCTTGTCTTTGTTGCTCCTCCCTCATTGCTTTTTGATCTTCTCTTATTTCGTGAAGGATGATGGGGTGCTCTTGATGTTCCACCCTTAATTGTCCCATGTTGGAACTTAATTCTCCTAGAGAGGTGTTGATTTGCTCCCAATAGTTTTGTGGAGGAAAATGAATTTGAGGCATTTCCGGGATCTCATGGTGATGAGCTTCATGCGCCTCTTGAGCTCCATGAATGGGCTCTCTTGCTTGCTCCATCTTTTTCTTAGTGATGGGCTTCTCTTCCTCAATGGGAATGTCTCCTTCTATGAAAGCTCCAACTGAGTAACATAGATGGCAAATAAGATGAGGAAAAGCTAACCTTGCCCAAGGAGAGAGCTTTTCGGCTATTTTGTAGAGTTCAAGGGAGATGACTTCATGAACTTCTACTTCCTCTCCAATCATGATGCTATGGATCATGATGGCCCGATCCATAGTAACTTCAGATCGGTTGCTAGTGGGGATGATGGAGCCTTGGATGAATTCTAACCATCCTCTAGCCATAGGCTTGAGGTCCAGTCTTCTTAATTGAACCGGCTTGCCTTTGGAGTCAATCTTCCATTAAGCTCCTTCCACACATATGTCTATGAGGACTTGGTCCAACCTTTGATTAAAGTTGACCCTTCTAGTGTAGGGGCATGCATCTCCTTGCATCATAGGTAAGTTAAACACCAACCTCACATTTGCCGGACTAAAATCTAAGTATTTCCCCCGAACCATTGTAATATAATTCTTTGGGTTTGGGTTCTTACTTTGATCATGGTTCCTAGTGATCCATGCATTGGCATAGAACTCTTGAACCATTAGGATGCCGACTTGTTGGATGGGTTTTCTTAGAACTTCCCAACCTCTTCTTTGGATTTCATGTCGGATCTCCGGATACTCATTCTTCTTGAGCTTGAAAGGGACCTCGGGGATCACCTTCTTCTTGACCACAACATCATAGAAGTGGTCTTGATGAGCTTTGGAGATGAATCTTTCCATCTCCCATGACTCGGAGGTGGAAGCTTTTGTCTTCCGTTTCCCTTTTCTAGAGGATTCTCCGGTCTTAGGTGCCATCAATGGTAATGGAAAAACAAAAAGCTTATGCTTTTACCACACCAAACTTAGAATTTTGCTCGCCCTCGAGCAAGAGAAGAAAGAATAGATGAAGAAGAAGAAGAAAATATGGAGGAGAGGGGGGAGGGTTGTGTTTCGGCCAAGAAGGGGAAGAGAGGGTTGTGTTGTGTGAAAATGAAGAAGAATGGAGGGCTTTATATAGGGAAGGGAGGGGGGTAAGGTTCGGCCATATAGGGTGGGTTTGGGTGGGAAATTGATTTTGAATTTTGAAGGTAGGTGGAGTTTATGAGGTAGGTTTATGGGATTGTGTGAAAGAGAGGTGAGAAGAAGTGAGTGGAGGTAGATGGGGATCCTGTGGGATCCACAGATCCTAAGGTGATCCTGTGGGGTCCACAGATCCTGAGGTGTTCAAGGATTTACAACCTTGCACCAAATTAGGCATGCAAAATGCCCTTGCACACAACTCTGGGCGTTCAGCGCCAGATTGGTGCTTGTTCTGGGCGTTGAACGCCCATTTGTTGCCCATTTCTGGCGTTGAACGCCAGAACCATGCTTGTTCTGGGCGTTCAGCGCCAGCTCTTCTCCAGGGTGCCATTCTGGCATTCAAACGCCCAGATGCTGCCCATTTTGGGCGTTCAGCGCCAGAACCATGCTCTGTTCTGGCGTTGAACGCCAGCCAGATGCTTCTTACTGGCGTTTAAACGCCAGTAAGGTCTTCCTCCAGGGTGAGATTTTTCTTCTGCTATTTTTTTGATTCCTTTTTCAATTTTTATATTTATTTTGTGACTCCACATGATCATGAACCTAATAAAACATGAAAGAACAAGAAAAATAGAATTAGATAAATAAAAATTGGGTTGCCTCCCAACAAGCGCTTCTTTAATGTCAATAGCTTGACAGTGGGCTCTCATGGAGTCTCACAGATGTTCAGAGCATTGTTGAGACTCCCCAACACCAAACTTAGAGTTTGGTTGTGGCCTCCCAACACCAAACTTAGAGTTTGACTGTGGGGCTCTGGTTGACTCTGTTTTGAGAGAAGCTTTTTATGCTTCCTCTCCATGTTTACAGAAGGGTAACCTTGAGTTGTAAACACAAGGGAGTCCTCATTCAATTGGAGGACTAATTCACCTCTGTCAACATCAATCACAGCTTTTGCTGTGGCTAGGAAGGGTCTTCCAAGGATGATGAATTCATCCTCATTCTTCCCAGTATCTAAGACTATGAAATTAGCAGGGATGTAAAGGCCTTCAACCTTTACTAACACGTCCTCTACTTGTCCATAAGCCTGTTTTCTTGAATTGTCTGCCATCTCTAATGAGATTTTAGCAGCTTGCACCCCATAGATTCCCAGTTTCTCTATTACAGAGAGGGGCATGAGGTTTATCCCTGAACCAAGGTCACACAGAGCCTTTTCAAAGATCATGTTGCCTATGGTACAAGGTATTACGAACTTTCCAGGATCCTGTTTCTTCTGAGGTAATGTCAGTTGATCCAGATCACTCAGTTCATTAGTGAACAAGGGAGGTTCATCTTCCCAAGTCTCAATACCAAATAATTTGGCATTCAGCTTCATGATTGCACCAAGGTACTTGGTAACTTGCTCTTCAGTAACATCCTCATTCTCTTCAGAAGAGGAATATTCATCAGAGCTCATGAATGACATAAGGAGGTTTAATGGAATCTCTATGGTCTCTAGATGAGCCTCAGATTCCTTTGGTTCCTCAGAGGGAAACTCCTTATTGATCACTGGACGTCCCAGGAGGTCTTCCTCCTTGGGATTCACGTCCTCTCCTTCCTTTACAAGTTCAGCCATGGTGATCAATTCAATGGCCTTGCACTCTCCTTTTGGATTTTCTTCTGTATTGCTTGGGAGAGTACTAGGAAGGATTTCAGTGATCCTTTTACTCAGCTGGCCCACTTGTGCCTCCAAATTACTAATGGAGGACCTTGTTTCATTCATGAAACTTACAGTGGCCTTAGATAGATCAGAGACTAAGTTTGCTAAATTAGAGGTGTTTTGTTCAGAGTTCTCTGTCTGTTGCTAAGTGGATGATGGAAAAGGTTTACTATTGTTAAACCTATTTCTTCCACCATTATTAAAACCTTGTTGAGGCTTTTGTTGATCCTTCCATGAGAGATTTGGGTGATTTCTCCATGATGGATTATATGTGTTTCCATAAGGTTCACCTATATAATTTACCTCTGCTATTGTAGGGTTTTCAGGATCATAGGCTTCTTCTTCAGAAGCTGCCTCTTGAGTACTGTTGGATGCAGCTTGCATTCCATTCAGACTCTGAGAAATCATATTGACTTGCTGAGTCAATATTTTATTCTGAGCTAATATGGCATTCAAAGTATTAATTTCAAGAACTCCCTTCTTCATAGGCGTCCCATTACTCACAGGATTCCTCTCAGAAGTGTACATGAACTGGTTATTAGCAACCGTGTCAATGAGTTCTTGAGCTTCTGCACGCGTTTTCTTTAGGTGAATGGATCCACCTACAGAAGTATCCAATGACATCTTAGCTAATTCAGACAGACCATCATAGAATATATCCAGAATGGTCCATTCTGAAAGCATGTCAGAAGGACACTTTTTGGTCAGTCCTTTGTATCTCTCCCAAGCTTCATAGAGGGATTCACCTTCTTTCTGTCTGAAGGTCTGAACATCCACTCTAAGCTTACTCAGCTTTTGAGGAGGAAAGAACTTGGCTAAGAAAGCCTTGACCAGCTTATCCCAAGAGTTCAGGCTATCCTTAGGTTGAGAGTCCAACCATATTCCAGCTCTATCTCTTACAGCAAAAGGGAAAAGCATGAGCCTGTAGACTTCAGGATCTACTCCATTAGTCTTAACAGTATCACAGATCTGCAAGAATTCAGTTAAGAACTGAAAAGGATCTTCAGATGGAAGTCCATGAAACTTGCAGTTTTTCTGCATCAGAGAAACTAATTGAGGTTTCAGCTCAAAATTGTTTGCTCCAATGGCAGGAATGGAGATGCTTCTTCCATGTAAATTAGAATTAGGTGCGGTAAAGTCACCAAGCATCCTCCTTGCATTATTATTATTTTCGGCTGCCATCTCCTCTTCTTGTTCGAAAATTTCTGAAAGGTGCTTGCTGGATTGTTGTAATTTAGCTTCTCTTAGTTTCCTCTTCAGAGTCCTTTTTGGTTCTGGATCTGCTTCAACAAGAATGTTCTTGTCCTTGCTCCTGCTCATATGAAAAAGAGAGAACAGAAAAATAATAATAATAGGGGTCCTTTTTACCATAGTATAGAGGTCCCTGTGTGAGTAGAAGAAAAGAAGAAGAAGAAATTCGAACACAGATGGAAGAGGGGGTTCGAATTTGGGTGAGATGAAGTGTTAGTAGATGAATAAATAAATAGAAGGAGATGAGAGAGAAGGAGAATTTTCGAAAATAATTTTTGAAAAAGAGTTAGTGATTTTCGAAAATAGTTTTTGAAAAAGGTTAGTAATTTTTCGAAAATTAAAATAAAAAATTAAAATAATTATTTAATTAAAAAGAAATTTTGAAAAAGAGGGAAGATATTTTCGAAAATTAGAGAGAAAGTTAGTTTGGTAGTTTTGAAAAAGATAAGAAACAAACAAAAAGTTAGTTAGTTAGTTGAAACAAATTTTGAAAATCAATTTTTGAAAAGATAAGAAGATAAGAAGTTAGAAAAGATATTTTAAAATCAAATTTTGAAAAAGATAAGTTTTAAAAAGATGAGATAAAAAGATATGATTGAAATTAGTTTTGAAAAAGATTTGATTTTTAAAATCACAATTAATGACTTGATTCACAAGAAATCACAAGATATGATTCTAGAACTCAAAGTTTGAATCTTTCTTAACAAGCAAGTAACAAACTTGAAATTTTTGAATCAAAACATTAATTGATGATGTTATTTTTGAAAATTATGTGATAAAATTAAGAAAAATATTTTTGAAAAATATTTTTAAAATTTTCGAAAATAACTAAGAAAATTGAAAAAGATTTGATTTTTGAAAAAGATTTTGAAAAAGATAAGATTTTCAAATTGAAAATTTGATTTGACTCATGAAAACAACTAGATTTTTAAAATTTTTGAATAAGTCAAATCTAATTTTCGAAATTTTAAGAGAAGAAAAAGGAGAAGATATTTTTTTGATTTTTGAATTTTTAATGATGAGAGAGAAAAACATAAAAATGATGCAATGCATGAAAGTTATGGATCAAAACAATGAATGCATGCAAGAACACTATGAATATTAAGATGAACACCAAGAACGCTTTGAATGTCATGATGAACATCAAGACTTATTTTTGAAAATTTTTATATGCAAAGAAAACATGCAAGACACCAAACTTAGAAATCTTTCATGTTTAGACACTATGAATGCAAAAATGCACATGAAAAACAAGAAAAGATGCAAAACAAGAAAACATCAAGATCAAACAAGAAGACTTACCAAGAACAACTTGAAGATCATGAAGAACACCATGAATGCATGAATTTTTCGAAAAATGCAAAGAATTTTTAGAAAAGATGCAATTGACACCAAACTTGAAATTTGACTCAAGACACAAATAAGAAACACAAAATATTTTTGATTTTTTTTTATTTTATGATTTTTTTGTATTTTATTTTATTTTTTTTGAAAATCATTTTGAAAAAGAAAAATAAGGATTCCAAAATTTTTTTAATATGAATTCCAGGAATCTTATGCTCTTTAAACTAAAGCTCCAATCAAAGGGTCAGGCATGGCTTATTAGCCAGCAAAGCTTTAGTATGTAACTCAGACATGACACGCCTGACATTCCCTACCTAGAAGAATTAGACATGGCTTTACAGCCAGCCAGGCTTCAACATGCTTCATGAAACACTAGAATTCATTCTTAAAAATTCTGAAGA
The DNA here is from genome assembly GCF_059453495.1 of Arachis ipaensis. Lineage (NCBI taxonomy): Eukaryota > Viridiplantae > Streptophyta > Magnoliopsida > Fabales > Fabaceae > Arachis > Arachis ipaensis. The sequence goes on along the minus strand of NC_142442.1, from coordinate 102,632,920 downwards.
AAATTATATTTTTTGAAAAAAATTTTATTTTAAAAATTTTTTCGAAAACAAAGGAGAAATTTTTGAAAAAATTTTTGAAAATAAAACAAAAAGAAAATTACCTAATCTGAGCAACAAGATGAACCGTTAGTTGTCCAAACTCGAACAATCCCCGGCAACGGCGCCAAAAACTTGGTGCACGAAATTGTGATCTCAGGCCACGGCGCCAGAAACTCTGTACGCACGTCTTAATAAATTGTTTTTCATTCACAACTTCAATACAACTAACCAGCAAGTGCACTGGGTCGTCCAAGTAATAAACCTTACATGAGTAAGGGTCGATCCCACGGAGATTGTCGGCTTGAAGCAAGCTATGGTCACCTTGTAAATCTCGGTCAGGCGGATATCAAATAGTTATGGATTTTTCGAATATTAATAGTAAATAGACAGAAAATAAAGATAGAAATACTTATGTATATCATTGGTGAGAATTTCAGATAAGTGTATGGAGATGCATTCATTCCTCTGAACTTCTGCTTTCCTGCTATCTTCATCCAATCAATCTTACTCCTGTCCATGGCTGGCTTTATGTAAGGACATCACCGTTGTCAATGGCTACTTTTAATCCTCTCTGGAAAATGGTCCGATGCGCTGTCACTGCATGGCTAATCGTCTAGAGGCATCACCCTTGCCAATGGCTGCATCCTATCCTGTTGTGAAAATAGTCCAAATGCTCTGTCACAGCACGGCTAATCATCTGAGGTTCTCGATCATACTGGAATAGGATTCACCCCTCCTTTTGCGTTTGTCACTACGCCCAGCACTCGCGAGTTTGAAGTTCGTCACAGTCATTCAATCCCAGAATCCTACTCGGAATACCACAGACAAGGTTTAGACTTTCCGGATTCTCATGAATGCCGCCATCAATCTAGCTTACACCACGAAGATTCTGATTAAGAGATCCAAGAGATACTCATTCAATCTAAGGTAGAACGGAGGTGGTTGTCAGGCACGCGTTCATAAGGAATGATGATGATTGTCACGTTCATCACATTCAGGTGGAAGTGCGAATGAATATCTTAGAAGCGGAATAAGTTGAATTGAATAGAAAAACAGTAGTACTTTGCATTAATCTTTGAGGAACAACAGAGCTCCACACCTTAATCTATGGAGTGTAGAAACTCTACCGTTGAAAATACATAAGTGAAAGGTCCAGGTATGGCCGAATGGCCAACCCCCAAAACGTGATCACAGGAATAAAAAATACAATCCAGGATGTCTAATACAATAGTAAAAAGTCCTATTTATAATAAACTAGCTACTAGGGTTTATAGAAGTAAGTAATTGATGCATAAATCCACTTCCGGGGCCCACTTGGTGTGTGCTTGGGCTGATCTTGAATGTTACATGTGCAGAGGCTCTTTCTGGAGTTGAACGCCAGGTTGTAACGTATTTCTGGCGTTCAACTCTGGTTTGTGACTTGTTTCTGGCGTTTAACTCTAGACAGCAGTGTAGAACTGGCGTTCAACGCCCTTTTACATCGTCTAAACTCGGCCAAAGTATGGACTATTATACTTTGCTGGAAAGCCCTGGATGTCTACCTTCCAACGCAATTAGAAGTGCACCAATTTGAGTTCTGTAGCTCTAGAAAATCTACTTTGAGTGCAGGGGGGTCAGAATCCAACAGCATTAGCGGTCCTTCTTCAACCTCTGAATCTGATTTTTGCTCAAGTTCCTCAATTTCAGCCAGAAAATACCTGAAATCACAGAAAAACACACAAAATCATAGTAAAGTCCAGAAATGTGAATTTAACATAAAAACTAATGAAAACATCCCTAAAAGTAACCAGATTCTACTAAAAACATACAAAAAACAATGCCAAAAAGCGTATAAATTATCCGCTCATCAAGAAGCAAGTAATCTAAATGACAAGGAAAGTCAATGGCAATTAAAATAAATAAATACTGTAAATAAAGCAGACTTTTGGTAAGGTAAGAGAAATTGGAGGTCCAACGTAGTTATATCTCTCAACTATAATAAAAGTTGAATCTAAACTCCGCTTGGTCAACCTTTACTAGGGCAAAGGAATGTTAGGGGACTAATTAAATTGACCTTTGAATCCTATTTATTTCCTAAGAAAAGGTTGGGATTACTTAAGTTCAGCTCAATTAGCAAGATAACGATTATCAGTTATGTAGAGTTTAATAACTGTTGAGTTACTGAATTCTTAACCAGGGCCAAAAGGGGAAAAAGTAAAATTGCTGGAATAATAAAAAATGTCCTTAGATGGGAAGCAATGGAAACTTAATTCAAAGAGAACAATCATAAACTGAAAATACCTCAAATATTATTAATTCAAATAATAATCTATAACATGGAAGAATTCATAGATCCAATTATAAAGGTAAATAGCCAACTCAGATACTGAGATAAATAAATAAAGTGAAAGGGAAGTTTAAAATAAAGAAATATAAAACCTGGATTGAGAGTCACTCTTAAAGCTAGAAGAAATCCTAAATCCTAAGAGAGAGAGGAGAAGATCTCCCTCTCAACTAAATCTAAATCATTGAAAAGTAAAATATGTGCGAGCTCTCTTTGAATGGGTGTATTCCCATACTTTATAAACTCTGGTCTATGCTGTCTGTACTTGGATCTGGGCCAAAAAGGGCTTCAAAAATCGCTGGGGGTGTATTCTGTAAATTCTGATACGTGGCCTCTGTCACGCGTCCGCGTGGGTCACGCGGTCGCGTCATTTGGAGCTTTTCCTTGCCACGCGGTCGCGTCAGTCATGCGACCGCGTCATGTGCGTTCTGCTTAAGGCGCGCGGTCGCGTCAGTCATGCAGCAGCGTCGCTGCTGATTCGTGCTTGGCACGCGATCGCGTCGTCCATGCGACCGCGTGAATACCAGTTTCCTTCAAAGCTCCGTTTTGCTTTCTCCTTCCATTTTAGTATGTTTCCTTTTCCATCCTTTAAGCCATTCTACCTTAGAAAATCTAAAACTACTGAACACACTGATCACGGCATCGAATGGAAATAGAGGTAATTAAAATAATTAATTTTAGAGCTTAGGAAACATGTTTTTCACATACATCACATAATAAGGAAGGGAAAGTAAAACCGTGCAATTAATGTGAATAAGTAGGTGAAGGATTGTATAAATCACTCAAATTAAGCACAAAAGAACTCATGAAATATGGGTTTATTAACCTCCTCACACTTAAACACTAGCATGTCCTCATGCTAAATCCAAGGTAAATAATTAAGGTTAAAGTGATGGAATGTCATGCAATGCAACCTAATTTAAATGCAACTACCTAAACGAATGATGCATCATGCAACTCTAAATTATTGACTCATATATAAAGCTTACATGTAGTCAAGTTAATTCACATTCTCAAGGAGTCATGTAAATATATATATATAGCCAACCCTTAAATAATAAAGCATTTTAGCAAATGAGATGGGAAAGAAAACATTGTACAAACTTGCAAAACAATTAGTAAATTTAAGCACAGATATATGTTGATGAGTTACTGAACCCTCACTGGATTTTGTGTTTACTCTCTAGTCACTCAGTGTTTATTGGGTTTATTCACTCTATTTTTCTTTTTATTCTTGCTTTCTATAGCTTTGTTCTTCATCTAACCAATCAACAATTATAGAATATAGTGATACCAAAAAGTCATGAGGTCTTTAATTGAGGTTGTAATGGGGCCAAGGTAAAGGTAAGGATTTATGTATAGGGTCAAGTGAGCTAATAAGTGAATCCTTAATTAGACTAAGATCTCACCTAACATACATATTTAGTAAAACAAAAATCTCTTTACCTATTTTCCCAGATTATCCCACTTATTGTTACATGCTCATGTTTCACTTTTTATTTTTTTTTTCTATTCCATGTGCATTGCTTTTATTTTGCATTGGGGAATTTCTTTTGTATCCCCTTTTTTTTTTAATTTTTTTTTCAAGGCACATGGCAATTAAATCACTTTGATTTTCTCATGAGCATGCTTCCCAAATTTATTTTATTTCTTTTAACTTCTCTACCCTTTTGTTTCTATCATCCATGTTCCCAAAAGGTTTCCCACATTTAACTCTATTCATGATTTTCTATCTTAAGCTAACCAAGGATTCACTTGGGATTTTCTTTTGTTTTTCTGCTTAAGGCTAGTAATTTGGCTAAATAGAATAAAGGGGTTTTAAAAGGCTCAAGGTGGTTAACAAGGGTGATGTAAAAATCCACTACAGCATGGATATCTATCTATCTTAATGGTGAACAGAAACGGAAAAAAAAAGTACAGAAAAATGACGAACGGATAAAAGGGGGTTGCGTTTTGCGGAACCTGGTAGGTGGGAGGGGTGGAACGGGGAAGAAGGTGGCTGCGGCGGCGTCCGGCGCGGTGGCGGGGCACGGCATCACGGTGGCGGCTGAGGGGGGCAGTGGCGGAGAGAGGGTTTAGGGTTAGTGATAGAAGGAGGGGGTTTGCGGGTGACGCGATCGCATGGGTCGCGCGATCGTGTCACTGGAATTCGTGCTAAACGCACGACTCCAGCGCCATTTTAGCGCAACTCTCTGTCTCCATTTTGGGGTGATGTGCAATCCATGCGACGCGATCGCGTCGCTCACGCGGTCGCGTGGGATTGGTATTATGCAAGTGACGCGATCGCATGGGGCATGCGATCGCGTGGGCCAATTTGTGCGAAACGCACAAGGGCCGCACGATTCCAGCCTAACTTTCTGTTCGTTGGATCCTTACGCCGATATATATATCTCACGGCCGCGTGGGTCACGCGGTTGCGCGAGTGGTGTTTTTCGCAATATTACGCGATCGCATGGGGCATGCCGTCGCGTCGTGCACCCTTATTTTTTTTTATATGCATGAAAAATGCAGAATGCAATGATTAACATGAATGTTATGCATGATTCCAGGTTTAATAAATTAAAATGAAAAAGGAAAAATGAAAGCAATTAACAAGAAATAAATTGAAAAAGAAGCGACCATACCATGGTGGGTTGTCTCCCACCTAGCACTTTTAGTTAAAGTCCTTAAGTTGGACATTGGAGGAGTATCCTGTTATGGTGGTTTATGTTTAAATTCGTCTAAAAATCTCCACCAGTGCTTGGAATGCCAATAGCCTCCGGGGTCCCAAACTAAGCATGCAGAGCTTCTGAGCAGCTCCAAACAGGATTCCAAGCCTTGCTTTTAAATCCGCCTCCGTCTTGATCTACATGTTTCCATTCGGGCGGGTTAAAAAGTAGAATCTCACCTTGGTGACCAAATGTTTTCCGTGATCCATGTAATTGAGGATGATACCAATCCGTTTACTTCGAGGAGAAGCGTGGAACCTTATTGAACCTTGTGCACCAGCTCTGAGTACGAGCCATTTCCCTCTTACTCTTAAAGCCGCAGAGAGCTCTAAGCTGGCCATCTGTTTCAAGCAAACTATATTCAAGTGAATAAGTGAATAAGCAAACTATATTTGAGAGAAATCTACCTCCGCATCATCTTCATATTCACTTGGGGAAGATTCTTCGATCTCAGAGAATTCACTTGCGGATGCAAGTTCATCACTAGGAGAGCTAGACTTGTGACTATCATCATCAAGGGAATTTGCTCCTTGGATTATTCCGTCTGATTCCTCATAAACGTTTTGCCTTGGAGATTGTACAGTATCCTCCTTAGCATCAACTGTAGCATCCTGGACGGAGTTTTCCTCAATTATGGATTCCCATGGAAGTTCAGCATCTCCTAGGTCTTCAACCAACTCTTCTTCTTGAACAATGACAGCTTCTTCTAATTGTTCTAGTACAAATTCATGCTCTGTCTTGTCCACTGGAGTTTTTGGCAATTCCTTCATGCTCTGCTCTTCATTGGGCTGTCCACATGGGGCTGTGGCTAATCCTTGTGTATTTGAGCACCCAGAAGCCCATTGAATTATCGCTTGCTCCAATTGTTTAATGGTTGTTTAAAATTTAATTACTGTTTTCTTTAGGCGATCCTCTGCTTCTCGGGTTGCTGGACTTGGACATGACACAAAGGAAAGTGGTGGTGATTGGGGGTGATTGGATTGGTATTGGGGTAAGTGTCACTAACGTTCTCGAAGGATTGGCAAGCTTACGTTAAGAGCCATGTTAACTAAGTTAACGTGGACTCTAACGTAGGGAAGGGGGAGGTTTATCAACGTTATTGGGAAAGGTAAGTCCCAATAACGTGTGCGAAGGACCAAGAGGCAACGTTAGTGGTAACGTTTGTGCCACTAACGTTGAGGTTAACGTGGCTCATACTTGGGTAAGCAACGTTAGTGAAAAGGGTGATTGTCACTAACGTTCTTGAACCCACACTTTCACTTAACGTTAACACCACTAACGTCCTGAGCTAAAAGTCCCTGCCTACTTCACACTTTCTCTCTGCAAGCATAGCTAAGCCCAATGATGAAGATAACTGCTTAAAACTCAGGATCCAAAAGCCCATACCCAAGACTTGAAGAGCCAACTAGAAGATCAGAAGAGTAGTATATATAGGAGTAACTTTGAATTAGTTTGGGGAGCTGGAAACTTTAGGGAGCCTTTGGCCTAGAATTACTCTCTGTATTTCACTTCCTCTACACTTCTAGTTTACTTTCAGCATGTATTCTCCATCTTTGTTTTCATTTTCCAGAGATATGAACAACTAAACCCCTTTGGTATGCGAAATTGTTACTCAGAGGTTGTAAAATTTGTTGCTCGTTCTCTCCCTGGCAATGGCGCCAAAACCGGTGCACAATACCATGGTCCAAACATAACTTCACAACTTCGCACAACTAACCAGCAAGTGCACTGGGTCGTCCAAGTAATAAAACCTTACGTGAGTAAGGGTCGATCCCACGGAGATTGTTGGTATGAAGCAAGCTATGATCACCTTGTAAATCTCAGTCAGGCAGATAATAATTGATTATGGAGTTTTCAAAAATAAATTATAAATAAATAGAAAATAAAGATAGAAATACTTATGTAATTCATTGGTGGGAATTTCAGATAAGCATATAGAGATGCATTCGTTCCTCTGAACCTCTTCCTTCCTGCTGTCTTCATCCAATCAATCCTACTCCTTTCCATGGCTGGCTTTATGTAAGGGCATCACCGTCGTCAATGGCTACATCTCATCCTCTCTGTGAAAATGGTCCGATGCGCTGTCACTGCATGGCTAATCATCTGGAGGCATCACCGTTGTCAATGGCTACATCCCATCGTCTCTGTGAAAATCGTCCGATGCGCTGTCACTGCATGGCTAATCATCTGGAGGTTCTCGATCATACTGGAATAGGATTTACTATCCTTTTGCGTCTGTCACTACGCCCAGCACTCGCGAGTTTGAAGTTCGTCACAGTCATTCAATCCCTGAATCCTACTCGGAATACCACAGACAAGGTTTAGACTTTTCGGACTCTCATGAATGCCACCATCAATCTAGCTTATACCACGAAGATTCTGATTAAGAGATCCATGAGATATTCATCCAATCTAAGGTGAAACAGAAGTGGTTGTCAGGCACGCGTTCGTATGGGAATGATGATGATTGCCACGTTCATCACATTCATATTGAATTGCGAATGAATATCTTAGAAGCGAAATAAGTTGAATTGAATAGAGAAACAGTAGTACTTTGTATTAATTCGTGAGGAATAGCAGAGCTCCACACCTTAATCTATGGTGTGTAAAAACTCTACTGTTGAAAATACATAAGTGATAAGGTCCAGGCATGGCCGAATGGCCAGCCCCCATGATCTAAGAACTAGACGTCCCAAGATGCCTAATACAATAGTAAAAGGTCCTATTTATACTAAACTAGTTACTAGGGTATACAGAAGTAAGTAATTGATGCATAAATCCACTTCCGGGGCCCACTTGGTGTGTGCTTGGGCTGAGCTTAAATGTTACACGTGCAAAGGCTTCTTCTGGAGCTGAACACCAATATGTAACGTGTTTTTGGCGTTCAACTCTGGTTCGTGACGTGTTTCTGGCGTTTAACTCCTGACTGCAGCGTAGAACTGGCGTTCAACACCCTTTTGCGTCGTCTAAACTCGGCCAAAGTATGCACTATTATATATTTCTGGAAAGCCCTGGATGTCTACTTTCCAACGCAATTGGAAGCGCAGGGAGGTCAGAATCCAACAGCATCAGCAGTCCTTCTTCTACCTCTGAATCTGATTTTTGCTCAAGTCCCTCAATTTCAGCCAGAAAATACCTGAAATCACAGAAAAACACACAAACTCATAGTAAAGTCCAGAAATGTGAATTTAACATAAAAACTAATAAAAACATCCCTAAAAGTAACTAGATCCTACTAAAAACATACTAAAAACAATGCCAAAAAGCGTATAAATTATCTGCTCATCACAACACCATACTTAAAATGTTGCTTGTCCCCAAGCAACTGAAAATCAAATAGGATAAAAAGAAGAGAATATACTATAAATTCCAAAATATCAATGAAACATAGCTCCAATCAGATGAGCGGGACTTGTAGCTTTTTGCCTCTTGAATGATTGAGGTTCAGAATGATTGGCATCTATAGGAACTCAGAGTTCAGATAGTGTTATTGATTCTCCTAGTTCAGTATGTTGATTCTTGAACACAGCTACTTTATGAGTCTTGGCCGTGGCCCTAAGCACTTTGTTTTCCAGTATTACCACCGGATACATAAATGCCACAGACACATAATTGGGTGAACCTTTTCAGATTGTGACTCAGCTTTGCTAAAGTCCCCAATTAGAGGTGTCCAGGGTTCTTAAGCACACTCTGTTTTTGCTTTGGACCTTGACTTTAACCGCTCAGTCTCAAGTTTTCACTTGACACCTTCACGCCACAAGCACATGGTTAGGGACAGCTTGGTTTAGCCGCTTAGGCCGGGATTTTATTCCTTTAGGCCCTCCTATCCACTGATGCTCAAAGTCTTGGGATCCTTTTTATTTACCCTTGCCTTTTGGTTTTAAGGGTTATTGGCTTTTTGCTCTTGCCTTTTGGTTTTAAAAGCTTTTGGCTTTTTCTGCTTGCTTTTTCTCTTTTTTTTCTATTTTTTTATTTTCTCGCTATTTTTTTTTCTAATTTTTTTCTGCAAGCTTTTGTATTCACTGCTTTTTCTTGCTTCAAGAATCATTTTAATGATTTTTCAGATTATCAAATAACATGTCTCCTTGTCATCATTCTTTCAAGAGCCAACATATTTAACATTCTTAAACAACAACTTCAAAAGACATATGCACTGTTCAAGCATTCATTCAGAAAACAAAAAGTATTGTCACGACATCAATATAATTAAACTAAGTTCAAAGATAAATTCGAAACTCATGTAGTTCTTGTTCTTTTGAATTAAAAACATTTTTCATTTAAGAGAGGTGATGGATTCATATTCACTACTTTAAGGCATAGACACTTAGACACTAATGATCATGTAATAAAGGCACAAACATAGATAAACATTTAACATAAAAAAATGAAAAGCAGAAAATTTAAGAACAAGGAATGAGTCCACCTTAGTGATGGTGGCATTTTCTTCTTGAGGTACCAATGATGTCCTTGAGCTCTTCTATGTCTCTTCTTTGTCTTTGTTGCTCCTCCCTCATAGCTCTTTGATCTTCTCTAATTTCATGGAGGATGATTGAGTGCTCTTGATGTTCCACCATTAGTTGCTTCCAATAATTGTGTGGAGGAAAATGTATCCCCTGAGGTATCTCAGGGATCTCTTGATTTGCAGTCAAATGTTCTACCACTGAGCTATAGACCCTTGAGATGAATCTCTCCATCTCCTATGACTCGGAGGTGGAAGCTTTTGTCTTCCCTTTCCTCTTTCTAGAGGTTTCTCTGGCCTTAGGTGCCATCAATGGTTATGAAAAAATAAAAAACTTATGCTTTTACCACACCAAACTTAGAATATTGCTCGCTCTCGAGCAAGAGAAGAAAGAATAGATGAAGAAGAAGATGTGGAAGAATCTAGGATTATGAGGAGGGAAGGTAAGGATCCTGTGGGGTCCACAGATCCTGAGATGATCCTGTGAGGTCCACAGATCTTGAGGTGTCAAGGATTTACATCCCTGCACCAATTAGGCATGTAAAATGCCTTTGCATGCAATTCTGGCGTTTAAACGCCAAACTGATGCTTGTTCTGGGCGTTCAACGCCCAGATGCAGCATGTTTCTGGCGTTGAACACTAGTTCTATGCTTGTTTCAGGCGTTCAGCGCCAGATCCATGCTTTGTTCTGGCATTGAACGCCAGTAAGTCCTTCCTCCAGGGTGTGATTTTTCTTCTGCTATTTTTGATTCTGTTTTCAATTTTTCTATTTATTTTGTGACTCCACATGATCATGAACCTAATAAAACATGAAAGAACAAGAAAAATAAAATTAGATAAATAAAAATTGGGTTGCCTCCTAACAAGCACTTCTTTAATGTCAATAGCTTGACAGTGGGCTCTCATGGAGCCTCACAGATGTTCAGAGCATTGTTGAGACTTCCCAACACCAAACTTAGATTTTGATTGTAGGGGCTCTGTATGACTCTGTTTTGAGAGAAGCTTACTGTGCCTCTTTTCCATGTTTACAGAAGGATGACCTTGAGTTTTAAACACAAGGGAGTCCTCATTCAATTGAAGGACTAGTTCACCTCTGTTAACATCAATCACAACTCTTGCTGTGGCTAGGAAGGGTCTTCCAAGGATGATGGATTCATCCTCATCCTTCCCAGAATCTAGGTTTATGAAGTCAACAGGGATGTAAAGGCCTTCAACCTTTACTAACACGTCCTCTACTTGTCCATAAGCCTCTTTTCTTGAGTTGTCTGCCATCTCTAATGAGATTCTGGCAGCTTGCACCTCAAAGATTCCCAAGTTCTCCATTACAGAGAGTGGCATGAGGTTTATTCCTGACCCAAGGTCACATAGAGCCTTCTCAAAGGTCATGGTGCCTATGGTACAAGGAATGAGGAATTTTCCAGGATCCTGTTTCTTCTGAGGCAATCTCAGTTGATCCAATGCATTTAGTTCATTGGTGAACAGGGGAGGTTCATCTCCCCAAGTCTCACTACCAAATAAATTGGCATTCAGTTTCATGGTTGCACCAAGGAACTTGGCAACTTGCTCTTCAGTAACATCCTCATTCTCTTCAGAAGAATAATACTCTTCACAGCTCATGAAGGGCGTAAGGAGGTTCAATAGAATCTCTATGGTCTCTATATGAGCCTCAGAGTCCTTTGGTTCCTCAAAGGGATACTCCTTATTGATCATTGGACGTCCCAGGAGGTCTTCCTCCTTGGGATTTACGTCCTCCCCTTCCTCTCTAGGTTCGGCCGTGTTGACTATGTCAATAGCCTTGCACTCTCCTTTTGTATTTTCTTCTGTATTGCTTGGGAGAGTACTAGGAGGGATCTCAGTGATTCTTTTACTCAGCTGGCCCACTTGTGCTTCCAAATTTCTAATGGAAGACCTTTTTTCATTCATGAAACTCACAGTGGCCTTAGATAGATCAGAGACTAAACTTGCTAAGCTAGATGGATTCTGCTCAGAATTCTCTGTCTGTTGCTGAGTGGATGATGGAAAAGGTTTACTATTGTTAAACCTGTTTCTTCCACCATTATTAAATCCTTGCTGAGGCTTTTGTTGATCCTTCCATGAGAAATTTGGGTGATTTCTCCATGAGGGGTTATAGGTGTTCCCATAAGGTTCACCCATATAATTTACCTCTGCTATTGCAGGGTTCTCAGGATCATAAGCTTCTTCTTCAGAAGATGCCTCCTGAGTACTGTTGGATGCAACTTGCATTCCATTCAGACTCTGAGAAATCATATTGACTTGCTGAGTCAATATTTTGTTCTGAGCCAATATGGCATTTAGAGTATCAATTTCAAGAACTCCCTTCTTCTGAGACATCCCATTACTCACAGGATTCCTCTCAGAAGTGTACATAAACTGGTTGTTAGCAACCATGTCAATGAGTTCTTGAGCTTCTGCAGGCGTTTTCTTTAGGTGAATGGATCCACCTGCAGAAGTATCCAATGACATCTTAGCTAATTCAGACAGACCATCATAGAATATATCCAGGATGGTCCATTCTGAAAGCATGTCAGAAGGACACTTTTTGGTCAGTTCCTTGTATCTCTCCCAAGCTTCATAGAGGGATTCACCTTCTTTCTGTCTGAAGGTTTGAACATCCACTCTAAGCTTGCTCAGCTTTTGAGGAGGAAAGAACTTGGCTAAGAAAGCCGTGACCAGCTTATCCCAAGAATTCAGGCTATCTTTGGTTTGAGAGTCCAACCACACTCTAGCTCTGTCTCAACTCAAAATTGTTTGCTCCAATGGTAGGGATGGAGATACTTCTTCCATGTAAATTGGAATTAGGTGCAGTAAAGTCACCAAGCATCCTCCTTGCATTATTATTATTTTCGGCTGCCATCTCCTCTTCCTTTTTACACAGGTATAGAGGTTCCCCTGTGTGAGTAGAAGAAGAAAATAATGTAATGTAAAGAAGGGAAGAAGAGAAAATTCGAACACAGATGGCAGAGGGGGGTCGAATTTGGGTGAGATGAAGTGTTAGTAGATGAATAAATAAATAGAAGCAGCTGAGAGAGAAAGAGGATTTTCAAAAATTAGAGAGGGATAGTTAGTTAGGTAGTTTTGAAAAAGATAAGAAACAAACAAAAAGTCAATTAGTTAGTTGAAAAAGATTTGAAATTCAATTTTGAAAAGATAAGAAGATAAGAAGTTAGAAAAGATATTTGAAAAAGATAGGATAAAAAGATATTTTTGAAAAGATATGATTGAAATTAGTTTTGAAAAAGATTTGATTTTAAAAATTAAAATTAATGACTTGACTCACAAGTAATCACAAGATATGATTCTAGAACTAAAAGTTTGAATCCTTCTTAACAAGCAAGTAACAAACTTGAAATTTTTGAATCAAAACATTAATTTTTGATGATATTTTCGAAAATTATGAAATAAAATTAAGAAAAAGATTTTTGAAAAATATTTTTAAAATTTTTGAAAATAAATAAGAGAAATGAAAACGATTTGATTTTTGAAAGAGATTTTGAAAAAGATAAGATTTTTAAATTGAAAATTTGATTTGACTTATAAAAACAACTAGATTTTAAAAATTTTTGAAAAAGTCAATCCAAATTTTCGAAATTTATGAGTGAAAAAGGGAAAGATATTTTTTGAATTTTGAATTTTTAATGATGAAAGAGAAAAACATGAAAATGATGCAATGCATGAAAATTTTGGATCTAAACATGTGATGCATGCAAGAACACCATGAATTTCAAGATGAACACCAAGAACACTTTGAATGTCAAGATGAACACCAAGAACTTATTTTTGAAAATTTTTAATGCAAAGAAAACATGCAAGACACCAAACTTAGAAATCTTTAATGTATAGACACTATGAATGCAAGAATGCATATGAAAAACACCATACAACACAAAATAATAAAATATGAAGATCAATCAAGAAGGTTTATCAAGAACAACTTGAAGATCATGATGAATGCAATGCATGAATGCAATTTTTGAAAAATGCAAGATGAGTATGCCATTGACACCAAACTTAAAAATTGACTCAAGACTCAAACAAGAAACACAAAATATTTTTTATTTTTATGATTTTCTAATTTTTTTGGATTTTCTTTTAATTTTTTCGAAAAACATAAAGGAAAAAGAAAATAGAAATTCAAAATTTTTAATAAGAATTCCAGGAATATTTCAATGTTGGCCTAAAGCTCCAATCCAAGGGTTGGGCATGGCTTAATAGCCAGCCAGCTTTAGGATATAAATCAGGCTTGCAACAGCTGATATTCAAATTAACTTGCCTCTATGCTGATGGTTGGAAGCCCCTATCCAAAAGAATTAGACATGGCTTTACAGCCAGCCAGGCTCCAACATTTTTCATGAAACTCTAGAATTCATTCTTAAAAATTCTGAAATAATTTTCGAAGACAGATGAGAAATTTTTGAAAGATTTTTTTGAAAAATTTTTGAAAATAAAACAAAAAGAAAATTACCTAATCTGAGCAACACGATGAACCGTCAGTTGTCTAAACTCGAACAATCCCCGGCAACGGCGCCAAAAACTTGGTATGCGAAATTGTTACTCAGAGGTTGTAAAATTTGTTGATCGTTCTCTCCCTGGCAATGGTGCCAAAACTGGTGCACAATACCATGGTCCAAACATAACTTCACAACTTTGCACAACTAACCAGCAAGTGCACTGGGTCGTCCAAGTAATAAAACCTTACGTGAGTAAGGGTCGATCCCACGGAAATTGTTGGTATGAAGCAAGCAATGGTCACCTTGTAAATCTCAGTCAGGCAAATAATAATTGATTATGGAGTTTTTGAAAATAAATTATAAATAAATAGAAAATAAAGATAGAAATACTTATGTAATTCATTGGTGGGAATTTCAGATAAGCATATAGAGATGCGTTTGTTCCTCTGAACCTCTGCTTTCCTGCTGTCTTCATCCAATCAATCCTACTCCTTTCCATGGCTGGCTTTATGTAAAGTCATCACCGTCGTCAATGGCTACATCTCATCCTCTCTGTGAAAATGGTCCGATGCGCTGTCACTGCATGGCTAATCATCTGGAGGCATCACCGTTGTCAATGGCTACATCCCATCCTCTCTGTGAAAATGGTCCGATGCGCTGTCACTGCATGGCTAATCATCTGGAGGTTCTCGATCATACTGGAATAGGATTTACTATCCTTTTGCGTCTGTCACTACGCCCAGCACTCGCGAGTTTGAAGTTCGTCACAATCATTCAATCCCTGAATCCTACTCGGAATACCACAGACAAGGTTTACACTTTCCGGACTCTCATGAATGCCGCCATCAATCTAGCTTATACCACGAAGATTCTAATTAAGAGATCCAAGAGATATTCATCCAATCTAAGGTGGAACGGAAGTGGTTGTCAGGCACGCGTTCGTATGGGAATGATGATGATTGTCACGTTCATCACATTCATATTGAATTGCGAATGAATATCTTAGAAGCAGAATAAGTTGAATTGAATAGAGAAACAGTAGTACTTTGCATTAATTCGTGAAGAACAGCAGAGCTCCACACCTTAATCTATGGTGTGTAGAAACTCTACCGTTGAAAATACATAAGTGATAAGGTCCAGGCATGGCCGAATGGCCAGCCCCCATGATCTAAGAACTAGACATCCCAAGATGCCTAATACAATAGTAAAAGGTCCTATTTATACTAAACTAGTTACTAGGGTTTACAGAAGTAAGTAATTGATGCATAAATCCACTTTCGGGGCCCACTTAGTGTGTGCTTGGGCTGAGCTTGAATGTTACACGTGCAGAGGCTTCTTCTGGAGTTGAAGGCCAAGTTGTAAGATGTTTTTGGCGTTCAACTCTAGTTCGTGACGTGTTTCTGGCGTTTAACTCGAGACTGCAGCGTAGAACTGGCGTTCAACGCCCTTTTTCATCATCTTAACTCGCCCAAAGTATGGACTATTATATATTGCTGGAAAGCCCTGGATGTCAAATTTCCAACGCAATTAGAAGTGCACCAGTTTGAGTTATGTAGCTCCAGAAAATCCACTTTGAGTGCAGGGAGGTCAGAATCCAACAGCATCAGCAGTCCTTCTTCTGCCTTTGAATCTGATTTTTGCTCAAGTCCCTCAATTTCAGCCAGAAAATACCTGAAATCACAGAAAAACACACAAACTCATAGTAAAGTCCAGAAATGTGAATTTAATATAAAAACTAATAAAAACATCGCTAAAATTAAATAGATCCTACTAAAAACATACTAAAAACAATGCCAAAAAGCGTATAAATTATCCGCTCATCACCCTTTCATTGGGTTAGGGAGCTCTGTTGTAATTTGATGGATCAATTTTAGTTTTCATTCTCCTTCTTCTATCTTTTCTCTTGATTTTACTAGAAAGCTTTCGATCTTCATCCAATTGGGTAGTTATCTTGGAAAAGAAGCTATTCATACTTGGATCTCTTCTGAACCTTGAAAGAGGAATGAAGGGATCATGCTAGAAATGCTTTCTCATGCTGGACCAAATTGGGTGTGGATGGATATGTGACTATAATCCTTCCAACACTTGATTTGGGAAATGCATGTGGTATAATCAGTGACCATACTTCATCTCTTCTCATGAGATATTGACCAAGGAATTGGCTATTGATCAAGATTTGAGAGATTGAATTACAAGGAATTGTAATTCGATCACTTAAGATTGCCAAGGAGATCAATGAATGCATTGATTGAGGAAGAGATGAAAATGAACTTGATCCGGAGAATGCAACATCTCCTGAGCCCAATGAACTCCCCATTTCTGATCTTACTCATTCTTTTTAATTTCTGCCATTTACTTTTATGAGCAATTTCTCCATCCCCATTTAAGATTCTGCAATTTACTTTCCGCCATTTACATTCAGCTCTTTATTTCCAGCATTTACTGTTTCTGCTATTTACTTTCTCGCCATTTAATTTTCTTCACTTCCCAACTCAAATTCTGGTTCGCTCAACTAGAACATTCCTTTAATTAAAGTTGCTTGATCAATCAATCTCTGTGGGATTCGACCTCACTCTATTGTGAGTTTTTACTTGACGACAAATTCGGTACACTTGCCGAAGGAAATTTGTTGCGAGACAAGTTTTTTGCGTATTAAGTTTATGGCGCCGTTGCCGGGGATTGATTTTGAATCAACAATGATTAAATTGGAGGATAACTAGATTGAGCATTTTTACTTTGTTTGATTTAATTTTCTGTTTGAGTAATTTACTTTCAGTTTTAGTTAATTTCTTCCCCTCCCCTTACTTTTTCATTTTTTTTAGTTATTTACAATTCCATTCACTGACCCACTAACTGTTTGATATATTGCATCACTCACACTAACAGTAATTCTAACAGAAATACTTTCTGCATCCATTTTCCTTGCTTGTGCTTTGTTGGTTGTATGACAGGGAGAAGAAGCGGGGCTTCAACTTCCTTTGATTCAGAACCTAAGAAGACCTTCCTTAGATTAAAGAGGGAAGCAAGAGAAAAATGAGTAGTGGGTGCCGAGGAAGAGGAGGAATACTTTGAACCAAACATGAAAGAAAACATGGAAAACCATCATGAAGAAGAGGCTCACAACCATGGCAGAGAAGGTCGAGCAAATTATGCTGGGGAGGAGAGAAGAGTTCTAGGCTCTTACATCAATCCAAACCCAGGAAACTGTGGAAGTAGCATTCAAAAGCCGACCGTCCATGCCAATAATTTTTAACTAAAACCGCAGCTCATCACCCTTGTTCAGAACAACTGTTCGTTCGGAGGAGGAGTCCAAGAAGACACCAATCAACATCTAACCACCTTCCTGAGGATATGTGACACGGTAAAGTCTAATGGTGTTCATCCTGACGCCTATAGACTGCTCTTATTTCCATTCTCACTCAAGGATAACGCAGCCAAGTGGCTGGAGTCTTTTCCGAAGGAGAGTTTGACAACTTGGGAAGATGTGGTGAACAAATTTTTAGCCAGATTCTATCCTCCCCAAAGAATTAACAGGCTGAGAGCTGAGGTCCAAACTTTCAGGCAACAAGATGGTGAGACTCTATATGAAGCATGGGAGAGGTTTAAGGACCTGACAAGGAGGTGTCCACCAGATATGTTCAATGAATGGGTGCAGCTACACATTTTCTATGAAGGCCTTTCTTATGAATCAAAGAAAGCAGTAGACCACTCATCCGGGGGATCTCTGAACAAGAAGACCATTGAGGAGGCCATAGATGTCATTGAAACTATAGCAGAAAATGACTGTTTCTATGCTTCTGAAAGAGGGAACACTAGAGGAGTGATGGAGCTAAACAATGTAGATGCTCTGCTGGCCCAAAATAAGCTCATTACCAAGCAGCTGGCTGACCTCACCAAGAAGATGGAGAGGAACCAAGTAGCAGCAATCACCACTTCATCAGCAACCCAAGAAGGAGTGAATGAAGAAGAAGAGGGTAGTCAGGAGCAAGCCAACTACATTGGGAATTCACCTAGGCAAAACCATGATCCATACTCCAAGACCTACAACCCTGGTTGGAGGAATCACCCAAACTTTGGGTGGGGGAATCAACAAGATCAAGGCCAAGATCGGAGACATCACAACCCCAACAATAATGCAGCTCACCAATAATTCACACAGAGAACATATCAACACCACCATGACAACACCTCTCCACATCCATATCAAAACCAAAATAACACTCCTCATCCTTCCACCTCTAATCCCAATCCACCATCATTTGATGGCAGACTCTCAAGGATTGAGAATCTACTTGAAGGCATAGGGAAAGAGATTCAAGACAACAAGGCATTTAAGGAGGAAGTGTAAGCAAATTTTAAGAACCAGGGAGATACCATCAAGAGGTTGGAATCTCAAGTGGGATATCTCTCTGAGTAGATGCCCAAACCTACAGATGGATCCCCAAGTGATACAGAAAAAAATCCGAGAGGTGAAACCAAGAAAGTAAGATGGGAAGATTGCAAGATGGTCACTATAAGTGATAAGGAGACTGAGGACAAGCCAAGCAAGCAGTCAGAACAACCTGGAGATACCTCAGTAGAGAAGAAGGAAAAAGATCACCAAGAACCAAAAATCTCACAACAAGAGCTGCTAAGACTCTATGCACCCTTTCTCCAACTACTCAATGGTGCTATGGAGAAGAGAATATACTCAAGAATTATTAACTTGTTTGCATCTCTGCATGTAAACATACCATTCATCAAGACCATCCAACAAATGCCTGCATACATCAACTATATGAAGGAACTGCTTCCCAGGAAAAGCTCACTCAAGGGAGGCCAAACTATAGTGATGAACAAGGAGTGCAGCGCCCTCATTCAACCAGAGTTTCCTACAAAAAGAAAGGACCCAGGGAGTTTTCACATACCCTGTGCCATAAGAAAAACAATGTTTGATAGAGCACTCTGCGATTTGGGAGCAAGAATCAACTTAATGCCCTTGTCCCTTGCGAAGAGGCTGCAGATCAATGAGATAATGCCCACAGATGTAGTCATCAGGCTGGGTGACAAAACTCAAAAACAAGCAATAGGAGTGGTGGAAAATGTGTTGGTAAAGGTTGGGAAATACTTCCTCCCAACAGACTTTGTCATATTGGACATGAAAGAGAGTTACACTCACCCAATCATATTGGGAAGACGATTCCTAGCTACAGCCAGAGCACTCATAGATGTGGAGCGAGGGGAGCTAATTTTGAGGATCCATCATGAACAGCTCGCCTTCACTATTTTCAAACACTCACAAGAAACAGATCAAGAGAACAAGGAACCAAGGAAGGATCACAGTGAGATACTGAAGGAAGAGATGAGTACTGAAGAACAACAAGCTCATCCGGAGATTCCCTTGGTTGATGGACAAGGAAACAAGCAGCTGTCACAGCTCAAGGAAAAGCTGGAAGAACCTAAACCACCAGAGGCATGTGATGACAACATCAAAATTCCTTTAGAAGAAGAGGCCACAAAGAGTAAGACAACATCACAAGGAACAAAGAAGAAGGTACCAAGGAGGTGGAGGAACAAAAAGATTCCTACAGAGGACTTCTCTCCAGGGGATAAAGTGATCTCAGCTTACTTCCCAGATATCCCCCCTGATCTCCCCACTGTGCCATCTCAGCTACCTAAGGTCTTCGCTATCAACCGAGTTCTCTCCTTGGAACATGTAGAGATCATTGATACAACTACTGGATATAGGTCTACTGCCAGAGGAGAAGACTTGAAGCACTATCGACCTCCCTGATGAAGGCAAAACGTCAAGCTAGTGACTCTAAAGAAGCGCTTCATGGGAGGCAACCCATGTTTTATATGCTTTTAGAAAATAGTTAATAAGTCAATTTTTATGAATTCCAAACCAAACTTGACTAACACTTGGTAAAATCCTTGTTATGCAGTATATAGTGAAGAACAAGTTTGGTGTTCAAAGCATGCCAAGAAAGCATGAATGCAACTCAGAGCATGCTAGTCTTGGAGCTTTGAACAAAGACTTTTTCATCACAATGCTCCAAACTAAGTTTGGTGTCACCCAAGGTGCCTGACGTTGGGCTTTTTACCAGTAAAGAGATTCATAGAAACAGTTGCATTGTAGATATAGTCTCTAAACCGACAAAAATTCCTTCGTACAAACGTGTTGGGTGTCACAAGTAACAAACCCCTTTAAAAATTGTTAACCGAGTATTCAAACCTCGGATCGTCTTCTCAAGGAATTACGAGGAAGTATGTTCTTATTATTGGCTATAAAGGTTGTAATCGGGGTTTAGAAGATGAGAAGTGTTGCACGAAATTGTGATCTCAGGCCACGGCGCCAGAAACTCTGTACGCACGTCTAAATAAATTGTTTTTCATTCACAACTTCGATACAACTAACCAGCAAGTGCACTGGGTCGTCCAAGTAATAAACCTTACGTGAGTAAGGGTCGATCCCACGGAGATTGTCGGCTTGAAGCAAGCTATGGTCACCTTGTAAATCTCGGTCAGGCGGATATCAAATAGTTATGGAGTTTTCGAATATTAATAGTAAATAGACAGAAAATAAAGATAGAAATACTTATGTATATCATTGGTGAGAATTTCAGATAAGTGTATGGAGATGCGTTCATTCCTCTGAACTTCTGCTTTCCTGCTATCTTCATCCAATCAATCTTACTCCTTTCCATGGCTGGCTTTATGTAAGGACATCACCGTTGTCAATGGCTACTTTTAATCCTCTCTGGAAAATGGTCCGATGCGCTGTCACTGCATGGCTAATCGTCTAGAGGCATCACCCTTGCCAATGGCTGCATCCTATCCTCTTGTGAAAATGGTCCAAATGCTCTGTCACAGCACGGCTAATCATCTGAGGTTCAAGATCATACTGGAATAGGATTCACCCTCCTTTTGCGTCTGTCACTACGCCCAGCACTCGCGAGTTTGAAGTTCGTCACAGTCATTCAATCCCAGAATCCTACTCGGAATACCACAGACAAGGTTTAGACTTTCCGGATTCTCATGAATGCCGCCATCAATCTAGCTTACACTACGAAGATTCTGATTAAGAGATCCAAGAGATACTCATTCAATCTAAGGTAGAACGGAGGTGGTTATCAGGCACGCGTTCATAGGGAATGATGATGATTGTCACGTTCATCACATTTAGGTTGAAGTGCAAATGAATATCTTAGAAGCGGAATAAGTTGAATTGAATAGAAAAACAGTAGTACTTTGCATTAATCTTTGAGGAACAGCAGAGCTCCACACCTTAATCTATGGAGTGTAGAAACTCTACTGTTGAAAATACATAAGTGAAAGGTCCAGGCATGGCCGAATGGCCAGCCCCCAAAACGTGATCGCAGGATCAAAAAATACAATACAGGATGTCTAATACAATAGTAAAAAGTCCTATTTATAATAAACTAGCTACTAGGGTTTACAGAAGTAAGTAATTGATGCATAAATCCACTTCCGGGGACCACTTGGTGTGTGCTTGGGATGAGCTTGAATGTTACACGTGCAGAGGCTCTTTCTGGAGTTGAACGCCAGGTTGTAACGTATTTCTGGCGTTCAACTCTGGTTTGTGACTTGTTTCTGGCGTTTAACTCTAGACAGCAGTGTAGAACTGGCGTTCAACGCCCTTTTACGTCATCTAAACTCGGCCAAAGTATGGACTATTATACATTGCTGGAAAGACTTGGATGTCTACTTTCTAACGCAATTGGAAACGCGCCATTTTGAGTTCTGTAGCTCCAAAAAATCTACATTGAGTGCAGGGAGGTCAGAATCCAACAACATTAGCGGTCCTTCTTCAACCTCTAAATCTGATTTTTGCTCAAGTCCCTCAATTTCAGCCAGAAAATACCTGAAATCACAGAAAAACACACAAACTCATAGTAAAGTCCAAAAATGTGAATTTAACATAAAAACTAATGAAAACATCCCTAAAAGTAACCAGATTCTACTAAAAACATACTAAAAACAATGCCAAAAAGCGTATAAATTATCCGCTCATCACAACACCAAACTTAAATGTTGCTTGTCCCCAAGCAACCGAAAATCAAATAGGATAAAAAGAAGAGAATATACTATAAATTCCAAACTATCAATGAAACATAGCTCCAATCAGATGAGCGGGACTTGTAGCTTTTTGCCTCTTGAATAGTTTTGGCATCTCACTTTATCCATTGAAGTTCAGAATGATTGGCATCTATAGGAACTCAGAGTTCAGATAGTGTTATTGATTCTCCTAGTTCAATATGATGATTCTTGAACACAGCTATTTTATGAGTCTTGGCCGTGGCCCTAAGCACTTTGTTTTCCAGTATTACCACCGGATACATAAATGCCACAGACACATAATTGGGTGAACCTTTTCAGATTGTGACTCATCTTTGCTAAAGTCCCCAATTAGAGGTGTCCAGGGTTCTTAAGCACACTCTTTTTTTTTTTGCTTTGGACCTTGACTTTAACCGCTCAGTCTCAAGTTTTCACTTGACACCTTCACGCCACAAGCACATGGTTAGGGACAGCTTGGTTTAGCCACTTAGGCCAGGATTTTATTCCTTTAGGCCCTCCTATCCACTGATGCTCAAAGCCTTGGGATCCTTTTTATTACCCTTGCGTTTTGGTTTTAAGGGTTACTGGCTTTTTGCTCTTGCCTCTTGGTTTTAAGAGCTTTTGGCTTTTTCTGCTTGCTTTTTCTTTTTCTTTCTATTTTTTTTTTTTTGCTACTTTTTTTTCTTTTTTTTTTTCTGCAAGCTTTGTTCTTTGCTGCTTTTTCTTGCTTCAAGAATCATTTTTATGATTTTTCAGATTATCAAATAACGTGTCTCCTTATCATCATTCTTTCAAGAGGCAACATATTTAACATTCTTAAACAACAACTTCAAAAGACATATGCACTGTTCAAGCATTCATTCAGAAAATAAGAAGCATTGTCACCACATCAACATAATTAAACTAAGTTCAAGGATAAATTCAAAACTTATGTACTTCTTGTTCTTTTGAATTAAAACATTTTTCATTTAAGAGAGGTGATGGATTCATAGGACATTCATGACTTTAAGACAAAGTTACTAACTACTAATGATCATGTAATAAGACACAAACATAGATAAGCACTTAACATAGAGAAAACGAAAAATAGAGAATGTAAGAATAAGGAATGAGTCCACCTTAGTGATGGTGGCGTTTCCTTCTTGTGGAACCAATGATGTCCTTGAGCTCTTCTATGTCTCTTCCTTGTCTTTGTTGCTCCTCCCTCATTGCTTTTTGATCTTCTCTTATTTCGTGAAGGATGATGGGGTGCTCTTGATGTTCCACCCTTAATTGTCCCATGTTGGAACTTAATTCTCCTAGAGAGGTGTTGATTTGCTCCCAATAGTTTTGTGGAGGAAAATGCATTTGAGGCATTTCCGGGATCTCATGGTGATGAGCTTCATGCGCCTCTTGAGCTCCATGAATGGGCTCTCTTGCTTGCTCCATCTTTTTCTTAGTGATGGGCTTCTCTTCCTCAATGGGAATGTCTCCTTCTATGAAAGCTCCAACTGAGTAACATAGATGGCAAATAAGATGAGGAAAAGCTAACTTTGCCCAAGGAGAGGGCTTTTCGGCTATTTTCTAGAGTTCAAGGGAGATGACTTCATGAACTTCTACTTCCTCTCCAATCATGATGCTATGGATCATGATGGCCCGATCCACAGTAACTTCAGATCGGTTGCTAGTGGGATGATGGAGCGTTGGATGAATTCCAACCATCCTCTAGCCACAGGCTTGAGGTCCAGTCTTCTTAATTGAACCGGCTTGCCTTTGGAGTCAATCTTCCATTGAGCTCCTTCCACACATATGTCTATGAGGACTTGGTCCAACCTTTGATTAAAGTTGACCCTTCTAGTGTAGGGGCATGCATCTCCTTGCATCATAGGTAAGTTAAACACCAACCTCACATTTGCCGGACTAAAATCTAAGTATTTCCCCCGAACCATTGTAATATAATTCTTTGGGTTTGGGTTCTTACTTTGATCATGGTTCCTAGTGATCCATGCATTGGCATAGAACTCTTGAACCATTAGGATGCCGACTTGTTGGATGGGTTTTGTTAGAACTTCCCAACCTCTTCTTTGGATTTCATGTCGGATCTCCGGATACTCATTCTTCTTGAGCTTGAAAGAGACCTCGGGGATCACCTTCTTCTTGACCACAACATCATAGAAGTGGTCTTGATGAGCTTTGGAGATGAATCTTTCCATCTCCCATGACTCGGAGGTGGAAGCTTTTGTCTTCTCTTTCCCTTTTCTAGAGGATTCTCCGGTCTTAGGTGCCATCAATGGTAATGGAAAAACAAAAAGCTTATGCTTTTACCACACCAAACTTAGAATTTTGCTCGCCCTCGAGCAAGAGAAGAAATAATAGATGAAGAAGAAGAAGAAAATATGGAGGAGAGGGGGGAGGGTTGTGTTTCGGCCAAGAAGGGGAAGAGAGGGTTGTGTTGTGTGAAAATGAAGAAGAATGGAAGGCTTTATATAGGGAAGGGAGGGGCGTAAGGTTTGGCCATATAGGGTGGGTTTGGGTGGGAAATTGATTTTGAATTTTGAAGGTAGGTGGAGTTTATGAGGTAGGTTTATGGGATTGTGTGAAAGAGAGGTGAGAAGAAGTGAGTGGAGGTAGATGGGGATCCTGTGGGATCCACAGATCCTAAGGTGATCCTGTGGGGTCCACAGATCCTGAGGTGTTCAAGGATTTACAACCTTGCACCAAATTAGGCATGCAAAATGCCCTTGCACACAACTCTGGGCGTTCAGCGCCAGATTGGTGCTTGTTCTGGGCGTTGAACGCCCATTTGTTGCCCATTTCTGGCGTTGAACACCAGAACCATGCTTGTTCTGGGAGTTCAGCGCCAGCTCTTCTCCAGGGTGCCATTCTGGCATTCAAACACCCAGATGCTGCCCATTTTGGGCGTTCAGTGCCAGAACCATGCTCTGTTCTGGCGTTGAACGCCAGCCAGATGCTTCTTACTGGCGTTTAAACGCCAGTAAGGTCTTCCTCTAGGGTGAGATTTTTCTTCTGCTATTTTTTTGATTCTGTTTTTAATTTTTATATTTATTTTGTGACTCCACATGATCATGAACCTAATAAAACATGAAAGAACAAGAAAAATAGAATTAGATAAATAAAAATTGGGTTGCCTCCCAACAAGCGCTTCTTTAATGTCAATAGCTTGACAGTGGGCTCTCATGGAGCCTCACAGATGTTCAGAGCATTGTTGAGACTCCCCAACACCAAACTTAGAGTTTGGATATGGGAGTTCAACACCAAACTTAGAGTTTGGTTGTGGCCTCCCAACACCAAACTTAGAGTTTGACTGTGGGGCTCTGGTTGACTCTGTTTTGAGAGAAGCTTTTTATGCTTCCTCTCCATGTTTACAGAAGGGTAACCTTGAGTTGTAAACACAAGGGAGTCCTCATTCAATTGGAGGACTAATTCACCTCTGTCAACATCAATCACAGCTTTTGCTGTGGCTAGGAAGGGTCTTCCAAGGATGATGAATTCATCCTCATTCTTCCCAGTATCTAAGACTATGAAATTAGCAGGGATGTAAAGGCCTTCAACCTTTACTAACACGTCCTCTACTTGTCCATAAGCCTGTTTTCTTGAATTGTCTGCCATCTCTAATGAGATTTTAGCAGCTTGCACCCCATAGATTCCCAGTTTCTCTATTACAGAGAGGGGCATGAGGTTTATCCCTGAACCAAGGTCACACAGAGCCTTTTCAAAGATCATGTTGCCTATGGTACAAGCTATTACGAACTTTCCAGGATCCTGTTTCTTCTGAGGTAATGTCAGTTGATCCAGATCACTCAGTTCATTAGTGAACAAGGGAGGTTCATCTTCCCAAGTCTCAATACCAAATAATTTGGCATTCAGCTTCATGATTGCACCAAGGTACTTGGTAACTTGCTCTTCAGTAACATCCTCATTCTCTTCAGAAGAGGAATATTCATTAGAGCTCATGAATGACATAAGGAGGTTTAATGGAATCTCTATGGTCTCTAGATGAGCCTCAGATTCCTTTGGTTCCTCAGAGGGAAACTCCTTATTGATCACTGGACGTCCCAGGAGGTCTTCCTCCTTGGGATTCACGTCCTCTCCTTCCTTTACAAGTTCAGCCATGGTGATCAATTCAATGGCCTTGCACTCTCCTTTTGGATTTTCTTCTGTATTGCTTGGGAGAGTACTAGGAGGGATTTCAGTGATCCTTTTACTCAGCTGGCCCACTTGTGCCTCCAAATTTCTAATGGAGGACCTTGTTTCATTCATGAAACTTACAGTGGCCTTAGATAGATCAGAGACTAAGTTTGCTAAATTAGAGGTGTTTTGTTCAGAGTTCTCTGTCTGTTGCTAAGTGGATAATGGAAAAAGTTTACTATTGTTATTAAAACCTTGTTGAGGCTTTTGTTGATCCTTCCATGAGAGATTTGGGTGATTTCTCCATGATGGATTATATGTGTTTCCATAAGGTTCACCTATATAATTTACCTCTGCTATTGTAGGGTTTTCAGGATCATAGGCTTCTTCTTCAGAAGCTGCCTCTTGAGTACTATTGGATGCAGCTTGCATTCCATTCAGACTCTGAGAAATCATATTGACTTGCTGAGTCAATATTTTATTCTGAGCCAATATGGAATTCAGAGTATCAATTTCAAGAACTCCCTTCTTCATAGGCGTCCCATTACTCACAGGATTCCTCTCAGAAGTGTACATGAACTAGTTATTAGCAACCATGTCAATGAGTTCTTGAGCTTCTGCAGGCGTTTTCTTTAGGTGAATGGATCTACCTGCAGAAGTATCCAATGACATCTTAGCTAATTTAGACAGACCATCATAGAATATATCCAGGATGGTCTATTCTGAAAGCATGTCAGAAGGACACTTTTTGGTCAGTCCTTTGTATCTCTCCCAAGCTTCATAGAGGGATTCACCTTCTTTCTGTCTGAAGGTCTGAACATCCACTCTAAGCTTACTCAGCTTTTGAGGAGGAAAGAACTTGGCTAAGAAAGCCTTGACCAGCTTATCCCAAGAGTTCAGGCTATCCTTAGGTTGAGAGTCCAACCATATTCTAGCTCTGTCTCTTACAGCAAAAGGGAAAAACATGAGCCTGTAGACTTCAGGATCTACTCCATTAGTCTTAACAGTATCACAGATCTGCAAGAATTCAGTTAAGAACTGAAAAGGATCTTCAGATGGAAGTCCATGAAACTTGCAGTTTTTCTACATCAGAGAAACTAATTGAGGTTTCAGCTCAAAATTGTTTGCTCCAATGGCAGGAATGGAGATGATTCTTCCATGTAAATTAGAATTAGGTGCAGTAAAGTCACCAAGCATCCTCCTTGCATTATTATTATTTTTGGCTGCCATCTCCTCTTCTTGTTCGAAAATTTCTGAAAGGTGCTTGCTGGATTGTTGTAATTTAGCTTCTCTTAGTTTCCTTTTCAGAGTCCTTTTTGGTTCTGGATCTGCTTCAACAAGAATGTTCTTGTCCTTGCTCCTGCTCATATGAAAAAGAAAGAACAGAAAAATAATAATAATAAGGGTCCTTTTTACCATAGTATAGAGGTCCCTGTGTGAGTAGAAGAAAAGAAGAAGAAGAAATTCGAACACAGATGGAAGAGGGGGTTCGAATTTGGGTGAGATGAAGTGTTAGTAGATGAATAAATAAATAGAAGGAGATGAGAGAGAAGGAGAATTTTCGAAAATAATTTTTAAAAAATAGTTAATGATTTTCGAAAATAGTTTTTGAAAAAGGTTAGTAATTTTTCGAAAATTAAAATCAAAAATTAAAATAATTATTTAATTAAAAAGAAATTTTGAAAAAGAGGGAAGATATTTTCGAAAATTAGAGAGAGAGTTAGTTAGGTAGTTTTGAAAAGGATAAGAAACAAACAAAAAGTTAGTTAGTTAGTTGAAACAAATTTTGAAAATCAATTTTTGAAAAGATAAGAAGATAAGAAGTTAGAAAAGATATTTTAAAATCAAATTTTGAAAAAGATAAGTTTTAAAAAGATGAGATAAAAAGATATGATTGAAATTAGATTTGAAAAAGATTTGATTTTTAAAATCACAATTAATGACTTGATTCACAAGAAATCACAAGATATGATTCTAGAACTCAAAGTTTGAATCTTTCTTAACAAGCAAGTAACAAACTTGAAATTTTTGAATCAAAACATTAATTGATGATGTTATTTTTGAAAATTATGTGATAAAATTAAGAAAAAGATTTTTGAAAAATATTTTTAAAATTTTCGAAAATAACTAAGAAAATTGAAAAAGATTTGATTTTTGAAAAAGATTTTGAAAAAGATAAGATTTTCAAATTGAAAATTTGATTTGACTCATGAAAACAACTAGATTTTTAAAATTTTTGAATAAGTCAAATCTAATTTTCGAAATTTTAAGAGAAGAAAAAGGAGAAGATATTTTTTTGATTTTTGA
This sequence comes from Arachis ipaensis, assembly GCF_059453495.1. NCBI lineage: Eukaryota > Viridiplantae > Streptophyta > Magnoliopsida > Fabales > Fabaceae > Arachis > Arachis ipaensis. The sequence goes on along the minus strand of NC_142442.1, from coordinate 102,604,429 downwards.
ATTTTTAATGATGAGAGAGAAAAACATAAAAATGATGCAATGCATGAAAGTTATGGATCAAAACAATGAATGCATGCAAGAACACTATGAATGTTAAGATGAACACCAAGAACGCTTTGAATGTCATGATGAACATCAAGACTTATTTTTGAAAATTTTTATATGCAAAGAAAACATGCAAGACACCAAACTTAGAAATCTTTCATGTTTAGACACTATGAATGCAAAAATGCACATGAAAAACAAGAAAAGATGCAAAACAAGAAAACATCAAGATCAAACAAGAAGACTTACCAAGAACAACTTGAAGATCATGAAGAACACCATGAATGCATGAATTTTTCGAAAAATGCAAAGAATTTTTAGAAAAGATGCAATTGACACCAAACTTGAAATTTGACTCAAGACTCAAATAAGAAACACAAAATATTTTTGATTTTTTTTTATTTTATGATTTTTTTGTATTTTCTTTTATTTTTTTCGAAAATCATTTTGAAAAAGAAAAATAAGGATTCCAAAATTTTTTTAATATGAATTCCAGGAATCTTATGCTCTTTAAACTAAAGCTCCAATCAAAGGGTCAGGCATGGCTTATTAGCCAGCCAAGCTTTAGTATGTAACTCAGACATGACACGCTTGACATTCCCTACCCAGAAGAATTAGACATGGCTTTACAGCCAGCCAGGCTTCAACATGCTTCATGAAACACTAGAATTCATTCTTAAAAATTCTGAAGAAAATTATATTTTTTGAAAAAAATTTTATTTTAAAAATTTTTTCGAAAACAACGGAGAAATTTTTGAAAAAATTTTTGAAAATAAAACAAAAAGAAAATTACCTAATCTGAGCAACAAGATGAACCGTTAGCTGTCCAAACTTGAACAATCCCCGGCAACGGCGCCAAAAACTTGGTGCACGAAATTGTGATCTCAAGCCACGGCGCCAGAAACTCTGTACGCACATCTTAATAAATTGTTTTTCATTCACAACTTCGATACAACTAACCAGCAAGTGCACTAGGTCGTCCAAGTAATAAACCTTACGTGAGTAAGGGTCGATCCTATGGAGATTGTCGGCTTGAAGTAAGCTATGGTCACCTTGTAAATCTCGGTCAGGCGGATATCAAATAGTTATGGAGTTTTCGAATATTAATAGCAAATAGACAATAAATAAAGATAGAAATACTTATGTATATCATTGGTGAGAATTTCAGATAAGTGTGTGGAGATGCGTTCATTCCTCTGAACTTCTGCTTTCCTGCTATCTTCATCCAATCAATCTTACTCCTTTCCATGGCTGGCTTTATGTAAGGACATCACCGTTGTCAATGGCTACTTTTAATCCTCTCTGGAAAATGGTCCGATGCGCTGTCACTGCATGGCTAATCGTCTAGAGGCATCACCCTTGCCAATGGCTGCATCCTATCCTCTTGTGAAAATGGTCCAAATGCTCTGTCACAGCACGGCTAATCATCTGAGGTTCTAGATCATACTGGAATAGGATTCACCCTCCTTTTGCGTCTGTCACTACGCCCAGCACTCGCGAGTTTGAAGTTCGTCACAGTCATTCAATCCCAGAATCCTACTCGGAATACCACAGACAAGGTTTAGACTTTCCGGATTCTCATGAATGCCACCATCAATCTAGCTTACACCACGAAGATTCTGATTAAGAGATCCAAGAGATACTCATTCAATCTAAGGTAGAACGGAGGTGGTTGTCAGGCACGCGTTCATAGGGAATGATGATGATTGTCACGTTCATCACATTCAAGTGGAAGTGCGAATGAATATCTTAGAAGCGGAATAAGTTGAATTGAATAGAAAAACTGTAGTACTTTGCATTAATCTTTGAGGAACAACAGAGCTCCACACCTTAATTGATGCATAAATCCACTTCCGGGGCCCACTTGGTGTGTGCTTGGGCTGATCTTGAATGTTACACGTGCAGAGGCTCTTTCTGGAGTTGAACGCCAGGTTGTAACGTATTTCTGGCGTTCAACTCTGGTTTGTGACATGTTTCTGGCGTTTAACTCTAGACAGCAGCGTAGAACTGGCGTTCAACGCCCTTTTACATCGTCTAAACTCGGCCAAAGTATGGACTATTATACATTTCTGGAAAGCCCTGGATGTCTACTTTCCAACGCAATTAGAAGCGCACCATTTTGGGTTCTGTAGCTCCAGAAAATCTACTTTGAGTGCAGGGGGGTCAGAATCCAACAGCATTAGCGGTCCTTCTTCAACCTCTGAATCTGATTTTTGCTCAAGTACCTCAATTTCAGCCAGAAAATACCTGAAATCATAGAAAAACACACAAACTCATAGTAAAGTCCAGAAATGTGAATTTAACATAAAAACTAATGAAAACTTCCCTAAAAGTAACCAGATTCTACTAAAAACATACTAAAAACAATGCCAAAAAGCGTATAAATTATCCGCTCATCAAGAAGCAAGTAATCTAAATGACAAGTAAAGTCAATGGCAATTAAAATAAATAAATACTGTAAATAAAGCAGACTTTTGGTAAGGTAAGAGAAATTGGAGGTCCAATGTAGTTATATCTCTCAACTATAATAAAAGTTGAATCTAAACTCCGCTTGGTCAACCTTTACTAGGGCAAAGGAAAGTCAGGGGACTAATTAAATTGACCTTTGAATCCTATTTATTTCCTAAGAAAAGGTTGGGATTACATAAGTTCAGCTCAATTAGCAAGATAACGATTATCAGTTATGTTGAGTTTAATAACTGTTGAGTTACTGAATTCTTAACAAGGGACAAAAGGGGAAAAAGTAAAATTGCTGGAATAATAAAAAATGTCCTTAGATGGGAAGCAATGGTAACTTAATTCAAAGAGAACAATCATAAACTGAAAATACCTCAAATATTATTAATTCAAATAACAATCTATAACATGGAAGAATTCATAGATCCAATTATAAAGGTAAATAGCCAACTCAGATACTGAGATAAATAAATAAAGTGAAAGGGAAGTTTAAAAGAAAGAAATATAAAACCTGGATTGAGTGTCACTCTTAAAGCTAGAAGAAATCCTAAATCCTAAGAGAGAGAGGAGAAGATCTCCCTCTCAACTAAATCTAAATCATTGAAAAGTAAAATATGTGCGAGCTCTCTTTGAATGGGTGTATTCCCATACTTTATAACCTCTGGTCTATGCTGTCTGTACTTGGATCTGGGCCAAAAAGGGCTTCAAAAATCGCTGGGGGTGTATTCTGTAAATTCTGATACGTGGCCTCTGTCACGCGTCCGCGTGGGTCACGCGGTCACATCATTTGGAGCTTTTCCTTGCCACGCGGTCGCGTCAGTCATGCGACCGCGTCATGTGCATTCTGCTTAAGGCGCGCGGTCGCGTCAGTCATGCGGCAACGTCGCGGCTGATTCGTACTTGGCACGCGATCGCGTCGTCCATGCGACCGCGTGAATACCAGTTTCCTTCAAAGCTCCGTTTTGCTTTCTCCTTCCATTTTAGTATGTTTCCTTTTCCATCCTTTAAGTCATTCTGCCTTAGAAAATCTGAAACTACTCAACACACTGATCACGGCATCGAATGGAAATAGAGGTAATTAAAATAATTAATTTTAGAGCTTAGGAAACATGTTTTTCACATACATCACATAATAAGGAAGGGAAAGTAAAACCGTGCAATTAATGTGAATAAGTAGGTGAAGGATTGTATAAATCACTCAAATTAAGCACAAAAGAACTCATGAAATATGGGTTTATCAACCTCCTCACACATAAACACTAGCATGTCCTCATGCTAAATCCAAGGTAAATAATTAAGGTTAAAGTGATGGAATGTCATGCAATGCAACCTAATTTAAATGCAACTACCTAAACGAATGATGCATCATGCAACTCTAAATTATTCACTCATATATAAAGCTTACATGTAGTCAAGTTAATTCACATTCTCAAGGAGTCATGTATATATATATATATAGCCAACCCTTAAATAATAAAGCATTTTAGCAAATGAGATGGGAAAGAAAACATTGTACAAACTTGCAAAACAATTAGTAAATTTAAGCACAGATATATGTTGATGAGTTACTGAACCCTCACTGGATTTTGTGTTTACTCTCTAGTCACTCAGTGTTTATTGGGTTTATTCACTCTATTTTTCTTTTTATTCTTGCTTTCTATAGCTTTGTTCTTTATCTAACCAATCAACAATTATAGAATATAGTGATACCAAAAAGTCATGAGGTCTTTAATTGAGGTTGTAATGGGGCCAAGGTAAAGGTAAGGATTTATGTATAGGGTCAAGTGAGCTAATAAGTGAATCCTTAATTAGACTAAGATCTCACCTAACATACATATTTAGTAAAACAAAAATCTCTTTACCTATTTTCCCAGATTATCCCACTTATTGTTACATGCTCATGTTTCACTTTTTATTTTTTTTTCTATTCCATGTGCATTGCTTTTATTTTGCATTGGGGAATTTCTTTTGTATCCCCTTTTTTTAAAAATTTTTTTTTCAAGGCACATGGCAATTAAATCACTTTGATTTTCTCATGAGCATGCTTCCCAAATTTATTTTATTTCTTTTAACTTCTCTACCCTTTTGTTTCTATCATCCATGTTCCCAAAAGGTTTCCCACATTTAACTCTATTCATGATTTTCTATCTTAAGCTAACCAAGGATTCACTTGGGATTTTCTTTTGTTTTTCTGCTTAAGGATAGTAATTTGGCTAAATAGAATAAAGGGGTTTTAAAAGGCTCAAGGGGGTTAACAAGGGTGATGTAAAAGGTAGGCTAATTTGGGGTAAGTGAGCTGAAATCAAATGATGGCCTCAATCATTCTCTTGGTATGTATCTATTCTATATTCTATAATTGGACATATAAATTAAAGCAAAGGAAAGAACATCAGAATAAAAAGAAATGAAACACACAGGAATAAAATTATGGTTTGAATGCAACCATACAATTAAGCTCAAGACTCACAGGCTGTGTGTTCTCTAACTCAAGCATCATATATCATTTATATTGTATGCAGGTTTAGTTAAAAATTCCCATTATTCTCATAAAAAAATTATTTAGGGTAGCTTTTAAAGTTTTAATGTTCCTCCTAGATGAAATGTTGTCAGCTTAACTACATCATGTAATGCTATATACAAGGTTTATGGATTTAAATCTGATATGTTCAATTTTCTAGCTTACTTCCTTTTTATATTTTTCAATTTAAACCATACTATCTTATGCTAAAAAGGGTAAGCTATACTAATTAATCCACTAATAAATCAGAATTGCAAACTAAACTAAATAACTAAAATAAACTAAATGGCTAAAATATGAACTAAAGATGCAAAATACAGAAAATAGAGTAAAAATACATAAGAGCAATGTATAAGTACTCAGAGAATAACAGTAAAAAGAAAAATACAGAAAAATATCCAAAATAAAAGAAAAAAGATGTAGTGGTTCACCAAAATAAACGCCAGAGATGGCGACCTTCCCACTCTTAAAAGGAAGCATCGTCCCCAATGCTCAATCAAGCCGGGTGTGAAGGGGTGTCATCACTGGTAGGGATGGTAGCTGGAGTCTCAGTGGTGGTGGGCTGAGGGTCTGGCTGCTGTGGAGGAGGTGCTGACTGGATTGGGATCTCAAGATCTGCAGTGAATGGTGGTGGTCTGTGGCCCAAGGCTAAGAAGGTCCGGCTGTGCGGAATGATCTTCCTGCAATCCGCCGCTGGTGGTCTCTCATCGGCAGCCTCCCATGGCACGTCAGCTCGACGGCCTAGCTGTGTAACTAGATATGGAAAGGGGAGGGTGCCTCGGACGTGGACCCTGGCCATATAGTACCGAATGAAACGTGGCAAATAAAGGTCCTTACCCTCCAGTACACACCAAAGGAGGGTGATCATGGCAGCCGAGATCTCCGTCTCGTGAGTACTCGGCATCACATAATTACTCAAGATCTGATGCCATAACCGAGCCTTATCGTTTAAGTATGCTCTCTTGATCCCTCTAGGCATGGTAGTGTCCTGACCCATCTCCCAAGGAACTGTCGGGTCGAGAGCTATCCGTGCCTTTACGGCATCCCAATCAAACTGCATCTGACGCATGTCCTCCTCAGTCTTTGAATAACCATCAGGCTGATCAGACTTGGCTGGGAGCCGGAGAATGTCCTCTAAGGCCTCTTCAGTGACCAGAATTTGTTTTCCTCTCAGGTTCACTGCATCTAGGGTAGTGAGATAGTAGTTGCAGTAGAATTCCTGTACCCAAGATGAATTGACCTCTGTCAGTGTTCTTTCCAGAAAAAACCAGCCCCTTTGCTTGATTTGCTCAGTGGTGTACTGCTGGAGTGTTTCTGGAATCTTCAGAGTTCGTTCCAGGTATAGATTTCTGGAGTTTGCAAAAGCCGGGTACTTCAGCTCATAGTACCGGTTTGCAAATTTTATAGGATCATTCGCAGGGAGCAGCTGGTCAGCTTTTTCCTGCTGTGTGAAGTTCTTCTCCCGCCATGAAGAATCGTGCATTAAAGCAATGATGGACTGGGAGGAATCTCCTCTCTTGCGCTTGCCAGTAGCCTTGCCTTTTCCTTTCCTTTGTGAGGCAGACATCCTGAAAAACAGAAAACCAGGATATGGATAAAATAGAAAAGCAAATAGGCAATTAAACAAAGGAAACTCAAAGCGGCAAAGGAGAAATAGAATAAGGAAAATGAGTAAATGAAATGTGATTGAATTTATGTTAAATGGAAAAATAATCAATATGCCATGGTGAGAAAGTTAGAGGAAAGTGAAAATAATCAGAAAAGAGATTAAAAGGGTTAGTATGGTTAGAATTTGAAAAAGAAATTAGTAAATTAAAATTAGTGAGTTAGTAAAGTGCGTGTTAATGTAGGTGGCATAGAAAAATTCCATATAACAAGGATTCACAGGTAAGAATAGAAGTACTCATAATCGAACAAGGAAAACAGGGTGATGCTGATTCGAATAGAAATAAAGAAAGCAAAAATTGGAATCAGTGAATCACAAATGCAGTTTATGAACCAGGAAATCAAAGAGGATAAGAATGTCTGCCATAGCATTCATGAAATGGTTTGGGTAAAGCAGAGTAAAATAGAGTTCAGAAATGCCAAACCAAAACATGAATGAAAACAATTTCCAAAAAATTTGGGCAGCATTCCGGCTAAAATTGGATTGTCCCGGAAAATAAACAGCAATCATAGCAGTTCATATGAATTAAAAACTTGATGCAGTTACCAGTAATGAATAGAAACAGGAAAATTTAGAGTAACAAGCAGTAATTGCAAGAAATCACAGCATATGAATGAGGTCACAGGAACAGCAGAATTGCAGTTATGATAAAACAGAAACAGGAACAATGTAAGTAAACAGACCTAGATCCACTAACCACAGCCTAAGCTACCTAACAACCTAAAAATCCACTACAGCATGGATATCTATCTATCCTAATGATGAATAGAAACAGAAAAAAAAAAGTACAGAAAAACGACGAACAGATAAAAGAGGGTTGCGTTTTGCGGAACCTGGTAGGCGGGAGGGGTGGAACGGGGAAGAAGGTGGCTGCGGCGGCATCCGGTGCGGTGGCGGGGCACGGCGTCGCGGTGACGGCTGAGGGGGGCAGTGGCGGAGAGAGGGTTTAGGGTTAGTGATAGAAGGAGGGGGGTTTGCGAGGGACGCGATCGCGTGGGTCGCGCGATCGCGTCGCTGGAATTCGTGCTAAACGCACGACTCCAGCACCGTTTTAGCGCAACTCTCTGTCTCCTTTTTGGGGTGATGTGCAATCCATGCGACGCGATCGCGTCGCTCACACGGTCGCATGGGATTGGTATTATGCAAGTGACGCGATCGCATGGGGCATGCGATCGCGTGGGCCAATTTATGCGAAACGCACAAGGGCCGCACGATTCCAGCCTAACTTTCTGTTCATTGGATCCTTACGCCGATATATATATCTCGCGGCCGCGCGAGTGGTGTTTTTCGCAATATGACGCGATCGCATGGGGCATGCGGTCGCGTCGTGCACCCTTATTTTTTTTTATATGCATGAAAAATGCAGAATGCAATGATTAACATGAATGTTATGCATGATTCCAGGTTTAATAAATTAAAATGAAAAAGGAAAAATGAAAGCAATTAACAAGAAATAAATTGAAAAAGAAGTGACCATACCATGGTGGGTTGTCTCCCACCTAGCACTTTTAGTTAAAGTCCTTAAGTTGGACATTGGAGGAGTATCCTGTTATGGTGGTTTATGTTTAAATTCGTCTAAAAATCTTCACCAGTGCTTGGAATGCCAATAGCCTCCGGGGTCCCAAACTAAGCATGCAGAGCTTCTGAGCAGCTCCAAACAGATTTTCAGGCTCCCGGGACAACGAATGTCAGGATAGAGTCCAGGATTCCAAGCCTTGCTTTTAAATCCGCCTCCGTCTTGATCTACATGTTTCCATTCGGGCGGGTTAAAAAGTAGAATCTCACCTTGGTGACCAAACGTTTTCCGTGATCCATGTAATTGAGCATGATACCAATCCGTGTACTTCGAGGAGAAGCGTGGAACCTTATTGAACCTTGTGCACCAGCTCTGAGTACGAGCCATTTCCCTCTTACTCTTAAAGCCGCAGAGAGCTCTAAGCTGGCCATCTGTTTCAAGCAAACTATATTCAAGTGAATAAGTGAAGTTATAAGTTAAGGATTGTACCCACTTAAAGCCTGTATTAGGTGGTAATGACCTTGGGATAGGTGTTTTTGGTGGTTCTGCAAGTTCCATTTCCTTGTGCTCTTCTGTGAATTCCTCCACTTCTTTGCCAAGATCTTCAATTGTATTTGTGTCCTGGTCAAAGTCTTCTATGTCTTCCTCATCACTTGAGTCATAGATTGGAGGTTGAGAGAAATCTACCTCCGCATCATCTTCATATTCACTTGGGGAAGATTCTTCGATCTCAGAGAATTCACTTGCGGATGCAAGTTCATCACTAGGAGAGCTAGACTTGTGACTATCATCATCAAGGAAATTTGATCCTTGGATTATTCCGTCTGATTCCTCATAAACGTTTTGCCTTGGAGATTGTATAGTATCCTCCTTAGCATCAACTGTAGCATTCTGGACGGAGTTTTCCTCAATTATGGATTCCCATGGAAGTTCAGCATCTCCTAGGTCTTCAACCAACTCTTCTTCTTGAACAATGACAGCTTCTTCTAATTGTTCTAGTACAAATTCATGCTCTGTCTTGTCCACTGGAGTTTTTGGCAATTCCTTCATGCTCTGCTCTTCATTGGGCTGTCCACATGGGGCTGTGGCTAATCCTTGTGTATTTGAGCGCCTAGAAGCCCATTGAATTATCGCTTGCTCCAATTGTTTAATGGTTGTTTGAAATTTAATTACTGTTTTCTTTAGGCGATCCTCTGCTTCTCGGGTTGCTGGACTTGGACATGACACAAAGGAAAGTGGTGGTGATTGGGGGTGATTGGATTGGTATTGGGGTAAGGAAGGATCATATGGTGGCAAATGGTGAAGAGAAGCTTGTGAGTGTGGTGGTTCGAGGTTATGTTGAAAGGATGGTTTATATGCATGAGGTGGGGCTTGTTGGTAGTTACAAGGTTGTCCACCATGTCTTTCAGCTGGGTATGCACTATAGAATGGTCTTTGTCCAGGATATCTCGGAGGGTGTTGCTGCCAAAAGGGTTGATTAGATCCTCTTGGTTTCATCCATCCTTGATTGGTCTGACCTTGATGCACATTCCTGCTGTAACTTCTATTTCCTTTAACAATATTAGAACCAAACTCAAAGCGAGAGGGGTGAGAGTTCATAGTAGCAAATAAAGATAAAAAGGAAAAACAAAAATAAATAAACAAGCAAAAGAAAAAATTTACAATAACCAATAACAAGGCACACGTTAGCAGTTCCCCGGCAACGGCGCCATTTTGACGTTGGGCTTTTTACCAGTAAAGAGATTCATAGAAACAGTTGCGTTGTAGATATAGTCTCTAAACCGACAAAAATCCCTTCGTACATACGTGTTGGGTGTCACAAGTAACAAACCCCTTTAAAAATTGTTAACCGAGTATTCAAACCTCGGGTCGTCTTCTCAAGGAACTGCGAGGAAGTATGTTCTTATTATTGGCTATAAAGGTTGTAATCGGGGTTTAGAAGATGAGAAGCAAGTAATCTAAATGACAAGTAACGTGAATGGCAATTAAAATAAATAAATACTGTAAAGCAGACTTTTGGCAAGGTAAGAGAAGTTGAAGGTCCAACGTAGTTATCTCTCTTAACTATAATGAAAGTTGAATCTAAACTCCGCTTGGTCAACCTTTACTAGGGCAAAGGAAAGTCAGAGGACTAATTAAATCGACCTTTGAATCCTATTTATTTCCTAAGAAAAGGTTGGGATTACTTAAGTTCAGCTCAATTAGCAAGATAACGATTATCAGTTATGTTGAGTTTAATAACTGTTGAGTTACTGAATTCTTAACCAGGGCCAAAAGGGGAAAAATAAAATTACTGGAATAATAAAAAATGTCCTTAAATGGGAAGCAATGGTAACTTAATTCAAAGAGAACAATCATAAACTGAAAATACCTCAAATATTATTAATTCAAATAACAATGTATAACATGGAAGAATTCATAGATCCAATTATAAAGGTAAATAGCCAACTCAGATACTGAGATAAATAAATAAAGTGAAAGGGAAGTTAAAATAAAGAAATATAAAACCTGGATTGAGAGTGATGTGTGGAAAACGATCCAACACAAAACTCACTGGCAAGTGTATCGGGTCGCATCAAGTAATAATAACTCACATGAGTGAGGTCGATTCCACAGGGATTTAAGGATTGAGCAATTTTAGTTTAGTGGTTGATTTAGTCAAGCGAATCAAGATTTGGTTGAGTGATTTGTGATTTGCAGAAGCTAAATTGCATGGAAAGTAAAGGGGAAGGGGAAATTTGCAGTAAACTAAAGAGTAGGAAAATAAATGAGCTGAATCTTAAAGTGCAAGTAAATTAAATTGCAGAAACTTAAATTGCAAGTAATGTAAATGGCTGAAGCTTAAAGTGCAAGAAACGTAAATTGCTTGAATTGTGAAAGGGATTGGGAGTTGGGATTGTAGAAATTAAACAAGAACAAGTAAATTGCATTAAACAATAAAAGAGAAAATTGAATTGCAGTGAAGTAGATCTTAACAGAAGAGTAAAATGCTTTGAGAATTTAAAAATAGAGAAAGCAGTGCTTAATTTGCAGCAAAGTAAAAGTGGTTGAAGATCCCAGGGTGGAAGAGACTAGATAACAAGTCAAGATCTCAAATCCTTCCTTGATCCAACAAGAACAATTGCAAAAGAAGTGAAGAAGAGTAAATTGCAGAATTGAAGAGAAGATGAAGCAGTAAACAGAAAGTTAAATTCAATTATGCAGAGAAAGTAAACAAGAGATCTCAAGGTGAGATTGAAACAGAAGTTCTTCAATTCTTCACCCAGGATCCAAAGCAAGAAAATAAAAGAGTGCTTGACAAACCCCAATTTGACGGTTTGTTTTGTATTGATTTTTGGGGATTTTATCACCTTTTACCCATATTTATTCAAGAAATAGCATGGTTTTGTATATTCTCCTTTAATTGTGCTTGAATGTGAAAACATGCTTTTTAGGACTCAAAATAGCTAAATTTAATTCACCTTGATTCTATTAGATGCCTTGATATATTTGTTAAGTGATTTAAGGTTTAGGAGGCAAAGATTGGATCAAGGGAATGAAGAAAGAAAGCATGAAATGTTGGAGAACTCATGAAGAAATGAAAGAACCGGAAAGCTGTCAAGCCGACCTCTTTGCACTTAATCCGCCATAACTTGAGCTACAGAGGTCCAAATGATGCGGTTCCAGTTGGGTTGGAAAGCTAACATCCGGGGCTTCGAAACGATATAAGATTTGCCATAGTTTCTACACGTATGGTGGCGCGCACGCGCAAAGTACGCGCACGCGCCGTTGTTGCCACCTAGTTCACTTAAAGCAAAACGTGGCCAACGAATTCTAAAGCCTTGTGGGCCCAATCCAACTCATTTCTGATGCTATTTAACCCAAGGAGTGAAGAGGGAAACATATGTTAGTTACCATTAGTTTAGTTTTAGCTTAGTTTAGTAGTTAGAGTTAGTTTCTAGAGAGAGAAGCTCTCACTTCTCTCTAGAATTAGGATTAGGTTTAGTTCTTAGATCTAGATTTTAATTCATCTTCTTCTTCTCTCAATTCCTTGTTGTTACATTCATTCTTCTTCCACCCTTTTGTTATAATTTCCTTTATGTTGTTCTTGCATTTTGTTGTAGATCTACTTTTGTTCCTTCCTTTCTCTTTCAATTCAATTCAAGGTAAATCATAATAATTGTGTTCATTTGATTTGTTGTTGTTTAATTCCTTGCAAATTGAGTAGTGTAGATTTACTCTTCTTGCAATTTTACTATGCTTTCCTTTTATGCCTTCCAAGTGTTTGATGAAATGCTTGGTTGGATTTTAGAGTAGAGTTTTATGTTCTTGGCTTGGAAAGGTAACTTAGGAACTCTTGAGTTACTAATGTCCAAGTAATTGATGATTGGGATTCATTGACTCTAGTTCTCACTAATTGAATTAGTGGAGAGTTAGGACTTATGGACTAGGATTGATATAGCTCATTTGACTTTCCTTTACTACTAGTTAGAGGATGATTTAATGAGATTAATCCTTGCCAATTCTCATATTGTGGTTAGTGATTAGGATAGAGATCCTTGACCACCAACCCTTGCCAAGACCTTTTTAGCCATTAGTTTACTTTCTTACCATTTATCTTTCATGCTTCATATCAAAACCCCAAATATAACTCACAACCGATAACAAGACACTCCATTACAATTCCTAGGGAGAACGACCCGAGGTTTGAATACTTCGGTTTATAAATTTTAGGGGTTTGTTTTAGTGACAAACAACTTTTTGTATGAAAGGATTAGTGATTGGTTTAGAAACCATACTTGCAACGAGATTTCATTTGTGAAATTCTAAACCGTCAAAAATCCATTCATCAAAATGGCGCCGTTGCCGGGGAGTTGCAATGGTGTTATGTTATTGGTTATTGTATATATGTGAATATTGTGAATATGTTTGCCTTTTGCTTCTTTGTTAGTTCTTACTAGTTTTTAGGATTTAATTTTCTTGCTTCTTATTTGATTTTATTTTTATTTTCTCTTGCTATCATGAATTCTCACTTTGGCTATGAGTGTGATTACAACTATGTTGTAGGTAATGGGGGCTACAATGAAGATGTGTATCAAGAATGGGATAACCAAAGGTGGGAAGAGCCATATGCACATGATCAATCTTCATGGCAACAACCTCCACCAATACACTATGAAGAAGAGCCATTCTTTGATGCATATCAATCTAATGGCTATGGTGAACTCCCTTGTGACTTTCAAGAACCACCACCATATGCCTATGAGCCATACCCTCAACATAACCCTCAACCATACTCAAAAGCCACTTTTCACCAACCACCTTCATATGACCCTCATCCATATCCACTATTACAACAACCGTATGAGCCATATGAACCACATATAGAGCCACCACCATCTCAACATCACCACTTCCAAGAGCCACCCCCTCCACATTATTGCCAAGATGAACCACCTCCAATATATGAAAATTTTCAACCACAAGATGAATACTACTTTCCACCACAACCTCCCATGGAAGAATACTCATATCCATTGATCCAAAAGCCACATGATCCTAATCATATTATCCAAGAGGAACAAGAGTCAAGGGATCGTCTCAAGGAAGCATTGGATCAATTTCAAGCAACCATGGAGTGTGTTGTGCAACAAGTGGAAAGAGTGAAAAACATAGAACCACCACAACTCTACCAAGAAGAACCACCTTCCTACTATGAACCCTTCCCCCAAATTGATGAACCCTTCCATCCACCCCAACCTCCAATGGATGACATCCTTGATGTTCTTGTTCAAGGACAAGAGGAAATGAAAAGGGATGTGCAACAATTCACGGCCGCCTTGGATGAGGTGGTAAACCGGTTAGCATCCCAATGCTTGAACTCTCAAGGAACTCCCATGGCTACATGTGGGGAATCAAATGAAGAGCATAACATAAAAGAGAGATTGGTGGAGAATGAGGGAAGTTGCTTTGTATTGGAACAATTGGAGGAAGCTATGATTATTGAAGAAAGGGAAGAATTGGTTGAAGACTTAGGAGATGCGGAGCCTCCATGGGAAGCTAGAATTGAAGAAAACCCCTCCAAGATGATTGAAATTGATGCTAGGAAGGAAGGTGCACACCTTCCAAGACATATTCCATATGAAGATTTGGATGGGATAGAGCAAGAAGTGAGTTCCCTTGGTGATGAAGATCAAGCATCAAACCTTAGTGGTGAAGAATCCTTTGAGCATGAAGAACCTTCTCCCAACAAGATGGAAAGCAATGTGGAGGTAAATTTTTCTTACCCTCCCATTTATGACTTGAGTAGGAGAAAAGGTTTATATAAAATTGTTGAACAAAGGATTATAATTGAGAAGTCTTGTGAAGAGGTGGAAATCCTTAGAAAAAGGAGGATGGGAATTGAATACGCCTTATGAAAACTCTTGGAGTTGTCTTTGCCTAGGTTGCCATCTACTCCTTCATTTGAGTGGGTGAAATTTATTTCTATTAGCTTTATTATCCCACTTGAATATGGTTTGCTTGAAACGGATGGCCAACTTAGGGAGCTTTGTGGGATGAAGCGTAAACGAAAAAGGTTTTGTGGTTGGCGTTGCAAATCAAGGCTCATTATGGTTGATGCATCAAACATGAGATATAAAGGTTGGAGTAGTGCTCAAATAGATGGGTCAAGGAGGATTGTTGGCCACTATATAGAGAATTCACCTTACTCACCACCCGGTTGGACTAATAATGATGATCAACCTCAAGACGGGTATGAAAACAAAGTGTGGGATCCCGGATTACAAGAATAGGATCAACTTTGGGAGCCCCAAGCTTGTGAAGAACTCCATCAAGACTTGGCTCAATCCATGAAGAATCTTGGGGCACAATGGAGAACCAAGCATTGGTGGGAGTTCCAAGATGAATACAAGCACAAGCCACCTTGATGAGGAGCTCCCCATAAGTCCAACTTAAGGACAATAAACAAAAGTGCTAGGTGGGAGACAACCCACCATGGTAAAACCCTTTCATTTTCTCTTTTGTACATATTGATAGAATTAGTTTAATTTCATGTTTTGTTTAGTTAGTTGAGTATGTTTGGTAGTTTAAGTATGTTAAATAAGGTTTTATGGTGTTTTGGTAGCTGTTTGGAGGTTTGGAATGCTTGGATTGGTGCAAAAACATAGAAAAAAAAATTTTGAAAAACAGAGCACCATCCACGCGTACGCGTACATGGCGCGTACGTGCACTTCCAGCATTTTCGACCATCCACGCGTGCGCGCCATGCGTGCGTACGCGCGGATTGAGAAGTTCCAACCTCCATACATTTTCCAGAGAGTTGTGCCTGCGCCGCGCCAACGTTGTGCCTCTGGCACAAACCCCACTTGCGCACACGCGCACATGACGCGTACGCGCCACTCTCGAAATAAGCCAACGACGCGCGCGCGCCATGCGTGCGTGCGCGTGGATGCCCTTTCTTCCATCCATTTCTTTTCTTCTCCTCCTTCTATTTCTCCCTTTTTCCTTTCTTTTTCCCTCCTCCTACCCCTCATCCAACACTTCCAAACACCATTGACAACCATTTATTTTAGTTAACAAATTAGTTAGTTAGTTAGTTGATTAGTTAGTTTTAGTTTAGTTTTCACTTTATTTTCTCTCTTTTCACCATAAGTGTTGGAGTATTGACTTTGTTTACTATACATTGCTATATCCCTTATTGCCTAAATGCTATTTTAGCATGAATGTTTTTAGATAATCTTTGTTGGATTCTATGATTGAGGTTATATTTTGTTACTTGGTTTTGAGTTCTTCATGCTTACCTTTTGAAAAAATACCAAGTGATGAGAATTGTCTTTGAGCTTATAACTCTTTTGAATTGCATGTTGTAGCTAGCCACCATGTGATTTGGATCCTTTTCCCTCGATTAGGCAACCTCTTGATGGATGATGTTGTGCATTTACCTTAATGCATTGTGTTCATGATTATATCCATCCATATGTTTGACTTGAATGCTTTCATGTGTCTCTAATGCTTGTCTTACCTTACAAGCTTACTTAAAGCATCTCAAGCACACTAGGATAAGTGAAGTGCATGCTTCTTTTGTGACATAGATTTTATGCTAATGTGTATTCTAAACCGCGCAATTTAGAATTCACACACCTAATATTTCTTAATGTCACACTAATTCACTCACTCATTTCTAGTGATCTACCTCATTCCAACAATGTATGCTTCTTTGCTTTCATATCTTCTCATCTTATGGTGTTATATTTTTATTTTTCATAACGAATGCACCACAAGCAACCATGGAGGCGGAAGAAAGAACACATAGCAATCCGGAGAGTTGTCGTACCCCCTTGCTCATCTTTGAGTGCACCGAGGACGGTGCAAACTTTTAAGTGTGGGGAGGTCGTCCGACCGATCGGCAATCTTGGGTGACAAATTTCTAATCCCAACACTTTTGCATTTCATTTTAGGTTTTTTGGATTTTTGTTGCATTTTCTTATTTTTGCATATATATACACAATAAGCTTAGTCAAAATAATGAAATTTTCCAAGGATTTCTATCTATAGGGCACCAATTGATTTGAGTGGAAAACTTTTCATAGAACTTGCTTGAATTATATATTTTGTGGAACATGATTTATGAGCTAAGAACACAAGCTTGTGAGATTTGAGCCTAATGGTGTGGTTACATCTTATAACCACTTATTTTTCCTTCTTGTGTGCATTATTCTCTTTCTATGATTGTAATCTTTGATTTGTTTGATTCTTTATGTCCATTATTTTGTGTATTCATGCATTTATATGATTGAGGCCATCATTTTATTAGCTCACTTACCCAAATAGCCTACCTTTTATCTTCCATTGTTAGCCAAATTTGAGTCTACGATTAACCCACTTGTTTTTAATTTAGCACATTACAAGCCTTAAAGCGAAAAAACAATAAATGTCCTTATTTGGATCTTTGATTAGCTTAGGCTAAAGTATGTGTCTCATTCAAGTGTGGGAACCTTGGGACATTGGGTGAACAAAAGGGTAGTTTTGTATTATTACTGTAAATATTGGGAATTGGGTACATGCTCATGTATTGATTAAATGTATAGACCTTATGCATTGGTACTCTTGTATATAGTTTGAAAGAAAAAAAAATGAGAAAAAAAAATATATGAAAAGTATAGAAAAAAATGGAAAAAGAAAGAAAAAGAAAAAGAAAGAAATAATAAGGGGACAAAATGCCCCAAAGTGAAGCTCAATAAGATCAATGCATATGAGTTGTGAAATGAAAAGAAAATGCATGAGTATGTGAAAAAGTGAGAAAATGGGTAGTTAGGTTAGAACTTAATTGTATAGGATGTCATAGGTTAGGTGGGAAGTTTAAGCTTATCAAAGATTCAAATTTCAAGCTCACTTGACCAAATATGCATCCTACCTTGACCCTAGCCCCATTACAACCAATGAAAAGACCTCATGATACTTGTATGCATGCATGAAATAAATGTTGATTGTTAGAAGAAAAACAAATCTTGGAAAGCATGAAATAGAGGAGAATTGAGTGAATCAACCCTAAACACTTGAGCGAATAGAGTGCAAACACATCCGGTGAGGGTTCGATGCTCAATTACATGTTTTCACCTATGATCATCATTCTTCATGCAAGTTTGTAAAAATATTTAATAACTCAATTCAATTGTGGATTAGACTTGCTAGTCCTTAGCCCTTGTGCATATATGTTTCTTGGGAATTGATTTATTTTGACCAAGCACTTACATTCATTTAGATAGTTGCATATAGGTAGATTGCATTTAGTTAGTTTCCATTGAATAAATGCCATACCCTTACTTCATTCTTGGTTTAAGCATGAGGACATGCTTGGTTTAAGTGTGGGGAGGTTGACAAACCCCAATTTGACGGTTTGTTTTGTATTGATTTTTGGGGATTTTATCACCTTTTACCCATATTTATTCAAGAAATAGCATGGTTTTGTATATTCTCCTTTAATTGTGCTTGAATGTGAAAACATGCTTTTTAGGACTCAAAATAGCTAAATTTAATTCACCTTGATTCTATTAGATGCCTTGATATATTTGTTAAGTGATTTAAGGTTTAGGAGGCAAAGATTGGATCAAGGGAATGAAGAAAGAAAACATGAAAAGTTGGAGAACTCATGAAGAAATGAAAGAACCGGAAAGCTGTCAAGCCGACCTCTTTGCACTTAATCGGCCATAACTTGAGCTACAGAGGTCCAAATGATGCAGTTCCAGTTGGGTTGGAAAGCTAACATCCGGGGCTTCGAAACGATATAAGATTTGCCATAGTTGCTACACGTATGGTGGCGCGCATGCGCAAAGTACGCGCATGCGCCGTTGCTGCCACCTAGTTCACTTAAAGCAAAACGTGGCCAACGAATTCTAAAGCCTTGTGGGCCCAATCCAACTCATTTCTGATGCTATTTAACCCAAGGAGTGAAGAGGGAAACATATGTTAGTTACCATTAGTTTAGTTTTAGCTTAGTTTAGTAGTTAGAGTTAGTTTCTAGAGAGAGAAGCTCTCACTTCTCTCTAGAATTAGGATTAGGTTTAGTTCTTAGATCTAGATTTTAATTCATCTTCTTCTTCTCTCAATTCCTTGTTGTTACATTCATTCTTCTTCCACCCTTTTGTTATAATTTCCTTTATGTTGTTCTTGCATTTTGTTGTAGATCTACTTTTGTTCCTTCCTTTCTCTTTCAATTCAATTCAAGGTAAATCATAATAATTGTGTTCATTTGATTTGTTGTTGTTTAATTCCTTGCAAATTGAGTAGTGTAGATTTACTCTTCTTGCAATTTTACTATGCTTTCCTTTTATGCCTTCCAAGTGTTTGATGAAATGCTTGGTTGGATTTTAGAGTAGAGTTTTATGTTCTTGGCTTGGAAAGGTAACTTAGGAACTCTTGAGTTACTAATGTCCAAGTAATTGATGATTGGGATTCATTGACTCTAGTTCTCACTAATTGAATTAGTGGAGAGTTAGGACTTATGGACTAGGATTGATATAGCTCATTTGACTTTCCTTTACTACTAGTTAGAGGATGATTTAATGAGATTAATCCTTGCCAATTCTCATATTGTGGTTAGTGATTAGGATAGAGATCCTTGACCACCAACCCTTGCCAAGACCTTTTTAGCCATTAGTTTACTTTCTTACCATTTATCTTTCATGCTTCATATCAAAACCCCAAATATAACTCACAACCGATAACAAGACACTCCATTACAATTCCTAGGGAGAACGACCCGAGGTTTGAATACTTCGGTTTATAAATTTTAGGGGTTTGTTTTAGTGACAAACAACTTTTTGTATGAAAGGATTAGTGATTGGTTTAGAAACCATACTTGCAACGAGATTTCATTTGTGAAATTCTAAACCGTCAAAAATCCATTCATCAGTGCTCAAGCAAGAACCAAGAAGAAGAAAGATCAATTCTCCTTCCCAATTCTCCCAGAAAATTCAAAGTAAAAGCTCAAAAATGAAAATGAAAACTCTCAAGTAAGAATCCCAAAAGTCAAAAGTTCAAAAGTAAAAGTCCTAATTACATCAAACTAACTCCTATTTATACACTTTCTATTCTTGGATTTTGGAATTTGGGTGGGCTTTTGATTTGGTGAAGAAATGAATTAAATTGGATTTTTAATCCAATTTGTAGCCCAAATTGCACCTCAAGGGGAAAGCTCAGTTGGAAAATCCAACTTAGCTTTCAAGCATGCTCCATCCGTGTCAAATTGGTGCGCCCAGCCTTGTTTGAGTGTCAATTGTATTAGAGCTCAGTTGGAAAATCCAACTTAGCTCTAGACCGTGTCATGATGTGCACTCAAAGCCTTTTGTTGCGCCAAAATTGCTTGTTCCTTGGTGTCATGACCGTGTCACATTGTGGGGGCTTGGGGGAGGCAATGCTCAGTTGGAAAAACCAACTGAGCTTCCTTGTGTAGCGCCTTGCTCTTGGTCTCAAGGTCCCAGGTTCAAATCCTGGATGAAGCATTCTAGCTATTTATTCTTGAATTCCCTTGCAAGGAGTAGCGTGTGGTTCCAAGTTCGAACCCTGGAGGTTGCATTTTGACTATTTCTTCTTGAATTTCCTTGCAAGGTGAGTTCCTTGCTTCTCCTTGGTCCTTGGTTCGAATCTTGTTGGCTTCATCCCTTGGAATTTCTTCTTGAATTAATTTGGAGAGGTCCCCGATAAAGTTAACTTAGTTAACTTAGCTTTGTACCATTTCCTTGCATTCTTTAGTGCTCAGGTAACTATTTTAACTTAGCTTTGTACCTTGCCTTCTCCTTTCATTCCTTGTGAAGCTCAGTTTGTTTTCTCAACTTAGCTTCCCTTTCTTCCTTGATGTTGACCATGCTTTTTCTTCCCTTTGCCACGCTTTCTCTTTCCTTTGGACACGCTTGTTGCTTCCCTTGGAAACGTTTCTTATTTCCTTTGGGCATGCTCCTTAAGCCACGCTTTTCTTCTTTCTTCACCTACAAGTAACCAAAACAACCAATCAAAGTATCACAAAATTCACAAGGTTTATAAATCAATTAATTATCAATTAAATTTAGCTTAAACCTCATGATTTTGCATCAATTACATGGTGGTTGTTTGATTTAGAGAAGTCATGCATTTTCACTCCAAATTACTTACTTAGAATGCAAGAAAGTGCATAAAACTTAATAAAAACAAAGAAAAAGGCTAGTGAAACTAGGCTAAGATGACTTGTCATCAGAGAGTCACTCTTAAAGCAAGAAGAAATCCTAAATCCTAAGAGAGAGAGGAGAAGATCTCCCTCTTAACTAAATCTAAATCATTGAAAAGTAAAATATGTGCGAGCTCTCTTTGAATGGGTGCATTCCCACACTTTATAACCTCTGGTCTATGTTGTCTGTACTTGGATCTGGGCCAAAAAGAGCTTCAGAAATCGCTGGGGGCGTATTCTGTAAATTCTGAAACGTGGCCTCTGTCACGCATCCACGTGGGTCACGCGGTCGCGTCATTTGGAGATTTTCATTGCCACGTGGTCGTGTCAGTCATGCGACTGCGTCATGTGCGTTCTACTTAAGGCGCGCGATCGCGTCAGTCATGCAGCTGCGTCGCTGCTGATTCGTGCTTGGCACGCGATCGCATCGTCCATGCGACCGTGTGAATACCAGTTTCATTCAAAGCTCCGTTTTGCTTTCTCCTTCCATTTTAGTATGTTTCCTTTTTCATCCTTTAAGTCATTCTGCCTTAGAAAATCTGAAACTACTCAACACACTGATCACGACATCGAATGGAAATAGAGGTAATTTAAATAATTAATTTTAGAGCTTAGGAAACATATTTTTCACATACATCACATAATAAGGAAGGGAAAGTAAAACCGTACAATTAATGTGAATAAGTAGGTGAAGGATTGTATAAATCACTCAAATTAAGCACAAAAGAACTCATGAAATATGGGTTTATCAGTGCCACGAATATGCATATAAGGATACACAGTTAGTTAGTTAGTTGGTGTTCATGAATAAACAATCTAATTCTTTTTCTTTATTATTCTAGCCGTAAAGTTTAAACTTTTTTTATGATATTGATTTTTTTTATTTTATTTTTATAGGGAAAAGGAAAGGAGCATTGAAGAGGATTGATTGGACAATTAAATGAAGAAGGTTTGGTCACCACAAAAGGAGGATACAACACACGTGCCCCAAAGGGGAATGCATTGGAAAATGTTGCCATGCAACATTGAAGAAAGGAGACCCTTGAAGACCGAACCAATAGCCCTCATAAAGATGAGGATCCTTGTGCTCATGATCTGCAAAACCCCATCCGTCCATCCAACAACCACCACATCAATCCAACCTTTCATCCCCTCATCATCTCCCTATATAAGTGAGTCCTAGTGCGTATTTACCCCTCACACTCAAATTCTCACTCTCCACACTTCACACTTCCGGCATCTAAAATTCCTTCATCACACCTCGTCCTAACCAACCAAATTCCTCATTTATCCGTACCCTTTAATCTCCTCACACAGCAACACAAATTCATGGCAAAATGCTAGTTCCAACTAATCAGGGGAAGCACTTAGCAGTAGTTTAGTCTTTAGTTAATAGTTGCTTAGTTAATAACAACGTATGAGGCTCTCTGCAAGTATGCAATCTGTTATACTAGGCAAGGAACTAAGTTTGGTGTTCACACACCAAATTAAGTTCAGAAATTCACAAGCATACATGCAAGCTAACTATTTCTCAAGTGCTTTGGGAACAAGCAACTTCCAATAACTTTGCAGGAGCCTTCTGAGGAAATGGTGCACCATCATCCAAGGAAGTAAAGGAGCAAAAACTATGGATGGTGACAATAAGGGGACAGCTAGAAACCATCACCCGAAGGTCGTATTGTTACTTAATTCCATATACTTGAAATGCTAAAAAAATTGGAAGTCCCAAGGTGCCCTTGATTAATAGTTACTCATTAGTTTAAATCATTAGAATTTAATGTTTGTTTTTATTGCTTTTGTCATATGTGTGCTGTCCACGATACCTGCTGCATCTTCACCTTGCCTATTTGTAGGCTTGTTCCCTTTTGAATCAAATGAAAAGAGAATGAGTGTTTTATAAAAGACCAGAGTGGAGTTCATACTATGGAGTAAATTCCTGAGTTTGTTGTGTGGTCATAAGTTAGCTAAGTTGGTTCAACCATGATGCCAGGGCATTTTGGCCAGTTTCACTGACCTTTTCTTTACTATTTTTAGGGTAGTTTTATGCATTTCCTTAGGAAATAAGCTAGTTTTGGGTAGATATTCACTTACATCTTGATTCGAGCATACATTGTGCACCTTACATGATTTCATGAGGATTTTGCATGAACTTAATGACAAATTGGATGTTGCATTTCTCATGACTTGGATTAGAACTTTGATGCACTTTATTGCTTGATTTCAGGACAAAGGAAGCAAAGAAGAACCACATTAGTGGCTACGTTAGTTACACTAATGTTAACACTAACGTGGAATGGGAGTAACTTGCAAAGTTAATGAGAAAAGTAATTGCCAATAACGCTCTCGAAGCCATTATTGCCCACATTAAGAGGCACGTTAACTAAGTTAACGTGAACTCTAACGTGGAAGAAAGGAAAGGGAGCCAACGTTAGTGACACTTAACATTATCACTAACGTTGGACCAAGCTCATAAGTGGCCACGTTAAGAGCCACGTTAACTTAGTTAACGTGGCCTCTAATGTTAAGAGGTAAAGGGGAAGCCAACGTTAGTAACATTCAACTTTGTCACTAACGTTGGCCAAGTCACAATAAGCCACGTTAAGTCCCACGTTAACCTAGTTAACGTGGAAGCTAACGTAAAGAAACAAGGTGGTCGACAACGTTAGTGACACCAAACATTGTCACTAACGTTGGAAGGAACCCACACAAACCCCAATAAGCCACGTTAACTCCCACATTAACTTAGTTAACGTGGAAGTTAACGTGAAGAAGGGAGGTGATAGCCAACGTTAGTGACACCCAACATTGTCACTAACGTTGGAATGAGCCCACACAAGCCACTATGAGCCACGTCAACTCCAACGTTAACTTAGTTAACGTGGAAGCTAACGTAGATAAGGGAATGATGAGCCAACGTTAGTGACACTCAACTTTGTCACTAACGTTGGAGATGGCTAGTTTGGCCACGTTAGAAGCCACGTTAACCTAGTTAACGTGGACTCTAACGTGAGAAATAGGGGCACATTGGAACGTTAGTGACAATGGTAAGTGTCACTAACATTCTCGAAGGTTGGCAAGCCTACGTTAAAAGAGCCACATTAACTAAGTTAACGTGGACTCTAACGTAGGGAAGGGGGAGACTTCTCAACATTATTGGGAAAAGCAAGTCCCAATAACGTGTGCGAAGGACAAAGAGGCAACGTTAGTGGCAACATTTGTGCCACTAACGTTGAAGATAACGTGGCTCTTACTTGGGTGAGGAACGTTAGTGAAAAAGGTGATTGTCACTAACGTTCTCGAACCTATATTTTCACTGAACGTTAACACCACTAACGTCCTGAGCTAAAGTCTCTACCCACTACACACTTTCTCTCTACAAGTAAAGCCAAGCCCAATGAAGAAGAGAACTGCTTCAAACTCAAGATCCAAAGGCCCATACCCAAGACTTGAAGAGCCAACTAGAAGAACAGAAGAGTAGTATATATAGGAGTAGCTTTGAATTAAATTGAAGGTTGGAAATTATAGGGAGCCTCTTGGCATAGAACTACTCTCTGTATTTTTTTACTTTCTCTGTACTTCTAGTTTCATCATGTATTCTCCATATTTGTTTTCATTTTCCAGAGCTATGAACAACTAAACCCCTTTCATTGGGTTAGGGAGCTCTGTTATAATTTGATGGATCAATACTAGTTTTCATTATTCTTCTTCTATCTTTTCTCTTGATTTTACTTGAAAGCTTTCGATCTTCATCCAATTGGGTAGTTATCTTGGAAAAGAAGCTATTCATACTTGGATCTCTTCTGAACCTTGAAAGAGAAATGAAGAGATCATGCTAGAAATGCTTTCTCATGCTGGACCAAATTGGGTTTGGATGGATATGTGACTATAATCCTCTCAATACTTGATTTGAGAAATGTATGTGGTATAATCAGTGACCATACTTCATCTCTTCTCATGAGCAATTGACCAAGGAATTGGCTATTGATCAAGATTTGAGAGATTGAATTACAAGAAATTGTAATTCAATCACTTAAGATTGCCAAGGAGATCAATGAGTGCATTAATTGAGGAAGAGATGACAATGAAATTGATCCGGAGAATGCAACATCTCCTGAGCCCAATGAACTCCCCATTTCTGATCTTACCCATTATCTTTAATTTCTGTCATTTACTTTTATGAGCAATTACCCCATTCTCATTTAAGATTCTGCAATTTACTTTCCGTCATCTACATTCAGCTCTTTATTTCTAGCATTTACTTTCTGTTATTTACTTTCCCGCCATTTAATTTTTGGTAATTCTCAACTCAAATTCTGATTCGCTCAATTAGAACGTTTCTTTAATTAAAGTTGCTTGATCAATCAATCCCTGTGGGATTCGACCTCACTCTATTGTGAGTTTTTACTTGACGACAAATTCGGTACACTTGCCGAAGGAAATTTGTTATGAGACAAGTTTTCTGTGCATCAAGTTTATGGCGCCGTTGTCGGAGATTGATTGTGCATCAACAATGATTAAATTGGAAGATAACTAGATTGAGCATTTTTGTTTTGTTTGATTTAATTTTCTGTTTGAGTAATTTACTTTCTATTTTAGTTAATTTCTTCCCTTCCCCCTACTTTTTCTTTGTTATTTACAATTCATTTCACTAACCCACTAACTGTTTGATATATTGCATCACTCACACTAACAGTAATTCTGATAGAAATACTTTCTGCATCTATTTTTCTTGCTTGTACTTGTTAGTTGTATAACAGGGAGAAGAAGCGGGGCTTCAACTTACTTTGATTCTGAACCTGAGAGGACCTTCTTGAGATTAAGAAGGGAAGCAAGAGGAAAAAGAGTAGTTGGTGCTGAGGAAGAGGAGGAATACTTTGAACCAAACATGGAAGAAAACATGGAAAACCATCATGAAGAAGAGACTCACAACCATGGCGGAGGAGGTCGAGCAAATCAATCTGGGGAGGATAGAAGAGTTTTAGGCTCTTACATCAATCCGAACCCAGGAAATTGTGGAAGTAGCATTCAAAAGCCAACCATCCATGCCAACAATTTTGAACTGAAGCCACAGCTTATCACCCTTGTTCAGAACAACTGTTCGTTCGTAGGGAGTGTCCAAGAGGACCCCAATCAACATTTAACCACCTTCCTGAGAATATGTGACACAGTGAAGTCTAATGGTATTCATCCTGACGCCTATAGACTGCTTTTATTTCCATTCTCACTCAAGGATAAGGCAGCCAAGTGGCTGAAGTCTTTCCTGAAGGAGAGCTTGACAACTTGGGAAGATGTGGTAAACAAATTCTTAGCAAGATTCTACCCCCCCTCAACGAATCAATAGGCTGAGAGCTGAGGTCCAAACTTTCAGGCAACAAGATGGTGAGACTCTGTATGAAGCATGGGAGAGGTTTAAGGACCTAACAAGGAGGTACCCACCAGATATGTTCAACGAATGGGTGCAGCTGCACATTTTCTATGAAGGCCTATCATATTAATCAAAGAAGGCAGTAGACCATTCATCTGGAGGATCTTTGAACAAGAAGAAGACCATTGAGGAAGCCATAGATGGTATTAAAACTGTAGTAGAGAATGACTACTTCTATGCTTCCAAAAGAGGGAACACGAGAGGAGTGATGGAGCTAAACAATGTAGATGCTCTGCTGGCCCAAAACAAGCTTATTACCCAGCAGCTGGCTGACCTAACCAAGAAGATGGAGAGGAACCAAGTAGCAGCAATCTCCACTTCATCAACAACCCAAGAAGGAGTGAATGAAGAAGCAGAGGGAAGTCAGGAGCAAGTCAACTACATTGGGAATTCACCTAGGCAAAACCATGATCCATACTCCAAGACCTAAAACCCTGGATGAAGGAATCACCCAAACTTTGGGTGGGGAAATCAACAAGACCAAAGCCTTGATCAAAGACGCCCAAATCCCAACAATGCAAGCCACCAGCATTTCACATCTAGACCATATCAACACCCCAATAACAACACCTCTCCACATTCACATCAAAACCAAAATAACTTACCTCATCCTTCCACCTCTAATCACGATCTACAATCATTTGATGACAGACTCTCAAGGATTGAGAATCTACTTGAAGGCATAGGTAAGGAGATTCAAGACAACAAGGTGTTCAAGGAGGAAGTGCGAGCCAGTTTCAAGAACCAGGGAGACACAATCAAGAGGTTGGAATCTCAAGTGGGGTATCTCTCTGAGCAAATTCCCAAACCCACAGATGGATTCCCAAGTGACACAGAGAAGAATCCGAGAGGTGAAACAAAGAAAGTAAGATGGGAAGATTGCAAGATGGTCACTATAAGTGATAAGGAGACTGAGGACAAGCCAAGCAAGCTGTCAGAACAACCTGAAGATACCTCAGTAGAGAAGAAGGAAAAAGATCATCAAGAACCAGAAATCTCACAACAGGAGCTGCTGAGACTCTATGCACCTTTTCCCCAACTGCTCAATGGTGCTGTGGAGAAGAGAATATACTCAAGGTTTCTAGATTTGTTTGCATCTCTGCATGTCAACATACCATTCATCAAGACTATTCAATAAATGCCTGCATACATCAAGTATATGAAGGAGCTACTTCCCAGGAAAAGCTCACTCAAAGGAAGCCAAACTATAGTGATGAACAAGGAGTGCAGTGCCCTCATTCAACCACAGTTGCCTACGAAAAGAAAAGATCTAGGGAGTTTTCATATCCCCTGTGCCATAGGAGAAACAATGTTTGATAAAGCACTCTGCGATTTGGGAGCAAGCATCAACTTAATGCCTTTATTTCTGGTGAAGAGGCTGAAGATCAGTGAGATAATGCCCACAGATGTAGTCATAAGGCTGGCAGACAAAACTCAAAAACAAGCAATAGGAGTGGTGGAAAATGTATTGGTAAAGGTTGGGAAATACTTTCTTCCCACAGACTTTGTCATCTTGGACATGGAAGAGAGTCACACTTACCCAATCATATTCGGAAGACCATTCCTAGCTACATCCAGAGCACTCATAGATGTGGAGCGAGGGGAGATAATATTGAGGATCCATGATGAACGACTCAGCTTTAATGTCTTCAAACTCTCACAAGAAGCAGACCAAGAAAACAAAGAACCAAGCAAAGATCATAATGAGATGCTGACAGAGGAAGCAAGCACTGAAGCACAACCAACCCATCTGGGAAAGCCCTTGGTTGATGAACAAGGAAATAAGCAGTTGTCACAACTCAAGGAAAAGCTGGAGGAACCTAAACCGCCAGAGACATGTGAAGACAACAACAAAATTCCCTTAGAAGAAGAAGTCACCAAGAGCAAGGCAACATCAAAAGGGACAAAGAAGAAGGTACCAAGGGGGTGGAGGAACAAGAAGATCCCTACGGAAGACTTCTCTCCAAGGGATAAAGTGATTTCAGCTTACTTCCCAGATATCCCCCCTGATCTCCCCACTGTACCATCTCAGTTACCTAAGGTCTTCACTATCAACAGAGTTCTCTCCTTGGAACATGTAGAGATCATTGATACAACCAATGGATATAAGTCCAAGGCAAGAGGGGAGGACTTGAAGCATTATCAACCACCCTGATGAAGGAGAAACGTCAAGCTAGTGACGCTAAAGAAGCGCTTCATGGGAGGCAACCCATGTTTTATATGCTTTTAATAGTGAATAAGTCAATATTCATGAATTCCAACCCAAACTCGACAAACACTTGGTGAAATCCTTGTTATGCAGTATATAGTGAAGAACAAGTTTGGTGTTCAAAGCATGCCAAGAAAGCATGGATGCAACTCAGAGCATGCTAGTCTTGGAGCTTTGAACAGAACTTTTCATCACAGTGCTCCAAACTAAGTTTGGTGTCACCCCATGGTGCCACCAATGTGCATATAAGGATACACAATTAGTTAGTTAGTTGGAGTTCATGAATAAACAAAATCTTTTCTTCTTTTTATTATTCTAGCCGTAAATTAACTTGTTTTTTTTACTTTTCTTATTTGATCTTTATAGGGAAAAGGAGAGGAGCATTGAAGGAGATTGATTGGACAATTAAAGGAGAAAGGTTTGGCCACTTCATGAAGAGAAACTACACACTTGTCTCAAGAAGGAATGCATTGGAAAATGTTGCCATACAACATTGAAGAAAGGAGACTCTTGAAGACCGAACCAATAACCCTCATAAAGTGATGATCCTTGTCCTTTCTCCACGTACAACCCCAACCGTCCATCAAGCAACCATTCCATCAATCCACATCCTCCATTCACTCACAATCTCCATACATAAGTGAGTCCTAGTGCATACGTACCCCTCACACTCAAATTCCCACTCTTCACACCTCTCCATTTCGGATTCCCTTTCACTCCCTTCATTGCATTCAACCCTAAACAACCAAAAGTCTCCACACCATTGCCTACTTCACACTTTCGACATCCAAAACCCCTTCATCACACCTCGTCTTAACCAACCAAATTCCTCATCTATCCTTACCTTCCAATCCCCTCAAACAGCAACTCAAATTCATCGCATCATCAAGTTCCAAGAGGCAAAAGAGGAAGGAACCAATGGAGAACATTCCTTTCGATGAGAAGAGATTCAAAACTGCCTTTCAATGAAGACGAGTGCCCACAGATTCGGGAGAAAATTGAACAAAGAGGGTGGCAAAGGCTCACTAATCCCGAGGGGAAGATCAATGCAAACCTCATCAAAGAGTTCTACACAAATGTGGTTAGAGAAGACAAAACCAGGGCCCCAACCTTCAAAAGCTATGTTAGAGGAAAGGAGGTAGACTTCAGCCCAAATGCTATAACAAGAACTCTTCACTTGAAATCACCACATTTTGATGAGCCCAGTTATCATGCAAGGATAAGTAAGAGCCCTGACAATGATGAGCTCACAGAAATCGTGACTGACATCTGTGTCATAGCAGCTGATTGGGAGAGGTATGCGGATGGAAGACCTCGGTTCATCAAGAGGGGAGACCTTAGCCCGGAAGCCAAAGGGTGGTTTAAACTCGTAAGGAGGTCCATCCTCCCAGCTGCAAATAATTCAGAGGTCAATATTAATCGACCAACTATGGTACATTGCCTAGTACAGGGTGGAGAAATCAATGTGCATGAACTCATAGCTGAGGGGATTCAAGAATCAGCTGAGAAGGATGATTCAGGTGCCAGGCTTTGGTACCCCAGCACCATTCTCAGATTGTGCACAAAGGCCAAGATGGTTTTTGAGGATAGCAATCCAGACTGGGTGAACCCTGGGAGGCTAATGACTATCCAGCGTCTAGTCTATACTACACCTGCTCAGCAACAAAGAAGGCCACAAATAGGGAAGCTAAAAGCGAAAGAAGGAGCTCACCAAGAGGAGCATCATCAGGAAGAATATCAACAAGAAGAGCATCATGACCCAACCGACTTGAATATGAACCACCTTCTAAGAGCCATTGAAGATTTCAGATGGAAGGACAAGAGCAAATACTAAACCTTCAGTCCAACTGGATGAGCCGACAAGAAGAATGGCAGAAACAACAAATGGAGCAGCAACAGGAACAATACTCCCAGCTCACTCAAGCCATCCACCAAGTTACTGAGAGGCAAGAACGTCAAGATAAGCACTTGCAAGAACTCAATCAGCGGCAAATAGCTCAGATGAAAGCATTCAATGAGTTCACTGTACTTAATGAAGGACGGCAACTACATAGGGAGGAGTTCAACATAAACACTCAGGCCAAGTTGAACTACATATCTAGTAATATGCATCATCTACACTATGCCATCCCTACATGTGATGAGGTCCAAAAAGATTTTGTAGAACAAGAAGAAAGGAAGGTGAAACAGTAGAAGGAAACACTCAAGAAAAAGATGGAAGATGGTGGTTTCTGGAAGAGGTTGATTGGAAAAAGCAAAGGGAATGGGAGTACGAGCACTCAAGAGGGACACAAGGAGGACAAGCAAGGAGGAGAGCATGGGCAACCACATGAGTAAAAGGTGGTGGAGTTCCTTCTTTGGTCCATCTTTTTCTATGCTTTGAATAAGGAAGATCTTGTATTAAATAGAACATGCTTCCATAATAGTTTGAACCTTTTCAATTCTGTCTTTTAAAGTTTTTTTTTGAATAGGTCTATGTTTGCTAGTCTCTATGTCACTGCATCATCTCTTTACTTACTTGTATGCTTGTCCCTTTGAATCAAATGAAAAAGAGAATGAGTGTTTCAAAAGACCAGAGAGGAGTTCATACTATGGAGTAAGTTCATGAGTTTATGGTATAGTTATAAGTTAGCTAAGTTGGTTCAACCACAAGGTGGGAGGACAACTATCTGTCATGAATACTATGCTTGAGTGATGAGCGGATATTTTATACGCTTTTTGGGAATAATTTCATATAGTTTTGAGTATGTTTTAGTTAGTTTTTAGTCTATTTTTATTAGTTTTTAGGAAAAATTCATATTTCTGGACTTTACTATGAGTTGTGTGTTTTTCTGTAATTTCAGGTATTTTTCTGGCTGAAATTGAAGGAGCTGAGCAAAAATCTGATTCAGGCTGAAAAAGGACTGCTGATGCTGTTGGATTCTGACCTCCATGCACTCAAAGTGGATTTTCTGGAGCTACAGAACTCGAAATGGCGTGCTTCGAATTGCATTGGAAGGTAGACATCCAGGGCTTTCCAGCAATATATAATAGTCCATACTTTGCATAAGAATAGACGACGTAAACTGGCGTTCAACGCCAGTCCTCTGCCCAAGTCTGGCGTCCAGCGCCAGAAAAGGATCAAAAACTGGCGTTCAACTCCACAAATGGCCTCTGCACGTGAATTGCTTAAGTCTCAGCCCCAGCACACACCAAGTGGGCCCCAGCACACAGAAGTGGGTCCCAGAAGTGAATTTCTACATCATCCATCATAGTTTATCCAATTTTTGTAAACCTAGGCTACTAGTTTAGTATTTAAACAACTTTTAGAGACTTATTTTGTATCTCATGACATTTCAGATCTAAACTTTGTATTCTCTGACAGCATGAGTCTCTAAACCCCATTGTTGGGGGTGAGGAGCTCTGCTGTGTCTCGATGAATTAATGCAAGTATTTCTATTTTCCATTCAAACACGCTTGTTCCTATCTAAGATGTTCATTCGCGCTTAACTATGATGGAGGTGATGATCTGTGACACTCATCACCTTCCTCAAATCATGAACGTGTGCCTGACAACCACCTCCGTTCTATATACGATTGAAAGAGTATCTCTTAGATTCCTTAATCAGAATCTCCGTGGTATAAGCTAGAACTGATGGCGGCATTCATGAGAATCCGGAAGGTCTAAACCTTGTCTGTGGTATTCCGAGTAGGATTCAAGGATTGAATGACTGTGACGAGCTTCAAACTCCTGAAGGCTGGGCGTTAGTGACAGACGCAAAAGGATAGTAAATCCTATTCCAACCGGATCGAGAACCAACCGGTGATTAGCCGTGCTGTGACAGAGCGCGTGAGCGTAGTTTTCACTGGAAGGATGGAAGGTAGCCATTGACAACGGTGATCCACCAACACACAGCTTGCCATAGGAGGACGTGCGTGCGTGAACAAGAAGACAGAGGAAAGCAGAGATTCAGAAGACAAAGCATCTCCAAAACTCCAACATATTCTCCATTACTGCATAACAAGTAACCTTTAATCCATGCTCTATTGTTTATTCGCAATTCAACTGATAAACATAATTGACTTCCTGACTAAGATTTACAAGATAACCATAGATTGCTTCAAACCAACAATCTCCGTGGGATTCGACCCTTACTCACGTGAGGTATTACTTGGACGACCCAGTGCACTTGCTGGTTAGTGGTACGCGTTGTGAAAAGTGTAATTCACAATTCGTACACCAAGTTTTTGGTGCCGTTGCCGGGGATTGTTCGTGTTTGAACAACTGACGGTTTATTTTGTTGCTTAGATAAGGAAAAAAAATTCTCTTTTTTTTTTTTGGTTTAGAGTCTTTTATTATTTATCCCTTGTTAAAACACTTTAAATTTATAGCTCAGTTAGTTAGAACGTGGTGTTTATGTTCATGGTAATTGGCTATCATATTTTTTTTAAAAAAAAAAAACCTTTTTCAAAAATAATTTTTCTATTAAATCCTGTGCCAAACTTTAAGTTTGGTGTTTTCTTGTTGATTTCCCTTTGGTTTTCGAAAATTTTAGTGGTTTTCAAAAAAAATTTTAAGTTTGGTGTTCCTTGGTGCTTTCCCTCCAAAACTTTGAAAAACAAGGAGTATTAGATCTAAAAATTTTAAATCTTGTGCTATCTTATTGTTTTTCTCTCTCCTCACTAAATTCAAAATTATCTTTTCTCTCCATTTTTAAAACAAATTTTTGAAAATTATATAAAAAAAAAATTTTTTAAAATCTTTTCCAAATCATATCTTTTTCAAAACCTTCTAACCACTTTTTCTCTCCTCACTTTTTCGAAAATCATAATTTTTGTTATTTTTATTTTTGGTTGAGTTGTCCTCTTTCCATAAAATAAAATAATTAAAAAGGTAAATCAATCCAAGTTATATCCCTTTGTCCATCATGGACATAAGTGGAAATGAACAGTCCAGGAGGACTCTGGGGTCATATTCTAACCCCTCTACTGCTTCATATGGGAGTAGCATATGCATACCCTCCATTGGAGTTAGTAGCTTTGAGTTGAATCCTCAGCTCATTGTCATGGTGCAGCAAAGTTGCCAGTATTCCGGTCTTCCACAGGAAGAACCTACAGAGTTTCTGGCACAATTTCTACAAATTGCTGACACAGTACATGATAAGGAAATAGATCAGGATGTCTACAGACTATTACTGTTTCCATTTGCTGTAAAAGATCAAGCTAAGAGGTGGTTAAATAACCAACCTAAGGCCAGCATAAGAACATGGAAACAGCTGACAGAAAAATTCCTGAATCAGTATTTTCCTCCAAAAAGGATGACACAGCTAAGGCTGGACATCCA
The DNA here is from genome assembly GCF_059453495.1 of Arachis ipaensis. NCBI lineage: Eukaryota > Viridiplantae > Streptophyta > Magnoliopsida > Fabales > Fabaceae > Arachis > Arachis ipaensis. The sequence goes on along the minus strand of NC_142442.1, from coordinate 102,570,591 downwards.
AGGCTTTAAACAAGGAGATAATGAATTTCTATATGATGCCTGGGAGAGATACAGAGAGATGCTACGAAAATGCCCCTCTGAAATGTTTTCAGAGTGGGTTCAGTTAGACATCTTCTACTATGGGCTTGCAAAAGGAGCTCAGATGTCTCTAGATTACTCAGCTGGTGGATCTATCCATATGAGAAAGACAATTGAAGAGGCTCAAGAGCTCATTGATACAGTTGTTAGGAATCAGCATCTGTATCTAAGCAGCAACCCTTCCATGAATGAAGAGGTTAAAACAGTAACTGCTGAATTCAGTACTGTAAAACAAGCTGCTGAATTCAATCAGCAATTGGATTTTCTAACAAAGCAGCTAGCTGAATTCAAGGACAGGCTACAGGAGACAAGGATAGCTAATATACATATGGACGAACAGTTTAAGCAAACAAAGCAGCAGCTATCAAGGCAAATAGCAGAAGAATGCCAAGCAGTTCAATTAAGAAGTGGGAAAACATTAAATACCCCACCTCAAGGCATCAAAAATTCAAGAAATGAGCGACCCACCAAAGATTCACCTGAGGACAGTAAGAGCCCAGGGAAAAATAATTCTGGCACTAAAACGCCAGAAAATGGGTGGAAGGCTGGCGCTGAACACCCAGACCATGCCCAAAACTGGCGTTCAGGGCCAGAAACAAGGCAGGATTGGTGTTCAATGCCAGAAATGGGCAAGAATCTGGCGTTGAACGCCCAAATGGGGCAGAATCCAGCGTTGAACGCCCAAAATGGGCACATTTCTGGCGTTCAGGCGCCAGGAATAGACAGTAAGCTGGCGTCTAACGTCACTCCAACCTCTGACTCTGGCACTCAATTGCCAGTGAGGGATCAGATACACACAAGTGCTGATGACAACCCCTCTAAAAAGGCTTCTTTAACCACTAAGGTTGAGGAATATAAAGCCAAGATACCTTATCCTCAAAAACTCCGGAAAGAGGAGCAGGATAAGCAATTTGCTCGCTTTGCAGATTATCTAAGGACTCTTGAAATAAAGATTCCATTTGCAGAGGCACTTGAGCAAATACCTTCTTATGCCAAGTTCATGAAAGAGATCTTGAGTCATAAAAAGGAGTGGAGAGAAACAGAAAGAGTTCTCCTCACTGAAGAATGCAGTGCAGTCATTCTGAAAAGCTTTCCTGAAAAGCTTAAAGACCCTGGGAGTTTTCTGATACCATGCATATTAGAAGGTGATTGCACCAAGACAGCTTTATGCGATCTTGGGGCAAGCATCAACCTGATACCTGCATCCACTATCAGGAAGCTTGGCTTAACTGAAGAAGTTAAACCAACCCGGATATGTCTCCAACTTGCTGATGGTTCCACTAAATACCCATCAGGCGTGATTGAGGACATGATTGTCAGAGTTGGGCCATTCGCCTTTCCCACTGACTTTGTTGTGCTGGAAATGGAGGAGCACAAGAGTGCCACTCTCATTCTAGGAAGACACTTCCTAGCAACTGGACGATCCCTCATTGACGTCCAACAGGGGGAAATAACCCTGAGAGTCAATGATGATGAGTTTAAGTTGAACGCTGTCAAAGCCATGCAGCATCCAGACACATCAACAGACTGCATGAAAGTTGATCTCATTGACTCTTTGGTAGAAGAGATCAACATGGCTGAGAGTCTCGAATCAGAGTTGGAAGACATCTTTAAAGATGTTCAGCCTGATTTGGAGGATTCAGAGGACATGAAAGAGCCTCTGAACTTTCTTCTGAAAGAGGAAAAACCTCCTAAACCCGAGCTCAAGCCACTACCACCATCCTTGAAATATGCATTTCTGGGAGAAGATGACACTTTTCCAGTGATCATAAGCTCTGCTTTAAATTCACAGGAAGAGGAAGCACTTATTCAAGTGCTAAGGACACACAAGACAGCTCTTGGGTGGTCCATAGGTGACCTTAAAGGCATAAGCCCAGCTAGATGCATGCACAAAATCCTATTGGAGGACAATGCCAAACAAGTGGTTCAACCACAGAGGCGGCTAAATCCAGCCATGAAGGAAGTGGTGCAGAAAGAGGTCACCAAGTTACTAGAGGCTGGGATTATTTATCCTATTTCTGATAGCCCCTGGGTGAGCCCTGTTCAAGTCGTCCCAAAAAAGGGAGGCATGACAGTGATTCATAATGAAAAAAATGAACTGGTTCCTAGAAGAACAGTTACAGGGTGGCGCATGTGTATTGACTACAGAAGGCTCAATACAGCCACCAGAAAGGATCATTTTCCTTTACCATTCATAGACCAGATGCTAGAAAGACTAGCAGGTCATGATTATTACTGCTTTTTGGATGGCTACTCAGGTTATAACCAGATTGCAGTAGATCCCCAGGATCAAGAGAAAACAACATTCACATGTCCATCTAGAGTGTTTGCTTATAGAAGGATGCCATTTGGGCTATGTAATGCGCCTTCAACCTTCCAGAGATGCATGCTCTCTATTTTCTCTGACATGGTGGAAAAATTTCTGGAAGTCTTCATGGATGACTTCTCAGTATATGGAGACTCATTCAGCTCCTGTCTTGATCACCTAAAACTTGTTCTGAAAAGATGCCAAGAAACCAACCTAGTTTTAAACTGGGAAAAGTGTCACTTCATGGTGACTGAAGGAATTGTTCTTGGGCATAAAATCTCAAACAAGGGAATAGAGGTGGATCAAGCAAAAATAGAGGTAATTGAAAAATTACCACCACCTGCCAATGTTAAGGCAATCAGAAGCTTTCTGGGGCATGCAGGATTCTATAGGAGGTTTATAAAGGATTTTTCAAAAATCGCAAAACCTCTAAGCAATCTGCTAGCTGCTGACACGCCATTTGTGTTTGACACAAAGTGCCTGCAGGCGTTTGAAACGCTGAAGGCTAAGCTGGTCACATCACCAGTCATTTCTGCACCAGACTAGACATTACCATTTGAGTTAATGTGTGATGCCAGTGATCATGCCATTGGTGCAGTATTGGGACAGAGGCATGACAAGCTTCTGCATGTCATTTACTATGCCAGTCGCGTTCTAAATGACGCCCAGAAAAATTACACAACCACAGAAAAAGAATTACTTGCAGTGGTTTACGCCATTGACAAGTTCAGATCATACTTAGTAGGATCAAAAGTGATTGTGTATACTGATCATGCTGCTCTTAAATATCTACTCACAAAGCAGGATTCAAAACCCAGGCTCATCAGATGGGTATTGCTTCTGCAAGAGTTTGATATAGAAATAAGAGACAGAAAAGGGACAGAGAACCAAGTGGCTGATCATCTGTCCCGAATAGAGCCAGTGGAAGGGACGCCCCTCCCTTCTCTTGAGATCTCTGAGACGTTTCCTGATGAGCATTTATTCGCCATTCAGGAAGCACCATGGTTTGCCGATATTGCAAACTATAAAGCTGCAAGGTTCATACCCAAGGAGTACAACAGGATACAAAAGAAGAAATTAATTACTGATGCAAAGTACTACTTGTGGGATGAACCTTATCTCTTTAAGAGATGTGCAGACGGAATTATCCGTAGGTGTGTGCCTAGAGAAGAAGCACAGAGGATCCTGTGGCATTGCCATGGATCTCAATATGGAGGCCATTTCGGAGGTGAGCGAACAGCCACCAAGGTCCTCCAATGTGGCTTCTATTGGCCCACACTCTATAAAGATTCCCGAGAGTTTGTACGTAATTGTGACAGTTGCCAAAGAGCTGGCAATCTGCCTCATGGTTACGCCATGCCTCAACAAGGAATCTTGGAAATTGAGTTGTTTGACGTATGGGGAATTGACTTCATGGGACCTTTTCCACCATCATATTCAAACACTTATATTCTGGTGGCAGTTGACTATGTATCAAAATGGGTTGAGGCTATTGCCACACCCACCAATGATACTAAAATAGTGCTGAAGTTCCTCCAGAAACATATCTTTAGCAGATTTGGTGTCCCTAGAGTACTAATCAGTGATGGGGGCACTCACTTCTGCAATAAACAGCTTTACTCTGCCATGGTTCGGTATGGAATTCGCCATAAGGTGGCCACTCCATATCATCCACAAACCAATGGGCAAGCTGAAGTCTCTAACAGAGAATTAAAGAGAATCCTGGAACGGACAGTAAATACCCGTAGAAAGGATTGGGCACGAAGCTTGGATGATGCTCTGTGGGCTTACAGAACAGCATTCAAGACCCCTATAGGGACCTCTCCATACCAACTCGTGTATGGTAAGGCATGCCACCTGCCCGTGGAACTGGAACATAAGGCCTACTGGGCAACCAGATTCCTAAACTTTGATGCCAAATTAGCAGGAGAAAAACGATTGCTCCAGCTAAATGAGCTAGAGGAATTCAGATTCACAGCTTTCGAAAATGCCAAGCTTTATAAAGAAAAATAAAAAAAATGGCATGACAGAAAGCTGTCATCTAGAATCTTTGAACCAAGACAAAAGGTCCTGTTGTTTAACTCTAGACTCAGGCTATTCCCCGGGAAACTGAAATCCCGGTGGAGGGGACCATACGTGATTACAAGTGTGTCACCATATGGTTATGTGGAGCTTCAAGATATTGATTCTGATAAGAAGTTCATTGTCAATGGACAGAGAATCAAGCATTATCTTGAAGGCAACATTGAGCAAGAATGCTCAAGGCTGAAGCTAGATTAAAAGCTCAGCAAGGTCCAGCTAAAGACAATAAAGAAGCGCTTGCAGGGAGGCAACCCAGCCATGGGGCATCAATCCTCTAAGCATTTTTGCCCTATTTTTATTTTTATTTTTAATTGTTTATATAAAGTTCACTGACACTAAGGTACAGAATCATTTGTATAAGTTTACAGGGTTACAGAAGGAATCTGCACACAAAACAGAGATAGGGAGCTCAATGGCAAGAAAATGCCAGTAAAGGGGCATTTTGGGCGTTTAGCGCCCAAAATGGGCATCCACTGGGCGCTGAACGCCAGTAAGGGCAGCAATCTGGGCGTTCAACGCCAGAAACAGGCACCCAATGGGCGTTGAACGCCAGTAATGGCAGCAACTGGGTGCTGAACGCCCAGGAGATCAGCATTTGGGCGTTCAAACGCCAGGAAGACAGGGAGGAGCCAAATCCATTTATCCCACACGTATTTCCATTTTAATTTCAAATTTTATGCTTCAATGCATGATTTTTACATGAACATGTCAAGAACCCTGATTTCTAAAATCCTTAATTTCTAAAAATCCATCTTTCCAAATTCAATCCAACTCTTTTCAAAATCTTTTCTGAAAACAAATCTATCTTTTTTACTCAAAAATCTTTTCAACTAATCCATATCTTTTTCAAATATCCATATTATCTTTTTCAAAATTCAGAGTTATCTTTTGCAAAAATCTATCATATCTTTTCAAAATTAAACTCTATCTTCTATCTTATCTTTTTTCAACTCAATCTTTTTATCTTATCTCTTCCAATTTTTTGAAAAACACACCCCCCCACCCCTTTAAAATTGGGTTCGGCCTGCCCCCTCCTCCATCAACAACTGCACCTCGATCTCCTTCTATCCCTCTCCTTTCTTTTATTTTGCTTGAGGACAAGCAAACCTTTAAGTTTGGTGTGTTTATCCGAGATCACTAAGATCATGGCTCCAAAGGAAAACAATCCACTCCAAGAGGCAAGAAAGAGAGCGTTCCAAAACCACTTTGGAATCAAGGGAAGTTCTTATCTAAAGAACATTCAGACCATTATCTTAAAGTAATGGGTCTGAGATCAGTGATCCCAGAAGTTAGATTCGATCTGAAAGAAGATGAATATCCGGAAATCCAGGAACAAATTTGAATCAGGAACTGGGAAGTCCTAGCTAATCCTGAAACGAAAGTAGGAAGGAACATGGTCCAGGAGTTCTATGCTAATATGTGGCAGACTGACAAGCAAAAACTATCTAGAACTGCCTACTATGAATTTCGGACCATGGTCAGGGGAAAGATTGTTCACACCACTCCTGACAAGATCAGAGAGATATTAAAGCTACCTCAGCTAAAGGATGATCCAGACTCCTTCAACAGGAGGATGATGAGAGCAGACATTGGCCTGGATAAAATTCTAGAGGACATATGTATCCCTGGAGCCAGGTGGACCACCAACACAAAGGGAGTCCCAAATCAACTCAAGAGAGAGGATCTCAAACCAGTTGCCAGAGGATGGCTGGACTTCATTGGGCGTTCTCTGTTGCCCACTAGCAACCGCTCTGAAGTCACAGTTAAAAGAGCAGTGATGATCCATTGCATCATGATGGGAAAGGAAGTGGAGGTTCATCAGCTGATTTCAACTGAACTCTATAAGATTGCTAACAAAAATTCAAAAGAGGCCAGGTTGGCTTATCCAAGCGTGATTTCTCTGCTCTGCAAGGACGCTGGAGTAAGGATGGGAATAACTGAATATATCCTAATTGAAAAGTCAATCACCAAAGCATCAATGGAGAGACAACAAGCACAGGAGGATCCTATCAAGAAGAGAGCACAGGAATTCCTCCCAGAGATTCCTCAAGCGGAATATTGGGAATATCTTGAGACGTCTGTCACCAAGATACAGAAAGCTATGGAGCAAATAATAAAACAACAGAAGGAACACAGTCAAATGTTGACCTATATGTTTAAAGAACAAGAGGAGCAGGGGCGTGACTTAAGGGAACTGAAGCGCCAAAAGTCTTCTCTTGTAGGACCAAGCATCCCAAGGATCAGAGGAACCCCCGTGCCCCCAGAATAAAGGTTGTTAATTTCCAATTTCTGCCTTAACTCTGTGACAGTGTCCTTATAAAAGTTTACCTTAGAAGTCATATAATAGTAATTAGTATCTATTTGATTTTATCTCCAATTAAGCTATAGTTTATTTTTCTCATCATCATTAAACATAAATAAAATAGTAGATCTTTTGAATAAGAAGCAATAAAATTTCGAGTTCAATAAAAGAAATTCTAATTGGTTAAATGTGGTGGCAATGCTTTCTATCTTCTGAATGAATGCTTGAACAGTGCATATGTCTTTTGAATTTGTTGTTTAAGACTGTTAAATATGTTGGCTCTTGAAAGAATGATGAACATGAGACATGTTATTGATAATCTGAAAAATCATAAAAATGATTCTTGAAGCAAGAAAAAGCAGCAAAGAACAAAGCTTGCAAAAAAAAAATATATATATATATAGAAAGAAAAAGCAAGCAGAAAAAGCCAATAACCCTTAAAACCAAAAGGTAAGGGCAAATGAAAAGGATCCCAAGGCTTTGAGCATCAGTGGATAGGAGGGCCTAAAGGACTAAAATCCTGGTCTAAGCGGCTAAACCAAGCTGTCCCTAACCATGTGCTTGTGGCGTGAAGGTGTCAAGTGAAAACTTGAGACTGAGCGGTTAAAGTCAAGGTCCAACTCCAAAAAGAAGAGTGTGCTTAAGAACTCTGGACACCTCTAATTGGGGACTTTAGCAAAGCTGAGTCACAATCTGAAAAGGTTCACCCAGTTATGTGTCTGTGGCATTGATGTATCCGGTGGTAACACTGGAAAACAAAGTGCTTAGGGCCACGGCCAAGACTCATAAAATAGCTGTGTTCAAGAATCATCACACTGAACTAAGAGAATCAATAACACTATCTGAATTCTGAGTTCCTATAGATGCCAATCACTCTGAGCTTCAATGGATAAAGTGAGATGCCAAAACTATTCAGAAGCAAAAAGCTACTAGCCCCGCTCATCTAATTAGGATCTGAGTTTCAATCAAAAACTCTGAGATATTATTGCTTCTCAACCTATTAGTCTTCTATTTTATTTGTCTAGTTGCTTGAGGACAAGCAACAGTTTAAGTTTGGTGTTGTGATGAGCGGATATTTTATACGCTTTTTGGGAATAATTTCATATAGTTTTGAGTATGTTTTAGTTAGTTTTTAGTCTATTTTTATTAGTTTTTAGGAAAAATTCATATTTCTGGACTTTACTATGAGTTGTGTATTTTTCTGTAATTTCAGGTATTTTTCTGGCTGAAATTGAAGGAGCTGAGCAAAAATCTGATTCAGGCTGAAAAAGGACTGCTGATGCTGTTGGATTCTGACCTCCCTGCACTCAAAGTGGATTTTCAGGAGCTACAGAACTCGAAATGGCGTGCTTCCAATTGCATTGGAAGGTAGATATCCAGGGCTTTCCAGAAATATATAATAGTCCATACTTTGCACAAGAATAGATGACGTAAACTGGCGTTCAATGCCAGTCCTCTGCCCAAGTCTGGCGTCCAGCGCCAGAAAAGGATCAAAAACTGGCGTTCAACTCCACAAATGGCCTCTACACGTGAATTGCTTAAGTCTCAGCCCCAGCACACACCAAGTGGGCCCCAGCACACAGAAGTGGGCCCCAGAAGTGAATTTCTGCATCATCCATCATAGTTTATCCAATTTTTGTAAACCTAGGCTACTAGTTTAGTATTTAAACAACTTTTAGAGACTTATTTTGTATCTCATGACATTTCAGATCTAAACTTTGTATTCTCTGACGGCATGAGTCTATAAACCCCATTGTTGGGGGTGAGGAGCTCTGCTGTGTCTCGATGAATTAATGCAAGTATTTCTGTTTTCCATTCAAACACGCTTGTTCCTATCTAAAATGTTCATTCGCGCTTAACTATGATGGAGGTGATGATCTGTGACACTCATCACCTTCCTCAAATCATGAACGTTTGCCTGACAACCACCTCCGTTCTATATACAATTGAATGAGTATCTCTTAGATTCCTTAATCAGAATCTCCGTGGTATAAGCTAGAACTGATGGCGGCATTCATGAGAATCCGGAAGGTCTAAACCTTGTCTGTGGTATTCCGAGTAGGATTCAAGGATTGAATGACTGTGACGAGCTTCAAACTCCTGAAGGCTGGGCGTTAGTGACAGACGCAAAAGGATAGTAAATCCTATTCCAACCGGATCGAGAACCAACCGGTGATTAGCCGTGCTGTGACAGAGCGCATGAGCGTAGTTTTCACTGGAAGGATGGAAGGTAGCCATTGACAACGGTGATCCACCAACATACAGCTTGCCATAGGAGGACGTGCGTGCGTGAACAAGAAGACAGAGGAAAGCAGAGATTCAGAAGACAAAGCATCTCCAAAACTCCAACATATTCTCCATTACTGCATAACAAGTAACCTTTAATCCATGCTCTATTGTTTATTCGCAATTCAACTGATAAACATAATTGACTTCCTGACTAAGATTTACAAGATAACCATAGATTGCTTCAAACCAACAATCTCCGTGGGATTCGACCCTTACTCACGTGAGGTATTACTTGGACGACCCAGTGCACTTGCTGGTTAGTGGTACGCGTTGTGAAAAGTGTGATTCACAATTCGTGCACCATTGAGACACACCCCAGCTAAATAAGAAGATCCTAATAAGAAAAAGGGAAAGAACAATAAAGGTTGAAAAATAAAAGAAAAAGAGTAAGCAATAAGGCTAGGCACCAATGGTTTTAATCTTGAGGCATGTGTCTGTGGTGCTCCTGTATGAGGGATCTACTTGGATGAATAAGCTCTTAGGGGTGCCTTATCACTTGATAACTTGGGTTAACTAACTCGGGATTATCAGCTGAAAGTCCACTATCAAGAGTAACCTTCACTACAGAGCATTTAGTAACCCAAAGAGGTGCTGGACACCAATGTCTCAAGAAAAGAAAATAAATAAACTATATGCCTGTGGTGTGTATGTATGGGGGAAAGAGACTTGAGGGAGTAAGTCCTTAGGGGTATCTTAACACCCAGCACCTTGAACCAACTGGTTCGGGAGTGTTGGCTGAAAGCTTATCTTAAAGAGTCGCCCCCTTACAGAGCACTTAGCCTAAGAACACAAATAATCCTTGAAATAACAATAAAAGGATCAATGAATAAAAGTCTCATGGGATGCAATCACAGTGAGTATTCTAGGACATGATAAAGGTCTAAAAGCCAGGAATGAACCTAAGTTGCTATGCATGAAACCACCATAAAACCAGGGACATGACTTCCACAAGAATGATTCATTTCTCTTGGAATTCCATTCATCATTCTCTTGTTCCAGTACTTGCTTAGGGACAAGCAAGCTTTAAGTTTGGTGTTGTGATGCCAGGGCATTTTGGCCAGTTTCGCTGACCTTTTCTTTACTGTTTTTAGGGTAGTTTCATGCATTTCCTTAGGAAATAATCTAGTTTTGGGTAGATATTCACTTACATCTTGATTCGAGCATACATTGTGCACCTTACATGATTTCATGAGGATTTTGTATGAATTTAATGACAAATTGGATGTTGCATTTCCCATGACTTGGATTAGAACTTTGATGCACTTTATTGCTTGATTTCAGGACAAAGGAAGCAAAGAAGAACCACATTAGTGGCTACGTTAGTTACACTAACGTTAACACTAACGTGGAATGGGAGTAACTTGCAAAGTTAATGAGAAAAGTAATTGCCAATAACGCTCTCGAAGCCATCATTGCCCACGTTAAGAGGCACGTTAACTAAGTTAACATGAACTCTAACATGGAAGAAAGGAAAGGGAGCCAACGTTAGTGACACTTAACATTATCACTAACGTTGGACCAAGCTCATAAGCGGCCACGTTAAGAGCCACGTTAACTTAGTTAACGTGGCCTCTAACGTTAAGAGGTAAAGGGGAAGCCAACGTTAGTGACATTCAACTTTGTCACTAACGTTGGCCAAGTCACAATAAGCCACGTTAACTCCCACGTTAACCTAGTTAACGTGGAAGCTAAAGTGAAGAAACAAGGTGGTCGACAACGTTAGTGACACCAAACATTGTCACTAACGTTGGAAGGAACCCACACAAGCCCCAATAAGCCACGTTAACTCCCACGTTAACTTAGTTAACGTGGAAGTTAACGTGAAGAAGCAATGAAGGAACCCACACAAGCCCCAATAAGCCACGTTAACTCCCACGTTAACTTAGTTAACGTGGAAGTTAACGTGAAGAAGGAAGGTGATAGCCAATGTTAGTGACACCCAACATTGTCACTAACGTTGGAATGAGCCCACAAAAGCCACTATGAGCCACGTTAACTCCCACGTTAACTTAGTTAACGTGGAAGCTAACGTGGATAAGGGAATGATGAGCCAACGTTAGTGACACTCAACTTTGTCACTAACGTTGGAGATGGCTAGCATGGCCACGTTAAAAGCCACGTTAACCTAGTTAACGTGGACTCTAACTTGAGAAATAGGGGCACATTGGAACGTTAGTGACAATGGTAAGTGTCACTAATGTTCTCGAAGGTTGGGAAGCGTACGTTAAAAGAGCCATGTTAACTAAGTTAACGTGGACTCTAACGTAGGGAAGGGGGAGACTTCTCAACGTTATTTGGAAAAGCAAGTCCCAATAACGTGTGCGAAGGACAAAGAGGCAACGTTAGTGGCGACGTTTGTGCCACTAACGTTGAAGATAACGTGGCTCTTACTTGGGTGAGGAACTTAGTGAAAAAGGTGATTGTCACTAACGTTCTCGAACCCATATTTTTACTGAACGTTAACACCACTAACGTTCTGAGCTAAAGTCTCTGCCCACTACACACTTTCTCTCTGCAAGTAAAGCCGAGCCCAATGAAGAAGAGAACTGCTTCAAACTCAAGATCCAAAGGCCCATACCCAAGACTCGAAGAGCCAACTAGAAGAACAGAAGTGCAGTATATATAGGAGTAGCTTTGAATTAAATTGAAGGTTCGAAATTATAGGGAGCCTCTTGGCATAGAACTACTCTCTGTATTTTTTTACTTTCTCTGCACTTCTAGTTTCATCATGTATTCTCCATCTTTGTTTTCATTTTCCAAAGCTATGAACAGCTAAACCCCTTTCATTGGGTTAGGGAGCTCTGTTGTAATTTGATGGATCAATACTAGTTTTCATTATTCTTCTTCTATCTTTTCTCTTGATTTTACTTGAAAGCTTTCGATCTTCATCCAATTGGGTAGTTATCTTGGAAAAGAAGCTATTCATACTTGGATCTCTTCTGAACCTTGAAAGAGGAATGAAGAGATCATGTTAGAAATGCTTTCTCATGCTGGACCAAATTGGGTTTGGATGGATATGTGACTATAATCCTCTCAACACTTGATTTGGGAAATACATGTGGTATAATCAGTGACCATACTTCATCTCTTCTCATGAGCAATTGACCAAGGAATTGGCTATTGATCAAGATTTGAGAGATTGAATTACAAGAAATTGTAATTCAATCACTTAAGATTGCCAAGGAGATCAATGAGTGCATTGATTGAGGAAGAGATGAAAATGAAATTGATCCGAAGAATGCAACGTCTCCTGAGCCCAATGATCTCCCCATTTCTGATCTTACCCATTCTCTTTAATTTTTGTCATTTACTTTTATGAGCAATTACCCAATTCCCATTTAACATTCTGCAATTTACTTTCCGTCATCTACATTCAGCTCTTTATTTCTAGCATTTACTTTTCTGTTATATACTTTTCCGCCATTTAATTTTCTGCAATTCTCAACTCAAATTATGATTCGCTCAACTAGAATATTTCTCTAATTAAAGTTGCTTGATCAATCAATCCCTGTGGGATTCGACCTCACTCTATTGTGAGTTTTTACTTGACGACAAATTTGGTACACTTGCCGAAGGAAATTTGTTATGAGACAAGTTTTCCGTGCATCAAACCACAAGGTGGGAAGACAACTATCTGTCATGAATACTATACTTTGAACGCACCTCATGAGAATAGCTAAATAATAAGATCCTAATAAGAAAAAGGGAAAGAACAATCAAAGTTGAAGAATAAAAGAAAAATAAATAAATAAATAATAGCAAGAAAAGAGGCTAGGCACCAAGGGTTTGAACCTTGAGGGATGTGTCTGTGGTATTCCTGTACCAAGGATCTGCTTGGATTACTAAGCTCTTAGGGGTGCTTTATCACCTGGTAACTTGGGTTAACTAACCCAGGATTATCAGCTGAAAGTCCACCATCAAGAGCAATCTTTGCTACAGAATATTTAGTAGCCCAAAGAGGTGCTGGACACCAAGACCTCAAGGAAAGAAAATAAACAAACCATGAGCCTGTGGTGTGTATATATGGGGGAGAGACTTGAGGAAGTAAGTCCTTAGGGGTGCTTCAACACCTAGCACCTTGAACCAACTGGTTCGGGAGTGTTGGCTGAAAGCTTATTTTATAGAGTTGCCCCCTTACAGAGTACTTAGCCTAAGAACACAAATAAGCCCTGAAATGACAACAAAAGGATCAATGAATAAAAGTCTCATGGGATGCAATCACAGTGAGTATTCTAGGACATGATAAAGGTCTGAAAGCCAGTGAAGGAATGAACCTAAGTTGCTATGCGTGAAACCACCATAAAATCAGAAACATGACTTCCACAAGAATGACTCACTTCTCTTGGCATTCCATTCATCATTCTTTTGTTCCAGTACTTGCTTATGGACAAGCAAGCTTTAAGTTTGGTGTTGTGATGCCAGGGTATTTTGACCAGTTTCACTGACCTTTTCTTTACTGTTTTTAGGGTAGTTTCATGCATTTTCTTAGAAATAAGCTCTTTTTGGGTAGATATTCACTTACATCTTGATTCAAGCATACATTGTGCACTTTACATGATTTCATGAGGATTTTGCATGAATTTAATGACAAATTGGATGTTGCATTTCCCATGACTTGGATTAGAACTTTGAAGCACTTTATTGCTTGATTTCAGGACAAAAGAAGCATGGAAGAACCACGTTAGCAGCCACGTTAATCTAACTAACGTGACCTCTAACGTGGAATGGGAGCTAACTTGCAAAGTTAATGATAAAAGTAATCGCCAATAACACCCTCGAAGCCATCATAGCCCACGTTAAGAGTCACGTTAACTTAGTTAACGTGGAAGAAGACAATAAGGCCAACGTTAGTGACACTCCCCTTTGTCACTAACGTTGGACCAAGCTCATAATTGGCCACGTTAGTTGCCACGTTAACTTAGTTAACGTAGCTTCTAACGTTAAGAAGCAAAAGGGAAGCCAACGTTAGTGACATTCACCTTTGTCACTAACGTTGGCCAAGCTTCCATAAGCCACGTTAACTCCCACGTTAACTTAGTTAACGTGGAAGCTAACGTGGAGAGAGCAATTTGTCGCCAACGTTAGTGACACTTACCTTTGTCACTAACGTTGGGGTGAACCACCAAGAGCCACCATGAGCAACGTTAACTCCCACGTTAACTTAGTTAACGTGGAAGCTAACGTGGATAAAGAGGTAATGAGCCAACGTTAGTGACACTCACCTTTGTCACTAACGTTGGACATGGCTAGCATGACTACGTTAGAAGCCACGTTAACTTAGTTAACGTGGACTCTAACATGAGAAAGAGGGGCACATTGGAACGTTAGTGACAAAGGTAAGTGTCACTAACGTTCTCGAAGGATTGGCAAGTTTACGTTAAGAGCCACGTTCACTAAGTTATCGTGGACTCTAACGTAGGGAAGGGGGAGGTTTATCAATGTTATTGGGAAAGGTAAGTCCCAATAACGTGTGCGAAGGACCAAGAGGCAACGTTAGTGGTAACGTTTGTGCCACTAACATTGAGGTTAACGTGGCTCATACTTGGGTAAGCAACGTTAGTGAAAAAGGTGATTGTCACTAACGTTCTCGAACCCCACACTTTCACTTAACGTTAACACCACTAACGTCCTGAGCTAAAAGTCCCTGCCTACTTCACACTTTCTCTCTGCAAGCAAAGCTAAGCCCAATGATGAAGATAACTGCTTCAAACTCAGGATCCAAAAGCCCATACACAAGACTTGAAGAGCCAACTAGAAGATCAGAAGAGTAGTATATATAGGAGTAACTTTGAATTAGTTTGGGGAGCTGGAAACTTTAGGGAGCCTTTGGCCTAGAATTACTCTCTGTATTTTACTTTCTCTGCACTTCTAGTTTACTTTCAGCATGTATTCTCCATCTTTGTTTTCATTTTCCAGAGCTATGAACAACTAAACCCCTTTCATTGGGTTAGGGAGCTCTGTTGTAATTTGATGGATCAATTTTAGTTTTCATTCTCCTTCTTCTATCTTTTCTCTTGATTTTAATAGAAAGCTTTCGATCTTCATCCAATTGGGTAGTTATCTTGGAAAAGAAGCTATTCATACTTGGATCTCTTCTGAACCTTGAAAGAGGAATGAAGGGATCATGCTAGAAATGCTTTCTCATGCTAGACCAAATTGGGTGTGGATGGATATGTGACTATAATCCTTCCAACACTTGATTTGGGAAATGCATGTGGTATAATCAGTGACCATACTTCATCTCTTCTCATGAGCACTTGACCAAGGAATTGGCTATTGATCAAGATTTGAGAGATTGAATTACAAGGAATTGTAATTCGATCACTTAAGATTGCCAAGGAGATCAATGAATGCATTGATTGAGGAAGAGATGAAAATGAACTTGATCCGAAGAATGCAACATCTCCTGAGCCCAATGAACTCCTCATTTCTGATCTTACTCATTCTCTTTAATTTCTGCCATTTACTTTTATGAGCAATTTCCCCATCCCCATTTAAGATTCTGCAATTTACTTTCCGCCATTTACATTCAGCTCTTTATTTGCAGCATTTACTGTTTCTGCTATTTACTTTCCTGCCATTTAATTTTTTGCACTTCCCAACTCAAATTCTGGTTCCCTCAACTAGAACATTCCTTTAATTAAAGTTGCTTGATCAATCAATCTCTGTGGGATTCGACCTCACTCTATTTTGAGTTTTTACTTGAGGACGAATTCGGTACACTTGCCGAAGGAAATTTGTTGCGAGACAAGTTTTTCGCGTATTACTATGGCATCAGATCTTCAGCAACTACATTATGCCGAATACTCACGGGACTGAGATACTAGCCGCCATGATCACCCTCCTTTGGTGTGTGATGGAGGGCAAGGACCTGTACCTGCCACGCTTTATCTGGCACTACATGGCCAGGGTCCACGTCCGCGGCACTCTCCCCTTTTCCTATCTGGTTACACAGCTGGGCTGTCGAGCTGACGTGCCATGGGAGGATGCTGATGAGAGGCCACCTGCTGTAGAGTGTAAGAAGCTTATCCCGCACAGCAGGAACTTCCTGGCCTTGGGCTACAGACCCCCATTCCTGACTGCCACTGCTGATGATACGGCTACACTATCTGCCGATCCATCTTCCTCCACTGCTGCACCATCTACCCCTGCCACCACCACTGCACCTCCACCTGCCACAGAGCCTGTCTATCATCTGGTGCACTGCTTGTTTCGATGATTTGACCAGATGGAGCGTCGCAACAAACGACGCTACGAGCACCTAAAGCTGATGATACGATCCGGCGATATTTCCTCCGAGCCTGACACACCTTCTGAGGCATCTGAGGAGGAGGCGGATGTGCCCGAGGCAGAGACCCATCCCCAGGGAGAGGCGGAGCAGGCAGACACCCAGCAAGCAGCACCCCAGCAGATCCAGGCTATAGATCCTGAGATCCCCATTCAGATAGTCCCTCCTCTCCAACAGCCGGACATTCAGCCAGCCACCACAGAGACACTAACTTCCATCCCTTCCAGTGATGACACCCCTTCACACCCTGCTTGAGTGAGCATCAGGGACGATGCTTCATTTTAAGTGTGGGGAGGTCGCCATCTCTGGCGTATTATCTTGGTGAACCACTACAGACTCTTTTTCTTTTATTTTGGATATTTTTCTGTATTTTTCTCTTTATTTTTATTTTTATTTTCTGAGTACTTATACATTGCTTTTATGTATTTTTACTCTATTTCTACATCTTGCACTTTAGTTCATATCTTAGTTATTTAGTTTAGTTTTCAATTCTAACTTATTAGTGGATTATTCAGTATAGTTTACCCTTTTTATCATAAGATAGCTTAGTTTAAATTGAAAATATAAAAAGGAAGTAAGCTAGGAACTTGAACATAACAGATTTAAATCCATAAACCTTGTATATATAGCATTACATCATGTAGTTAAGTTAACAACACTTCATCAAGGAGAAACACTAGAACTTTAAAGCCATTGAATATAATTTTTACATTGAGAATAATGAGAATTTTTAACTAAACCTGCATGACATACATAAGTGATAAATGATTTTTGAGCTAGAGAACACATAGCCTGTGAGTTTTGAGCTTAATTGTATGGTTACATTTAAACCATAATTTTTATTTCTGTGTGTTCCGCCCTTCTTTTATATTCTGGTATTCTTTACTTTGTTTTAATCTATATGTCCAATTATAGAATATAGAATATAGAATATAGATACATACCAAAAGAATGATTGAGGCCATCATTTGATTTTAGCTCACTTATCCCAAAATAACCTACCTTTTCAAATCACCCTTGTTAGCCCCCTTGAGCCTTTAAATCCCTTTTTTATTCTATTAGCCACACTACTAGTCTTAAGCAGGAAAATAAAATAAAATCCCAAGTTGAATCCTTGGTTAGCTTAAGATAGAAAAATATGAATAGTTTAAATACGGGAAACCTATTGGGAACATGGATGATAAAAACAAAAGGTAGAAGAGTTGAAAAGAATAAAATAACTCAAACTAAGAAATTTTTGGGAAGCATGCTCATGAGAAATCAAAGTGATTAAATTACCATGTGCATTAAAAAAAAAAGAAAAAAAGTCATTTTTCAGTATTTAATAAAGGGGATATAAAAAGGATTCCCCAAATGCAAATTAAAAGCAATGCACATGGGAGAAAAAAACAAAAATTGAAACCTCAGCACATAACATCCAAAAGTGGGAAAAATATGGGAAAATAGGTAAAGAAGTTTTGTTTTACTAAGTATGTATGTTAGGTGAGATCTTAGTCTAATTAAGGATTCACTTATTAGCTCACTTAGCCTTATACATATATCCTTACCTATACCTTGGCCCCATTACAACCTTAATTAAAGACCTCATGATTTTTGGTATGACTGTATTCTATAATTGTTGATTAGTTAGATGAAGAACAAAGTTATAGAAAGGAAGAATAAAAAGAAGAATAGAGTTATTAACCCAATAAACACTGAGTGACTAGAGAGTAAACACAAATCCAGTGAGGGTTCAATAGCTCATTAACATTTATCTCTGTTTGAATTATCTAATTGTCTTGCAAGTTCATAAAATGCTTTTTCTCCCATCTCAACTGTAAAAGTGCTTATTGATTATCTAAGGCTTGGTTATATATATATATATATATATATATATATATATATATATATATATATGACTCCTTGAGAATGTGGATTAATTTAACTACCTGTAAGCTTTATATATGAGTGAATATATTAGAATTGCATGATGCATCATTCATTTAGGTAGTTGCGTTTAGATTAGATTGCATTGCATGACATTCCATCACTTTAACCTTACTTATTACCTTGGAATTAGCATGAGGGCATGCTGTTGTTTAAGTGTGGGGAGGTTGATAAACCCATATTTTATGATGTATTTTGTGCTTAGTTTGAGTGATTTATTCAACTCTTTACCCACTTATTCATGTTAATTGCATGGTTTTACTTTCACTTCCTTATTATGTGATGTATGTGAAAAACATGTTTTCTATGCTTTTAAATTAATTATTTTAATCACCTTTAATTCCATTCGATGCCGTGATTAGTGTGTTGAGTAGTTTCAGATCTTCTAAGGTAGGAATGACTTAAAGGATGGAAAGGAAACATACAAAAATGGAAGGGAAGTGCAAAATAGAGTCCTTGAAGAAACTGGTATCCACGCGATCGCATGGACGACACGATCGCGTGCTAAGCGCGAATCAGCAGCGACGCGGCCGCATGACTGACGCGACCGCGTGGCAAGGAAAAGCTCCGAACGACGCGACCGCATGACCCACGCGGACGCGTGACAGAGGCCACGCACCAGAAATTGCAGAAGATGCTCCTAGCGAATTCTGAAGCCCTTTTTGGCCCAAATCCAAGTCCGGAAGGCATAGACCAAAGGTTATGAAGTGAGGGAATGCATCCATTGAGGGAGAGCTCGCCAATTTCCACTTCTCATGTTTTAGATCTAGTTTTGAGAGAGGTTCTCTCCTCTCTCTCTCTTAGGATTAGGATTTAGGACTTCTCTTAGTTTTAGGAGTAACTCTCGATCCAGGTTTAATGTTTCTTTACTTTAGTTGATTATTTACTTTTGCAATTTGATTTATGAATTCTTCTATGTTCCAGTTTATTTGAATTAATGTTATTTGAGGTATTCCAGTTTAATATTGCTTTCTCTCATTTATGCTATTATTGCTTTTACTCTGATGACATCTTTATTCCAGTAGATTTACTTTTCCCCTTTTTGGTTTTGGTTAAGAAATCAGTAACTCAGGAGTTATCCAATTCAACAGCATAATTGATAATTGTTATCTTGCCAATTGAATTGAACTTCAATAATCCCAATCTTTTCTTAGGAAATAAATAGGATTCGAAGATCAAACCAATTTGTCCCTTGACCTTCCCTTGCTTTAGCAAAGGTTAACTAAGTGGAATTAAGATTAGACTTTCATTGTTGTTGATAAGAATAACTAAGCCTGGACTTCCAATTTCTCATACCTTGCCAAAAGCTTGCTTTACAGTATTTGTTTATTTATTTTAATTGCTATTTAAATCAATTGTCATAATTGTCCCTCATTCTTAAAACCCCCAATTCTACAATATCCATATCCAATAATAAGAACATACTTCCCTGCAGTTCCTTGAGAAGACGACCCGAGGTTTGAATACTTCGGTTATCAATTTTAAGGGGTTTGTTACTTGTGACAACCAAAACGTTTGTACGAAAGGGATTTCTGTCGATTTAGAGACTATATCTACAACGCAACTGTTTTTATGACATTCTTTACTGGAAAAATTCCCGATCGTCAGTACCTAAATATGCGAAATTTCTAAAAGATTTGTGCATGCATAAGGATAAGATTAATGAATTAGAAACTATTCTTTTAGGTAGTTCTATATCTGCTTTAATGGGGGATATACCTGAAAAATGTAGTGATCCAGGTCCATGCATGGTTAACTGTACCGTTGGGGGTGTAATATTTTCTGACTGCATGTGTGAATTAGGAGCGTGCATGAGTATTATGCCATTGTCTGTATATGATGCTTTAAGGCTCCCTCCCTTAAAAAGGTTGATAGCTCATTTTGTTTTAGCAAATAAAAGCATCATCACAGTGGTTGGAATTGCTGAGGACGTGCTGGTGAGCATTAAGGGGCTCACATTTCCTATTGACTTCTATATTTTGGAGATGCCCCCTAATGACTCAGGAAGACTATCATCCATCCTGCTTGGAAGGCTCTTCCTAAAGACTTCAATGTTCAAATTAGATGCCTTCTCAGGAACTTACTCTTTTGAGATAGATGACAGGGCAGTGAGCTTCAACTTGGATGAAGCTATGAAGCACCCTCCGGAAGATCATTCCATCTTCTAGTGCGACATCATTAATGAGACTGTAGCTGCAGTCCACCAAGAAAAAATAAAAGATATGCACATGGAGCATGGTCCAAGTGTGGGGAAACCCTTTGAACACAATGAGGACACTTTGCCATTATCACTAGCTCCAGATGATCAAGTGCCTAGCCATGAGCAGAAAATGGAATTAAAGCCCCTTCCACCCCACCTCAAGTATGTGTACCTTGAGGATAATCAGAAGCTCCCAGTTATCATTGCAAGGGAACTCACATCCCAACAGGAGGAGCAGCTGCTTAATGTGTTGAGAAGATACAAGAAAGCAATTGGGTGGAGCTTGGCGGATATAGTAGGCATCAGCCCTTAAGTTTGTGAGCACAGGATATTTTTAGAAGAGGGAGCAAGGCCTGTCCGTCAACCTCAAAGAAGACTGAATCCCACCATCTTAGAAGTTGTCAAGAAGGAAGTGACCAGACTACTTGAAGCTGATATCATTTATCCAATCTCGGATAGCGAATGGGTTAGCCCAGTACAAGTGGTGCCCATGTCTGGAGTCACAACAGTGAAGAATGAGCATGGAGAGCTCATGGCAACTAGAGTGCAGAATTCATGGAGAGTTTGCATTGATTACAGGCGCCTCAACCAAGCTACTCGCAAGGATCATTACCCCCTGCCATTTATTAATCAGATGCTTGATCGCTTGTCAGGTAAGTCACATTACTGCTTTTTAGATGGTTATACAGGCTATTTTCAAATTCATATAGCTCCTGAAGATTAGGAGAAGACTACTTTTACATGTCCTTTTAGAACATGTGCTTACAAGAGGATGCCTTTTGGCTTATGTAATGCACCGGCTACTTTCCAAAGGTGCATGATGAGTCTTTTCTCAGGTCTTATTGAGGACTGTATGGAAGTTTTCATGGATGATTTTAGCGTATATGGTGATTCATTTAGCCTTTCCTTGGATAGTTTAGCTAGAGTATTAGACAGGTGTGTTAGTTCAAACCTTGTATTAAACTTTGAGAAATGTCATTTTATGGTACAACAAGGTACTGTTCTACGACAGGTTGTTCCTAATACTGGTATTTCTATAGATCCAGCAAAGGTAAATGTCATTTCTAGCTTACCGTACCCCTCCTCCGTGAGGAAAGTCCATTCATTCCTTGGTCATGCAGGTTTCTACTGGAGATTTATCAAGGACTTCAGTAAGGTAGCATTGCCTTTATCTAGACTGCTGCAGAAGGATGTTGAGTTCAAGCTGAGTGTGGACTGCATGGAAGCGTTTGATAAGCTGAAGATCGCCTTGACTCATGCTTCAATTGTGAGAGGACCAGACTGGAGCCAGCCATTTGAGATTATGTGTGATGCCTCCAACAATGCAGTAGGAGTGGCGCTGGCTCAGCGAGAAGGTAAGGATCCTTTCATAATTGCATATGCTTCTAAGACATTAGACGCTGCTCAATCTAATTACACTACCACTGAAAAAGAGCTTCTGGCTATTGTTTTTTCTCTTGACAAATTCCGAGCTTATTTACTTCGTACTAAGGTGGTAGTGTACTCAGACCATGCAGCTCTAAAATATATATTAGCTAAAAAAGAGTCCCAATTAAGGCTAATACGTTGGATATTGCTGCTGCAAGAATTTGATTTAGAAATTAAGGATAGAGTGGTTCCTAGAATTTAGTGGCAGACCACTTGAGTCGCCTTCAGCACATTAAGGATGACTCCACTCCTATCAATGATGCTTTTCCATTTGAATGCTTGCATGCAATATCTGAAGTAGTTCCTTGGTATGCGCCTATAGCTAACTATCTAGTTAGTCATACCTTCCTTCCCAATTTTACTAAGCATCAGAGGGACAAGCTGAAAAGCGAGTCCAAATATTATATATGGGATGACCTATATTTATGGAGGTATGGTGCTGACCAGATAATTAGAAGGTGTGTGCCTCAATCAGAATTCCAGTCCATTTTAGAGGCCTGCCACTCCTCTGAGAGTGGTGGACATTTTGGCCCTCAAAGAACATTTAGGAAAATTTTAGACTGTGGATTCTAGTGGCCCACTCTTTTTAAAGATGCTACTACCTTCTGTAAATCTTGTTCCCCATGCCAGAGGTTTGGAAATATATCCAAGAGGGATGAGATGCCCCAACAGCTTATGCTATTCTGTGAAATTTTTTATGTTTGGGGCATTGACTTCATGGGTCCATTCCCAAACTCTAGTGGTTTCTTATATATACTGTTAGCCGTAGATTATGTTTCGAAATGGGTAGAAGCAATTCCTATCCGTACTGATGATGCTAACACTGTTGTCTCTTTTGTTAGAAATCATATTATCTGTCACTTTGGATCACCATGAGCAATCGTGAGTGATCAAGGCACTCACTTTTGTAACAGGAAAATTGGATCCCCTTTGATTCCTTTGTTGTGTCTTTGTTTTGCTTATGTATTGGGCATAGTCCGGCCTGTGGACTTGAACTTGTTGGCTTTTGTAACTTTCTGTGGATGACCTCTTTGACACTTTGTTGCTTCTTAGCAATTTTTATTTCAAAAACACTTTAAACTCTTGGGCTGCTTTTTAAGCAACCTTTTGGTCTTTAATGTTTTGACTTATGCCTATTTGATTTTGTTTGTTTTGATATACTTGTAATTGGAGGTTATTTTTCAACCTTTGTTTGGAGGAGGTTGCTCTTCAACCTTTATATAGGTGCTTTGGGCTTCCTTGGTCTGACACCCCTTGAGGTGGGGTTTGACTTGGTTTCCCTTGCGGTAGCTACCTCCTTTCTTTAGTCGGCTATATCGTCTTTGCAACTTGTCGTCCGGGCTTCTTTCAGAAAAACCCTCTTAGTTTGTTTGGACGACCTTCTTAGCCTTGTTTTGGTGTCGATATGCTTGCTTTTGCTATCCAGGCTTTTTAGTCGTATTCCAACAACTTTTTAAGTAGTGTCCCAATAGGGAACATTTTCTTTATAGTTTGTTTGGATGACTTTATAGCTCCGTTATGAGGTCGTGCTTTTGCTTTAGGTAAATCCTTTTTCAGGGCTTGTACCTTTTTAGCTAAGCATTTCGAGCCTTGGTTTAATAACCTTTATTCAGGACTTCTCTGTCGGACTTTCTTAAGTTATTTTTAGTAATCCCATTTTTAGTTAGACCTCGTCAAGTTACTTTTTCTGGGTTACTTTTTATAACTTCTTACATTATCTTGCTTTTATCGCTTCACCTTGCCGACTTCTTTTAATCGGGTGATGAATTTTGCGTTTTATGAGCTTAGATTAATGCGTCTTGGTAGGAAACTTTTTAGGGAGTTGATATATCTTTCATTCAAATAATAATTAGATAAAAACATATATAAAAATATGTACATGAGAATGCTTACCCTTCTAGGTCGGGCAGCTCTTTAGATCTCGGCCTGGCACCTCATTAAAAAACCTTTTTAGGAAAAAGAGTGCGCCTTGACCTAAGATCTTTATTATTTTCTAGCTATAGTACCTTCTTAGGTTACAGGTATGCCATGACCTTGGTAGCTCTCGCCCTTGGTAGCTGCTAGCTTCCCTTCTCCTGATCGACCTGCTCTAATATCATTTCGGATTAAAATGAGATCATTGGTGGTGAAGCCTTGCTGGATTACCTTCTGATTACACCTCAGTGCCATTCGACGCTTTAGGGCTTCCTCTCTAATCCGAACTCTTTCTCGGACTTCTAGAACTAGGTCGAGCTCTACCCTTTGAGTTTGGAAGTTTGTGTCTTCATTGTAGAACTCTAGGGGATCCTTCTTCTACCTCCATGGGAATCATTGCCTCTATTCCGTAAGCAAGTCAGAATGGTAATTTTCCGATGGTTGAGTGTGGTGTTGTCCGGTATGCCCATAGGACTTGCGGGATCTCTTCGGCCCAAGCTCCCTTGGCGTCCGGTAGTCTCCGTTTTAGCCCAGCCAGTATGACTTTGTTGGCGGCTTCCGCCTGTCCATTGGCTTGTGGGTGCTCTACGGAGGTGAACTGGTGCTTGATTTTCAAATCGGCTACCAAGTTTCTAAAGCTCGTGTCAGTGAATTGAGTGCCATTGTCAGTGGTAATTGATTATGGGACCCCAACCTCGTGACAATGTTTCTGTACAAGATCTTCCGACTTCTTTGAGCGGTGGTAGTGGCTAAAGGTTCAGCCTCGATCCATTTTATGAAATAGTCTATTCCTACAATGAGGAACTTGACTTGCTCTGATCCCTGAGGGAAAGGTCGAGCCCCCACTTTGCGAATGGCCAGGGTGAAGTAACGCAAATGAGTTCTTCGGGTGGAGCGACGTGAAAATTGGCGTGCTTCTGATATGGGGGGCATGTTTTGACGAACCCTATTGCTTCCTTTTGCAAGGTCAGCCAGTAAAAACCAGCTCGGATTACCTTTTTGGAAAAGGCTCGCGCCCTGAGGTGGTTGCTGCACATGCCAGTATGAACTTCCTCAAGAACTTCCCTCGTAGAGGAGGTCGGGACGCATTTTAGGAGGGGTGTAGAGACTCCTCTCCTATATAGGACGTCGTGCACTACGGTGTAGTACTACGCTTCTTGTACTAACCTTTTTGCCTTCATTTTTGTCTGCGAAAAGTGTTTCAGACTTGAGATAGCTGACTATGGGAGTCATCCACCCTTGGTCCTGGTTTGATATGCTTAAGACATTCTTTTCTTCTGAGGTTGACAGATTTTGTAGTGTTTCCTGGATGAGGCTTCTATTATTGCACCCTGGTTTGGTGTTGGCTAGTTTTGAAAGGGCATCAGCTCGGGCATTTTGTTCCCGAGGTATATGTCGAACATCATATCCCGTAAATTGTCCGAGCTGTTTTCTAGTTTTGTCAAGGTATTTCTTCATGGTGGGATCCTTAGCTTTGTAACTCCTTTCTATTTGCGAGGTGACTACCTGGGAATCGGTGAAAATGGTAAGCTCTTGAGCTCCCACCTCCCTAGCCAGCTTCAAACCAGCCAGTAGGGCCTCGTATTCAGCTTGGTTGTTTGAGGCGGGGAATTCGAACTTTAATGAGAGCTCGATTTGGGTTCCCTGATCGCTTTCTAAAATGATGCCTGTGCCACTCCCGGTTTTGTTCGAGGAGCCATCTACGTAAAGGCTCCACTTCATGGGGGTACCCGGGGTGTCAGTGTACTTTGCGATGAAGTCGGCTAGGTACTGAGACTTGATAGCTGTCCGCGCTTCATATTTGAGGTCGAATTCGGATAACTCGACCGCCCATTATAGGATTCTTCCAGCTAAATCTATTTTCTGTAAGATATTTTTTATAGGCTGGTTGGTCCGTACTCTGATGGTTTGAGCTTGGAAGTATGGTCAGAGCTATCGAGAAGTGAGTATAAGGGCATAGGCAAACTTTTCTATCTTTTGATAGTTTAGTTCGGCCCCTTGTAAAGCCTTGCCAGATGAGAATTCTTGTTCATCTAGAATCAATCAAAACAAGAATCAATTCGTTGGTAGCATAGTCTAAACCAACAATGAATTCTCAAGATCAAATAATAAATTCAATACAAAATAACCGAGAGTAATTAAACCTCGGGTCGTTCTCCCTAGGAATGCAAATGAAATGTTACTTCTTTCGGCTGTGAGGAAAAAGGAGGTGTTTTGTGCAAGAAATGAAAGATTAAAAGAACTAAGCAATAAAATAACTAAGAGATAAGCAAAATTGTGAATTAATGCAAGTAAAGGGAAGCAAGATCAAAACTAGTAAAATGCTATAAATGCAATAAAAGAGCCTTGACTAGTGAATGAGCATCCAAGGAATCCTATCATCGCTATAACCACAACTATGGTAATTATGATGAGTCAATCTCACCTAGTCAACCCCAACCATCGATGAGTAAGTCAAGAAAGCATAATTGACCTTAATCCGTAAGTCCTAACCAACTTACCAAACTAGTTGATAAAAGGCTAGCATCAATGGAAACAAGAGTCAACTAAACTACCCAAGAATTACCACTAAATGTCGGACCTTAGGACTCTAGTATCCTAGGAACTCAAACCACAAGCCAAGGTGGGAAAATCTACTCAAAATCTAGAGTTGGCATTTTCACAAACACCTTGTGTGCATAAAAGTAAAACATGAAAAATTGCAAAGTAAAAGGGAAAACTATAACCAACTATCAACAAAACCAAACATAAACAAGCTATCAAACATAAAGGAAGCATGAAATGTAAAATTCATCAATCAAAGCTTCAAGAAACACAAAATTGCAATATGAACAAAGCAACTTAAACCAAAAGGAAATGAAAGTAAAAGTTCTTGAATTAAAGAGGAGATTGAGAGTACTTACAATTGAAGAAGTAAAATCAAAGATCAAAGCTTGCTAAAAAAATGCTACAATGGAAATTGATAAACCCTAGGAGAGCTATCTACTCTACCCTACTCCTACTCCTAATTACTATGTAAACTATGCAAAATAAAAGTCTAAGTCCTAATGCCTTCATATGTGTTGATCCTCCCTTTATATAGCACTTCATTTCAGCATTTCAGCCTTCCAAAAATGAGCCAAGGGCCCCCAAATTCGTGCAGCACGTGTTTCATTAATTAAATCACGTGCATGGACCTGTGCGGACGCACAGATGTGTGCATCCGCACACGCGGCTAAAAATTGACATGTGCGTACGCACAGGTCCGTGCGTACGAACACATGGAAATTCTCGCTTGTGCACGTGCACGTAGAGCTGTGCGCACACACTTCGCTGTGTGTGCTTTTCCTTGTTTTCTTCATGTTTTCTCCCTTGTGCATGCTTTTTTCCACTTTTTCCCATCCATTCTTGCCTACAAGGCCTGAAATCACTCACAAACCATATCACGGCATCGAATGACATGAAAGTGGGATTAAATTGCTCTATTAAAGCACAAAATTGCATGTTTTCACATTTAGGATCAAATTAGGGACAAAACACAAAAGTATGCTATTTTGGTGCTTAAGTGTGAGTTCATGTGCTAGAATCCATCCAAATTGAGTCAACTTATTTCATCAAATATGGACTCATCAAGCCTTACTGATGAAGTAGATGGGCTGTTGCTCATTTTCATCTTCTCTGGGTTAGGTTAGGATGGGTGGTTACCCCAGGAATGTCTTGAAGTCTTGGAAGGCTTGTTCACATTCTGGGCTCCATTCAAACCTTTTTCCTTTCCTTGGTGTTGCGTAAAAAAGGAGAGATCTTAATGCTGATCCAGCTAGGAATCTGGACAGAGCTGCTAGTCTTCCATTGAGCTGCTAGGCTTCTTTGACACAGGTCGGACTTTTCATGCTAAGTATGGCCTGGCATTTATCCGGGTTTGCTTAGATCCCTCTTTGAGTGAGCATCA
Source organism: Arachis ipaensis (assembly GCF_059453495.1). Lineage (NCBI taxonomy): Eukaryota > Viridiplantae > Streptophyta > Magnoliopsida > Fabales > Fabaceae > Arachis > Arachis ipaensis. The sequence goes on along the minus strand of NC_142442.1, from coordinate 102,542,848 downwards.
AGCCTAGGAATTTGCCAACTTCTACTGCGAAGGTGCACTTTGTAGGGTTAAGTCTCATTCTATGCTTTCTTATGGTGTTGAACACTTCAGTAAGGTCGGATAACAACGTTTCCTCTCTTTGTATCTTTACAGGCATGTCATCTACATAAACTTCCATCAGCTTTTCGATGTGATTGGCAAATACTTTGTTCATCAATCTTTGATATGTAGCCCCTGCGTTCTTGAGGCCAAATGGTATGAATACGTAGCAGAAGTTTGCTCTTGGGGTTAGGAATGAGGTTTTTTCCTGGTCGGGTTGATACATCGGAATTTATTTGTATCCCGAGTAAGCGTCTATGAAGGAAAGGTACTTGTATCCTGATGAAGCATCGACTAGTGTGTCTATATTCGGGAGTGGATAAGAATCTTTTGGATAGGCTTTGTTGAGGTCGGTGTAATCAGTGCACATCCGCCACTTCCCATTTGACTTTTTGACCAATACTACATTGGCTAGCCATAATGGATATTTTACCTCCCTTATGAACCCTGCCTCCAAAAGGCCTGTACCTGCTCCTCTACAGCTTGCGACCTCTTTGGTCCAAGCTTCCTACGCTTCTGTTGTACTGTCCGAGACCCAGAATATACGGCTAACTTTTGACACATTAGTCCGGGATCAATACCGGGCATGTCGGCGGCCTTCCATGCAAAGAGGTCGGAATTATCCTTTAGGAGCTTCGTTAGTAGCTCCTTTAGGTCTTCGTTTAGATTCGCCCCTATGTTTGTTGTTTTGTCTTGAGTTTCACTTATTTGAGCCTCTTCGGTCTCGCCTTCCGGTTGAGGGCGGAGTTCTTCGCGAGCCCGGATTCCCTCCAGTTCTATAGTATTGGTTTTCTTTCCTCTGGGGTCACTTTTAAGGTTCAGTCTTTCATTATAACAGCGTCGCGCGAGTTTTTGGTCTCCCTTTATGGTAGTGATCCCTTCTGGAGTTGGGAACTTCATGCATAGGTGCAGAGTGGAGACCACTGCGGTGAGTTGGTTTAGTGTTGTCTGACCTATTAGAGCATTGTAAGCTGAGCTCACGTCGACTACGATGTAGTCTATGCTTAACGTCCTAGACCGAGTTCCTTTTCCAAAGGTTGTGTGTAGTGGGATGTACCCTAGTGGCTGAATTGGGGTGTCTCCTAGCCCGAATAGGCTATTTGGATATGCACTGAATTCTTTTTCTTGTAGGCCGAGCTTGTCAAAGGCAGATTTGAACAGTATATCCGCAGAGCTTCCTTGGTCGAGCAATGTTCGGTGGAGTTTGGCATTGGCTAGTATGATAGTAACAACCACAAGGTCATCATGTCTTGGGATGATGCCTGCGGCATCCTCTTGAGTAAAAGTGATAGTAGGGTGGTCTGATGACCTATCCCCTTCTCCGACGTGGTACACCTCTTTAAGGTGTCTTTTTCGGGATGACTTAGAGGTCCCTCCTCCTGCGAATCCTTCGTTGATCATGTGAATGTGCCTTTCAGGGGTGTGAGGGGGACGTTCAGCTCGTCCTCTTTCGTCATCCCTTCTTTGCTTTTTCGGTTCGTCTGTTCTGTTGGCCAGGAACCTGTTTAGTCTTCCTTCCCGGTCTAGCTTTTCTATGACGTTCTTCAGGTCGTAGCACTCATTGGTAGGGTACCCGTAGACTCGGTGGTATTCGTAATACTCTGTCCGACTTCCTCTCCTTTTATGTTTAATCGAACGAGGGGGTGGGATCTTCTCAGTGTTGTATATCTCTCTGTAGACATCCACAAGGGACACCCTGAGGGGAGTGTAGTTGTGGTATTTTCTAGGTTTTTCAGTAGGTTGGTCTTCTTTTTTCCTGGACTCTTTATCCTTGTCCCGAGGTAAGGTAGGAGAATCCAGATTTTGAGGTTTATCCTAATCAAGAATTCTCCTCCATATTAATGTACTTTTCCACCCACTCTTGTACTTCATTCAGAGATGTTGGGTGTTTTTTGGATATGGAGTGGCTAAAGGGTCCTTCTCATAGACCATTGATAAGTCCCATAATTGTTGCTTCTGTAGGGAGATTCTGTATATCGAGGCATACTTTGTTGAATCTTTCCATGTAGTTGCGGAGGCTTTCCCGATCTCCTTGCTTAATCCCTAGTAGGCTTGGAGCATGCTTGGCTTTGTCTTTCTGGATGGAGAATCTAGCTAAGAATTTCTTGGTGAGGACATCGAAGCTTGCTATTGATCTTGGCGGCAAACTGTCGAACCACTTTACTGCCGTCTTGGTTAAAGTGGTCGGGAAGGCTTTACAACGGATTGCATCTGAGGCATCCGTAAGATACATTCGACTTCTGAAATTGCTAAGAAGATGGCTTGGATCAGACGTACCATTGTACAAGGTCATGTCAGGGCCTTTGAAGACCTTTGGAACTTTAGCTTTCATGGTCTCCTTTGTGAACGGGTCATGGTCCTTGTGGGGGCTATCTTCGCGGCTGGGTCAGATGGTCTTTGTTTTGAGGTCGGCTTCGGGCTTTAATAGCTTTTCCTCTAGCTCTCGACGCCATTTTGTTTCTCTCCGGAGGTCTCTCTCGGCCTCTCGTTGCCGTTCAGCTTCCTGTTCGAGTTGTTTAAGGCGATTCTGTTGTTCACGGATTGCATCTAAGATCTCTGTGTTTGGGTTTTGCTTGTCTCCCTTGGATTGAGGTATTTCATTTGATGCAGCATTGATAAACCCCATTTGGAGGGTTTATCTAGTGTTGAATTTAGAGCATTTTGATAACCTTTCCCCACATTTATTCAATAAAATAGCATGGTTTTATAACTTCTCCTTAATTGTGCTTAAGAGTGAAAACATGCTTTTTAGGTCTTAAAATAGCTAAATTTAATTCACCTTGATTTTATTAGATGCCTTGATATGTTTGTTAAGTAATTTCAGATTTAGGAGGCAAAGATTGGATCAAGGGAATGAAGGAAAAGCATGTAAAAATGGAGAACTCATGAAGAAATGAAGGAATCGCAAAAGCTGTCAACCCGACCTCTTCACACTTAATCGACCATAACTTGAGCTACAGAGGTCCAAATGATGCGGTTCTAGTTGTGTTGGAAAGATAACATCTGGATCTACGAAATGATATAAGATTTGTTATATTTACTTTGCAGATACGGGCGCGCACGCGCACGGAATACGTACGTGCTGATGGATCAGCATGATTCACTAAAGTGAAATCGTGGCCAGCGATTTTAGAAGCCTTGTGGGCCCAATCCAACTCATTTATGATGCTATTTAAGCCAAGGATTGAAGAGGAATTAACATACTTTGATCATTAGTCATAGTTTAAGTTTGAGAAGTAGTTAGAGTTAGTTTCTAGAGAGAGAAGCTCTCACTTCTCTCTAGAATTAGGATTAAGTTTTAGATCTAGATCTACTTCTTCTCTCTTCTAATTTTCCTTTTCTTTCCTTAATTGTTCTCTTATATTTGTAGAATTTTTCTTCTCTTGTAATTCCTTTGTATTGTTAGTTGTAGTTTATGAACTTTCTTTTGTAGATCTACATTTCTCCTTCAATGCAATTGGTAAGTTCTTTGTTGTTTCGTAATTGTTTTGCCTTTCTATTGTTAATCTCTTGCTTTTGTAGTTGTAGATTCCTTTAATTGTTGCAATTAATAATGTTTACCTTTTATGCCTTCTAAGTGTTTGATGAAATTCTTAGTTGGATTTAAGTATAGAATTTTATACTCTTGGCGTGGGAAGGTAACTTAGGAACTCTTGAGTTACTAATGTCCAAGTGATTGATGATTGAGAGCCATTAACTCTAGATCTCACTAATTGATTTGGTGGAGAACTAGGACTTATGGACTTGGATTGACATAGCTCACTTGACTTTCCTTTACTATTAGTTAGGGGATGACTTAGTTATGCCTTCTAAGTGTTTGATGAAATGCTTAGTTGGATTTTAGTATAGAATTTTATGCTCTTCGCTTGGGAAGGTAACTTAGGAACTCTTGAGTTACTAATGTCTAAGTGATTGATGATTGGGAGCCATTAACTCTAGATCTCACTAATTAATTTGGTGGAGAACTAGGACTTATGGACTTGGATTGACATGGTTCACTTCACTTTCCTTTATTATTAGTTAGGGGATGACTTAATGGGGTTGATCCTTGCCAATTCTCATGTTGTGGTTAGTGATTAAGATAGAGATCCTTGATCATCAACCCTTGCCAAGACCTTTTTAGTTGTTAGTTTATTTCTTTGCCATTTACTATTCATCTTTCTCATCCAAAACCCCAAAAACATACCTCATAACCAATAACAAGACACTTTGTTGCAATTCTTAGGGAGAACGACCCGAGGTTTAATACTTTGGTTTATAATTTTAGGGGTTTGTTACTTGTGACAAAAAAATTTTTGTATGAAAGGATTAGTATTGGTTTAGAAACTATATTGCAACGAGCTTTCACTTGTGAAACTCTAAACCGTCAAAAGTCCTCTCATCAAAATGGTGTCGTTACCGGGGAATTGCAATGGTGTTATGTTATTGGTTATTGTATATATGTGAATATTATGAATAGCTTGTCTTTTGCTTGTTTACTAGTTTTTGTTAGTTTTATTTTGTTCTTCCACTATGAATTCTCACTTTGGCTATGAGTTTGATTCTCACTATGTTGTAGGAAATGCGGACTTTAATGGCAACATGTACCAAGGATGGAACACGTCAAGATGGGAGGAGCCTCAAGGAATTGATCACTCCTATTGGTAACAACCTCCAGATACTTATAGGTATAATTCACATCCTAGTGCATGTCAATTCAATGGCTATGGTGACTCTTTTTGTGATAATCAAGTGCCACCATCATATGCTTATGATTCTTATCCTCAACATGAACCTCAACCATACTCACAAGCCTCTCATTACCAAACACCCTCCCATGACCCATATCCATCATATGACCAATCACCCATACCATATTCTCATGACCATTATGAGCAAGCACCTCTAGAACCACCACAATCATATCATGACTACTACCAAGAACCACCTCAATGCACACCATCTCCATACTCTTTCCAAGAAGAACCACCTTCCTACTATGAACCCTCTCTCCAAAATAGTAAACCCTCTTATCCATCCCAAGCCCAATAGATGATTCTCTCACCTTGCTACTTCAAGGACAAGCGGATATGCAAAGAAACACCCTAGAGTTTGTGACTAACTTGACCAAGGTAGTGCATACTTTAGCCTACCAATGCTTGAATACTCAAGGTGCTTTCATAACCACATGTGAAGAATCAATTGAAAATCATAGCATGAAGGAGAGATTGGAAACTCCGGTGGGAAATGAGGGATGTTATTTTGTATTAGAGCAATTGGAGGAGCCTATAATTATCGAAGAAAAGAAAGAAGTGGTTGAAGATTTAGGAGATGTTGAAGGTCCGTGGGAATGTAGCATCATGGAACACTCTTCCAAGAAGCTTGATATTGATGTTGAGGAGGGTGCACAACCTCCAAGGCATATCATAGTTGAAGACTTGGAAGAGGTTTATCAAGAGATGGATTCAATCATGGATGAATTTCTATCTACAATTGAATCCTTTCCCATTGGAGATGAAGTCGAAATTATAGAAGAATGGGCACAACCTCCCATATCCTTGGTGAGCAACGAAGAAGAGAGTGAATTGGAAGAAAGCTACCAAAGGAAAAAGTTTGAAATCGAAAAAGCTTGCGAAGAGGTGGAAACAACTAAAGAAGAGCCTAAAAAAGTAGACCTCGCATTGTCTAAGTGTGGGGAGGTCTCCCTCCCCAATTCACCATCCAACACAACATCTATGTGGGTAAAATTCTTATCCCTAAGCTTTACTTTCTCACTTGAATATGGTTTAATTGAAAATGATGGTCAACTTAGAGCTCTTTGTGGAATTAAGAGTAGGAAAGAGTTGTGTAGTGGTTGGAAACATCACTCTAAGCTCATGATGGTTGCATGCTCAAAGTTGTATAGTAACGGTTGGTGGAGAATCAAATTGCATGGGTCTAAAAAGTTGTTTGGAAGCTTCTTTGAGAATTCTCAGGTCATGCCACCCGGATGGAATAATGATGACCAACTTAAGAACGAGTGTCAAAACAAAGTGTGGGATCCCGGATCGCACAAGGGAAATCCAATTTGGGAGCTCATGGTTGATGCCAGGGCATTTTGGCCAGTTTCACTGACCTTTTCTTTACTTTTTTAGGGTAGTTTCATGTATTTTCTTAGTTAATAAGCAAGTTTTGGGTAGATAATCACTAACATCTTGATTCAAGCAAACATTATGAATTTCATGTGATTTATGAGAATTATGCATGAATTGAATGACAAATTAGATAATGCATGTCTCATAACTTGAATTAGAGCTTTGATGTACTTTATTTGCTTGGTTTCAGGACAAAGGAAGCAAGGAAGAGCCACATTAGCAGCCACGTTAACCTAATTAACGTGACCACTAACGTGGAATGGGAATAAACTTGCAACGTTAATGAGAAAAGTTATTGCCAATAACGCCATTAAAACCATCATGGCCCACGTTAATTGCCACGTTAACTACATTAACGTGGTAGTTAACGTGGAGAGAAAGGGAGCTCCAGCGTTAGTGGTAAAAGTGAATACCACTAACGCTCCAAATTGGCAATTGGCCACGTTAAGAGTCACGTTAACTCAGTTAACGTGAACTCTAATGTGGAAAGGGAAGACAATGCCAACGTTAGTTACACTCACCTTTGTCACTAACATTGGACTAAGCCCAATTGGCCACGTTAAGAGTCACGTTAACTACATTAACGTGAACTCTAACGTGGGAGGAGCAAGGAATCGCCAACGTTAGTGACACTCACCTTTGTCACTAACGTTGGACCAAGCCACTATGAGCCACGTTAGTTGCCACGTTAATTGCATTAACGTGGAAGCTAACGTGGAGGAAAGAATTGATGAGCCAACGTTAGTGACACTCACCTTTGTCACTAACGTTGGAGATGGCAATCACCACCATGTTAGTGGACACGTTAAGACAATTAACGTGAGGCACTAACATAAGAAGGGGCGTTTGGAGCGTTAGTGACAAAGGTAAGTGTCACTAACGCTCTCGAGGCTGAGGCATGCCCAAGTTAAGAGCCACGTTAGTTATACTAACATGGACTCTAACGTGAGAAAAGGGGGGCTAAGAGCAATGTTATTGGCAAAGGTAAACGCCAATAACGCTTGCGATGGACCAAGAGGCAACGTTAGTGGTCACGTTAGTGCCACTAACGTTGAAGTTAATGTGAACCATCTTGGGCTAGGAACGTTAGTGAAAAAGGTGATTATCACTAACGTTCTCGAACCCACATTTTCACTAAACGTTAATGCCACTAACGTCCTAGCTAAAGTCGATGCCTACTTCACACTTTCTCTGCAAGTAAAGCTGAGCCCACTGAAGATTTTAAATTGCTTCAACTCAAGATCCAAAGGCCCATATCCAAAGACTTGAAGAGCCAACTAGAAGATGAGAAGAGTAGTATATATAGGAGTAGTTTTGAACTAGAGAGGGAGAGCTTTTGGCCATTGGGAGAACTACTCTCTGTATAATTTTACTTTCTTTGCAACTTTTAGTTTTACTTTGAAAATGTATTTTCCATCTTTGCTTTCCATTCCCAGAGCTATGAACAACTAAACCCCTTTCATTGGGTTAGGGAGCTCTGTTGTAATTTGATGGATCAATAATAGTTTTCATTATTCTTCTTCTTTCTTTTCTCTTGATTTTACTAGAAAGCTTTCAATCTTCATCCAATTGGGTAGTTGTCTTGGAAAAGAAGCTATTCATACTTGGATCTCTTCGGAACCTTGGAAGAGGAATGAAGAGATCATGCTAGAAATGCTTTCTCATGTTAGACCAAATTGGGGTTTTGGATGGATATAGTAACATATAATCCTACCAACATTTTGATTTGGGAATACATGTGGTATAATCAGTGACCACACTTTATCTCTTCTCATGAGCAACTAGACCAAGGAATTGGCTATTGATCAAGATTTGAGAGATTGAATTACCAAGGAATTGGAATTCAATCACTTAAGATTGCCAAGGAGATAAATGAATGCATTGATTGAGGAAGAGATGAAAATGAACTTGATCCGGAGAATACAACATCTCCTGAGCCCAATGAACTCCCCATTTCTGATCTTACCCATTCTCTTTACTTTCTGGCATTTACTTTTATGTTCATCTTCCCCATTCCCCATTTAAGATTCTGCAATTTACTTTCCGTCATTTACATTCAGTCCTTTATTTCCAGTAATTACATTTCCTTCCATTTACTTTCCGCCGTTTAATTTCCTACAATTCTCCAATCAAATTCTGCTTAGCTCAACTAGAACATTCCTCCAATTAAAGTTGCTTGACCAATCAATCCCTGTGGGATTCGACCTCACCCTATTGTGAGTTTTTACTTGACAACAATTTGGTAAACTTGCCGATGAAAAATTGTTAAGAGACAAGTTTTCGTGCATCAAGTTTATGGCACCGTTGCCGGGGATTAATTTTGTATCAACAATGATTAAGTTGGTGGATAACTAGATTGAGCATTTTTCTTTTGTTTGATTTATATTCTGTTTGAGTAATTTACTTTCAGTTTTACTTATTTTCTTCCCGTTACCCCTACCCATTTGTGGTGTTCTCTTATTTGTTACAATTTAGTTCACTAACCCACTAACTGTTTGATATATTGCATCACTCACACTAACAGCATTTTTTATAAGAATACTCTCTATTTCCCTTTTGTTTTGGCCTTTTTGGTTGTGTGACAGGTGGAAGAAGCGGGGCTTCAACTTCTGTTGATTCTGAACCTGAGAGGACCTTCCTTAGATTAAGGAGGGAAGCAAGAAAAAAGAGAGTTGTTGCTGCTGAGGAAGAGGAAGAGTACTTTGAACCAAACATGGATGAGAATATGGAGAACCATCATGAAGAAGAGGCTCACAACCATGGCAGAGAAGGTCCAATGCATCATGCTGGGCAAGAGAGAAGAGTTTTGGGATCCTACATAAATCCAAACCCAGGAAAATGTGGAAGTAGCATCCAAAAGCCAACCATACATGCCAATAATTTTGAACTAAAGCCACAGCTCATCACCCTTGTTCAGATCAACTGTTCATTCAGAGGAAGCATCCAAGAAGACCCCAATAAACATCTCATTGCATTCCTGAGGATATGTGATACTGTGAAGTCTAATGGTGTTCATTCTGACACCTATAGACTGCTTCTGTTTCCCTTCTCACTCAAGGACAAAGCATCCAAATGGCTAGAGTCCTTCCCGAAGGAGAGTTTAACAACTTGGAAAGATGTGGTAAATAAATTCTTGGCAAGATTCTACCCTCCTCAAAGAATCAACAAGTTGAGAGCTGAGGTGCAAACCTTCAGGCAACAAGATGGCGAGACTCTATATGAAGCATGGGAGAGGTTTAAGGACTTGACAAGAAGGTGCCCGCCAGATATGCTCAATGAATGGGTGCAGTTACATATTTTCTATGAGGGTCTTTCTTACGAATCAAAGAAGGCAGTGGACCACTCATCTGGGGATCTCTGAACAAGAAGAAGACCATTGAAGAAGCCATATATGTCATTGAGACCGTAGCTGAGAATGACTACTTCTATGCTTCTGAAAGAGTGCAACACTAGAGGAGTGATGGAGCTAAACAATGCGGATGCATTGCTGGCCCAGAACAAGCTGATTACCAAGCAGTTGGCTGACCCTACCAAGTAAATGGAGAAGAACCAAGTAGCAGCAATCACCACCTCATCAACAACCCAAGAAGGAGTGAATGCAGAAGCAGAGGGTGAGCAGGAACAAGCCAACTACATTGGAAATTCACCGAGGCAGAACCATGATCCATACTCTAAAACTTAAAATCCTGGTTGGAGAAACCACCCAAACTTTGGGTGGGGGAATCAACAAGATCAAGGCCAAGATCAGAGACGACACAACCCCAACAACAATGCGGCTCACCAACATTCCACACAGAGATCATATCAGCACCCACCTAACCACACCTCTCAACATCCATATCAAAACCAAAATGGCTATTTTCATCCCTCCAACTCCAACTCACCATCATCCGAAGATAGACTCTCAAGGATTGAGACCCTACTTGAAGGCATATGTAAGGAACTCCAAGAGAACAACGTGTTCAAGGAGGAGGTGCGAGCTAATATCAAAAACTACGGAGATACCATTAAGAGGCTAGAATTTCAAGTGGGATACCTCTCTGAGAAGATTCCCAAACCTACTGACAGCTTCCCAAGTGACACAGAGAAAAACCCGAGAGGTGAAGTGGTAGCACAAATCACGAATCACACTTTTCACAACGCGTGCCACTGACCAGCAAGTGCACTGGGTCGTCCAAGTAATACCTTACGTGAGTAAGGGTCGAATCCCACAGAGATTGTTGGTTTGAAGCAATCTATGGTTATCTTGTAAATCTTAGTCAGGAAATCAATTATGTTTATCAGTTGAATTATGAATAACCAGTAGAGCATAAATTAAAAGTTACTTGTTGTGTAGTAATGGAGAATATGTTGGAGTGTTGGAGATGCTTTGTCTTCTGAATCTCTGCTTTCCTCTGTCTTCTGATTCACGCACGCACGTCCTCCTATGGCAAGCTGTGTGTTGGTGGATCACCGTTGTCAATGGCTACCTTCCATCCTTCCAGTGAAAACTACGCTCACGCGCTCTGTCACAGCACGGCTAATCACCGGTTGGTTCTCGATCCGGTTGGAATAGGATTTACTATCCTTTTGCATCTGTCACTAACGCCCAGCCTTCAGGAGTTTGAAGCTCGTCACAGTCATTCAATCCTTGAATCCTACTCGGAATACCACAGACAAGGTTTAGACTTTCCGGATTCTCATGAATGCTGCCATCAGTTCTAGCTTATACCACGGAGATTCTGATTAAAGAATCTAAGAGATACTCATTCAATCGGATATAGAACGGAGGTGGTTGTCAGGCACACGTTCATGGTTTGAGGAAGGTGATGAATGTCACAGATCGTCACCTTCATCACAGTTAAGCGCGAATGAACATCTTAGATAGGAACAAGCGTGTTTGAATGGAAAACAGAAATACTTGCATTAATTCATTGAGACACAGCAGAGCTCCTCACCCCCAACAATGGGGTTTAGAGACTCATGCCGTCAGAGAATACAAAGTTTAGATCTGAAATGTCATGAGATACAAAATAAGTCTCTAAAAGTTGTTTAAATACTAAACTAGTAGCCTAGGGTTACAAAATATGAGTGGACTATGATGGATGATGCAGATATCCACTTCTGGGGCCCACTTGGTGTGCCGGGGCCCACTTGGTGTGTGCTGGGGCTGAGATTTCGTGCAGAGGCCATTTGTGGAGTTGAACGCCAGTTTTTATGCCAGTTTGGGCGTTCAACTCCAGTTTTTGATCCTTTTCTGGCGCTGGACGCCAGAATTGGGCAGAGAACTGGCGTTGAACGCCCGTTTACGTCGTCTATCCTTGTGCAAAGTATGGACTATTATATATTGCTGGAAAGCCCTGGATGTCTACTTTCCAACGCAATTGAAAGCATGCCATTTCGAGTTCTGTAGCTCCAGAAAATCCACTTTGAGTGCAGGGAGGTCAGAATCCAACAGCATCAGCAGTCCTTTTTCAGCCTGAATCAGATTTTTGCTCAGCTCCTTCAATTTCAGCCAGAAAAATACCTGAAATTACAGAAAAACACACAACTCATAGTAAAGTCCAGAAATATGAATTTTTCCTAAAAACTACTAGGAATAGACTAAAAACTAACTAAAACACACTCTAAACTATATGAAATTATCCCCAAAAAGCGTATAAAATATCCGCTCATCACAACACCAAACTTAAACTGTTGCTTGTCCTCAAGCAACTAGACAAATAAAATAGAAGACTAATGGGTTGAGAAGCAATAATATCTCAGAGTTTTTGATTGAAGCTCAGATTCTAATTAGATGAGCGGGACTAGTAGCTTTTTGCTTCTGAACAGTTTTGGCATCTCACTTTATCCATTGAAGCTCAGAGTGATTGGCATCTATAGGAACTCAGAATTCAGATAGTGTTATTGATTCTCTTAGTTCAGTGTGATGATTCTTGAACACAGCTTCTTTATGAGTCTTGGCCTTGGCCCTAAGCACTTTGTTTTCCAGTATTACTACCGGATACATAAATGCCACAGACACATAATTGGGTGAACCTTTTCAGATTGTGACTCAGCTTTGCTAAAGTCCCCAATTAGAGGTGTCCAGAGTTCTTAAGCACACTCTTCTTTTTGCTTTGGACCTTGACTTTAACCGCTCAGTCTCAAGTTTTCACTTGACACCTTCACGCCACAAGCACATGGTTAGGGACAGCTTGGTTTAGCCGCTTAGACCAGGATTTCAGTCCTTTAGGCCCTCCTATCCACTGATGCTCAAAGCCTTGGGATCCTTTTTAATTGCCCTTGCCTTTTGGTTTTAAGGGTTATTGGCTTTTTCTGCTTGCTTTTTTTTTTTTTTTTTTTGCAAGCTTTGTTCTTTGCTGCTTTTTCTTGCTTCAAGAATCATTTTTATGATTTTTCAGATTATCAATAACATGTCTCATGTTCATCATTCTTTCAAGAGCCAACATATTTAACAGTCTTAAACAATAAATTCAAAAGACATATGCACTGTTCAAGCATTCATTCAGAAGACAGAAAGCATTGCCACCACATTTAACTAATTAGAATTTATTTTATTTAAACTCGAAATTTTATTGCTTCTTATTCAAAAGATCTACTATTTTATTCATGTTTGCTGATGATGAGAAAAATAAACTATAGCTTAATTGGAGATAAAATCAAAATAGATACTAATTACTACTATATGACGTCTAAGGTAAACTTTTTATAAGGACACTGTCACAGAGTTAAGGCAGAAATTGGAAATTAACAACCTTTATCTGGGGGTATGGGGGTTCCTCTGATCCTTGGGAGGCTTGGTATCACAGAAGATTTTTGGCGCTTCAGTTCCCTTAAGTCACGTCCCTGCTCCTCTTGTTCTTTAAGCATATGGGTTAGCATTTGACTGTGTTCCTTCTGGTGTTTTATTATTTGCTCCATAGCTTCCTGTATCTTGGTGACAGACGTCTCAAGATGTTCCCAATATTCTGCTTGAGGAATCTCTGGAAGGAATTCCTGTGCTCTTTTCTTTATAGGATCCTCCTGTGCTTGTTGTCTCTCCATTGATGCTTTGGTGATTGGCCTTTCAATTAGGATATATTCAGTTATTCCCATCTTGACTCCAGCGTCCTTGCAGAGCAGAGAAATCACGCTTGGATAAGCCAACCTGGCCTCTCTTGAATTTTTGTTAGCAATCTTATAGAGCTCTGTTGAAATCAGCTGATGAACCTCCACTTCCTTTCCCATCATGATGCAATGAATCATTACTGCTCTTTTAACTGTGACTTCAGAACGGTTGCTGGTGGGCAACAGAGAACGCGCAATGAAGTCCAGCCATCCTCTGGCAACTGGTTTGAGATCCTCCCTCTTGAGTTGATTTGGGACGCCCTTTGTGTTGGTGGTCCACCTGGCTCCAGGAATACAGATGTCCTCCCCAATTTTATTCAGGCCAATGTCTGCTCTCATCATCCTCCTGTTGAAGGAGCCTGGATCATCCTTTAGCTGAGGTAGCTTTAGTATCTCTCTGATCTTGTCAGGGGTGGTATGAACAATCTTTCTCCTGACCATAGTCCGAAATTCGTAGCAGGCTGTTCCAGATAGTCTTTGCTTGTCAGTCTGCCACATATTAGCATAGAACTCCTGGACCATGTTCCTTCCTACTTTTGTTTCAGGATTAGCTAGGACTTCCCAGTTCCTGATTCGAATTTGCTCCTGGATCTCCGGATATTCATCTTCTTTCAGATCGAATCTAACTTCCGGGATCACTGATCTCAGACCCATTACTTTAAGATAATGGTCTGAATGTTCTTTAGATAAGAACTTCCCTTGATTCCAAAGTGGTTTTGGAATGCTCTCTTTCTTGTCTCTAGGAGTGTATTGTTTCCCTTTGGGAGCCATGATCTTAGTGATTTCGGAAAAACACACCAAACTTAGAGGTTTGCTTGTCCTCAAGCAAAAGAAGAGAAAGGAGAGGGATAGAAGGAGATTGAGTAGCACTTGTTGATGAAGGAGGGGGGAGGCCGAACTCAATTTAAAAAGGGGGGAGGGGTGGATTTTCGAAAAATTGGAGGAGATAAGATAAAAAGATTGAGTTGAAAAAGATAAAATAGAAGATATAGTTTAATTTTGAAAAGATAGGATAGTTTTTTTTTTTTTTTTTTTTTTGAAAAAGATAATTCTGGATTTTGAAAAAGATAATATGAAAAAGATATTGAAAAAGATATGGATTAGTTGAAAAGATTTTTGAGTGAAAAAGATAGATTTTGAAAAAGATAGATTTTTCAGAAAAGATTTTGAAAAGAGTTAGATTGAATTTGGAAAATTGGATTTTTTTTAAAAATTAAGGATTTTAGAAATCAGGGTTCTTGATATATTCATGTAAAAATCATGCATTGAAGCATTCAAATTTTAAAATTAAATTGGAAATTCGTGTGGAATCACTGGAAATGGCTCCTCCCTGTCCTCCTGGCGTTTGAGCGCCCAAACACTGCCTGTTTTGGGCGTTCAGCGCCCAAATGCTGATCTCCTGGGCGTTCAGCGCCCAGTTGCTGCCATTACTGGCGTTCAACGCCCAGTGGGTGGCCATTCCTGGTGCTGAACGCCCAAATGCTGCCATTACTGGCGTTCAGCGCCCAGTGGATGCCCATTTTGGGCGCTGAACGCCCAAAATGCCCCTTTACTGGCGTTTTCTTGCCATTGAGCTCTTTTACTCTGTTTTGTGTGCCGAGGTCTTCTGTAAATGATTATTTACCTTGTTGTCAATGAACTATATATAAAATATAAAGATAGAAATAGGGCAAAATACTTTGAGGATTGTTGCCCCATGGCTGGGTTGCCTCCCAGCAAGCGCTTCTTTATTGTCTTTAGCTGGACCTTGCTGAGCTTTTAATCTAGCTTCAGCCTTGAGCATTCTTGCTCAGTGTTGCCTTCAAGATAATGCTTGATTCTCTGTCCATTGACAATGAACTTCTTATCAGAATCAATATCTTGAAGCTCCAGATAACCATATGGTGACACACTTGTAATCACGTATGGTCCCCTCCACCGGGATTTCAGTTTCCCGGGAAATAGCCTGAGTCTAGAGTTAAACAACAGGACCTTCTGTCCTGGTTCAAAGAT
Organism: Arachis ipaensis; assembly: GCF_059453495.1. Classification (NCBI taxonomy): domain Eukaryota; kingdom Viridiplantae; phylum Streptophyta; class Magnoliopsida; order Fabales; family Fabaceae; genus Arachis; species Arachis ipaensis. The sequence continues at coordinate 102,527,576 of NC_142442.1, read as the reverse complement.
TCTAGATGACAGCTTTCTGTCATGCCATTTTTTTTATTTTTCTTTATAAAGCTTGGCATTTTCGAAAGCTGTGAATCTGAATTCCTCTAGCTCATTTAGCTGGAGCAATCGTTTTTCTCCTGCTAATTTGGCATCTAAGTTTAGGAATCTGGTTGCCCAATAGGCCTTATGTTCCAGTTCCACGGGCAAGTGGCATGCCTTACCATACACGAGTTGGTATGGAAAGGTCCCTATAGGGGTCTTGAATGCTGTTCTGTAAGCCCACAGAGCATCATCCAAGCTCCTTGCCCAATCCTTTCTACGGGTATTTACTGTCCATTCCAGGATTCTCTTTAATTCTCTGTTAGAGACTTCAGCTTGCCCGTTGGTTTGTGGATGATATGGAGTGGCCACTTTGTGGCGAATTCCATACCGAACCATGGCAGAGTAAAGCTGTTTATTGCAGAAGTGAGTGCCCCCATCGCTGATTAACACTCTAGGGACACCAAACCTGCTAAAGATATGTTTCTAGAGGAATTTCAGCACTGTTTTAGTATCATTGGAGGGAGTGGCGATAGCCTCAACCCATTTTGATACATAGTCAACTACCACCAGAATATAAGTGTTTGAGTATGATGGTGGGAAAGGTCCCATGAAGTCAATTCCCCATACATCAAACAACTCTATTTCCAAGATTCCTTGTTGAGGCATGGCGTAACCATGAGGCAGATTACCAGCTCTTTGGCAACTGTCACAATTACGTACAAACTCTCGGGAATCTTTATAGAGTGTGGGCCAATAGAAGCCACATTGGAGGACCTTGGTGGCTGTTCGCTCACCTCCGAAGTGGCCTCCATATTGAGATCCATGGCAATGCCATAGGATTCTCTGTGCTTCCTCTCTGGGGACACACCTACGGATAATTCCGTCTGCACATCTCTTAAAGAGATAGGGCTCATCCCACAAGTAGTACTTTGCATCAGTAATTAGTTTCTTTTTTTGTATTCTATTGTACTCCTTGGGTATGAACCTTGCAGCTTTATAGTTTGCAATATCGGCAAACCATGGTGCTTCCTGAATGGCAAATAGATGCTCATCAGGGAACGTCTCAGAGATCTCAAGGAAGGGGAGGGACGTCCCTTCCACTGGCTCTATCCGGGACAGATGATCAGCCACTTGGTTCTCTGTCCCTTTTCTGTCTCTTATTTCTATATCAAACTCTTGCAGAAGCAATACCCATCTGATGAGCCTGGGTTTTGAATCCTGCTTTGTGAGTAGATATTTAAGAGCAGCATGGTCAGTATACACAATCACTTTTGATCCTACTAAGTATGATCTGAACTTGTCAATGGCGTAAACCACTGCAAGTAGTTCTTTTTCTGTGGTTGTGTAATTTTTCTGGGCATCATTTAGAACGCGACTGGTATAATAAATGACATGCAGAAGCTTGTCATGCCTCTGTCCCAATACTGCACCAATGGCATGATCACTGGCATCACACATTAACTCAAATGGCAATGTCCAGTCTGGTGCAGAAATGACTGGTGCTGTGACCAGCTTAGCTTTCAGCGTTTCAAACGCCTGCAGGCATGCTGTGTCAAACACAAATGGCGTGTCAGCAGCTAGCAGATTGCTTAGAGGTTTTGCGATTTTTGAAAAATCCTTTATAAACCTCCTATAGAATCCTGCATGCCCCAGAAAGCTTCTGATTGCCTTAACATTGGCAGGTGGTGGTAATTTTTCAATTACCTCTATTTTTGCTTGATCCACCTCTATTCCCTTGTTTGAGATTTTATGCCCAAGAACAATTCCTTCAGTCACCATGAAGTGACACTTTTCCCAGTTTAAAACTAGGTTGGTTTCTTGGCATCTTTTCAGAACAAGTTTCAGGTGATCAAGACAGGAGCTGAATGAGTCTCCATATACTGAGAAGTCATCCATGAAGACTTCCAGAAATTTTTCCACCATATCAGAGAAAATAGAGAGCATGCATCTCTGGAAGGTTGCAGGTGCATTGCATAGCCCAAAGGGCATCCTTCTATAAGCAAACACTCCGGATGGACATGTGAATGCTGTTTTCTCTTGATCCTGGGGATCTACTGCAATCTGGTTATAGCCTGAGTAGCCATCCAAAAAGCAGTAATAATCATGACCTGCTAGTCTCTCTAGCATCTGGTCTATGAATGGTAAAGGAAAATGATCCTTTCTGGTGGCTGTATTGAGCCTTCTGTAGTCAATACACATGCGCCACCCTGTAACTGTTCTTGTAGGAACCAGTTCATTTTTTTCATTATGAATCACTGTCATGCCTCCCTTTTTTGGGACGACTTGAACAGGGCTCACCCAGGGGCTATCAGAAATGGGATAAATAATCCCAGCCTCTAGTAATTTGGTGACCTCTTTCTGCACCACTTCCTTCATGGCTGGATTTAGCCGCCTCTGTGGTTGAACCACTGGTTTGGCATTATCCTCCAATAGGATTTTGTGCATGCATCTAGCTGGGCTTATGCCCTTAAGGTCACCTATGGACCACCCAAGAGCTGTCTTGTGTGTCCTTAGCACTTGAATAAGTGCTTCCTCTTCCTGTGAATTTAAGGCAGAGCTTATGATCACTGGAAAAGTGTCACTTTCTCCTAGAAATGCATATTTCAAGGATGGTGGCAGTGGCTTGAGCTCTGGTTTAGGAGGTTTTTCCTCTTTCAGAAGAAAGTTCAGAGGCTCTTTCATGTCCCCTGAATCCTCCAAATCAGGCTGAACATCTTTAAAGATGTTTTCCAACTCTGATTCGAGACTCTCAGCCATGTTGATCTCTTCTACCAAAGAGTCAATAAGGTCAACTTTCATGCAGTCTGTTGATGTGTCTGGATGCTGCATGGCTTTGACAGCGTTCAACTTGAACTCGTCATCGTTGACTCTCAGGGTTATTTCCCCTTGCTGGACGTCAATGAGGGATCGTCCAGTTGCTAGGAAGGGTCTTCCTAGAATGAGAATAGCACTCTTGTGCTCTTCCATTTCCAGCACAACAAAGTCAGTGGGAAAGGCGAATGGCCCAACTCTGACAATCATGTCTTCAATCACGCCTGATGGGTATTTAGTGGAACCATCAGCAAGTTGGAGACATATCCGGGTTGGTTTAACTTCATCAGTTAAGCCAAGCTTTCTAATAGTGGATGCAGGTATCAGGTTGATGCTTGCCCCAAGATCGCATAAAGCTGTCTTGGTGCAATCACCTTCTAATATGCATGGTATCAGAAAACTCCCAGGGTCTTTAAGCTTTTCAGGAAAGCTTTTCAGAATGACTGCACTGCATTCTTCAGTGAGGAGAACTCTTTCTGTTTCTCTCCACTCCTTTTTATGACTCAAGATCTCTTTCATGAACTTGGCATAAGAAGGTATTTGCTCAAGTGCCTCTGCAAATGGAATCTTTATTTCAAGAGTCCTTAGATAATCTGCAAAGCGAGCAAATTGCTTATCCTACTCCTCTTTCCGGAGTTTTTGAGGATAAGGTATCTTGGCTTTATATTCCTCAACCTTAGTGGTTAAAGAAGCCTTTTTAGAGGGGTTGTTATCAGCACTTATGTGTGTCTGATCCCTCACTGGCAATTGCGTACCAGAGTTAGACGCTGGAGTGACGTTAGACGCCAACTCACTGTCTATTCCTGGCGCCTGAACGCCAGAAATGTGCCCCTGTTGGGCGTTCAACGCCAGATTCTTGCCCATTTCTGGCGTTGAACGCCAATCCTGCCTTGTTTCTGGCGCTGAACACCAGTTTTGGGCATGGTCTGGGCGTTCAGCGCCAGCCTTCCACCCATTTTCTAGCGTTTTAGTGCCAGAATTATTTTTCCCTGGGCTCTTACTGTCCTCAGAGGAATCTTTGGTGGGTTGCTTATTTCTTGAATTTTTGATGCCTTGAGGTGGGGTATTTAATGTTTTCCCACTTCTTAATTGAACTGCTTGGCATTCTTCTGCTATTTGCTTTGATAGCTGCTGCTTTGTTTGCTTAAACTGTTCTTCCATATGTATATTAGCTATCCTTGTCTCCTGTAACCTGTCTTTGAATTCAGCTAGCTGCTTTGTTAGAAAATCTAATTGCTGATTGAATTCAGCAGCTTATTTTACAGTACTGAATTCAGCAGTTACTGTTTTAACCTCTTCATTCATGGAAGGGTTGCTGTTTAGATACAGATGCTGATTCCTGGCAACTGTATCAATGAGCTCTTGAGCCTCTTCGATTGTCTTTCTCATATGGATAGATCCACCAGCTGAGTAATCTAAAGACATCTGAGCTCCTTCTGCAAGCCCATAGTAGAAGATGTCTAACTGAACCCACTCTGAAAACATTTCAGAGGGGCATTTTCGTAGCATCTCTCTGTATCTCTCCCAGGCATCATAAAGAGATTCATTATCTCCTTGTTTAAAGCCTTGGATGTCCAGTCTCAGCTGTGTCATCCTTTTTGGAGGGAAATATTGATTCAGGAATTTTTCTGTCAGCTGTTTCCATGTCCTTATGATGGCCTTGGGTTGGTTATTTAACCACCTCTTAGCTTGATCTTTTACAGCAAATGGAAACAGTAATAGTCTGTAGACATCCTGATCTATTTCCTTATCATGTACTGTGTCAGCAATTTGTAAAAATTGTGCCAGAAACTCTGTAGGTTCTTCCTGTGGAAGACCGGAATACTGGCAACTTTGCTGCACCATGATAATGAGCTGAGGATTCAACTCAAAGCTACTAACTCCAATGGAGGGTATGCAGATGCTACTCCCATATGAAGCAGTAGAGGGGTTAGAATATGACCCCAAAGTCCTCCTGGACTGTCCATCTCCACTTATGTCCATGATGGATCTATGGATATAACTTGGACTGATTTACCTTTTTATTTATTTTATTTTATAAGAAGTAAATACTTAAATAAAATAAAATAACTAAAAAGAATTTGAATTTTGAGATAATTTTTTTTTTAATTTAAAATTTTTTTTTTCGTAAAAAAAAAATTAAAAATAATTAGTTAAAAAAAACGAAATTTTTGAAAAAGAGGGGAGATATTTTCGAAAATTTGAGAGAGAGAGTTAGTTAGGTAGTTTTGAAAAAGTTAAGAAACAAACAAAAAGTTGGTTAGTTAGTTGAAACAAATTTTGAAAAGATAGGAAGTTAGAAAAGATATTTTGAAAAGATATTTTTGAATTTAGTGAGGAAAGAGAAAAACAATAAGATAGTACAAGATTTAAAATTTTTAGATCTAATGCTCCTTGTTTTTGACAAATTTGGAGGGAAAACACCAAGGAACACCAAACTTAAAAATTCTAAGATCAAGACACAAGGAAACTCAAGAACACTTTGAAGACTCACAAGAACACAAGAACATGAAGGAAGAACACCAAACTTAAAATTTTTAGAAAACCAAACCAAAATTTTCGAAAATCAAAGGGGAATCAACAAGAAAACACCAAACTTAAAGTTTGGCACAAGATTTAATAAAAAAAATATTTTTGAAAAAGAAGGTTTTGAAAGGAGCATAAAAGATTCTAACCCAATCAAATTAATGTTGTAGCCAAATGAGTTATGGGACCTTCAAAAATTTTAAGAAAGATTATTTTTGAAAACACCAAACTTAAAGTTTGGCACAGGATTTAATAGAAAAATTATTTTTGAGAAAGGTTTTTTTTTTTTTAAATATGATAGCCAATTATCATGAACATAAACACCACGTTCTAAATAACTGAGCTATAAATTTAAAGTATTTTAACAAGGGGTAATTAATAAAAGACTCTAAACAACAAAAAAAGAAAGATTTTTCCTAATCTAAGCAACAAAATAATCCGTCAGTTGTTCAAACACGAACAATCCCCGGCAACGGCGCCAAAAACTTGGTAGCACAAATCACGAATCACACTTTTCACAACGCGTGCCACTGACCAGCAAGTGCACTGGGTCGTCCAAGTAATACCTTACGTGAGTAAGGGTCGAATCCCACAGAGATTGTTGGTTTGAAGCAATCTATGGTTATCTTGTAAATCTTAGTCAGGAAATCAATTATGTTTATCAGTTGAATTATGAATAACCAGTAAAGCATAAATTAAAAGTTACTTGTTGTGTAGTAATGGAGAATATGTTGGAGTTTTGGAGATGCTTTGTCTTCTGAATCTCTGCTTTCCTCTGTCTTCTGATTCATGCACGCACATCCTCCTATGGCAAGCTGTGTGTTGGTGGATCACCGTTGTCAATGGCTACCTTCCATCCTTCCAGTGAAAACTACGCTCACGCGCTCTGTCACAGCACGACTAATCACCGGTTGGTTCTCGATCCGGTTGGAATAGGATTTACTATCCTTTTGCATCTGTCACTAACGCCCAGCCTTCAGGAGTTTGAAGCTCGTCACAGTCATTCAATCCTTGAATCCTACTCGGAATACCACAGACAAGGTTTAGACTTTCCGGATTCTCATGAATGCTGCCATCAGTTCTAGCTTATACCACGTAGATTCTGATTAAAGAATCTAAGAGATACTCATTCAATCGGATATAGAACGGAGGTGGTTGTCAGGCACACGTTCATGGTTTGAGGAAGGTGATGAATGTCACAGATCGTCGCCTTCATCACAGTTAAGCGCGAATGAACATCTTAGATAGGAACAAGCGTGTTTGAATGGAAAACAGAAATACTTGCATTAATTCATTGAGACACAGCAGAGCTCCTCACCCCCAACAATGGGGTTTAGAGACTCATGCCGTCAGAGAATACAAAGTTTAGATCTGAAATGTCATGAGATACAAAATAAGTCTCTAAAAGTTGTTTAAATACTAAACTAGTAGCCTAGGGTTACAAAATATGAGTGGACTATGATGGATGATGCAGATATCCACTTCTGGGGCCCACTTGGTGTGCCGGGGCCCACTTGGTGTGTGCTGGGGCTGAGATTTCGTGCAGAGGCCATTTGTGGAGTTGAACGCCAGTTTTTATGCCAGTTTGGGCGTTCAACTCCAGTTTTTTATCCTTTTCTGGCGCTGGACGCCAGAATTGGGCAGAGAACTGGCGTTGAACGCCCGTTTACGTCGTCTATCCTTGTGCAAAGTATGGACTATTATATATTGCTGGAAAGCCCTGGATGTCTACTTTCCAACGCAATTGAAAGCATGCCATTTCGAGTTCTGTAGCTCCAGAAAATCCACTTTGAGTGCAGGGAGGTCAGAATCCAACAGCATCAGCAGTCCTTTTTCAGCCTGAATCAGATTTTTGCTCAGCTCCTTCAATTTCAGCCAGAAAAATACCTGAAATTACAGAAAAACACACAACTCATAGTAAAGTCCAGAAATATGAATTTTTCCTAAAAACTACTAGGAATAGACTAAAAACTAACTAAAACACACTCTAAACTATATGAAATTATCCCCAAAAAGCGTATAAAATATCCGCTCATCATGAAGCAAAGAAAGTAAGATGGGAAGAATGCAAGATGGTCACTATAAGTGATAAGGGGACTGAGAAAGAGTTGAATAAACTCTTCGAACACTCTGGAGATACTTCAGCAGAGAAGCAGGAAGAGGGTCACCAAGAAACCAAAATTACACAGAAGGAGATGCTGAAACTCTATGCACCTTTTCCCCAAAGACTCAAGGGTGGTGTGGAAAAGAGAATATACTCAAAGTTCCTTGATATGTTTGCATCTCTCCATGTAAACATACCATTCATCAAGGCTCTCCAACAAATGCCCTCGTACATTAAGTATATGAAAGAGCTGCTGACCAGGAAAAGCTCACTCAAAGAAGGGCAAACAATAGTGATGAATAAGGAATGCAGTGCTCTCATTCAACCAGAGTTGCCTACAAAAAGGAAGGACCCAGGGAGTTTTCACATCCTCTGAACCATAGGAGAAACAAAGTTTGACAAAGGACTCTGTGACCTGGGAGCAAGCATCAACTTAATGCCTTTATCCCTTATGAAGAAGCTGCAGATCAATGAGCTAATGCCCACAGACGTAGTCATTATGCTGGCTGACAAAACTCAAAAACAAGCAGTAGGAGTGGTTGAAAACGTGTTGATAAAGGTTGGGAATTACTTCCTTCCCACAGACTTTGTCATATTGGAAATGGAAGAGAGTCACCTTCACCCAATCATATTGGGAAGACCATTCCTAGCTACAGCCAGAGCGCTCATAGATGTGGAGCGAGGAGAGCTAATACTGAGGATACATGACGAACAACTTGCATTCAATGTCTTCAAACCCTCACAAGAAGCAGATCAGGAAAGCAAGGAACCAAGGGGAGAGCACGACAAAGCACTGGTGGAAGAAACAAGCATTGAAGCACAAGCTGTACACTTGGGAATCTCTTTGGTTGATGAACAAGACAGTCAGCAGTTCTCACAGCAAAAGGAAAACCAGGAGGAACCTAAACCACCAGAGCCATATGAGACCAGGAACAAAACTTCCTTGGAAAAAGAGATCACAAAGAGCAGGGCAACATCGAAAGGAACAAAGAAGAAGGCACCAAGGAGATGGAGGAACAAGAAGATCCCTACAGAAGATTTCTCTCCAGGGGATAAAGTGATCTCAGCTTATTTCCCAGATATCCACCTCATCTCCCCACCATCCCATCTCAGCTACCTAAAGTTTTCACCATCAACAGGATTCTCTCCTTAGAACATTTGGAGATCCTTGATGAAGCCAATGGAGATAGATTTACTGTGAGGGGGGAGATTTGAAGCATTACCAACCACCCTGACAAAGTCAGAACATCAAGCTAGTGACGCTAAAGAAGCGCTTCATGGGAGGCAACCCATGTTTTATATGCTTTAAAGTAGTTAATAATGCTAGGTTCATGAAGTCCAAATCAACTTTGACATATACTTGAATGAATCCTTTTATGCATCACATAGTGAAGAACAAGTTTGGTGTTCAAGGCATACTAAGAAGAGCATAAATGCAATTCATTTCATGTTACTCTTAGAGCCTTGAACAAAACTTTGTACACCACATGGACACAAACTAAGTTTGGTGTCACCAATGTTGCATACATGAACAATTAAAAAGTCAGTTGGTTTGCATTCATGAATAGCACTTAGTTAGTTAGAAACAAAAACTTTAAAAAGTAGTTATCCCAAAATTTTTTTAAATTTTGCCGCCACTTTCCACAATTTCATTAATCACATCCCTTTTGTTTTGTAGGAGAATTGATGGGACAATTGAAGGAGGAGGGTTCGGCCACCACAAAAGCAGAGGACTATACACGTGTCCTCAAGAGGAATGCATCGGGATCCAAAAAGATCTAACAGAACAAGAGAAAAGGAAAGTGAAACAGCAGAAGGAAACGTTGAAAAAGAAGATAGAAGATGATGGCTTCTGGAAAAAGTTGATTGGAAAAAGCAAGGGAAGTGGGGGTTCAAGCACTCAAGAAAGACACGAAGAGGACAAACAAGAGAGAGCATGGGCACCCCCGTGAGTAAAAGGTTGTGGAGTTCCCTCTTTGTTCCATCTTTTTCAAGTTTTAAATAAGGAAAATCATGTATGAAATAGAACATGTTTCCATGGTAGTTTAGGATTTTAAATTCTGCCTTTAAGTTTTCATTGCTTAGGTCTATGCTTGCTAGTCTAATGTCACTATTGCATTTTCACCTTGCTTACTTGTATGCTTGTCCTTTAAGTCAAATAAAAAGAGATGTTATGAAAGACCAGAGTGATGTTCAATTTGTGGAGTAAGTTCTTAAGCTTGTGGTGTAGTAATTACTTAGCTAAGTTGGTTCACCAACAAGGTAGGAAGGCAACTATCTGTCCTAAATCATATGCTTGAAACACACCCCATGAGACTAGCTAAATAACAAGATCCTAATAAGAAAAAGGGAAAGAAAATGAAAGTTGAGAAATAAAGAAAAAGAGTAAGAAATAAGGCTAGGCACCAAGGGTTGAATCTTAAGGCATGTGTCTGTGGTGCTCCTGTGCAAAGGATATACTTGGATGAATAAGCTCTCAGGGGTGCCTTATCACTTGATAACTTGGGTTAACTAACCCGGGATTATCAGCTGAAAGTCCACTATCAAGAGTAACCCTTGCTACATAGCACTTAGTAACCCAAAGAGGTGCTGGACACCAAGGTCTCAAGAAGAAAAATAACAAACCATGTGCTTGTGGTGTGAATGTATGGGGGAAAGAGACTTGAGAGAGTAAGTCCTTAGGGGTGTCTTAACACCTAGCACCTTGAACCAACTGGTTCGGGAGTGCTGGCTGAAAGCTTATCTTAAAGAGTCGCCCCCTTACAAAGCACCTAGTCTAAAGAACACAATCAAACCCTGACAAGACAAAGGGATCAATGAATAAAAGTCTCATAGGGTGTAATCAAGTGAGTATTCCAGGGCATGGTAAAGGTCTGAAAGCCAATGAAGGAATGAACCTAAGTTGCTATACATGAAACCCCATAAAACCAAGGACATGACTTCCACAATAATGACTCATTTCTCTTGTCATTTCATTCGTCATTCTCATGTTTCAGTACTTGCTTAGGGACAAGCAAGCTTTAAGTTTGGTGTTGTGATGCCAGGGCATTTTGGCCAGTTTCACTGACCTTTTCTTTACTGTTTTACAGAAGTTTCATGCATTTTCTTAGTTAATAAGCAAGTTTTGGGTAGATAATCACTTACATCTTGATTCAAGCAAACATTGAATGACAAATTGGATAATGAGAATTATGCATGAATTGAATGACAAATTGGATAATGCATGTCTCATAACTTGGATTAGAGCTTTGATGCACTTTATTTGCTTGGTTTCAGGACAAAGGAAGCAAGGAAGAGCCACATTAGCAGCCACGTTAATCTAATTAACGTGACCACTAACGTGGAATGGGAATAAACTTGCAACGTTAATGAAAAAGGTTATTGCCAATAACGCCTTCAAAACCATCATGGCCCACGTTAATTGCCACGTTAACTACATTAACGTGGTAGTTAACGTGGAAAGAAAGGGAGCTCCAGCGTTAGTGGTAAAAGTGAATACCACTAACGCTTCAAATTGGCAATTGGCCACGTTAAGAGTCACGTTAACTCAGTTAACGTGAACTCTAACATGGAAAGGGAAGATAATGCCAATGTTAGTGACACTCACCTTTGTCACTAACGTTGGACTAAGCCCAATTGGCCACGTTAAGGGTCACGTTAACTACACTAACGTGAACTCTAACGTGGGAGGAGCAAGGAATCGCCAACGTTAGTGACACTCACCTTTGTCACTAACGTTGGACCAAGCCACTATGAGCCACGTTAGTTGCCACGTTAATTGCATTAACGTGGAAGCTAACGTGGAGGAAAGAATTGATGAGCCAACATTAGTGACACTCACCTTTGTCACTAACGTTGGAGATGGCAATCACTACCACGTTAGTGGCCACGTTAAGACAATTAACGTGAGGCACTAACGTGAGAAGGGGCGTTTGGAGTGTTAGTGACAAAGGTAAGTGTCACTAACGCTCTCGAGGCTGAGGCATGCCCACGTTAAGAGCCACGTTAGTTATACTAACATGGACTCTAACGTGAGAAAAGGGGGGCTAAGAGCAATGTTATTGGCAAAGGCAAACGCCAATAACACTTGCGATGGACCAAGAGGCAACATTAGTGGTCACGTTAGTGCCACTAACGTTGAAGTTAACGTGAACCATCTTGGGCTAGGAACGTTAGTGAAAAAGGTGATTGTCAGTAACGTTCTCGAACCCACATTTTCACTAAACGTTAACGCCACTAACATCCTAGCTAAAGTCCATGCCTACTTCACACTTTCTCTGCAAGTAAAGCTGAGCCAAAGGCCCATATCCAAAGACTTGAAGAGCCAACTAGAAGATGAGAAGAGTAGTATATATAGTAGTAGTTTTGAACTAGAGAGGGAGAGCTTTTGGCCATTGGGAGAACTACTCTCTGTATAATTTTACTTTCTCTGCAACTTTTAGTTTTACTTTGAAAATGTATTTTCCATCTTTGCTTTCCATTCCCAGAGCTATGAACAACTAAACCCCTTTCATTGGGTTAGGGAGCTCTGTTGTAATTTGATGGATCAATAATAGTTTTCATTATTCTTCTTCTTTCTTTTCTCTTGATTTTATTAGAAAGCTTTCAATCTTCATCCAATTGGGTAGCTGTCTTGGAAAAGAAGCTATTCATACTTGGATCCCTTCGGAACCTTGGAAGAGGAATGAAGAGATCATGCTAGAAATGCTTTCTCATGTTGGACCAAATTGGGGTTTTGGATGGATATAGTAACATATAATCTTACCAACATTTTGATTTGGAAATACATGTGGTATAATTAGTGACCACACTTTATCTCTTCTCATGAGCAACTAGACCAAGGAATTGGCTATTGATCAAGATTTGAGAGATTGAATTACCAAGGAATTGGAATTCAATCACTTAAGATTGCCAAGGAGATCAATGAATACATTGATTGAGGAAGAGATAAAAATGAACTTGATCCGGAGAATACAACATCTCCTGAGCCCAATGAACTCTCCATTTCTGATCTTACCCATTCTCTTTACTTTCTGCCATTTACTTTTATGTTCATCTTCCCCATTCCCCATTTAAGATTCTGCAATTTACTTTCCGTCATTTACATTCAGTCCTTTATTTCCAGTAATTACATTTCCTTCCATTTACTTTCCACCGTTTAATTTCCCTCAATTCTCCAATCAAATTCTGCTTAGCTCAACTAGAACATTCCTCCAATTAAAGTTGCTTGACCAATCAATCCCTGTGGGATTCGACCTCACTCTATTGTGAGTTTTTACTTGACGACAATTCGGTAAACTTGCCGAGGGAAAATTGTTAAGAGACAAGTTTCCGTGCATCAAGTTTATGGCACCGTTGCCGGGGATTAATTTTGTATCAACAATGATTAAATTGGTGGATAAAGAGATTGAGCATTTTTCTTTTGTTTGATTTAAATTCTGTTTGAGTAATTTACTTTCAGTTTTAGTTATTTTCTTCCCGTTACCCCTACCCATTTGTGGTGTTCTCTTATTTGTTATAATTTAGTTCACTAACCCACTAACTGTTTGATATATTGTATCACTCACACTAACAGCATTTTTTACAAGAATACTCTCTATCTCCCTTTTGTTTTGTCCTTGTTGGTTGTATGACAGGTAGAAGAAGCGGGGCTTCAACTTCTGTTGATTCTGAACCTGAGAGGACCTTCCTTAGATTAAGGAGGGAAGCAAGAAGAAAGAGAGTTGTTGGTGCTGAGGAAGAGGAAGAGTACTTTGAACCAGACATGGATGAGAATATGGAGAACCATCATGAAGAAGAGGCTCACAACCATGGCAGAGAAGATCCAGTGCATCATGCTGGGCAAGAGAGAAGAGTTCTGGGATCCTACATAAATCTAAACCCAGGAAACTGTGGAAGTAGCATCCAAAAGCCAACCATACATGCCAATAACTTTGAACTAAAGCCACAGCTCATCACCCTTGTTCAGAACAACTGCTCATTCAGAGGAAGCATCCAAGAAGACCCCAATCAACATCTCACTGCATTCCTGAGGATATGCGATACTGTGAAGTCTAATGGTGTTCATCCTAACACCTATAGACTGCTTCTGTTTCCCTTCTCACTCAAGGACAAAGCATCCAAATGGCTAGAGTCCTTCCCGAAGGAGAGTTTAACAACCTGGGAAGATGTGATAAATAAATTCTTGGCAACCCTCCTCAAAGAATCAACAGGTTGAGAGCTGAGGTACAAACCTTCAGGCAACAAGATGGTGAGACTCTTTATGAAGCATGGGAGAGGTTTAAGGACTTGACAAGAAGGTGCCCGCCAGATATGTTCAATGAATGGGTGCAGTTACATATTTTCTATGAAGGTCTTTCTTACGAATCAAAGAAGGCAATGAACCACTCATCTGGGGGATCTCTAAACAAGAAGAAGATCATTGAAGAAGCCATAGATGTCATTGAGACTGTAGCTGAGAATGAGTACTTCTATACTTCTGAAAGAGGCAACACTAGAGGAGTGATGGAGCTAAACAACGTGGATGCATTGCTGGCCCAGAACAAGCTGATTACCAAGTAGTTGGCTGACCTTACCAAGTAAATAGAGAGGAACCAAGTAGCAGCAATCACCACCTCATCAGCAACCCAAGAAGGAGTGAATGCAGAAGTAGAGGGTGAGCAGGAATAAGCCAACTACATTGGAAATTCACCGAGGCAGAACCATGATCCATACTCCAAAACTTACAATCCTGGTTGGAGAAACCACCCGAACTTTGGGTGGGGGAATCAACAAGATCAAGGCCAAGATCAGAGACGACACAACCCCAACAACAATGCGGCTCACCAACACCTCTCAACATCCATATCAAAACCAAAATGGCCATTCTCATCCCTCCAACTCCAACTCACCATCATCTGAAGATAGACTCTCAAGGATTGAGACCCTACTTGAAGGCATATGTAAGGAACTCCAAGAGAACAAGGTGTTCAAGGAGGAGGTGCGAGCCAATATCAAAAACCAGGGAGATACCATTAAGAAGCTAGAATTTCAATTGGGATACCTCTCTGAGAAGATTCCCAAACCTACTGACAGCTTTCCAAGTGACACAGAGAAAAACCCGAGAGGTGAAGCAAAGAAAGTAAGATGGAAAGAATGCAAGATGGTCACTATAAGTGATAAGGGGACTGAGGAAGAGCTGAACAAACCCTTCGAACACTCTGGAGATACTTCAGTGGAGAAGCAGGAAGAGGGTGACCAAGAAACCAAAATTACACAAAAGGAGATGCTGAAACTCTATGCACCTTTTCCCCAAAGACTCAAGGGTGGTGTGGAAATGAGAATATACTCAAAGTTCCTTGATATGTTTGCATCTCTCCATGTAAACATACCATTCATCAAGGCTCTCCAACAAATGCCCTCGTACATTAAGTGTATGAAAGAGCTGCTGACCAGGAAAAGCTCATTCAAAAGAGGGCAAACAATAATGCTGAATAAGGAGTGCAGTGCTCTCATTCAACCAGAGTTGCCTACAAAAAGGAAAGACCTAGGGAGTTTTCACATCCTCTGTACCATAGGAGAAACAATGTTTGACAAAGGAATCTGTGACCTAGGAGCAAGCATCAACTTAATGCCTTTATCCCTTATGAAGAAGCTGCAGATCAATGAGATAATGCCCACAGACGTAGTCATTAGACTGGCTGACAAAACTCAAAAACAAGCAGTAGGAGTGGTTGAAAACGTGTTGGTAAAGGTTGGGAACTACTTCCTTTCCACAGACTTTGTCATATTGGAAATGGAAGAGAGTCACCTTCACCCAATCATATTGGGAAGACCATTCCTAGCTACAGCCAAAGCGCTCATAGATGTGGAGCGAGGAGAGATAATACTGAGGATACATGACGAACAACTTGCATTCAATGTCTTCAAACCCTCACAAGAAGCAGATCAGGAAAGCAAGGAACCAAGGGGAGAGCACGACAAAGCACTGGTGGAAGAAACAAGCATTGAAGCACAAGCTTTGCACTTGGGAATCCCTTTGGTTGATGAACAAGACAGTCGGCAGTTGTCACAGCAAATGGAAAACCAAGAGGAACCTAAACCACCAGAGCCATATGAGACCAGCAACAAAACTTCCTTGGAAAAAGAGATCACAAAGAGCAGGGCAACATCAAAAGGAACAAAGAAGAAGGAACCAAGGAGATGGTGGAACAAGAAGATCCCTACAGAGGATTTTTCTCCAGGGGATAAAGTGATCTCAGCTTATTTCTCAGATATCCACCTCATCTCCCCACCATCCCATCTCAGCTACCTAAAGTTTTCACCATCAACAGGATTCTCTCCTTAGAACATGTGGAGATCCTTGATGAAGCCAATGGAGATAGATTTACTGCGAGGGGGAGATTTGAAGCATTACCAACCACCCTGACAAAGTCAGAACGTCAAGCTAGTGACGCTAAAGAAGCGCTTCATGGGAGGCAACCCATGTTTTATATGCTTTAAAGTAGTTAATAATGCAAGGTTCATGAAGTCCAAATCAACTTTGACATATACTTGAATGAATCCTTTTATGCAGCACATAGTGAAGAACAAGTTTGGTGTTCAAGGCATACTAAGAAGAGCATAAATGCAATTCATTTCATGTTACTCTTAGAGCCTTGAACAAAACTTTGTACACCACATGGACACAAACTAAGTTTGGTGTCACCAATGTTGCATACATAAACAATTAAAAAGTCAGTTGGTTTGCATTCATGAATAGCACTTAGTTAGTTAGAAATAAAAACTTTAAAAAGTAGTTATCCCAAAAATTTTTTAAATTTTGCCGCCATTTTCCACAATTCCATTAATCACATCCCTTTTGTTTTGTAGGAGAATTGATGGGACAATTGAAGGAGGAGGGTTCGGCCACCACAAAAGCAGAGGACTATACACGTGTCCTCAAGAGGAATGCATCGGGATCCAAAAAGATCTAACAGAACAAGAGGAAAGGAAAGTGAAACAGCAGAAGGAAACATTGAAAAAGAAGATGGAAGATGCTGGCTTCTAGAAAAAGTTGATTGGAAAAAGCAAGGGAAGTGGGGATTCAAGCACTCAAGAAAGACACGAAGAGGACAAACAAGAGAGAGAGCATGGGCACCCCCGTGAGTAAAAGGTTGTGGAGTTCCCTCTTTGTTCCATCTTTTTCAAGTTTTAAATAAGGAAAATCATGTATGAAATAGAACATGTTTCCATGGAAGTTTAGGATTTTAAATTCTGCCTTTAAGTTTTCATTGCGTAGGTCTATGCTTGCTAGTCTAATGTCACTATTGCATTTTCACCTTGCTTACTTGTATGCTTGTCCTTTAAGTCAAATAAAAAGAGATGTTATGAAAGACCAGAGTGATGTTCAATTTGTGGAGTAAGTTCTTAAGCTTGTGGTGTAGTAATTACTTAGCTAAGTTGGTTCACCAACAAGGTAGGAAGCCAACTATCTATCCTAAATCATATGCTTGAAACACACCCCATGAGACTAGCTAAATAACAAGATCCTAATAAGAAAAAGGGAAAGAAAATGAAAGTTGAGAAATAAAGAAAAAGAGTAAGAAATAAGGCTAGGCACCAAGGGTTGAATCTTAAGGCATGTGTCTATGGTGCTCCTGTGGAAAGGATATACTTGGATGAATAAGCTCTCAGGGGTGCCTTATCACTTGGTAACTTGGGTTAACTAACCCGGGATTATCAGCTGAAAGTCCACTATCAAGAGTAACCCTTGCTACATAGCACTTAGTAACCCAAAGAGGTGCTGGACACCAAGGTCTCAAGAAGAAAAATAACAAACCATGTGCCTGGGGTGTGAATGTATGGGGGAAAGAGACTTGAGAGAGTAAGTCCTTAGGGGTGTCTTAACACCTAGCACCTTGAACCAAATGGTTCGGGAGTGCTGGCTGAAAGCTTATCTTAAAGAGTCGTCCCCTTACAAAGCACCTAGTCTAAAGAACACAATCAAACCCTGACAAGACAAAAGTCTCATAGGTTGTAATCAAGTGAGTATTCCAGGGCATGGTAAAGTTCTGAAAGCCAATGAAGGAATGAACCTAAGTTGCTATGCATGAAACCCCATAAAACCAAGGACATGACTTCCACAATAATGACTCATTTCTCTTGTCATTTCATTCATCATTCTCATGTTTCAGTACTTGCTTAGGGACAAGCAAGCTTTAAGTTTGGTGTTGTGATGCCAGGGCATTTTGGCCAGTTTCACTGACCTTTTCTTCACTGTTTTATGGTAGTTTCATGCATTTTCTTAGTTAATAAGCAAGTTTTGGGTAGATAATCACTTACATCTTGATTCAAGCAAACATTGTGAATTTCATGTGATTTTATGAGAATCATGCATGAATTGAATGACAAATTGGATAATGCATGTCTCATAACTTGGATTAGAGCTTTGATGCACTTTATTTGCTTGGTTTCAGGACAAAGGAAGCAAGGAAGAGCCACATTAGCAGCCACGTTAATCTAATTAACGTGACCACTAACGTGGAATGAGAATAAACTTGCAATGTTAATGAAAAAAGTTATTGCCAATAACGCCTTCAAAACCATCATGGCCCACGTTAATTGCCACGTTAACTACATTAACGTGGTAGTTAACGTGGAGAGAAAGGGAGCTCCAGCGTTAGTGGTAAAAGTGAATACCACTAATGCTCCAAATTGGCAATTGGCCACGTTAAGAGTCACGTTAACTCAGTTAACGTGAACTCTAACGTGGAAAGGAAAGACAATGCCAACGTTAGTGACACTCACCTTTGTCACTAACGTTGGACTAAGCCCAATTGGCCACGTTAAGAGTCACGTTAACTACATTAACGTGAACTCTAACGTGGGAGGAGTAAGGAATCGCCAACGTTAGTGACACTCACCTTTGTCACTAATGTTGGACCAAGCCACTATGAGCCACATTAGTTGCCACGTTAATTGTATTAACGTGGAAGCTAATGTGGAGGAAAGAATTGATGAGGCAACGTTAGTGACACTCACCTTTGTCACTAACGTTGGAGATGGCAATCACCACCACGTTAGTGGCCACGTTAAGACAATTAACGTGAGGCACTAACGTGAGAAGGGGCGTTTGGAGCATTAGTGACAAAGGTAAGTGTCACCAACGCTCTCGAGGCTGAGGCATGCCCACGTTAAGAGCCACGTTAGTTATACTAAGATGGACTCTAACGTGAGAAAAGGGGGGCTAAGAGCAATGTTATTGGCAAAGGTAAACGCCAATAACGCTTGCGATGGACCAAGAGGCAACGTTAGTGGTCACGTTAGTGCCACTAACGTTGAAGTTAACATGAACCATGTTGGGCTAGGAACGTTAGTGAAAAAGGTGATTGTCACTAACGTTCTCGAACCCACATTTTCACTAAACGTTAACGCCACTAACGTCCTAGCTAAAGTCCATGCCTACTTCACACTTTCTCTGCAAGTAAAGCTGAGCCCACTGAAGATTTTAAACTGCTTCAACTCAAGATCCAAAGGCCCATATCCAAAGACTTGAAGAGCCAACTAGAAGATGAGAAGAGTAGTATATATAGGAGTAGTTTTGAACTAGAGAGGGAGAGCTTTTGGCCATTGGGAGAACTACTCTCTGTATAATTTTACTTTCTCTGCAACTTTTAGTTTTACTTTGAAAATGTATTTTCCATCTTTGCTTTCCATTCCTAGAGCTATGAACAACTAAACCCCTTTCATTGGGTTAGGGAGCTCTGTTGTAATTTGATGGATCAATAATAGTTTTCATTATTCTTCTTCTTTCTTTTCTCTTTATTTTACTAGAAAGCTTTCAATCTCCATCCAATTGGGTAGTTGTCTTAGAAAAGAAGCTATTCATACTTGGATCTCTTCGGAACCTTGGAAGAGGAATGAAGAGATCATGCTAGAAATGCTTTCTCATGTTGGACCAAATTGGGGTTTGGATGGATATAGTGACATATAATCCTACCAACATTTTGATTTTGGAATACATGTGGTATAATCAGTGACCACACTTTATCTCTTCTCATGAGCAACTAGACCAAGGAATTGGCTATTGATCAAGATTTGAGAGATTGAATTACCAAGGAATTGGAATTCAATCACTTAAGATTGCCAAGGAGATAAATGAATGCATTGATTGAGGAAGAGATGAAAATGAACTTGATCCGGAGAATACAACATCTCCTGAGCCCAATGAACTCCCCATTTCTGATCTTACCCATTCTCTTTACTTTCTGCCATTTACTTTTATGTTCATCTTCCCCATTTCCCATTTAAGATTCTGCAATTTACTTTCCATCATTTACATTCAGTCCTTTATTTCCAGTAATTACATTTCCTGCCATTTACTTTCCGCCATTTAATTTCCTGCAATTCTCCAATCAAATTCTGCTTAACTCAACTAGAACATTCCTCCAATTAAAGTTGCTTGACCAATCAATCTCTGTGGGATTCGACCTCACTCTATTGTGAGTTTTTACTTGACGATAATACGGTATACTTGCCAAGGGAAATTTATTGAGAGATAAGTTTTCGTGCATTAATGGTTTGTGAAGAACTCCATCAAAGCTTGAAGATATTAAGATTGAAGAATGGAGCTTATTGGAGACTCAAGCATTGGTTGATGTTCAAGGATAGCTTTAAGCACAAGCCACCTGTTCATACCCTGGGTCGAGTTATCCGACCTGGGATGTTTAGCGACAAAGCGACTGACCTCTTCAGGTTAGACTATCTGACCTCTTCTCAAAGAGCTCGGCCAAATTGCCAGGAAAGCCCAATAAAGGGCCCAAATAGAGGAACACGACCCAAATCCAAAGGCAGCCCAAGCCTATAGAGATAAGGGCGGTTCCCTTGAAGATAAGATGACCTCACTCAAAGATAAATATAAGATAATATAACTAACTTATCTTATCTAAAAAGGTCACTTCACACTACTATAAATACACTGGAGCACCCAGGTACCACCATCCTCCGGTGACGAAGGATCAACACTGCCACTAAGCCCAACAAGTCGGACACAACAGCTCCGACCAGTACCAGAGATCTCGTCCGAGATCGACCTATAGTTTCAGGTAACCCTCAGAACATTGGCGCTGTTGCCGGGGAACCTGGAAGTCATCCCACCACCATGGCGGACGACCATGACAACAACCACGATTCAGATCTAGAAGATAGAACGCCGCACAAGAACGCGGACACTACACCAAAAAATACTTCTCACATTAACAAAAACAATGATTCACCAAATACGGGAGCTGAAGTGGCGGAAATTGGCGAGTCAAGAATTGTTATAAGATATGCGTTGCAAGTATAGTTCTTAACCAACCAGAATTCCGCTTATCAATTTAGAAGGGTTGTCACGAAAATTAAAATTAAAATACTGGGAGTATGAATCCCAGGTCGTCTCCCAACGAGTTGCAGAAAGGTATGCTATTTATTAATCAGATATTTTCAAAAAGAGTTTGAGTTGAATAAACAGAAAATTATATTGGAGAAATTAAGTAATTTAAATAAAAGCCTTGACTGGGAGTAGATTAGTTGGAAGCCCTATTCTTGTTGCAGTACTCTCAAGATTAATTGATAATTGAAGGTTGTTCTGTTTAGTTATCCCTTACTAGGTAAGGGAAAGTCAAACAAGTTGGAATGCTGTTTCTATTCACAAGTCACAATCCGCTTACTTGGAAAGACTGGCGTTAGTGACTAGAGAGCAATCCAACAATAAACCCAATTACAATTTCTCTTTTGAGCATTCCAACTAAAGGGTTCCTTTCAATCAACTCCCCATCAAGTTAGGAAACTACTCGCTCATTGTGAATGTAGAACTCATAACATAGGAAAGGGAATTAAAGAAAGACATGATAAATAAAACTCAAGGGAATCAATTAAAAGTAAAAGTAACTCTTGTATTAATAAATTCTAAAATAATCCAATAGTAAAATTGAGTAAATTAAAGGACATGGAAGAGTAAAGCCAAGTAAAGAAAATGAACTAGAATGACGAAGTCTTGATGAGGTAATAACTCTTCTCAATATCCCAATGCAAAGAGCAATAGAAATTAAAATTCTATGAACTATGAATGTGTAGAGAGAAAACCGAGAGGAGGAGTAAAACTAGATCTAAAAAAACTAAAATTGTGTAGAATGAATGTTGTTGTTGGTTTCTACATGTTCTCTGGCTCTAGTCTGCTTTTCTGGGCCAAAAACTGGGTCAAAACAGGGCCCAAAATTGCCCCCAGCGAATTCTGCAGATTATGCAGATCGCGCACATCACGCGATCGCGTCATTCATGCGGACGCGTCATTCGGCGTTTTGCCCTGCCACGCGAGCGCGTCATCCACGCCTCCGCGTCACTTGTGCTATTATAATCCGCGTGGTTGCATGAGCCGTGCGGCCGCGTCACTGCGATTTCCTCTCTTCCGCGCGGTCGCGTGAGCCATGCGGCCGCGTCACTTCTCGCTGGTCATCTCCTCAATTTCTTATGTTCCTTCCATTTTTGCAAGCTTTCTTTCCAATCTCTAACTCATTCATGCCCTATAAAGCCTGAAACACTTAACACACAGATAACGGCATTGAATGGAATAAAGGAGAATTAAAATACATAATTAAAAGTCTCTAGGAAGCAAGTTTTCAGTCACGTAATAATTTTAGGAAGAAAATATAAATGCATGCTAATTATATGAATAAATGGGTAAAGATCATGATAAAACCACACAATTAAACACATTATAAACCATAAAATAGTGGTTTATCAACCTCCCCACACTTAAACATTAGCATGTCCTCATGCTTAGTTGAAGGAGATAAAACAGATGAGCAGGAACATGTAAAACTCATGTAATGCAATGCAACCTATATATGTGAATGCAACTATATGATTCTTGTCCACTTGATCAATAGTAAATAAGCTCTTCAAAACAATTACAAATCAAATTCTACTAATTCAATTCTCATACAGTAAGAACAGACAAAAATGCAAGAAGGCAGCTCATGAAAGCAGGGAACATAGAATTTCAAGCATTGAACCCTCACTGACGGTGTATGTACGCTCTAATCTCTCTAGTGTATAGGGCAATCACTCTATCCTTCTCTAATCATGCTCTCTAATTTTTGTTCTTCTCCTAATCAATCAACAACATTTAATATACCAATGCAAACATCATGAGGTCTTTTCAAGGTTGTAATGGGGCCAAGGTAATGGTAAGGATACACATATGGCTAAGTAAGCTTATAAACTGAATCTTTAATTAACCCAAGCCTTAACATAACCTATATATATATTCTATATAACTTTAGAATTCATACCTAGCTACCCAGAATTTCCCTTTCACATTCTATACTCATGTATCAACTTTCTATTTTAATTTTATCATACATGCATTGATGTTTGAATTCTTAACTTAACATTGGGGTAATTTTGTCCCCTGATTTATTTATTGAATATTTTTGGTTTTTTTAATATAAGCATAAAAATAAACATAGCTTATCAATGCACATAGATTTTTAATTCTTATAGTTTCACATGAGTAGGTATCCAAATTTCCATTATATTATCATGACACATTTCTTTATTATCTTTTGTTCCCACAATTTCCCATACTTAATTAGCACACACAATTCTATCTTAAGCTAACCAAAGATTCAATTTGGGATATATAATTGTTTTTCCGCTTAAGGCTAGTAATATGGTAAAATATAGAACAAATGGGATTTAAAGACTCAAAGTGGCTAACAAAGGTAATTGAAAGGGTAGGCTTAATTTGGATAAGTGAGCTAAACAAATAATGGCCTCAATCATATGCAAACATATAAATATAATAAACATTGGACATATAGGATGAAACAAAATATAGATTACAATCATAGAGAAGCAAACACACAAGAATAAAATAATTATGGTTAAATAATGTAACCATGCATAAAGGCTCAAATCTCACAGGTTGTGTGTTCTTTAGCTCAAAAATCATGTTCCAAATACAACTTCAAGCAAATTTAACATAAAAATTTTAATTAAAATTAGTGAAATTTTGTTCCAAAAATAGAGTCTTAGAAGAAACTTATTGTCTTTTCAATCAAGTAGAACATGCATGCAACTAATCTATTACTATGCAATTTATCCTATTCTATAAAAGAAAAACTAACTAAATATCCTAATTTATTGGTGTTTAGGGAAGAGAAATTACCTCCGAAAGTCAGGTACTGATCGACCTCCCCACACTTAAGGCTTTGCACCGTCCTCGGTGCCATCTGTCAGAAACAAAGGTGGGCTGGTAGCAGTATCTCCATAGTCGGGGCCATCATGGCTTCCTGTGCTGGTAAAGGACGTGGAGTCCGGGGTGTCTGAGTCCTTGAATTTTCCCAAAATCAGCTCCTTGAGGTATGTAAATCGGTGCTTGTTACGGCGCTCTCTCATCTTAGCTTTGTGTTCTTGCCGATCCAACCTTTTGAGTATCTGATGGAGCAGTTGGTCTGTTGTAGGTGCTTGTGGTGTTGAAGAAGAAATATCTGCAACCAGTTTAGTAGGATGGCTTGTGGTGGCTGGTGGAGGTCTGATGTATTTCCCGTTAGGGACATACTGATCATCCCGTGGGAGCATGGCTTTGGTGTCCCCTGCTCTGAAGGAGACTCCGGCTACTGAGACAAGATATGAGACCAAGGCGGGAAAAGGTAAGTTGTCCGCAATTTGTACATGTCCCATGGCATTCCGGATGTGTCTTGGTAGGTTCAGAGGTTGGTCTGTAAGGATGCACCATAGTAGGACGGCCATGTCTGCAGTGAAGGAGGACTCGTGAGTGCTCGGAAAGACGTAATGGGACATGATCTGTGCCCATACGTGAGCCTCCAAGGTAAGTGCTGAAGCCGAAATTCCCTTAGGGCGGGTATGATGGTATCTGTAGATCCATCTGCTGCCAGGTAATGCGATAACTCTGAGAACAGCGTCCCAGTCAAATTGGTATATCTGGCGCTTGAGTGCGGCTTCTTGAAAGGCGTCCAATCCTTCTGGAATAGGGGGAAGACCTAGAGCTCTTTGAATGGCCTCTTCTGTAATGGGGACTTGCTTCTGATGGACAAAGACAGACTGCAGGGTTGGCAGGTAGAAGTTGGAGTAGAACTCGACTACCTAAGAAAGATTGACCTGCCTCGGCTGTCTCTGTAGGAAACCCCATTGTCTTTGTGTAATTTGCGGCTCAACAAAGGTAGCAATATGGTTTGGAAAGAGAAGAAGGTATTCGTTGTTGTAACTCCTTTCTGCCAGGATGGGGAACATCTGCTCACATTAGCGATTGGGAAATCGCGCAGTGTCCTTTGCTGGGAAGGCTTTTTCTTTATCATCAACCTTTATAATCCTCTTAGTTCTTTTTGTTGAGGGTATAACCGCAGTTGAAGAGGGCTCTGCCACTAGTGCTCTCTTTGTTCCTCTCCTTGCTGTAGATTTGGGAGTAGCTTTCTCTTTGCCCTTCTTGGTGGCCATTCTGAAAAAGAGAAGAGAAAGTAAATAAAATTCAAAGAGATAGAGCAAGGAAGAGAACGGAAAAGGGTGGTTATGAATGCACATTAAAAGGTAAATGATGTTAACACATGGTCATGACTACATGTGAAAAGTCATCAACGGAAAATAGTTAGTGCATATGATGACAAGTGAATGCAAGATGTTTATTGGCATGTTGGCAAAGGCATGAGTAGCATAGATAAAGCATCACTCGTAACAAACCATCACGTTTGTATTGACAATTAATTTTAATTAATACAATAGTAAAGGGAATTTGTGAAAAGCAAGCATTGAATAGTAGGATAATATAGAAAAATGCATAATGCCATATGGGCTTTTTCACAAATACATAGCATGCATGGTAAATAGGGTATGGAAAGTATGAAAGTGAACATGCAAGCAATCCTTTTAAAATATATATATATAATTGTCAAACAATTTAACAACAATCCACAAGCATATAATGAGAAATAATGACTCAAATAAATTTCCAACACCAAGTAAAAAGGAAAAAGAAAGAAAAAGAAAATAGGAATAGTGAAAGTAAAAAGAAAAGAAAAGAAGATAACATATAAAAATAAGAAGAAAAGTAGAAAACTAAAGAGGGAAGAAGAAAAAAGAAAAACCTTGTTAATGGGGGTGAGAGAGAGAGTGAGAGTGTAAAAAGTGAGAAAGAAGAAAGAAGGAAGAAGGGAGGAGGAAGAAATAAGGAGGGGAAAGAGAAAATAGGATTCGGGGGGGAAAAAGATAAGATAAGTGGCAAATCAGGGAAGCTGTGCGGCACAATCGACGCGGTCGCGTGGGGCACGCAGTCGTGCAACTGGCGCTTATACTGATTGACGCGGTCGCGTCGGTCACGCGATCGCGTGACCCGTTTTATGCCACTAGCGCGAGGGCAGCCTCGCTCTCGCACAACTCTCTGTTCAAAATTTTATTTTCGCCAAATCTGGGGTGACGCGATCGCGTGGGGCATGCGATCGCGTGAGTGGCCATTAGAGGGATATGACGCGGTCGCGTCGGTCACGCGACCGCGTGGGAAGAATTGTGCGTTCAGCACCAATCCAGCACCACTCTAGCACAACTTTCGGTCGTGCACCCTTTTTACGTCGAAATCCAGGGCACGCGGTCGCATGGGTCACGCGGTCGCGTGAGAGGCCAATGTTCCCATGGGACGCGAACGCGTCGGCGACGCGGTCGCGTGGGACGATTTGTGCCACTGGCACGCCTCCAGCCACACTCCTGCGTGACTCTCTGTTCACTTTCTTATACTTCTGATCCACCTGCGACGCGGACGCGTCAATGATGCAGTCGCGTCCCGTAAAAATTTTTTTTTATATATAAAAGTATGGAAATGCAGATGCATGAAATGCACTAATAAGGAGAAGAGTTATTGAATAGGAAAACTAAAAATAAAGAAAAGAACGATCATACCATGGTGGGTTGTCTCCCACCTAACACTTTGCTTTAACATCTGTAAGTTGGACGCTCCACTAGCTCAGGCTTTGGCTATGTGGGGATCTTCCAAGAGGAAGATCTCGAGCTCCTTGTTTTTCTTCATCTGCTCGCCATGGTAAAGCTTTAAACGATGTCCATTGACTTTGATAAGTTCAAAGCTTGAAGGATGGCTTAGGTGATAAACTCCGTACGGTTCGACCTTCTCTACTCTGTATGGACCTTCCCATCTTGATCTCAACTTGCCTGGCATGAGCCTCAGTCGAGATTTGTAAAGGAGGACTAAGTCCCCAGGTTGGAACTCTTTTCTCTTGATGTGCTGATCATGTACAGCCTTCATCTTCTCCTTGTATAGTCTTGAGTTCTCATAAGCTTCTACGCAAAGGCTTTCCAGTTCTTGCGGTTGTAATTTCCTTTCAGCTCCGGCATTCTTAATTCCCATGTTGCACTCCTTTACTGCCCAAAAGGCTTTGTGCTCTACTTCAACAGGGAGATGACAAGCTTTTCCATAAACTAAGCGGAAAGAACTCATCCCAATGGGTGTTTTGTATGCTGTTCTATATACCCAGAGTGCATCTTGTAGCCTGGTGCTCCAATCTCTTCTATGAGGTTTGACTATCTTCTACAAGATACGCTTTATCTCTCTGTTTGACACCTCGGCTTGCCCATTAGTCTGAGGATGGTAGGCTGTTGCAACCTTATGAATTATTCCATGCTTCTTCATTAATCCTGTTAGTCTCCTGTTACAAAAATGGGTGCCTTGATCGCTCACGATTGCTCGTGGTGATCCAAAGCGACAAATAATGTGGTTTCTCACAAAGGAAACAACAGTGTTAGCATCATTAGTGTGGGTGGAAATTGCTTCCACCCATTTGGAAACGTAATCCACAGCTAACAATATATAAAAATAACCATTAGAATTTGGAAATGCACCCATGAAGTCAATGCCCCAAACATCAAAAATTTCACAGAAAAGCATAATTTGTTGAGGCATCTCATCCCTCTTGGATATATTACTAAATTTTTGGCATGGGAAACAAGATTTACAAAATTCAGCAGTGTCTCTAAAAAGAGTAGGCCACCAGAATCCACAGTCTAAGATTTTTCTAGCTGTTCTTTGAGGGCCAAAATGTCCTCCACTCTCAGATGAGTGACAGGCCTCTAAGATGGACTGGAATTCTGATTGAGGCACACACCGTCTAATTACCTGGTCAGCGCCACATCTCCATAAATATGGGTCATCCCACATATAATATTTAGACTCACTTTTCAGCTTGTCTCTTTGATGCTTAGAAAAGTTTGGAGGAAAGGTGCGGCTAACTAGATAATTAGCTACAGGTGCATACCAAGGGACTACCTCAGATACTGCTTGCAGGTTATCAAATGGGAAATTATCAGCTATAGGAGTGGGATCATCTGTAATGTGCTCAAGGCGACTTAAATGGTCTGCCACTAAATTTTGGTTACCACTCCTATCCTTAATTTCTAAATCAAATTCTTGTAATAGCAGTATCCAACGTATAAGCCTTGGTTTGGACTCCTTTTTAGCTAATAGATATTTTAGAGCTGCGTGGTCTGAGTACACTACTACCGTCGTACCAAGTAAATAGGCTCGGAATTTATCCAGAGCAAAAACAATAGCAAGAAGCTCTTTCTCAGTAGTAGTGTAATTGGACTGAGCGGCATCTAAAGTTTTAAACGCATAAGCAATAACAAAGGGGTCCTTACCTTCACGCTAAGCCAGTGCTGCTCCTACTGCATGGTTGGAAGCGTCGCACATTATTTCAAATGGTTGGCTCCAGTCTGGTCCTCTCACAATTGGAGCTTGAGTCAGGGCGGTCTTCAGCTTATCAAATGCTTGTATGCAATCCTCACTGAACTCGAACTCAATATCCTTCTGCAGTAGTCTAGATAAGGGAAGTGCTACCTTACTGAAGTCCTTAATGAATCTCCTATAAAAACCTGCATGGCCTAGGAACGAACGGACTTCCCTTACAGAGGAGGGGTAAGGTAAACTAGAAATAACATCCACCTTTGCTGGATCTACAGAAATGCCAGTATTAGATACAACATGTCCTAGTACAATCCCTTGTTTAACCATAAAGTGATATTTTTTAAAATTTAATACAAGGTTTGTATTGACATATCTATCTAATACTCTACATAATCCATCTAAGCAAAGGCTAAAAGAATCACCATAAACGCTAAAGTCATCCATAAAAACTTCCATACAGTCCTCAATAAGATCAGAGAAAAGACTCATCATGCACCTTTGGAAGGTAGCTGGTGCATTGCACAGGCCAAAGGGCATTCTCTTGTAAGCATAAGTCCCAAAAGGACATGTAAAAGTAGTCTTTTCCTGATCCTCAGGAGCTATATGAATCTAGAAATATCATGTTTAACCATCTAAAAAGCAATAATGTGATTTACCTGACAGGCATCTCAACCAAGCCACTCGTAAGGATAGTTATAAAATATGCGTTGCAAGTATAGTTCTTAACCAACCAGAATTCCGCTTATCAATTTAGAAGGGTTGTCACAAAAATTAAAATTAAAATACTGGGAGTATGAATCCCAGATCGTCTCCGAACGAGTTGCAGAAAGGTGTGCTATTTTATTAATCAGATGTTTTCAAAAAGAGTTTGAGTTGAATAAACAGGAAATTAAATTGGAGAAATTAAGTAATTTAGATGAAAGCCTTGACTGGGAGTAGATTAGTTGGAAGCCATATTCTTGTTGCAGTACTCTCAAGATTAATTGATAATTGAAGGTTGTTCTATTTAGTTATCCCTTACTAGGTAAGGGAAACTCAAACAAGTTGGAATGATGTTTCTATTCACAAGTCCCAATCCGCTTACTTGGAAGGACTGGCGTTAGTGACTAGAGAGCAATCCAACAATAAACCCAATTACAATTTCTCTTTTGAGCATTCCAACTCAAGGGTTCCTTTCAATCAACTCTCCATCAAGTTAGGAAACTACTCGCTCATTGTGAATGTAGAACTCATAACATAGGAAAGGGAATTAAAGAAAGACATGTAAATAAAACTCAAGGAAATCAATTAAAAATAAAAGTAACTCTTGTATTAATAAATTCTAAAATAATCCAATAGTAAAATTGAGTAAATTAAAGGACATGGAAGAGTAAAGCCAAGTAAAGAAAACGAACTAGAATGACAAAGTCTTGATGAGGTAATAACTCTTCTCAATATCCCAATGCAAAGAGCAATAGAAGTTTAAATCCTAAGAACTATGAATGTGTAGAGAGAAAACCTAGAGGAGGAGTAAAACTAGATCTAAAAAAACTAAAATTGTGTAGAATGAATGTTATTGTTGGTTTCTGCATGTTCTCTGGCTCTAGTCTGCTTTTCTGGGCCGAAAATTGGGTCAAAACAGGGCCCAAAATCGCCCCCAGCGAATTCTGCAGATTATGCAGATCGCGCACGTCACGCGATCGCGTCATTCATGCGGACGCATCATTTGGCGTTTTGCCCTGCCATGCGAGCGCGTCGTCCACGCCTCCGCGTCACCTGTGCTATTCCAATCCGCGCGGTTGCGTGAGCCGTGCGGCCGCGTCACTGCGATTTCCTCTCTTCCGCGCGGTCGCGTGAGCCATGCGGCCGCATCACTTCTCGTTGGTCATCTCCTCAATTTCTTATGTTCCTTCCATTTTTGCAAGCTTCCTTTCCAATCTCCAACTCATTCATGCCCTATAAAGCTTGAAACACTTAACACACAGATCACGGCATCGAATAGAATAAAGGAGAATTAAAATACATAATTAAAAGTGTCTAGGAAGCAAGTTTTCAATCATGTAATAATTTTAGTAAGGAAATATAAATGCATGCTAATTATATGAATAAGCGGGTAAAGATCATGATAAAGTCACACAATTAAACACATTATAAACCATAAAATAGTGGTTTATCAGCAGTCATGGAAGCACTTCAAGATCGCTTGAAGCAACTCGAAAAGGAGGTAGAGCATCAACGACAAGCTGAGAGAGACCTACGAAGGGAAGTTAGACGATGCCATGAGTTAGAGGACAAGCTCCTAAAACTCGAAGCCGATCTCAAAACCAAGACTACTCGATCCGGTCACGAAAACGACTCCCGTAAGGACCAAGATCCATTCACCAAAGAGATTATGAAGGCTAAAATCCCAAAAGACTTTAAACTTCCCGACATGACTCTGTATGATGGCACTACAGATGCTGGCCATCATCTCAGCAATTTTAGAAGTAGAATGTACCTCACCGATGCCTCAGATGTAGTTCGCTGCAAAGCCTTTCCGACTACTCTAACAAAGACAGCAATTAGATGGTTCGACAACCTACCTCCTAGGTCCATCTCAAGCTTCGACGACTTAGCCAAGAAGTTTTTGGCCAGGTTCTCCATCCAAAAAGATAAGGCTAAGCACGCCCCAAGTGTAACGTCCCGTCCAGTAAAATACCTTGCTTAAGTCAGGGTATTTCCACTAGAAAGAACATTACGTAACCTTCTCTAGTATTAACTACTTAATTATCGAGCCTTTGTATCGAGTTCGCGTTTCAATTTTAAGAAAATTCTAGAAAATTTTGTTCTTTTATTCATTAAAGTCATAATTCAAACATTCACAAATAATAATAATCACATAAATATTATTGATAATAATTCTTATACAAAAGAGACCAAATAAAACTCAAATACAATATACTAAATCTACCCCTCTATGTAAAATAAACTCTCAAGGGACAATAGCGAGGGGACTCTATGAAAGCAATTAAGACCATAAAGAAAGCCTACTGATCGCTCGCAGCTTCAAATTGCGTCTTCAAACCTGTCGCTGAAAGGGTGGAAAATTTGGGGATGAAAACCAAACCACATGTTCTCAGTAGAGGTCGAGAATGCCGTGAAAGTAAAGAATAAAGCGCAAATAGTTAATTTCATTTAGAGACATTGAAAAGAAAACTATTTTCATTCGCAGTATTCATCGCTCGCCTTATATAAACTTCTTTTGAAAACCAATGGCTCAACTTTCAAAAATCTAAAACCTTCTTAGAAGCATCAATTAATTACTCAAAATCCTAAACCCATATTTTACTTTATATACGTCTTAAAAGTTTTCCTAGACTGTATGAATGACTAATTTGTTCCAAGCATAGGTTCATTAAGTCTATGCTGAACCAGCTCAATCTTTCATACTTTACTAAACCTCAAACACAAACCAATCATGGCCTTAGGCCCAAGCAATTCAATCAACACCCAATTCACTACAACCCAGCCAATCAGATACAACCACAAGTAAAGAGATTCAAACACAATCAAGAGCAATTACATCAAGTATAGCAATTAGCAGTTAAACATAATTATTCACATAGGCAAACCAATTACAATATACAAACCCAAACAATG
Organism: Arachis ipaensis; assembly: GCF_059453495.1. Classification (NCBI taxonomy): domain Eukaryota; kingdom Viridiplantae; phylum Streptophyta; class Magnoliopsida; order Fabales; family Fabaceae; genus Arachis; species Arachis ipaensis. The sequence continues at coordinate 102,495,789 of NC_142442.1, read as the reverse complement.
TCACATAGATGCATATAATGCATGCCTGTCCTACTGGCCATGAGCTCACGCGTCGGTTATGTTGCCAGACCCGACTCGGATAAGCGGGATTAGACCACCATCCTTATCCGTAGGTTCCATAGACAAGCGGGAATTAAACCACCATCCTTGCCCGGAACACGCAAGCGGGATTAAACCACCGTCCTTGCCTCCACAGTAAGCGGGATTAAACCACCATCCTTACTGGGTACATAAAATAATATGCAAGTGGGATCACACCACCGTCCTTGCTGAACAATTTATCAATACGTGAGCGGGATAAAACCACCGTCCTCACTGCAGGCGGGACAAAACCACCATCCCTGCACAATGGTTTACGCACTGAACAAGCGGGACTGGACCCACGCCCATACCAACAATCTCATAAACCAAATATTCTTTTCTCAAAAGAAACATTGAAGTTATTATCATTAAATAAGCCTTAAATATTTATTTTGATCAAGTCCTTATATTTTTTATAAAATTTGGACATAATCTCCTTTAAAAATAGGACTTATCCACCTTTACGGGTTCCTTCTTTCTCAACAATTCATCAGCCTCTTTCAGCATTTGCCACAGCAATATATTCCCAAAAATATTTGATAATAGAAAATCTATTTCTTAAATTCCATATCCAAAATAATTACCAACACAACTTGGCAGCCTGATTTCCATTTTGTTTTTAAAATATCAAATGAATTCGGAATTACGCAAACTTTAAATCCATGCGACCATCTCGGATTAAACTTTCTATTAAATCAAAAATCATAATTTTTCGTTGTCTCTAGCTTCGGGAATATAAGCAAAACCGTGACTGTTCTGCAGTATTTTAAATCCAAAAGACAGCAGCACCATACAACATTTGAAATTTCATATAAAATCCAAATTAAATCCAACCACCTTCAAAATTAATGTGGTTAAACATAACTCATCGAAATTTCTTTATAAATTGGTTCCAGAGTCATACCATTTTTAATGAAGGAGTTACGTAGCTTGAAACTTAGGTAATTTTCTGCAGAATTCTGTTTTACAAATCATTGAACACAACCTCTTCCAAGTCCCATAACTCACTTATTAAAACATGGAAAATCCTGAAATTTAAATCACATATACTAAACATACTTAATTTTCACCTCCAATTAGTTGCATCTCAATATCTATCCAGGATCAAAAGTTATAAACTCCCAAAGTTACTAATTTAAGAAAACAGAATCTGGCTTTTTCTGCATAATGCATCATCTTTCAAAAATTCATATCTTTAAAACTACAAGTCCAATTGTTCTGAAATTTTACGGCATTTAAATAATAGGAATAAAGTTTTATTTAAAATTGGTTCCATTTCAAAATTCAAACTGCAGAATTTCCAATAGAGGAATCAAGTTGCTGCTGCGTTAAACGTTCTGCAGAAAAACCAGTTTTGACATCCATGATTCAAAAATTCATCATAAATCATAAACTTAGTGAAAAAGTCTCAAATTCAGCAATCCAGTTCCCTATATCCCCAAGCTCAATCCGGACTTGGTCCCACGCAATTCCGATAATCACAGAAATAGTTATCGTTCTTCAAAGTTTCCGGCTTCCTTTAAAAATAATGCAGAAAATCAAGTTTTACATTTTAACTTTGAAAAATCATAACTAGTTCTATAATTAATTCAAACTTCTCAAAATTGAGTCCCAACAACAACTTTTATTATACTTTACTCAGCCTTTGCTCTTATATCATTTCGATTATCGTTGAATAACTGATTCACTTCCAAAGTCACCTTTTAATTTCAAAAATCAGTTTTTCAGCAATCTATTTAGTATTCAAAATCCAACCCTTCAAAACCCCTCAAAACCAATTCCAAATCAATCACCGACCAAGTTCATTAACATTACAATATACCAAATAACAACTCAACGGCAACAAATCCAACATAACCCATTAAAATTCAGAAATTCTCAATAATCAGTCATCAAGCAATTCCCAATCCACATAATCAATCAATATCACAAAGCAACAATTCCAAATCACAATCTCAACCATTCCAATCACAATTTCAGCCACAATTCAATAATTACATAATCAATCAATTACTCACAGCTATTAAATCTATTTGCAGTTATTCAATAAACCTTGTAGGCATTCTTAAATTGAAATCGTTTTAAACCCCCTACCTCGATGTCGTAATCGCAGGATTTAACACAGCAATTCCCTTTATTCCTAATTCGTGGTAGCAACTGCAACAGTGATATCGAAGACCCTCTGCAGCAACGATGTCATCAATAATCGCGATAATGGTGGCAAGACCGAAACAAAAACATTTTTGGGCATTTTTCCTATAACAATGAAGCGGCAAGCAGAGATAACAATAATCAAAATAGGTTGTGAATAATACAGATTCAGATACAAGGATGAAGGAGGCTGTGGTAACCGAGCAATACCAGGGCAGGACTGAAATAGTTCACAGCAACAACGCGGATGATGCTTCTCGGACGGCGGACTCCCTCAACAGCACTAGCAAGTGCATCAGTGGCAGAACGACTCTCTTCTCTCATCACGTCACTCCTACCCTATCTGCCCTGTTCGATGGTAACGATGACAGTTAGGGTTCCTCCCACCCGTGGCCCCTTCGATGGCGCCGACTTCGTTAATGGTAGCGGCGGCGACGATGATCCTGGACGGAATCGGCGGTAGCCTCTCTTCTACGCGCGACAACTCCAGTAAATGTCAACAGCAGCTACGCGTCTCCCTATTCGTCGCTCTTTTCTTCTCTCTACGCGCAATAGCTTCGATTGATAATAGTAGCAGCGACGGGTGCACGAGGATAGTGAGATCGAAGCCTTCTTCCTTCCGTGAGCTCTGATCTTCATTCCTCCCTTTGACCCTTTCTGTTTTTGTTTTCCCCCTTTCTCCCTCTGTGTCTCGCTCTCTCTCGATCTTTCTTTCTCTAATTTTTTGAATCAAATTCTGATTTTCATTTAGAAATTTGTGGTTTACATTAGCTATGGATGAATGGCTCATAATAAAGCAATACGTGGATCTCTGGAGAAAGGATGGGTGGTAGTGTAAGTTTGTTAGTGTAATTGGTCAAGGAGTTTATGTATTAGATACTAACAGTACGTATAAAATAAAAAACATAAGACTAGGAAAAATATATATACGAGTAATCTAACAATTTTACAAAATATTTATGTTAGAAAAAAATTTAGAATTTAAATATAATGCTATAAAGATTAATTTTAAAACGCATAAGATTTTATCTATCTATCTATTAACGAGTTCAAATAATTATTTGTAATTTAAATTATAAAATAAGCATACTAATCACATTTTATAAAATACGGTTTAAATCCCAAAAATATCCATTATTTAGATTATACGATATAATTTTTCATTACTTTCCTATTACCAAAACATTAATTCCAATTTATATAAAATAACTAATTATAGTAAAAATTGTACATAAATCTTAATTAACTTAAACCCAAAGTATTTATAAAAATCAATTTAATCATTTTCTATTAAATTAATCTCTAAGAGCTCAAATTAATAAAATAAACCATAATTTAATCATAATACAATTTTCTTAAATTAAATTATATAACACTTCCATGACTGAATTCTAATTTGAAATTATATAAAATAACCAATTATAAAAATTTACACAAAAATATTAATTAACTTAACTCAAAATATTAATAAAACTAATTAAATTATTCTTAATTGATTTATAAAATAAGATATCAAATTAATAAAATAAATCGTAACTTTTTTTTAGAATAAAAATTACTTGAATTAAATTATACAATTCTTTCTTATTTTTCAATTACTAACATTTTACAAAATATTTAATTATAATAAAATTACTTAAGAATCTTTTTCTTGATTTAAAACGAAATTATCTCCGAATCTATTTAATTATTTCTAATAAAATAATTTCTAAAATTATAAAGTTTAAACTCAATAAGGTAAAATCACAATTTATTTATATTTAGATTTTTCAAAAATGCGGGATGTTACACCAAGTCTATTAGGAATCAAGCAAGGAGATCAGGAAGTCTTCGCAACTACATGGAAAGATTCAACAAAACATGCCTGGATATACAAAGCCTACCAACGGAGGCCGCTATTATGGGCCTCATCAATGGCTTGCAAGAGGGACCTTTTAGCCAATCTATATAAAAAAAACACCCCACATCTCTAAACAAAGTGCAAGAGCGAGCAGAGAAGTACATCAACATGGAGGAAAACTCTCGTTTAGGAGAGACCTCAAAATCTGGATTCACCTACCCCTCCTAGGATAAGGATAAAGAGTCCAAAAAGAAGGAAGAACAACATGGGAAAAAAGTCAAAAAATACCATAATTATACCCATCTCCGGGTGTCCCTTGTGGATGTCTACAGAGAAGTCTGCCACACCGAAAAAATACCCCCAGCTCGACCACTCAAAGACAAAAAAGGAGGAGGAAATCGGACCGAATATTGTGAATACCATCGAATCTGTGGGCATTCTACCAACGAATGTTTTGACTTAAAGAATGTCATAGAAAAACTAGTATGAGAAGGGAAATTAGATCGGTACCTGGCCACCCGAGACGATGAGCAAAGAAAAAGAAGAAGAGACGAAGATGTCGGACGAACTGAGCGATCACCTCGTACACCCGAAAGACATGTCCACATGATACACGGCGGATTTGCGGGAGGAGGAATCTCCAAATCATCTCGCAAAAGATATCTTAAAGAAGTATATCATGTCGAGGGGAAGGAGGAAGCACCCGACATCCCCGCAATTACTTTCACCAAAGAGGACGCAGCCGGTATCATCTCAGGACACGACGATCCCATGGTCATCACTATTATACTGGCAAACGCAAATCTCCACCGCACACTGATAGACCAAAGGAGCTCCGCCGACATCTTGTTCAAAACTGCCTTCAACAAGCTCGGCCTGGAAGAAAAAGAAGTCAGAGCATATCCGAACAGCCTGTTCAGACTGGGAGACACCCCAGTTCAACCACTCGGATATATCTCACTACACAAAACCTTCGGAAAGGGAAACCAATCAAGAACACTCAAGATAGACTACATCGTGGTCGACTTGAGTTCAGCCTACAATGCCTTAATAGGTCGCACAACATTAAATCAGCTTGGCGCAGTATTCTCGACTCCACATCTATGCATGAAGTTCCCAACTGCAGAAGGGATAGCTACAATAAAAGCAGACCAGAGGACGGCGCACCACTATTACAATGATAGTCTAAACCTCAAAGGTAGAGGAGAAGAATTCCACACAATCGAACTTGGTGGAGTTCGGAGGCGTGAAGAATTCCGCCCACAACCCGAAGGTGAAGTAGAGAAAGTCCAGATCGGAAACATCCTGGACAAAACAACCAATATCGGTACAATCCTAAAAGGAGATATAAAAGATTCCCTCGTACAGTTCTTACGAGATAATGTCAACCTCTTTGGATGGAAGGCTGCAGACATGCCAGGAATAGACCCCAAGTTAATGTGCCACAAGCTGGCGGTCTACCCAGGATCTCGACCAGTACAACAGAAACGAAGAAAGCTTAGACCAGAATGATCCCAAGCTGTGGAAGAGCAGGTACAAGCTCTACTGGAGGCAGGATTCATAAGAGAAGTCAAGTACCCACTATGGCTAGCTAACGTCGTCTTGGTGAAAAAATCAAATGGGAAGTGGCGAATATGCACCGACTACACTGATCTCAACAAAGCCTGCCCAAAAGATCCTTATCCACTCCCAAGTATCGACGCTCTGGTAGATGCCTCCTCCGGATATAAATACCTCTCGTTTATGGACGCATATTTGGGATACAATCAAATCCCAATGTATGCTCCCGACCAAGAAAAAACTTCATTCTTAACCCCAAAAGTAAACTACTGCTACATCGTCATGCTTTTTGGTCTTAAAAACGCAGGAGCTACTTATCAGAGATTAATGAATAAGATCTTTATGGATCACATCGGAAAAATCATGGAAGTCTATGTGGATGACATGTTAATAAAGACACAAAGTGAAGAAATGCTATTGTTTGACCTGACCCAAGTATTCGACACTATAAGAAGGCATGGCATGCGACTCAATCCTGCAAAATGCACCTTCGCCGTAGAAGCTGGCAAATTCTTGAGTTTTATGCTCACACAAAGAGGAATCGAGGCAAATCCGGATAAATGTCAGGCCATACTCGATATGAAAAGCCTGACTTGCATCAAAGAGGTACAACAACTCAATGGAAGACTGGCAGCCTTGTCCAGATTTCTAGCAGGATTAGCGATAAGATATCTCCCCTTCTATGCTACTCTAAGGAAAGGAAAGAGGTTCAAATGGACAACGGAGTGCAAACAGGCCTTCCAAGATTTCAAAAGATTCCTAGGATAGCCACCTATCTTATCTCGGCCACGAGAAGGAGAACCACTCATATCGTACCTCGCGGTAGGAAGTCGGGCAGTAGCCTTAGCATTAGTTCGAGAAGACGACAATGGGCAACAACCCGTATACTTCATCAGTAAAGCATTACAAGGATCTGAGCTGAACTACCAAAAAATAAAAAAATTCACCTACGCCCTCATCTTAACATCTCGACGACTTCACCCATATTTCCAAGCCCACACCATTACGGTTCGGACCAACCAACCCATAAAAGGGATATTGTAGAAAACAAACCTAGCGGGAAAAATCTTGCAATGGGCAGTAGAGTTATCTGAATTCGACCTTCAATATGAAGCACAGACAGCCATCAAATCACAATACCTGGCCGACTTCATTGCAGAATTTACAGACACCCCAGAAACCCCCACAGAATGGAATCTCTACGTTGACGGCTCCTCGAATAAGAATAGATGCGGCGCAGGTGTGATAATTGAAAGCAACCAAGGAACCCAAATCGAACTTTCCCACAAATTTGGGTTCCTTGCCTCAAACAACCAAGCTGAATATGAGGCATTACTAGCTGGTTTGAAGCTGGCTAAAGAGGTTGGAGCTCAAAAACTCATCATCTTCAGCGACTCATAGGTGGTCTGATAAACCCATATTTTATGATATATTCTGTGCCTAATTTAAGTGATTTATTTAATCCGTCACTCACTTATTCATATTAATTGCATGGTTTTACTTTCCCTCCCTTATTATGTGATGTATGTGAAAAACATGTTTCCTATGCTTTAAAAGTAATAATTTTAATTTCCCTTTATTACCATTCGATGCCGTGATTCGTGTGTTGAGTAATTTCAAATCTTCTAAGGCAGGAATGACTTAAAGGATGGAAAGGAAACATAGAAAATTGAAAGGAAAGCATAAAACGGAGTTTTTGAAGAAACAGGCAGCGACGCGATCGCATGGACGACGCGGCCGCATGCCAGCGCGAATTAACAGCGACGCGACCGCGTGCTTGACGCGATCGCGCGCCTTAAGCGAAACGTATATGACGCGGACGCATGCCTGATGCGATCGCATGACAAGGAAAACTCCAATTGATGCGACCGCGTGACCCACGCGGCAGCGTGACAGAGGCCACGCACCAGAAATTACAGAAAACGCTTCCAACGATTTCTGAAGCCCTTTTTGGCCCAAATCCAAGTCCAGAAAGCACAGATCAGAGGTTATGAAGTGGGGGAATGCATCCATTCAGAGGAGAGTCTCCAATTAGTTACTATTCATGATTTAGATGTAGTTTTGAGGGAGAGGTTCTCTCTCTCTCTCTCTCTTTTAGGATTTAGATTTAGGATTTTAATCGCTTTCAGGATTATCTCTTTCTATCAGGTTCAGCATTCCTTTTTATTTATCTTTTCAATTTAATTTATGAATTCTTCTATGTTACAGATTACTCTTTTGAATTAATGTTACTTGAGGTACTTCAGTTTATTATTGCTCTCCTTTATTTATATTACTGTTGCTTCCAATCTGAAGACATTTTTATTTCGGTAGATTTACTTTTTCCCTTTTTGGTCTTGGTTAAGAAATCAGTAACTCAGGAGTTATCAAACTCAAACATGATTGATAATTGTTATCTTTGCTAATTGAATTGAACTTCAATAATCCCAATCTTTCCTTAGGGATTAACTAGGATTTGAGAATCTAACTAATTAGTCACTTGACTTTTCTTTACTTTTAGTAAAGACTAACTGAGTGGAATTAAGATTCAATCTTCATCATCATTGATAAGGATAACTAGGATAGGACTTCTAATTTCTCATACCTTGCCAAAAGTTTATTTTACAGTTATTTATTTACTTTACAGTCTTTTACTTATTTCCATTGCAATTTAAATTACTTGCTCCTCATCTTCAAAACCCCGATTTACAATCTCCATAACCGATAATAAAAACATACTTCCCTGCAGTTCCTTGAGAAGACGACCTGAGGTTTAAATACTTCGGTTATCAATTTATTTAGGGGTTTGTTACTTGTGACAACCAAAACGTTTGTAAGAAAGTTTGATTGCTTGGTTTAGTAACTATACTTGCAACGAGAGTTTACTATAACTTCTAAACCATCAATCTCCAGTTCTTTCAAAATGGCGCCGTTGCCGGGGAACTGCAATTGTGTGCCTTATTATTGGTTATTGTAAATATTTTTCTTTTACTTGTTTATTTGTCTTTATTTTCCCTTTTTATTTCCATTAGCTACTATGAATTCTCACCCCTCTCGCTTCGAGTTTGGTTCTAATATTGTTGAAAGGAGTGAAAGTTATAACAGGAACATGCATCAAGGTCAGAGCAATCAAAGATGGATGGAGCCAAGAGGATCTGATCAACCCTTTAGGCAACAACACCCTCCAAGATATCATGGACAAAGACCATTCTACAATGCATACCAAGCAAATAGACATGCTGGATAACCTTGTAGTTACCAACAAGTCCCACCCTGTGCTTATAGGCCATCCTCTCAACATAACTTTGAACTACCACACTCACAAGCTTCTTTTCACCATTCGCCACCATACGATCCTCATTTACCCCGATTCCAATCCAATTACTCCCAAACACCACCACTTCCCAACGTACCACATCCAAATCTAGCACCCCGAGAATCGGAGGTTCGCCTCAAGGAAACAGTAGATCAACTTCAAACAACCCTTTATCAACTGGAGCAAGCAATAAGTCAATTATCTTCTAGACGTTCGAACATTCAAGGACCTCCCACAACTCCGTGTGGACAATCTAATGATGAGCGTAGCATGAAGGAGATACTAGAAACTCCAGTGGACAGAACAGAGCATGACTTCGTACTGGAACAAGTAGCAGAAGCTGTCATTACCCAAGAAGAAGAGTTGGTTGAAGACCTAGGAGACGCTGAGCCTCCATGGGAATCCAGAGTTGTGGAGAATTCTATCAAGGATGTTACAATTAATGCTAAGGAGGATAGTACACAGCCCCAAGGCAAGTCTTTTATGAGGAACTAGACGGAACACTCCAAGAAGCAAGTTTCCTTGATGATGATAATCTCGAGTCAAGTTCTCCTAGTAATGAACTTGCATCAGCAAGTGAATTCTCTGAGATCGAGGAATCTTCCCCAAGTGAATGCGAAGACGATGCGGAGGTAGATTTCTCTCAACCTCCCGTTTATGACTTAAGTGACGAGGAAGACATAGAAGGCTTTGATCAGGACTTGGATGCCATTGAAGAAGTCTGCAAGGATGTGAAGAAATTCACAGAAGAGCACAAGGAAGTAAAACTTACAGAACCACTAGAAACACCTATCCCAAGGCCATTGCCACCCAATACAAGCTTCAAGTGGGTACAATCCTTAACCCTTAGCTTTATTTTCCCACTTGAATATGGTTTGCTTGAAACAGATGGCCAGCTTAGAGCTCTCTGCGGCTTTAAGAGTAAGAGGGAAATGGCTCGTACTTAGAGCTGGTGCACAAGGTTCAATAAGGTTCAACGCTTCAACTTGAAGTGTGCGGATTGGCATCATGATCTATTGAATGGATCTCGGAAAAGGTTTGGTCACCTTGGTGAAAATCTACTTTCTAAACCACCCGGATGGAAAAATATAAATCAAGACGAAGGCGGATTTAAAAGCAAGGTTTGGGATCCTGGAATCTATTCTGACATTCGTCACCCCGGGAGCCTGAGAATATGTTTGAAGCTGCTCAGACGCTTCACATGCCTAGTTTGGGACCCCGGAGGCTATTGGCATTCCAAACATTGGTGGAGATTTCTGGATGAATTTAAGCGCAAGCCACCATAACAGGAAGCTCATCCAATGTCCAACTTAAGGACTTTAACTAAAAGTGCTAGGTGGGAGACAACCTACCATGGTATGGTCGTTTCTTTTTCAGCTTTATTTCGTGTTATTTATTTTTATTTTTATTTCCTTTTTCAATTGAAACTGAATATTATTCATTCGCATTGCATACTGCATACTTGCATACCTGCCCAAAAAAAAAGGGTGCGCGACGCGACCACACCACTCATGCGATCGTGTCACTTGCGAAAAACACTACCCACATGTCCGCGTCATTCACGTGGCCGCGTGATCTGGAGATCAGCGTAAATCCCCAACGTCTAGAGAGTTAGGTTGGAACCGTGCGGCCATTGTGCGTTTCGCACAAAACGACCGACGCGGTCGCGTCCCTGACGCGATCGCGTCACTTGCACAACACCAATCCCACGCGATAGCGTGAGCGATGCGATCGCGTCGCATGGATTGCACCACCACCCCAGAGGAGATAGAGAGTTGCGCTGAAACGACGCTGGAATTGTGCATTTAGCACAATTTCCAGCGACGCGGTCGCATGCCTCACGCGACCGCGTCATACATAATTTACCCATTCCACGCGATCGCGCCACCCACGTGATCGCGTCGACTCCCATTTCACCCCGGCCACGCGACCGCATGCCCTACCCGATCGTGTGGATTCAAATTTAATAACCCCCAACCACGCGAAACCCTACCCATTCGCGCCCCTCCCCCAGCCCCCTCTCCTTCCTCTCTTCTCCCCACAACCACCACCCACAACTTCCAGCTACCACCACCGCCCACCGCAACCCCCGACGACCACCCAGAAGCCACCGCCACGCCACCCCCTTCCTCCTTCCCCCTCTTTCTTCTTCTTCTTTCCTCTTCTCCCTCACCGCGCCGCCGTCACCCCCTCACCGCGCCGCCGTCACAACCGCACCACCCACCACCACCCACACCCCCTTCCTTCCCTTCCCCCTACCCACATTACCCTACCCCAAACCTTCCCTGCCTCCGCAAGCCCTCACCGCCGCCGTACCACCCTCAACCGCCGCATCAGCCGCCACAGCCACCACCCCCAGCCTCCTCTCTGCCCCACTTTCATTCCTACGCCTTCCAGGTTCCGCTGAACGCCACCCTTCCTCCCATTCATCGTTAATTTTCTAATTTTCTATTTATGTTCGTATTTAGGCTAGTTAGTTATGCATGTTGTAGTGGATTCTAGGTTGTTAGGTAGCCTAGGATGTGGTTAGTGGATTTAGGCCTGTTTAATTGCGCTGTTCATGTTTCTTGTTTTCTAATTTTCGTAATTCTGCTATTGCTGTGATATTAGTATTATTCATATGCTGTAATTTCTTGTTTCATGCTGCTTTTTACACTGCTTTTCCATGTTCTTATTCCCTTTATGTAATTGCAGCTATATTTTAATTCATATGAGCTATTCTGATTGCTATTTATTTTCTGGGAACATCCAATTTTAGCCGGGATGCTCCCCAAATTTCTGTAAATTGTTTTGATTTTCATTCCTATTTTGGTTTTGGCAAACTTGGACTTTACTTTACTCTGTTTTTACCAAACCATTTCATGAATGACAGGGCAAGCTTCCTTATTCTTTTTCATTTTCTGGTTTATAAATTGCATCTTGGATGATTCAATTCCACTCTTTGCTATATTCATTTGATTCATCCTTAACTTCCTTGTTTGAATTTGAGTTATCTGTTGCTTTAATTTGTGAATTCTCGTTATTTAGGAAATGCTCTTCATGCCACTTACTCTAAGCTACTTTTTACTAATTCACTAATTTTAACTCCCTAACCTCTTTTTCATTCCTAACCCACTTACCTTTCAAAACATCTCTTCTGGTTTTTCACTATTCTCTCTAACATTCTAACCAAGGCATGACAGACGTTTTTCCTACTTAACATGAATCCTTTTACATTTTGAATTGTGAATTTTTTTTTCGGACTTTTAACTCCTATCCAATCCTTAATGCATATTTACTTAACTCCTTTTCATTATTCTAATGCTCCTTTGCCATTATATGCTTCTTTCGATTATTTGCCTACCTGCTTTCCTATTTTTATTATATCTTGGTTTTCTATTTTTCAGGATGTCTGACACCCAAAGAAAACGAAAAGGAAAGGCAACAACTGGCAAACGAAAAAGAAGAGAAGCCTTCATGTCCATACTGGACCTCATGCATGATGACTCCTGGCGGGAGAAACACTTTACCCCGCAGGAGAAGGCTGACCAACTACTCCCTGCTACTGATCCCATTAAATTTGCCAACCGATACTGCGAGTTGAAGTATTCGGTGTTTGCAAACTCCAGGAACCTGTACCTGGAAAGGACTCTGAAGATCCCGGAAGAACTCCAGCAATACACCTCTGATCAGATCAAACAAAGAGGCTGGTTCTTCCTGGAGAGAAACCTGACTGAGGTTAATGCATCTTGGGTTAGGGAATTCTACTGCAATTACTTCAAAACTTCCCTAGATGCAGTGAACCTAAGAGGGAAGCAGATTCTGGTTACTGAAGAGGCTATAGAGGATGTTCTGAAGCTTCTGCCTAAATCCAATCAGCCAGATGGATATCAAAAGGCTGAGGAGGACATGCGCTTCTTGATCTTTGACTGGGATGTAGTCAAGGCTAGGATAGCCCTTGACCCGACTGTCCCATGGGTCATGGGTCAAAACTCCACCATGCCTAAGGGAATCAAGCGGGCATACTTGAACGATGAGGCTCGGCTATGGCATTAGATCCTAAGCAACTTTATTATGCTGAGTACTCACGGGACGGAGCTACCTGCCACTATGATCACCCTCCTATGGTGTGTGATGGAAAGAAAACTTGTCTCACAACAAATCTTCCTTCGGCAAGTATACCGAATTTGTCGTCAAGTAAAAACTCACAATAGAGTGAGGTCGAATCCCATAGGGATTGATTGATCAAGCAACTTTAATTAGAAGAATGTTCTAGTTGAGCGAATCCAGAATTTGGGTTGAGAGTTGTAGAAAATAAAATGGCAGGAATGTAAATAACAGAAAAGTAAATGCTAGAATTAAAGGACTGGAAGTAAATGACTGAAAATAAATTGCAGAATTGTAAATGGGAATGGGGGATTTGCTCATAAAAGTAAATGGCATAAATTAAAGAGAATGGGTAAGATCAAAGATGGGGAGTTCATTGGGCTTAGAAGATGTTGCAATTCTCCGGATCAAGTTCATTTTCATCTCTTCCTCAATCAATGCACTCATTGATCTCCTTGGCAATCTTAAGTGATTGAATTACAATTTCTTGCAATTCAATCTCTCAAATATTGATCAATAGCCAATTCCTTGGTCAATTGCTCATGAGAAGAAATGAAGTATGGTCACTGATTATACCACATGCATTTCCCAAATCAAGAATTGAGAGGGTTATAGTCACATACCCATCCAAACCCAATTTGGTCTAGCATGAGAAAGCATTTCTAGCTTGATCTCTTCATTCCTCTTTCAAGGTTCAAAAGAGATCCAAGTTTGAATAGCTTCTCTTCCAAGATAACTACTCAATTGGATGAAGATCGAAAGCTTTCAAGTAAAATCAAGAGAAAAGATAGAAGAAGAATAATGAAAATTAGTATTGATCCATCAAATTACAACAGAGCTCCCTAACCCAATGAAAGGGGTTTAGTTGTTCATAGCTCTTGAAAATAAAAGCAAAGATAGAGAATACATCATAAAACTAGAAAATGCAGAGAAAGTAAAATACAGAGAGTAGTTCTCTTTTTCCAGCCTCCAAAACTCCTTTTACAATTCAAAGCTACTCCTATATATACTACTCTTCTCAGCTTTTAGTTTGCTCTTCAAGTCTTGGGCCTTTGGATCTTGAGTTTGAAGCAGTTCTTTTCTTCATTTGGGCTTGGCTTTACTTGCAGAGAGAAAGTGCTAAGTGGGCAGAGACTTCAGCTTAGGGCGTTAGGGGTGTTAGCATTTAGTGAAAGTATAAGTTCAAGAACGTTAGTGACACTTAACATTTTCACTAACGTTCTAATGTACCCCTTTGCCTCACGTTAGAGCCCACGTTAACTATGTTAACGTGGCCTTGCCAACCTTCGAGAACGTTAGTGACACTCAACATTGTCACTAACGTTCCAATGGGCCCCTTTTTGCTTCACGTTAAAGCTCCACGTTAACTAGGTTAACGTGGCTTCTAACGTGGCCTTGCCAAACTTTGAGAACGTTAGTGACACTCAACATTGTCACTAACGTTCCAATGTGCCCCTAGACCTCACGTTAGAGTCCACGTTAACTAGGTTAACGTGGCTTCTAACTTGGCCATTCTTAGCCATCCCAACATTAGTGACAATGTTGAGTGTCACTAACGTTGGCTCATCGTTCATTCCTCATCGTTAGCTTCCACGTTAACTAAGTTAACGTGGAAGTTAACGTGGCTCCTTGGGGGGTTGTGTGGTTGCTTCCAATGTTAGTGACAATGTTGAGTGTCACTAACGTTGTCGACAACTCTCACTTCTTACGTTAGCTCCCACATTAACCAAGTTAACGTGGGAGTTAACGTGGTGTGTTGCATCCTTAGGCCAACGTTAGTGACAATGTTGAATGTCACTAACGTTGGCTTCTCTTCCCCCTTTAACTTAGAGGCCACGTTAACTAGGTTAACATGGGCTCTAACGTGGCCACTCATGAGTGTTTGCCAACGTTAGTGACAATGTTAAGTGTCACTAACGTTGGCTCAACTTCCCTTTTCCATGTTAGAGTTCACGTTAACTTAGTTAACGTGACTCTTAACGTGGGCAATGATGGCTATGAGAGTGTCATTGGCAATCACTTTTCTCATTAACCTTGCAAGTTTACTCCCTTTCCTTGCTTCCTTTGGTCCTGAAATCAAGCAATAGAGTGCATCAAAGTTCTAGTCCAGGTCATGGGCAATGCAACGTACAATTTGTCACTAAACTTATGCAAAATCCTCATGAAATAATGTAAAATGCACAATGTATGCTTGAGTCAAGGTGTAAGTGAATATCTACCCAAAACTAGCTTATTTCCTAAGGAAATTCATGAAACTAACCTAAAAACAGTAAAGAAAAGGTCAGTGAAACTGGCCAAGATGCCCTGGCATCACAACACCAAACTTAAAGTTTGCTTGTCCCTAAGCAAGTACTGGAACAAGAGAATGATGAATGGAATATCCAGAGGAATGAGTCATTCTTGTGGAAGTCATGTTACTGATTTTATGGTGGTTTCATGCATAGCAACTTAGGTTCATTCCATTACTGGCTTTCAGACCTTTATCATGTCCCTAACCACTTACTTTGTTTATATCCCATGAGACTTTTATTCATTGATCCTTTTATTGTTATCTCAAGGGTTATTTGTGTTATTTAGGCTAAGTGCTCTGTAAGGGGGCAACTCTTTAAGATAAGTTTTCAGCCAACACTCCCGAACCAGTTGGTTCAAGGTGCTAGGTGTTGAAGCACCCCTAAGGACTTACTCCCTCAAGTCTCTCCCCCATACATACACACCACAGGCATATAGTTTGTTTATTTTCTTTTCTTGTGACCTTGGTGTCCAGCACCTCTTTGGGTTACTAAATGCTCTGCAGTGAGGGTTACTCTTGATAGTGGATTTTCAGCTGATAATCCCGGGTTAGTTAACCCAAGTTACCAAGTGATAAAGCACCCCTGAGAGCTTATTCATCCAAGTAGATCCCTCACACAGGAGCACCACAGACACTTGTCTCAAGGTCCAAACCATTGGTGCCTAGCCTTATTGCTTACTCTTTTTCTTTTGTTTTTCACTTCCATTATTCTTTTCCTTTTCTCTTATTAGGATCTTGTCATCTACTTAGTCTCATGGGTATATCCAAAGTCAAGTATTCAGGATAAATAGTTGTCCTCCTAACCTTGTGGTTGAACCAATTTAGCTACTTATGACTACCCCAAAGATTCATGAATGCACTTCCACATTATGAACTCTACTCTGGTCTTTTAAAAACAATCATTCTCTCTTCATTAATTCAAAAGGAACAAGCATACAAGTAAGTTAAGTAAGGATGCAGTGACATAAAGACTAGCACACAGACCTACTCAGAACTTAAAAGACAGAAAAAAAATTCAACTACAAGTAGCCACAAATCAAAAGTGCATTCGGACTTCCAACTTTCAACCATTCTGCGTACAATGGAATTAAGTAACAATACAACCTTCGGGTGATGATTTCTGGTTGCTCTCTCTCTTTGTCATCATCCTAGTTTTTGGCTGCCTCGCTTCTTTGGGTAGAGGTGCACCATTTCCTCATAAGATTCCTGCAAGGTGACTGGAAGTTGCTTGTTCCCAAAGCACTTGAGACATAGTTAGCTTGCATGTATGCTGGTGCTTTTTGAACTCAATTTGGTGTGTGAACACCAAACTTAGTTCCTTGCCCAGTGCAAACATTGCACATATTCAGAGAACCCCATATCTTATTGTCAACAAAGCAATGATCACCTATAGTCTAACTACATCTAAGTGGTTTCTCTTGATTGGATGGAGCTAGCAATGTTCTTCTGGAGTGGAGTGTAATTCTAACCAATGTCCTTTGGTGGAACACCAAACTTAGAATTATACCATCACTCTTGGATTGTTCTGGTGTGGAACACCAAACTTAGCTCCTTACAATACAGGGGAAACGACTTGTGATTTTTATTGAAATAAAGATGAAAGTGAAACTACCTGAGGTTGGGTTGCCTCCCAACAGAGCGCTATTTTATCGTTGCTAGCTCGACGAGTCCTTAATTACTTGAGATGGTACTTTACTCTGGGGCTTTCCCCCATGTTGCCCAAATAATGCTTGAGTCTTTGTCCATTCACTGTAAAAGTCCTCTCTGAACCTTCATCCGTGATTTCAATGTGGCCATATGGTGATACTTTCGTAACCAAGAAAGGTCCGGACCACCTTGACTTGAGTTTTCCTGGGAACAGCCTTAATTTACAATTGTAAAGGAGTACTCGCTGCCCCTTTTCAAAACTTCTTGGCGCCAGATGCATGTCATGTTTTCTCTTTGCCTTCTCTTTATACATCTTAGTGTTTTCATAGGCTTGTGACCTGAATTTCTCCATCTCTTGTAGCTGCAAGATCCTTTTTGCACCAGCAGCAATGCTGTCAAAATTTAGTATCTTGATAGCCCAGAGAGCTTTGTGTTCCAGCTCCAGTGGTAAGTGACAAGCCTTCCCATAGACCAGTTAATATGGAGACATTCCAAGTGGAGTTTTGAATGCTGTTCTGTATGCCCAAAGAGCATCATCCAGCTTCTTCGACCAATCCTTTCTAGATGCACCCACAGTTTTTTCCAGGATCCTCTTCAGTTCTCTGTTGGATATCTCAGTTTGCCCACTTGTTTAAGGGTGGTAAGGTGTGGCTACTTTGTGTTTTACCCCATATCGTAGAAGGAGAGCTTCTAGTGGTTTGTTACAAAACTGGCTCCCTCCATCACTGATGAGGGCTCTTGGGACTCCAAATCGGCTAAAGATATTCTTCCTGAGGAAGTTCATGACTACCTTGTTATCATTAGTTGGGGTTGCAATAGCCTCTATCCACTTGGAAACATAATCCACTGCTACCAGGATGTACTTGTTTGCATATGAGGTTGGGAATGGTCCCATGAAATCTATTCCCCACACATCAAATAGTTCCAGTTCCAAGATGAAATTTTGTGGCATGGCGTTTCTTTTGGGCAGGTTTCCAAATCTTTGGCATTCATTGCAGCTTTTTACTAGTTCCTTGGCATCCTTGAAAAGGGTGGGCCAAAAGAATCCGCTTTGTAACACCTTTGCTGCAGTTCTGTCCCCTCCAAAGTGCCCGCCATAACATGAACCGTGGTAGTTCCACAGGACTTCTCTCCCTTCCTCTTCCGAAACACATCTTCTAAGGATTCCATCTGAACATTTCTTGAAGAGATATGGCTCGTCCCAGACAAAGTATTTTGCATCATTCATGAGCTTCCTCTTTTGATGTTTATTGATCCCTGGGGGTAATGCCCCAGTTGCCTTGAAATTTGCAATATCTGCGAACCATGGTACTTTGTGAACTGTCATCAACTGCTCATTAGGGAAGAGCTCGTTCACATTTGTATCATTTTCTCCACCTTGATCATGAGGGATTCTGGATAGGTGATCTGCCACCTTGTTCTCCACTCCTTTCTTGTCTCTGATTTCAATATCAAATTCCTACAACAGTAAGATCCACCTTATTAGTCTTGGCTTTGATTCTTGCTTGGCAAACAAATATTTAAGTGCTGTCTGATCTGTAAAAACAATCACTTTAGCACCAATGAGGTATGATCTAAATTTGTCAAATGCAAAAACTATTGCTAGCAACTCCTTTTCAGTAGTGGTATAATTTCTTTGAGTTTCATTAAGGACTTTGCTAGCATAGTATATCACACGAACTAGGTTATCTTTCCTTTGTCCTAACACTGCCCCAACTGCAAAATCAGATGCATCACACATCAATTCAAATGGTAGGTTCCAATCAGGTGGGGAAATGATAGGAGCAGAGGATAACCTCATTTTCAAATGTGCAAATGCTAGCATGCATGTTTCATCAAAGATAAATGGTGTATCAGATACAAGGAGATCGCTTAAGGGCTTGGCTATCTTTGAAAAATCTTTAATGAACCTTCTGTAAAAACCAGCATGCCCTAAAAAACTCCTAATTGCCTTGACATCACTGGGTGGGGGTAGTTTTTCAATAAGTTCTACTTTAGCTCTATCAACCTCAATGCCTTGGTGAGAGACCTTGTGACCAAGGACTATTCCTCCTGTCACCATGAAGTGGAATTTTTCCCAGTTCAATACCAAATTGGTCTCTTGGCATCTTTTCAATACCAAGGCGAGGTGATGTAGGCAACTAGGAAAAGAATCTCCGAATACCGAGAAATCATCCATAAAAACTTCAATGAATTTTTCTATCATATCTGAAAAGATAGAAAGCATGCAGCGTTGGAAAGTTGCAGGGGCATTACACAATCCAAATGGCATGCGCCTATAGGCAAACACTCCATACGGACAAGTAAATGAGGTTTTCTCTTGGTCTCTCGGATCAACTGCTATTTGGTTATATCCTGGATAACCGTCAAGAAAATAATAATATGCGTGCCCTGCAAGTCTTTCCAACATCTGATCCATGAATGGAAGGGGAAAGTGGTCTTTTCGTGTAGCCTCATTGAGTTTTCTGTAGTCTATGCACATCCGCCATCCTGTGACAGTCCTTGTGGGTATGAGCTCGTTTTTCTCATTGGTGACCACAATGATTCCTCCCTTCTTGGGCACAACATGTATGGGGCTAACCCAAGGGCTGTCCGAAATTGGGTATATGACCCCTCCTTGCCAAAGCTTCATAACCTCTTTCTGTACTACTTCCTTCATGATTGGGTTCAGCCTTCTTTGGGATTGAATTGGATGGCTTGGCATCATCTTCCAACAGTATTTTATGCATGCATATGGCTGAACTGATTCCCTTCAAGTCAGCAAGGGTCCATCCAATGGCATCCTTATGCTCCCACAACACCTTGAGTAGCTCGTCCTCTTGATCTTGACTGAGGGATGAATTTATGATCACTGGGTAGTTTTCATTTTCTCCTAGATATGCATATTTGAGAGTGGGTGGCAGTGCTTTGAGTTCAAGTTTGGGTGCTTCTGACTTTTCGTTCCCTCCCTTTGGTGCATCTGGTATATGCATTTCTGCTGCGGCTACCTCTTCACTTGATTCAGATTCTTCCTCCACCAATCTCTCGTCCTCTTCAGGTTCTTCTTCTTCAAAATTCTCCTGCACTTCGTCCTCAAGTGCATCTAACCTCATGCATTCCCCCAATTGTTCTGGTGGATAACTCATGGCCTTGAACACATTGAATGTCATCTTTTCATTGTGTAATCTCAGTGTGAGGTCACCCTTCTGAACATCAATGACAGCTCCAGTAGTGGCCAAGAATGGCCTTCCCAGGATGATGGAGGTCTTGGCGTCCTCCTGCATGTCCAGCACCACAAAATATGCTGGAAATATAAAATCTCCCACTTTTACTAGCAAATCCTCTACTATCCCGTGAGGAAATTTGAACGATCGGTCTGCCAGTTGTAGGGCCATTTTTGTTGGTTTAGCCTCCTCAATTTTCATCTTTCTCATCATAGCTATTGACATCAAATTGATGCTGGCCCCTAAGTCACAAAGAGCCTTCTCTACTGTGATTTCTCCTATAATACAAGGGATCTGAAAACTCCCAGGATCCTTCAGTTTCTGAGGTAGTTTATGCTGAATGATAGCACTGCACTCTTCAGTTAGTATCACCGTCTCATTATTCTTCCAGCTTCTCTTCTTAGTCATTAGCTCCTTCAAAAACTTGGCATAGAGTGGCATTTGTTCTATGGCTTCAGCAAAGGGTATGTTGATTTGTAGCTTCTTGAAGATTTCCAAAAATCTCAAGAACTGGTTGTCATATTCCTTTTTCTTCAATAGCTGGGGATATGGAGCTCTTGAGATGTTCAGTTGGGGCATCCCTTTTTCTTTCTGCAGACTTGGCGTGGGAGGTTGAACTCTATCTTGCTCTTCTCCCTTTTCATTTGAGCCTTCTTCTTGTGGTTTTTGGGGACGTTCCTTCAGTTTCTTCCCACTCCTAAGTGTGATAGCTTGACACTCCTCCCTTTTGCTTGAATGGGCATCAAAGCAAAAGTTGTGGTTAGGGAGCTGCTTAAACAGATAGCTGATTTGTGTCTCCAGTTTCGTGATGGCAGCATTTTGATTCTGCATGTTGGACTACACTTCTTCTCTGAATGCTTTACTGTCTCGAATGTCTCTGCATACTCCTTCAATTAAGGTTTCGATCTTAGAGAGCTTGTCATCAATTGATGGGTGATTCGGAGCAGATGTGCTATTTTGGTTTTGATAAGCATATGAAGAAGTGTTGTTGTGGGGGTGTTGAGACGTCCTCTGTGTGAATTGCTGGTGAGCTACATTGTTGTTGGAGTTGTTACGTCTCTGGTCTTGGTTTTGATCTTGCTCACTTCCCCACCCAAAGTTTTGGTGGTTTCTCCATCCAGGGTTGTAGGTTTTGGAGTATGGATCATAGTTTTTCCTTGGTGAATTCCCAATGTAGTTGGCTTGCTCCTGACTCCCCTCTGCTTCTTCATTCACTCCTTCTTGGATTGTTGATGAAGTGGAGATTGCTGCTACTTGGTTCATCTCCATCTTCTTGGTGAGGTCAGCCAGCTGCTGGGTAATGAGCTTGTTTTGGGCCAACAGAGCATCTACATTGTTTAGCTCCATTACTCCTCTTGTGTTCCCTCTTTCGGAAGCATAGAAGTAGTCGTTCTCTGTTACTGTTTCAATAACATCTATGGCTTCCTCAATGGTCTTCTTCTTGTTCAAAGATCCTCCAGATGAATGGTCTACGGCCTTCTTTGACTCATAAGAGAGCCCTTCATAGAAAATGTGCAGCTGCACCCATTCGTTGAACATGTCAGGTGGACACCTCCTTGTTAAGTCCTTGAACCTCTTCCATGCTTCATATAGAGTCTCACCATCTTGTTGCCTGAAAGTTTGGACCTCAGCTCTCAGCCTATTGATTCATTGAGGAGGGTAAAATCTTGCTAAGAATTTGTTCACCACGTCTTCCCAAGTTGTCAAGCTTTCCCTTGGGAAAGATTCCAGTCATTTGGCTGCCTTGTCCCTGAGTGAGAACGGAAATAAGAGCAGTCTATAGGCGTCAGGATGAACACCATTAGACTTCACTGTGTCACATATTCTTAGGAAGGTGGTTAAATGTTGATTTAAGTTCAAAGTTGTTGGCATGGATTGTTGGCTTTTGGATGCTACTTCCACAATTGCCTGGGTTTGGATTGATGTAAGAGCCCAAAACTCTTCTATCCTCCCCAGCATGATTTGCTCTACCTCCTCCCCCATGGTTGTTATCTTCTTCTTCATGATGGTTTTCCATGTTGTCTTCTATGTTTGTTTCAAAGAATTCCTCTTCTTCCTCAGCATCAACCACTTTCTTTCCTCTTGCCTCCCTTCTTAATCTAAGGAAGGTCCTCTCAGGTTCAGAATCGAAGGAAGTTGAAGCCCCGCTTCTTCTCCCTGTCATACAACCATCAAGTGCAAGCAAGAAAAGATAGGTGCAGAAAGTATTTGTGTCAGAATTACTGTTAGTTGTGGGTGATACAATATATCAAACAGTTAGTGGGTTAGCAAACAGAATTGAAAATAACAAAGAAGAATAAAAGAGTAGACGGGGAAGGGAAGAAGTTTAACTAAAACAAAAAGTAAATCACTCAAACAGAAAATGAAATTCACAAAATAAAATTGCTCAATCTAGTGATCTTCCAATTTAATCATTGTTGATGCACAATCAATCCCCGGCAACGGCGCCATAAACTTGATGCACGGAAAACTTGTCTCACAACAAATCTCCCTTCGGCAAGTGTACCGAATTTGTCGTCAAGTAAAAACTCACAATAGAGTGAGGTCGAATCCCACAGGGATTGATTGATCAAGCAACTTTAATTAGAAGAATGTTCTAGTTGAGCGAATCCAGAATTTAGGTTGAGAGTTGCAGAAAATAAAATGGCGGGAATGTAAATAACAGAAAAGTAAATGCTAGAATTAAAGGACTGGAAGTAAATGACTGAAAATAAATTGCAGAATTGTAAATGGGAATGGGGGATTTGCTCATAAAAGTAAATGGCAGAAATTAAAGAGAATGGGTAAGATCAGAAATGGGGAGTTCATTGGGCTTAGGAGATGTTGCAATTCTCCGGATCAAGTTCATTTTCATCTCTTCCTCAATCAATGCACTCGTTGATCTCCTTGGCAATCTTAAGTGATTGAATTACAATTTCTTGCAATTCAATCTCCCAAATCTTGATCAATAGCCAATTCCTTGGTCAATTACTCATGAGAAGAGATGAAGTATGGTCACTGATTATACCACATGCATTTCCCAAATCAAGTATTGAGAGGGTTATAGTCACATACCCATCCAAATCCAATTTGGTCCAGCATGAGAAAGTATTTCTAGCTTGATCTCTTCATTCCTCTTTCAAGGTTCAAAAGAGATCCAAGTTTGAATAGCTTCTCTTCCAAGATAACTACTCAATTGGATGAAGATGGAAAGCTTTCAAGTAAAATCAAGAGAAAAGATAGAAGAAGAATAATGAAAATTAGTATTGATCCATCAAATTACAACAGAGCTCCCTAACCCAATGAAAGGGGTTTAGTTGTTCATAGCTCTTGAAAATGAAAACAAAGATGGAAAATACATCATAAAACTAGAAAATGCAGAGAAAGTAAAATACAGAGAGTAGTTCTCTTTTTCCAGCCTCCAGAACTCCTTTTATAATTCAAAGATACTCCTATATATACTACTCTTCTCAGCTTCTAGTTTGCTCTTCAAGTCTTGGGCCTTTGGATCTTGAGTTTGAAGCAGTTCTTTTCTTTATTTGGGCTTGGCTTTACTTGCAGAGAGAAAGTGCTAAGTGGGCAGAGACTTCAGCTTAGGGCGTTAGGGGTGTTAGCATTTAGTGAAAGTATAAGTTCGAGAATGTTAGTGACACTTAACATTTTCACTAACGTTCTAATGTACCCCTTTGCCTCACGTTAGAGCCCACGTTAACTATGTTAACGTGGCTTCTAACGTGGCCTTGCCAACCTTCGAGAATATTAGTGACACTCAACATTGTCACTAACGTTCCAGTGTGCCCCTTTTTGCTTCACGTTAAAGCTCCACGTTAACTAGGTTAACGTGGCTTCTAACATGGCCTTGCCAACCTTCGAGAACGTTAGTGACACTCAATATTGTCACTAACGTTCCAATGTGCCCCTAGATCTCACGTTAGAGTCCACGTTGACTAGGTTAACGTGGCTTCTAACGTGGCCATTCTTAGCCATCCCAACGTTAGTGACAATGTTGAGTGTCACTAACGTTGGCTCATCATTCATTCCTCATTGTTAGCTTCCACGTTAACTAAGTTAACGTGGAAGTTAACGTGACTCCTTGGGGGTTGTGTGGTTGCTTCCAACGTTAGTGACAATGTTGAGTGTCACTAACATTGGCGACAACTCTCACTTCTTACGTTAGCTCCCACGTTAACCAAGTTAACGTGGGAGTTAATGTTGTGTGTTGCATCCTTAGGCCAATGTTAGTGACACTGTTGAATGTCACTAACGTTGGCTTTTCTTCCCCCTTTAACGTTAGAGGCCACGTTAACTAGGTTAATGTGGGCTCTAACATGGCCACTCATGAGTGTTTGCCAACGTTAGTGACAATGTTAAGTGTCACTAACGTTGGCTCAACTTCCCTTTTCCACGTTAGAGTTCACGTTAACTTAGTTAACGTGACTCTTAACGTGGGCAATGATGGCTATGAGAGTGTCATTGGCAATCACTTTTCTCGTTAACCTTGCAAGTTTACTCCCTTTCCTTGCTTCCTTTGGTCCTGAAATCAAGCAATAGAGTGCATCAAAGTTCTAGTCCAAGTCATGGGCAATGCAACATACAATTTGTCACTAAACTTATGCAAAATTCTCATGAAATAATGTAAAATGCACAATGTATGCTTGAGTCAAGGTGTAAGTGAATATCTACCCAAAACTAGCTTATTTCCTAAGGAAATGCATGAAACTAACCTAAAAACAGTAAAGAAAAGGTCAGTGAAACTGGCCAAGATGCCCTGGCATCAGTTCCCATTCAGTCTGCACCACCTCTGCAGCAGGCAGACCCTTAGACCACCACCACAGAGACTCCAGCTACCCACCCTTCCAGTGATGATACGCCTTCACACCCTGCTTGATTGAGCATCAGGGATGATGCTTCATTTTAAGTGTGGGGAGGTCGCCATCTTTGGCATATTTTTTTTGGTGAACCACTACAGACTCTTTTTACTTTATTTTGTTACTTTTTCTGTATTTTTCTCTTTTATTTTTATTTTTATTTTCTCAGTACTTATACATTGCTATTTTCATGTATTTTGACTTTATTTCTTTATGTTGCACCTTAGTTTATATTTTAGCTATTTAGTTAGTTGCAATTCTAACTTATTAGTTATAGAAATTGTGGATTGATTAGTATAGTTTACCCTTTTTTTTTAGCATAAGATAACTTAGTTTAATTTGAAAATATAAAAAGGAAGTAAACTAGAGACTTGAACATAATAGAAACAACCCACACCTTGTATATATAGCATTCCATGTTAGTTAGTTAACAACATTTTATTAAGGAGAAACACAAACTTTAAAGCCATTCAAAATAAATTTTACATTGAGAATAATGGGAACTCTTGATTTTTACTTGCATGACATATATAACTGATATATGATTTCTGAGTTAGAGAACATATAGCCTGTGAGTTTTGCGCTTAATTGTATGGTTACATTCAAACCATAATTTTTATTCCTGTGTGTTCCACCCTTCTTATTTATTCTGGTGTTCTTTACTTTGTTTTAATCTATATGTCCGATTATAGAATAGAAATACATACCAAGAGAGTGATTGAGGCCATTGTTGATTTTAGCTCACTTATCCCAAATTAGCCTACCTTTTACATCACCCTTGTTAGCCCCCTTGAGCCTTTAAATCCCCTCTTATTCTACAAACCACATTACTAGCCTTAAGAAGAAAAATAAAATAAAAATCCCACATTAAATCCTTGGTTAGCTTAAGATAGAAATTGTGTAATTGTTCAAGTGTGGAAAACCTATTGGGAACATGGATGATAAAAACAAAGGGTAGAAAGTTGAAAAGAACAAAATAATTCAAAATAAAAATTTTTTGAGTTACCATGTGGATCAAAATATATATATATATATATATATATATATTCAGTATTTGAATAAAGGGGATACAAAAGAATTCCCCAAATGCAAAATAAAGCAATGCACATGGGACAAAATTAAAACTAATGCATTAGCATGTAACATCAAAAGTGGGAAAATATGGGTAAAATAGGTAAAGAAGCTTTACTTTACAAAGTATGTATGTTAGGTGAGATCTTAGACTAATCAAGGATTCGCTCAATTAGCTCACTTAGCCTTATACATATACCCTTACCTTTACCTTGGCCCATTACAACCTTAATTAAAGACCTCATGACTTTTGTATGCCTATATTCTATAATTGTTCATTGGTTAGGTGAAGAACAAAGTTATAGAAAGTAAGGATAAAAAGAAGAATAGAGTGATTAACCCAATAAACACTGAGTGACCAGAGAGTAAATACAAAATTCAGTGAGGGTCTCATTAACATATATCTCTGCTTGAATTATTAATCGTCTTGCAAGTTTATAAAATATTTCTTTCCCATCTCAATTGTAAAAGTGCTTTATCATTATCTGAGGTCTGGCATATATGATTCCTTGAGAAATGTGAATTAATTCAACTACATGTGAGCTTTATATACAAGTGAATTAAAATAATTAGAATTGCATGATGCATTTAGGTAGTTGCATTTAAGAATAGATTGCATTGCATGAGATTCCACCGCTTCAACCTTACCTTACTCTTTATCTTGGATTTAGCATGAGGACATGCTATTGTTTAAGTGTGGAGAGGTTAATAAACCCATATTTTATGATATATTCTGTGCCTAATTTAAGTGATTTATTTAATCCTTCACTCACTTATTCATATTAATTGCATGGTTTTACTTTCCCTCCCTTATTATGTGATGTATGTAAAAAACATGTTTCCTATGCTTTAAAAGTAATAATTTTAATTTTCCTTTATTACCATTCGATGCTGTGATTCGTGTGTTGAGTAATTTCAGATCGTCTAAGGCAGGAATGACTTAAAGGATGGAAAGGAAACATACAAAATTGAAAGGAAAGCATAAAACGGAGTTTTTGAAGAAACAGGAAGCGACGCGATCGTATGGACGACGCGGCCGCATGCCAGCGCAAATTAACAGCGACGCGACCGCGTGCTTGACGCGATCGCGCGCCTTAAGTGAAACGTATATGATGCGGACGCATGCCTGATGCGACTGTGCGACAAGGAAAACTCCAATTGACGCGACCGCGTGACCCACGTGGCCGCGTGACATAGGCCATGCACCAGAAATTACAGAAAACGCTCCCAACGATTTCTGAAGCCCTTTTTGGCCCAACTCCAAGTCCAGAAAGCACAGATCAGAGGTTATGAAGTGGGGGAATGCATCCATTCAGAGGAGAGTCTCCAATTAGTTACTATTCATGATTTAGATGTAGTTTTGAGGGAGAGGTTCTCTCTCTCTCTCTCTTTTAGGATTTAGATTTAGGATTTTAATTGCTTTCAGGATTATCTCTTTCTATCAGGTTCAGCATTCCTTTTTATTTATCTTTTCAACTTAATTTATGAATTCTTCTATGTTACATATTACTCTTTTGAATTAATGTTACTTGAGGTACTTGGTTAAGAAATCAGTAACTCATGAGTTATCAAAC
Source organism: Arachis ipaensis (assembly GCF_059453495.1). NCBI lineage: Eukaryota > Viridiplantae > Streptophyta > Magnoliopsida > Fabales > Fabaceae > Arachis > Arachis ipaensis. Next base: position 102,468,144 of record NC_142442.1, on the reverse strand, counting down.
TCAAACATGATTGATAATTGTTATCTTTGCTAATTGAATTGAACTTCAATAATCCCAATCTTTCCTTAGGGATTAACTAGGATTTGAGGATCTAACTAATTAGTCACTTGACTTTTCTTTACTTTTAGTAAAGACTAACTGAGTGGAATTAAGATTCAATCTTCATCATCATTGATAAGGATAACTAGGATAAGACTTCTAATTTCTCATACCTTGCCAAAAGTTTATTTTACAGTTATTTATTTACTTTACAGTCTTTTACTTATTTCAATTGCAATTTAAATTACTTGCTCCTCATCTTCAAAACCCCGATTTACAATCTCCATAACCGATAATAAGAACATACTTTCCTGCAGTTCCTTGAGAAGACGACCCAAGGTTTAAATACTTCCGTTATTAATTTATTTAGGGGTTTGTTACTTGTGACAACCAAAACGTTTGGAAGAAAGGTTGATTGCTTGGTTTAGTAACTATACTTGCAACGATAGTTTACTATAACTTCTAAACCATCAATCTCCAGTTCTTTCATGGTCACTTCACAAATAACAGGGAGCTACCAAGCCAAGGATCCCACCATGAAAAAGTATTTGGATAAAACCAGGGAACAGCTCGGACATCTTGGGGAGTATGAGATCTGCCACATACTCTGCGAACAAAATGCTCGAGCTGACGCACTCTCAAAGCTAGCCAGCACTAAACCAGGGGGCAACAATAGAAGCCTCATCCAGAAAATGCTGCAAAACCCGTCAATCTCGAAAGAAAAAAAAGTACTAGCCATAACAGGTCTGGATCAAGGATGGATGACTCCCATAATTAACTATCTCAAAACAGAAACACTTCCTACAGATAAAAAGGAAGCAAAGAGGTTAAAACGGGAGGCACAATACTACACTATCATAAACAATACCCTATACAAAAGAGGAATCTCAATACCATTGTTAAAATGTGTACCGACTTCCAACACAAAAGAAGTCCTAGAAGAGATACACAGTGGCATCTGTAGCAATCACCTCGGAGCGTAAGCACTTACCAAGAAAGTACTCCGGGCAGGGTTCTATTGGCCAACTCTACAAAAAGAAGCCACGGAGTTCGTAAAGATATGTCCACCATGTCAGAAACATGCCAACTTTCACATCGCCCCACCATAGGAACTCATCAGCGTGACCTCACCGTGGCCATTCGCAAAATGGGGACTCAACCTTCTCGGATCCTTCCCTCAGGGATCGGGACAAGTTAAATTCCTCATAGTAAAGGTAGATTATTTCATAAAATGGATCGAGGCAGAACCTCTAGCTAACGCCACTGCTCAAAGAAGTCGAAAATTCCTATACAGGAACATTGAGAGAAGGTTCGGAGTTCCATACTCCATCACCACAGACAATGGCACCCAATTCACCGATGCAGGCTTCAGAAAGTTAGTGGCCGATTTGAACATAAAACACCAGTTCACTTCCGTAGAAGATCCCCAAGCCAATGGACAAGCCAAAGCTGCTAACAAAGTCATATTGGTTGGGCTAAAACGGAGATTACAGGACACAAAAGGAGCCTGGGCTGAAGAGCTCCCACAAGTCCTATGGGCATATCGAACAACGCCACATTCCACCACAAAGGAATCACCCTTCCGATTAGCATACGGAATGGAGGCAATGATCCCAGTGGAGATTGAATAAGGGTCACCTAGAGTAATCAACTATAATGAAGAAGCCAACTCCCAACTTCCAAGGGAAGAACTCGACCTGCTTCCAGAAGTCCAAGAAAGAGCTCGGATCAGGGAAGAGGCATTAAAACGTCGAATGGCTTCAAGATACAATCAAAAGGTCGTGCCATAAGGTTTTGATGAAAATGACCTCATCCTAATCCGAAATTATATCGGAACAACTCGACCTGGGGAAGGAAAGTTGGCAGCAAACTGGAAAGGGCCCTATCGAGTCATAGAAGTACTTGGAAAGGGCTACTACAGACTATCCGAACACGATGGGCGAGAGCTTCCTAGGTCATGGCATGCCTGCAACCTAAGAAGGTACTATTGTTAGGGGTAATAAAGGATCTTAGGACAAGGCACACTCTTTTTCCTGAAAAGGTTTTTTAATGAGGTGCCAAACCAAAGATCTAAAAGTTGCCCGACTTAGAGGGATAAAATCCCAACATGTATATATCGGCATTTTCACTTGAATAAAGTTTTTTGGAGTTCCTACAAAATTCCCAAGATGCATTAATCTTAAACACTAAAAATTCATCGCCCGATTATAAAGCTACAGATCGGTAAAAAGTGAAAATCAAATTCACTGCACGATCACGATAAAGACCAACTGAGATGAAAACCAAATTCATTAAAAGGTCGACCAAACGAGGATTAAACCCAATTCCTACAAAATCGGCAAAGATAAAAATAGAATAATGCAAGAAGTTATCGAAAGTGATCCATAGAAAGGACCTGACGAGGTCTTAATAAAATGGATTGCTAAAAAAATAACTTAAAGACTGGCCGACATAAAGAAGTCGGACCAGTCGCAATAACCAAAGTTATAAGAAAATCCCTGGAAAGAGGTCTGGCCAGCCCTATAAAAGAGGATTACTATAACTTAGAAGGGCCCGACACGATGAAGTCGGCCCAGAACATAAAAGTTATAAAAGTAATCCCTGAATGAGACCTGAACAAGGTCCAAGAAAGAGGATTACAAAAATAACTTAGAAGGGCCCGACACGATGAAGTCGGCCCAAAATATAAAGGTTATAAAAGTAATCCCTGAAAGAGACCTGAACAAGGTCCAAGAAAGAGGGTTACAAAAATAACTTAGAAGGGCCCGACACGATGAAGTCGGCCCAAAACATAAAAGTTATAAAAGTCATCCCTGAAAGAGACCTGAACAAGGTCCAAGAAAGAGGATTACAAAAATAACTTAGAAGGGTCCGACACGATGAAGTCGGCCCAAAACATAAAAGTTATAAAAGTAATCCCTGAAAGAGACCTGAACAAGGTCAAAAAAGGAGGATTACTAACAACAACTTAGACAAAACCGACATGATGAAATTGGCCTCCCGAAAACCTTAGCGTTATACAAAGTAATTCCTAATAAAGACCTGAACAAGGTCCAAACAAAACGAATTACTAGAAATAACTTCAGGCCAAGGCACAAAGGAATCAAGCCAATCCAAACAGGTCGGACAACAAAAGTTCCAACAACTCCCAAAACCTAGAAAGGTACTAAGACGAGTACAGACAGATATATTACAGAAAATACAAAGTTATAATAGCAAACTCAAGAGGCTGTCAAAATTAGCCCCAAGAGCTTGGAAACTACTTTGTTTTTCAAAATAAAGTTGCTAAACAAGCAACTAGGAATGTAGCAGAGTTACAACTATCATTTACAAAATAAAGAGTTCAAAAGCCCACAAGCCGGGCTGTTTACACAAACATTTAGAAAATTCATTTAAAGATCCGAAGGCTTCTTGGAAGCATCAGCACGGGGTGAGGGAGGACGAGTCTGAATAGGCACTGCATCCACTGTCCCGTCATCCCTGTTTAAGATCTGATAATCAGGTTCCGATTCGGGATGACGAACCTCAGATGAAGGAACTGAAGAAGTCGGCCCAATAAAAGCTTTGGCAGCAGGCACAGAAGGGGGCGCAACATCATCCTCATCAGGGTCATCAGGAACAATCTGGTCATCCTTTACCACATTGTCCAGGCTGAAAAGAGTAAGGTCAAGCTCGGGGGCAAGAACCCGAGCCTGCTCCTTCAGGTTCTTATAAGCAGCAGTTACGCTGCCTACAAGGTGACCTTGGAGCTCGGCATAATCAGCCCGAGCAGACTCCAACTCCTCCCTAAGACGCATCACCTCCCTGTAGGTCGTGACATAGCTATCCTTGTGCCTCAATGCCGTGTCCTCAGCCAACCTCACAGAAGCCGTCAAGGCAATTGAACTAGCTTTTTTGCCCTCCAACTCCTTCTCTAGCTTGGTCACCTTCACTTGGAGCTCCTCCTTCAAACCCTTCATTCTGTCAAACTTCTGCTTAGCCTCCTCCATAAAGTCTTTGGTGGCATGAAGGGGAAGATCTTGGGCAGTTCGGTACATGGCAGCTCCCATATGTGCCATCTTAATGCTGCTCTGAGTAATAAAATCCAAATGGCGAAGGAGAGAAACATCGTCAGTAGGGATGGTACCATAAGGACCAATCTGCTGATCGACAAACTCAATCGCATCAAAGTTAGGGGCATCAAGGTTAAAAGGCTCAATTGTTTTTTGTTTTTTGTTTGGAGGAGCGCCAGAGGTAGCAATAGAAGTTTGCGGAGGATCAACCAAACGAACCCGGGGAGTAGGGATTACCTTTCTCGCCCCTGGTGAGCTCAATACGGCCGGCTTCGACTGAACCTGAGATGATCCCTCCCCGACTGCCTTGGCCGAGATGTTTTGAGCTACAGTAGCCTTCCTTGCCCTTTTAAAGGCCTTCATGGATTCATTATTTTTAATCATCTCTGCAAACAAACATCACATCAGCAAACCAAGTTATGAATCAGAAAAGATCTTATGAGAAATAAACTGAGCAAAAATAAGCAAAACTAGAAGAGAAAATGACCACTACCCAGCTCAGCTCGGGGGAGAGAGGGGTTTGCTAAGAATTTCTTTGTGTCAAGATGGGGAGGCTGCCCCCAATTTTCTTCCAGCACAGTCACAAAGGATTGTTCAGCCTCATCCAACATCTTCCAAGTATACTTAGACACCATTACATTCTTTTGCCATTCCAAAGGAAAGGCTGGCTCATCATTCTCATCCAGAAAAAAGGGCCGAGCTCCTTCAACAGCTCGGACCCTGAGAAAGTAATTTTTGAAGTCGCGAAAAGATTCATCAAACATGGAAAAAACCTTCTTCCCTTGGGAATGTCGGAAAGAAACCTAGGCGGCCTTCTTCTTAACCACCCTGGGCTTTGTCAAAACAAAAAGATAAAAGAAAAGGGATTGCGAAGTGGGGATATCCAGCTCATGACACAGCAACTGAAAAATTTTTATAAAACACCAGCAATTGGGGTGAAGTTAGGATGGAGCTACATTACATGACCACAAGAGGTTGGTCTCAAAAGGAGCAAAAGGAAGAGTAACATTCATCTGGCTAAAAAAGAAGTCATACGCATAGAAAAAGGGGCACTCTCCAACAATTTGGGTAGAAAAACAATCCCTTTCCTCAGAATTGGGAGATACAAGCTCATAGTTCTTTTCATCACTACCACTACTACAAATCCTATGAAACTGCCTAAGCTGCTGACAAAACTCGGAGTCAACCAATGAAATACACAAAAGAACCATAGAATCCACCCAATCAGCCATGCCCTCAGGGACTTGGGAGGAGGTCTCAACAACATTTTTGCGAGAAGACATGAGATCAACTAGTCCTACAACAAAAAGAGAAAACAAATTACTAGCCAAAATATCTCGGGCAAAAGCCAAAATCAACTCATAGCAGAGCATGACCTAAAGCAAACAAACAAGAAAAAGGAAAACCCCAAGACGTAGTCCAAGGCATCCTTTGGAGGGAGTGACAGAGTAAGGACTCAGAAAAATCCACAAGACTAACATCCCAACAAAACTCCCAGCAAGGAAAACCCCTTTTCCAAAAAGCAACATTCCAAGAAGAACGAAGATAAAACAAAGGTCACCAAAGGAGCAATAAAATAGCAATTCAATCAAGAAGCAAACAAAACACACCAATCAGAGGACGTTGAAGACCCAACCTTTTTCAAAAAAAAAAATCAAACAAAGCTATTTACCTCGGAAAGTTACAACATCAAATAAAGAGGCAACAAAACGTGCAAAACCCAAAAACCCTCAAGCACCAGTAGAAATACCAGAAACACGCATCATAGCAACGATTGAACGTCACGACGAAGAAAGGTTCCAACTTTCAAGCATGCAAATGAAAAAGAAAAGAAAAACCGAAAGCAAAGCGACGAAAAATGAGGCGGAAAGTAAGACTAACCTGAAAAAGCAGAAAGCCTCAAAAAAGTTGAAAATGGAAGATGGAATCCGGAGTCACCCTTTCACAGCAAGGAAAGCACTAACAATCGCCAAGCAAACGTCGTAGGGAGAAGCGCAAAAAACTGCAAACTTCAGGCAAAAACAGAAAGAGAGAAAGAAAAGGGAAGTTACAGAGAAGAGAAACCATTTTGTTTGAGTGTGAAATTCAAAACAGAGAGGCTAAGAGAAACGGGGCAATTAAAAACCAATTAATGAAGGTATTAAAACCTCACACATTCCCAAGGCAAAGAGCGCTAATACAAAAGCGCGCGCTTTTAAGAAGCGAAAAGGAAAGCGTTCCATACTCAAAAAGGAAGTCTCCACAAAAATGAAGTCGACAAAATGCTCGAGTTCGGCTTCAGGTCAGAAAGGATCGAAGTCCTAAAACTAAGACTCGACCTCAAAAAGAAAGACCGAGCTCGAGCAGGGGCACTGTTCATACCCTGGGTCGAGTTATCCGACCCTGGATGTTTAGCGACAAAGGGACCGACCTCTTCAGGTCAGACTATTCGACCTCTTCTCAAAGAGCTCGGCCAAATTGCCAGGAAAGCTCAATAAAGGGCCCAGATAGAGGAACACGATCCAAATCCAAAGGCTGCCCAAGCCTATAGAGATAAGGGCGGTTCCCTTGAAGATAAGATGACCTCACTCAAAGATAAAGATAAGATAGATAACTAACTTATCTTATCTAAAAAGGTCACTCCACACTACTATAAATACACTGGAGCACCCAGGTACCACCACCCTCCAGTGACGAAGGATCAGCACCGCCACTAAGCCCAGCAAGTCGGACACAACAGCTCCGACCAGTACCAGAGATCTCGTCCGAGATCGACCTACAATTTAAGGTAACCCTCGAAACACCACCTTGAGAGGAGCTCCCCATAAGTCCAACTTAAAGACAATAAACAAAAGTGCTAGGTAGGAGACACCCCACCATGGTAAACTCTTTCCACTCTCTTGTAGTTTTGATTAATAAGTGATTTGAGTTACCATTGTAGATAGTTTTCTTTTCATATATTTGTTTCAATAAATTGGTTGTAGGTTGCTTGTGGAGCAAACTCTTTTGCTTGTATTTGAAGATTTTCAAAAAGCCAAAAAGATATTTTGTCATCTTGTATTTTATTTAGCTAATTTTGAGTTGTAGGAAGTGTTAGGAGGATTTTGAGCTCTTTTTGCTATTTCTGAAAAAAAAAGGGGGAGCAGGGACACGTACGCACGCTGTGCACGTGCACGTCCATACGCGGATACAGGCCCATACATTTTTCATAGAGTTGGGCCACTCTCGCGCCAACACTAGGCTAATGGCATAACCTCATGCACGCATATACGCACTGCCCGCATACGCGTCGATATCCTTAATCGCGTAAAAAGCGCGGACACGCACACGTCGCGCGCGCGCCAATGCGCTGACGCAGTCCCCAAGCCTATAACCCGAGAGTTGTGCTGATCCTGGGCTAGCATTAAGCCTTTGGCCTAACTCACCCAGCACGGACGCACACTGTACGCGTCCGCGCCCATGCCCACATCCCCATCTATGCGAAGGCGCACCTGGCACGTACGCACCCTTCGGCCAATATGCACATGGGTGCGTAGGTGTGCATGACGCGTCTACGCCTGTAAAAAAAAGTTTTTTTTATCCTCTTCCATCTTCTTTGGTTTATCACATTCGTATACTTTTATTCTTTTCATTTTAATTTTGATTTTATAGCCTGTTTTCATTTTTCCCCCTAAATTTCCCATTTTAATAATGGTGTTGAACTTTCCTACTCAGTTGTTGATACTCTCCTGTATTATTTTGGTGCTTCGTGACTTGTTGCATTAATGGTCATATTTGTCCCACACACAAGATTAGTGCTTTAGTCCTTCCTCATTCATTATTCTTTGTTTTTGTACTTCATTGATAGGACCTAATGCTTTCATGTTTATCACTACTGTTGTTCGTGTCAATTCTTGTTTGAACTTGATGCTCAACATGCTCCTCATGCTTCGATTTTACTCTTGCATCAAGTATTAGTTGATATGCCCTTTGCCTATATTGCTTTCTCACTTACATGCGTAGCTAACATGTAGTGAGAACCCTACTCTTACTTGGCATTAGCCTCCGCCTACGTTCTATTTATTTTGATATCTTTGTTGTAGGCCTAATTGTCGTTCTTCTTTCCTCTCCTTTTAGGTTGGCCACCAAGAAGGGAGAAAGGAAAAGATTCCAAATGGGGCAACACACAAGTCATCTGCACAACCTTTTGAAGGAGCTCATCAATTGTAACAACCCATCCACATTGCTCTTCCTTGCATGCACCGAAGACGGTGCAATCTTTAAGTGTGGGGAGGTCGTCCGACCGATCTCTGTGGGTAACAATTTCTTTTTCAACACCAATGTTAGTTAGTTGTTGTATTGCATGGTAGATTGCATGTTAGTTAGAATTTACATATATTTTACCACTTCCCTTTTATGTTAGGACTACTTGGTTAAGGTGATGATTTCATTTCCAAGAAACTATTTTAGGGCACCTCAATTGATTTGAGAGAAAACTCTTCATAGTACTTGCTTGAAATATATATATTGTGGAATGTGTTTTGAGCTAAGAACACAAGCAAGTGAGATCTGAGCCTAATGGTGTGGTTACATCTTATAACCACTAATTTTTCCTTCTTGTGTGCATTATTCTCTTTCTATGATTGTAATCTTTGATTTGTTTGATTCTTTATGTCCATTATTTTGTGTATTCATGCATTTATATGATTGAGGCCATCATTTCATTTAGCCCACTTACCCAAATAGCCTCACCTCTTATCATCCATTGTTAGCCAATTTGAGCCTACGATTAACCCACTTGTTCTTAATTTAGCACATTACAAGCCTTAATGCGAAAAATAATAAAAGTCCTTATTTGGATCTTTGATTGGCTTAGGCTAGTGAGTGTGCATCATTCAAGTGTAGGAAAACTTGGGACATTGGGTGAATAAAAGGGTAGTTTTTATATGTTGAAATTATTGGAAATTGGGTTCATGCTCATGTGTTGATTAAATGTATAGACCTTATGCATTGATGTTCTCGTATATAGTTTGAAAGAAAGAAAAAATGAAAAAAAAACAATAGAAAAAGAAAGAAAAGAAAAAGAAAAATAGTATGGAAAAGAAAAGAAAAAGAAAGAACAAATAAAAAGAAAGAAATAAAAAAGGGGACAAAATGCTCCAAAGCAAAGCTCAATAAGGGTCAATGCATAAGTGTTGTGAAATGAAAAGGAAATGCATGAGTATGTGAAAAAGTGAGAAAAATGGGTAGTTAGGTTAGCTTTGAAATTGTATAGGATGTCATAGGTTAGGTGGAAAGTTTAAGCTTATCAAAGATTCAAATTTCAAGCTCACTTAACCATATATGCATCCGACCTTGACCCTAGCCCCATTACAACAAATGAAAAGACCTCATGATACTTGTATGCATGCATGAAATAAATGTCGATTGTTAGAAGAAAAACAAATCTTAGAAAGCATAAAATAGAGGAGAATTGAGAGAATCAACCCTAAACACTTGAGCGAATAGAGTGCAAACACATCCAGTGAGGGTTTGATGCTCAATTACATGTTTTCACCTATGATCATCTCTTTTCATGTAAGTTTGTAAAAATATTTAATAACTCAATTCAATTATGGATTAGACTTGCTAGTCCTTAGCCCTTGTGCATATATGCTTCTTGGGAATTGATTTATTTTGACCAAGCAATTGTATTCATGTAGATAGTTGCATATAGGTAGATTGCATTTAGTTAGACTTCATTGAATAAATGTTGATACCCCTTGTTTCTCTCTTGGTTTAAGCATGAGGACATGCTTGGTTTAAGTGTGGGGAGGTTGATAAACCCCATTTGGAGGGTTTATCTTGTGTTGAATTTAGAGCATTTTGATAACCTTTTCCCACATTTATTCAATGAAATAGCATGGTTTTATAACTTCTCCTTTAATTGTGCTTAAGAGTGAAAACATACTTTTTAGGTCTTAAAATAGCTAAATTTAATTCACCTTGATTCTATTAGATGCCTTGATATGTTTGTTAAGTGATTTCAGATTTAGGAGGCAAATATTGGATCAAGAGAATGAAGGAAAAGCATGTAAAAATGGAGAACTCATGAAGAAATGAAGGAATCGCAAAAGCTGTCACGCCGACCTCTTTGTACTTAATCGACCATAACTTGATCTACAGAGGTTCAAATGATGCAGTTCCAGTTGCATTGGAAAGCTAAAATCTGGGGCTTCCAAATGATATAAGATTTATCATAGTTTCATTGCGGATAAGGGCGTGCACGTGCACGGTATACGTACGTGCCAATGGATCAGCGTGATTCACTAAAGTGAAATCGTGGCCAGCAATTTTAGAAGCCTTGTGGGCCCAATTCAACTCATTTCTGATGCTATTTAAGCCAAGGATTGAAGGAGAATTAACATACTTTGATCATTAGTCATAGTTTAAGTTTGAGAAGTAGTTAGAGTTAGTTTCTAGAGAGAGAAGCTCTCACTTCTCTCTAGAATTAGGATTAGGTTTTAGATCTAGATCTACTTCTTCTTCTCTCTTCTAATTTTCCTTTTCTTTCCTTAATTATTCTCTTATAGTTGTAGAATCCTTCTTCTCTTGTAATTCCTTTGTATTGTTAGTTGTAGTTTATGAACTTTCTTTTGTAGATCTACATTTCTCCTTCAATGCAATTGATAAGTTCTTTGTTGTTTCATAATTGTTTTGCCTTTCTATTGTTAATCTCTTGCTTTTGTAGTTGTAGATTCCTTTAATTCTTGAAATTAATAATGTTTACCTTTTATGCCTTCTAAGTGTTTGATGAAATGCTTAGTTGGATTTTAGTATAGAATTTTATGCTCTTGGCTTGGGAAGGTAACTTAGGAACTCTTGAGTTACTAATGTCCAAGTGATTAATGATTGGGAGCCATTAACTCTAGATCTCACTAATTGATTTGGTGGAGAACTAGGACTTATGGACTTGGATTGACATAGCTCACTTGACTTTCCTTTACTATTATTTAGGGGATGACTTAGTGGGATTGATCCTTGCCAATTCTCATGTTGTGGTTAGTGATTAGGATAGAGATCCTTGACCATCAACCCTTGCCAAGACCTTTTTAGTTGTTAGTTTATTTCCTTGCCATTTACTCTTCATGTTTCTCATCCAAAACCCAAAAAACATACCTCATAACCAATAACAAGATACTTTGTTGCAATTCCTAGGGAGAACGACCCGAGGTTTAATACTTCGGTTTATAATTTTAGGGGTTTGTTACTTGTGACAAACAAATTTCTGTATGAAAGAATTAGTGCTGGTTTAGAAACTATATTGCAACGAGTTTTCATTTGTGAAACTCTAAACCATCAAAAATCCTCTCATCAAGCATTTGTGTTCTTATGTGGTGTTCTTTCTTCCAAATCAGAATCATGATTGTTGTCAGGATTGTCTGCCATGACGGTGGGATGACTTCCAAGTTCCCTGGCAACGGCGCCAATGTTCTGAGGGTTACCTGAAACTGAAGGTTGATCTCGGATGAGATCTTTGAGTGTGATCGGAGCTGTTGTGTCCGACTTGCTGAATCTTGAGATGATGCTGATCCTTGGTCACCGGAGGGTGGTGGTACCTGCAAGAGACTCTGATGCTTAAGTTAGCACGGGCTTTAGGCAGGTCTTTTGTAGAATTGGAGTATGAGTTATACCTGGGTGCTCCAGTGTATTTATAGTAGTGTGGAGTGACCTTCCTTTAGGTAAGTTTGTTATCTTATCTTATCTTTTGTGGGTAAGATCACCTATCTTTTTGGTTAGCCGTCTCCAGGTGGTCTGTGATCCTCTACTTTGGGCCAGCTTGGGCCTCGATTGCGAGTTTGTCCGAGCTCTTTACGAAGTGATTGGAGACGACCAACCTTTACAAGAAGTCGGTCATTTTGACATTGTCCAACCCGAACCGTACATCTCGGCCCAGGGTATGAACAGTTTCCTTCCTAATTTTGCTTCATGGTTTAAAACATGCTTTTTTAACCCTAAAAATTCTATATTTTAATCTTTTTCTATTACCATTCGATGTCGTGATGTGTTTGTTGAGTGGATTCAGGATCTATAGGTTAAGAATGGTCTAGAAGATGGAAAGGAAGCATGCACAAATGAAAGGGACATGAAAAATAGAGCTTTGGAGAACTGGAGACGACGCGCATGCGTAGATTGGCGTAGCAGTGACTGACGTGCACGCATGCTCGACGCGTACGCGTGACTCGCAGAACTCAGATAACGCGCACGCGTGGCTGATGCACATGTGTGATGCTCAGCACGTGACTTCATTAATAAAATCGTGGCTGGCAATTTCTGGCAGGGGAAAAGACGCAAGGAACCAAGGGGAAAAGGGGGGATCAATCATTCACACCTTACATATAGTTTTAGCTAGTTTTTGGGTTCTTATTTTCTAGAGATAGAAACCCCCACTTCTCTCTAGATTTAGTTCGTTTTTGACCTTCTTTTGTTGAAATTCTGAATTGGGTCTTGTTAATTTTAGTTTCAATTACTTAATCTGAGTTCTCTAGTTATAATTTTGTTTAGATCTTGTGTTAGAATTGTGTTCTCTTGTTGTTTCCCTTTCCTTCTCATTTAATGAACTTTGTGGATCTTGAATTTCTATTAGTGCATTGATGCTTTCTATAATTGATAGTGTTAATTGAGTTGTTTTCTGTTGATAATTGTTAGTGGGCATTTGTGATTTCCAATTAATTTACAATTTTAATATGTCTTTTGTTAATGCATACCATGTGTTTGATGAAATGTTTCCTTTGATTATGGAGTAGTTTTCTATACTCTTGGCCTAGGCTAAGGGAATTACGTGAACTTGAGTCATTGGGTCTAATTAATTTAGTGATTTGAGAACCCTTAGTCGTTAAAGTGATACCCATTGACACTAATCTACTACTAAGTCAATTAGTAGTTGGATTAGGACTTATGAGTTGAAATTGATCAAACCATTTGACATACTTCAAGCATAGAAGTAGACTTAATGAGCTTGGTTCCTCATAATTGTCAAGATATGGTTATTAGAAAAGGATGGTGACCAATTCCCACGCCTAGCCAAGAGTTCCTTTTATTATTCGTATTTGAAACCCAAAAATTCCAATTGCTTAATTCTTGTTATAGTTAGTTTAGTTGTTTACTTAGTTCTAGAATAGAGGTAGATTTATACGTTCCCTTACTAGATTGAATTTGTTTACCCTTGGCTTTAGTTGCTTTGATTTTGTTTCTTGCACTTTAAGATTCCTTGCATGTTAAGTTTAGTAGTTTAAATTCTTATTTATAACTCTCAACCCCGAAATTCTAACCAATATTGATGCACATATTTACCCATTCTCTTGAGGACAACGCGAGACCAATACTTTCGGTTACTTTATATTGGGGTTGACTTTGTGACAACCAAATCAAAATTTGACCAAGAGGATTATATGTTGGTTTAGGACTATACTATGACAATGACATTGGTTTTCTATTGATGAAAATTCTAGACCAATGATAATTTTCTCATCAAACTCTAGACTTAATCGAGTTTGATCCCCAAATTGAAAGAACCTTGTTACACACTCGGCAGGCTAGACGGCGGTTGGATTACACGGTTAGTGCTTCGGCCTCTCTTGAGGAACCTTCCGAAACACTAGACGGAACCGAGAGTGACTTAGAGTCCTCAACTTCCTATTTCTCTGTTGGCACTACTGATACATCTTTGCATCCTACAGGTAAAAATCACATGGCAGAGCCACATAGGATTACCTTGCACGAACAAGGAGCATCGAAACTCATTCTTCAACTGTTGCAAGCTAGGTATCCAAATCTTGATCCGAATTTTGAGTTGAAAAATAGTCTGATTAACTTGCTTCCTAAGTACCATGGACTACTGGGCCAAGACCCCATTAGGCATTAGAGAGACCTTCAAATTGCTTGTTCTACGGCCCGAAGGCATGGTGCCGATGAGATTGCTAGCATGGTTTTTGCTTTTCCTTTCTCTCTTGAGGGGTCGGCAAAAGAGTTATTCAACTCCCAACCGGATGAAGTGGTGACTAAATGGGACTTATTGAGAAGAGAGTTCTTAGATAAGTTCTTTCCGCCGGAGAAGACTGACTACATCCGGAAGGAAATTTCTAGTATAATGCAAAGAGACCAAGAGACACTCTATGAATACTGGATTCGATTTAAGAGGTTGTTAGAATCTTGTCCACATCATAGGTTAGACACTCACTTGCTCATTAGCTATTTCACTGGAGGTCTTTGTGTAGCAGATAAGAGATTGTTCACCGCCTCTAGTAGTGGTTCTCTTTCTAAGAACAAGACGGCGGCAGAAGCATGGAGTTTGATCAATGATGTCGCCGAGGCTTCCCAACATGTGAGAGTGAGGAACAATCCTCCCAAGAGTGTGGTGGAAGCACCTCCTTCCGAATCGGCTTTAACTAAAGTTCTTGGAGACATGACCACTCTCCTCATGGAGATTCGCAAAGAACAAAAGGCATTTCAATCAATCCAAGCCATCAAAGCCCCACCTCAAATCCTCCAACTTGAAGGACCTCCTAGAGTATGTGCTTTATGCTCTAGTACTGCATATTACACCGACCAATGCCATCAAGTCCAAGAGGATTATACTCTCGCAGTAGCCAAATGTGAACTACAACAACTGTCCACCCTATCAATCTCAAGGCCAAAATAATTACTCTCACGGTAATAGTTCTAATCAAGGGTGGAGGGATAACGCTCAAGGGAACAACCACAATCAAAGATGGAACCAAGGCAACTCATCTTCTCATTACCACAATAATAACCAATCTTCTTCCCAATACCACAATAATAACCACCAAGCCAACCAAAACTACTATAACCAACCATACCAACACACACAACAAAACCAAAACAACAACTATAGATACCAAACGCCTCACCAAAGATAACAATCCAACCAATCCTCTTTCTCTTCCACCAACCAAGGTGATGACTCTAACCATGCACTCTACTAAGAGTAAGAGAGACTTAGGGCTATGGTAGAGAAAAATGAAGAGAACACTAGGAATCTTAATGCACAATTTGGTAACATGAGTGCTCAATTGTCCAACATAACCGAAATACTTTCAAGCCTCAAGCTCTTTTAACCTTCCATCCCAACCCCTTCCAAACCCAAAGGGCGGTCTCAATGCCATTACTCTACGGTCGGGGACTACATTGGAGGAGTTACCCCCTCGGGCCATGGAAGATATTCATGAGGAGGAAGTGGTTGTTGAAGTTCCGCATGAGGATGAGGGAGACACAAAGCAAGAGGAAGGAGAAGTGAGCCTTAAGGAGCCTAAGAGGAAGGCTATAATGGATGAATCCATTCCTATTCCATTCTCTTCCATAGTAAAGATGGCCAAGAAAATTCCGGAGTTTGATCCAAACATGCTTCAAGTATTCAAGAAGGTTGAGGTAACCATCCCACTTCTTGATGCCATTCAACAATTTCGAAGTATGATAAGTTTTTAAAGGACTTTTGCACACACAAAGATAGGTTTAGTGAGTTGGAAACATTGTCATATTCCAGAAAAGTATAGTGACCCCGGACCATGTTTAGTATCTTGTTGGATTGGTGGAGTTGCCTCTTACAATTGCATGTGTGATTTGGGGGCTTGTGTGAGTATCATGCCACTCTTTATATTCGCAAGGTTGAAGTTAGCCCTATTGAAAAGGTCGGCCACCAAATTTGTCTTAGCCGATAAGAGTGTGATCACTGTAGTAGGGATAGCAGAAGATGTGTGATAAACCCCATATTTAGGGTTTATCTTGTATTAATTTTAGGGGATTTTATCACCTTTTATCCACATTTATTCAATGAAATAGCATGGTTTCATGATTGTCTCCTAATTTGTACTTAAGTGTGAAAACATGCTTTTAAGCCTTAATTAGCTAAATTTAATTCACCTTTGATTCCACTAGATGCCTTGATGTGTGTGTTAGTGATTTCAGGTTTAGAAGGGTAGGACTGGATCAAAGGAATGAAGAGAAAAGCATGCAAAGTGGAGAAATCATGGAAAAGCAAGGATTTGGGATGAGATCAACGACGCACACGAGCAGCAGACGCGCACGCGTGGATTGTGACGTCGCATGGCGACACATACACGCACATGACGCGTATGCTTGGATGAAAAATTGTCAAGCGACGCGTATGCGTGACCTGCGCGTACGCATCGATGTTCACACGTGACCCACTTAAAATAAATCCACTGGGAGCGAATTATGGGATTCCTAGGCCCATATCCAACTCACTTCTGATGCTATTTAATCCAAGGAATGAAGAGGAATCAAGACACCACTTCATATTTTAGTTTTAGTCTAGTTTTTTGAGGGAAAGTTAGTTTTAGAGAGAGAAGCTCTCACTTCTCTCTAGGATTAGGATTAGGTTAGATCTAGATTAGGATTTCTTAGATCTAGGTTAATTTCATGCTTTGATTCACTTTTCCTTTTGTAATTCTTCTTCTTCTACCTTTCCTCTCTATAGTTTAGCATTTAATTCATGTAATTCTCTACTTTTATGTTGATGCACTTTTTGTTTCTTCTATTTTCATTTTAATGCAATTTATGATTCATGTTCTTTTATTGTTGAATTGCTTAATTCGTTTTACTTTCCTTTTATGCCTTCCATGTGTTTGATGAAATGCTTGGTTGGATTTTAGTATAGAATTTTCTCCTCTTGGCTTTGGTAGAGTAATTAGTGACTCTTGAGTTATCTAATGCCTTTGTTGATTGATAATTAGAAGTTGCTAATTGATTTGAATGCCACTAAAGCTAGTCTTTCATCTAGATTAGGCTAGGACTTGTGGACTCAATTTAATTCATCCACTTGACTTTCCTCCATGGTTAGAGGTTAACTAAGTGGGAGCAAGGGACAATTGTGGTCACAATTGAGGAGGATAACTAGGATAGGACTTCTAGTTCTCATACCTTGTCAAGAGCCTTGTTAGTTGTTAGTTTATTTTCATTGCCATTTACATTTCATGTCTCTTATCCCAAAAATCCCAAAACATACCTCATAACCAATAACGAGACACTTTATCGCAATTCCTTGGGAGAACGACCCGAAGTTTAAATATTTCGGTATACAATTTTAGGGGTTTGTTACTTGTGACAAACAAATTTTTGTATGAAAGGATTATTGTTGGTTTAGAAACTATACTTGCAAAGAGAATTCATTTGTGAAATTCTAAACCATACAAAATTCATTCATCAAAATGGCGCCGTTGCCGGGAAATTGCAATGGTGTTATGTTATTGGTTATTGTATATATGAGAATATTGTGAATAGTTTTATTTTTGGATTGCTTGTTAGTTTTTGCTAGTTTGAGGACTTTGTTTCATTAATTCCTATTTGCTTTTGTTTCTTATTTTCTCTTTTCATTATGAATTCTCACTTTGGCTCTAAATTTAGTTTGAGGGCTACAATGAGGATGTGTATAAAGGATGGGACAATTAAAGGTGGGAGGAGCCATGTGCATATGATCAATCTTCATGGCAACAACCTCCACCAATGCACTATGAACAAGAGCCATTCTATGATGCATATCAATCTAATGGCTATGGTGAATATCTTTGTGACTTTCAAGAACCACCACCATATGTCTATGAGTCATATCCTCAATATAACCCTCAACCACACTCACAAGCCCCTTCTTACCAACCACCTTCATATGACCCTAATCTATATCCACCATTCCAACAACCATTTGAGCCATATGAGCAAAATATTGAACCACCACCCTTCCAACCTCAATACTTCCAAGAACCATGTAACGACCTAATTTTCAGTACGCTTAGGACATACCAGAAACTGAGTGCTACCAATTTGTCATCCTATATATTATCTATTATTTATTATATGAGCCTGATTCGTTGTTAAAAGCGTAGTTAGTTAGCGAGGTACTTTTTTTTTTTGAAAACATTTGGATCAATAGATGGAATCATTCATAATCAACTCACAGCTGATAACAGATAAAACAGTTATAAGCAACCACACATAAATACATCACAAGTAGCTAGCAAGATTCAGTTATCCAGCCTTTATTAGAGTATAGACCTTTAGTTAGAACATCCCTAGGTATAGCTAGATAATAACTATATATATATACACACATACAACATCCCAGGTCCTGACCTGTTCAAGAGGTCCCTAAGCTGGCACCTAGGCTAGCCTAGACTCTATACTCACCTAGTCCCTCTAAACTACTAAAGCAAGGGAAAGTACGTTCTAAGTCTTCACAACTCAAGTCAGGTGGAACGTCATCAAAAGATAGAACATCATCTGCTACTCCTCTGCACGATCAGACTTTTCCACAGGACGTCTCTCTGGTACCTCATGAAGTATCCACAAAATAGGAATCTCGTACACAGGATTTAGGTTAAAGTGCGCATACGAAGGGGTGCAGACGCTGGCTGGTCTCACAGTATTTACATATAATCAGAGAACGATATTCACCCTAGACTCAAAAGACTATCTAGAGCAGAATTCTCTTCTTGCGAACGGTCATCAGCGAACTATGGTAAGGTACTCTTACTTCCATCTGAAGGGGGAAGGGAGACAGAAGGGGTAAGAACTGGGGAGTTCTTAGTAGGGTCGGGGTTATTAGTTACGTTCATTAATTCTATGTTGTTTAGTAGACTATTAGCAGAATACAAGGAAGCAGTAATTAGAAAACACAGATAAGTAGAGAAGATAGAGAAAACAGATAGTAGAACACAAACAGAAGAATATAAGAAAATATCACAAGCGCAGAGAATAGAATACAAACAAGGAAAGCATACATTCATACCATAAACATAACAAAGGAAATGCGCAACCAAGTATGATGCATGTCTAGCCCTAGTGCAGGTAATGAGCTCATCTGTCGGTTACTAACCCGCTCCCGACGTTATCCAGCAACCTCTGTCTGGATAAGGCTTTCCTATTGGCTATACCCCTATGTACAGGAAATAACCCCTCTCCCACCACAGGGTCCACTACACGCAGGAAATAACACATCTGCCACTGTAGGGATGTACGCCGACTCACCTTCTGTATACAGGAAATAACCCCTCTGCCACTACAGAAATGGAACAGGTGGTCACGGTACTTCTGTAGCAAGAAATAACCCCTCTGCCTTACAGAAATAAAATATGGATCTGTACCGTAGGAAAGCGTTCTCAGTGATCACACCATTATCTATCTGACTGCCTCACTGCAGCAGATGATCATACAAGTATATCTGGAGTTGCATTAACGCAAAAAATGAATAAACACATCTCTTGGGTTGCCTCAAGCAATAAATCATCACATAATCATTCTCATTATCATCATTCATCATCATTCTAATTATTCATCATCATTTTCACATTCTTATGCAGTACCTCTTTCTCTCTCTATTCAATCATACTGTACAAACTTTACATCTTTCACTTTTACAATATCCTGGCTCAAACCATTTCTCTTTATCATATTATTCTTTTCTCTTTGTATCTCTTTACTTTACTCTGGTTACTCTGTGCTTTATGTTACTTTATTCTGCTCTGATTTCTCTGTTTAACATGTGTATTTAAAGCTTATGTAAATTTCGGTATGAATAGTTAGCCTGTCCCAGGTATAGGTTTATTAAGTCTATACTGAAACAGTTTAACTTCTCATATAACACCTAACCCTAGTCTCAACTCAAGTACTAACTAAGTTGCCCTAGTTCGTTCACTAGTCTCTATCTGTTTTTCTGTCATTAAAATTTTACAGACTTTTTTTTTGGTTTTTATCTTTTCTTTAACTTTTTATCTTTTCTTTATCTTTGCCTCACTAATATGTTTTTACCACTCCCTAAGTGTTTTATGAAAGTAATTATGAGATTCTGTGCTTAAAGTTGTCTTTCTAAAGGTTTTACAGAAAACTGCCTTTTCTGTATTATTTTATTAATTTTATTAAAATATTATTTTTAATTAAATATTATTATTTAATATTTAATTATTATTTATTATTTTATTAATATATTTTCGAAAATTACCCCACTTTAACTTTTAACCTTTAAAAATTCACTTTTTACCACCCGTAACTTTTAATATTTCTACTTTAACCACCCTAACTCTCAGAAATTACAAAATAACCCCCCAAACACCAAATTAATTACTTCATTGCCCTTTTATGAATCAAAAAGTTGTTCTTCATTGTTCTTCATCACACTCAAAGTGTTCTTCATGTTCTTCATAAATTCTTCAGATTCCTTCTCTGTTTTTACCCGTTTTCAGTCTTTTCAGCAACCGATTTTTACTATAATTCATAATATATTAGCATCCACTAAAACCCCATCTTTTCTACATGATTTCAACACAAATTGAACCTCAATTTAAACTTAGGGTTTCGTTTTTCCAGCTTCCCCAAGAACATGAACTTTAAAGCTTAAATTTCATCAAATTTCATCAAAATTTCACCAAATTTTCACCAAGAATCAATAATATATGCAACCAATTTTTAGCACAGCCAAATCATACAACATTCACACAACTCAAACACAAATAATCAAGATTAATTTCGTGACACCCTATCTGGTTTTGTTGCTCCTAATTCGGTTAAACTTTCAGGTGGTCCTTAAGCACTTTTTCCTCCTAAATAACATCAAGAACAACTTTAAATCCAAAAATTCTCAACTGACCAAATCTCACTCAGTATGTTAGGAAGAGATATCTCACCTTAGACTTGCTGGAAATTAACGTTTCTTGGCCCTCAAGTCAAGTTAAGCATGATTCCTAAGGAAGAACATCAAGAAAACACATGTTTTGCATGGTTTTCCTTGAAAACCAAATTGAAATGGGAGGGAGACAGCCATCTCACCTTATTTTCATCCTTGATAAGTTACATGGTTATGTAGAGGAAGAAGAGAGGATCATTTTGGTGAAATCAGAGTCTTGATTTGAGTTTTAGTTCAGAAGAAATCAAGCTTTGAAGATTAAGTGTTCATGAAAGTTTCTCTCTTTTTTCCCTTGTTATTTTCGGCCAAAACGATGAAATGAGACAGCCTTGGAGGTCTTGGGTGTGTAAGGTGAGTTGTGATTGGTTGGCTTGGAGGTGGATTAAAATAATATTAAAATATCTCTGGTGTACAACTACTAAAACTAGGTGTATCGGAACACTCGTAAAAACATCTCTAAAAATTATTTTCTGAGCTACTAGCATAAATGACACTAGTAACATATTTATTATGAGAATAGTACATGTATAATGAGGCCTTAGCATTGCAAAATTCATCAGAGAGTGTT
Organism: Arachis ipaensis; assembly: GCF_059453495.1. NCBI lineage: Eukaryota > Viridiplantae > Streptophyta > Magnoliopsida > Fabales > Fabaceae > Arachis > Arachis ipaensis. The sequence goes on along the minus strand of NC_142442.1, from coordinate 102,446,837 downwards.
GGTGCTAAGCTGCACCAGTAAACCGTAAACCCGGTTAAACCGATTTTCTGTTTTTAACTAAAACTGACCTGGTAACCTTATAATATTATTCAAGAAGCTTCTAATACTAATATAATGATAATATCATCCTATTATTTCTCTTCTCTCATAAATCGAGTCCGGTTCGTCAAACTGAGACTATTTACAAAAAACCAAATCAAAACTTCTAACCGATACGGTTCAAAAACCAGGTTCTTCGTGACCGTGTTATCGAGCTTGTCTCGGAAAAGCTTCTAACTTAAAGATGACATAATGACAATGAGGATTGAGATAATTGATGATATATCAAAGGTTTTCCCCTTACTGATCTTCCGGAGAAATCCGTACTTTCAGAAAAGATTTCGCGTTCTCGAAAACCGGGGTTGTTACAAACCACCTCCTCCATACTATGACCAAGATGAGCCACCTCCAATGTACACAAATTTTCAACCTCAAGATGAATTCTATCTCCCACCACAACCCACCATGGAAGAATATCAATGTCCATCTCTCAAGGAAGCCATGGATCGGCTTCAAGCAACCGTTCGTCAAAAGTTAGATGCATGGGACTCATACCACATGTCCACAGATGATTGTGGGAGAACAACCGAAGAGGGTAGTTTGAAGGGGATTGTAGAATCTCAACTTGAGAATAATGGATTAGAGTGTTTTGAGCAACAAGAAGAACAAATGAAAAACATGGAACCACAACATCTTTACTATGAGGAACCACCTTCCTACTATGAACCCTTCCATCCACCCCAATGTCCAATGGATGGCGTCCTTGGCACTCTTCTTTAAGGGCAAGAGGAGATGAAAAGGGATGTGCAACAATTCGCGGCTGCCTTGGATGAGGTGGTAAACTGGTTGGCATCCCAATTCTTGGAAAACCAAAGTACTCCCATGGCTACATGTGAAGAATCCAAGGAAGAGCATAGCATGAAAGAGAGATTAGATGATGAGAATTATTGCTTTGTGTTAGAATAATTGGAGGAAGCTATAATCATTGAAGAAAAGGAAGAAGTGGTTGAAGACTTAGGAGATGCGGAACCTCCATAGGAACATAGAGTTGAAGAAAACCCATCCAAGAAGATTGAATTTGATGCTAAAGAGGAATGTGCACAAACTCCAAGGCATATTCCTTATGAAGACTTGGATGGGATAGAGCGAGAATCGAGTTCCCTTGGTGATGAAGATCAAGCGTCAAGTCTTAGTGGTGAAGAATCCTTTGAGCATGAAGAACTTTCTCCCATTGGATTTGAAAGCGTTGTGGAGGTAAATTTCTCTCACCCTCCCAATTATGATTTGAGTAAGGAAAAAGGCTTAGATAAATTTTTTTGAACAAAGGATTACATTTGAGAAAACTTATGAAGAGGTAGAAGTCCTTAGAAAGAGAAGGACGGGAGTTGGATATGCTTTGTCAAGACCCGTGGAATCGTCTTTGCCTAGGTTGCCATCTACTCCTTCGTTTGAGTGGGTGAAATTCATTTCTATTAGCTTTATTATCCCACTTGAACATGGCTTGCTTTAAACGGATGGCCAACTTAGGAAACTTTGTGGGATGAAGCATAACCGAAAAAGGTTTTGTGGTTGGCGTTGCAAATCAAGGCTCATTAGGGTTGATATATCAAACATGAAATATAAAGGTTGGAGTAGTGCTCAACTAGATGGGTCTAGGAGGATTGTTGGTCACTTTATTGAGAATTCACCTTACTTGCCACCTGGATGAACTAATGATGATCAATTCAAGGATGGGTGTAGAAACAAGATATGGGATCCGGAAATATATGAGAATCACCTTTGGGAGCCCCACGCTTGTGAAGAACTCCATCAAGACTTGGTGCAACTCATGATAAATCTTGGGGCACAATGGAGAACCAAGCATTGGTGGATGTTCAAAGATAGCTTCAAGCACAAGCCACCTTGAGAGGAGCTCCCCATAAGTCCAACTTAAGGACAATAAACAAAAGTGCTAGGTGGGAGACACCCTACCATGGTAAATTCTTTTCATTTTTTTTTGTACATATTGGTAAAAGTAGTTTAATTTCCTGTCTAGAGTAGTTTATTTGGTAGTTTAGTAGGTTGAATAAAGTTTTATGGTGTTTTGGTAGCTGTTTGGAGATTTGGAGTGCTTGGATTATTGCAAAAACATAGAAAAATTTTAAAAATCAGAGCACCATCCACGCGTACGCGCACTTCACGCGTATGCGTGCATCAAGCGTTTTCGACCATCCATGCGCACACGACATGCACGTGTACGTGTGAATTGAAAAGTTCCACCTCCCAGCAAAAAACTCGAGAGTTGCGCGTGCACCGTACGAACACTGCGCCTCTCTCGCAAACCAACCCACGCGTAAGTGTGAAGGACGCGTGTGCATCCTCTCTCTGTTTTGCCATGCACGCGTACGCGTCGCGTCCATTGCACCATCACCCACGCGCATGCATGATACAAGCGCACGCGTGGATCACCGTATTTCACACACATCTTTTCTTCTCCTCTTTCCATTTCTTTCCTTCTTCTTTCTTCTCCTCTATTCTCTCCCTTCTCCTACCATCATCCAACACTTCCAAACACCGTTTACAACCACCTAGGTAGTTAGTTAGTTAGTTTAACTTTCATTTAAATTTCTACTTTTTTGTAAGTATTGAATTGTTAATTTTGTTTACCATTAATTGCTGCTGAGTACTAAAAAGAAGGTTATCTTAACATCATTATGTCTATAATCTTTGTTGGATTCCTTGATTGAGGTTATATTTTGCTACTTGGTTCTAAGTTCTTCATGCTTACCTTTTGAGAATACCAGGTGATGAGAATCGCCTTCGAGCTTGTACATCCTTTTAAATTGCATGATTTGGCCACCATGTAATTTGAATCCTTTTCCTCGATTAGGCGAGTTCTTGATGGTTGATTGATGAGCGGATATTTGATACGCTTTTTGGGGATAATTTCATATAGTTTAGAGTATGTTTTAGTTAGTTTTTAGTCTATTCCTAGTAGTTTTTAGGAAAAATTCATATTTCTGGACTTTACTATGAGTTGTGTGTTTTTCTGTAATTTCAGGTATTTTTCTGGCTGAAATTGAAGGAGCTGAGCAAAAATCTGATTCAGGCTGAAAAAGGACTGCTGATGCTGTTGGATTCTGACCTTCCTGCACTCAAAGTGGATTTTCTGGAGCTACAGAACTCGAAATGGCGCTCTTCCAATTGCGTTTGAAAGTAGACATCCAGGGCTTTCCAGAAATGTATAATAGTCCATACTTTGCACAAGAATAGACGACGTAAACTGGCGTTCAACGCCAGTCCTCTGCCCAATTCTGGCGTCCAGCGCCAGAAAAGGATCAAAAACTGGAGTTGAACGCCCAAACTGGCACAAAAACTGGCGTTCAACTCCACAAATGGCCTCTGCACGTGAATAGCTTAAAGTCTCAGCCCCAACACACACCAAGTGGGCCCCAGCACACCAAGTGGGCCCCAGAAGTGGATCTCTGCATCACCCATCATAGTCCACTCATATTTTGTAACCCTAGGCTACTGGTTTAGTATTTAAACAACTTTTAGAGACTTATTTTGTATCTCATGACATTTTCAGATCTAAACTTTGTATTCTCTGATGGCATGAGTCTCTAAACCCCATTGTTGGGGGTGAGGAGCTCTGCTGTGTCTCAATGAATTAATGCAAGTATTTCTGTTTTCCATTCAAACACGCTTGTTCCTATCTAAGATGTTCATTCGCGCTTAACTGTGATGAAGGTGATGATCCGTGACATTCATCACCTTCCTCAAACCATGAACGCGTGCCTGACAACCACCTCCGTTCTATATACGATTGAATGAGTATCTCTTAGATTCCTTAATCAGAATCTCCGTGGTATAAGCTAGAACTGATGGCGGTATTCATGAGAATCCGGAAAGTCTAAACCTTGTCGGTGGTATTCCGAGTAGGATTCAAGGATTGAATGACTGTGACGAGCTTCAAACTCCTGAAGGCTGGGCGTTAGTGACAGACGCAAAAGGATAGTAAATCCTATTCCAACCGGATCGAGAACCAACCGGTGGTTAGCCGTGCTGTGACAGAGCGCGTGAGCGTAGTTTTCACTGGAAGGATGGAAGGTAGCCATTGACAACGGTGATCCACCAACACACAGCTTGCCATAGGAGGACGTGCGTGCGTGAGTCAGAAGACAGAGGAAAGCAGAGATTCAGAAGACAAAGCATCTCCAAAACTCCAACATATTCTCCATTACTGCACAACAAGTAACCTTTAATTTATGCTCTCTTGGTTATTCATAATTCAACTGATAAACATAATTGACTTCCTGACTAAGATTTACAAGATAACCATAGATTGCTTCAAACCAACAATCTCCGTGGGATTCGACCCTTACTCACGTAAGGTATTACTTGGACGACCCAGTGCACTTGCTGGTTAGTGGTACGCGTTGTGAAAAGTGTGATTCACAACTCGTGCACCAAGTTTTTGGCACCGTTTCCGGAGATTGTTCGTGTTTGAACAACTGACGGATTATTTTGTTGCTTAGATTAGGAAAAATCTTTCTTTTTTTTTTTGGTTTAGAGTCTTATATTATTTATCCCTTGTTAAAATACTTTAAACTTATAGCTCAGTTATTTAGAACGTGGTGTTTATGTTCATGATAATTGGCTATCATATTTTTTTTAAAACCTTTTTCAAAAATAATTTTTCTATTAAATCCTGTGCCAAACTTTAAGTTTGGTGTTTTCAAAAATAATCTTTCTTAAAATTTTTGAAGGTCCCATAACTCATTTGGCTAGAGCGTTAATCTGTGTTCTTGGTAATTGGGTTAGAATCTTTTATACTCTTTTCAAAACCTTCTTTTTCAAAAATATTTTTTCTATTAAATCTTGTGCCAAACTTTAAGTTTGGTGTTTTCTTGTTGATTTCCCTTTGATTTTCGAAAATTTTGGTTTGGTTTTCTAAAAATTTTAAGTTTGGTGTTCTTCCTTCATGTTCTTGTGTTCTTGTGAGTCTTCAAAGTGTTCTTGAGTTTCCTTGTGTCTTGATCTTAAAATTTTTAAGTTTGGTGTTCCTTGGTGTTTTCCCTCTAAAATTTTCGAAAACAAGGAGCATTAGATCTAAAAATTTTAAATCTTGTACTATCTTATTGTTTTTCTCTCTCCTCACTAAATTCAAAAATATCTTTTCAAAATATCTCTTCTAACTTCCTAACTTCTTATCTTTTCAAAATTTGTTTCAACTAACTAACTAACTTTTTGTTTGTTTCTTAACTTTTTCAAAACTACCTAACTACTCTCCCTCTCGCTAATTTTCGAAAATATCTTCCCTCTTTTTCAAAAATTTCCTTTTTTTTTTAACTAATTATTTTTAAAATTTTTTTTTTTTACGAAAAAAAAATTTTCAAAATTCAAATTCTTTTTAGTTATTTTATTTCATTTAAGTATTTACTTCTTATAAAATAAAATAAATAAAAAGATAAATCAGTCCAAGTTATATCCATATATCCATCATGGACATAAGTGGAAATGAACAGTCCAGGAGGACTCTGGGGTCATATTCTAACCCCTCTACTGCTTCATATGGGAGTAGCATATGCATACCCTCCATTAGAGTTAGTAGCTTTGAGTTGAATCCTCAGCTCATTATCATGGCGCAGCAAAGTTGCCAGTATTCCGGTCTTCCACAGGAAGAAACCTACAGAGTTTCTGGCACAATTTTTACAAATTGCTGACAAAGTACGTGATAAGGAAATAGATCAGGATGTCTACAGACTATTACTGTTTCCATTTGCTGTAAAAGATCAAGCCAAGAGGTGGTTAAATAACCAACCTAAGGCCAGCATAAGAACATGGAAACAGCTGACAGAAAAATTCCTGAATCAATATTTCCCTCCAAAAAGGATGACACAGCTAAGGCTGGACATCCAAGGCTTTAAACAAGGAGATAATGAATCTCTTTATGATGCCTGGGAGAGATACAGAGAGATGCTACGAAAATATCCCTCTGAAATGTTTTCAGAGTGGGTTCAGTTAGACATCTTCTACTATGGGCTTGCAAAAGGAGCTCAGATGTCTTTAGATTACTCAGCTGGTGGATCTATCCATATGAGAAAGACAATTGAAGAAGCTCAAGAGCTCATTGATACAGTTGCCAGGAATCAGCATCTGTATCTAAGCAGCAACCCTTCCATGAATGAAGAGGTTGAAACAGTAACTGCTGAATTCAGTACTGTAAAACAAGCTGCTGAATTCAATCAGCAATTAGATTTTCTAACAAAACAGCTAGCTGAATTCAAAGACAGGTTACAGGAGACAAGGATAGCTAATATACATATGGACGAACAGTTTAAGCAAACAAAGCAGCAGCTATCAAAGCAAATAGCAGAAGAATGCCAAGCAGTTCAATTAAGAAGTGGGAAAACATTAAATACCCCACCTCAAGGCATCAAAAATTCAAGAAATGAGCGACCCACCAAAGATTCCCCTGAGGACAGTAAGAGCCCAGGGAAAAATAATTCTGGCACTAAAACGCCAGAAAATGGGTGGAAGGCTGGCGCTGTACGCCCAGACCATGCCCAAAACTGGCGTTCAGCGCCAGAAACAAGGCAGGATTGGCGTTCAACGCCAGAAATGGGCAAGAATCTGGCGTTGAACGCCCAAAGGGGGCCTAATCCAGCGTTGAACGCCCAAAATGGGCACATTTCTGGCGTTCAGGCGCCAGGAACAAACAGTGAGTTGGCGTCTAACGTCACTCCAGCTTCTGACTGTGGTACTCAATTGCCAGTGAGGGATCAGACACACACAAGTGCTGATAACAACCCCTCTAAAAAGGCTTCTTTAACCACTAAGGTTGAGGAATATAAAGCCAAGATACCTTATCCTCAAAAACTCCGGAAAGAGGAGCAGGATAAGCAATTTGCTCGCTTTGCAGATTATCTAAGGACTCTTGAAATAAAGATTCCTTTTGCAGAGGCACTTGAGCAAATACCTTCTTATGCCAAGTTCATGAAAGAGATCTTGAGTCATAAAAAGGAGTGGAGAGAAACAGAAAGAGTTCTCCTCACTGAAGAATGCAGTGCAGTCATTCTGAAAAGCTTTCCTGAAAAGCTTAAAGACCCTGGGAGTTTTCTGATACCATGCATATTAGAAGGTGATTGCACCAAGACAGCTTTATGCGATCTTGGGGCAAGCATCAACCTAATTCCTGCATCCACTATCAGGAAGCTTGGCTTAACTGAAGAAGTTAAACCAACCCGAATATGTCTCCAACTTGCTGATGGTTCCACTAAATACCCATCAGGCGTGATTGAGGACATGATTGTCAGAGTTGGGCCATTCGCCTTTCCCACTGACTTTGTTGTGCTGGAAATGGAGGAGCACAAGAGTGCCACTCTCATTCTAGGAAGACCCTTCCTAGCAACTGGACGATCCCTCATTGACGTCCAACAGGGGGAAATAACCCTGAGAGTCAACGATGACGAGTTCAAATTGAACGCTGTCAAAGCCATGCAGCATCCAGACACATCAACAGACTGCATGAAAGTTGACCTTATTGACTCTTTGGTAGAAGAGATCAACATGGCTGAGAGTCTCGAATCAGAGTTGGAAGACATCTTTAAAGATGTTCAGCCTGATTTGGAGGATTCAGGGGACATGAAAGAGCCTCTGAACTTTCTTCTGAAAGAGGAAAAACCTCCTAAACCAGAGCTCAAGCCACTGCCACCATCCTTGAAATATGCATTTCTAGGAGAAGGTGACACCTTTCCAGTGATCATAAGCTCTGCTTTAAATTCACAGGAAGAGGAAGCACTTATTCAAGTGATAAGGACACACAAGACAGCTCTTGGGTGGTCCATAGGTGACCTTAAGGGCATAAGCCCAGCTAGATGCATGCACAAAATCCTACTGGAGGATAATGCCAAACCAGTGGTTCAACCACAGAGGCGGCTAAATCCAGCCATGAAGGAAGTGGTGCAGAAAGAGGTCACCAAATTACTAGAGGCTGGGATTATTTATCCCATTTCTGATAGCCCCTGGGTGAGCCCTGTTCAAGTCGTCCCAAAAAAGGGAGGCATGACAGTGATTCATAATGAAAAAAATGAACTGGTTCCTACAAGAACAGTTACAGGGTGGCGCATGTGTATTGACTACAGAAGGCTCAATACAGCCACCAGAAAGGATCATTTTCCTTTACCATTCATAGACCAGATGCTAGAGAGACTAGCAGGTCATGATTATTACTGCTTTTTGGATGGCTACTCAGGCTATAACCAGATTGCAGTAGATCCCCAGGATTAAGAGAAAACAGCATTCACATGTCCATCCGGAGTGTTTGCTTATAGAAGGATGCCCTTTGGGCTATGCAATGCACCTGCAACCTTCCAGAGATGCATGCTCTCTATTTTCTCTGATATGGTGGAAAAATTTCTGGAAGTCTTCATGGATGACTTCTCAGTATATGGAGACTCATTTAGCTCCTGTCTTGATCACCTGAAACTTGTTCTAAAAAGATGCCAAGAAACCAACCTAGTTTTAAACTGGGAAAAGTGTCACTTCATGGTGGCTGAAGGAATTGTTCTTGGGCATAAAATCTCAAACAAAGGAATAGAGGTGGATCAAGCAAAAATAGAGGTAATTGAAAAATTACCACCACCTGCCAATGTTAAGGCAATCAGAAGCTTTCTGGGGCATGCAGGATTCTATAGGAGGTTTATAAAGGATTTTTCAAAAATCGCAAAACCTCTAAGCAATCTGCTAGCTGCTGACACGCCATTTGTGTTTGACACAGCATGCCTGCAGGCGTTTGAAACGCTGAAAGCTAAGCTGGTCACAGCACCAGTCATTTCTGCACCAGACTGGACATTGCCATTTGAGTTAATGTGTGATGCCAGTGATCATGCCATTGGTGCAGTATTGGGACAGAGGCATGACAAGCTTCTGCATGTCATTTATTATGCCAGTCGCGTTCTAAATGATGCCCAGAAAAATTACACAACCACAGAAAAAGAACTACTTGCAGTGGTTTACGCCATTGACAAGTTCAGATCATACTTAGTAGGATCAAAAGTGATTGTGTATACTGACCATACTGCTCTTAAATATCTACTCACAAAGCAAGATTCAAAACCCAGGCTCATCAGATGGGTATTGCTTCTGCAAGAGTTTGATATAGAAATAAGAGACAGAAAAGGGACAGAGAACCAAGTGGCTGATCATCTGTCCCGGATAGAGCCAGTGGAAGGGACGTCCCTCCCCTTTCTTGAGATCTCTGAGACGTTCCCTGATGAGCATCTATTTGCCATTCAGGAAGCACCATGGTTTGCCGATATTGCAAACTATAAAGCTGCAAGGTTCATACCCAAGTAGTACAATAGAATACAAAAGAAGAAATTAGTTACTGATGCAAAGTACTACTTGTGGGATGAACCCTATCTCTTTAAGAGATGTGCAGACGGAATTATCCGTAGGTGTGTCCCCAGAGAGGAAGCACAGAGAATCCTATGGCATTGCCACGGATCTCAATATGGAGGCCATTTCGGAGGTGAGCGAACAGCCACCAAGGTCCTCCAATGTGGCTTCTATTGGCCCACACTCTATAAAGATTCCCGAGAGTTTGTACGTAATTGTGACAGTTGCCAAAGAGCTGGTAACCTGCCTCATGGTTACGCCATGCCTCAACAAGGGATCTTGGAAATAGAGTTGTTTGATGTATGGGGAATTGACTTCATGGGACCTTTCCCACCATCATACTCAAACACTTATATTCTGGTGGCAGTTGACTATGTATCAAAATGGGTTAAGGCTATCGCCACACCCTCCAATGATACTAAAACAGTGCTGAAATTCCTCCAGAAACATATCTTTAGCAGGTTTGGTGTCCCTAGAGTGTTAATCAGTGATGGGGGCACTCACTTCTGCAATAAACAGCTTTACTCTGCCATGGTTCGGTATGGAATTCGCCACAAGGTGGCCACTCCATATCATCCACAAACCAATGGGCAGGCTGAAGTCTCTAACAGAGAATTAAAGAGAATCCTGGAACGGACAGTAAATACCCGTAGAAAGGATTGGGCAAGGAGCTTGGATGATGCTCTGTGGGCTTACAGAACAGCATTCAAGACCCCTATAGGGACCTCTCCATACCAGCTCGTGTATGGTAAGGCATGCCACTTGCCTGTGGAACTGGAACATAAGGCCTACTGGGCAACCAGATTCCTAAACTTAGATGCCAAATTAGCAGGAGAAAAACGATTGCTCCAGCTAAATGAGCTAGAGGAATTCAGATTCACAGCTTTCGAAAATGTCAAGCTTTATAAAGAAAAATCAAAAAAATGGCATGACAGAAAGCTGTCATCTAGAATCTTTGAACCAGGACAGAAGGTCCTGTTGTTTAACTCTAGACTCAGGCTATTCCCCGGGAAACTGAAATCCCGGTGGAGGGGACCATACGTGATTACAAGTGTGTCACCATATGGTTATGTGGAGCTTCAAGATATTAATTCTGATAAGAAGTTCATTGTCAATGGACAGAGAATCAAGCATTATCTTGAAGGCAACACTGAGCAAGAATGCTCAAGGCTGAAGCTAGATTAAAAGCTCAGCAAGGTCCAGCTAAAGACAATAAAGAAGCGCTTGCTGGGAGGCAACCCAGCCATGGGGCAACAATCCTCTAAGCATTTTGCCCTATTTCTATCTTTATTTTTTATATAGAGTTCATTGACAACAAGGTAAATAATCATTTACAGAAGACCTCGGCACACAAAACAGAGTAACAGAGCTCAATGGCAAGAAAACGCCAGTAAAGGGGCATTTTGGGCGTTCAGCGCCCAAAATGGGCATCCACTGGGCGCTGAACGCCAGTAATGGCAGCATTTGGGCGTTCAACGCCAGAAATGGCCACCCACTGGGCGTTGAACGCCAGGAATGGCAGCAACTGGGCGCTGAACGCCCAGGAGATCAGCATTTGGGCGCTGAACGCCCAAAACAGGCAGTGTTTGGGCATTCAAACGCCAGGAGGACAGGGAGGAGCCAAATCCAGTAATCCCACACGTATTTCCATTCTAATTTATAATTTTATGATTCAATACATGATTTTATTTACATAAACATGTCAAGAACCCTGATTTCTAAAAATCCTACCCTCAAAATATCAAATGTATCTTAATTTATAAGCACACACCCTCTTTGCAAAATCAATCCAACTCTTTTCAAATCTTTTCCAAAAACAAATCTATCTTTTTCACTCTAAAATCTTTTTAATATCTTTTTCATATTATCTTTTTCAAAAACCCAGATTTATCTTTTTCAAAAATCTATCCTATCTTTTCAAAATCAAACTATATCTTCTATCTTATCTTTTTCACTCAAAAAAATCTTTTCAATATCTTTTCCATATTATCTTTTTCAAAAACCCAGATTTATCTTTTTCAAAAATCTATCCTATCTTTTCAAAATCAAACTATATCTTCTATCTTATCTTTTTCAACTCAATCTTTTTATCTTATCTCTTCCAATTTTTCGAAAATCCACCCCCCCACCCCTTTAAATTGGGTTCGGCCTCCCCCCTCCTCCATCACCAAGTGCACCTCGATCTCCTTCTATCCCTCTCCTTTCTTTTCTTTTGCTTGAGGGCAAGCAAACCTCTAAGTTTGGTGTGTTTTTCCGAGATCACTAAGATCATGGCTCCCAAAGGGAAACAATACACTCCAAGAGGCAAGAAAGAGAGCGTTCCAAAACCACTTTGGAATCAAGGGAAGTTCTTATCTAAAGAACATTCAGACCATTATCTTAAAGTAATGGGTCTGAGATCAGTGATCCCGGAAGTGAAATTCGATCTGAAAGAAGATGAATATCCGGAGATCCAGGAGCAAATTCGAATCAGGAACTGGGAAGTCCTAGCTAATCCTGAAACGAAAGTAGGAAGGAACATGGTCCAGGAGTTCTATGCTAATATGTGGCAGACTGACAAGCAAAGACTATCTGGAATAGCCTGCTACGAATTTCGGACCATGGTCAGGGGAAAGATTGTTCATACCACCCCTGACAAGATCAGAGAGATATTAAAGCTACCGCAGCTAAAGGATGATCCAGACTCCTTCATCAGGAGGATGATGAGAGCAGACATTGGCCTGGATAAGATTCTAGAGGACATCTGTATCCCTGAAGCCAGGTGGACCACCAACACAAAGGGCATCCCAAATCAACTCAAGAGGGAGGATCTCAAACCAGTTGCCAGAGGATGGCTGGACTTCATTGGGCGTTCTCTGTTGCCCACCAGCAACCGTTCTGAAGTCACAATTAAAAGAGCAGTGATGATTCATTGCATCATGATGGGAAAGGAAGTGGAGGTTCATCAGCTGATTTCAACAGAGCTCTATAAGATTGCTAACAAAAATTCAAGAGAGGCCAGGTTGGCTTATCCAAGCGTGATTTCTCTGCTCTGCAAGGACGCTGGAGTCAAGATGGGAATAACTGAATATATCCTAATTGAAAAGTCAATCACCAAAGCATCAATGGAGAGACAACAAGCACAGGAGGAACATATCAAGAAGAGAGCACAGGAATTCCTCCCAGAGATTCCTCAAGCGGAATATTGGGAATATCTTGAGACGTCTGTCACCAAGATACAGGAAGCTATGGAGCAAATAATAAAACAACAGAAGGAACACAGTCAAATGCTGACCCATATGCTTAAAGAACAAGAGGAGCAGGGACGTGACTTAAGGGAACTGAAGCGCCAAAAGTTTTCTGTGATACCAAGTCTCCCAAGGATCAGAGGAACTCCCATACCCCCAGAATAAAGGTTGTTAATTTCCAATTTCTGCCGTAACTCTGTGACAGTGTCCTTATAAAAAGCTTACCTTAGAAGTCATATAATAGTAATTAGTATCTATTTGATTTTATCTCCAATTAAGCTATAGTTTATTTTTCTCATCATCATTAGACATGAATAAAATAGTAGATCTTTTGAATAAGAAGCAATAAAATTTCGAGTTTAAATAAAACAAATTCTAATTGGTTAAATGTGGTGGCAATGCTTTCTGTCTTCTGAATGAATGCTTGAACAGTGCATATGTCTTTTGAATTTGTTGTTTAAGACTGTTAAATATGTTGGCTCTTGAAAGAATAATGAACATGAGACATGTTATTGATAATCTGAAAAATCATAAAAATGATTCTTGAAGCAAGAAAAAGCAGCAAAGAACAAAGCTTGCAGAAAAAAAAAAAAAAAAGCAAGCAGAAAAAGCCAATAACCCTTAAAACCAAAAGGCAAGGGCAATTAAAAAGGATCCCAAGGCTTTGAGCATCAGTGGATAGGAGGGCCTAAAGGACTGAAATCCTGGTCTAAGCGGCTAAACCAAGCTGTCCTTAACCATGTGCTTGTGGCGTGCAGGTGTCAAGTGAAAACTTGAGACTGAGCGGTTAAAGTCAAGGTCCAAAGCAAAAAGAAGAGTGTGCTTAAGAACTCTGGACACCTCTAATTGGGGACTTTAGCAAAGCTGAGTCACAATCTGAAAAGGTTCACCCAGTTATGTGTCTGTGGCATTTATGTATCCGGTAGTAATACTGGAAAACAAAGTGCTTAGGGCCACGGCCAAGACTCATAAAGAAGCTGTGTTCAAGAATCATCACACTGAACTAAGAGAATCAATAACACTATCTGAATTCTGAGTTCCTATAGATGCCAATCACTCTGAGCTTCAATGGATAAAGTGAGATGCCAAAACTGTTCAGAAGCAAAAAGCTACTAGTCCCGCTCATCTAATTAGAATCTGAGCTTCAATCAAAAACTCTGAGATATTATTGCTTCTCAACATATTAGTCTTCTATTTTATTTGTCTAGTTGCTTGAGGACAAGCAACAGTTTAAGTTTGGTGTTGTGATGAGCGGATATTTGATACGCTTTTTGGGGATAATTTCATATAGTTTAGAGTATGTTTTAGTTAGTTTTTAGTCTATTCCTAGTAGTTTTTAGGAAAAATTCATATTTCTGGACTTTACTATGAGTTGTGTGTTTTTCTGTAATTTCAGGTATTTTTCTGGCTGAAATTGAAGGAGCTGAGCAAAAATCTGATTCAGGCTGAAAAAGGACTGCTGATGCTGTTGGATTCTGACCTCCCTGCACTCAAAGTGGATTTTCTGGAGCTACAGAACTCGAAATGGCGCGCTTCCAATTGCGTTGGAAAGTAGACATCCAGGGCTTTCCAGAAATGTATAATAGTCCATACTTTTCACAAGAATAGAGGACGTAAACTGGCGTTCAACGCCAGTCTTCTGCCCAATTCTGGCGTCCAGCGCCAGAAAAGGATCAAAAACTGGAGTTGAACGCCCAAACTGGCACAAAAACTGGCGTTCAACTCCACAAATGGCCTCTGCACGTGAATAGCTTAAAGTCTCAGCCCCAGCACACACCAAGTGGGCCCCAGAAGTGGATCTCTGCATCACCCATCATAGTCCACTCATATTTTGTAACCCTAGGCTACTGGTTTAGTATTTAAACAACTTTTAGAGACTTATTTTGTATCTCATGACATTTTCAGATCTAAACTTTGTATTCTCTGACGGCATGAGTCTCTAAACCCCATTGTTGGGGGTGAGGAGCTCTGCTGTGTCTCAATGAATTAATGCAAGTATTTCTGTTTTCCATTCAAACACGCTTGTTCCTATCTAAGATGTTCATTCGCGCTTAACTGTGATGAAGGTGATGATCCGTGACATTCATCACCTTCCTCAAACCATGAACGCGTGCCTGACAACCACCTCCGTTCTATATACGATTGAATGAGTATCTCTTAGATTCCTTAATCAGAATCTCCGTGGTATAAGCTAGAACTGATGGCGGTATTCATGAGAATCCGGAAAGTCTAAACCTTGTCGGTGGTATTCCGAGTAGGATTCAAGGATTGAATGACTGTGACGAGCTTCAAACTCCTGAAGGCTGGGCGTTAGTGACAGACGCAAAAGGATAGTAAATCCTATTCCAACCGGATCGAGAACCAACCGGTGATTAGCCGTGCTGTGACAGAGCGCGTGACTGTAGTTTTCACTAGAAGGATGGAAGGTAGCCATTGACAACGGTGATCCACCAACACACAGCTTGCCATAGGAGGACGTGCGTGCGTGAGTCAGAAGACAGAGGAAAGCAGAGATTCAGAAGACAAAGCATCTCCAAAACTCCAACATATTCTCCATTACTGCACAACAAGTAACCTTTAATTTATGCTCTCTTGGTTATTCATAATTCAACTAATAAACATAATTGACTTCCTGACTAAGATTTACAAGATAACCATAGATTGCTTCAAACCAACAATCTCCGTGGGATTCGACCCTTACTCACGTAAGGTATTACTTGGACGACCCAGTGCACTTGCTAGTTAGTGGTACGCGTTGTGAAAAGTGTGATTCACAACTCGTGCACCATTGATGTTGTGCATTACCTTAATACATTGTGTTTTATGATCATATGCATCCATATTCTTTTAGCTTGAATGCTCTCATGCTTCTTTAATGCTTGTTTTACCTTACAAGTCTATTAGAGCATTTCAAGCACACTAGGATAAGTGAAGTGTATGCTTCTTTTGTGACATCGCTTTTTATGCTAATGTGTGTTCTAAAAAGATACACAATTTAGAATTTACACACCTGTTTGTTATTAATGTCACACTAATTCACTCACTCAATTCTAGTGAATTACCTCGTTCCAACAATGTATGCTTCCTTGCTTTTGTATCTTCTCATCTTATGGCGTTATGTTTTTGTTTTCATGAATGATGCACCATAAACAAAAACGGGAGCGGAGAAAGAATACGCAGTAACCGGTTGATCTACCAGCTGAAAGTGGCAATCCGGAGAGTCGCCGTACCCCCTTGCTCATCTACCAGCTCAATACGGTGCAAACTTTTAAGTGTGGGGAGGTCGTCCAACCGAATCGGCGTCTTTGGCTGACAAATTTCTAATTCCAACACTTTTGCATATCATTTTAGGTTTTTAGGATTTTTACTTGCATTTTCCTATTTTTGCATATATATACACAATAAGCTTAGTCAAAATAATGAAAGTTTTCAAGAAATTTATCTATAGGGCACCTCAATTAATTTGAGTGAAAACTTTTCATTGAACTTGCTTGAATCATATCTATATTGTGGAAGATGTTTTGAGCTAAGAACACACAACCTAGTGAGTTTTGAGCCTAATGGTGTGGTTACATCTTATAACCACTTATTTTTCCTTCTTGTGTCCATTATTCTCTTTCTATGAGTGTGATCTTTGATTTGTTTAATTCTTTATGTCCATTATTTTGTGTATTCATGCATTTATATGATTGAGGCCATCATTTCATTTAGCTCACTTACCCAAATAGCCTTACCTTTTATCTTCCTTTGTTAGCCAATTTGAGTAATTTAATTCATGTAATTCTCTACTTTTATGTTGATACACTTTTTGTTTCTTCTATTTTCATTTTAATACAATTTATGATTCATGTTCCTTTATTGTTGAATTGCTTAATTCATTTTACTTTCCTTTTATGCCTTCCATGTGTTTGATGAAACGCTTAGTTGGATTTTAGTATAGAATTTTCTCCTCTTGGCTTTGGTAGAGTAA
This sequence comes from Arachis ipaensis, assembly GCF_059453495.1. Lineage (NCBI taxonomy): Eukaryota > Viridiplantae > Streptophyta > Magnoliopsida > Fabales > Fabaceae > Arachis > Arachis ipaensis. The sequence goes on along the minus strand of NC_142442.1, from coordinate 102,430,220 downwards.
TTAGTGACTCTTGAGTTATCTAATGCCTTTGTTGAATGATAATTAGAAGTTGCTAATTGATTTGAATGCCGCTAAAGCTAGTCTTTCATCTAGATTAGGCTAGGACTTGTGGACTCAAGTTAATTCATCCACTTGACTTTCCTCCATGGTTAGAGGTTAACTAAGTGGGAGCAAGGGACAATTGAGGTCACAATTGAGGAGGATAACTAGGATAGGACTTCTAGTTATCATACCTTGTCAAGAGCCTTGTTAGTTGTTATTTTATTTTCATTGCCATTTACATTTCATGTCTCTTATCCCAAAAATCCCAAAACATACCTCATAACCAATAACAAGACACTTTATCGCAATTCCTAAGGAGAACAATCCAAGGTTTAAATACTTCGGTATACAATTTTAGGGGTTTGTTACTTGTGACAAATAAATTTTTGTATGAAAGGATTATTGTTGGTTTAGAAACTATACTTGCAACGAGAATTCATTTGTGAAATTCTAAACCATACAAAATTCATTCATCAATGTGCTTGTGACAATCAAGGATTTAGTGTTTCCGGTTGATTTCTATATCCTTGAATTGCCTCGGACGGATACTGGAAGTTCTTCCTCTGTTCTGCTTGGTAGACCTTTCTTGAAGACCTCTAAATTTAAATTGGATGCCTTTACCGGCACATATTCTTTTGAGGTAGGTGACAAGACTATCAAGTTTAATTTGGAAAAGACCACGAGACATCCACCTGAAAAGCACTCCGTCCTCCATTGTGATGTGATTGATGAGGTAGTAGCGGAGATTCAAAGAGAAGATTGTAACAGGTTGTACTATCCTGTTATTGAAGGGAAGGACAATCATGAGGATAAACAAGAGAAAACCGATGAGGATGAGCTTCATGATCTTGGTGAAAAAGAACCTCAACTTGAAGCGAAAACCGAATTGAAGCCTCTACCTTCCCACTTGAAATTTTCATTCCTTGAGGGCAACCAAGGGTTTTCGGTAATCATTGCTAGTGAACTTTCTAGCCAAGAAGAAGAGAAGCTCCTAAAAGTCCTAAGGAAGCACAACGGTTGGAGCTTGGCCGACATTGTGTGGATTGACCTCCATATATGCATGCATCGCATCTTCCTCCAAGAGGGAGCTCGGCTGGTGAGACAACCCCAAATAAGGCTCAACCTCACCATTCTTGATGTGGTGAAAAAGGAAATCACAAGGCTGCTTGATGCGGGTATTATTTATTTGATTTTCGACAGTGAGTGGGTGAGCCCAGTTCAAGTTGTTCCAAAGAAATCGGGAATCACTGCTATCAAGAAGGAAGATGGTGAAGTAGTCACAACAAGGGTGCAAAATGCTTGGCAGGCATGCATTGATTATAGGAAGCTAAATGCCGCAACAAGGAAAGACCATTACCCCTTACCATTCATTGACCAGATGTTGGACCGACTTGCAGGTAAATCTCATTACTGCTTTCTTGATGGTTTTACTGGCTACTTCCAGATACATATTGCTCCTGAGGATCAGGAAAAGACCACCTTTTCTTGTCCCTTTGGCACATTTGCTTACAAAAAGATGCCATTTGGGTTATGCAATGCACCCGTCACTTTTCAGCGGTGCATGACTAGTGTCTTTTCCGATCTTATGGAGAGTTGTCTGGAAGTCTTTATGGACGATTTCAATGAATATGGGACTTCTTTTGATAGCTGTTTAGGGAACTTGGCTAAGGTCTTAGAATGGTGTGTTAACACTACCCTTGTCCTCTATTTCGAAAAATGTCACTTCATGGTGAGACAAGGCATAGTGTTAGGACACGTAGTTTCTGATAAGGGCATTTCTGTGGACCCGTCCAAGGTTGATGTCATTACCAATTTACCTCACCCCTCTTCTGTGAGGGAGCTCCATTCTTTTTTGGGGCATGCAGAATTCTATAGGCGCTTCATCAAGAATTTTAGCAAGATTGCATTGCCAATATCGCGCCTGTTACAAAAGCACATAGACTTTGAGTTTGATAGTGCTTGTGCAGAAGCATTGGAGGAGTTGATGAGAGCTCTTATTGTGAGGAGTCCTAATTGGACACAGCCGTTTGAAATCATGTGCGACACGTCAAACCATGCCGTAGGTGCTGTGCTTGCAAAGTACGATGGTAAGCTCCCTTACATTGTTGCTTATTCCTTAAAGACATTGGATGCGGCGCAATCCAATTACACCACTACAGAAAAAGAGCTTCTAGCAATTGTTCAGGCATTAGATAGATTAGATCTTATTTGCTAGGCTCCAAAATAGTGGTGTATACGGATCATGCAGCCCTAAAATATTTGTTCACAAAGAATGAGTCGAAACCTAGGCTCATACGTTGGATCTTGCTCTTGCAAGAGTTTGACGTTGAGATTAGGGATCGAAGTGGGTCACAAAATTTAGTTGCGGACCATCTGAGCAAAGAGCAAGAGTGATGTATTTTGTTGAGTGGATTCAGGATCTATAGGGTAAGAATGGTCTAGAAGATGGAAAGGAAGCATGCACAAATAGAAGGGACATGAAAAATAGAGCTTTGGAGAACTGGAGACAACGCACACGCGTGGATTGCTGCAGCAGTGACAGATGCGCATGCATACTTGACGCGTATGCGTGGCTCGTAGAACTCAGATGATGCGCACGCTTGATGCTCAGCACGTGACTTCATTAATGAAATCGTGACAGGCGATTTCTAGCAGGCTTCAGGCCCAATCTGAGCTCAATTCTACATGGAAAAGACCCAAGGAACTAAGGGAGAAAAGGGGGGGGGGATCAATCATTCACACCTTACACATAGTTTTAGCTAGTTTTTGGGTTCCTGTTTTCTAAAGAGAGAAATGATGCGCAAGAGGATGCTCGGTAAAGAATCTTTCAATAAAGTTGCGTTGCAAGTATAGCTCTACCGACAAGAAGCCTCGAGGATCAAATTTAGAGAGAGATTTGGTTGTCACAAGTTCAACCCAATAGAAATAATCGAAGTATTCAAACCTCGGGTCGTCTCACAAGGAATGGACAAACATGTGCTTCAACATTGGTTAGAATTCCGGGGATGTGAGTCATGAGCAAGAAAATAAATGGGAATCTTATCAAACAAGCAATCTACAATGCAAGAAGTTAATTCAAATAACTAAGCAAGACATGAGCAATTCCAAACTAACAAAGTAACATCCAATATGATTCTATTCTAAACTAAACAAGTAACTATAACTAGGACAAGTAATCAAGAATTTTGGGTTTTCAAATATGAATAATAAAAGTAACTCTTGGATAGGCATGGAAATTGGGGTCACCATCCTAGTCTAATAACCATATCTTGACAATTATGAGGAACCAAACTCATTAAGTCTACTTCTATACTTGAAGTACATCAAATGGTTTGGTCAACATCAACCCATAAGTTCTAACCTCACTACTAATTGACTTAATAGAAGGTTAGCGTCAATGGCTATCAAATTGACCACTAAGGGCTCCCAAATCATCAAATCCATTAGACCCAATGACTCAAGTTTACCATATTCCCTTAGCCTAGGCCAAGAGTGAAAAGAACTACTCCATAATCAAAGTAAACAATTCATCGACCACATGGTAAGCATTAATAAAAGACATGTTCAAATTGCAATCAAATTGAAATTAACAAGCACCCACTAACAATTATTAACATACAATCGTCCAAACAACACAATTAATCATAGAAATCATCAATGTAACATCAACAAAGCAAGATTCACAACATTTATGAAATGGGTATAAGATGACAATTGATAAGAATTCATAAAACTAACACAAGATCTAAGAAAAATTATACTAAGGAATTCAAATTAAACTATTAAAACTAGTAATTAACAAGATTCAATTCAGATTTCAACAAGGGAAGATCAATTTAAAACTAGATCTAGAGAAAAACAAGGGTTTCTCTCTCTAGAAGAACAAAGAACCAAAAACTAGCTAAAATTGTGTCTTAGTGTAAAATGATTGATCCCCCCTTTCCCCTAGCATCCTTGGGTCTTTTTCATGCAGAAACAGCTTGAATTTGGGCATGACAAGCCTCAAAAATCGCCAGGCACGATTTCATTTAATGAGGTCACGTGCAGCTTCCCGCGCGTGCGCGCCATGCGTGCGTGCGCGCCGATTGCTTTTGTGATCCACGTGTGCGCGCCAAGTGGGCGTGCACGTCGATAGAAATCTTCTTATCCCCACGGATGCATCCATCCTTGCGCGCCGCTTCCAGCCATTCTCATCCATGCGTGCGTGTAGAGTGCGCATGCGCGCCAATGCTGATTTTTCCAAAAATTCAAATCTTCATGTTCCTCCCTTTTGTGCATGCTTTCTTTCTCTCTTCTAGGCCATTCCTACCCTATAATTCCTGAAATCACTCAACAAATACATCACGGTATCGAATGGCAATATAAGAGGATTAAAATATGGTAGTTTTAAGGCAAAATAAGCATGTTTTTCATCATGAAGCAATATTGGGGGGAGAACACAAAACCATGCATTTCTTGTGTATAAGTGCGAGAAATATTGACAAAACCCCCCAAATTTTACACAATATAAACCACAAAATTGGGGTTTATCAAATCTCCCCACACTTAAACCAAGCATGTCCTCATGCTTAGAATAAAAAGACTAAAGATCATGGTGAGAAAGGGTTTATGAAATGCAAACTACCTAAGTGAATGCATGCAACTAATGTAAAATCATCTGCTTACTTGGTCAAGGGTAAATCTATCCTCCAAGAACACATGTGAATATATGGGGTGAAAATAGTATGTAGTTCATGAATCCTACCAAATTGAACATCACTAAAGAGTGCATATAACTTGCTAGATGAACTCTTGTGAAAGCCGGAAACAAGGGATTGAGCATCGAACCCTCACCGGAAGTGTATTCGCTCTATTCGCTCAAGTGTATAGGGTTCGTCACTCAATCCTCTCCTAATCATGCTTTCCAGGATTCGTCTTTCATCTAACAATCAACAATTACTTAATGCATGCTTACAAGTATCATGAGGTCTTATTCATGGGTTGTAATGGGGCTAGGGTGAAGGTAAGGATGTGTATGGCCAAGTGAGCTTAAAATTTGAGTCCTTAATTAACCTAGGATCCCACTAGACACATAGAACAACCTATACAACTATAATACATTACCTAGCTACCCTTGAGTTTCACTTTTTTGCATACTCATGCATTCTTTTCAATTCACACCCATATACATCGTTTTCTTTATTACTTTGTCTTGGGATTTCTTTGTCCCTTTTATTGCTTCGTTTGTTAGTTTTTTTTTTTTTATGATCCCCTTTTCTTAGGGCCTTGTGTACAAAAGTTTCAATGCATATAGTTCAATCATTCAATGCATGATCATGTTCCCAAACCCTAGAATTTCAATTACACTAAAATTATACACCTATATATCTACCCAAAATTTCCAAGTATACCCTCCTAATTGAATGATATACATTCTAACTTACCTAAGCTAATCAAGGATCCAAATTTAGGGACATTCATGGTTTTTCGCTTAGGGTTGTTGATGTGCTCTATTTAAGAACAAAAAGGGTTTATCATGGGCTCAAAATTGATTAGCAATGGTAGATAAAAGGGTTAAGGCCATTTGGAAAAAGTGACTATTGAAATGATGGCCTCAATCATGTAAATGCATTCATACACAAAGTAATAGACATATATAATCAGACAAAGCAATGATCACAATCATAGAGAGAGAGATATGCACACAAGAATGGGAATTAATGGTTAGAAGATGTAACCATGCAATGGGCTCAAAACTTACATGCTTGTTTTCTTAGCTCAATCACTATGTTCCAAAATACATTCTTAAAGCAAATTTACTGCAAAAATTTTTCAAAATTTGGTAGGGTACCCCAAAACACAGTTTCTTGGGGAAGAAGTTATTGTTTCGACCAAGCAACTCTATAGAAACTAACTATCATGCAAGGAGTATTTACAAGCAAAACTAACTACACATGCAATGTACTAACAATGTACTAACTACTAAGCAAAAGATAAATCCATGGCTATTGAAAGAAGGAGATTGTTACCCATGGAGATCGGTCGAATGACCTCCCCACACTTAGAATTTTCCTTCGTGCTACAAACAATGCACAAAGGGCGGTCGGAACCGGAACCGTCACTATCCTCTCCTTCAGAGCTCCCATCACTTGGGTTTGAGGTGGATGTGAATATTTCGGGTTCCTCCATGCTAGGGGTAACACAATGCAGAAGCTTCTTGATGTGAGTGTATCGGCGTTGATTGGGCCACTCATATCTAACAAGCTTCCGATGTAGATCTTCTATCCTTTGAAGTGTGGATCTTTGCCGTGGTGGTGATGATGAGGTGGAAGGGATAGTAGATGGAAGGGCTATGTCAAGGCTTGGGTTGTTCATGGGAAGATGTAAGTATTTTCCGCTTGGGACCACATTGCCCTTAGCCAGAACTATAATCTTCCTGTCCTTGGCTTCTCAAGGAACACCCGCAGCAGCAACTAAATCAGATACCAATGCTGAAAATGGCAAATTACCCCGGGCGTGGACTTGACTCATTGCTTGCTTGACAAGAAACGGACTGTTCACCGGCCTCTCTGTGAGAACACACCAAACAAGCAAGGCGAGATCCGCCGTGAAGGACGACTTGTGGGTGCTAGGTAGCACATAGTGGGATAGGATCTGGGCCCAAGCTCTAGCTTCTACAGTGAGGAAGCGAGCGTCAATGCTCTTGGGCCTCATCCGGAGTCGACCTTGGGTCCAAAATGTCTCCGGCTCAGCAATGACTCGGAGGATTGAGTCCCAATCAAATCCAAATTTCTCTCGCTGATGTAAGACTTCTTGGTAGCCATCCATGTCACTCGGTACCGGTAGGACATTAAGCACTTGCTGAATAGCCTCTTCTGAAACTGAGACTTGCTTCCGGCGCATCTATACCGATTAAAGAGAGGAGAGATGGTAGTTAGTGTAGAATTCTTCCACCCAAGAGAGGTTGATCTCCCTTTGTTTCCTCAAAAGAAACTCCCATCCTCGCGGTTCAATGCGGGATAGAATATAAGGAGCAACCTTGTCCGGCGGAGCGAGTAGATGCTCAGGATGATAGTTCCTGACAACCATGGAGGGGAACACAAGTTCACATAAGCGGTTGGGGAACCTTGAAGAATCCTTTGCCGGTTTGCTCTTTTCTTTCTCATCAATAGGAGCGGGTATCTCAGCCTTCTTGGATAGGGGTTTGGCTTCTAATGAAGAGTGCGCCTTAGAAGTTGATCTTTGATGTGCCCTCTTTGCGGCCGGTTTCCTTGGAGCTTTCTCCTTGCCTTTCTTGGTGGTCATCCTGAGAAGGGAAGGGAAATAAGAAAACGTTAAACCCAAAGAATCATTTTAACAAAAATATGCAAGTGAAAGGTAGTGCCCAAAAGAAACATTGCAATAATCTAATCATAAAGACATGGGTCATAACACTTGGCATGGGATGCAAGAGGAAGTGAAGCATGCAAAATGACATGAGAAGTATAGTCTCAAGCATCCATAACAAAGAGTAAGTCATGTTTAATGAGTATCTAATCAACAAGAAAAGTGGACTCAATGCGTATAGAAGACAACAAGTGAATGAGGAGAAGCACCCAATTGAAAGTACATTATTAAAAGAAACCAAAATAGCATTGATGCATTTCCTCGAACACTTGGTGGGCAATTATCAAGCAAAGAGCAATTATAAGATACTCAATCAATTTAAAGCCCAAAATGAAATATCAATCATCACATAAACATCACATCTTGGCAAAGAACAAAGAACCAAAAATAGCTAAAATTGTGTCTTACTGTAAAATGATTGATCCCCCCTTTCCCTTTAGCATCTTTGGGTCTTTTTCATGCAGAAACAGCTTGAATTTGCGCATCATGAGCCTCAGAAATCACCAGGCATGATTTCATTTAATGAGGTCACATGCAGCTTCCCGCGCGTGCGCGCCATGCGTGCATGTGCGCCGATTGCTTTTGTGATCCACGCGTGCGTGCCAAGTGCGCGTGCGTGTCGATAGGAATCTTTTGATCTGCGCGGATGCGTCCATCCTTGCGAGCCGCTTCCAGCCATCCTCATCCACGCGTGCGCGTGGAGTGCGCGTGCGCGCCATTGCTGATTTTCCCAAAAATTCAAATCTTCATGTTCCTCCCTTTTGTGCATGCTTTCTTTCTCTCTTCTAGACCATTCCTACCCTATAATTCCTGAAATCACTCAACAAATACATCACGGCATCGAATGACAATAGAAGAGGATTAAAATATGGTAATTTTAAGGCAAAATAAGCATGTTTTTCATCATGAAGCAATATTAGGGGGAGAACACAAAACCATGCATTTCTTGTGAATAAGTGCGAGAAATATTGACAAAACCCCCAAATTCTACACAATATAAACTACAAAATTGGGGTTTATCAAAAAAACCCCACTTCTCTCTAGATTTAGTTTGTTTTTTACTTTTCTTTGTTGAAATTTTGAATTGGGTCTTGTTAATTTCAGTTTCAATTATTTGATCTGAGTTCTCTAGTTATAATTTTGTTTAGATCTTGTGTTAGAATTGTGTTCTCTTGTTGTTTCCCTTTCCTTCTCATTTTATGAACCTTGTGGATCTTGAATTTCTATTAGTGCATTGATGTTTTCTATAATTGATAGTGTTAATTGAGTTGTTTTCTATTGATAATTGTTAGTGGGCATTTGTGATTTCCAATTAATTTATAATTTGAATATGTCTTTTGTTAATGCATACCATATGTTTGATGAAATATTTCCTTTGATTATGGAGTAGTTTTCTATACTCTTGGCCTAGGCTAAGGGAATTGGGTGAACTTGAGTCATTGGGTCTAATTGATTTGGTGATTTGAGAATCCTTAGTGGTCAAAATGATACCCATTGACACTAATCTACTACTAAGTCAATTAGTAGTTGGATTAGGATTTATGAGTTGAAATTGATCAAGCCATTTGACATACTTCAAGCATAGTAATAGACTTAATGAGCTTGGTTCCTCGCAATTATCAAGATATGGTTATTAGACAAGGATGGTGACTCCAATTCCCATGCCTAGCCAAGAGTTCCTTTTATTATTTGTATTTGAAACCCAAAAAATCCCAATTGCTTAATTATTGTTATAGTTAGTTTAGTTGTTTACTTAGTTCTAGAATAGAGGTAGATTTATACGGTCTCTTACTAGATTAAAATTGCTTACACTTGGCTTTAGTTGTTTTGATTTAGTTTCTTGCACTTTAAGATTCCTTGCATGTTAAGTTTAGTAGTTTAAATTCTTGTTTATACCTGTCAATCACGGAATTCTAACTAATATTGATGCACATGTTTGCCCATTCTCTTGAGGACGATCCGAAACCAATACTCTTGGTTATTTTATAATGGGGTTGACTTTGTGACAACTAAATCAAAATTTGACCAAAAAAATTATATGTTAGTTTAGGACTATATATACTATGACAATGATATTAATTTTTTATTGATGAAAATTCTAGACCAACAAAAATTTTCTGATCAGCTACAACACACAGCTCTACCTCGAAGAGCCAAAATATGTTATTAAACTTCTCCCGTAAAGGCAACATCATCAAAACACATGGTGTAACCTTGGTAAAACAGATTAAAAGCAAAAACTAGAACTTAGAAAATACAGGAACCCGATATTTGACCTCCTGTGTTTGGAGGGCTCTGTTCTAGACATTCCCTTTGGTCCCAATAAAATTACTTAACTCACTGCCCAAATCAAACACGGTTTGGAGACTTTGAATAACAACCATAAACGGCATTTCATAATTTAAATCATATAAAATGATATCATTATATTTGAATCACACCTCCATGTTTAAAACGGTATCATATCTTATCTAAACTTTTTCTGAAAACATGAAAAAAGGTTAACTAAATCCATCACCTTCTTTTAGAGATAAGCAATATAAATAAGGGAGTTATTAGTTTCCCCAAGTGCGATTTTCACATTCAAAAATATTTATATTATCCATTATTTCACCTAAAAAACTCTTTTGATTTGAGTATTAAAATCTCTTATAGATATACCCCCACTTCTATGGAGATGCTAACCTAGAATAAGAAAATCCATCACAACTTCATGTTCTAATCTTATAAATCTATGTTCTGTGAGATAATCCTAAATTCACCTCGCTAGCAAATAATAATAATAATAATAATAATAATAATAATAATAATATTTTAAGGCTATCAAATTAAAATAGTTTGTTTGGATATTAATAGAAAAAATTTTATAAATTCTAAATATTTTTGTAGAATATTTTATTTAATTTAAAATAAAAAATTTGAGATACTTTTACAAAGGAAGAAATTTTCAAAATTTCTCCTCTTTAAAACTTGATCAACAAAAAGAAAATAATTTAAAATTAAACTTCCTACACATGTAAATCATCTTATGTTATTTTGTTGTATATATAAACAAAATATTTTAAAATTATATATATATATATTTAAATTCTAAAATTATATAATATCTTAAAAAATGTAATTTTAATGTACTATTAATATAAAATAACTTTATACGTATATTTAATTATATAATATCAAATTATAAAAAATAATTATTATTTTTATTAATTATATAAATAATTATTAAAAAATAAATATAATTATATAATTGTATAAAATATTGTATAATATTATATGAAAAAATTAAACTCTATTTTGAACTGTTCAAAATTTTAAAATATTCTATACAAAACAGGGTTAAAAGTTAAAACAAGGTAGAACCCTTACAATATCTTGTGCCCGAAATGGTAAGGACTAGGGGTGTGTATGGTCCGACCCGATTCGAAGATTCAACCTGGTTCCGAATACTTTAGGAGCTAATTTGGTGTGATTTCATCGGGTCTATGGCCGGATAAGGGTCTCAAAAATAGACCCGGTCATTATTTCGAGTCGGATCCGGGTCATGGCTCGAGTCACCTTCGGTCCGGTGGCCCGGTCATTATACACAATTAATATTTTGTGTTATTAGTGATAGATGATAGCTATTCTTATGTGGAATTTAAGTATTCTAAACCTTAATATTTTGTGTTATTAGTTATTATAAGACTATAAGTTAATGTTTTATGTTTAAAATGCATAAGATTTTAGACTAATGCATAATCTTGTGTTATTTGTATTGATTTAAATATTTGGTGTTATTAGACAATATTAGTATTGATTATGGTTATGCTTTAATTTTAGAGAAGAGTTGCTTCTTGTTATATTTTTCTAAGTGAATTTTACCATGTCAAATAATGGTTGGAATCTTGTAAATTTGGATATTTTCATATGCTAGCTTATAAGAAGATATCAAGGTAATGTAATGTTAACAGCCCGATTTTTACCCGGTTTTTACCCGGTATAATTGTAGCCCGAAAGTGTATAAGTTTCATCGGGTCTAGGGTCGAGTTCAGGTTTAATAAATAGGTCTAGTATATATTTCGAATCGAATCTGTATCACATCAAACCCAGTTTCACCCGACCCATACACACCCTACTAAGGACGACCACCCCAAACTCCAGGAGGCGCCCGTGGGGAAGAACAGACACGACGCGATCAATACCATATATCAAATGATATAACTATATAAGCAAGCAGTACAAGACACTACAGCACCCGTTACACCCTATCCTTAGCTTACTCCGCTCTTTACAATTCCCTTCGTCTTATTATAATTTCTTTGCACACGCTTCGCTGCCAACTTCCAATTGCAAGCCCCCACACACTCATCTCATCTTTTCACCTTTTTTATTTCATTGACTCTGGGTTGGGCGTCTCGCCTTCGGGTTCAACAATAACAATGTCGTCTTCTACGGATGCAGATGAAAAGAAGAAGGAATCGTTCAACGCAGAAGCAGCGTCACTTCTTGTCAATAACTTAAGGGCGACTTTCGCTTCGGGTACAACGCGAAGCTACGAATGGAGAGCGTCGCAGCTCAAGGCGCTTATCAAACTCTGCGACGCTCACGAGCAGCAGATCATCGACGCGCTTTACTCAGACCTCGCCAAACCGCCACTCGAAACCGTCGCTTACGAGGTCTCTGTTCTTCTTCTTCTTTATCAACCACCGCCACCTCCTTTGTCGTTTATTCTTCTCTCTACTCCTACATGATTGAGTTTTACTTTTTTTCCCCCTCTGCTTTTCAGCCGTTTACACCTTGTTTATTGGCTAACCTGCAATGAGTTCTCTGCGTATCAATAACCAATAACCAATTCGTTGCTTGATAATTAGTATATCTCATGATTTTCCCCCTCATTTAGAGTTGTGGTTGCGGTCAGTTCGTAGAATATTCTGAAAAATTGCGTTTACTAACTAATTAAGTCGCATTATTCCAGTCATAGCAATGAATACGATTGAATAATATTAATTACTAATAACTTATTTTGTCTTCTACGCCGTCGGCCGTAGCAGAGCACGGACTAATTTGTGGCGGATCTGATCTCCATTAAATATTTGCTGCTGGTCAATGAATTTCGGAGGACAGATACACCTAAGTTGCTATTTAGAAAATAGATAAGTAAAAGAGTTTTAAGTCAAACTCATACTATAGTAGATGCAAGTGTAATCACTAATAATATAGGAGGGCGTTGAATTTCGTGTGCTATGATAAACATTAATCCCTCGGTTTTTATTTTATCTTATTCCTGATGGTTCCGCTACGATAATTGTTGTCCCGAATTCTGAATACTGAATAAAGCTCCTGTGGTCTTCTGTCCTTGTCAGAGACATTGTTCTGGATGGTTGTTATACAGTATTGCAGTTCATTTATGATGGAAGGCTCCAGTTCCGCGGGGATTATACGATGTTAGGTTAGCTTATACCATATGTAACACTTTCATGCTGATGTGTTGTGCTGTTTCTTCATTTTGGAAAATTTAAGGCGGCGTTTGGTTTCAGAGAGTAGATAGAATTACAAGGGACTGAAATGCAAAAACTCTATCTATATCTTACGTGAAATAAGAAATAGAGACAACTATTTTAATTTTTTACCTTTTATTTTACCTCCAAAAAGTGAGGACTGTGAAAGCAAAACATGTAAAAAGAAAATTCTTTTATGCTATCTATCACTACCAGACATGATATAAAAATAGTTATTTTTGTATGTCAAAGTTTGTGGTAGGGGTGCATGTTTTGTGTGTAAAAACTAAAAAGAAACTAGATGTGTGTCTTTGTGGTAGGGTGCTTGGTTAGTGCTAAATAGCAATTCATTTATTGATGATTCACTTTGGTGTTGGAAGTGTTGCTGTGTGCGGTTGCTGTGAGCATTAATGGCACTCTCTTCAGCTCCCACATGGCCTTTCTCCTTTTTATGTGGGGGGCCACTCTACCTTTGCTTGTGAAATTTTCGTAGGTTGTATAGGTTCTTACATTTATTTCGACAACTACAATGGTGGTAAGGTTTTTCTTGAACAACCGTCACAGGGTGTGAAGTGAGTATTGCTTTGGTAATTGGTTGTGGCCTTTCTTTTTTTACCCTTTTCTTTTTCTTCTTTATTTATTTATTTATTATTTTTTTTTTTGGAGTTTCCTTCCTTTTTTGGTTTGTGGTAGACAGGTAGTACACCTGTTCATACATTGTGGGTTGTTGAACTAAAACAATTGGATTATTTTTTACCTTCCTTCTTTCACAAAGTTGAAAAATAGAATTCCAGTCAGTTTAGCTCAGCAATGCTACTGGTTAATTGTTATAATAAATAATCAGATTATTAAATGAAGCATGAACGGTTGATTTTGGATGTTGTGTCTATGAAGGATTTTTCATTTTTGATATTATGTGCCTATTTAAGTTTGAATCATGTACCAATTAAGGTGCCTATATGGATCGGATGGTATTGTGTTGCAGAAGACCTTCCCAAGTTTTACTCCTAAATGTCTTCCTGAAACACGTTTGCACCAGAGAAGGGGAAAACTCTGCGCATTTGGAGCCGGAGTCTTGCTTTGATACTCTCTTAAATTTTAAGTAATGAAAAACTAATATGGTTAAAATTCCATAAAGTCAAAAACTTCAATGATGCATATTGGACTGGATAATTCTCATTTGAATTTAGTTTGGATCTTAGGCTGCTGCTGCTCAGTTCTGCCTAACTTAGTTCTGCACATTTTGTTTATATTATCAAAGTTTGTAACATTTTATCTTGTTGTTCTGTCTGTTTATGGAGGTAGTGTGACCTCTGATATGTAATCAGTTGGTGTACATTTGACTATTTATGGTTCACAGGTGTGAAACAGTTGTAGTGTTTAACATAGATAGCCACAAAATTCCCCCCCTCCCCCCCCCCCCTTTTTTGTTCGGCCTTTGGTATTATATATATTTTGGTAATTGGAGTTTTCAGCATGGGCATGAAGGGCAAAATGTAGGATGAAACTGTAGTGCCTAGTGGTTTCTGTTTCCATTCTTAATATTTTTATTTTCAGGATTTTGTAAATGGAAAATAATAAATAATTAAAATAAGAATTTATTATTTTCATTGGTTTCACTTTCTTATTTACAAAATCCTAAGAGTAGAAGAAAACTAGAAACTAACCAATTCCTCATTGTTGTTTGTTAGGTTGTTCGTTTATTGAACAAATTATGTTTACCGTAAAGTACAATAGTATTAAATATGCCATTTTGTGGCTTTGCATGACTGATGGTATTTATTGCAGATTGCTATGTTCAAAAATTCATGCAAAGCTGCACTCAAGGAGTTGAAACGCTGGATGACTTCAGAAAAGGTACTATTATTTTTTTATAAGCGAGAAATTTATCCCTTGGACAGAAAGTGCTTTGCTTGATTCTTTTATCAAATGCGTTTCTGTGTTATGTAGGTCAAAACTTCAATTGCAACCTTTCCTTCTACAGCTGAAATTGTATCCGAACCACTGGGGGTTGTGTTAGTCATCTCTGCATGGAACTATCCGTTTTGTATGTTAATATTTGGTTAAAGCTTGTTTCAAATGTTGAGTTGGCAACTTATGTTCTCATGCCGTTAAGGTCTATCTTTAAAGTGTATAAAGATGTTAATAATACATTTTCGATCTGTTTTTACAGTGTTGTCACTTGAACCAGTCATCGGAGCTATTGCAGCTGGTAATGCCTTGGTTCTAAAGCCATCAGAAATTGCTCCAGCCACATCATCACTGCTGGCAAAATTGCTAGGGGAGTACCTAGATAACTCCTGTACAAGAGTTGTTGAGGGAGCGGTTGATGAAACATCTGCATTGCTGCAGCAAAAGTGGGACAAAATTTTTTATACAGGTCCTTATCATTTTTCTAGAACTTTCTGAATTTCTTTCATGGTTTAAGATTTTGAAATGATATGGTTTTCTGTTTTAAATGGTGAAAACTCCCCTTATGATTGATCTTCATTAAGATGTTATGCAAGTGTCTAATTGTAAAAGCTTTCTGGATAGTTCAACAAGTGCATTGTTTTACCAGAAATCTTTAAAGATTAAAAATCATGTGCCTCATTCAAATCACGAGTGTTTCCCAGCTTGCAATTTACAGTTTCTATGTCATTCATATCTTGTTTGATGATGTTGTTTTAGTCATAAATGATATCCTGTTTGATACATGGGATTGACAATGATCATATGAACCTTACCGTATCTGATGTCACTTATTGCATCTGATAGCATTTCGTATTCATTTCAATTTGTCCCGAAATCATTAGTGTACGATTGTTGAATTAATGTATGCAGGTTTCATGAATATGTACTTCCAGAGAGCATTTTCTTTTTCATTATATAGTGGCCAACCTACAAGTTGTTTCTTATGAAAAGCTTTATTCTTTCCCCCACCTTTTTTTGGGAATAGGAAATACATTTTTAAATAATGGCTGGCTGGGTTGCTATGGAATTTTGGTTGTGGATATATCACAGTATACCTCTATAATGCAACTGTTATTTGCTGTCGAATTGGTTATCTTAGATTGAAATTTAGAGCAGGGACTCTGCATCTTGAGATATTTTTAGTGTCATGTACAATATTAAATCATATAATTAATTGGTCAAGAATGTGTTAAGTATCTAAGGAAAGTGGAAAACCACACCCGTCCACGGAAGCTTCACTCTATCGACATTGACCTAGTGATAACCAGTTTGCTACTGGCTATCAGTGTTCGATATTTACCTTAATTCAGCCTATAGGTAGCCTTTTCCATGGCGTCGACAACTGAGGCTCTGATATCATTGTTAAGTATCTAAGGAAAGGGAGAAACCACACTTTAAAAGCTAGTTATTAAGTGGGAAGAACCACTCCTTAACTACAACATCAAGCATCCCGTATGTGAGATGTTCACATATCTTGTTGAACAAGGCAGTATGGCAGTTGCAGCTCTTCTAAGCAGTATTCATATATGCCTGCTATAATGATAGATAATTGATGCATAGATATGAGTTAACTTTGTATCTCTTGGCATTATTGTTCATTCAAAGGAGGACAGTGAATGAGGTTATGCCTTGCTCCATGCTCAATGGGTGTGACCAAGTACCTTAGTTTAGCTGCATTGGTTGTTCTTGTATCTGGAACATATTGAGACTCTTATTGTCGGTCTTATGTATGAATTCCAATTATTAATTAATATAGGGGGATTTATTATCTTCTCCTGTTATGATTACTTGAGATTTCTGTTGCACACAGTAATCCCTGACACTAAACTAACTTTCTTTTAATTTTAGGAAATGGAAGGGTCGGGCGCATAGTGATGGCTGCTGCTGCTAAACATCTGACACCAGTAGTGCTGGAGCTTGGAGGAAAATCTCCGGTTGTTGTTGATTCAAATATTGATTTGAAGGTATAACTTTGCGTCACTTTTGTATTGTCAATCACTTGCTACCATACTGATTTCCTTGCATTTGATTTTGACTTTAAATAAATTTGAAATTGACCTGGCAAGGTAGCAACTAGACGAATAATTGCTGGAAAGTGGGGTTGTAACAATGGACAAGCCTGTGTTTCTCCAGATTATATTATTACGACAAAAGACTATGCTCCCAAGTTGGTAATAACTTCCACCCCAAGTGTAGTTGGGATTATAAATCTTTCTTTATTTCTTAAGTGCTTAGTGTTTCCTGTTTCTAGGTGGATTCCCTCAAGGCCGAATTGGAGAAGTTTTATGGAAAGAATCCGTTGGAATCAAAAGATTTGTCTCGTATAGTGAACTCCAATCACTTTGGTCGTTTGACAAAGTTCTTGGATGATGAGAAGGTTTCTGGGAAGATTGTATTTGGAGGCGAAAAAGATGAAAGCAAACTGTAAGCTCTCTGTCTGCTCTAAAGAATAACTTCATCGATGAAGTATTTATTTAGTGTATACTGTATAGTAAAGATCTTGACACTATCATTTATATTTTCCCTTAAATTGCAGGAGGATTAGCCCCACTATTCTATTGGATATCCCACGAAATTCCCTGATAATGCGTGAGGAGATATTTGGTCCTTTACTTCCCATCATAACGGTGAGAATTAAGACCCCAATGTAACTTTAGTGAAAGGTCTTTTGTAAAGATTACATTGTTTGCTTGTATTTTTTTCCCCGGTTGCTTTTACAAGAAATCTAATATACAAAATGAATAGTTGCATCCTTGCATGTTTACCAGATGAGAAAGTAAGTTGTATGTGCATCAATACGTGGGACAAGTGCATTTCGGAAATAAGATTCACTTGTTTGAAACAGGTTGATAAACTGGAAGAAAGCTTTGATGTGATCAATTCAGGAACAAAGCCTCTCGCTGCGTATTTGTTTACGACCAACAATAAGCTCAAGGAGCAGTTTGTAATGAATATTTCTGCAGGAGGTTTGGTTGTCAATGACACTGCATTACATGTAAGTATTGTTTATGATTTGAAATGTATCCCTGAATGCCTCCTATAACAAGCGATTCACAAGTCTTTTGTAAAACATGTTTTATGTACCCAAGTCTTTGTTATTGGTTCATACAGAAATTAGTTCTACTCTAAGTAATATTTTGGCTTTTACACCTTTACATCCGTGCTATTCATTTCATTATGTTTAATTCATTTGAAATCTCAACACACTTGTGCTTTTGTTTTTCCATTTGGCCTTTTTCCTTGGGGCAGCTTGCAGTAAATACTCTGCCTTTTGGGGGAGTTGGGGAGAGTGGAGTCGGTGCATACCATGGAAAATTCTCATTTGATGCATTTAGCCACAAAAAAGCAGTTCTTTATCGGAGTTTTCTCGGCGATGCACCAGTAAGGTACCCACCATACACAAATATAAAGATGAGATTGTTGAAGGCACTAGTTGGTGGTGGCTTACTTGGTATAATTCGTGCCCTGTTTGGATTGTCCTAGGCTCAGTTAGTAGTCTTGGAAACTTGATGCTACTGATATTTGATTCATCATTTGTTCTACCTTGTATTTTAATGTCCAGTGACATACTCATACTTTGCTATTTTCTTTTAAACTATCAAAAGTTTAATTTTTAAGATGTTCTGTGGTTACTCTTTCTTGAGCGAGTAATCCAGGTTCAAATTTATGTATTGATAATTTGATATTCATTTGTAGTGTTTCTGGGCACGAAATTTATTTCTTCTTAAATGAAAATTTATAAATACCTGCTTGTTACAAACCTTTGTGCTTTGATGTTCTCTTATCGAAGTGGCTCGGCTTTGACATCCAAGGCCGTCTATTTAACTTGTCAAAAAGGGCGAACAAGGCTAGAAAATTTATCCCGCCAATAAAATAATGCCTGGCTTTTTAGATAGCAGTATATTAAGATAGCTGAGCAGTTAAAGGAAATGAGCTACCAACTGCCATAACTAAATTAGTTACACTTACAGTTTGTAGAAGTTAGTTAGTTAGCAATAGCAGTGTGTAGTTAGTTAGGCAAATTAGAGTAGTTAAGATTATAGTTAAGCTTATGGCAGCCAGTACATAAGCAATGACATGTCTCTGTAGAAATGTAACGATTCATCATTCTAAAGTCAGAATTCATATTAGAAACTTTTCAAACTCTACTCTTGCAATCTCTCTTCCCTCACCCACTTTCTCTGCCACCAAGAATAGAGATTCAACATGGTGCAGTAAGCTTGATGGTTTTCTGAGATTTGTGAGTACCTTCAATTTCAAGGTTTAATCAAGTTTTGTGAATTCTGATCTTGTGATTCAAGCTCATTTTCAGCGAGATCACAAGAAAGAACGATGGATCTGATAAGTCCAGAAACTCATGGACACTCAAAATTCAAATGATCAAGATTTCTCCATGGCTGAATTCCAGCGATTCACGAAAATGATGGCACAATTCTCGTCAATTCAAGCTTAAGCCATGAAAGCGACATTGAATCTCAATCAAGATCCCTCAAGCTTTACTTCTTACATCCAAGTGAGAATCCAGGTAACGCTCTCACTTCAACTCCACTAACGAATCAAAACGACCACTCGGGCGCATTCTACATGGAAAGAATAAGATCAAGTTTGTGGATGGTTCATTGCTAAAACCTGATGAGGCAGATAGCAAGTTCGATGCATGGGATAAATGCAATATACTTGCACTCTCATGGCTACTTGCGCCACTAAGTCAAGATATTCTCCAAAGTGTATGCGTGTGAACTTTGGAATGACCTAAAGCACAAATTCTATGAAGGGGATGCATTTAGAGTAAGGGAGTTGCAAGAAGAACTGTTCTCAATAAAGCTAGGAGAGATGCCAGTGACGTCATATTTCACAAAACTTAAAAGGAATTTGGGAAGAACCCGAAAAATTTGAACTAGTTCCTAGTTGCAAGTGCATGAAAGAATGTGGTTGCGTACTTGGTATAATGAGACGATACAAGAAAAGAACAAATGCAATTCGATTTCTAAGGGGCTCAATGACTAATACTCCACTGCCAAATCCCGAGTAATGTTGATGAAACCCTTCCAAGAGATTGCTGCGATTTATCAACTTTTTTTGTAGCAAGAAAGACAGCTAAACCAGCCAGAGATGCTAAATTCCAAGATTCTGAATTTCTGATAAACGCAACACTTAGCAATGGGTTGCCAAACATTAGAGGGAGAGGAAGGGGATGTGGAGTTAATGGAAGTGGTTGAGGACAAGGTCCTCCCAAGCTGTGTGCTCACTGTGGCATCTGATTGATAGTTGTTATTACAAACATGGGTCCCCCCATATGCAGCGAGCTCAACAAGGAACCACCATAAACAGCTTGATGGTCGTTGAGAGCAATGAAGAAGACAACAACAAGCTCTCGACTCAGGAAGGAGAATATCAAGATTTTGGGGAATTGTTCACTAATGATCAAAAGAAAGCCTTAATCGCAATGTTCCAACAACAAACACAATTATTTACTCGTAACAATGATTCAGCAACAACAGTTCTTGCCCCCTCTTCAGATGTATTTGAAATTCTCTCATCATATACACAATCTGATTTTTCTCAAAAATGGATCTTAAATACAAAAGCAACTGCTCATGTATCATTTGCACTGAAATTCTTTCAATCTTACAAAGTCATTAGCCTAGTAATTGTCAAAATGTCGAACAATTCACAGACTGTCTCCACCATATGTGGCATAGTTTCCTTCACTAAAGAATTCTACTTAACTGATGTTTTATATGTCCCTAGCTTCTCTTTTAATCTGATTTCAATTTCTAAAGCCACCAACTCTCTGTCATGTCAAGTTTTGTTCAATCATATTAATTGAGGTGCAGGATTAGCTTTCGTTGAAGACGATTGGAGTAGCTGAGCTTGAGAAAGTATTTACATACTGAAAGAAAGACATGATATAGAGGCAAAAAAATCTAAAGGCACCAACTAAGCACACTGACACAGTCAAACACATTAATGCTGTTAATCAATCAGATGAGTTCCATCTCTGGCATTGTAGGTTAGATCATGTGTCAAATGATAGGTTAAAAATTTTGAAAAACAATACAATGAGTTAGATTACACTCCACATGTTCTTCCTTGTGAGTTCTGCCATTATGTCGAGAAGAAACATTTATCTTTTAGCACAAGTAAGAATCGATCAGATAAACAATTTGATCTACTTCATGTTGATATTTGGGGGCCACTGGCCAACCCTTCATAAATGGTCACAAGTATTTCTTAACCATTGTAGATGATCATAGTAGGTTCTTTTGGTTACATTTCATGAAGAACAAATCCGAGACACCTTTGCAAAATTTCATTCTTTTGGCTGAAAATCAACACAATACTCATGTCAAAAATGTAAGACCTGATCATGGCATTGAATTTAAAGCTTTAAAAAAAATTTTCAACTCAAAAGGCATTCTTCACCAGACCTTGTGTGTTGAGACTCATCAACAAAATGGGTCATGGAGTGCAAACACCAATATATATTGTACATTGCTAGAGCCATAATTTTCAAATCAAATATGCCTAAGTGCTTATGGGATTATACTGCAGCATATGCTGCATTCATAATAAACAGAATCCCAAGATCATCTTTAAAGGATAAGTGCCCATATAAGATTTTACGTAATAAGCTGCCTTTTATTGAGCATTTAAGAATTTTTTATTGTTTGGCCTTTTTATTTGCACTAACTAGCAATAGAAGAAAACTTGATAAAAGCGCATCAAAGTGTGTGTTTTTGGGTTTACAACAAGGCACAAAAGGATATGTTTTAATGAATCTAGACAATAGGAACATTTTTGCCTCCAGACATGTCATTTTCTATGAAAACAGCTTTCCATTTCATGATCTCTTCAAAATATGCACACACAAACAGTTGAGTCAATACCACCTGCTACACCAGTTTTTCATGCACTAGATCCAAACGACACTTGCTTTTCAAATCCCACCAAAGATGTTAGTTTTGACTCAACACCACATGAAATACACAATTCTTCTCTACTTGAAAACTTAGAAGCTAGTGACACTTAATGCAATACCAACTCACAACTTTCACTACACTTACCACAATATAACACTGTGTTCCTTCAAACACAGCCGCACCAACATAATCAATTTCACACACCTCTACGAAGATTAACAAGATTAAGAAATAAGCTTCTTTATCTCAAAGACTTTCAATGCATGCAAATTTCAGTATCAAGTACAGATGATTCCAATTTCAAAAAATATCCCACTTGCAATTATGTTAGTTTGAATAGGTATAGCCCTTCACAGAGAGCCTTCTCTATTGCCATATCCAACAACACAGAACCATATTCCTATGAGCAGGCAATTATGCATGACTGCTGGAAGGATGCGATTAAGGCCAAACTTGATGCATTAGAGACCAAGAATGAGAGTTCTTTCAGTGGCTAGGAATGGTCTTCCAAGAACGATGGAGGCATTTTCATCCTCCTCCATGTCATGGATCACAAAATCTGATGGGAGAAAAAAATTTTCTAGTTCGATCACTCAATTCTATGTTTCCACCCTTCTTATCATGCATTCTTGCAAGTTGCTTCTTTTTGATGAGTTGGATCAATTCAATAGATTTTGTTTGCATTGAGTTAATTCTTTGCTTAGCCCTATATGTCTATATACTATCTTGGGAATTTGATTGTTTGTTTTCACCAACTTCAAATAGGATACATAGATAGATATATATAGAACTCACACTTATGCACCAAAATAGAACTCACACTTAAGCACCAAAATAGCATACTTTTGTATTTTGTCCCCAATTTGATCTAAATGTGAAAATATGCAATTTTGAGCTTGAAGTGAGCAATTTAATTCCACTTTTATTCCATTTGATGCCACGACATATTTGTTGAGTGTTTTCAAGCCTTGGAGGCAAGAATGGATAGCCAAAAGTGGAAGAAAGCATGAACAAGGGAGAAAACATGAAGAAAACAAGAAAAAGCACACACAGTGAAGTGTGCGTGTCTGCGTACAGGAAAGAATTTCCATGTGTGCGTGCGCACAAGCACCTGTGCGTACGCACAGGTCAACTTTCAGCCAAGTGTGCGGACACACACATCTGTGCGTCCGCACAGGTCCCTGCACGTGATTTCATTAATGAAGCACGTGTTTCTCGAATTCTGAGGCCTCTTGGCCCATTTTGGAAGGCTTGGTTGCTGATTGTGGATGCTATATAAGGGGAGATTCAACACATATGAAGACATTAGGTTTTATTAGCTTACATTAGGTCTTAGATTTTATTTTTTTCCATAGTTTTTACATAGTAGGAGTAGGAGTAGTGTAGAGTAGAGAGCTCTCCTAGGGTTTATCAATTTCCATTGTAGCATTTTATAGCAAGCTTTGATCTTTGATTTTGCTTCCTTAATTGTAAGTACTCTCAATTTCCTCTTTAATTATAGCACTTTTACTCTCATTTCCTTTTAGTTCAAGTTACTTACTCATAATTGTAATTTTGTGTTTCCTGAAGTTTTGATCAATGAATTTTATGTTTCATGCTTCTTTTATGTTTGATTGCTTGTTTATGTTTGGTTTTGTTGATAGTTGGTTATAGTTTTTCATTTTACTTTGCAATTTTTCATATTTTACTTTTATGCACACAAGGTGTTTGTGAAAATGCCAACCTTAAGTTTTGAGTAGATTTTCATACCTTGGCTTATTAGGATTTGAGTTCCTAGGATACTAGAGTCATAATGTCCGACATTTAGTGGTAATTCTTGGGGAGTTAGTTGACTCTTGTTTCCATTAAAGCTAGCCTTTAATCAACTAGTTTGGTAAGTTGGTTGGGATTTATGGATTAAGGTCAATTATGCTTGCTTGACTTACTCCTCGATGGTTGGGGTTAACTAGGCGAGATTAACTCATGATAATTGCCATAGTTGTGGTTATGGCAATGATAGGATTCCTTGAATCCTCTTATTCCCATGTCAAAGCTCTTTTACATATCTTTGAATTTTCACTAGTTTTGATCTCATATTCTCTTTACTTGCATTAATTACAATTTTGCTCATTCCTTAGTTCTTTGATTACTTAGCTTCTTTAATCTCTCGTTCTTTAATTCAAAACCCCTTTTTTCCTCCACAACCGAAAGAGAAACACTTCGATTGCATCCTAGGGAGAACGACCCGAGGTTGAAAGACTCTCGATTTATATGTTTTGAATTTGAAAATACTAAATTTTGATGTTGAGAGTTAGTTGTTGATTTAGCTATACCTGCAACGAAGTGATCTTATTTTGAGAAATTCTAGATCAACACAAGCTTATCACATCAAGTTTTTGGCGCTGATAAACCACTATTTTATGATTCATCTTGTGCTCAATTGAGTGTTTTTATCAATTCTTCACCCACTTATTCATATAATTTGCATGGTTTTACAATTCCTTCCTTATTATGTGATACATATGAAAACATGTTTCCTAAGCCTTAAAAATGATAATTTTAATTACCCTTTATTACCATTCGATACCGTGATCTGTGTGTTAAGTAATTTCAGGCTTCATAGGGCAGGAATGGCTTAGAGGATAGAAAGGAAACACGCAAAAATGGAAGGAACGCACAAAATGGAGTTTTGAAGAAAATGGCAGCGACGCGCACGCATGGACGATACAGACGCATGTAATGTGCAAGGATTATCGTTGGAGTGGAATTTCTCAATGAGAACCGCATTGGTAGTATAGCTCCACCCAACAACAATCCCCGAGTATCAAATTTAGAAAGGGATTTGGTTGTCACAAGTTCAACCCCAATAGAAATAACCGAAGTATTCAAACCTCGGGTCCTCTCACAGGGAATAGGCAAACATGTGCTTCGACATTAGTTAGAAATCCGGGGTTGTGAGTCATGAGCAAGAATTTAAACTAGGAATCTTAACAAGCAAGTAATCTTAAATTTCAAGAAACTAATTTAATTAACTAAGCAAGATGTGAGCAATTCCAAACTAACAAAGCAACATCCAATATGATTCTATTCTAAACTAAACAAGTAACTATAACGAAGACAAGTAATCAAGAATTTGAGTTTTCGAATATGAATGATAAAAGCAACTCTTGGCTAGGCATGGAAATTGGGGTCACCACCATCCTTGTCTAATAACCATATCTTGACAATTATGAGGAACCAAACTCATTAAGTCTACTTCTATACTTGAAGTACGTCAAATGGTTTGGTCAACATCAACCCATAAGTTCTAACCTTACTACTAATTGACTTAATAGAAGGTTAGCGTCAATGGCTATCAAATTGACCACTAAGGGCTCCCAAATCATCAAATCCATTAGACTCAATAACTCAAGTTTACCCAATTCCCTTAGCCTAGGCCAAGAGTAAAGAGAACTACTCCATAATCAAGGTAAACAATTCATCGAACACATGGTAAGCATTAACAAAAAACATGTTCAAATTGCAATCAAATTGAAATCACAAGTACCCACTAACAATTATCAACATACAATCATCCAAACAACACAATTAATCATAGAAATAATCAATGTAACATCAACAAGTCAAGATTTACAACATTCATGAAATGGGTATAAAATGACAATTGACAAGAATTCATAAAACTATCACAAGATCTAAGCAAAATTATACCAAGGAATTCAAATTGAACAATTAAAACTAGTAATTAACAAGATCCAATTCAGAATTCAATAAGAGAAGATCAAATTACAACTAGATCTAGAGAGAAACAAGGGTTTCTCTCTCTAGAAGAATAAAGAACCAAAAACTAGCTAAAATTGTGTCTTAGTGTAAAATGATTGATCCCCCCTTTTTCCCTAGCATCCTTAGGTCTTTTCCATGCAGAAATAGCTTGAATTTGGGCCTGATGAGCCTCAGAAATCGCCAGGCATGATTTCCTTTAATGAGGTCACGTGCAACTTCCCGCGCGTGCGCGCCATGCGTGCGTGCGCGTCGATAGGAATCCTCTGATCTGTGCGGATGCGTCCATCCTTGTGCGCCGCTTCCAGCCATCCTCATCCACGCGTGCGCGTGGAGTGCGCGTGGAGTGCGCGTGCACGCCAATGCTGATTTTCCCAAAATTCAAATCTTCTTATTCCTCCCTTTTGTGCATGCTTTCTTTCTCTCTTCTAGGCCATTCCTACCTTATAATTCTTGAAATCACTCAGCAAATACATCACGACATCGAATGGCAATAGAATAGGATTAAAATATGGCAATTTTAAGGCAAAATAAGCATGTTTTTCATCATGAAGCAATATTAGGAAGAGAACACAAAACCATGCATTTCTTGTGAATAAGTGTGGAAAATATTGACAAAACCCCTCCAAATTCTACACAATATACACTACAAAATTGGGGTTTATCAAATCTCCCCACACTTAAACCGAGCATGTCCTCTTGCTTAAAATTAAAAGACCAAAGATCATGGTGAGAAAGGGTTTATGAAATGCAAACTACCTAAGTGAATGCATCCAACTAATGTAAAGTCATCTACCTACTTGGTCAAGGGTAAATCTATCCTCCAACAACACATGTGAGCATATAGGGTGAAAATAGTATGTGGCTCATGAATCCTACCAAATTGAACATCACTAAGGAGTGCATATAACTTGCTAGATGAACGCTTGTGAAAGTCGGGAACAAAGAATTGAGCATCGAACCCTCACCGGAAGTGTATCCACTCTATTCGCTCAAGTGTATAGGGTTCGTCGCTCAATCCTCTCCTAATCATGCTTTCCAAGATTTGTCTTTCATCTAACAATCAACAATTACTTAATGCATGCTTACAGGTATCATGAGGTCTTATTCATGGGTTGTAATGGGGCTAGGGTGAAGGTAAGGATGTATATGGCCAAGTGAGCTTAAAATTTGAGTCCTTGATTAACCTAGGATCCCACTAGACATATAGAACAACCTATACAACTATAATACATTACCTAGCTACCCTTGAGTTTCACTTTTTTTTTTGCATACTCATGCATTCTTTTCAACTCACATCCCATATGCATTGTTTTTTTGTCCCCTTTTTCTTGGAGTTTCATGCACAAAAGTTTCAATACATATGGTTCAGCCATTCAATACATGAGTATGTTCCCAAATCCTAGAATTTCAATTACACTACAATTACACACCTCTATATCTACCCAAATTTCCCAAGTATACCCTCCTAATTGAATGATACACATCCTAACTTACCTAAGCTAATCGAGGATCCGAATTTAGGGACATTCATGGTTTTTCACTTAGGGTTGTTGATGTGCTCTATTTAAGAATAAAAAGGGTTTATCATAGGCTCAAAATTGGTTAGCAATGGTAGATAAAAGGGTTAAGGCCATTTGGAAAAAGTAACTGTTGAAATGATGGCCTCAATCATGTAAATGCATTCATACACAAGTAGTGGACATATAGAATCAGACAAAGCAAGGATCGCAATCATAGAGAGAGAGATATGCACACAATAATAGGAAATAATGGTTAGAAGATGTAACCATGCAATAGGCTCAAATTTGGTAGGGTACCCCAAAACACAGTTTCTTGGGGAAGAAGTTATTGTTTTGACCAAGCAACTCTATAGAAACTAACTATCATGCAAGGAGTATTTACAAGCAAAACTAACTACACATGCAATGTACTAACAATGTACTAACTACTAAGCAAAAGATAAATCCATGGGTATTGAAAGGAAGAGATTGTTACCCATGGAGATCGGTCGAACGACCTCCCCACACTTAGAATTTAGCATGGTCCTCCGTGCTACGAACAATGTGCAAAGGGCGGTCAGGACCGGAACCATCACTATCCTCTCCGTCACATCTCCCATCACTTGGGTTTGAGGTGGAAGTGAATATTTCGGGTTCCTTGATGCTAGGGGTAACACAACGCAAAAGCTTCTTGATGTAAGTGTATCAGCGTTGATTGCGCCGCTCATATCTATCAAGCTTCCGGTATAGATCTTCTATCCTTTGAAGTGTGGATCTTTACCGTGGTGGTGATGATGAGGTGGAAGGAATAGTAGATGGGAGGCCTATATCAAGGCTTGGGTTGTTCATGGGAAGATGTAAGTATTTTCCGCTTGGGACCACATTGTCCTTAGCCGGAACTATAATCTTCCTGTCCTTGGCTTCCCAAGGAACACCCGCAGCAGCAACTAAATCAGATAACAATGCTGGAAATGGCAAATTACCCCGGGCGTGGACTTGACTCATCGCTTGCTTGACAAGAAACGGAATGTTCACCAGCCTCTCCATGAGAACACACCAAACAAGCAAGCCGAGATCCGCCATGAAGGACGACTTGTGGGTGCTAGATAGCACATAGTGGGATAGGATTTGGGCCCAAGCTCTAGCTTCTACAGTGAGGAAACGAGCGTCAATGCTCTTGGGCCTCATCCGGAGTCGACCATGGATCCAAAATGCCTCTGGTTCAGCAATGACTCGAAGGATTGAGTCCCAATCAAATCCAAACTTCTCTCACTGAAGTAAGACTTCTTGGTAGCCATCCATTTTACTTGGTACCGGTAGGACATTAAGCAATTGCTGAATAGCCTCTTCTGAAACCGCGACTTGCTTCCGGTGCATGTATACCGATTGAAGAGAGTATAGATGGTAGTTAGTGTAGAATTCTTCCACCCAAGAGAGGTTGATCTCCCTTGGTTTTCTCAAAAGAAACTCCCATCCTCGCCGTTCAATACGGGGTAGAATACATGGAGCAACCTTTTCCGGCGGAGCAAGTAGATACTCAGGATGATAGTTCCGTACGGCTATGGAGGGGAACATAAGTTCACAGAAGCGGTTGGGGAACCTTGAAGAATCTTTTCCCGGTTTGCTCTTTTCATTCTCATCAATAGAAGCGGGTGTCTTCGCCTTCTTAGTTAGGGGTCTGGCTCCCAATGAAGAGTGCACCTTAGAAGTTGATCTTTGGGGTGCCCTCTTTACGGCCGGTTTCCTTGGAGCTTTCTCCTTGCCTTTCTTGGTGGCCATCCTGAGAAAGGAAGGGAAATAAGAAAACATTAAACCCAAAGAATCATTTTAACAAAAACATGCAAGTGAAAGGTAGTGCCCAAAAGAAACATTGCAATAATCTAATCATAAAGACATGGGTCATAACACTTGGCATGGGATGCAAGAGGAAGTGAAACAAAAGTAAAAAAATCAACAAAAGTAAGTAATATAATCATGCAACTAAAAGAGAAACTAAATAAATCAACAAAAAAGAGTCTAACTAAAGGAAGAAATAATGTAAAGAAAATGAAAGAAAAGAAATGGAAGAAGTAGAACCTTGAGAAGTGTAAAAGAACAAGGTTGAATTTTCTTTTGTGAAGATGAGAAAGAAATAGGAGAGATTTAGTGCCACCGAAAGAGGTGGCTGTCGCCAGTGAGTGGCCGGAGATGGTAGTGGTGGATTGTGGAAGGAAAAGAAGAAAGGAGAAGTGATGGAGAGGGAGCAAGGAGAAAGAAGAGATGAAAAGAGGTGAGAAAGGGGAACAGAACAAGGCGTGAGGCTTTAAAACTGATTCGCGCATCCGACGCGTGCGTGCGCACAGTGCGCTGGCGCGTCGGCGACGTGTTGGCAAAGGACGCATGCACATCAGTGGTGCGCACGCGCGAGGTTAGTTGTGCCCGTGGCATAAGACTGGCACAAAGTTGGCATAATTCTCTGGGTTTTATACCAGAGTTGGTAAATGGCGCAGGCGCGCGGACGCGCACAATGCGCAAGCGTGTGCTTAAGGGAGTTCGCAACCGGCGCGGATGCACGTAGTGCGCGGACGCGTCGGCGTGGGCACAAGTGTGGAATAAGTGTGGCATAACTCTCTGGTTTTTGTACCAGGCAGTCCACATAGTGCCATCGGCGCACGCGCGCACAGTGCGCTTGCGCGTCGATGGGTGAAGTGCAAAGGTGTGCGCAGGCGGCAAGTACACGGACGTGTAAATGCTTGGCGCGAGATGGGCATGAATTGGGCATGACTTTCAGGTGTTTGGCCCAAGAGTTGGAAGTGCACCACCGGCGCGCGCGTGCACAGTGCACTGGCTCGTCGGTGCCTATTTTTCCTTTTTCTCTTCTCTTTTCTTTTTTTTTATATATAACAAGATCTATTCTAACACATTCTTGGTAGGTGTCTAAGTTAGTAGTCAAAGAGAACACTTCACAATTTCATGTACTATCCAAAACATAGCATTCTTCCTACTTCAACAATCCATCCATACCAAAATGATGAAAACTATATGAACATCCTATCTATTCACAAGAAGAACAAAACTAGCATTCCTATGCAATTAATCAATCATCAAGAAGTCGCAAAATTCACAGGAATTTAAGGTTACAAACAAGATGGTATATACAAGGAAGATCTTACCACGGTGGGGTGCCTCCCACCAAGCACTTTTTTTAACGTCCTTAAGTTGGACGGTTCTTTTCTTAAGCTTCCTCTCTCCTTGGTGTATCCTCCAATAGGAACACCTCTAGCTCTTTTGGGGGCTTGTAGCCATGATGCTTCTTCACTCTATGTCCATCACTTTGAAAGTTGCTTCACTCTTGGGATCAAACAACTCCATCGCTCCATAGGGCTTTATCTCCTTCACCTTGAAAGGTCCTTCCCATCTAGAACGGAGCTTGCTAGGCATGAATCGAAGCCTCGAGTTGTAGAGGAGAACCTCATCACCTTCTTGAAAGTCCTTCTTCTGGATGTGATGGTCATGAAATGCTTTAGTCTTTTCTTTGTAGATCTGGGCATTCTCATATGATTCGTTCCTTAAACACTCAAGCTCCTCTAGTTGTAACTTCCTGGCTTCACCCGCCTTGGCTAAATCCATGTTGCACTGCTTTACCACCCAATAGGCTCGATGCTCAATCTCCACCGGAAGGTGGTATGCCTTACCATAGACGATCCAGAAGGGACTCATCCCTATCGGAGTCTTGTAGGCCGTTCTATACGCCCATAGTGCATCTCCTAACCAGAGGCTCCAATCCTTTCTTTGTGGATTGACTACTTTCTCCAAAATTCTCTTAATTTCCCGGTTGGACACTTCCGCTTGTCCATTTATTTGCGGACAGTAGCAACCTTATGCGACACTCCATAGCGCTTGAGCAATGCCTCTACCTTCCTGTTACAAAAGTGGGATCCTTGGTCGCTCACGATTGCTCGTGGCGACCCATAACGGCATACAATGTTATTCCTAATAAAAGAAACAACGGTATTGGCGTCGTCAAGGCGGGTAGGTATGGCCTCTACCCACTTTGACACGTAGTCAACCACTAACAGAATATACAGATACCCACTCGAGTTGAGAAACGGTCCCATAAAGTCAATGTCCCATACATCAAATATCTCACAAAACAACATAGGTTGCTGAGGCATTTCATCCCTTTGGGATGTGTTTCCCGACTTCTGACACTGATGGCAAGACACACATAACCGATTAGCATTCTTGAACAAGGTTGGCCACCAGAATCCACAATCTAACACTTTTTTAGCGGTTCTTTGTTGGCCAAAGTAGCCACCACATTCTGACGAATGGCAAGCTTCAAGAATGGGTTGGATTTCAGACTCTGGGACACATCTTCAAATTACTTGGTCCACGCCCCTCTTCCACAAGTGAGGATCATCCCAAATATAGTATTTGGAATCACTCCTCAACTTATCCCTTTGGTTTTTCGAAAAGTTGGGAGGGAAGATTTTCGCAACCAAGTAGTTCGCCATTGGGGCAAACCAAGGAAAGCTATCCGACATAGCATGCAAACTATCCAATGGGAATGAGTCATTGATCGGAAATGGATCAAATTTCAAATTCTCAATGCGGCTTAAATGATCCGCAACCAGGTTTTGAGATCCACTCCGGTCCCTAATCTCAATGTCGAATTCTTGCAAAAGCAAGATCCAACGTATAAGTCTAGGCTTTGACTCATTCTTTGTCAATAAGTACTTTAAAGCTGCATGATCCGTGTATACCACTATCTTTGATCCTAACAAATAAGATCTGAATTTATCTAAAGCATGAACAATAGCTAGGAGTTCTTTTTCAGTAGTGGTATAGTTGGATTGTGCTGCATCCAGTATTTTAGAAGAGTAAGCAATGACATAAGGGAGTTTACCATCGCGCTGTGCAAGCGCGGTGCCTACAGCATGGTTTGACGCATCGCACATTATCTCAAATGGCAACGTCCAGTTGGAGCCTCGCACAATTGGTGCTGTGGTAAGAACTCTCCTAAGCTCTTCAAAAGCTTTCACACATTCGCTGTCAAACTCAAAATCTACATCTTTTTGGAGTAGGCGCGACAATGGAAAAGCAATCTTGCTGAAATCTTTGATAAAGCGCCTAGAGAATCCTGCGTGTCCCAAAAACGAGTGGACCTCCGTCACAGACGAGGGATGAGGTAAAGTGGTGATAACATCGACCTTGGCCGGGTCTACAGAAATTCCTTCATGAGATACTACATGTCCTAACACTATACCTTGTCGTACCATGAAGTGACATTTTTCAAAATTTATGACAAGTTTAGTGTCAACACATCTAGCTAAGACCTTGGCCAAGTTCTCTAAGCAACAATCAAATGAAGTACCATAAACGTTGAAGTCATCCATAAAGACTTCCAGACAATTCTCCATTAGATCGGAAAAGACACTCGTCATGCACCGCTGAAAATGGCAGGTGCATTACATAGTCCAAATGGCATCCTTTTATAGGCAAAGGTGTCAAACGAACAAGTAAACGTGGTCTTCTCCTGATCTTCAGGAGCAATATGAATCTGGAAGTAGCTAGTAAATCCATCAAGAAAGCAGTAGTGAGATTTACCCGCCAAACGGTCCAACATTTGATCGATGAAGGGCAAGGGGTAGTGGTCCTTCCGTGTAACGGCATTCAATCTTCTGTAATCAAAACACACTCGCCACGCATTTTGTACTCTTTTAGTGACCATTTCACCGTCGTCCTTTTTGACCGTCGTGATGCCCGACTTCTTGGGGACAACCTGGACTGGGCTCACCCACTCACTGTCGAAGATTGGATATATGATACCCGCATCCAGTAATCTGGTGACCTCTTTCTTCACTACATCGAGGATGGTCGGGTTGAGCCTCCTTTGCGGTTGCCTAACCGGCCTAGCTCCATCTTGGAGAAATATCCTATGCATGCACTTGTGGGGGTTAATTCCCACAATATCCGCTAGGCTCCATCCTATTGCTTTCTTGTACTTTCTTAGAATATCTAGGAGCTTTTCTTCTTCTTCACTTGAAAGCTCACTAGCAATAATGACCGAAAACCTTTGGTTGTCCTCTAAGAAAGCATACTTCAAATGAGATGGAAGGGGCTTCAGTTCACTTTTTGCCTCAAGCTGAGGTTCCTTTTCATTAAGCTCATGGAGTTCATTCTTGACAACTTTCTCATGTTTATCCTCTTGGTCATCTGTCTCCTCAACAATAGGGTAGCACAACTTGTTGTGGTCTTCTTCTTGCACTTCCGCTACCACTTCATCAATTACATCACATCGGAGCACGGAATGTTCTTCGGGAGGATATTTCATGGCTTCTTCCAAATTGAACTTGATAGTCTTGTCTCCAATCTCAAAGGAATATGTGCCGGTGAAGGCATCTAACTTGAATTTAGAGGTCTTGAGGAAGGGTCTACCAAGTAGAACGGAGGATGAGCTTCTATTTTTTGTTGGAGGCATTTCAAGGATGTAAAAGTCAACCGAAAAAACCAAATCCTTGATCGCCACAAGTACATCTTCCGCTATTCCCATCACCGTGATTACACTTTTATCGGCTAAGGCAAACCTCGCCGTCGACTTCTTTAATGGAGCTAAATTCAACCGCACATAGATAGAAAGTGGCATGATGCTTACACAAGCTCCCAGGTCACACATACAATCATGAAAAGTGCGCCCACCAATACAACAAGACACCAAACAAGGTCCAGGGTCACCATATTTCTTTGGAAAAGGTTCCATCAAGGAAGAAATTGAACTACCCAAGGATAATGTCTCCAATTCTCCGTTCCTATCTTTGTGTGTACACAAGTCTTTCAAAAATTTTGCATACTTTGGAATTTGTTGAATAGCATCAAGAAGAGGTATGGTTACCTCAACCTTCTTGAACACTTGAAGCATGTTCAAATCAAATTCCGGTGTTTTCTTTGCCTTCTTCACCATGAAAGGGAATGGAATAGGAATGGACTCATCCACTATAGGTTTCCTCTTGGGTTCCTTGAGGTTTACTCCTTCTTCCTCATGCCTTTTGTCTACCACCTCTTCTTCATGTAGAGCTTCAACAACCACTTCTTCCTCATGAATGTCTCCCCTGACCCTTGGAGGTATCTCCTCCAATGTAGTCCCTGATCGCAGAGTGATAGCGTTGAGACCGCCCTTTGTGTTTGGTTGGGGTTGGGATGGAAGGTTAGAAGGAATTGAGGGTTGGTTGGTGTTGTTGTTGGGAGTTGATGGTTAGTTGGACATGGCCATCTTTGAAAGCATGTTGGTGAGGTTAGCCATTTGAGTGCCCAAGGCATCAAATTGAGCCTTGTTGCTCTCATCTCATTTCTCTATGGCGGCTCTAAGCTCATCAACTTGATTGTTGGAAGATGGAGGAGTTTGGTAGGATTGTTGTCTATGGTGTGGTGCTTGGTACTTGGTGTAATTTTTTTGGTTTTGGTTGGAGTGGCCTTGGTTGGCTTGGTAGTTGGTGTTGTTATGGTGGTATTGGGATGAAGATTGGTTGTTTTTTGGTGAGAAGAAGAGCTGTTCCATCTTTGGTTTTGATTGCTTCCTTGTGAATTATCTCTCCACCCTTGATGTTGGTTACCACCTTGAGGGTAATTGTTTTGGCCTTGAGAAGGATAGGATGGACGGTTGTTGTAATTCACATTGGCTACTAAAAGAGCATGTTCCTCTTGAATTTGATGGCATTGATCGGTGTGATGTGTGGTGCTAGAGCACAAACCACAAATCCTAGGAGGGCCTTCAAGTTGAGCAACTAGAGGTGGGGCTTAGACGGCTTGGATGAAGTAGTATTCCTTTTGATCCTTTTGTATTTGTGTAAGGATGGTGGTCATATCCCCAAGTGCTTTGGTTAGGCTAGATTCGGAAGGGGATGGTTCTACCACACCCTTGAGAGGATTACTTCTCACCCTTGTATGTTGTGTAGCCTCGGAAACATCCTTTATCAAATTCCATGCTTCTCCCTCTGTCTTGTTTTTCGAAAGGGAACCACCACTAGAAGCGGTGAGCAATCTTCTATCTTCCATACAAAGACCTCCAGTGAAGTAGCTAATGAGCAAGTGAGTGTTCATTCCATGGTGTGGAAAAGATTCCAACAGCCTCTTGAACCGAGACCAATACTCATACAAACTCTCTTGGTCTCTTTGCATTATGCTCAAAATCTCCTTCTGGATATAGTCGGTCTTTTCCGGTGGGAAGAATTTATCTAGGAACTCTCTTCTCAAGAAATCCCAATTAGTCACAATCTCATCCGATAGCGAATAAAACCATGTCTTTGCTTGCCCTTCAAGAGAGAAAGGGAAGGCAAAAACCATGATAGCCACCTCATCGGCTCCATGTCTTCAAGCCGTAGAACAAGCAACTTGAACATCTCTTTGATGTCGGATGGGGTCTTGACCCGGCAACCCATGATATTTAGGAAGTAGATGTATCAAGCTACTCTTCAATTCAAAGTTTGGATCAAGGTTAGGATACCTCGCTTGCAACGGTTGAAGTATAATATCCGGAGCTCCTTGCTCATGCAAAGTGATCTGTCATGGCTCCGCCATGTGTGGCTCACCTGTAGGATGCAAAGATGTATTATTAGTGCCAACAGAAGAATAGGAAGTAGCGGACTCCAAGTCACACTCGGTACCGCCTAGTGATTCGGTATGTTCCTCAAGAGACGTCGAAGTACTAGTCATATAATCCAACCATCGTCTAGCTTACCGAGTATGTAACAAAGTTCTTTCAATCTCGGGATCAAAATCGGCTAAGCTAGAATTCGGTTGAGACCGAGTCATCAAACTTGAGAGTCATAGCACAAATGTAAAAGAAATCTAAACTATAGCTATGTATTGAAAGCAATTAAACTATCTACAATATTCACATATTCACATAACCAATATCAAGGCATATGTTGCAACCATTCCCCAGCAACGGTACCAAAAATTTGATGTGCAAGGATTATCGTCGAAGTGGAATTTCTCAATGAGAACCACGTTGGTAGTATAGCTCCACCCAACAACAATCCCCGAGTATCAAATTTAGAAAGGGATTTGGTTGTCACAAGTTCAACCCCAATAGAAATAATCGAAGTATTCAAACCTCGGGTCGTCTCACAAGGAATGGGCAAACATGTGCTTCGACATTGGTTAGAAATCCGGGGTTGTGAGTCATGAGCAAGAATTTAAACTAGGAATCTTAACAAGCAAGTAATCTTAAATTGCAAGAAACTAATTTAATTAACTAAGCAAGATGTGAGCGATTCCAAACTAACAAAGCAACATCCAATATGATTCTATTCTAAACTAAACAAGTAACTATAACGAAGACAAGTAATCAAGAATTTGAGTTTTCGAATATGAATGATAAAAGCAACTCTTGGCTAGGCATGGAAATTGGGGTCACCACCATCCTTGTCTAATAACCATATCTTGACAATTATGAGGAACCAAACTCATTAAGTCTACTTCTATACTTGAAGTACGTCAAATGGTTTGGTCAACATCAACCCATAAGTTCTAACCTTACTACTAATTGACTTAATAGAAGGTTAGCGTCAATGGCTATCAAATTGACCACTAAGGGCTCCCAAATCATCAAATCCATTAGACTCAATGACTCAAGTTTACCCAATTCCCTTAGCCTAGGCCAAGAGTAAAGAGAACTACTCCATAATCAAGGTAAACAATTCACCGAACACATGGTAAGCATTAACAAAAGACATGTTCAAATTGCAATCAAATTGAAATCACAAGTACCCACTAACAATTATCAACATACAATCATCCAAACAACACAATTAAATATAGAAATCATCAATGTAACATCAACAAGTCAAGATTCACAACATTCATGAAATGGGTATCAAATGACAATTGACAAGAATTCATAAAACTATCACAAGATCTAAGCAAAATTATACCAAGTGATTCAAATTGAACAATTAAAACTAGTAATTAACAAGATCCAATTCAAAATTCAACAAGGGAAGATCAAATTAAAACTAGCTCTTGAGAGGAACAAGGGTTTCTCTCTCTAGAAGAACAAAGAACCAAAAACTAGCTAAAATTGTGTCTTAGTGTAAAATGATTGATCCCCCCTTTTCCCCTAGCATCCTTGGGTCTTTTCCATGCAGAAACAGCTTGAATTTGGGCCTGATGAGCCTTAGAAATCGCCAGGCACGATTTCCTTTAATGAGGTCACGTGCAGCTTCCCGCGCGTGTGCGCCATGCGTGCGTGCACACCGATTGCTTTTGTGATCCACACGTGTGCGCCAAGTGCGCGTTCGCGTCGATAGAAATCCTCTGATCCACGCGGATACGTCCATCCTTGCGCGCCGCTTCCAGCCATCCTCATCCACGCGTGCGCGCCAATGCTGATTTTCCCAAAATTTAAATCTTCATGTTCCTCCCTTTTGTGCATGCTTTCTTTCTCTCTTCTAGGCCATTCCTACCCTAGAATTCCTGAAATCATTCAGCAAATATATCACGGCATCGAATGGCAATAGAAGAGGATTAAATTATGGCAATTTTAAGGCAAAATAAGGATGTTTTTCATCATGAAGCAATATTAGGAAGAGAACACAAAACCATGCATTTCTTGTGAATAAGTGTGGAAAATATTGACAAAAACCCTCCAAATTCTACACAATACCACAAAATTGGGGTTTATCAGCGTGCCTAGCGCAAAGCACGAGCGACGCGTACGCGTGACTGATGCGTACGCGTGACAAGGAAAACTTCCAAACGACGCGCACACATGACCTACGTGTACGCGTGACAGACGCTACGTGCAGAAAGTTGCAGAATTTGCCCCCAGCAATTTTTGGACCTTTTTTCGGCCCAAATCCAAGCCCAGAAACATAGAATAGAGGCTGGAGAATGGGAGAATCAAATAATCCATCAATCATTCTTTCAATATAGACAATTTTTAGGTTTTAGATGTAGTTTCTAGAGAGAGAGGCTCTCTCCTTTCTCTTAGATTTTAGGATTAGGATTTCTTTGTTTTCTTAATTCCAGGTTCAATGTTTCTTTAATTTAATTTCTCTTCTACTTTTAATTATTCTATTACTTTAGTTTGTTTATTTTCCCAAATTGGTTTATGGATTCCTATGTTTAATTTGATTTTCTATTTAATATAATTCAAGGTATTTCAGATTTATGGTTGCTTCCTTCTATTTATGATATAAATAATTTGGATTTTTTCTCTTTTTGCTTTGGTTGAGTAATTGGTGACAGTTGAGTTGTCAAACACAGCTGTTGATTGAAAATTGGAAATTGCTGATTAATTTGGATCCCTCTAAAGATAGTCTTTCCACAGGAGTTGACTAGGACTTGAGGAATCAAATTGATTAGTCCATTTGACTTTCCTTTATTTAGTAAGGGTTAACTAAGTGGGAGCAATAACAACATTCATCACACCTGATAAGGATAACTAGGATGGGATTTCCAGTTCTCATACCTTGCCAAGAGTTTTTCTAGTTATTAATTTACTTTTCTGCCAATTTATTTTCTTGTTCCCTAATTCAAAAACCCAAAAATATAACTTTTTCCATAACCAATAATAAATCATACTACCCTGCAATTTCTTGAGAGACGACCCGAGGTTTCAATACTTCAGTTATAAATTTTATTGAGTTTGCTTAAGTGACAACCAAAACTTTTGTACGAGAGGATTCTCTGTTGGTTTAGAAACTATACTTGCAACGCGACTTTATTTGTGAAAATTCATTACCTTCAAAAACCATCTCGACAAAAATGGCGCCGTTGCCGGGAAATTACAATTGTGTGCCTTATTATTAGTTATTGTAAATATTTTCTTTTGCTTGTTTATTTGTTTTTATTTTTGTTTTTAATTTTTATTAGCTACTATGAATTCTCACCCCTCTGACTTTAAGTTTGGTTCCAATGTTG
The DNA here is from genome assembly GCF_059453495.1 of Arachis ipaensis. Classification (NCBI taxonomy): domain Eukaryota; kingdom Viridiplantae; phylum Streptophyta; class Magnoliopsida; order Fabales; family Fabaceae; genus Arachis; species Arachis ipaensis. The sequence continues at coordinate 102,391,292 of NC_142442.1, read as the reverse complement.
TGGTAAGGAATGGAAGCTATAATAGGAACATGCATCAAGGTCAAAACAATCAAAGATGGAAGGAGCCACGAGGATCTGATCAACCCTTTCGGCAACAACACCTTCCAAGATACCATGGACAATGACCATTCTACAATGCATGCCAAGACAATAGTTATAGTGGACCCTGTTGTGACAAACCACCTCCACCAAATTACTATGGTCAAGAGCCATTCCGAGGTGCGTACCAAGATGATAGATATGGTGGACCCCCTTGTAGTTACCAACAAGCCCCATCATATGCCAATGAACCACCTCCTCAACATAGCTTCGAACCACCATACTCACAAGTCACCTACAACCATTCACCTCCATATGATCCTAACCTTTATCCACCCCAATTCCAATCCAATTACTCTCAAGAACCACCATTTCCATATGCACCATGTCCATATCCATCAACCCAAGAATCACAGGCTCGCCTCAAGGAAACAATAGATCAATTTCATGCAACCCTCCATCAACTGGAGCAAGCGATAAATCAATTAGCTTCCCGACGTTCGGGCACTCAAGGAACTCCCATGGCTTCATGCGGAGAATCTAATGAAGAACGTAGCATGGAGGAGACACTAGAAGCTCCGGTTGACAGTACAGAACATGACTTTGTACTGGAACAAGTAGAGGAAGCTGAAATTATCAAGGAAGAAGAATTGGTTGAAGACTTAGGAGACGCTAAACCTCCATGGGAATCAAGAGTTGTGGAGAATTCTGCCCAGAAATTTGTAATTGATGCTAAGGAGGATAATGCACAACCCACAAGGCATGTATCCTATGAAGAACTGGACGGAACGAATCAAGAAGCAAGTTTCCTTGGTAATGATGATTATGAATTAAGCTCTCCTAATGAAGAACTTGCATCCGTAATTGAATTCTTTGAGATTGAAGAATCTGCCCCAAGTGAATATGAAGATGATGTAGAGGTAGATTTTTCTCAACAACCCAACCCATGACTTAAGTGATGAGGAAGAAATTGAAGACTTTGATCAAGTCATGGTTACAATTGAAGAGGTTTGTAAAGAAGTGGAATTATTCACAGAAAAGTACAAGGGAGTGGAACTTGAAAGACCACTGGAAACTGTAACAACCCTAGTTTTTGAAAATTAAATAATTAATTATTTGTGATTTATTTTAAGAAAATTATTTTGCTAAAGGTAATTAAATGGAGTTTCATGATAATTGGAGTTTAAATTAATTAGAATTTTTATATAAATTTTATTAGATATTTGGTATAATTGAAATTATAATTTTGATAATTGAAAAATAAGAAGAATTGCATAATTTGATTTAAATAAATTCTATTTTGAATGAAATATGTTATTAATTTGAACTCCTAGAAATTATTTTATTAGAAATGATTAGATTAATATTTATAAATACTTTAAGTTTAAGTCAATTAATATTTATGTACAATTTATATTATAATTAATTATTTTATAAATTGAAATTAAAGTTTCAGAGATAGAAAAATAATAGAGATTTGTATGATTTAATCTAGAAAATTGATATTTGAATTTAAATTGTACTTTACAAAATATAATTAACTTGTTCATTTTATAATTTAAATTAGAAATAATTGATTGAACTTAACAATATGTTGATAAATAATGTTCCTAAATATTTTTAATAGAGTATATTTGATTTTAAAATTACTCTACTATTCAGTTTTATCAAAATATCTATTCATATCTATCCATATTACTTTATAAAATCCCTAATTTCTAACCCTAATTCCCAAATTGAATCAGAAACCCTAATTCCCAAATCCCAGAAACCCTAACCCTTCCACCCAATACACACGCACACTGAACCCAGAGGGAGACAGAGGAGAGTACGGGAAGAGAAGAGAGGGAGGAGAAAGGAAACGGCGCAGGCTGGGGAAGGCCTCGCCGCCGTCGCCGTCGAACTGAGGGAAAGAGAGGGAGCTTCACCGCGCCATCATCCAACTGGTCGCGTCTGCTGCCCATCGCCACCTCCTCCATCGCGCGCTACTGCCGGCCTGGAACCGCCGCCACCGCGCCTTGCTGTCGACCTAACCACGTCGCCGCTGACCCGTGATGCTACCTCTAGAACTGCGCAAAGGACAGAGGGAGGAGAGGGAGAGAGTTCGCGTCGGAGGAGAGAAGGAGCTCGTGCCTCACTGCCGTCACCCATGGAGCCACGAGCTGCACCGGTCACCGCCGCATTGCGTCGGAGAGGAAGCCTGAGACTGAGTGCCGCTGGGAGGGAGGAAGACGCGGGCTGGAGGAGCTGCATCCAGTCGCTGCTATTGTGCCACTGACCACCGCCGTTTCGCCGTCGCTGTCAAAGGGGTACTGCCAGGAGAGAGAAGACCGGCGTGCATGAAGAAGAAGGGGAGAGGTCCGAGGCTGAGATGGTTCCCGTCACTGCCGTTCTGATTCTGCTGGAGCTTGTCCAGGGTTCTTGCTCGCCCCTATTCTCTATTCAGCCTTCGTCAGAGCGCTTTCATCGGATAAACACTACTAAAACCGGGCCAGATTCACCGGTAATGCTACTTATTGCGGTTGCTGCCATTCTAATTTTTGTGAGTTGTCGGAGCTCTCTACCACCGGGAACTAACATTCGAGCTGCCCAGGAAACCACCATTAGAACCACTACTGTTTTGGTAAGCTCTACCCCCTGTTTCTGCTTCCTTGTCCTACCAATTTTTTTATACTTTGAAGCTTGTCCCTGAAACTGTTTGTATTGTATAAAGAGATTATTGTAAAATTACCTTGCCACCGTCGTTACTGGAGGTAGCTGCCGGCTCTATTTGGAGATTGCTAGTGCTATTGGAGTCACCGGAAACCAATGTTGGAGCCGCTCTTGATGATTCTGATGCTGCTACGTAGGTCCCGAGCTGCTGTGTTGTTGCCAGAGGAAGGGAACTAATAGGAAAAACATCACCGAGGCTGCTGCTTGGTTTAATTGCATTGTTAATGCGACATTGAGGTAGGGGATTTTATTTGAAATTAACAACTTTTAACTTATGAATGCCAAAGAGGTTTAGTGAGTAATTGCAAATAATTCATAAACATGATTAATTGATAGGAATAAGCTTAATTTGAGGTTGTGAAATTTGGATTAAGTTTGGTATTGAGATGATTTCCTAGTATTTTAATTAATTTATTAATTTTAGATTGTGGCTGTGAATGTCATTAGGTGTTCTTGTTGGAGTGATTATTCTGATTTATTATTAGAATTGAATGTGGCTGTGATTACGCTGAATTGTAATTGAAACTAGATGCGGTTGTAAATTGTATTCCGAATTATTGATTTTTGCGATGAATGAGTTGACTGAGGTTCTGATCCTGAATGAATTATTTTGAATTGTTTGATATTGTTTTGGAAATTTAATATATTGGAATGGCTGTAAAATGGATTTGTGACGGGTTGGAATTGGTTGAACTATGGCTGCGATTAGTGATTTATTTAAGTTTACTTATTAAATTGAGATATGAAGAGTTAATCATTGAATGAAATGTATTTGAGAAGAGTTAGTTGTGGTGATTATTCTGAGTTATGATTGAAGTTGGATGCGAATGTGAATTGAGTTTGGGTTATGGCTGTGATACTGACTGGTTTCGTTGTCGTGAGTAATTAATTGATGAGATTTGCTTTAGTTTGAAGCTGTAATTGATATTGGTGTTTTCTGATTTTGATGGGATTGTTAAAAAGTTCTGATTCTATGTGATTATACTGAATTAGTTGAGTTGTGTGGCTATATTCTGGTTATGAAGAGTAAGTGCTTGTTGTTGTTTTTAGTTATTTGATGTATCGGAATGGCTATGAAATTGACTTGTGACTAGTTGGAACTGGTTTTGGTAGTTGTTAATGTTGGTTCATGATTAATTAGAATTAAGTTTGAGAACTGTTAACAGATTGAAGCTTGATTATTAAATTTATCTTATGAAATCTGAATTTAAAGATAAGAACAGTAACTCTAAAAGTATAAGGATAACTTGTGATAATTGGGAATTATATGGAGCAGAATTTTTGGGTGGACATATTATAAGAGAACTGGAATTATGTAAATAATACATACTCTGTGTCTTGGTGTCAATATTGCTAAGATTTTGGTTAAGTTAGGTGATAATATGTTTTGGGTATTCGGAAAGTGAAAAACTGTTAGTCCTTTGGTTAAAATAATTGATGAATTGATACAACGGAAGTTATTGATGGATTATGTGGAAATTAATTATGAATTGATAAGAATAGAATTGAATTAATGGATTATGTGGGAATCTCAGAGTATAATCGAATTACTATTTATTATGAGTTGTGAATTTCTGTTTGATTGAGAATATTCTGTTTGATAGTTATTGAGAAAAAGGATTGATGAATTGTTGAGAAAGGTTTGATGAGATGTGAAGGAAGAGGGAACCCGTAAGGGTGGTTAAGTCCGAGTTTTAGGGGAGGTGCTGCCGAAATTTTATGAAAATATGAGGTTTCATTTGAAAAGTTATTTTAGAAGCTTTGAATTTGGAAAATTATATTACTTGAATTTTATTTAGTTAATAAAGGAATTATAATATTTTGTGTTTGATTTACCAAAGAAAAGTCTGTAAAGTTTTAATGACAGAAAAACAGACAGAGATTAGTGAACAAACTAGGGCAACATAGTTAGTTCTTGAGTTGCAACTAGGGTTAGGTATAATATGAAAAGTTAAACTGTTTCAGTATAGACTTAATGAACCTATACTTGGGACAGGCTAACTATTCATACCGAAATTTACATAAGCTTTAAATATATACGTTAAGCAGAGAAATCAGAGCAGAATAGAGAAATACAAAGAACAGAGTAATCAGAGTAGAGTAAAGAGATACAGAGAAAAGAAAAACCAGAACAGAGTAAAGAGATATAAAGAGAAGAGTAATATGATAAAGATATATATATATATATATATATATATATATATATATATTAGTTGCTTGATGCAACCCAAAGCTATATTTAATATATATTAGTTGCTTAATGCAACCCAGAGCTTCTGTAGGGAAACTAAGTTACCTACAGCTATTTTCCGCTTCCCCAGAGTAGAGCAGAGTATATATATATTTTCTTGCAGTAAGCAGAGGCTGTCTCAGATGAGCAGCTATTATTATATGCGCATTTATTTAGGAACGAAAAATCGTATCCGGAAAATCGGGATTACTCGTGACCGGGTAAATATCGGGATTGCGGGTAGCCAACCGACACGTGAGCTCATGGCCTGCTTAGGACAGACATGCATCATATTGTTTGTGCATATGCATTTGATCGTGTTGCTTTTCTTGTTTCTTTGTGATTGTGCTGCTTGTCTTGGTGACTTGCTTGTGTGTTTGATTAGATATTTTTGTTGATTCTTTGAACTTAGTGAAGTATTGAGGAATGGTATTTGTGAAGTGAGGTTTGGGTATATTATTTATGTTGCTGATTTACTTAGTTATTGTGATGGTTGAGGAATGCTATTTGTAGCTGAAGAATGGCTAATGCGGTTGAGACTTTATTTAAGTAATATGATTTAAAGAAAGGGTTTTAAACGGTTTCAAGTAAGTCTTAAGAAATTTTTGGAAAGGTTTGATAAAGAAAACTACATTGGAAACTTGAGTTAATTATTTGCATGTTAATCATTACTTTTACGGCATTCCCATTCCCTACTGAGAATGTGTGGTTTGTTCTCACCCCAAAATCTTCCACCCTTTCAGTGACACAGGTTCGAAGACTCCGTTTGAAGCTGCGGGCGATTGTTAGACCTTATTTATGAGTTAAGTTTTTTATTTGAGTTATTTTCATAGAGTTCCCTCGCTCTTATTGTTTAACATTTTTATTTTATACAGAGGGATAGGATTTGTATCTGAGTTTTATTTGAAATCTTTTGTATGTCAGATATTATTATTAATAATTATGTGATTATTATTACTTTGAAATGTTTGCTATATGATTTTGATAAACAAAAACAAAATTTTCAAGAATGTTCTATGAAACTAAAATGCAATATCGAACTAAAGGCTCAATAGTAAATAGTTAATAAAGGAAAGCAGGTTGGTAACGCCTTACTTTCGGTGCGATCATGACGTATTGGAAGTTGGGTCGTTAAAGAAACACCTCTCCCAAGGCCATTACCACCCAATACAAACTTCAAGTGGGTAAAATCCTTAGCCTTTATCTTCATCTTTCCACTTGAATATGGTTTTCTTGAAACCGATGGCCAACTTAGAGCTCTTTGTGGCTTTAAGAGTAAGAGGGAGATGGTTAGTGATAGAAGTTGGCATCCAAAGTTCAATATGGTTCCACGCTCCAAATGGAAGTGCAAGGATTGGTATATAGCTAGATTGAATGAATTTTGGAAGAAGTTTGGGTATCTTAGTGGAAATTCAGGTTGTGTACCGCCCGGTTGGAATAATGAAGATAGAAGCAAAGACGGGTACAAAAGCAAGGTTTGGGATCCTGGAATTTATTTTGACAATCAACGCTTCTGGCGCCTGAACACTTGCTTTAACTTGCTCAAAGGATTTACGTGCCTAGTTTGGGACCCCGGAGGCTATTGGAATTGCAAACGTTGGTGGAGATTTCTAGATGAGTTCAAGCAAAAGCAACCATAACAAGGAGCTCATCAAATGTCCAACTTAAGGACTTTAACTAAAAGTACTAGGTGAGAGACAATCCACTATGGTATGATCGTTCCTTTTTAATTTTAATTTTTTTTGTTTTGTCTATTTTTAGTTTTATTTTATTTTATTTCATTTTCCCTAATATCATTCATAACATCCACATTAGCATCTGCATTTTGCATTCTGCATATTCTATAAAAAAAACTCACACCACGCGTGCACATGGGCCACGCGTGGGCGTCAATTCCAAATCGGCGTCACCATCCAACGCCCAGAAAGTTGGGCTGGAATCGTGCAGCTGTTGTGCGTTAGGCACGAATTGGCCCACGCGTGAGCATCCATGACGCATTCGTGTCAATTACAGTCTGGCACATCACGCGTGGGCGTGGGCGACGCGCACGCGTCGCCTGAAAATTTTACCCCCCCAAATTGAAACAGAGAGTTGCACCAAAACGATGCTGGAATCGTGCGTTTAGCACGATTCTCATCAACGCGTACGCGTGTGGTGCACGAAATCACAATCACACTTTTGCAATTCCGCACAACTAACCAGCAAGTGCATTGTGTTGTCCAAGTAATACCTTACTTGAGTAAGGGTCGATCCAACGGAGATTGTCGGCTTGAAGCAAGCTATGTTTATCTTGTAGCTCTTATTCAGGATAGCAACAGTAATTCTTAGTTTTAATTGAAATAAGTAAAAGAACATGGATTAAATGATACTTGTTATGCAGCAGTGGAGAACAGGTTGAGGTTTTGGAGATGCTCTGTCTTCTGAATTTCTGCTTTCCTACTATCTTCTTCTTCACGCACGCAGGTCTCCTTCCATGGCAAGCTGTATGTTGGTGGATCACCGTTGTTAATGGCTACCAACCGTCCTCTCAGTGAAAAGGGTCCATGTACATGGCTAATCATCTGTCGGTTCTGACTAATGTTGGAATAGGATCCATTGATCCTTTTGCACACTGTCACTGCGCCCAGCATTCATGAGTTTGAAGCTCATCACAGTCACCCCTTCCCGGATCCTACTCAGAATACCACAGACAAGGTTTATACTTTCCGGATCTCAGGAATACTGCCAATTGATTCTAGCTTATACCACGAAGACTCTAATCTCACGGATTTGAATGCTCTGTTGTCAGGAGAGGCAGTCAAACTCGTGAACCAGGAACCCAAGAGATATACATTCAATCGAAGGTAGAATAGAAGTGGTTGTCAGGCACGCGTTCATAGGTTGAGAATAGTGATGAGTGTCACGGATCATCACATTCATCATGTTGAAGTGCGAATAAATATTTTAGAATAGAAACAAGCGTGATTGAATGAGAAACAGTAGTAATTGCATTAATCCATCGAGGTAGAATGGAAGTGGTTGTCAGGCATGCGTTCATAGGTTGAGAATGGTGATGAGTGTCATGGATCATCACATTCATCATGTTGAAGTGCGAATAAATATCTTAGAATAGAAACAAGCGTGATTGAATGAGAAACAGTAGTAATTGCATTAATCCATCGAGACACAACAGTGCTCCTCACCCCCAACCATGGAGTTTAGAGACTCATGCCTTAGAAGATACAAAATTCAGATGTAAAATGTTATAAGGTACATAGTAAGCCTCTAAAAGTAGTTTTTATACTAAACTAGTGACCTAGGTTTACAGAAAATGAGTAAACTAAGATAGATAGTGCAGAAATCCACTTTCGGGACCCACTTGGTGTGTGTTTGGGCTGAGCATTGAAGCTTTCACATGCATAGGCTGCTCCTGGCATTTAACTCCAGCTTTTGTGCCAGTTTGGGCGTTTAACTCCAACTTTTATGCCAGTTCTGGCGTTTAATGCCAGAATAGGGTAGAAACTTGGCGTTAAACGCCAGTTTGCGTGATCTCAACTCGGAAAAAGTATGGACTATTATATATTGCTGAAAAGCCCAGGATGTCTACTTTCCAACGCAATTAAGAGCGTGCCAATTGGGCTTCTATAGCTCCAGAAAATCCATTTCGAGTGCAGGGAGGTCAGAATCCAACAGCATCTGCAGTCCTTTTTTAGCCTCTGAATCAGATTTTTGCTCAGGTCCCTCAATTTTAGCCAGAAAATACCTGAAATCACAGAAAAATACACAAACTCATAGTAAAGTCTAGAAATGTAATTTTTGCATAAAAACTAATAAAAATGTGATAAAAAGTAGCTAGATCCTACTAAAAACTATATGAAATTACCCCCAAAAAGTGCATAAAATATCCACTCATCACAACACCAAAATTAAGCTGTTGCTGTCCTCAAGCAACTAGATGAATAACATAAGATAGAAAGAAAATCAAGAGGCAATAATATCTCAGAGTTTTATATGAAGCTCAAATTCTTATTAGATGAGCGGGACTAGTAGCTTTTTGCTTCTGACAGTTTTGGCATCTCAATTTATCCTTTGAAGTTTAGAATGATTGGCGTCTATAGGAATTCAGAATTCAGATAGTGTTATTGAGTCTCCTAGTTTAGTATGTTGATTCTTGAACACAGCTACTTTATGAGTCTTGGCCGTGGCCCTAAGCATTTTGTTTTTCAGTATTACCACCGGATACATAAATACCACAGACACATAACTGGGTGAACCTTTTTCAGATTTTGACTCAGCTTTGCTTAAGTCCCCCATTAGAGGTGTCCAGAGTTCTTAAGCACACTCTTTTTGCCTTGGATCACGACTTTAACCACTCAGTCTCAAGATTCTCACTTGGACCTGCATGCCACAAGCACATGGTTAGGGACAGCTTGATTCAGCCGCTTAGGCTAGGATTTTATTCCTTTAGGTCCTCCTATCCATTAATGCTCAAAGCCTTGGATCCTTTTTGCCCTTGCCTTTTGGTTTAAAGGGTCACTGGCTTTTTTTGCTTGCTTTTTCTTTATTTTTTTCACAAGCTTTGTTCTTCATTGATTTTTCTTACTTCAAGAATCAATTTTATGATTTTTCAGATCATCAATAACATTTTTCCTTTTCATCATTCTTCAAGAACCAACAATTTTAACATTCATAAACTTCATTATAAAAAATATGCACTGTTCAAGCATTCATTCAGAAGACAAAAAGTATTGCCACTACATATAAATAATTTGAATTTTTCTTATTAAGAACTCGAAAAAAAAATTGCCTCCTTATTCTAAAAAAATATGCTATTTTATTCATGTTTAATGATGATGAGAAAAATAAATTATAGCTTACTTGGAGATAATAATAAAAAAAATAAAAGTAAAGATACTAATTACTACTATTCATGTGACTCCTAAGGTAGATCTCTAATAATAAAAGTTATCACAGATTTAAGATTAGGACTCAACAACCTTTATTTTGGGAGATGGATGCTCCTTCAATCTGTGGGGTGTCTGGCCCTTCAAGAGACAGCTTCTGGCGCTTCAGCTCCTGTAGCTCACGCCCTTGATTCTCTTGTTCCTTCAGCAGTTTTCAGAGCATGCTATTTTGAATTTTCTGTTCTTCTTTCAGTTGATCCATAGCTTCTTGCAGCTTGGTGACAGATGCTTCTAGGCGGGTCCAGTAGTCAATCTGAGAAATTTCTGGGAGGAACTCATATGCCCTCCTTTTGATAGAGTTATCTTGAACTTGTTGTCCTTCCATTAACTTTTTGGTGATTGGGTGCTCGATTGAGATATACTCATCCACTCCCATCTTTACCCCAGCATCTTTACATTGCAGAGAGATTAAGCTTGGGTAAGCCAATTTGGCGTCAGTGGAGTTCTTGTTTGCAATTATGTAAAGCTCACAAGAAATCAGATGATGAATCTCCACTTCGTTTCCCAGCATAATGCAGTGGATCATCACTGCTCTTTTGACAGTGACTTCAGAGCGGTTGCTGGTGGGCAGTATAGAATGCCCAATGAAGTCCAGCCAGCCCCTAGCAACTGGTTTGAGATCTCCTCTCTTGAGTTGATTTGGGACACCCTTTGTGTTGGTTATCCACTTGTTTCCAGGGATGCATATGTCCTCTAGAACTTGGTCCAAGCGCTTATCTAATCTCACCATTCTCCTATTAAAGGATTCTGGATCATCTTGTAGTTGAGGCAGCTTGAAGACCTCTCTTATTTTGTCCAGGTGGAAGTAAATAATCTTCCCTCTGACCATGGTTCGAAAGGTATAGAAGGCGGTTCCAGTCATTCTCTGCTTATATGTTTGCCACAGATTTGAGTAGAATTCCTGAACCATGTTTCTACCCACCTTTGTCTCAGGATTAGCTAGAATTTCCCAGCCCCTATTTCGAATCTGCTCTTGGATCTCCGGATATTCATCTTCTTTCAGATCGAATTTAACTTCCGGGATCACTGACCTTAGACCCATTATTTTGTGGTAATGGTCTGCATGTTCTTTGGTTAAGAACCTCTCTTGATTCCAAAGCGGTTTTTGAGTGTTCTCTTTCTTGCCTCTTGAAGTGGTTTGTTTTCCCTTAGGAGCCATTATCTTAGTGAATCTTAGCTCAGTGATCATAAAAAATACACCAAACTTAGAGATTTGCTTGTCCTCAAGCAAAAGAAAGGAAAGGAGAGGAATAGAAGGAGAGTCAAATCCGAGTTATGGAGGAGAGGGGGAGGCCGAGTGTGAATTTATAAGGGAGGGGGTGGGTTCAAAAATTTTGAAAAAGATATGGTAGAAGATATGATTTGTAAAAGATATATATGATATAAAAAAGATGAAATTTTAAAATTGAAAAGATATGAGAATTTGAAAAAGATAAATCTGAATTTGAAAAGATAGTTTGATGCGTTGAAAAAGATTTGAGAAGAAACTAAAAAGATAGATGAGTTTTGAAAAAGATTTGAAAAGAAATTGAAGAAGATTTGAGAAAGATTTTTAGGATTAAAGAAAAATTTATTTTTAATTTGTTATTTTTTGAAATTGAAATTGAAAGATGATAATTTGTAACATATTTATGCAAGAAATTTTGGATGGAACCATGAAAATTTGAAAAAAAATTTGAGTTGGAAACAAAATTCCTCCCCTCCACATTCCTGGCGTTAAACGCCCATAATGGCACCCATTCTAGCGTTTAACGCCCATTTGTTGCTTCTTTTGGGCGTTTAACGCCCAGCCAGGTACCCTGGCTGGCGTTAAACGCCAGAAAGCTTTTATCATTGGGCATTTTTCTAAACGCCCAGGATACTGCAATTCTGGTGTTAAATGCTCAGAATGGTACCCATTCTGGCGTTTAACACCCAGAAAGGTATCTTTACTGGCGTTAAACGCCCAGAATGGTGCCCATTCTGGCGTTTAATGCCCAAAATATCCCTTGCTGGCGTTTTTGTGCCAGTGAGCTCCCTTTCTCTGCTTTATACTTTGAATCCTTTTGTAACTCTGTGAACTCCCGCAATTGATAATTAACCTTGAAGATAACTTATATCAAACTCCTATAATTATTATTTGAATAACAAATAAACTTCGCTAATGGCTGGGTTGCCTCCCAGCAAGCGCTTCTTTAATGTCTTTAGCTGGACCTTACTGAGCTTTAATCTAGTCTCAGCTTTGAACATTCTTGCTCAACATTGCCTTCAAGATAATGCTTGACTCTCTGTCCATTAACAATGAACCTCTTATTAGAATCAATATCCTGAAGCTCTACATAGCCATATGGTGACACACTTGTAATCACATATGGTCACTTCCCCCGGGATTTTAGTTTCCCGGGGAACAATCTGAGCCTAGAGTTGAACAACAGAACCTTCTGTCCTGGCTCAAAGACTCTGGATGATAGTTTCTTGTCATGCCACCTTTTTGCTTTTTCCTTGTAAATTTTTGCATTTTCAAAAGCATTGAGTCTGAATTCCTCTAGCTAATTCAACTGGAGCAATCTTTTCTCTCCAGCTAACTTAGCATCAAGATTTAGGAATCTAGTTGCCCAGTAGGCCTTGTGTTCCAGTTCCACTGGCAAATGGCACACTTTCCCATAAACAAGTTGGTATGGAGAGGTCCCTATGGGAGTCTTGAATGCTGTTCTGTATGCCCACAGAGCATCATCCAGACTTCTTGCCCAATCCCTTCTGCGGTTACTCACAGTCCGTTCCAGGATTCTTTTAAGTTCTCTATTTGAGACTTTAGCCTGCCCATTTGTCTGGGGATGATACGGAGTCGCCACTTTGTGGTTAATTCCATATCAGACCAGAGCGGAGTCAAGCTATTTATTACAAAAATGAGTGCCCCCATCACTGATCAGTATCCTAGGGACACTGAACCTGCTGAAGATATGCTTCTGGAGAAACTTCATCACTGTCTTAGTATCTTTGGTGGGTGTTGTAATTTCCTCTGCCCACTCAGATACATAATCTACTGCCACCAGGACATAAGTGTTTGAGTATGATGGTGGGAAAGGCCCCATGAAGTCAATACCCTATACATCAAACAACTCAATCTCTAAGATCCCTTATTGAGGCATGGCATAACTGTGAGGTAGATTGCCAGCTCTTTGGCAACTGTCACAGTTACGTACAAACTCTCGGGAGTCTCTATAAATGGTAGGCCAGTAGAAGCCACATTGGAGGACTCTTGTGGACGTTCGCTCACTTCCAAAATGGCCTCCATATTGTGATCCATGGCAACGCCATAAGATCTTCTGTGCCTCTTCCTTGGACACACATCTATGGATTATTCCGTCTGTACATCTCTTAAAGAGATATAGTTCATCCCATAAGTAGTACTTTGCATCAGAAATCAATTTCTTTGTTTGTTGCCTGGTGTACTCTTTGGGTATGAATCTTACAGCCTTATAGTTTGCAATGTCTGTAAACCATGGTGTTTCTTGAATGGCAAATAGTTGCTCATCCAGAAAGGTTTCAGAGATCTCAATAGATGGGGAGGACGCCCCTTCTACTGGTTCTATCCGGGATAGATGATCAGCCACTTGGTTCTCTGTTCCTTTTCTGTCTCTTATTTCTATATCAAACTCTTGCAGAAGAAACACGCATCTTATGAGCATGGATTTTGAATCCTACTTTGTGAGTAGATATTTAAGAGCAGCATGGTCAGTGTACACAATCACTTTTGATCCTACTAAGTATGATCTAAACTTGTCAATGGCATAAACCACTGCAAGCAGCTCTTTTTCTGTGGTTGTATAATTTTTTTGTGCGTCATTTAGAACACGGCTGGCATAGTAAATGATGTGCAGAAGCTTGTTATGCCTTTGTCCTAGTACTGCACCAATAGCATGGTCATTGGCATCACACATTAATTCGAATGGCAATGTCCAGTCTGGTGCAGATATGACAGGCACTGTAATCAACTTAGCTTTCAGAGTCTCAAAGACCTGCAAACACTCTGTGTCAAAGACGAATGGTGTATTAGCAGCTAGCAGATTGCTCAGAGGTTTTGCGATTTTTGAAAAATCCTTTATAAACCTCCTGTAGAATCCTGCATATCCCAGAAAGCTTCTGATTGCCTTAACATTGGTGGGTGGTGGTAATTTTTCAATTAGCTCTACCTTAGCTTGATCCACCTCTATTCCCTTGTTCGAAATTTTATGCCCAAGGACAATTCCTTCAGTCACCAAAAAGTGACATTTTTCCCAATTTAAAACCAGGTTAGTCTCTTGGCATCTTTTCAGAACAAGTGCTAGATGATCAAGACAGGAGCTGAATGAGTTTCCGAATACTGAGAAGTCATCCATGAAAACTTCCAGAAATTTTTTCACCATATCAGAGAAGATAGAGAGCATGCATCTCTGAAAAGTTGCAAGTGCATTACACAGACCAAATGGCATCCTTCTGTAGGAAAATACTCCAGATGGACATGTGAATGCTGTTTTCTCTTGATCCTGAGGATCTACTGTAATTTGGTTATAGCCTGAATAGCCATCCAAAAAGCAGTAATATTCATGACCTGCTAGTCTTTCTAGCATCTGGTCTATGATTGGTAAAGGAAAATGATCCTTTCTGGTGGCTGTATTGAGCCTTCTGTAGTCAATACACATACGCCACCCTGTAACTGTTCTTGTAGGAACCAGTTCATTCTTTTCATTATGAACCACTGTCATGCCTCCCTTTTTGAGTACAACTTGGACAGGGCTCACCCAGGGGCTATCAGAAATGGGATAAATAATCCCGGCCTCCAGTAATTTAGTGACCTCTTTCTGCACCACCTCCATCATGGCTGGATTTAGCCGCCTCTGTGGTTGAACCACTGGCTTAGCATTATCCTCTAATAGGATCTTGTGCATGTATCTGGCTGGGCTAATGCCCTTAAGATCACTTATGGACCACCCAAGAGCTGCCTTGTGTGTCCTTAGCACCTGAATTAGTGCTTTCTCTTCCTGTGGCTCTAAAGCAGAGCTTATGATTACAGGAAAAGTGTCACCTTCTCCCAGAAATACATATTTCAAGGATGGTGGTAGTGGTTTGAGCTCGGGTTTAGGAGGTTTCTCCTCTTCCTGAGGAGTTTTCAGAGGTTCTTTTATTTCTTCTGGTTCCTCCAGATCAGGTTGAACATCTTTAAAGATGTCCTCTAGCTCTGATTCGAGACTCTCAGCCATGTTGATCTCCTCTACCAGGGAATCAATAATATCAACACTCATGCAGTCTTTTGATGTGTCTGGATGCTTCATTGCCTCAACAGCATTCAGCCTAAACTCATTCTCATTGACTCTAAAGGTCACTTCCCCTTTTTGAATGTCAATGAGGGTTCTTCCAGTTGCTAGGAAAGGTCTTCCTAGAATGAGAGTTGCACTCTTTTGCTCCTCTATTTCCAGCACTACAAAGTCAGTGGGAAAGGCAAATGGCCCAACTGTGACAATCATATCCTCAATTATGCCTGATGGATATTTAATGGAGCCATCAGCAAGTTGAAGACAGATCTAGGTTGGTTTGACCTCTTCAGTCAAGCCAGGATTTCTGATAGTGGATGTAGGGATTAGGTTGATACTTGCCCCAAGATCACAGAGAGCTGTCTTGGTACAGGTACCCTCTAATGTGCATGGTATCATAAAGCTCCCAGGATCCTTAAGCTTCTCTGGTATGCTCTTCAAAATGACTGCAATGCACTCTTCAGTGAGGAAGACTTTTTTAGTTTCCCTCCAATCCTTCTTATGACTTAAGATCTCTTTCATGAACTTAGCATAAGAGGGTATTTGCTCATGTGCCTCTGCAAACGGAATCTTGATTTCAAAAGTCCTGAGATAGTTTGCAAAACAGGCAAATTATTTATCCTGTTCCGCTTGGCGGAGTTCCTGAGGATAAGGCATCTTGGCTTTGTATTCTTCAACCTTAGTTGCTGCAGGTTTATTCCCTACAGAGGTGGTTGGAGAAGCCTTCTTAGAGGGGTTACCATCAGCACTTTGGTATGCAAAATTGTTACTCAGGTTGTAAAATTTGTTGTTCGTTCTCTCCCTGGCAATGGCGCCAACAAACTGGTGCACAATACCATGGTCCAAACATAACTTCACAACTTCACACAACTAACCAGCAAGTGCACTGGGTCGTCCAAGTAATAAAACCTTACGTGAGTAAGGGTCGATCCCACGGAGATTGTTGGTATGAAGCAAGCTATGGTCACCTTGTAAATCTCAGTCAGGCGGATATCAAATGGTTATAGTATTTTTGAATAATAATAATAAATAAATAGAAAATAAAGATAAAAATACTTATATAAATCATTGGTGAGAATTTCAAATAAGCGTATAGAGATGCTTTCGTTCCTCTGAATCTCTGCTTTCCCGCTGCCTTCATCCAATCAGTCTTACTCCTCTCCATGGTAAGCTTTCTGTAAGGGCATCACCGTTGCCAATGGCTACATCCCATCCTCTCTGTGAAAATGGTCCAAATGCTCTGTCACGGCATGGCTGATCATCTGGAGGTTCTCGATCATGCTGGAATAGGATTCACCCTCCTTCTGCGTCTGTCACTACGCCCAGTACTCGCGAGTTTGAAGTTCGTCACAGCCATCCCTTCCCAAATCCTACTCGGAATACCACAGACAAGGTTTAGACTTTTCGAATCTCAGGAATGGCCATCCATGGGTTCTAACTTATACCACAAAGACACTAATAACTCGGACTCGGTCCCCTGTATTAGATATCCAAGAGATATTCATTCTAGCTTGTTTGCATGTAGAATGGAAGTGTTTGTCAGGCATGCGTTCAGAAGTGAGAATGATGATGAGCGTCATATAATCATCACATTCATCATGTTCTTGGGTGCAAATGGATATCATAAAAGCGAAATAAGTTCAATTGAATAGAAAACAGTAGTACTTTGCATTAAATCATGAGGAACAGTAGAGCTCCACACCTTAATCTATGGAGTGCAGAAACTCTACCATTGAAAATACATAAGTGATAATGGAGTTCATTGGTCTCGGCCCCAGAGGGGAACCGGAGTAACCAAGACTAAAAATGATCCGAAGATGGTTCAAAAGATCTAAATACAATAGTAAAAAGTCCTATTTATACTAAACTAGTTAATAGGGTTTACAGAGGTAAGTAATTGATGCATAAATCCACTTCCGGGGCCCACTTGGTGTATGCTTGGGCTGAGCTTGAAGTTTACACGTGCAGAGGCTTCTTTTGGAGTTGAACGCCAAGTTGTAACGTATTTTTGGCGTTAAACTCTGGTTTGTGACGTGTTTCTGGCGTTTAACTCCAGACTGTAGCGTAGAACTGGCATTCAACGCCCTTTTGCGTCAACTAAACTCGGCCAAAGTATGAACTATTATATATTGCTGGAAAGCCCTGGATGTCTACTTTTCAACGCAATTGGAAATGCGCCATTTTGAGGTCTGTAGCTCCAAAAAATCCACTTTGAGTGCAGGGAGGTCAGAATCCAACAACATCAGCAGTCCTTCTTCAACCTCTGAATCTGATTTTTGCTCAAGTCCCTCAATTTCAGCCAGAAAATACCTGAAATCACAGAAAAATACACAAACTCATAGTAAAGTCCAGAAATGTGAATTTAACATAAAAACTAATAAAAACATCCCTAAAAGTAACTAGATCCTACTAAAAACATACTAAAAACAATGCCAAAAAGCGTATAAATTATCCGCTCATCACAACACCAAACTTAAATTGTTGCTTGTCCCCAAGCAACTGAAAATCAAATAGGATAAAAAAAAAGAGAATATACTATAAATTCCAAACTATCAATGAAACATAGCTCCAATCAGATGAGCGGGACTTGTAGCTTTTTGCCTCTTGAATAGTTTTGGCATCTCACTTTATCCATTGAGGTTCAGAATGATTGGCATCTATAGGAACTCAGAGTTCAGATAGTGTTATTGATTCTCCTAGTTCAGTATGTTGATTCTTGAACACAGCTACTTTATGAGTCTTGGCCGTGGCCCTAAGCACTTTGTTTTCCCGTATTACCACCGGATACATAAATGCCACAGACACATAATTGGGTGAACCTTTTCAGATTGTGACTCAGCTTTGCTAAAGTCCCCAATTAGAGGTGTCCAGGGTTCTTAAGCACACTCTTTTTTTGCTTTGGACCTTGACTTTAACCGCTCAGTCTCAAGTTTTCACTTGACACCTTCATGCCACAAGCACATGGTTAGGGACAGCTTGGTTTAGCCGCTTAGGCCAGGATTTTATTCCTGTAGGCCCTCCTATCCACTGATGCTCAGAGCCTTGGGATCCTTTTTATTTACCCTTGCCTTTTGGTTTTAAGGGTTATTGACTTTTTTTTTTGTTTTTTTGCCTTTTGGTTTTAAGAGCTTTTGGCTTTTTCTGCTTGCTTTTTCTTTTTCTATTTTTTTCGCACATTTTTTTTCTGCAAGGTTTGTATTCACTGCTTTTTCGTGCTTCAAGAATCATTTTTATAATTTTTCAGATTATCAAATAACATGTCTCCTTGTCATCATTCTTTCAAGAGCCAACATATTTAACATTCATAAACAATAACTTCAAAAGACATATGCACTGTTCAAGCATTCATTCAAAAAACAAAAAGTATTGTCACCACATCAATATAATTAAACTAAGTTCAAGGATAAATTCGAAACTCATGTACTTCTTGTTCTTTTGAATTAAAAAAAATATTTTTCATTTAAGAGAGGTGATGGATTCATAGGACATTCATAACTTTAAGACAAAGTTACTAAATACTAATGATCATGTAATAAGACACTAACATAGATAAGCACTTAACATATAGAAAACGAAAAATAGAAAATTTGAGAACAAGGAATGAGTCCACCTTAGTGATGGTGGCGTTTCCTTCTTGAGGAACCAATGATATCCTTGAGCTCTTCTATGTCTCTTCCTTGTCTTTGTTGCTCCTTCCTCATAGCTCTTTGATCTTCCCTAATTTCATCGAGGATGATTGAGTGCTCTTGATGTTCCACCTTTAGTTGCTCCCAATAATTGTGTGGAGGAAATTGTATCCCCTGAGGTATCTCAGGGATCTCTTGATTTGCAGTCAAATGTTCTACCACTGAACTATAGACCCTTGATGGAAGCTTTTGTCTTCCCTTTCCTCTTTCTAGGGGTTTCTCTGGCCTTAGGTGCCATCAATGGTTATGGAAAAACAAAAAAAGCAATGCTTTTACCACACCAAACTTAGAATGTTGCTCGCCCTCGAGCAAAAGAAGAAAGAATAGAAGAAGAAGAAGAAGAAGAAGAAGATATGGAGGAGATGGAGGGATATGTGTATGGTTCGGCCACTGGGGGTTTAAGGTGGTTATGGTGTGTGAAAAGGAAGGAGTGATGGTTTGAATTTGAGTGGGTGGGTGTAGGTGAGCGTATGATGGTTTTGGAGGGGGATTGGAGGTGATTGGTGAAGGGTTCTTGGAAAAGGGTGATATAGGATTATGAGGAGGTAAGGTGAGTGGAGGTATGTGGGGATCCTGTGGGGTCCACAGATGCTGAGATGATCCTGTGGGATCCACAGATCCTGAGGTGTCAAGAAATTGCATCCCTGCACCAATTAGGCATCTAAAATGCCTTTGCATGCAATTCTGGCATTTAAACGCCGAATTGGTGCTTGTTCTGGGCGTTCAGTGCCCAGATGTAGCATGTTTCTGGTGTTCAGCGCCAGCTTTCCTCAGTGTGCATTCCTGGCGTCTGAACTCTAGGATGCTGCTTGTTTTGGGTGTTCAATGCCAGATCCATGCTCTGTTATGGCGTTGAACGCCAGCCAGATGCTCCTTACTGGCGTTTAAATGCCAGTAAGCCCTTCCTCCAGGGTGTGATTTTTCTTCTGCTGTTTTTTATTCTGTTTTTGATTTTTCTATTTATTTTGTGACTCCACATGATCATGAACCTAATAAAACATGAAAGAACAATAAAAATAAAAAATAAAATTAGATAAATAAAAATTGGGTTACCTCCCAACAAGCGCTTCTTTAATGTCAATAGCTTGACAGTGGGCTCTCATGGCTCCACACAGGTGATCAGGTCAATTTTATAGACTTCCAACACCAAACATAGAGTTTGGATATGGGAGTTCAACACCAAACTTAGAGTTTGGTTGTGGCCTCCCAACACCAAACTTAGAGTTTGATTGTGG
Organism: Arachis ipaensis; assembly: GCF_059453495.1. Classification (NCBI taxonomy): domain Eukaryota; kingdom Viridiplantae; phylum Streptophyta; class Magnoliopsida; order Fabales; family Fabaceae; genus Arachis; species Arachis ipaensis. Next base: position 102,371,177 of record NC_142442.1, on the reverse strand, counting down.
TGGCTCTGTATGACTCTGTTTTGAGAAAAACTTACTGTGCCTCTTTTCCATGTTTACAGAAAGATGTCCTTGAGTTTTAAACACAAGGGAGTCCTCATTTAATTGAAGGACTAGTTCACCTCTGTCAACATCAATCACACCTCTTGCTGTGGCTAAGAAGGGTCTTCCAAGGATGATGGATTCATCCTCATCCTTCCCAGTATCTAGGATTATGAAATCAGCAGGGATGTAAAGGCCTTCAACCTTTACTAACACGTCCTCTACCTATCCATAAGCCTCTTTTCTTGAATTGTCTGCCATCTCTAATGAGATTCTAGTAGCTTGCACCTCAAAGATACCCAGTTTCTCCATTACAGAGAGTGGCATGAGGTTTATTCATGACCCAAGATCACATAGAGCCTTCTCAAAGGTCATGGTGCCTATGGTACAAGGTATTAGGAACTTTCCAGGATCCTGTTTCTTCTGAGGCAATCTCAGTTGATCCAATGCATTTAGTTCATTGGTGAACAAGGGAGGTTCATCTCCCCAAGTCTCTTTACCAAATAAATTGGCATTCAGCTTCATGATTGCACCAAGGAACTTGGCAACTTACTCTTCAGTAACATCCTCATTCTCTTCAGAAGAGGAATACTCATCAGAGCTCATGAATGGCATAAGGAGGTTTAATGGAATCTCTATGGTCTCTAGATGAGTCTCAGATTCCTTTGGTTCCTCAGAGGGACACTCCTTGTTGATCACTGGACGTCCCAGGAGGTCTTCCTCCTTGGGATTCACGTCCTCCCCTTTCTCCTTGGATTCGGCCATGATGGTTATATCAATGGCCTTGCACTCTCCTTTTGGATTTTCTTCTGTATTGCTTGGGAGGGTACTAAGAGGGGTATCAGTGATCTTCTTACTCAGCTGGTCCACTTGTGCCTCCAAATTTCTAATGGAGGACCTTGTTTCATTCATGAAACTCAGAGTGGCCTTAGATAGATCAGAGACTAAGTTTGCTAAATTAGAAGTATTTTGTTCAGAGTTCTATGTCTGTTGCTGAGTGGATGATGGAAAAGACTTGCTATTGCTAAACCTATTTCTTCCACCATTATTAAAGCCTTGTTGAGGCTTTTGTTGATCCTTCTATGAGAGATTTGGGTGATTTCTCCATGAGGGATTATAAGTGTTTCCATAAGGTTCACCCATATAATTTACCTCTACTATTGCAGGGTTCTCAGGATCATAAGCTTCTTCTTCAGAAGATGCCTCTTGAGTACTGTGGGATGCAGCTTGCATTTCATTCAGACTCTAAGAAATCATATTGACTTGCTGAGTCAATATTTTATTCTGAGCCAATATGGCATTCAGAGTATCAATTTCAAGAACTCCCTTCTTCTGAGGCGTCCCATTACTTATAGGATTCCTCTCAGAAGTGTACATAAACTGGTTGTTAGCAACCATGTCAATAAGTTCTTGAACATCTGCAGGCGTTTTCTTTAGGTGAATGGATCTACCTGCAGAAGTATCCAATGACATCTTAGCTAATTTAGACAGACCATCATAGAATATATACAGGATGGTCCATTCTGAAAGCATGTCAGAAGGACACTTTTTGGTCAGTTCCTTGTATCTCTCCCAAGCTTCATAGAGGGATTCACCTTCTTTCTGTCTGAAGGTTTGAACATCCACTCTAAGCTTACTCAGCTTTTGAGGAGGAAAGAACTTGGCTAAGAAAGCCTTGACCAGTTTATCCCAAGAGTTCAGGCTATCTTTAGGTTGAGAATCCAACCATATTCTAGCTCTGTCTCTCACAGTAAAAGGGAAAAGCATAAGCCTGTAGACTTCAGGATCTACTCCATTAGTCTTAACAGTATCACAGATCTGCAAAAATTCAGTTAAGAACTGAAAAGGATCTTCGGATGGAAGTCCATGGAACTTGCAGTTCTGCTGCATCAGAGAAACTAATTGAGGTTTAAGCTCAAAATTGTTTGCTCCAATGGTAGGAATTGAGATGCTTCTTCCATGTAAATTGGAATTAGGTGCAGTAAAGTCACCAAGCATCCTCCTTGCATTATTATTATTTTCGGCTGCCATCTCCTCTTCCTGTTCGAAAATTCCTGTAAGGTTGTCTCTGGATTGTTGTATTTTAACTTCTCTTAGTTTCCTTTTCAGAGTCCTTCAAGGTTCAGGATCTGCTTCAACAAGAATGTTCTTGTCCTTGCTCCTGCTCATATGACAAAGAAGGGAATAACAAAGAAAATATAGAATCCTCTATGTCACAGTATAGAGATTCCTTTGTGTGAGTAGAAGAAGAAAAGAATGTAATGTAAGGAAAGAGAAGGGAGGAGAATCCAAACACAAGTGTGAAGAGAGCAGAGATATGAGATGAAGAAAAGTGTTAGTAGGTAATTAAATAAATAGAAGAAGATGAGGGAGAGGGAATTTCGAAAATTAATTTTGAAAAAGAGTTACTGATTTTCGAAAATTAAGATAAAATTAAAATTAAAATTAAAAATTGAAACAATTAATTAATTAAAAAGAATTTTTGAAAAAGAGGGAGGTATTTTCGAAAATTAGAGAGGGATAGTTAGTTAGGTAGTTTTGAAAAAGATAAGAAACAAACAAAAAGTCAATTAGTTAGTTGAAAAAGATTTGGAATTCAATTTTGAAAAGATAAGAAGATAAGAAGTTAGAAAAGATATTTGAAAAAGATAGGATAAAAAGATATTTTTCAAAAGATATGATTGAAATTAGTTTTGAAAAAGATTTGATTTTAAAAATCAAAATTAATGACTTGACTCACAAGTAATCACAAGATATGATTCTAGAACTTAAAGTTTGAATCTTTCTTAACAAGCAAGTAACAAACTTGAAATTTTTGAATCAAAACATTAATTTTTTATGATATTTTCGAAAATTATGAAATAAAATTAAGAAAAAGATTTTTGAAAAATATTTTTAAAATTTTCGAAAATAAATAAGAGAATTGAAAAAGATTTGATTTTTGAAAAAGATTTTGAAAAAGATAAGATTTTTAAATTGAAAATTTGATTTGACTCATAAAAACAACTAGATTTTAAAAATTTTTGAAAAAGTCAATCCAAATTTTTGAAATTTATGAGTGAAAAAGGGAAAGATATTTTTGAATTTTGAATTTTTAATGATGAAAGAGAAAAACATGAAAATGATGCAATGCATGAAAATTTTGGATCTAAACATGTGATGCATGCAAGAACACCATGAATGTCAAGATGAACACCAAGAACACTTTGAATGTCAAGATGAACATCAAGAACTTATTTTTTTGAAAAATTTTCAAGAAAAGAAAACATGCAAGACACCAAACTTAGAAATTTTTCATGTATAGACACTATGAATGCAAGAATGCATATGAAAAACAAGAAAAGATACAAAACAAGAAAATATGAAGATCAAACAAGAAGACTGGCCAAGAACAACTTGAAGATCATGAAGAACACTATGAATGCATGAATTTTCGAAAAATGCATAAAATTTTTTTAGAAAAAATGCAATTGATACCAAACTTAAAAATTGACTCAAGACTCAAACAAGAAACACAAAATATTATTGATTTTATGATTTTATTAATTTTTTTTATTTTTGTATATTTTTATTTTTTTGAAAATTATTTGAAGAAGAAAAATAAAGATTTCAAAATTTTTAATATGAATTCCAGGAATCTTGTGCTCTTTAGTCTAAAGCTCCAATCTGAAGGTTAGACATGGCTTAATAGCCAGCCAAGCTTTAGTATGCTATTACATGCATTGAAGTGATTAGTTGAATCCTCAGTCCAAAGGAATTTAGACATGGCTTTACAGCCAGCCAAGATTCAACAAATCATCATGAAACACTAGAATTCATTCTTAAAAATTCTGAAATAATTTTGGAAAACAAAAGGAAAAAAAAATTTTTTTTTCGAATATTAATTGGGAAAAACGAAAAAGAAGAAAATATTTTTGAAAAATTTTTGAAAACTTTTTGAAAATAAAATAAGAAGAAAATTACCCAATTTGAGCAACACGATGAACCGTCAGTTGTCCAAACTCGAACAATCCCCGGCAATGGCGCCAAAAACTTGGTATGCGAAATTGTTACTCAGGTTGTAAAATTTGTTGTTCGTTCTCTCCCTGGCAATGGTGCCAACAAACTGGTGCACAATACCATGGTCCAAACATAACTTCACAACTTTGCACAACTAACCAGCAAGTGCACTGGGTCGTCCAAGTAATAAAACCTTACGTGAGTAAGGGTCGATCCCACGGAGATTGTTGGTATGAAGCAAGCTATGGTCACCTTGTAAATCTCAGTCAGGCGGACATCAAATGGTTATAGTATTTTCGAATAATAATAATAAATAAATAGAAAATAAAGATAAAAATACTTATGTAAATCATTGGTGAGAATTTCAGATAAGCGTATAGAGATGCTTTCGTTCCTCTGAATCTCTGCTTTCCCGCTGTCTTCATCCAATTAGTCTTACTCCTCTCCATGGCAAGCTTTCTATAAGGGCATCACCGTTGTCAATGGATACATCCCATCCTCTCTGTGAAAATGGTCCAAATGCTCTGTCACGGCATGGCTAATCATCTGGAGGTTCTCGATCATGCTGGAATAGGATTCACCCTCCTTCTGCGTCTGTCACTACGCCCAGCACTCGCGAGGTTGAAGTTCGTCACAGCCATCCCTTCCCAGATCCTACTCGGAATACCACAGACAAGGTTTAGACTTTCTGGATCTCAGGAATGGCCATCCATGGGTTCTAACTTTTACCACGAAGACATTAATAACTCGGACTCGGTCCCCTGTATTAGACATCCAAGAGATATTCATTCTAGCTTGTTTGCATGTAGAACGGAAGTGTTTGTCAGGCACGCGTTCATAAGTGAGAATGATGATGAGCGTCACATAATCATCACATTCATCATGTTCTTGGGTGCGAATGGATATCTTAGAAGCGGAATAAGTTGAATTGAATAGAAAACAGTAGTACTTTGCATTAAATCATGAGGAACAGTAGAGCTCCACACCTTAATCTATGGAGTGCAGAAACTCTACCGTTGAAAATACATAAGTGATAATGGAGTTCATTGGTCTCGGCCCCAGAGGGGAACCGGAGTAACCAAGACTAAAAATGATCCGAAGATGGTTCAAAAGATCCAAATACAACAGTAAAAAGTCCTATTTATACTAAACTAGTTACTAGGGTTTACAGAGGTAAGTAATTGATGCATAAATCCACTTCCGGGGCCCACGTGGTGTATGCTTGGGCTGAGCTTAAAGTTTACACGTGCAGAGGCTTCTTTTGGAGTTGAACGCCAAGTTGTAACGTGTTTTTGGCGTTCAACTCTGGTTTGTGACGTGTTTCTGGCGTTTAACTCCAGACTGCAGCGTAGAACTGGCGTTCAATGCCCTTTTGCATCATCTAAACTCGGCAAAAGTATAGACTATTATATATTAATAGAAAGCCCTGGATGTCTACTTTTTAACGCAATTGGAAACGCGCCATTTTAAGTTCTATAGCTCCAGAAAATTCACTTTGAGTGCAGGGAGGTCAGAATCCAACAGCATCAGTAGTCCTTCTTCAACCTCTGAATCTGATTTTTGCTCAAGTCCCTTAATTTCAGCCAGAAAATACCTGAAATCACAGAAAAACACACAAACTCATAGTAAAGTCCAGAAATGTGAATTTAACATAAAAACTAATAAAAACATCCCTAAAAGTAACTAGATCCTACTAAAAATATACTAAAAACAATGCCAAAAAGCGTATAAATTATCCGCTCATCACACTTGTAGGTGTCTGATCCCTCATTGGCGTTTGAACGCCAGGCTTGGGGGTTGGATGGGCGTTTAACGCCAGATTCTCTCCCCTTTCTGGCATTTGAATGCCAGAACTGGATATGGACTGGGCGTTTAACGCCAGTTTTTCACCCTTTTCTAGCGTTTGAACGCCAGAGTTATTCCTCTCTGGTATCTTACTATCCTCAGAGGGATTTTGGGTAGCAGGTTGCTCATCCTCTATCAGCTGTTCTTTTCTTGGCTTTCTGCTACTTTGAGTTGATTTATTTAATATTTTTCCACTTCTTAATTGAACTGCTTAGCACTCTTCTGTTATCTATTTTGATAACTGCTATTTTGTCTGATTCAATTGTGATTCCATATCCTTATTAGCATTTTTGGTTTCTTGTAACATCTCCTTAAATTCAGCTAACTGCTTTGTTATAGAAGATAGTTGCTGATTGAGTTCAGCAACTTGTTCCTGAGGACTAAAGTCAGTTGATACTGCCTTAGCTTCTTCTTTCATGGAGGACTCACTACTTATGTACAGATGCTGATTTCTAGCAACTGTATCGATAAGCTCTTGAGCCTCTTCAATTGTCTTTCTCATGTGTATAGATCCACCAGCTGAGTGATCTAGTGATATTTAAGCTTTTTCTGTAAGCCCATAGTAAAAGATGTCTAACTGCACCCACTCTGAAAACATTTCAGAGGGGCATTTCCTTAGCATCCCCCTGTACCTCTCCCAGGCATTGTAAAGAGATTCATTACCCTCTTGTTTAAAGCCTTGGATGTCCAGCCTTAGCTGTGTCATCCTTTTTGGAGGAAAATATTGATTCAGGAATTTGTTTGACAACTGTTTCCATGTTCTTATACTTGCTATGGGTTAGTTATTTAACCACCTCTTAGCTTGATCTTTTACAGCAAATGGAAATAGTAACAGCCTGTAGACATCCTGATCCACTTCTTTATCACATACTGTGTCAGTAATTTGTAAGAACTGTGCCAGAAACTCAGTAGGTTCTTCATGTGGAAGACTGGAATACTGGCAATTTTGCTGCACCATGATAATGAGCTGAGGATTTAGCTCAAAACTGCTTGCTTTGATGGGAGGTATACAGATTAGGGATGGCAGCAGTACCCATACCCGCGGGTACCCGCCCCGTCCCTACCCGGTCGGGTCTAAATCGTGACGGGTTGATGAGCGGGGTGGGGCGGGGTCGGGTTCAGGCTAAACCCGCCCCTACCCGCCCCTGAGTGCATATATATATATATATATATATATATATATATATATATATATATATATATATATATATATATATATATATATATATATATAATTTTTTAGTGATTAGCTTCAGCCTTCAGTTCTCACCGCCACTCAGTTTGTAACTCGATTAAGGATTTAGGGTTAGCAACCCCTTCCTCCTCAGCTCTTCTCCTCTCCAAGACCATAGCCTCGCTGCCTCGGTTTAGTTCAACCCAGTGTTTGCCGTCGAATCTGCTCCAGTTCCGCGACTCGTTCAAGTCGCCTGTGCCTGTCGCTCCTCCTCCGCTCAGCTCATCTAGTCGTCTCTGCCATCTTCGCAAGTCGCAACTCGTCGAATCGTCTGATTCGTCTCAGCATCGCTCCTCCCTCCGCCACCTCCGCCACCTTCGGTCGACCCTCTCCTCCTGTGTCGTCCTCTCTTTGCTCCCTCCAGTCCTTGCATTCACAACCTTCGCCGCCACTATCGCCGCCTACAACTCCGCCGTCTCCGTACACTTCCTGCTCCCGGAGTATTTCCCGATTCTCAGGGCTTCTTCTCTACCTTACCAGCTCACCGCACCCGCCCTGGCCCTCCTCCTCATTTTCCGAACCGAGGCTTCATACGCAAGGTTGGTACTCAGATTTCAGATAATGGTGTGAAAGAAAAAATTATACTTTCCTGCTTCGTAATAGAATTGTTCACTCAAGTAAAAATTACTTGATTTATGATATTGTATCGTTGGATTCTGTAGCTGATTTCGTCAAGTAGGATAAGTCTTTAGTTGTTGAATTTCAATTTTCGGAAAGCAATGCTACTATAACCGTAAAAAACAATGGGAGAAAAAGAAAGAGATTTCAGTGTTTCTGTGAAATGTTAATATCATGAACTTTTATATGATTATTGTCCACCTTAAGTGAAATGTTAATATTGAAATACATCTTGAAATACTATAAAAATGCTTGAACTTTTATATATCAGTTGCTCAGTTGCTTGCAATCTTTTAGCTGCAGGGCTTTCTTTATTAGTTGCAACCAAAACAAACTTAATTTCAATTTCAAAATTTCAAAATTCAAAACTCAACAGATTAAATAAAGTAAAAATAAAGGAAGAAAACCAATCCACAATGCTTGCTTATTATTCTAAACCGCTCCACTTCTTTATAGTATTATTATTGTTAATACTATTACTAATACTATTTTCACATGTTCTGTTGTATGTGTTCATAGATTTGTCCCTAACAAAACTAATAAGCCACCTTTCATTGATTGGTACTGCATTCTTGGAGTAAGTATTAACATTTCTAATGATGACCCTTTTCCTTTTTGGTGCTAAAGTTTGTAGCTTTTATCTTGGTTCTTCTTTATCATGAACTTTTATATGATTATGGTCCACCTTAAGTGAAATGCTTCTAAATTATTTTATGACCTTAACCTGAATGGTGTATCTGCATGACCTTATAAAATTTTTGGGTATGTTCTATAGTGCCTTCAAAATTAGCATGTTTCAATTTTTATAAAAGAGTGAGTCTCATCTCTTAACACTCGTATTTAGACAATTTATAAAATGATTCTCATACCAACACTAATACATGAATCTAGTATTAAAATGATTCCCATAATTTGCTATTTGTAATATTGAATTTGTAATATTAAAATGATTCCCCTAAAAATGCATGCATGTTTGTTAATCTTTTCAGCTTTTGTTATGTTCCTTGTCCACATACAAGTGAAGTTCTCACTGAAACGTTGATGAAAATATTGTTAGAATGGAACATTGATAGAAAATTGTCCACTGTTACATTGGATAACTGTTCTACTAATGATGCTATGATAGATGGACTGTTGGGGCGTTTGGATTCTTCATTCTTGATGTTGGGGGGTAAATTGTTACATATGCGTTGTTGTGCTCATATATTGAATTTGATTGTGAAGGATGGCTTAAGTATTGTTAAGAAAAGTATAGAAAAGATTCGTAGTAGTGTATTGTATTGGACTGCAACACAGAAAAGAACCGAAACTTTTGTGAGTTGGTGTGCTAAAATAGCGATCTCATTTACTAGGAAATTAGTTCTTGATTGCCCAACTAGATGGAACTCAACTTATTTGATGTTAGAAACTGCTTTGTTGTATAAAGCTGTTTTTCCTATGTTAAGGCAGAAGGAACCCTAATATAAAACTGTGCCAAGTAATGAGGAATGGGAACTTGCGAAGGAAATATGTGACAGATTGAAATTGTTTTATGATGTTACTCAACTATTTTCTGGGTCTAAATTTTCGACTGATAATCTTTATTTTACTTTGGTTTGTAAAATAAAAGTGTCATTGGATGAATGGGAAATTTCTACTAATCCGTTAATTGCTAATATGGCATCTAACATGAAGAAGAAATTTGAAAAGTATTGGGATGAAATTCATGGCATTATGGGTGTTGCTGCTATTTTAGACCCTAGGTACAAGATGGTTGGGGTTGAGTTTCAATTTGAAAAAATGTATCTAGATCCAACAGAATGCTCCAAGCAAGTTGATAGAATTCATCAGTTGTGTAATGAGTTGGTTAATGAATACACTCAAAAAATGAGTTCTGATGTGTCACATGTCGGTGTTGGTGTTGGTACAAAAGAACTTAATGAAAGTGGAAATGCAAGTTTATTTGGGGGTGATGATTACATGGTGTATCTTAAAAGAAGAAAAATGACAAGGAGTTCATATGTGAATGTTGAGCATGATCATTATCTTGAGGAGGAAATTCATCCTCCAAATGATCCTAACTTTAATGTTTTGAAATGGTGGAAGAACAATCAGATGAAATTTAAAGTTCTTGCAAAAATAGCTAAGGATATATATGCTATTCCGGTGTCCACTGTTGCCTCTGAATCTGCTTTTAGTACAAGTGGTCGTGTGATTTCTCCTCATCGTGCAAAGCTCAAACAAGACATAATTGAAGCTTTGATGTGTGGCCAAAGTTGGTTGTGGGCACCTTTGGGAAGTAAAGGTGATATATTGATTAATCTTCATTTATGTTAATTTTTTTCATAGTACCAATTAATTTGTTAATTGTTATCTCTTTTAATTTTCAGGTTTAAATCTTGATTTGCAAACTTTTAATGATGATGAAGATGTTGAAAATGATCAAGAATAAGGGTTGAAGATCATTTTATATCTAATATTGTAATTTATTTATTATGGTGTTAAATTTGTAGTGATCTAACAATATCTTTTTTTTAATTTCAGGTTATTTTAGCTAATGACATTGTATGAATTTTATTTTTGTATTTTAATTTAGCTATGAATTTTAAATTTTTGTCTTAATTTTTATAGGGGCGGGTCGGGGTGGGGCGGGTACCCGCAGGGGCGGGTTCGGGTTCTGCTATTTACTACCCGCGGGTAGTTATGGGGGCGGGTAGTATATGCCTGTCAGGACGGCGGGGCGGGGTCGGGTAGGGCAAAAACCCGCCCCACTGCCACCCCTAATACAGATGCTACTCCCATATGCAGCCGTAATGGGGTTAGGATATGACCCAGAGTCCTTTTAGACTATTTATTTTCACTTAGATCCATGATGGAGAAAAGGAAATTGATGTGAATTGCAAATAAAATATGTTTTTATTTTTATTATATTTAATTAAAAACAAACCGAATAAATAAAAAAAGAAATAAGATAAAATAAAATAATTAAAAATTAAAATATAAATTTCGAAAACTAAAATAATTACTTAATTAAGAAGATTTGAAAACTTTGGATATGATTTTTGAAAGGGATTTTGAATTTTGAAATTTCAAAACTAAGATAAGATAAGATAAATATGAAAGATATTTTTGAATTTAATGAGGAAAGAGAAAAACAATAAAATGACACCAAACTTAGAATTTTTGGATCAAAACAAAGAAGACAAACAGGAAAACTTTAAATATCAAGATGAACACTGAGAGCAACTTTTGAAAAATTTTTTAAGAAAACAGAAACACAAAGGACACCAAACTTAAAAATTTTTATACTCTGAGCACTAATAATTTGAAAAAAATGAAAGAAATAAACTTATGCAATTGACACCAAACTTAAAATATGAAACTAAACTCAAACATAAGACTAAATTATGAAGTTATGGGTTTTAAAAAATTTCGAAAATAATTTAGAAAAATAAAATAAGGATTTTAAAATTTTAACCAAAAACAATAATAGAAGACTCTAAACCAAAAAGAAAAATTTTTCCTAATCTAAGCAACAAAATAAACCGTCAGTTGTCCAAACTCGAACAATCCCCGGCAACGGCGCCAAAAACTTGGTGCACGAAATCACAATCACACTTTTGCAATTCCGCACAACTAACCAGCAAGTGCACTGGGTCGTCCAAGTAATACCTTACGTGAGTAAGGGTCGATCCCATGGCTTGAAGCAAGCTATGGTTATCTTGTAGCTCTTAGTCAGGATAACAATAGTAATTCTTAGTTTTAATTGAAATAAGTAAAAGAACATGGATTAAATGATACTTGTTATGCAGTAGTGGAGAACATGTTGAGGTTTTGGAGATGCTATGTCTTCTAAATTTTTGCTTTCCTATTGTCTTTTTTTTCACGCACGCAGGTCTCCTTCCATGGCAAGTTGTATGTTGGTGGATCACCATTGTCAATGGCTACCAACCATCCTCTCAGTGGAAAAGGTCCATGTACATGGCTAATCATCTGTTGGTTCTCACTAATGTTGGAATAGGATCCATTGATCCTTTTGCACATTGTCACTGCGCCCAGCATTCATGAGTTTGAAGCTCGTCATAGTCATCCCTTCTCGGATCCTACTCGGAATACCACAGACAAGGTTTAGACTTTTTGGATCTCAGGAATACTGCCAATTTATTCTAGCTTATACCACGAAGACTCTGATCTCACGGATTTAAATGCTCTGTTGTCAGGAGAGGCAGTAAAACTCGTGAACCAGGAACCCAAGAGATATACATTCAATCTAAGGTAGAACGGAAGTGGTTGTTAGGCACGCGTTCATAGGTTGAGAATGGTGATGAGTGTCACGGATCATCACATTCATCATGTTGAAGTGCGAATGAATATCTTAGAATAGAAACAAGCGTGACTGAATGAGAAACAGTAGTAATTGCATTAATCTATCGAGACACAGCAGAGCTCCTCACCCCCAACCATGGAGTTTAGAGACTCATGCCGTAGAAGACACAAAATTCAGATGTAAAATGTCATAAGGTACATAGTAAGTCTCTAAAAGTAGTTTTTATACTAAACTAGTGACCTAGGTTTACAGAAAATGAGTAAACTAAGATAGATAGTGCAGAAATCCACTTCCGGGGCCCACTTGGTGTGTGTTTAGGCTGAGCATTGAAGCTTTCACATGCACAGGCTGCTCCTGGCGTTTAACTCCAGCTTTTGTGCCAGTTTGGGCGTTTAACTCCAACTTTTATGCCAGTTCTGGCGTTTAACGCCAGAATAAGGTAGAAACTTGGTGTTAAACGCCAGTTTGCGAGATCTCAACTCGGGAAAAGTATGGACTATTATATATTGCTGGAAAGCCCAAGATGTCTACTTTCCAACGCAATTGAAAGCGCGCTAATTGGGCTTCTGTAGCTCCAGAAAATCCATTTCGAGTGCAGGGAGGTCAGAATCCAACGGCATCTGCAGTCATTTTTCAGCCTCTGAAACAGATTTTTGCTCAGGTCCCTCAATTTCAGCCAGAAAATATCTGAAATCACAGAAAAACACACAAACTCATAGTAAAGTCCAAAAATTTGATTTTTGCATGAAAACTAATCAAAAGGGCTAAAAAGTAGCTAGATCCTACTAAAAACTATATGAAAATAACCCCCAAAAAGCGTATAAAATATCCGCTCATCAGCATGCTTCACGCGTACACGTCATCTTCACCTACCCCTCTTCACGCGTTCGCGTCAATGACACCTTCGCATCGTTTCAATTTTACCTCATCCACGCGCACGCGTGATTCACGCATACGCGTGGATTCAAATTCCTTAACCCCCCTGACGCGGAAACCCTAGCCCCAGCGTCACTTTTCTTCCCCCTCCCCAACATTCCACCTCCATTCTTCTCTCTCTCTCCCCCAACCTCCCACTGCCACCAACCACCACCGCCGCCATCACCGCTGCACCGCCACCATAACTGAACCCCAAACCCGCCGCCATTCACCCCACCCTCACCCCTCCTTCTTCTCCTCTTCTCCTTCTCTTTCCTCCTCTCGACCCCCACTGCCCCCTACCCAGCTGCCACACCCCACCGCCGGCCACCACCACCCCAACGCCACCCTCCCCTCCTCACCCCTCCCCTTCTTCTCTTCCTCTCCCTATCCCTCCTTCCCCCTTCTTACCCGTTCCCCATCGCCGACCCCAACCCACCGCCGTGCCACCACAGTGCCACCACCGCGAGCACCGGAGCCACCTAATAAACCACTATTTCATGGTTTATCTTGTGCTCAATTGAGTGGTTTTTATCAACTCTTTACTCACTTATTCATACTATTTGCATGGTTTTACATTTGCCTTCCTAATTATGTGCTTTGATTGAAAATATGCTTCTTTGGCCTTAAGTTTCCTATGTTTAAATCCTCTCTTATTACCATTAGATGCCTTGATATGTGTGTTAAGTGATTTCAGAGATTACAGGGTAGGAATGGCTCAGAGGATGGAAAGGAAGCATGCAAAAGTGGAAGGAATACAAGAAGTTGGAGAAATTGCTAAGCTGTCTAGCCTGACCTATTCGCACTCAAACGGCTATAACTTTAGCTACAAAGGTCCAAACGACGCGGTTCCAATTGCGTTGAAAAGCTAACGTCCAGGACTTCGACTTGATATATAATTTGCCATATCTGCTTTGACGTTAGGCAACGCGAACGCGTGAATGACGCGCCCGCGTCGCATCTGCGAACTTCAATCCGCGCAGACGCGTGGACGACGCCTCCGCGTCACTTTGCCGCGACCTGAACGTGCTAGAATACGCTGAGGGCGATTTCTAGGCTGTGTTTGACCCAGTTTTTATCCCGGAAAACACAGATTAGAGGCTATAAAGTGGGGAAATGCATCCATTCATGACAAGCTCTCATAATTCACAATTTTAGGAGTAGATGTAGTTTTTAGAGAGGTTCTCTCCTCTCTCTTAGGATTAGGATTTAGGATTTCTCTTAGTTTTAGGAGTGACTCTCAATCCCAGGTTTAATGTTTTTTTTATTTATTTTTCTAATTTAATTTATAAACTCTTCCATGTTACATTTGATATCTTTGTTAGTGCTAATTGAAGTATTTCAGATTTATGATTGCTCTCTTTAATTTATTAATGCTCTTTGTTTATCCAAATTATTTTTATTCAAGTAGACTCTTTTCCCTTTTGGCTTTGGTTGAGTCATTGGAGACACTTGAGTTATCAAACTCATTGTTGACTAAAAATTGGAATTCTTCAAGAATTAATTCGAGTTCCAATAACTCTAGCTTTTCCCAAGGAAAGACTAGGACCTGAGGAATCCAAAAATTAATTCATCCACTTAACTTACCTTCATAGTTAGAGGTTAACAAAGTGGGAGAAAAATCCAATTCTCACCACAATTGATAAGGATAACTGGGATAGGACTTCCAGTTATAATACCTTGCCAAAAGTTTATTTTATTATTATTTTATTTTTCTTATCATTCAACATACTGCTTCCTTACTTTCTAAAACCCCTAATTTACAAGACTCATAACCAATAATAAGAACATACCTCCCTGCAATTCCTTGAGAAGACGACCCGAGGTTTAAATACTCGATTTTCAATTTTAAAAGGGGTTTGTTACTTGTGACAACCAAAACGTTTGTATGAAAGGACTTTTGAAGGTTTAGAAACTATACTTGCAACGAGGATTTATTCACAAATTTTTAGACCACGCAAAAGTTCTCTCATCAAAATGATGCCGTTGCTGGGAATTACAAACGTGTGCCTTATTATTGGTTATTGTAAATATTTACTTTTTGCTTGTTAATTTGTTTTTATTTTTGTTTTTATTTTTGCTTTTTCATAAATTAAGAGGTTATTGGTTTTTATTTAGTTATTAAAAAAAAATTTTCAAAAAATTTTTGTTCTCGGTGTTCATCTTGATCTTCAAGTTGTTCTTCGTGTTCATCTTGACCTTCAAGTTGTTCTTAGTTGTTTTCTTCGTTTTGATCCAAAAATTTTAAGTTTGGTGTCATTTTATTGTTTTTCTCTTTCCTCATTAAATTCAAAAATTCAAAATTTAAAACTCAAATTTAAAATTTTAATTTTCAATTTTCAAAATTCAAATTCAAAAATTTAAAATTCAAATCTCAAATTTCAAAATTTAAAATTTCAAAATTTAAATTTCAAAATTTAAATCTTTTTCAAAAAATCATATCTTTTTCAAAATCTTATTTTATCTTATTAAATTTCAAAATTCAATATTTAAATTTCAAATTTCAAAATTTCAAATTTCAAAATTCAAAATTTCAAAAATTTAAAATTCAAATTTCAAAATTCAAATTTCAAAAATTTTAAATTCAAAATTTCAAATTTCAAATTTCAAAATTTAATTTTCAAATTTTAAAATTTAATTTTCGAATTCAAAATTTAAATTTCAATAACCTTTTAATTTAAATTTGTTTTTATTTTTGTTTTTAATTTTTATTTGCTACTATGAACTCTCACCCCTTTGGCTATGAGTCTGGTTACCATTATATTGCAGGAAGAGGAAATTACAATGAGAACAGACATCAAGGTTGGAACAATCAAAGATGGGAGGAGCCACAAGGATTTAATCAACCCTCATGGCAACAACCACCTCCAATAAACTATCAACAACCACCACCATATGCCTATAAGCCCTCTCCTCAACATGACTTTGGACTACCATACTCACAAGCTCTTTTTCACCATTCACCTCCATATGACCCTAACCCGTATCCACCATACCAACCACCTTATGAACCATATGAACCATATATAGAACCACCCCAATTCCAACCCAATTACTCCCAAGAACCACCACCTCCCTATGCATCATGTCCATATCCATCACCCCAAGCATCAATGGAGCAACTCAAGGAAACATGTGAAAAATTTAATGCCACACTTCATCAATTGAATCAAGCAATAAATCAATTAGCTTCCCGACGTTCGGACACTTAAGGAACCCCCATGGCTTCATGTGGATAATCTAATGAAGAACGTAGCATGAAGGAGATACTAGAAACTCCAATGGACAGTACAGAGCATGACTTTGTATTGAAACAAGTGGAAGAAGCTGTAATTATTGAAGAGGAAGAAGTGGTTACAGACTTAGGAGATGCTGAACCTCCATGGGAAAGTCAGGTTATAGAACCTCCTTCCAAGGCGATTGAAATTGATGCTGAGGAGGGTGTACAACCTCCAAGGCATATCATGATTAAGGACTTGGAAGAGGTCGATCAAGAGATGGAGATTAAAGAAGAAGAAGCACAGCCTCCCATGCCCTCGGTAAGCAATGAAGAAGAGATTGAATTGGAAGAAAGCTACCAAGAGGAAGAGGTTGAAATTGAAGAAGCTTGCAAAGAGGTGAAAGTTGTCAAAGAGCACAAGGGAGTGGAGCTTGGAATCACCTTGCCAAAGTTATTGGAGACCCCTCCCCCTAAGTTGCCATCATCCTTCACAACATTCAAGTGGGTAAAATTCATACCCCTTAGCTTTCTAATTCCACTTGAATATGGGCTACTGGAGACGGATGGTCAACTTAGAGCTCATTGTGACATTAAGAGTAAGAGAAAGATGGTCAGTGGTAAGAATAGTCCTGCAAGGTTTATTATGGTTGGAAGCTTTAAGTTTAAACGCAAAGGTTGGTGTAGAGCTCAATTGAATGGGTCTGGGAAGTTGTTTGGATGCTTCAGTGAGAATTCTAAGACTGAACCACTCGGATGGAATCATGATAATCAACTAGAAGATGGGTGCAAAGGCAAGGTCTGGGACCCCGGAATTCAATCTAGAAATCAACACTCTTGGGGCCTTGTCACTTGCTTTAACTTACTTGAAGGCTTTCTGCGCCTAGTTTGGGATCCCGGAGGATATTGGAATTACAAACATTGATGGAGATTCCTGGATGAATACAAGCACAAGCCACCATAACAGGGAGCTCACCAAATGTCCAACTTAAGGACTTTAACTAAAAGTGCTAGGTGGGAGACAACCCACCATGGTATGATCGTTCCTTTTTCATTTTTATTTAGTTTTATTTGTTTTCGAGTTTTATTTTATTTTATTATATTGAACCTGGAGTTTTGCATCGCATTCATATTAACACTGCATTCTGCATTTTTTTTCAGATTAAAAAGAAAAAAAAGCACGCACGCGACGCGGCAGCGTCGCTAACGCGTCTGTGTCACCAGTGCAATGGGAAGAAAAGAAAACGAACAGAAAGTCATGCGAGAGCATGGCTGGAGGCGCGCCTTTAGCATAATTTGACCCCACGCAACCGCATTGCTGACGCGTCCGTGTCAGGTGGGAACATTGGCCTCCCACGTGACCGCGTCACCCACGCGGCCGCGTGACCTGAAAATCGACGTAAAAAGGGTGCGTCGCCGAAAGATGAGCTGGAGTGATGCTGGACTGGCGCTAGACGCCCAGACCTTACCACGCGAACGCGTGCCCCACGCATCCGCGTCATATCCCAATATTGGTCAACCACGTGATCGCGTCCCCCACGCGACCGCGTCACCCTAAAATTTGGCAATATGAGCTTCAAACAGAAAGTTACGCGACCGCGCGGCTGCCCTCGCTCTAATGGCACAGATCGATCCACACGATCGCGTGGATGATGCGTCCGCGTCATTTCATAGAAGCACTATCCGCGTGACTGCGTGCCCCACGCGTCCGCGTCGCTTGCGCCGCACAACTTATCCTAATTTGCCAAATATCTTATCTTTTCTTCCCCAATCCTAATTTCTTCTATCTTTTCTTCTTTCTTCTTTCTTTCTTACTTTATTTCTTTCCCTTCTCATTCTTCTTATCTTTTATTTTATTTTATTTATTTGCATACTTTCATTCATTGCATTTTAATTTTGTAGATTTTTATTTTCTTTTCTAAATTTATTATTTTACCATTGGTGTTCAAATGTTCTTATTCAATTGTTATATCTTTTCTGGTATTATCTTAGTGCTTACGACTCATTTTATTCTGATTGGGTAACATTATTTAAATCAATGCTAATCTTTTATGATACTTGTACTTCTCTTGCATTGATATGAACTTATACTATCTTGCATTACCCACATTTTCCTCTCCTTTGTTGCAAATTTTGCACCACTAGTATGCCATGTGCTTATATTATTTTCTCACGTACATGTTGAAGCTTCCATGTAAATGAGACCCTTATCATTTGGCATTAACCCAACAATACTTCATTTATTTTCTTATCTTTATTATTGGGTTACCTTTCTTCCCTTTTTCTTTCAGGATGGCCACCAGGAAGAGAACCGGAAGACGTTTACATGGGGAGACAGACAAGTCTATTTGCAAAATCTTCGGAGAAAAGCACCAGTTGGAATAGCTCGTCCACCTGCACATCTTAGCATGCATCGAGGATGGTGCAATCTTTAAGTGTGGGGAGGTCGATACCGACTTCCGTGGGTTAGTCAGTTCATATTTTAGCACCAATGTTTAATTTTCTTTGTTAAATTAGTTGTTACATTTGCATATTTGTTTGATTTTATGCATCAAGTTACTAATTGGTTAAAGTAATAAAATTCTTTTAAGACCCTATCTTTGAAAAATTTCACTACTTTAAATTGAAAAAAAAAATTTTTATGTTAAAACTTGTTTGAAGTTGTATTTGGAACATCATTTTTGAGCTAAAGAACACACAACCTGTGAGATTTTGAGCTTATTTACATGGTTACATTATTTAACCATAAATTTTTATTCTTGTGTGTTTTCTTCACTATGATTGCAACCTTTGCTTTGTTCCATTCTATATGTCCAATATTTAGTGTATTTACATGCTTGCATATGATTGAGGCCATTGTTTAATTTTAGCTCACTTATTCCAAATAAGCATACCCTTTCAATCACCTTTGTTTGCCACCTTAAGCCTTTTAATCCCATTTATTCTATACTT
The DNA here is from genome assembly GCF_059453495.1 of Arachis ipaensis. Taxonomy (NCBI): domain Eukaryota; kingdom Viridiplantae; phylum Streptophyta; class Magnoliopsida; order Fabales; family Fabaceae; genus Arachis; species Arachis ipaensis. Next base: position 102,352,052 of record NC_142442.1, on the reverse strand, counting down.
TACCACATCACTAGCCTTAAGCAAAAAAACAAATTAAAAACCCCAATTGAATCTTTGGTTAGCTTAAGATAGAGATTGTGCATCAACTAAGTGTGGGGAAATTGTGGAAACATGGGTTAATAAGGGAATGTATCATGTTTCTAATATTTGAATATTGGAAATTTGAGAACCTACTCATGAAAAACCAAAATAGAAAAATAATGGAAAATCCATGTGCATTGATAAGTTATGTTTATTTCTCTACAAAAAAAAAAAAAAGAGAAAAATTCAAAAATATTCAATAAATAAGTAAATAAATAAGGGGACAAAATTACCCCAATGCTAAGTTAATAAAAAGACCAATGCACATGTGATAAAAGTAAAGAAATATCAAAAATCTAGTACATGAGTATAGAAATCATACAAAAGTGGAAATTATGGGTAGTTAGGCATGAATTTAACAGTATACAGAGTATATGTATATTAGGTGAGAGCTTAGGTTAGTAAAAGATTCATATTATAGCTCACTTGGCCATACATGTACCCTTACCTTTACCTCAGCCCCATTACAACCCTGAAAAGACCTCATGATGTTTGCATTAGTATGCTAAATATTTGTTGATTGGTTAGATGAAGAACAAAGTTTAGAAAGCATGATTAGAGAAGAGTAGAGTGAATTACCCTATACACTTGAGAGACTAGAGTGATATACACTACCAGTGAGGGTTCAATGCTTGATTCTATGTTCCCTGCTTTCATGAGCTATCTTCTTACAAGTTTACTTGCTTTTTATTGTATGATTTAAATTAGTGAAATCTTATTTATGTCTGTCTTGAAGAGCTTATTTACTTTTAACTAAGTAGGTAGAAACATTCTGCATGTAGTTGCATTCATACAGATAGGTTGCATTTCATACATTCTACCATTCCTCTTCATCTTTATAGCTTCTCTTGAGCTTAACATGAGGACATGCTAATATTTAAGTGTGGGGAGGTTGATAAACCACTATTTCATGGTTTATCTTGTGCTCAATTGAGTGGTTTTTATCAACTCTTTACTCACTTATTCATACTATTTGCATGGTTTTACATTTGCCTTCCTAATTATGTGCTTTAATTTAAAACATGCTTCTTTGGCCTTAAGTTCCCTATGTTTAAATCCTCTCTTATTACTATTAGATGCCTTGATATGTGTGTTAAGTGATTTCAGAGATTACAGAGCAGGAATGGCTCAGAGGATGGAAAGGAAGCATGCAAAAGTGGAAGGAATACAAGAAGTTGGAGAAATTGCTAAGCTGTCCAGCCTGACCTCTTCGCACCCAAACGGCTATAACTTTAGCTACAGAGGTCTAAACAATGCAGTTCCAGATGCGTTGGAAAGCTAACTTCCGGGGCTTCGATTTGATATATAATTTGCCATAGCTGCCCCGACGTTAGGCGACGCGAACGCGTGAATGACGCGCCCACGTCGCATCTGCGAACTTCAATCCGCGCGGACGCGTGGACGACGCCTCTGCGTCACTTTGCCGCGACTTGAACGTACCAGAATACGCTGGGGGTAATTTCTGGGCTGTTTTTGACCCAGTTTTCGGCCTGGAAAACACAGATTAGAGGCTATAAAGTGGGAAAATGCATCCATTCATGACAAGCTCTCATAATTCACAATTTTAGGAGTAGATGTAGTTTTTAGAGAGAGAGGTTCTCTGCTCTCTCTTAGGATTAGGATTTAGGATTTCTCTTAGTTTTAGGAGTGACTCTCAATCCCAGGTTCAATGTTCTTTTTATTTATTTTCCTAATTTAATTTATGAACTCTTCCATGTTACATTTGATATCTTTATTAGTGCTAATTGAAGTATTTCAGATTTATAATTGCTCTCTTTAATTTATTAATACTCTTTGTTTATCCAAATTATTTTCATTCAAGTAGACTTTTTTCCCTTTTGGCTTTGGTTGAGTCATTGGAGACACTTGAGTTATCAAACTCATTGTTGACTAAAAATTGGAATTCTTCAAGAATTAATTCGAGTTCCAATAACTCTAGTGTTTCCCAAGGAAAGACTAGGACCTGAGGAATCCAAAAATTAATTCATCCACTTAACTTACCTTCATAGTTAGAGTTTAACAAAGTGGGAGAAAAATCCAATTCTCACCACAATTGATAAGGATAACTGGGATAGGACTTCCAGTTATAATACCTTGCCAAGAGTTTATTTTATTATTATTTTATTTTTCTTATCATTCAACATACTGCTTCCTTACTTTCTAAAACCCCTAATTTACAAGACTCATAACCAATAATAAGAACATACCTCCCTGCAATTCCTTGAGAAGACGACCCGAGGTTTAGATACTCAGTTTTCAATTTTAAAAGGGGTTTGTTACTTGTGACAACCAAAACGTTTGTATGAAAGGACTTTTGAAGGTTTAGAAACTATACTTGCAACGAGGATTTATCCGCAAATTTCTAGATCACGCAAAAGTTCTCTCATCACCACCGTACCACCACCAGCGCCACCATCAACATCCCTTTCCCTCTCCATTTTAGTTTTTTTCACTGCGCACACCAAGTTCCACTGCACTCCGATTCCTTTTCCATTCAAGTTAGTTGATTTGCATATTTTAATTCTGTTTAATTTAGGTTAGTTAGATATGCATGTTCGTAGTGGATTCTAGGTGGTTAGGTAGCTAGGATGTGGTTAGTGGATTTAGGTCTGATAAGTGCTCTGTTCCTGTTGTTTGAATTTTCTGATTTAAGATTTGCTTGACTGCTGATATTGATGTTATGCTGTTCCAATCCTGTTTGATGCTGCTCTGCTTACTGCTATCATTTCATATGCGTTGCAATTATTACTGCTAGTTGCATTTGTTGCTCTGAGTTCATATCACATGCTGATTGCTTTATTCCTTTCTAAACTGCTTTGACACCATCATAACTTATTTGTTTCTTGTTTTAATTCGGGAATGCCTAATTTACTACCAAGATGCTGCCAAATTTTCCTAAAAAGTTTTGATGCTAAGTTATTCAACCGCGAATTATGAGTTGAATCTGGCACTGTTTTTACCTTGTACCAATTTCTTTTAGCCCAGTTCAATTCATATTTCTTTAGAACAGCATCTCCATCCTACTTTTTAGTTCCTTCTCATGTGCATTCATCATTACCAGGCTCAAGGAACTAATTGACGAAATTCCGAGTCAATTAGCCACTTGTTGACCAACCATTGCTGCATCAATGCCATGTTTCAACCATTAATCTATTCATCGCCCAATGAAAGCTTGCTGCATGTGTTTAATTGTTTATTGAATTATTACTTATGGCTGCTTTCTTGGCTCAACTATTTAATTCTTAGGAAGTTACATATGGTTTTCATGTTTCTCATTGTTGATAAATTCTTAGAAAACCCAAATTATGTTTTTGCTTAATTTTAACTGCATCATGAGACTTACCTTGTTCTTCATGATAATTGCCAACTGCTACACTACATATGAATTTAACTTGTTGATTCTACTATTTGCTTTTCTCGGGAACATTCCTTTTACTGTTAGAATGCTGCCCGATTTTTCTACAAATTGTTTCACTCAATTCCCATTCATGAATTGGCTTTGGTACTTTTGAATTCTGCACTAATTAGTTTCACCCAAGCCAATTAATGGACGGATGGGCTAGCATTCCTACCCCTTTTGGTTCCCTTCTTAGTTAAATCGCATTATTGATGATTTTGTTCATTTTTTGCACCTCTTTTATCACACAGTTTATCATCAACAATCTGCATCGTATGCTTGAATGTGAGCCTGCTTGTTCTTAAACCTTTTGAACTTCTAGGAACTACATTACCATGCCGCTGATTCTAACCTACTTCTTTGGGCTTTTAACTTAACTGACTATTAATCTAACTGACTTTTAAACCCTTTTAAGGCATGTTTATTATTGTTCCTATGAAACAAGCATTCTGCATCTCATAATTTTTGAATTATAATTTTTAATTGAATTTTATGAATTTTATCTTGCATTCCGTCTAACACTCTATATCTATCTAACTCACTTCATATTTTGATTTTCATTCCTCTTTTACTCATCTATGCTTATATTGCTTGAATCCTATTTGACTTCCTGTTTTCCTGCTTTAGTTTAATAAATTGTATCCTGGAACCTCTGCTTTTCAGGATGTCTGATCCAAAAGGGAAAGAAAAAGAGGAGAATCATCTACCACTATTTTGGATATACTACATGATAATTCCTGGCGTGAGAAAAACTTTACTCCGCAAGAAAAAGCAGATCAACTCGTCCCTGTCACTGATCCGATCAAGTTTGCAAACTGCTACTGTGAACTGAAATATGATGTCTTTGGGACTAAAAGGCACCTATACTTGGAAAAAACCCTCCGAATTCCAGCTGAACTACAATAGTACATTACAGAACAGATAAAATAGAGAGGCTGGTTCTTTCTAGAGAGGGATTTGACTGAGGTTATTGCATCTTGGGTCAGGGAATTTTACTGCAACTATTTTAAAACGACCCTGGATGCAGTACAGCTTAGAAGAAAATAAGTTTTAGTTACTGAGGAGGCAATGGAATATATGCTCCATTTCCAGCCTAAGTCAGATGAACCAGATGGTTACCAAAAGGCTGAGGAAGATATGAGGTTTATACATTTTGACTGGGAAGTAGTGAAGCGCACCATAGCTATTGACCCTGCTGTCCCATGGGTTATGGGTAAGTCAGCAGTGCACCCAAAAGGCATAAAAATTATTTATCTGAATGATGAGGTTCGGCTATAGCAACAAATTCTGAGCAACTATGTGATGCCGAGCACTCACGAGACTGAGGTGCCAGCTGCCATGATTACTCTTATCTGGTGCGTGATGAAAGGCAAGGACCTGTACCTTCCCTGATTCATCTGTCACTCTATGGCTAAAGTCCATGTTCGAGGCACTCTACCTTTCCCATATCTGATTACTCAGTTGGGCCGCCGAGCTGAGGGACCCTGGGAGCCTGAGGATGTGAAGCCACCAGCCGCAGACTGCAGGAAGATCTTCCCACATGGCCGAAAGTTCGAGGATCTGGGCTACAGACCACCCTCTCTCACTGCCTCCGCTAATGCAACCACATCCTCTGATGCCCCTTTAGCACCAGCCGCACCACCCACACCCACAACACCCTCACTTGCCTCCCAGCTCATTTACCACCTTGTGCACCACCTATTTGAGCGCCTAGATCAGATGGAATGCCACAACCAGCGGCGATATGAGCGGTCTGAGCGTCGCAGCAATCGACGCTATGAGCATTTGAAGCTAATGATCAGGACGGGACACACTGACATCTGCTCCGAACCTGACACACCATCAGAGCCATCTGAGGAGGAGGCGGATGCGCATGAGGAGGATGCACGAGCAGAGGTTGAGCAGGCGGGACCCGAGCAGGCAGCTCCCCAGCATGAGGAGCCCTAGTAGATACAGCCAGAAGATCCACAGGTCCCTATACAGACAGAGCCTCTGCTTCAGCAGGCAGATCCCCAGGCAACCACACAGACTACAGAGCCAGCAGAGCACCCTTCTGGAGATGACGCTTCTTCACACCCAGCTTGATTGAGCATCAAGGACGATGCTATTATATTAGTGTGGGGAGGTCGCCATCTCTGGAAAATGTTATTTTGGTGAACTACTTTTCAAACTTTTTATCCTATTTTATTTCTTTTTCTGTATTTTTATTTTATTTTTATTTTATTTTATCTTATTTTTCTTTCAGTACTTGCACAATTTATTTTATTATATTTTTATTTTATTTTTTTTCTTTTCTACTTTATATCTTAGATAGTTAGCTTAATTTGCACCCCTAGCTTATTAGTTGTGATATAAAAAATATGAATGATTTAGTTAGTTTACCCTTTTAGCATATGATAATTTGGTTTAATTGAACATAAAGAGTAAAGTAGAAATTTTTAAATTTTCATAATCACAACAATCCACTTAGCATATAGATATGTAATGATAAATGTTGGTAGATTGACGACATTTTTCAAGGAATATATTTATTTTTATAAAAGCCATTCAAACATTCAGATTGATTAGAGTTGGAACTCTTTACTCTTACTTGCATGATATACACGACTGATATATGGTTTTTGAGTCGAAGAACACACAACCTGTGAGTTTTTGAGCTTAATTGCATGGTTATATTATCTAACCATAGTTTTCATTCCTATGTGTTTCCTTCTCTATGCTTGCAATCTCTGCTTTGTTTCATTCTATATGTCCAATATTCAATGTATTTACATGCTTGCATATGATTGAGGCCATGTTTCTTTAAAAATCTCACTTATCCCCAAATAGTCTACCCTTTCAATCGCCTTTGTTTGCCACCTTGAGCCTTTTAATCCCCATTTATTCTGTATTTTACCACATCACTAGCCTTAAGCAGAAAAATAAATGAAATACTCCAAATTCAATCTTTGGATAGCTTAAGATAGAGATTGTGTATCAATTAAGTGTAGGGAACTGTGGGAACATGGGTTGATAGGAAAGAATTAAAATTGACAAAATAATCAGACTTTGGGTGCATGCTCATGTGAAACTTAAATTGTGAATGTGTTTTAACATGATTTAGCCTTGGCTGTGCATATATGTTTCCTTGAAGAATTTGACTCAATTTAACCACATGTAAGCTTTATATATATAGGTGGATAATAATTAGAATTGCATGATTCATTTAGGTAGCTTGCATTTAGATAGATTGCATTGCATAGATTCCACCATTCTACCTTCACTCTTTTTTAGTTTCTCTTGAATTTAGCATGAGGATATGCTAATATTTAAGTGTGGGGAGGTTGATAAAACACTATTTTATGATTCATCTTGTGCTCAATTGAGTGTTTTTATCAATTCTTCACCCACTTATTCATATAATTTGCATGGTTTTACAATTCCTTCCTTATTATGTGATACATATGAAAACATGTTTCCTAAGCCTTAAAAATGATAAATTTAATTACCCTTTATTACCATTCGATGCCGTGATCTGTGTGTTAAGTAATTTCAGGCTTCATAGGGCAGGAATGGCTTAGAGGATAGAAAGGAAACACGCAAAAATGGAAGGAACGCACAAAATAGAGTTTTGAAGAAAATGGCAGCGACGTGCACACATGGACGACGCGGACGCGTGCCTAGCGCAAAGCACGAGCGATGCGTACGCGTGACTGACGCATACGCGTGACAAGGAAAACTTCCAAACGACGCGTACGCATGACCTACGCGTACGCGTGACACACGCCACGTGCAGAAAGTTGTAGAATTCGCCCCCAGCGATTTCTGGACCCTTTTTTGGCCCAAATCCAAGCCCAGAAACACAGAATAGAGGTTGGAGAATGGGAGAATCAAATAATCCATCAATCATTCTTTCCATATAGACAATTTTTAGGTTTTAGATGTAGTTTCTAGAGAGAGAGGCTCTCTCCTCTCTCTTAGATTTTAGGATTAGGATTTCTTTGTTTTCTCAATTCCAGGTTCAATGTTCCTTTAATTTAATTTCTCTTCTACTTTTAATTATTCTATTACTTTAGTTTGTTTATTTTCCCAAATTGGTTTATGGATTTCTATGTTTAATTTGAATTTTTATTTAATACAATTCGAGGTATTTCAGATTTATGGTTGCTTCCTTCTATTTATGATATAAATAATTTGGATTTTTCCCCTTTTGGCTTTGGTTGAGTAATTGGTGACACTTGAGTTGTCAAACTCAGCTGTTGATTGAAAATTGGAAATTGCTGATTGATTTGGATCCCTCTAAAGCCAGTCTTTCCACAGGAGTTGACTAGGACTTGAGGAATCAAATTGATTAGTCCATTTGACTTTCCTTTATTTAGTAAGGGTTAACTAAGTGGGAGCAATAACAACTTTCATCATACCTGATAAGGATAACTAGGATGGGATTTCCAGTTCTCATACCTTGCCAAGAGTTTTTCTAGTTATTAATTTACTTTCCTGCCAATTTATTTTTTTGTTCCCTAATTCAAAAACCCAAAAATATACCTTTTTCCATAAACAATAATAAATCATACTACCCTGTAATTCCTTGAGAGACAACCCGAGGTTTCAATACTTCGGTTATAAATTTTATTGGGTTTGCTTAAGTGACAACCAAAACTTTTGTACAAGAGAATTCTCTGTTGGTTTAGAAACAATACTTGCAACGTGACTTTATTTGTGAAAATTCTTTACCTTCAAAAACCATCTCGTCAGGCGCCGTTGCCGGGAATCCAATTGACCGCTATCTTTTGGTTGTAGATATGTTAATAGTGTAAATAGTACTTTTTGGTTGTTTATTTATTTTTTTAGTAAGTTTTTTTTATATTTTCTTTATGACTTTTTCACACCATTACCACAATGCACCCCAATGGAACCTAAGCACTTACCTTTCTAGTCACCAATTCTATACACCACCACCTCACTACATACAAAATCATAACCCTTATCCTCATGAGTTTGATTGTCAACCTTCATCACCTCAATCTTCATCTTCACATATGGATCAAGTCACACAAGAAGTACTTTTTTATGCTCATTCAAGAACAACAAGAGTTCCGAAAGAAGCAAGAGCAAGTCATGTCAACAGTTGCGGAAACTCTTGACCAGTTAGCTTCATTGCGTTCATGCCATGACCAAGAAATTCTATTGGATGAATGTGTAAGACCAAGTGAAAAGTGTAGAGTGAGCAAAGAATTGCAAAATCAAGTAGAAGATATCAAGTCACAACACGAAGCACAAGAAGAGACAAACGAAGAGTTGGTCGGAAGTGATCAAGAGGATTCTATCATTCAAGATTTTTTGTCCAACTTGGTCAACTCTGCCGATGACCTTCATGAGCCTTGATGAGCGGATAATTTATACGCTTTTTGGCATTGTTTTTAGTATGTTTTTAGTAGAATCTAGTTAATTTTAGGGATGTTTTCATTAGTTTTTATGTTAAATTCACATTTCTGGACTTTACTATGAGTTTGTGTATTTTTCTGTGATTTCAGGTATTTTCTGACTGAAATTGAGGGACTTGAACAAAAATCAGATTTAGAGGTTGAAGAAGGACTGTCGATGCTGTTGGATTCTGACCTCCCTGCACGCAAAGTGGATTTTCTGGAGCTACAAAACTCGAAATGGCGCGCTTCCAATTGCGTTGGAAAGTAGACATCCAGGGCTTTCCAGCAATATATAATAGTCCATACTTTGGCCAAGAATATACGACGTAAACTGGCGTTTAACGCCAGCTCTCTGCCCAATTCTAGCATCCAGCGCCAAAAAAGGGTCCAAAACCAGAGTTGAACGCCCAAACTGGCATAAATGCTGGCGTTCAACTCCAAGAAGGACCTCTACACGTGCAACACTTAAGCTCAGCCCAAGCACACACCAAGTGGGCCCCGGAAGTAGATTTATGCATCAATTACTTATTTCTGTAAACCCTAGTGACTAGTTTATTATAAATAGGACCTTTTACTATTGTATTAGATATCTTTGGATGCCTGGTTCTTAGATCAGAGGGGCTGGCCATTCGGCCATGCCTGGACCTTTCACTTATGTATTTTCAATGGTAGAGTTTCTACACTCCATAGATTATGGTATGGAGCTCTGCTGTTCCTCAAAGATTAATGCAAAGTACTACTATTTTCTATTCAATTCATCTTATTTCGCTTCTAAGATATTCATTCCCACTTCAATCTGAATGTGATGAACATGACAATCATCATCATTCCCTATGAACGCGTGCCTGACAACCACTTCCGTTCTACCTTCGACTGAATGAGTATCTCTTAGATCTCTTAATCAGAATCTTCGTGGTGTAAGCTAGAATGATGGCGGCATTCAAGAGAATCCGGAAAGTCTAAACCTTGTCTGTGGTATTCCGAGTAGGATTCAATGATTGAATGACTGTGACAAGCTTCAAACTCGCGATTGCTGGGCGTTAGTGACAGACGCAAAAGGATAGTAAATCCTATTCCAGCATGATCGAGAACCGACAGATGAATAGCCGTGCCGTGACAGGGTGCGTTGACCATTTTCACTGAGAGGATAAGATGAAACCATTGACAAGGGTGATGCCTCCAGACGATTATCCGTGCCGTGACAGGGCATTTGGATCATTTTCCCGAGAGAAGATCGAAAGTAGCCATTGACAATGGTGATGTATCACATAAAGCCAGCCATGGAAAGGAGTAAGACTGATTGGATGAAGGCAGCAGGAAAGCAGAGGTTCAGAGGAACGAAAGCATCTCTATTCGCTTATCTAAAATTCTCACCAATGATTTACATAAGTATTTCTATCCCTATTTTATTAATTATTTTCGAAAACCCCATTACTATTTTATATCCGCCTGACTGAGATTTACAAGGTGACCATAGCTTGCTTCATACCGACACTCTCCGTGGGATTCGACCCTTACTCACGTAAGGTATTACTTGGACGACCCAGTGCACTTGCTGGTTAGTTGTGCGAAGTTGTGAACCATGGTATTGGCATCATGTTTTTGGCGCCATTACCAGGGAAAGAAAGAGCGATGAATTTTACATAATCAAAGTGTAATCACAATTTCTGCGCACCAAGTTTTTGACACCGTTGCCGGGGATTGTTCGAGTTTGGACAACTGACGGTTCATCCTGTTGCTCAGATTAGGTAATTTTCTTTTTGTTTTATTTTCAAAAATTTTTCAAAAAAAAAAATTTTTTTTTTCAAAAATTTCTCCTTTGTTTTCGAAAAAAAATAAAATAAAAATGTTTTAAAAAAAAATGTTTTCTAAAATATATTTTCCTTCAGAACATTCAAGAATGAATTCTAGTGTTTCATGAAGTATGTTGAAGCCTGACTGGCTGTAAAGCCACGACTGTAGGGCATGTTAGGCTTGTCATGTCTGAGTTACATACTAAAGCTTAGCTGGCTATTAAGCCAGGCCTGACCCTTTGATTGGAGCTTTAGAGCATAAGATTCCTGGAATTCATATTAAAAATTTTGAATCCTTATTTTTCTTTTTCATAATAATTTTCAAAAAAATACAAAAAAATTAGAAAAGCATAAAAATAAAAAATATTTGTGTTCTTGTTTGAGTCTTGAGTCATGTTATAAGTTTGGTGTCAATTGCATGTGCATCATGCATTATTCGAAAATTCTCATGCATAAATAGTGTTCTTCATGATCTTCAAGTTGTTCTTGGTAAGTCTTCTTGTTTGATCTTTGCATTTGCATGTTTTGTGTCTTTTCTTGTTTTTCATATGCATTCTTGAATTCTTAGTGTCTAAGCATTAAAGAATTCTAAGTTTGGTGTCTTGCATGTTTTCTTTGCTTTAAAAATTTTTCAAAAATGTGTTATTGATGTTCATCATGATCTTCATAGTGTTCTTGGTGTTCATCTTGACATTCATAGTGTTCTTGCATGCATTCCTTGTTTTGATTCAAAAATAAAAGAGAAAAACTTGAAAATGATGTTTTTAATTTTTTTCTCTCTCATCATAAAAAAAAGGTAAAAAAAAATCAAAAAAATATCTTTCCCTTTTTCTCTCTCATACATTTGAAAATTGGATTTGACTTTTTCAAAAATTTTTAAAATCTAGTTGTTTCTTATGAGTCAAATCAAATTTTCAATTTGAAAAATCTTATCTTTTTCAAAATCTTTTTCAAAAATCAAATCTTTTTCATTTTTCTTAGTTATTTTCGAAAATTATAAAAATATTTTTCAAAAATCTTTTTCTTAACTTTATCACATAATTTTCGAAAATAACATCACCAATTAATGTTTTGATTCAAAAATTTCAAAGTTTGTTACTTGCTTGTTAAGAAAGATTCAAACTTTAAGTTTTAGAATCATATCTTGCGATTTCTTGTGAATCAAGTCATTAATTGTGATTTTAAAAATCAAAATTTTTTTTAAAAACTAATTTCTATCCTATCTTTTCAAAAGTATCTTCTCATCATATCTTTTTCAAAAATTTGATTTCAAAATATCTTTTCTAACTTCCTAACTTCTTATCTTTTCAAAATTGACTTTCAAAATTTGTTTCAACTAACTAACCAACTTTTTGTTTGTTTCTATCTTTTTCAAAACTACCTAACTAACTCTCTTTCTCTCTCTAATTTTTGAAAATATCTCCCTTTTTTTCAAAATTTCTTCTTAATTAAACTAATTATTTTATTTTTTATTTGAATTTTCAAAAAACTATTAACCCTTTTCAAAATTAATTTTCGAAAATTACTAACCTTTTTCAAAAACTATTTTCAAAAATCACTAACTCTTTTTCAAAAAATTATTTTCAAAAATTCCCCTCTCTCTCATCTCATTCTATTTTTTTATTCATCTACTAACATCTCTTCCTCACTCACCAAATTCGAACCCTCTCTTCCATCTGTGTTCGAATTTCTTCTTCCTCTTTTCTTCTAACTCACACTGGGACCTCTATACTGTGGTAAAAAGGACCACTATTATTATTATTTTTCTGTTCTCTCTTTTTCATATGAGCAGGAGCAAGGACAAGAACATTCTTGTTGAAGCAGATCCAGAACCTGAAAGGACTTTGAAGAGGAAATTAAGAGAAGCTAAATTACAACAATCCAGAGAGAACCTTTCAGAAATTTTCGAACAGGAAGAGGAGATGGCAGCCGAAAATAATAATAATGCAAGGAGAATGCTTGGTGACTTTACTGCACCTAATTCCAATTTACATGGAAGAAGCATCTCCATTCCTACCATTCGAGCAAACAACTTTGAGCTGAAACCTCAGCTAGTTTCTCTGATGCAGCAGAACTGCAAGTTTCATGGACTTCCATCTGAAGATCCTTTTCAGTTCTTAACTGAATTCTTGCAGATCTGTGATACTTTTAAGACTAATAGAGTAGATCCTGAAGTCTACAGGCTCATGCTTTTCCCTTTTGCTGTAAGAGACAGAGCTAGAGTGTGGTTGGACTCTCAACCCAGAGATAGCCTGAACTCTTGGGATAAGCTGGTCACGGCTTTCTTAGCCAAGTTCTTTCCTCCTCAAAAGCTGAGCAAGCTTAGAGTGGACGTTCAGACCTTCAGACAGAAAGAAGGTGAATCCCTCTATGAAGCTTGGGAGAGATACAAAGGACTGACCAAAAAGTGTCCTTCTGACATGCTTTCAGAATGGACCATCCTGGATATATTTTATGATGGTCTGTCTGAGTTATCTAAGATGTCATTGGATACCTCTGCAGGTGGATCCATTCACCTAAAGAAAATGCCTGTAGAAGCTCAAGAACTCATTGACATGGTTGCAAATAACCAGTTCATGTACACTTCTGAAAGGAATCCTGTGAATAATGGGACGCCTATGAAGAAGGGAGTTCTTGAGATTGATACTCTGAATGCCATATTGGCTAAAAACAAAATATTGACTCAGCAAGTCAATATGATATCTCAGAGTCTGAATGGAATGCAAGCTGCATCCAACAGTACTCAAGAGGCATCTTCTGAAGAAGAAGCTTATGATCATGAGAACCCTGCAATAGCAGAGGTGAATTACTTAGGTGAACCTTATGGAAACACCTATAACTCATCATGGAGAAATCATCCAAATTTCTCATGGAAGGATCAAAAGCCTCAACAAGGCTTTAATAATGGTGGAAGAAACAGGTTTAGCAATAGCAAGCCTTTTCCATCATCCACTTAGCAACAGATAGAGAATTCTGAGCAGAATCCATCTAGCTTAGCAAACTTAGTCTCTGATCTGTCCAAGGCCACTATAAGTTTCATGAATGAAACAAGGTCTTCCATTAGAAATTTGGAAGCACAAGTGGGCCAGCTGATTAAAAGGATCACTGAAATCCCTCCTAGTACTCTCCCAAGCAATACAGAAGAGAATCCAAAAGGAGAGTGCAAGGCCATTGACATAAGCAGCATGACCGAACCTGTAAGGGAAGGAGATGACGTGAATCCCAAGGAGGAAGACCTCCTGGGACGTCCAGTGATCAATAAGGAGCTTCCCTTTGAGGAACCAAAGGACTCTGAGGCTCATCTAGAGACCATAGAGATTCCATTGAACCTCCTTATGCCATTCATGAGCTCTGATGAGTATTCCTCTTCTGAAGAGAATGAGGATGTTACTGAAGAGCAAGCTGCCAAGTTCCTTGGTGCAATCATGAAGCTAAATGCCAAATTATTTGGCATTGATACTTGGGAAGATGAACCTCCCTTGTTCATCAATGAACTAAGTGATCTGGATCAACTGACATTGCCTCAGAAGAGACAAGATCCTGGAAAGTTCATAATACCTTGTACTATAGGCACCATGATCTTTAAGGCTCTGTGTGACCTTGGTTCAGGGATAAACCTCATGCCCCTCTCTGTAATAGAGAAATTGGGAATCTATGGGGTGCAAGCTGCTGAAATCTCATTAGAGATGGCAGATAATTCCAGAAAACAGGCTTATGGACAAGTAGAGGACGTCTTAGTAAAGGTTGAAGGCCTTTACATCCCTGCTGATTTCATAGTCTTAGATACTGGGAAGGAAGATGATGAATCCATCATCCTAGGAAGACCTTTCCTAGCCACAGCAAGAGCTGTGATTGATGTGGACAGAGGAGAATTGATCCTTCAATTGAATGAGGACAACCTTGTGTTTACAACTCAAGGATCTCTCTCTGCATCCATGGAGAGGAAGCAGAAGAAGCTTCTCTCAAAGCAGAGTCAAACAAAGCCCCCACAGTCAAACTCTAAGTTTGGTGTTGGGAGGCCACAACTAAACTCTAAGTTTGGTGTTGAACTCCCATATCCAAACTCTAAGTTTGGTGTTGGAGAGTCTCAACAATGCTCTGAACATCTGTGAGGCTCCATGAGAGCCCACTGTCAAGCTATTGACATTAAAGAAGCGCTTGTTGGGAGGCAACCCAATTTTTATATATCTAACTATATTTTTCTTAGTTATATGTCTTTATAGGTTCATGATCATGTGGAGTCACAAAATAAACAAAAAATTGAAAACGGAATCGAAAACAGCAGAAGAAAAATCACACCCTGGAGGAAGCACCTGCCTGGCGTTCAACGCCAGAACAGAGCATGGTTCTGGCGCTGAACGCCCAAAATGGGCAGTATCTGGGCGCTGAACGCCCAAAATGGGCATCATCTGGGCGTTGAACGCCAGAATGACACCCTGGAGAAGAGCTGGCGCTGAACGCCAAGAACAAGCATGGTTCTGGCGTTCAACGCCAGAAATGGCCAACAAATGGGCGTTGAACGCCCAAAATGGGCACCAACCTGGCGCTGAACACCCAGAGTTGTGTGCAAGGGCATTTTACATGCCTAATGGGTGCAGGGATGTAAATCCTTGACACCTCTGGATCTGTGGACACCACAGGATCACCTCAAGATCTGTGGACACCACAGGATCATCTCAGGATCTGTGAAACCTCACAGGATCCCTACCCACCTCACCCTCTATTTCTCCATTCATGACCATCCCTTCTGTTTTCTATTCACCACTCACATCCATACACACATCCCCCCATCTCCTCCATATCTTCTTCTTCTTCTTCTTCTATTCTTTCTTCTTTTGCTCGAGGGCGAGCAACATTATAAGTTTGGTGTGGTAAAAGCATAAGCTTTTTGTTTTTCCATTACCATTAATGGCACCTAAGACCGGAGAAACCTCCAGAAAAGGGAAAGGGAAGACAAAGGCTTCCACCTCCGAGTCATGGGAGATGGAAAGATTCATCTCAAGGGTCTATAGCTCAGTGGTAGAACATGTGGCTGCAAATCAAGAGATCCCTGAGATACCTCAGGGGATGCACTTCCCTCCACATAAATATTGGGAGCAAATCAACACCTCCCTAGGAGAATTAAGTTCCAACATGGGACAATTAAGGGTGGAACATCAAGAGCACTCCATCATCCTTCATGAAATTAGAGAAGATCAAAAAGCTATGAGGGAGGAGTAACAAAGACAAGGAAGAGACATAGAAGAGCTCAAGGACATCATTGGTTCCTCAAGAAGGAGACGCCACCATCACTAAGGTGGATTCATTCCTTGTTCTTATTTCTTCTGTTTTTCGTTTTCTATGTTATGTGCTTATCTATGTTCGTGTCTTCATTACATGATCATTAGTATTTAGTAACTATGCCTTAAAGATATGAATGTCCTATGAATCCATCACCTCTCTTAAATGAAAAATTTTTTAATTCAAAAGAACAAGAAGTACATGAGTTTTGAATTTATCCTTGAACTTAGCTTAATTATATTGATGTGGTGACAATGCTTCTTGTTTTCTGAATGAATGCTTGAACAGTGCATATGTCTTTTGAAGTTGTTGTTTAAGAATGTTAAATATGTTGGCTCTTGAAAGAATGATGACTAGGAGACATGTTATTTGATAATCTGAAAAATCATAAAAATGATTCTTGAAGCAAGAAAAAGCAGCAAAGAATAACGCTTGCAAAAAAAAAAAAATATAGGCGAAAAAAATTAGAAAGAAAAAGAAAAAGCAAGCAGAAAAAGCCAAAAGCTCTTAAAACCAAGAGGCAAGAGCAAAAAGCCAGTAACCCTTAAAACCAAAAGGCAAGGGCAAATAAAAATGATCCCAAGGCTTTGAGCATCAGTGGATAGGAGGGCCTAAAGGAATAAAACCCTGGCCTAAGCGGCTAAACCAAGCTGTCCCTAACCATGTGCTTGTGGCGTGAAGGTGTCAAGTGAAAACTTGAGACTGAGCGGTTAAAGTCATGGTCCAAAGCAAAAAAAGAGTGTGCTTAAGAACCCTGGACACCTCTAATTGGGGACTTTAGCAAAGCTGAGTCACAATCTGAAAAGGTTCACCCAATTATGTGTCTGTGGCATTTATGTATCCGGTGGTAATACTGGAAAACAAAGTGCTTAGGGCCACGGCCAAGACTCATAAAGAAGCTGTGTTCAAGAATCATCATACTGAACTAGGAGAGTCAATAACACTATCTAAACTCTGAGTTCCTATAGAAGCCAATCATTCTGAACTTCAATGGATAAAGTGAGATGCCAAAACTATTCAAGAGGCAAAAAGCTATAAGTCCCGCTCATATGATTGAAGCTATGTTTCATTGATAGTTTGGAATTTATAGTATATTATCTTCTTTTTATCCTACTTGATTTTCAGTTGCTTCGGGACAAGCAACAATTTAAGTTTGGTGTTGTGATGAGCAGATAATTTATACGCTTTTTGGCATTGTTTTTAGTATGTTTTTAGTAGAATCTAGTTACTTTTAGGGATGTTTTCATTAGTTTTTATGTTAAATTCACATTTCTGGACTTTACTATGAGTTTGTGTGTTTTTCTGTGATTTCAGGTATTTTCTGACTGAAATTGAGGGACTTGAGCAAAAATCAGATTTAGAGGTTGAAGAAGGACTGCCGATGCTGTTGGATTCTGACCTCCCTGCACTCAAAGTGGATTTTCTGTAGCTACAGAACTCGAAATGGCACGCTTCCAATTGCGTTGAAAAGTAGACATCTAGGGTTTTCCAGCAATATATAATAGTCCATACTTTGGCCAAGAATAGACGACGCAAACTGGCGTTTAACGCCAGCTCTCTGTCCAATTCTGGCGTCCAGCGCCAGAAAAGGGTCCAAAACCAGAGTTGAACGCCCAAACTGGCATAAATGCTGGCGTTCAACTCCAAGAAGGACCTCTACACGTGCAACACTCAAGCTCAGCCCAAGCACACACCAAGTGGGCCCCAAAAGTGGATTTATGCATCAATTACTTATTTCTGTAAACCCTAGTGACTAGTTTATTATAAATAGGACCTTTTACTATTGTATTAGATATCTTTGGACGCCTGGTTCTTAGATCAGAGGGGCTGGCCATTCGGCCATGCCTGGACCTTTCACTTATGTATTTTCAACGGTAGAGTTTCTACACTCCATAGATTAAGGTGTGGAGCTCTGCTGTTCCTCAAAGATTAATGCAAAGTACTACTGTTTTCTATTCAATTTATCTTATTTCGCTTCTAAGATATTCATTCGCACTTCAATCTGAATGTGATGAACATGACAATCATCATCATTCCCTATGAACGCGTGCCTGACAACCACTTCCGTTCTACCTTCGACTGAATGAGTATCTCTTAGATCTCTTAATCAGAATCTTCGTGGTGTAAGCTAGAATGATGGCGGCATTCAAGAGAATCCGGAAAGTCTAAACCTTGTCTGTGGTATTCCGAGTAGGATTCAATGATTGAATGACTGTGACGAGCTTCAAACTCGTGATTGCTGGGCGTTAGTGACAAACGCAAAAGGATAGTAAATCCTATTCCAGCATGATCGAGAACCGACAGATGAATAGCCGTGCCGTGACAGGGTGCGTTGACCATTTTCACTGAGATGATAAGATGAAACCATTAACAAGGGTGATGCCTCCAGACGATTAGCCGTGCCGTGACAGGGCATTTGGATCATTTTCCCGAGAGAAGACCGAAAGTAGCCATTGACAATGCTGATGTATCACATAAAGCCAGCCATGGAAAGGAGTAAGACTGATTGGATGAAGGCAGCAGGAAAGCAGAGGTTCAGAGGAACGAAAGCATCTCTATTCGCTTATCTAAAATTCTCACCAATGATTTACATAAGTATTTCTATCCCTATTTTATTAATTATTTTTGAAAACCCCATTACTATTTTATATCCGCCTGACCAAGATTTACAAGGTGACCATAGCTTGCTTCATACCGACAATCTCCGTGGGATTCGACCCTTACTCACGTAAGGTATTACTTGGACGACCCAGTGCACTTGCTGGTTAGTTGTGCGAAGTTGTGAACCATGGTATTGGCATCATGTTTTTGGCGCCATTACCAGGGAAAGAAAGAGCGATGAATTTTACATAATCAAAGTGTAATCACAATTTTTGCGCACCAAGCCTCCCTTATTGGATTTCGAAGAAGATGTTGATGTGGACTTCGCACAATTGCCAATTTTTGACTTGAGTGATGATAAGGAAGGTTTAGAGGAGGTTGAAGAGGATTCTATTCACCAAGAAGTAAAGATAGTGTGCAAGAACGAATTGAGTGGGTGAAGATTTCTTCAACAACTTCAAACCTTTCTTGGAGTAGTGGATGGTGAAGAGAAGAATGTTATTTGGCAAGGAAATAGGAAGTTCATCAAAGGAGCCAACTTAACATTTGGAGCTCAATTTTGGTGCAGGAGTTAATTTAGTGGATTTCGGGGAGTGCATAAGTATTTCAATGGTGATAGAGAAACTCAAGTATGGGATCCGGGTATCAATTTCAAGAATCAACACTTATGGATCCTAGTTGCTAGCTTGAAGTGTCTTATGAGTTTGGTGCAATTCATTTGGGACCCCGGAGGACAAATCAAGAGCAAACTTGGTTGGAGATTCAAGGAGGAGTGGAAACACAAGCCACCCTAACAAGGATCTCCTCACCAAGTCCAACTTAAGGACTTTAAACCAAAGTGCTAGGTGGGAGACACCCCACCATGGTAATATCCTTCTAACTTTCTCTCTTTTAGCTTTTATTTCATGAATAATTGGTTGTTTGGATTGGTTGGTAAGTTTTATTTTGAAGTTTGATGGGTAATTTTAGTGAAATAATGTGTTTTTGGGAGTTTTATGATGTTTTGGGACTTGAAAACCTGTTTTGGACATCAAGTTTGGTGCCTTAGTGGCAAAATTTTTGTTGCAGAAACAGAGACCTGTTCGTTCGCACAGACCCGTGCGCGTGCACAGTACCTCTGTTTTTCCATCCCTGTGCGTCTGCACAGCAATGTGCGCACGCACACCCCTAAACACTCCCTCTGTTCACCGCACGCGCACGGCTTGTGCGTGTGTATTCACCTTTCCTTTCCCCCTGTGCGACCGCACACCATGCATGTGTGCGCACACTCCACCCCATTTCTTTAAAAAAAAACCACCTGTGCGCGCGCATAGATATTTGCGCATGCACAGAGCTTGGCAACCCCTCTAGTCGCAGTTCACGCACCCCTTGTGCGTGTGAACACAACCCCCTTTTCCCTTCTGTGCGACCACACGCAACCTCGTGCGTCCATGATGATTTGGATTTGTTGATGGTTTAGAATTTCTCTAATGAAATCTCGTTGCAAGTATAGTTTCTAGACCAATCAATAATCCTTTCATACAAAAATTTGTTTGTCACAAGTACAAACCCCTAAAATTATAAATCGAAGTATTCAAACCTCGGGTCGTTCTCCCTAGGAATTGCAATAAAGTGTCCTTGTTATTGGTTATGAGTTATGTTTGGGGTTTTGATAAGAGACAAGAAAAATAAATGGCAAGAAAGTAAACTAATAGCCAAAAAGGTCTTGGCAAGGGTTGGTGGTCAAGGATCTCTATCCCTATCACTAACCACAACATGAGAATTGGCAAGGATCAATCCCATTAAGTCATCTTCTAACTAGCAGTAAAGGAAAGTCAAATGAGCTATATCAATCCAAGTCCATAAGTCCTAGTTCTCCACCAATTCAATTAGTGAGATCTAGAGTTAACGGCTTCCAATCATCAATCACTTGGACATTAGTAACTCAAGAGTTCCTAAGTTACCTTCCCAAGTCAAGAGCATTAAAATCTACTCTAACACCCTTCCAAGCATTTCATTAAACACTTGGAAGGCACAAAAGGAAAGCATAGTAAAATTTACAAGAAAAGTAAATCTACACTACTCAATTGCAAGGAATTAAACAACAACAAATCAAATGAACAATAAAGGAACATTAAAACATAAATTACATTAAAAGGAAAAGGAGAGAACAAAAGTGCATCAACATAAAAGTAGAGAATTACAATAATTAAATGCAAAACTAGAAAGAGCAAAGGTAGAAGAAGAAGAATTACAAAGGGAAAAGTAAATCAAAGCATGAAATTAACCTAGATCTAAGAAATTCTAATCTAGATCTAAAACCTAATCCTAATTCTAGAGAGAAGAGAAAGCTTCTCCCTCTAAAAACTAACTATCTAATGTGTGTTATGTGTGTCATCCCTCTTCAATCCTTGGGTTAAATAGCATCAGAAATGAGTTGGATTGGACCCACATGGCTTCTAAAATCGCTGGCCACAGGTTGCATTAAGTGAATCATGTGCAACCATCGCCATGTACGCCTACAGTGCGTATGTGTGCACCAACACGTGAGGCAACTATTGCAAATCTTGTATCATTTCAAAGCCCCAGATGTTAGTTTTCCAACGCAACTAGAACCGTATCATTTGGACCTCTGTAGCTCAAGTTATGGTCGATTAAGTGCGAAGAGGTCGACTTGATAGCTTTTGTAATTCCTTCATTTCTTCATGAGTTCTCCATTTCTACATGCTTTTCCTTCATCCCCTCAATCCAATCCTTGCCTCCTAAATCTGAAATCACTTAACAAACATATCATGGCACCTAATGGAATTAAGGTGAATTAAATTTAGCTATTTTAAGACCTAAAAAGCTTGTTTTCACTCTTAAGCACAATTAAAGGAGAATTTACAAAACCATGCTATCTTAGTGAATAAATGGGAGAAAAGTTGACAAAAACCCTCAAAATTCAACACAAGATAAATCCTAAAAATGGGGTTTATCAGTCCACACATGTCGTGGTACATCTTCTGCTCGCAGCGTCCGCACGCCTCTGTGTGCGCACATACCCTTCCATTTCTCTCATCTGTGCGTCCGCACACGACCTTGTGCGTCCGCACAGGTCACTTTTCGAATGTTAATTCGAAAAGAGAGAGAGAGTCGTGCTTCAGTTTCCACAAACCACCCCCAACCCTCTCCTTTCTCTTCTTCTCTGAGAAGCAATACCACCCCTCAAACCAAACCACAGCCAATCACAACCTCCGTCCGACCTCTCCACCGCCGCCGACCCCCTCTCTCTCCCTTTCTTTCTTCTCTCTCTCCTACATTTCCCCTTTTTCTCTTCTCTGTACCGCGCTGCAACCCCTTCTCCGCGTCAGCAAGCCCTAGTTCGTGCCTTCCAGTCCAGTGACCAACCATCAGCGGCGGCGAGCTTCTGTGCCACCGCGACTGCGCAACCACCACCCTCCTTCTCTGTCCGTTTCTTCTTCTCTTTCCTTCTACATTACAGGTGCCCCTTTTCTCTTCTGTAACCTACGTTTTTACTGTTTCTGTTTCATTTTCTTTCTTTAACTGCTTTTAATTTCTATTTTAGTAACTAGGTGGCATTAGGTTAGTTGATTTCTAGTTTTTTTGGATTGAATATTGATGCTAGATTGATTGTTTCTGATTTTGCTGGGTTGGTTAACCACTATATTGAACTACGAATGCTGCTGTAATTAAACCGCGATCCCTATTTTTCACTAATGCACATAACATGCCTGATGAAATGCCTGAATGGGGTTTTTGATTCAACTTATGTGTCTGATCAGCATGGGTTTTGGATTTCATTTCCTTTGTGCATTGTCACTCATATATATGCAGTTTTATGAGATTTTGGGATGATTATTCTTGAAGATTCATTATGCATCTTGTGTTGTTTTACTTAAACACCAATCTGAACCTACAAATGATAGTTGTGACTATTCTGTTTGGTGTTACCTTAACTGTGCATATTTTCCTTTAGCTTGCCAATTTGCTGCATTATGTACTGACTGCTCTTTTCATTTTGATCAAACACCAAACTAGTCTTAGACCTGGTACATTTTGAAATCTGTTTGGTGCCATTGGCAGCAGTACATACATTGTTTGTTGAGTGAGTCGACTGAGTGCTTATCCATATGTCTTTAACTTTGTTGATCATTTACCTTAACTTGTTCCTTACAAATCTTTTTGAGCAATGCAATCTGATTTTGATCAAGTGTTGCTTTTGGAACAAGAGTATGATTACATGATCATTTCACCAGTTTGTCAACATGAATGAGCAAGCTTCTAATTGTCAAATTGGTTATTCCATCTGTGCTGAATTTTGATTAAATCTCATACTTTGAATACACTAAGAGAATAACCAAGTTTGAACCAATTCACTTGCATTGTTACACCTAAGTCATATGTATGCTTCAATTGTTGATTCATTCTTTCATTTGTCACATAGGTTTCTTAATTTTGGGAAAATGCATTTCCTTTTGAGCGTTCAACCGCTTTATACATGTTTTCCCTTAATTGAGTGTTTGTTTATCTTATTGGCTCTTACTTTAATTATTTGATTATAACTTTCTTCCTTCTGTGACTTTTATCTGTTTCTCCTGAGTTGTACTCTGTTTTTGTCTTTTTCAGGATGGCTCGCAAAGGGAAGGAGAAAGCCAATCGTTTGGCTCATCCTCCTCCTGTGCCTCCGAGTGACCAACCGGACACATTCATTAATGCTGAAGCCCAAGAACAGTACAAGAAACTGGCAAAATAAGCCTTTCACTACGAGAGAAAGCTAAACCTGCCTGAGAAATATGCAAAGCAGATTCTTAATAGATTAAATTTTTACCATTGGAAAATCATAGAATTCGATTCGGTGGAAATCAATGACCACCAGGTCAAGGAATTCTATGAAAATTTCCTAAAGAGGGATGCCCCAACTGTTTTTCTGAGAGGTGTCACACTGGACACCTCTGATACTACTTTAGAGGCCCTCTTGGATATTCCACATATCCTCCGGCTAGGGATGCTTTCACTCAAATAGTGAAGGACGTGACAACGGGCAAGCTTTCTTTGGATGTGGTTCTGAAAAGGATTGGCCTGCCTGAGGCCACATGGGAGTACAGCAAAAGGGATAAGGCGGTTTCATTGAGCATTGCATGCACAGACCTAAACCCTGAGGCAAGGATCTGGCAGCAGATCATTGCTGACTACATTCTACCGAGCATGCATGCCACTCATATCCGCATCCGTGTGGCAGTTTTGCTTTGGGCTATTCTGGAGGGGAAGAGGATCTCTGTTCTTCCCCTTATCAGAGAGTCGATGTAGAAGGTGAACCAACAACAGAAATACAACATTCCCTTCCCATCGATGATCACCAGATTAGCCACTTTTTTTGGAGTGGAGAGACGCCCAAAAGACCGGACGTCTGTCTTCATCAGTAAAAAACCATTTCTACCATATGGCGACTACGATGGATTGCCACAGAAGAAAAGGAAGACAACTGAGCCATCATATGTAGCAGAACCCTTAGCACCTCCTACAGCTCCCGCACCCAAACCCCGACTTCAGACACCTTATGAGCTGGGTCGGGAGATCATTCAGCTCCTCTACCATTTCGAGCGCTGGAACGCTCACCGCTTCCAGTGGATAGTGGCAAAGTTTGAGTGTAAAGACCCTGGGCCACCTCCTCCAGATACACCAGAGCCTGAGGAGTCGGCACTGGAGGAGCCAGCAGCTGAAGTTGGCCAGGTAGTCGATCCCCCTGGGCAGACACCGACGGAGCCCGTGGTTGAGGAGGCTACATTTCAGAGAGTTGAAGAGCCAGCAGCTGAAGCCGAACAGATGGTAGAGATGGCAGCAGAGCCAGCTGACTAGGCAGTTGAAGAGCCGGCAGCTGAGATTACCACAGAGACATCCTGAGCCATCATTGTTTATCAGCGTCATCACCACCCACCACCATCTGACGGTGGAACTACTCATGGTTGACCCCCCATTTGATTCTTTTGAGCATGGAAGACCGAGCAGGATTTAAGTATGGGGGAGGATCTACGATTTTTTGGTGTAAACATTCTCTCCTGAACACTTTTCTTTTAGTTCATTTTCAGTTTTTATTATGCCTTTTGTAGATATTTCTGATATTTTGTCTTATGCACTTCATTTTAGTACTTTTGGTATATATATATATATATATATATATATATATATATATATATATATATATATATATATATATTAGTTGTTTCTAGCCATCTTTAGTATTGCACTTTCATTTTGGTATATATATACATATTGCATCTTTATTTTGCTTAGTATATAGTATAGATATGGATTTTGATTGGATGATGTAAATAGCATATGCCTAGTTTATTTTGATCCTAATTGTTCATGTTACTTTTTACATGTTGAAAATTAGGAAAAGAACTATGAAATTTTGAAAAAAAAATTTGCATCCATCACATCATACATACATATAGGAAATAATTTTGGTGAAAAACAATAAAGATTTCCAAGAATTTTGTTTCAAAGGCATTCTATTAAATTGATTTGAAAATTGTTTTCAAACTTATTTGAATGATTATTTTGGAACATAGAAGAGTAAAGAACCAATACCTTGTGATATTTGAGCCTTGAATGAGTGGTTACACCTTCTAACCACTAATTTTGTTCATTGTGTTCCATATCTCTTCTATGACTGTAATCTTAGTTTTGCTTGATTCTTTATTTCCAATGATTGATGTTTTGAACTGCATTGAGCATGATTGAGGCCATCTTTGCATAACTCACTCACCCATATGGCCTACCCTTTTTATCTAGTATTGTTAACCCCTTTGAGCCTTATTGACCCCATTATTTGTAATATCACCACATTGCAACCTTAAGCGGAAAACCATGAATTTACCTTGGATTGTATCCTTGATATATTAGGTTGAGGAGTGTGTATCATTCAAGTGTGGGGGAGTTCTGGGAAACATTTGTAGTAAATAAAAATATGAATTTTTGGGTATTCATTGAAAATTTTGGAAAATGGGAACATTCATGTATGAACTACTAAAACCGTATGCATTTTACTTTCAAAAAAAAAAAAACATCATCATGAAAAGGGGATCAAAGTTACCGCTAAGTGAAGGAAAATGAATGAGAAATGCATATGTAATGTAAATGATAAATCATGCATGAGTGTTTGTGAAAAAGAAATGATGGAAGGTTAGGATTGCATTTTATTTTGATTTGGTTGATATAGGTTGAGTTGGATACTTAAACTAATCAAGGACTCAATCACTTTAGTCTACTTGACCATATCTATCCCACCTTGAGCCTAACCCCATTACAACCCTAATAAGCCCTCATGATAAGTGCATTCATGCATCACTTGTTGTTGATTGTTAGATGAAAAGCAAATCATTGAAAACATGATTAGAGGAGATTTGAGTGAATTGACCCTTAGACACTGAGTGATTAGAGTGTATACACACACCTTGTGAGGGTTCCATCACTCAATTCTATGTTTCCACCCTTCTTATCATGCATTCTTGCAAGTTGCTTCTTTTTGATGAGTTGGATCAATTCAATAGATTTTGTTTGCATTGAGTTAATTCTTTGCTTAGCTCTATATGTCTATATACTATCTTGGGAATTTGATTGTTTGTTTTTACCAACTTCAAAGAGGATACATAGATAGATATATATAGATAGTATATAATATACTTGCAGGCATATAGATAGTTGCATTTATAAAGTTGAACCCCTTTTTGATTATTCTCCTTGTTGGTTTAGCATGAGGACATGCTATTGTTTAAGTGTGGGGAAATTGATGAGTCCATATTTGTTGGTATATTTTTACTCAATTTGGATGGATTCTAGCACATGAACTCACACTTAAGCACCAAAATAGCATACTTTTGTGTTTTGTCCCCAATTTGATCCTAAATGGGAAAACATGCAGTTTTGTGCTTGAAGTGAGCAATTTAAATCCACTTTTATTCCATTTGATGCCATGACATGTTTGCTGAGTGCTTTCAGGCCTTGGTGGCAAGAATGGATAGCCAAAAGTGGACGAAAACATGAACAAGGGAGAAAACATGAAGAAAACAAGGAAAAGCACACACAGCGAAGTGTGCGTGCGCACAAGCTTGCATGCGTGCGCAAAGGAAAGAATTTCCATGTGTGCGTGTGCACAAGCACCTCTGCGTACAACAGGTCAACTTTCAGCCAAGCGTGCAAACGCACACATCTGTACGTCCGCACAGGTCCCTGCACGTGATTTCATTAATGAAGCACGTGTTTCTCGAATTCTGAGGCCTCTTGGCCCATTTTGGAAGGCTTGGCTGCTGATTGTGGATGCTATATGAGGGAAGATTCAACACATATGAAGACATTAGGTTTTATTAGCTTACATTAGGTCTTAGATTTTATTTTTTTCCATAGTTTTTACATAGTAGGAGTAGGAGTAGCGTAGAGTAGAGAGCTCTCCTAGGGTTTATCAATTTCCATTGTAGCATTTTATAGCAAGCTTTGATCTTTGATTTTGCTTCCTTAATTGTAAGTACTCTCAATTTCCTCTTTAATGATAGCACTTTTACTCTCATTTCCTTTTGGTTCAAGTTACTTGTTCATAATTGTAATTTTGTGTTTCTTGAAGTTTTGATCAATGAATTTTATGTTTTATGCTTCCTTTATGTTTGATTGCTTGTTTATTGATGAGCGGATATTTTATACGCTTTTTGAGGGTAATTTCATGTAGTTTTTAGTATGTTTTAGTTAGTTTTTAGTATATTTTTATTAGTTTCTAGGCAAAATTCATATTTCTAGACTTTACTATGAGCTTGTGTGTTTTTCTATGATTTCAGGTATTTTCTGGCTGAAATTGAGGGAGCTGAGCAAAAATCTGATTCTGGCTGAAAAAGGACTACAGATGTTGTTAGATTCTGACCTCCCTGCACTCGAAATGGATTTTCTGGAGCTACAGAAGTCCAAATGGCGCGCTCTCAATTCCGTTGGAAAATAGACATCCAGGGATTTCCAGCAATATATAATAATCCATACTTTGCTCAAGGATAAATGACATAAACTGGCATTCAACGCCAGTTCCATGTTGCATTCTGGCGTTAAACGCCAGAAATAGGTTACAAGTTGGAGTTAAACGCCAGAAACAGGTTACAACCTGGCGTTTAACTCTGGAAACAGCCTAGGCACGTGTAAAGCTCAAGTCTCAGCCCCAGCACACACCAAGTAGGCCCCAGAAGTGGATTTCTGCACTATCTATCTTAGTTTACTCATTTTCTGTAAACCTAGGTTACTAGTTTAGTATTTAAACAACTTTTAGAGATTCATTTTGGAACCTCATAACATTTTTAGATCTAAACTTTGTACTCTTTGATGGCATGAGTCTCTAAACTCCATTGTTGGGGGTGAGGAGCTCTGCTGTGTCTCGATGAATTAATGCAATTATTTCTGTTTTCTATTCAAACATGCTTGTTTCTATCTAAGATGTTCATTCGCACTTCAATAAGATGAATGTGATGATCCGTGATACTCATCACCATTCTCAATCTATAAACACGTGCCTGATAACCACTCCCGTTCTACCTTCGATTGAATGAGTATCTCTTGGATTCCTTAATCAGAATCTTCGTGGTATAAGCTAGAATCCATTGGCAGCATTCTTGAGAATCCGGAAAGTCTAAACCTTGTCTGTGGTATTCTGAGTAGGATTCAGGGATTGAATGACTGTGACGAGCTTCAAACTCACAAGGGTTGGGCGTAGTGACAGACGCAAAAGGATCAATGGATCCTATTCCAGCATGAGTGAGAACTGACAGATGATTAGCCGTGTGGTGACAGCGCACCTGGACCATTTTCACTGAGAGGACGGATGGTAGCCATTGACAACGGTGATCCACCAACACACAGCTTGCCATAGGAGGAACCTTGCATGCGTGAAGAAGAAGACAGGGGGAAAGCAGTGATTTAGAAGACAAAGCATCTCCAAAACTCCAACATATTCTCCATTACTGCATAACAAGTATTTATTTCATGCTCTTTTATCTTTCGCAATTCAAACTGATAATCATAATTAATCTACTGACTAAGATTTACAAGGTAACCATAGATTGCTTCAAGCCAACAATCTCCGTGAGATCGACCCTTACTCACGTAAGGTATTACTTGGACGACCCAGTGCACTTGCTGGTTAGTTGTGCAGAGTTCTCAAAAGTGTGAATCACAATTTCATGCACCATTTATGTTTGGTTTTGTTGATAGTTGGTTGTAGTTTTCCATTTTACTTTGCAATTTTCCATGTTTTACTTTTATGCACACAAGGTGTTTGTGAAAATGCCAACCTAAAGTTTTGAGTAGATTTTCATACCTTGGCTTAAGATTTGAGTTCCTAGGATACTAGAGTCTTAATGTCCGACATTTAGTGGTAATTCTTAGGGAGTTAGTTGACTCTTGTTTCCATTAAAGCTAGCCTTTTATAAACTAGTTTGGTAAGTTGGTTGGGATTTATGGATTAAGGTCAATTATGCTTGCTTGACTTACTCCTCGATGGTTGGGGTTAACTAAGCGAGATTAACTCATGATAATTGCCATAGTTGTGGTTATGGCAATGATAGGATTCCTTGGATCTTCTTATTCCCAAGTCAAGGCTCTTTTACATATCTTTGCATTTTCACTAGTTTTGATCTCATATTCTCTTTACTTGCATTATTTACAATTTTGCTCATTCCTTAGTTCTTTGATTACTTAGTTTCTTTAATCTTTCGTTCTTTAATTCAAAACCCCTTTTTGCCTCCACAACTGAAAGAGAAACACTTTGATTGCATCCTAGGGAGAATGACCCGAGGTTGAAAGACTCTCGGTTTATATGTTTTGAATTTGAAAATAATAAACTTTGATGTTGAGAGTTAGTTGTTGACTTAGCTATACCTACAATGAAGTGATCTTATTTTGAGAAATTTTAGATCAACACTAGCTTATCGCATCAGGCTTCATTGTTCTCTTCTCTTTTAGAGCAATAGTTGGTACATAAGCCTCCTTCTTTTCTATCTCCTCCTCTCTAGAGTGTGCTTTAGCATGATGGCCTTGCATTCTTCTCTTGGATTTATCACTATATCACATGGAAAAGTGTTGGATAGCTTCTCTGTGAGTTGTTGGACAATTTGTCCAATTTGTATTTCTAGGTTTCTAATGGAGGCACCCTAATTTTGGAAGTTGACTCTTGTCTCCTTCATGAAGCTTCCAATGTGTTGTATGAAGATAGAGGTGGATTGGGCTAGTTTTTCAAATGTGGTTTCAATAGAAGAAAATTTAGTTTCAAGAGAAAAAAGTCTTTGGTGAATTGTGTCACTCCACTATTACTTGATCACTTCACTCACTAAAATATCAAGCAATTTGTCAACCCATTCCAATTAAAGGACTTCTTTGTGGATATTTTTTTTCTTGTTTAGAGACAAGCAATAACTTAAGTTTTGTGTTGTGATGTATGAGTATCTTTAGTTATTTTCTTAGTTGATATGGCTTCACTGTTTCTTTCTCTTTTGGAGCAATAGTTGGTGCATGAGCCTCCTTATTTTCTATCTCCTCCTCTCCAATGTGTGCTTCATGGATTATGGCTTCTTTACCCACGGTTTTCCCACTTCTCAGAATGATGGCCTTACATTCATCTCTGGGATTTATCATTGTATTTTGGGTGACAAATTTCCAATCTCAACACTTTTGCATTTCATTTTAGGTCTTTTAGGATTTTTACTTGCATTTTTTTATTTTCTTGCATATATATACACAATAAGCTTAGCCAAAATAATGAAATTTTTCAAGATTTCTATCTATAAGGAACCTCAATTGATTCGAGTGAAAACTTTTCATTGAACTTGCTTGAATTATATATATATTGTGGAATATGTTTTGAGCTAAGAACACATAACCTAGTGAGTTTTGAGCCTAATGGTGTGGTTACATCTTATAACCACTTATTTTCCGTCTTGTGTGCAATAGTTCTCTTTCTATAATTGTAATCTTTGATTTGTTTGATTCTTTATGTCCATTATTTTGTGTATTCATGCATTTATATGATTGAGGCCATCATTTCATTTAGCTCACTTACCCCAAATAGCCTTACCTTTTATCTTCCATTGTTAGCCAACTTTGAGACTACGATTGACCCACTTTTTTCTAAATTTAGCACATTACAAGCCTTGAAGCAGAAAATAATAAAAGTCCTTATTTGGATCTTTGATTGGCTTAGGCTAGAGTGTGAGTATCATTCAAGTGTGGAAAACTTGGGACATTGGTCGAGAAAAAGGGTAGTTTTATATTTTTGTTGAAAATTTTGGGAATTGGGTACATGCTCATGTGTAATGAATGTAAAACCTTATGCATTGATGTTCTTGTATATAGTTTTAAAGAAAGAAAAAAATGAGAAAAAGAAAAGAAAAAAATACAAATAGAAAGAAAAGAAAAAAATAGAAAAAAGAAATAAAAAGGGGACAAAATGCCCTAAAGTAAAGTTCAATAAAGATCAATGCATATGAGTTGTGATCAAGAAAAGAATGCATGAGCATGTGAAAAAGTGAAGAATGGGTAGTTAGGTTTGTTTAGAATTGTATAGGTTGCTTATCAAAGATTCAAATTTCAAGCTTACTTGACCAAATATGCATCCTACCTTGACCCTAGCCCCATTACAACCTAAAGAAAAGACCTCATGATACTTGTATGCATGCATGAAATATATGTTGATTGTTAGAAGAAAAATAAATCGTGGAAAGCATGATTAGGGGAGAATTGAGTGAATCAACCGTAAACACTTGAGCGAATAGAGTGCAAACACATCCGGTGAGGGTTCGATTGCTCAATTACATGTTTTCACCTATGATCATCTCTTTTCATGCAAGTTTGTAAAAGTATTTAATAACTCAATTAAATTGTGGATTAGACTTGCTAGTCCTTAGCCCTTGGAGATTGATTTATTTTGACCAAGCAATTGTATTCATGTAGATAGTTGCATAGTTGCATATAGGTAGATTGCATTTAGATTAGTTTACATTGAATAAATGTTGATACCCTTTGTTCTCTCTTGGTTTAAGCAAGAGGACATGCTTGGTTTAAGTGTGGGGAGGTTGATAAACCCCATATTTAGGGTTTATCTTGAGCTTGATTTAGGGGGTTTCATTGCCTTTTACCTACATTTATTCAATGAAATAGCATGGTTTCATGATTGTCTCCTAATTTGTGCTTAAGTGTGAAAACATACTTTCTAGGACCTTAATTAGCTAAATTTAATTCACCTTTGATTCCACTAGATGCCTTGATTTGTTCGTTAAGTGATTTCAGGTTGAAAAGGCTAGGAGTGAATTAAAGGAGTGAAGAGGAAAGCATGCAAAGTGGAGAAATCATGGAAAAGCAAAGATTTGGGATGCTGAGACCCACGCGCACGCGCAGCAGACGCGCACGCGTGGATTGTGACGTCGCATGGCAATGCGTACGCGCACATGTCGCATACGTGTGGATGGAAAAATGTCAAGCGACGCATGCGCGTGACGTACGCGTACGCGTCGATGTCCGCACGTGACTCACTTAAAGGCAATACACTGGGGGTGAATTCTGGGCTTCCCAGGCCCAAATCCTACTCACCTCTGATGCTATTTAACCCAAGGAATGAAGAGGAATCAACACACTACTTCATATTTTAGTTTTAGTATAGTTTTTGGAGGGAAAATTAGTTTCTAGAGAGAGAAGCTCTCAGTTCTCTCTAGGATTAGGATTAGGTTAGATCTAGATTAGAATTTCTTAGTTCTAGGTTAATTTCATGCTTTGATTTACTTTTCCTTTTGCAATTCTTCTTCCTCTACATCTCCTCTCTCTGGTTTAGCCTTTAACTCTTATAATTCTCTACTTTTATGTTGATGCATTTTTGTTTCTTCTATTTTCATTTCAATGCAATTTATGACTCATGTTCTTTTATTGTTGAATTGCTTAGTTCATTTTACTTCCCTTCTATGCCTTCTAAGTGTTTGATGAAATGCTTAGTTGGATTTTAGTATAGAATTTTATGCTCTTGGCTTGTGAAGGTAACTTAGAAACTCTTGAGTTACTAATGTCCAAGTAATTGATGATTGGGAGCCATTAACTCTAGGTCTCACTAATTGAATTGGTGGAGAGCTTGGACTTATGGACTTGGATTGGTATAGCTCACTTGACTTTCCTTTACTATTAGTTAGGGGATGACTTAGTGGGATTGATCCTTGCCAATTCTCATGTTGTGGTTAGTGATAGGGATAGAGATCCTTGAACACCAAACCTTGCCAAGACCTTTGTTAGTTGTTAGTTTATTTTCATTGCCATTTACATTTCATGTCTCTTATCCCAAAAACCCCAAAACATACCTCATAACCAATAACAAGAACACTTTATTGTAATTCCTAGGGAGAACGACCTGAGATTCCAATACTTCGGTTTATAAATTTAGGGGTTTTTTTAGTGACAAACAAATTTTTGTATGAAAGGATTAGTGTTGGTTTAGAAACTATACTTCGACGAGATTTCATTTGTGAATTCTATACCATCAATTATCCGCTCATCAAAATGGCGCCGTTGCCGGGGAATTGCAATGGTGTTATGTTATTGGTTATTGTATATATGTGAATATTGTAAATCGCTTGATTTTTGGATTGCTTGTTAGTTTTAGCTAGTTTTAGGATTTTTCTTCATTATTTCTTATTAGCCTTCACTACAAGAAAAACACCCATTCAGGTACACTTGAAAAGTGTAGCCAAAAGTGAAAAAAATGATGCCTTAGGCTATGGCTACGCTTTCTGGGCTACGGCTACACTTTTTGAAGTGATTCCTATTCGGCCGTTGCCTATTCTCAAAGGCTACGCTTTCCTACACCAAGGGCTACGCTTTTAGCATTTGGGAATAGGGTGCGCTTTTCAAGTGATGCTGTCCAGGACCAAAGGCTACGCTTTTCAGCTTTCATTTTTGTCAGAATAGGCTACGCTTTTCAACGCTACTGCATCACCAATAAAGCGTAGCCACATTGTATACCATGGCTACTTTTTATAAGTGTAGCCTTAGTCCCCTGTTTTTTTTTTTTTGTATACTATAGCTACTGTATATAAGTGTAGCCTTAGGTCTCTTTTATATATATATATATATATATATATATATATATATATATATATATATATATATATATAAGCCCGGCAGCTTCTCCAACTTTTTCAATAAAGGGAAGAAACACCTTTGGCTTCCGTCTCGGTAGGTGTATTCTTATACATTTTCCCAAAAGAACATTCATTCATCTCCCGGAGCTGGAGACAGGGGCCCGCTATTCCTTCAGAAACCGGGAATCCGCAAGGAAGGAAAACTGGTGCGCGTAGAAACGAGAAGTAGACCGAAAGGCCCTCAACCCCCACAGCAGAATCTAAAGTCTCGTCCTGCTCGAGCCATTAAGGAGGGAGAGGAGTGGCTCCTTATGGGGAACGAAGGGTCTAAGGTTGGAGCTACTGATAGTTACTAACTTTCACGTGTATATATATATATATATATATATATATATTAATACAACATAATAGTTAATAAAATGATTACATGTATAATAATTCTGCATTTTTATTTAAATGAGTTGAATATTATAAAATAAAAATAAATACATAATTATACTTATAATACACTTATAATAATTATACTTATAAATGCCTCGTAAGAGAAGTGGCGAATTACTATACAAAGTTACGAGCTTCAAGAAATTCAAAGAAATAATACACTTATAATAAATTTCAAATCAGTATATTCTTCTATAAATATCACCATGTTAAGGACATTTTTGTTTGGGGAGGGGACTATAAGCCAACTTATTCAACTATTGAGTTACTAACTTCAGTCAGCTCTTGGTCAGGGCTCCTCGCCAATATAGACACTTCCAGTCTTGCATCATTGTTGTCAGCTAGTTCAGCTTCAAAATCTTCATCAAAAGCAACTGACAGAGGTGATTTCAAATTCAGAATGATATATTGAAATTGATATTATAAAGCAAAAGATAGATAGCCAGGTAAATCAATTATACAGCAAAATAATTAAATTTTGTACCAGAACCATAGAGAGACAGCAGCTTTAGCTCCTTTAGCTAAAACTTTATAATCCTAGGATTTAAGAGCCACAACCCTGTTAAGTGCAGTGCAGCCAGACGAATTGTACGAGGACTCTTTGTTCCTTCCTCAAGAAGATTTTGAACAAACTATTTGCCAAGCATTAAAAATAATAGTCACTAGTTTTATGAAATAACATAGCAAAAGATCAGAAAGCTTGTTGAAGAGAATACAAACCCATTTCAAGGGTCCGGGTGCATTGCCTATTTGGTGCATTATTTCATCATTAAAAAACACAGGATGCAAAACAGATGACAAAAGAGCAGCAGTGGAAGAAATTCTTCTCTTGTTGCAGCTTATATGCAGTATCCAAGTGGACCGGACCAAATTCCATATCGACTGATAAAAGATAGAAAGTCATTAGATCAGTGAACACTACTGGTAAGATGCAGAGAAAATAAGCTCGCAATAAAAATATGTGTCACTCCAATAAGCCATTATGAAGCAGAAATTGTATGCTTTCATGCCGGTTAAAAAACAAAACAAAACCAAGTTCAAAGTAATGCAATGAAACACAACATGTCACATTTATCAGCCACATATATACAAGGCTAGTAGGGGGTTAGTGTAGGATCATGCCCAAGGCCCTATGGGCAATCAAGCATTTGGCATCAGATTGTAAGGAATCCCACATTTGGCATGGTGATTGTTAATTAACTTATATTTCAATGCAAGCTGATGTTCTTATCATTCAATACCAATGTTCAATATTTTACTAAGACGGCATCAGATTACATGGCTACTGGTGCGCAGAAATTGTGATTACACTTTAATTATGTAAAATTCATCGCTCTTTCTTTCCCTGGTAATGGCACCAAAAACATGATGCCAATACCATGGTTCACAACTTCGCACAACTAACCAGCAAGTGTACTGGGTCGTCCAAGTAATACCTTACGTGAGTAAGGGTCGAATCCCACGGAGATTGTTGGTATGAAGCAAGCTATGGTCACCTTGTAAATCTCAGTCAGGCGGATATAAAATAGTAATGGGGTTTTCGAAAATAATTAATAAAATAGTGATAGAAATACTTATGTAAATCATTGGTGAGAATTTCAGATCAGCGAATAGAGATGCTTTCGTTCCTCTGAACCTCTGCTTTCCTGCTATCTTCATCCAATCAGTCTTACTCCTTTCCATGGCTGGCTTTATGTAATGCATCACCATTGTCAATGGCTACTTTCGGTCTTCTCTCGGAAAAACGATCCAAATGCCCTGTCACGGCACGGCTAATCGTCTGGAGGCATCACCCTTGTCAATGGTTTACATCTTATCCTCTCAGTGAAAATGGTCAACGCACCCTGTCACGGCACGGCTATTCATCTGTCGGTTCTCGATCATGCTGGAATAGGATTTACTATCCTTTTGCGTTCTGTCACTACGCCCAGCAATCGCGAGTTTGGAGCTCGTCACAGTCATTCAATCATTGAATCCTACTCGGAATACCACAGACAAGGTTTAGACTTTCCGGATTCTCTTGAATGCCGCCATCATTTTAGCTTACACCACGAAGATTCTGATTAAGAGATCTAAGAGATACTCATTCAGTCAAAGGTAGAACGGAAGTGGTTGTCAGGCACGCGTTCATAGGGAATGATGATGATTGTCACGTTCATCACATTCAGGTTGAAGAGCGAATGAATATCTTAGAAGCGAAATAAGATGAATTGAATAGAAAACAGTAGTACTTTGCATTAATCTTTGAGGAACAACAGAGCTCCACTCCTTAATCTATGGAGTGTAGAAACTCTACCGTTAAAAATACATAAGTGAAAGGTCCAGGCATGGCCGAATGGCCAGCCCCTCTGATCTAAGAACAAGGCGTCCAAAGATGATCAAAGGATCAAAAGATAATCCAAAGATTCAAATATGTCTAATACAATAGTAAAAGGTCCTATTTATAATAAACTAGTCACTAGGGTTTACAGAAATAAGTAATTGATGCATAAATCCACTTCCGGGGCCCACTTGGTGTGTGCTTGGGCTGAGCTTGAGTGTTGCACGTGTAGAAGTCCTTCTTGGAGTTGAACGCCAGTATTTGTGCCAGTTTGGGCGTTCAACTCTGGTTTTGGATCCTTTTCTGGCGTTGGACGCCAGAATTGGGCAGAGAGCTGGCGTTGAACGCCGGTTTGCGTCATCTATTCTTGGTCAAAGTATGGAGTATTATATATTGATGGAAAGCCCTGGATGTCTACTTTCCAACGCAATTGAAAGCGCGCCATTTCGAGTTCTGTAGCTCCAGAAAATCCACTTTGAGTGCAGGGAGGTTAGAATCCAACAGCATCAGCAGTCCTTCTTCAACCTCTGAATCTGATTTTTGCTCAAGTCCCTCAATTTCAGCCAGAAAATACCTGAAATCACAGAAAAACACACAAACTCATAGTAAAGTCCAGAAATGTGAATTTAACATAAAAACTAATGAAAACATCCCTAAAAGTAACTAGATCCTACTAAAAACATACTAAAAACCATGTCAAAAAGCGTATAAATTATCCGCTCATCAGCTACACACATTGGCCATCTAAGATAAAAACCAAGAGATATGCCATCAATATAATATAAACAACATGAGTGTCATGCTCATGAATCCTTCATGCCTTCAGTGACATGCTTATGCATCATTCATGCCTTCAATTTCAAGCCAAAAGACTTTTGCATGAGGAGTCTATGCGAGAGATGCATCTGCTTAGGCTTTAAGAAAAGTCAGTTCTTGATATCCTCACACAAGCTAAGACTGGAGTTCCATGAGATCCCAAACCACGCAAATGAAAAGGCGGTGTGAAAAAAAGGGAAACAGTGGGAAAAAACACAGAAACAGAAAGAGGAAAACAAAAAACACAATAACTGGAAATCTCACAAACTAGTCACGGCTATCGTCGGGGAAAATCTCACAGCAGAAATAAAAAATGGTAATAACAACAAGGTGGTCTACAAGACTTGCAAGCGAAAAGGCAAAAACATCGACATACAATCCACTTTGGTTACATATAATGCACACAAACAATCCTATATACAACAGGCTTAGTTGGACCAAATAAATATAAAATAGAAGAATCTATTGCCAATATCTGACCTGCGATATTGTCGCACAGTTACAATCAATAGTGGCACTGATTAGCACCTGACATGTTACGTAAGTGAATAAATTTGAGTATCAAAATCGTTTAAGGTGGAGTTAATGTCAAAAATAAAAACCAGACAAATTGATAAACATAAGGACACTATTCTATTCTTTATCAGAAGGTAAGATAAACATAGAAAATCACTAATCTAACAATACTCACTAATCTGTTAAACCCATATTTCACAAATGGATGCTGGTCCACCAGATGAGTAAGAATTGACTGTGAGAGAGAGTAATCCAGCCGGCGAATTAGTAGCGGAAGGTAGATCAGATTGGAGAAAAGATGCAGGAGAAGATGGAAGGACAATGAATAGCATTACAATGGTGGTTGAAGGATTTGGTGCCACAGTAGCAGCTAGACCTACTGGTGCAACAGGTTCAGGAACAAGGATAGCATGACCAATCCGCTTATTGCTTTTATGAGTAGATCCAAAACACCAATACAGGCTCCACCAGCTTCCCCAATCTGCAGTTAGTGAAGAAACAATTCTAAATCAAATGTAGAAGCAGGACCAAAACATTAAACATCTTCCACTAGAATTTTTCTAAGTTTCTAATGTCTTGATCTATTGTAATTTTCCTATGAATTGAGTATGAAATCTATTAACTTATTATGCCAAACATATTACAAATATAAAGGCATTTCACAAGTCATCAAAACATCAATAAGCACCTCAATTCTCAAATAAATTTTTGCTTTACTTTTTAGATAGTATATAAAGAGGAACATTATTATACACCAGATGTGTAAAAAAAATGAATAGCTTCAAGAAAACTATCTCCTTCAGCCTTGAAAGGAAAAAAGGAATTATCAGCCAATGATGGTGCTACCATCAATAGCAAGCAGTAACAGAGTTCATTGAATATAATCATCATATCAAATCTTCTTTAAAATGTTCTTTCTTATTCTGACTACTTAATAACTAGTTAAGAAAACAATTAAGCATCTAAATGTCTGATATATAATTGAATCCATCTTCATCAACAACAGCATGCATGTCATCAAATCAGAATTCACAAACCCATATTTCACAGATTAAAACCCCTAAAATCGGAGCCCTAAACCTCTGAAATTTCAGAACCAAATAGAAATCAATACATACATATTCAATAATGTGAGCACAGAGAAGACGATGATGAGAAGAACGGCAAAGAAGAGCGATGGTCAGTGCAGCAACAGCGACGGTGACTGGTGGTGAGTGGTTACTGGGTGGCGACGTTCAGCAGCGACAGTGAGAATGGCGAAGGTGAGGGTTGCTTGATCGAATCAAAAGGGGAAGGACGACGAGAAGCGCAGAGATGACGATGGTGAGGGCGGCGCAGCGACGATCAGTGCAGGAGGGCAAAGAGGAGCGACGATCAGTGGCGATAGTGAGTGGTGAGTGGTGAGTGTGCGGCGATGTGGTGAGTGGTGAGTGGTTTCTTTGTGATGGTGAGCTTTGGAGGGTTTCTTCGTGATGGTGAGAGGGTTTTTGATTGATGAAGGGGATAAAGGATTTCTAAGTGATGAAGGGTTTCTGAGAGGGTTACTTCGCAGGGGATAAAGGCGTTGTGAGTGATGAGTTTTGGAGGGAATGGACAAAATTTTCACCAAGTGTGAGTTTGCTTTCATGAAAAAGAGAAAAAAAATTTATCAAGTGTCAAGCTTTTGACTCTATATACATTAGGCATCACTTTTGAAGTGCACCCAAAACTTAATAAATAGGCTATCCTCTAAAATCGCTCTCTTTGATACAAAAAGTGGACCCATAGATATCAAACATACGGCTACACTTTATAAGTGATTTCTATAATACCTAAGGCTACACTTTTCAAATGATGCCGAAATTGTGTTTCCTTTTCTCTTACAAAAAGACAACATTAAGAAAAGCGTAGCCTATTCTAGGAATAGGCTATGCTTTTCAAATGTAGCTTAAAAAAAGTGTGGCTGAATGGGTGTTTTTCTTGTAGTGCTTTGTTTATTATTTTCTCTTTTCATCATGAATTCTCACTTTGGCTATGAGTTTGGTTCTAACTATGTTGTAAGGAATAAAGACTACAATAAGGATGTGTATCAAGGATGGGATAATCAAAGGTGGGAGGAGCCATATACATATGATAAATCTTCATGGCAACAACCTCCACCAATAGACTATGAACAAGAGCCATTCTTTGATGCATATTAATCCAATGGCTATGGTGAATCTCTTTGTGACTTTCAAGAACCACCACCATATACTTACGAGTCATATCCTCAACATGAACCCCAACCATACTCACAAGCCCCCTACCACCAAGCACCTCCATATGACCCTAATCTATATCCATCCTACCAACCACCTTTTGAACCATATGAGCCATACATGGGACTACCATTCCAATATCAGTACTCCCAAGAACCACCTCAATACACACCACCATACCCTTACCAAGAAGAACTACCTTCCTATTATAAACCCTTTCTCCAAGACAATGAACCCCCTTATCCACTCCCATCCCCAATGGATGAAATCCTTGGCCTTATACTTCAAGGGCAAGGTGAAATACAAAGGGAGAAACTAGAATTTGTGGCTATCTTGACCAAGGTAGTAAGCACTTTGGCCTCCCAATGCTTGAGCACTCAAAGCACTCCCATGGTTACATGTGGATAATTAATTGAAAAGCATAGCATGAAGGAGAGATTGAAAACTCCGGTGAAAAATGAGGAATGTTATTTTGTACTAGAGCAATTAGAGGAGCCTATGATCATTGAAGAAGAGGAAGAAGTGGTTGAAG
The DNA here is from genome assembly GCF_059453495.1 of Arachis ipaensis. NCBI lineage: Eukaryota > Viridiplantae > Streptophyta > Magnoliopsida > Fabales > Fabaceae > Arachis > Arachis ipaensis. The sequence goes on along the minus strand of NC_142442.1, from coordinate 102,311,508 downwards.
ACTTAGGAGATGCGGAACCTCCTTGGGAACCTAGAGTCGAAGAGGACCTCTCCAAATCGATTGAATTGGATGTTGAGGAGGAGAGTGCACAACCTCCAAAACAATTTTTGAATAAAGACTTGAAAGGAGTGGAGCAAGAATTGAGTTCCCTTAATGATGAAGACCATGCATCCAATCGTCTTGGTGGTGAATCCTTTGCAAATGAAGAACCTTCTCCCAATGAGATAGAAAGCAATGTGGAGGTAGATTTCTCTCAACCCCCCATTTATGATTTGAGCGATGGAGAAGAGTTAGATGAAATTGATGAACAAAGGATTGAAAGTGAATAAGTTTGTGAAGAGGTAGAGGTAGTTAAGGAAGAACATAAGGGAGTAGAGCTTGCAAGGACATTGGAGATACCTCTCCCCAAGCCATCACCATCCATTCTTTCATTCAAGTGGGTAAATTCCTTATACTTAAGCTTTATAATTCCCCTTGAATATGGTTTGCTTAAGACGGATGGTCAACTTAGAAATATTTGTCGCCTTAAAAGCAAAAGGGAGATGGTTAGTGGTTAGCATTGTAAGGGTTGGTATAGAGCTAGATCGCTTAGGTCTAGGAGAATGTTTGGTCACTTCATTGAGAATTTATCATGTCTACCACCCACATGGATCAATGATAGTCAACTTAAAGATGGGTGTGAAAACAAAGTATGGGATCCCGGATTACAAAAAGAGGATCAACTTTGGAAGCCCCAAGCTTGTGAAGAACTCCATTAAAACTTGGCCCAATCCATGAGAAATCTTGGGGCACAATGGAGAACCAAGCATTGGTGGGAGTTCCAAGATGAATTTAAGCACAAGCTACCTTGAGAGGAGCTCCCCATAAGTCCAACTTAAGGACAGTAAACAAAAGTGCTAGGTGGGAGACACCCCACCATAGTAAAATCTTTCATTTTCTCTTTTTGTACATATTGGTAATTAGTTTAATTTCATGTTTTGTTGAGTTTGTTGAGTTTAATTGATAGTTTAGTGTGTTCAATAATGTTTTAAGGTGTTTTGGTAGCTGTTCGGAGGTTTGGAATGCTTGGATTGGTGCAAAAACATAGAAAAATTTTGAAAAACAGAGCACCATCCACGCGTACGCGTACTGCACGCGTGCGTGTGCATCAAGCATTTTTACCCCTCCATGCACACGTGCCATGTACGCGTACGCGTGGATTGCAAGATTTAACCTCCCAGCCATTTTCCCGAGAGTTGCGCCTATACTGCGCCAGCACTATGCCTGAGGCACAACCCAACCCGCGCGTACGCGTGCTGGACGCGTACGCGTCACTCTCGAAATAAGCCATTCGACGCGGACGTGCTATGTACACGTACGCGTCACGTCCATTGCACCAACATCCACGCGCGCGCCATGCACGCGTACGCGTGGTTGCCCTTCTTTCACTCCATTTCTTTTCTTCTCCTTTTTCCATTTCTTTCATTCTCCTTTCTTCTTCCCTTTTCCTACCCCTCATCCAACATTTCCAAACACCATTGATAACCATTTATTTTAGTTAGTTAATTAGTTAGTTAGTTAGTTGATTGGTTAGTTTTAGTTTAGTTTTCATTTCATTTTCTCTTTTTTATTATAAGTGTTGGATTATTTATTTAGTTTCCCATATATTGTTGCTTATTACTAATTGAATGCTATCTTAGCATAATTATTTTTGGATATTCATTGTTGAATCCCTTGATTGAGGTTATATTTTGCTACTTGGTTTTAAGATCTTCATACTTAATCTTGAGAATACCAAGTGATGAGAATCGCCTTCGAGCTTGTAACTTTTCTTGAATTGCATGATTTGGCCACCATGTAATTTCAATCCTTTTCCTCGATTAGGCAATTTCTTGATGGTTGATGTTGTGCATTTCCCTTAATGCATTGTGTTTGATGATTATATGCATCCATATGTTTTTGGCTTGAATGCTCTCATGCTTCTTTAATGCTTGTTTTACCTTACAAGTTTATTTAAAGCATTTCAAGCACACTGAATGAGTAAAGTGCATGCTTCTTTTGTGACATCGCTTTTTAAGCTAATGTGTATTCTAAAAGGCGCCTAATTTAGGTCTCACATTCCTATTTTCAATAATGTCACACTAATTCACTCACTCATTTCTAGTGAATTACCTCATTCCAACAATGTACGCTTCCTTGCTTTTGTGTTTTCTCATCTTATGGTCTTATTTTATACTTTTCATGAACGATGCACTGCAAGCAAAAATGGAAGCCGAAGAAAGAACATGCAGCAACCGGTTGACCTACCAGATGAAGGTAGCAATCTGGCGAGTTGCCGTACCCCCTTGCTCATCTTTGAATGCACCGAGGACAGTGCAAACTTTTAAGTGTGGGGAGGTCGTCCAATCGGTCGGCGATTTTGGGTGACCAATTTCCAATCTCAACACTTTTGCATTTTATTTTAGGTCTTTTAGGATTTTTACTTGCATTTTTTATTTTTTTTTTGCATATATATACACAATAAGCTTAGCCAAAATAATAAAATTTTTCAAGATTTCTATCTATAGGGAACCTCAATTGATTTGATTGAAAACTTTTCATTGAACTTGCTTGAATTATATATATATTAGGGAACATGTTTTGAGCTAAGAACACACAACCTAGTGAGTTTTGAGCCTAATAGTGTGGTTACATCTTATAACAACTTATTTTCCTTCTTGTGTGCAATAGTTCTCTTTCTATGATTGTAATCTTTGATTTGTTTGATTCTTTATGTCCATTATTTTATGTATTCATGCATTTATATGATTGAGGCCTTCATTTCATTTAGCTCACTTATCCCAAATAGTCTTACCTTTTATCTTCCATTGTTATCCAACTTTGAGCCTACGATTGACCCACTTTTTTTCTAAATTTAGCACATTACGAGCCATGAAGCAGAAAACAATAAAAGTCCTTATTTGGATCTTTGATTGGCTTAGGCTAGAGTGTGAGTATCATTCAAGTGTGGAAAACTTGGGACATTGGTCGAGAAAAAAGGTAGTTTTGTATTTTTGTTGAAAATTTTGGGAATTGGGTACATGCTCATGTGTAATGAATGTAAATTCTTATGCATTGATGTTCTTGTATATAGTTTGAAAGAAAGAAAAAAAATGAGAAAAAGAAAAGAAAAGAAAAAGAAAAACATACAAATAGAAAGTAAAGAAAAAAAATAGAAAAAAGAAAGAAAAAAAAAGAAAGAAATAAAAAGGGGACAAAATGCCCCAAAGTAAAGTTCAGTAAAGATCAATGCATATGAGTTGTGATCAAGAAAAGAATGCATAAGCATGTGAAAAAGTGAAGAATGGGTAGTTAGGTTTGTTTAGAATTGTATAGGTTGCTATATAGATTAGGTGGGAAGTCTAAGCTTATCAAAGATTCGAATTTCAAGCTCACTTGACCAAATATGCATCCTACCTTGATCCCAGACCCATACAACCTAAAGAAAAGACCTCATGATACTTGTATGCATGCATGAAATATATGTTGATTGTTAGAAGAAAAATAAATTGTGGAAAGCATGATTAGGGGAGAATTGAGTGAATCAACCGTAAACACTTGAGCGAATAGAGTGCAAACACATCCGGTGAGGGTTCGATTTCTCAATTACATGTTTTCACCTATGATCATCTCTTTTCATGCAAGTTTGTAAAAGTATTTAATAACTCAATTAAATTGTGGATTAGACTTGCTAGTCCTTAGCCCATGTGCATATATGCTTCTTGAAGATTGATTTATTTTGACCAAGCAATTGCATTCATGTAGATAGTTGCATAGTTGCATATAGGTAGATTGCATTTAGATTAGTTTACATTGAATAAATATTGATACCCTTTGTTCTCTCTTGGTTTAAGCATGAGGACATGCTTGGTTTAAGTGTGGGGAGGTTGATAAACCCCATATTTAGGGTTTATCTTGTGCTTGATTTAGGGGGTTTTATCGCCTTTTACCCACATTTATTTAATGAAATAGCAGGGTTTCATGATTGTCTCCTAATTTGTGCTTAAGTGTGAAAACATGCTTTCTAGGTCCTTAATTAGCTAAATTTAATTCACCTTTGATTCCACTAGATGCCTTGATTTGTTCGTTAGGTGATTTCAGGTTGAAAAGGCTAGGAATGAATCAAAGGAGTGAAGAGGAAAGCATGCAAAGTGGAGAAATCATGGAAAAGCAAGGATTTGGGATGCTGAGACCTACCCGCACGCGCACATGACGCGTATGCATGGATGAAAAAATGTCAAGCGACGCGTACGCATGACGTACGCGTACGCGTCGATGTCCGCATGTGACTCACTTAAAGGCGATACCCTGGGGGCGAATTCTGGGCTTCCCAGGCCCAAATCCAACTCACCTCTGATGCTATTTAACCCAAGGAATGAAGAGGAATAAACACACTACTTCATTTTTAGTTTTAGTCTAGTTTTTGGAGGGAAAGTTAGTTTTTAGAGAGAGAAGCTCTCACTTCTCTCTAGGATTAGGATTAGGTTAGATCTAGATTAGAATTTCTTAGATCTAGGTTAATTTCATGCTTTGATTTACTTTTCCTTTTGCAATTCTTCTTCCTCTACATCTCCTCTCTCTAGTTTAGCATTTAATTATTGTAATTCTCTACTTTTATGTTGATGCATTTTTGTTTCTTCTATTTTCATTTCAATGCAATTTATGATTCATGTTCTTTTATTGTTGAATTGCTTAGTTCATTTTACTTCCCTTCTATGCCTTCTAAGTGTTTGACGAAATGCTTAGTTGGATTTTAGTATAGAATTTTATGCTCTTGGCTTGTGAAGGTAACTTAGAAACTCTTGAGTTACTAATGTCCAAGTAATTGATGATTGGGAGCCATTAAATCTAGGTCTCACTAATTGAGTTGGGGGAGAGCTAGGACTTATGGACTTGGATTGGTATAGCTCACTTGACTTTCCTTTACTATTAGTTTGGGGATGACTTAGTGGGATTGATCCTTGCCAATTCTCATGTTGTGGTTAGTGATAGGGATAGAGATCCTTGACCACCAAACCTTGCCAAGACCTTTGTTAGTTGTTAGTTTATTTTCATTGCCATTTATATTTCATGTCTCTTATCGCAAAAATCCCAAAACATACCTCATAACCAATAACAAGAACACTTTATTGTAATTCCTAGGGAGAACAACCCGAGGTTCCAATACTTCGGTTTATAAATTTAGGGGTTTATTTTAGTGACAAACAAATTTTTGTATGAAAGAATTAGTGTTGGTTTAGAAGCTATACTTCGACGAGATTTCATATGTGAATTTTATACCATCAATTTTTCGCTCATCAGTATACGTAGAAAATAGTTGAAAATGAGCAGGAATAAGGATGAAAAGGAGCAAGCAACCATAGCACTAAAGAGCAACGAGATTTTAGAAGAAAGTTAGTAAAGAACAAAGAAAAAGAGAAGAACAAGAAAGCCAATATTGAAGGAGCACTTCCAGTGAATTTTAGTGGGTTGCTGATGAGCGGATAATTTATACGTTTTTTGGTATTGTTTTAGGTAGTTTTTAACAGGATCTAGCTACTTTTTAGTATATTTTTATTAGTTTTGAAGCAAAATTCACATTTCTAGACTTTACTATGAGTTTGTGTGTTTTTCTGTGATTTCAGGTATTTTCTGGCTGAAATTGAGGGACCTGAGCAAAAATCTGATTTAGAGGCTGAAAAAGGACTGCTGATGCTGTTGGATTCTGACCTCCCTGCACTCGAAATGGATTTTATGGAGCTACAAAAACCCAATTGGCGCGCTTTCAATTGCGTTGGAAAGTAGACATTCTGGGATTTCCAGCAATATATAATAGTCCATACTTTGCCCAAGTTTTGATAACGCAAACTGGCGTTTGAACGCCCACTTTCTACGCTATTCTGGCGTTAAACGCCAGAACTGGCATAAAAGCTGGAGTTAAACGCCAAAACTGGTACCAAAGCTGGCATTTAACTCCAAGAAGAGTCTCTACACGTGAAAGCTTCAATGCTCAGCCGAAGCACATACCAAGTGGGCCCCGGAAGTGGATTTCTACACTATCTGCTCTTAGTTACTCATTTTCTATAAACCCTAGTGACTAGTTTAGTATAAAAACTACTTTTAGTGATTTATTTTTTATCTTTCATCTTTAGATCATTTTTGGAATCTATTTTTTCATCTTTGATCACGTTTTGGGGGCTGGCCATTCGGCCATGCCTGGACTATTATCACTTATGTATTTTCAACGGTGGAGTTTCTACACCCCATAGATTAAGGTGTGGAGCTCTGCTGTTGCTCGTGAATTAATATAAAGTACTATTATTTTTCTATTCAATTCAAGCTTATTCTTATTCTAAGATATTAATTCGTACACAAGAACATGATGAACGTGATGATCAAGTGACACTCATCACCATTCTCACTTATGAACGCATGCCTGACAAACACTTTCGTTCTACATGAAAACACGCTTGAATGCATATCTCTTGGATTCTTGGTCCATGCGTTTGATTGTCTCTCCTGACAACAGAGCCTTCAATTCCTTGAGATCATAGTCTTCGTGGTATAAGCTAGAATCAATTAGCAGCATTTTTGAGATCCGAAAAGTCTAAACCTTGTCTATGGTATTCTGAGTAGGATCTGGGATGGGATGACTATGATGAGCTTCAAACTCGCGAGTGTTGGGCGTAGTGACAGACGCAAAAGGATCAATGGATCCTATTCATACATAAGTGAGAATCGACAGATGATTAGCCGTGCGGTAACAGCACATTTGGACCATTTTCACTGAGAGGACGGATGGTAGCCATTGACAACGGTGATCCCCCAACATACAGCTTGTCATGGAAAGGAGTATGAATGATTGAATGAAAACAGTAGGAAAGCAGAGACTCAGAAGCAACAAGCATCTCCATACGCTTATCTAAAATCCCACCAATGAATTACATAAGTATTTCTATCTTATTTTATATTTTATTTATATTTTAATCTGCCTGACTGAGATTTACAAGATGACCATAGCTTGATTCAAGCCGACAATCTCCGTGGGATCGACCCTTACTCACGTAAGGTATTACTTGGACGACCCAGTGCACTTGCTAGTTAGTTGTGCAGAGTTGTGAAAAAGAGTTGAGATTACGATTGTGCGTACCAAGTTTTTGGTGCCGTTTCAGAGATCACAATTTCGTGCACCAAGTTTTTAGCGCCGTTGCTGGGGATTGTTCGAGTTTGGACAACTGACGGTTCATCTTGTTGCTCAGATTAGGTAATTTTATTTTAATTTTAAGCTTTTTGTTTTTATTATTTTTTATTTTCAAAAAAAATGTTTCAAAAAAATAAATTATTCTATGTTCTTCAGAATTTTTAAGAATGAATTCTAGATTTTCATGATGATTTATTGAAGTTTGGCTGGCTGTGAAGCCATGTCTAATCTTTTGGACTGAGGTTTCAACTTATCATCATAAAACCTTGTTGATTTCTATCAATCTTGCTGTTGAATGTAATGATTTGCTAAAGCTTGGCTGGCCATTGGCCATGTCTAGTATTTTGGAACGGAGCTTTCACTGAAAGCGTGGCTGGCTAGTAAGTCATGTCTAGTTCCTGGACCGGAGTTTTAGACTAACATTGCATGATTCCTAGAATTCTCATTAAGAATTTAGAATTCCTTTTTTTCTAAAAAAAATTTTCAAAAACAAATTTATAAAACCATAAAAAAACCAAAAATATTTTGGGTATCTTGTTTGAGTCTAGTGTCAATTTTTAAGATTGGTGTCAATTGCATGTCTTTATTCTTGCATTTTTCGAAAGTGTGTTCTTGTGTTCTTCATTGATCTTCAAGTTGTTCTTGATGATTCTCTTGGGTCTGATCTTTAAATTCTCGTGTTTTGTGTCTTTTGTTGTTTCTCATGTGCATTTTCAATTTGATAGTGTCTCTCATATGAAAATTTCTAAGTTTGGTGTCTTGCATGCATTGTTTATCTGATCTTAGTTTTCCATGATTAGTTTCATTTTGTTGTTTTTCATCATTAAAAATTCAAAAAAATTTTCAAAATTATGTCTTTTCAAGTTAATAATACAGAGAATTGAAGATTCAGAGGAAGGAAAACTAGCGTTTAAACGCCAGCCAGGGTACCTGGCTGGGCGTTAAACGCCCAAAAGGGTAGTATTTTGGGCGTTAAACGCCAGAATGGATACCATTCTGGGCGTTTAATGCCAGGATGGCACAGGAGGGGAGATTTTGTTTTTTTAATTCAAATCTTTTTCAAATTATATCTTTTTCAAAATCATATCCTTTTCAAAATCAAATCCTTTCCATTTTCTCTCACTATTTTCGAAAATCCTTGCTACAATTAATGATTTGATTAAAAAATTTTAAGTTTTTACTTGCCTATTAAGAAAGGTTCAATATTTGAATTTTAGAATCATATCTTTTAATTTCTTGTTAATCAAGCAATCAACTTTGATTTCAAAAATCAAATCTTTTTAATCTCCAATTCAAATCCTTTTCAAAATAAATTTCAATCATATCTTTTTCAAAAATCAATTTCAAAATCTTTTCTAACTTTTTATCGTTTCAAAATTTATTTTCAAATATTTTCAAATTAACTACTTGACTTTTTGTTTGATTTTAAAAGTTTTCTATTTCAATCATATCTTTTTCAAAACCACCTAACTATTTTTCTCTCTAATTTTCGAATTCGAACCACTTTCTCACTTTTAATTTTCGAAAACCATCATCAATTTTTTCAAAATTCTTTTTAATTATTTTAAAACTTTTTTAATTTTGTTTTCAAAAATTCTTTTCCGTCTTCACCTTACTCTATTTAAGGACTAACACTCCTCCTCAATTAGCAATTCGGACTCTCTCCTTCTTCATAAGTTTGAATTCTCCTCTCTACCTCATCTTTCCATTCTTCTTTTCCTCTGACACATTAAGGAATCTCTATACTATGACATAGAGGATTCCATACTTTCTTTGTCTTCTTCTCTATCATATAAGCAAGAACAAAGATAAAGGCATTCTCGTTGAAGCTGATCCTGAACCTGAAAGGACCTTGAAGAGAAAGCTAAGAGAAGCTAAAGCACAACTCTCTGGAGAGGACATAACAAAAATTTTCAAAAAGGAAGCAGAAAAAACAAACATGGCCGAACCCAACAACAATGGTGGAGATGCAAGGAAGATGCTTGGTGACTTTATTGCACCCTCTTCTGACTTCTGTGGAAGGAGCATCTCAATTCCTGCAATTGGAACAAACAACTTTGAGCTTAAGCCTCAATTAGTTTCTCTAATGCAGCAGAATTGCAAGTATCATGGACTTCCATTGGAAGATTCATCAGTTTTTAGCTGAGTTCTTGCAAATCTGTGACACTGTTAAGACTCATGGGGTTAACCCTGAGGTCTACAAACTTATGCTTTTCCCTTTTGCTGTAAGAGACAGAGCTAGGACATGGTTGGACTCACAACCTAAAGAAAGCTTGAACTCTTGGGAAAAGCTGGTCAATGCCTTCTTGGCAAAGTTCTTTCCACCTCAAAAATTGAGTAAGCTTAGAGTGGAAATCCAAACCTTCAGACAGAAGGAAGGCGAATCCCTCTATGAAGCTTGGGAAAGATACAAGCAATTGATCAGAAGGTGTCCTTCTAGCATGCTTTCAGAATGGAGCATCATATGCATATTCTATGATGGTCTATCTGAATTGTCTAAGATGTCATTGGACAACTCTGATGGTGGATCTCTTCATCTGAAGAAGACACCTGAAGAAGCCCAGGAACTCATTGAAATGGTTGCAAATAACCAATTTATGTACACTTCTAAAAGGAATCTTGTGAATAATGGGACAACTCAGAAGAAAGGAGTTCTTGAGATTGATACTCTGAATGCCATATTGGCTCAGGACAAAATATTAACTCAGCAAGTCAATATGATTTCTCAGAGTCTATCTGGAATGCAAGCTGCAACAGGCAGTACTAAAGAAGCATCTTCTGAAGAAGAAGCTTATGATCCTGAGAACCCTGCAATGGCAGAGGTGAATTACATGGGAGAACCCTATGGAAACACATATAATCCTTCATGGAGAAATCATCCTAACCTCTCATGGAAGGATCAACAGAAGCCTAATCAAGGCTTCAATAATAATAATAATAGTGGAAGAAACAGGTTTAGCAATAACAAACCTTTTATATCAACTTCTCAGCAACACACAGAGAATTTCGAACAGAGCCATTTTGGCCAGGCAACCATAGTCTCTGATCTATCCAAGATTGCACTAAGTTTCATGAATGAAACAAGGTCCTCCATTAGAAATTTGGAGGCATAGGTGGGTCAGTTGAGTAAGAAGATTACTGAAACTCCTCCCAATACTCTCCCAAGAGAGAGTGCAAGGCCATAACCATGACCAACATGGCCGAACCTGGAGAGAGTGAGGAGGACGTGAGTCCCAATGAGAAAAGCTTCATGGGACGTCCTCTGGATAGAAAGGAGTTTCCCTTTGAGGAACCAAAGGAATCTGAGGCTCATACAGAGACCATAGAGATTCCATTGAACTTCCTTCTGCCATTCATGAGCTCTGATGAATATTCTTCCTCTGAAAAGGATGGAGACATCACTGAAGAGCAAGTTGCTAAATATCTAGGAGCAATCATGAAGCTAAATACAAAGTTATTTGGTACTGAGACTTGGGAGGATGAGCCCCCTTGTTCACTAATGAACTGAATGCATTAATGAGACAGACATTACCTGAGAAGAAACCGGATCCCAGAAAATTCTACATACCTTGTACCATAGGCACCATGATCTTTGAGAAGGCTCTATGTGACCTGGGGTCAGGGATAAACCTCATGTCATTCTCTGTAATGGAGAAACTGGGAATCTTTGAGGTACAAGCTGCAAGAATCTCACTAGAGATGGCAGACAAATCAATGAAATAGGCTTATGGACTAGTAGAGGATGTGCTAGTGAAGGTTGAAGGCCTTTACACCCCAGCTGATTTCATAATCCTAGACACTGGGAAGGATGAGGATGAATCCATCATCCTTGGCAGACCCTTCTTAGCCACAGTAAAAGCTGTGATTGATTTTGACAGAGGAGAGTTGGTCCTTAAGTTGAATGAGGACTACCTTGTATTCAAGACTCAAGGTTCTCCTTCTGTGACCATGGAGAGGAAGCATGAAAAGCTTCTCTCAATACAGAGTCAAACAAAACCCCCACATTCAAACTCTAAGTTTGGTGTTGGGAGGCCACAACCAAACTTTAAGTTTGATGTTGAGAGGCCACAACCAAACTCTAAGTTTAGTGTTGAGAGGCTCCAACCCTGCTCTGATTATCTGTGAGGCTCCATGAGAGCTCACTGTCATGCTATTGACATTAAAAAGGCGCTTATTGGGAGGCAACCCAATGTTATTTAATTATATCTATTTATTTTCCATTGTTATTTTATGTTTTCTTTAGGTTGATGATCATGTGAGGTCACAAAAACAACTGAAAAATCAAAAACAGAATGAAAAATAACATTAAAAATAGCTCACCCTGGAGGAAGAGCTTACTGGCGTTTAAACGCCAGTAAGAGTAGCAGAATGGGCGTTAAACGCCAAGTCTGGCACTATTCTGGGCGTTTAACGCCAGAAATAGGCACCAGACTGGTGTTTAACGCCAGAAATAGGCACCAGACTAGCGTTTAACGCCAGAACAGGGCACCAAGTTGGCGTTAAACGCCAAGAAAGGGAGAAAAGCTGGCGTTAAACGCCAGAAACAAGCAGTAATCTGGTGTTTAACGCCAGAATTGCACTCTAAGGGCGTCTTGCACACCTAAATGGAGCAGGGATGTTAAAGTCCTTGACCCCTCAGGATCTGTGGACCCCACAGGATCCCCACCTACCCCATCTCTTTTTCTCTCCTCTTCACACCTTTCTATAACACTCTTCCCTAAATACCCTTCACCAATCACCCCATTCACTTTTCCCCAAAACACCACCTACCTTCAAATTCAAAACTCTTTTTCCCTTCCAAACCCAACCCCAAATACACGAACCAAGCCTCCCTCCACCCCTATATATACCCCTCATAACTCCATCAATTTCACACATCACAAACACCTTATACCTCCTTGGCTGAACTCACCCTCACCCTCCATCTCCTCCATTTTCTTCTTCTTCTCCTTCATTCTTTCTTCTTTGCTCGAGGACTAGCAAACACTTTAAGTTTGGTGTGGTAAAATCATTGCTTTTTATTTTTCCATAACCATTTATGGCACCTAAGGCCGGAGAAACCTCTAGAAAGAAGAAAGGGAAGGCAAAAGCTTCCACCTCTGAGTCATGGAAGATGTAGAGAAACATCTCAAAGGTCCATCAAGACCACTTCTATAAAGTTGTGGCCAAGAAGAAGGTGATCCCTGAGGTCCCTTTCAAGCTCAAAAGGAGTGAGTATCCAGAGATCCGATATGAGATTAGAAGAAGAGGATGGGAAGTTCTCTCCAATCCTATTCAACAAGTCGGAATCTTAATGGTTCAAGAGTTCTATGCAAATGCATGGATCACTAGGAACCATGATCAAAGTATGAACCCGAATCCAAAGAATTGGCTTACAATGGTTCGGGGAAAATACTTAGATTTCAGTCCGAAAAATGTAAAGTTGGCGTTCAACTTGCCAATGATGCAAGAAAATGCACGCCCCTACACTAGAAGGGTCAACTTTGATCAAAGGTTGGATCAAGTCCTCACGGACATATGTGTGGAAGGAGCTCAATGGAAAAGTGACTCAAGAGGTAAACCGGTTCAATTGAGAAGACCAGACCTTAAGCCTGTGGCTAGAGGATGGTTGGAGTTCATCCAACGCTCTATCATTCCTACTAGAAACTGATCTGAAGTAACTGTGGATTGAGCCATCATGATCCATAGTATCATGATTAGGGAGGAAGTGGAAGTTCATGAGATTATACCTCAATAACTCTACAAGGTGGCTGACAAGTCTTCCACTTTGGCAAGGTTAGCCTTTCCTCACCTCATTTGTCACCTCTGCAATTCGGCTGGGATTGTCATAGAGGGAGACATCCTCATTGAAGAGGACAAGCCCATCACTAAAAAGAGGATGGAGCATACAAGAGAGCCCACTCATGGACCTCAACAAGAGCATGAAGAAATTCCTCATCATGAAATCCCTGAGATGCCTCAAGGGATGCATTTCCCCACCACAAAACTAATGGGAGCAAATCAACACTTCCTTAGGAGAATTAAGTTCCAACATGGGACAACTAAGGGTAGAGTACCAAGAGCATTCTATCCTCCACCATGAAATTAAAGAAGATCAAAGAGGTATGAGGGAGGAGCAACAAAGGCAAGGAAGAGACATTGAGGTGCTAAAGCATTCCATAAGATCTTCAAGAGGAAGAATGTAACGACCCAATTTTCAGTACGCCTAGGACATACCAGAAACTGAGTGCTACCAATTTGTCATCCTATATATTATCTATTATTTATTATATGAGCCTGATTCGTTGTTAAAAGCGTAGTTAGTTAGCGAGGTACTTTACTTTTTTTTTTTTTTGAAAACATTTGGATTAATAGACGAAATCATTCATAATCAACTCACAGCTGATAACAGATAAAACAGTTATAAGCAACCACACATAAATACATCACAAGTAGCTAGCAACATTCAGTTATCCAGCCTTTATTAGAGTATAGACCTTTAGTTAGAACACCCCTAGGTATAGCTAGATAATAACTATATACATATACATACATACAACATCCCAGGTCCTGACCTGTTCAAGAGGTCCCTAAGCTGGCACCTAGGCGAGCCTAGCCTCTATACTCACCTAGTCCCTCTAAACTACTAAAGCGAGGGAAAGTACGTTCTAAGTCTTCACAACTCAAGTCAGGTGGAACGTCATCAAAAGATAGAACATCATCTGCTACTCCTCTGCACGATCAGACTTTTCCACAGGTCGTCTCTCTGGTACCTCATGAAGTATCCACAAAATAGAAATCTCGTACACAGGATTTAGGTTAAAGTGCGCATACGAAGGGGTGCAGACGTTGGCTGGTCTCACAGTATTTACATATAATCAAAGAACGATATTCACCCTAGACTCAGAAGACTATCTAGAGCAGAATTCTCTTCTTGCGAACGGTCATCAGCGAACTATGGTAAGGTACTCTTACTTCCATCTGAAGGGGAAAGGGAGAGAGAAGGGGCAAGAACTGGGGAGTTCTTAGTAGGGTCGGGTTTATTAGTTATGTTCATTAATTCTATGTTGTTTAGCAGACTATTGGCAGAATACAAGGAAGCAGTAATTAGAAAACACAGATAAGTAGAGAAGATAGAGAAAACAGATAGCAGAACACAAACAGAAGAATACAAGAAAATATCACAAGCGCAGAGAATGGAATACAAACAAGGAAAGCATACATTCATACCACAAACATAACAAAGGAAATGCACAACCAACTATGATGCATGTCTAGCCCTAGTGCAGGTAATGAGCTCATCTGTCGGTTACTAACCCGCTCCCGACGTTATCCAGCAACCTCTGTCTGGATAAGGATTTCCTATTGGCTATACCCCTGTGTACAGGAAATAACCCCTCTGCCACCACAGGGTCCACTGCACGTAGGAAATAACACATCTGCCACTGCATGGATGTACGCCGACACACCTTTTGTATACAGGAAATAACCCCTCTTCCACTACAGAAATGGAACAGGTGGTCACGGTACTTCTGTAGCAGGAAATAACCCCTCTGCCTTACAGAAATAAAATACGGATCTGTACCGTAGGAAAGCGTTCTCAGTGATCACACCATTATCTATCTGACTGCCTCACTGCAGCAGATGATCATACAAGTATATCTGGAGTTGCCTTAACGCAACAAATGAATAAACACATCTCTTGGGTTGCCTCAAGCAACAAATAAGTATCTCTTGGGTTGCCTCAAGCAACAAATCATCACATAATCATTCTCATTATCATCATTCATCATCATTCTCATTATTCATCATCATTTTCACATTCTTATGCAGTACCTCTTTCTTTCTCTGTTCAATCATACTGTACAAACTTTACATCTTTCACTTTTACAACATCTTAATTCAAACCATTTCTCTTTATCACATTACTCTTTTCTCTTTGTCTTTTTACTTTGCTCTGATTACTCTTTTCTCTGTATCCCTTTATTCTGCTCTGGTTACTCTATTCTCTGTGTTTCTTTACTCTGCTCTGATTTCTCTGTTTAACGTATGTATTTAAAGCTTATGTAAATTTCAGTATGATTAGTTAGCTTGCCCCAAGTATAGGTTCTTTAAGTCTATACTGAAACAGTTTAACCCTTTCATATAATACCTAAACCTATATGCAATTCAAGGACTAACTATGTTGCCCTAGTTCGTTCACTAGTCTCTGTCTATTTTTCTGTCATTAAAACTCTACAGACTTTTTCTTCGATTTTTATCTTTTCTTCAACTTTTTATCTTTTATTTATCTTTGCCTCACTAATATGTTTTTACCACTCCCTAAGCGTTTTATGAAGGTAATTATGAGATTCTGCGCTTAAAGTTGTCTTTCTAAAGCTTTTACAGAAAATTGCCTTTTTCGCATTATTTTATTATTTTTATTAAAATATTATTTTTAATTAAATATTATTATTTAATATTTTATTATTTTTTATTATTTTATCATTAAATTTTCGAAAATTAACTTACTTTTACTTTTAACCTTTAAAATTCACTTTTTAACACCCGTAACTTTTAATATTTCTACTTTTACCACCCTAACTTTCAGAAATTACCAAACAACCCCTTAAACACCAAAAATTTTACTTCCTTGCCCTTTTTAAGATCTAAGGCCTGTTCTTCATTGTTCTTCATCACACTCAAAGTGTTCTTCATGTTCTTCATAAATTCTTCAGATTCTTTCTCTGTTTTTACCCGTTTTTCAGTCTTTTCAGCAACCGATTTTTACTATAATTCATAATAAATTAGCAGCCACTAAAAACCCATATTTTCTACACAATTTCAACACAAATTGAACCTCAATTTAAGCTTAGGGTTTCGTTTTTCCAGCTGCCCCAAGAACATGAACTTTAAAGCTTGAATTTCATCGAATTTCATCAAAATTTCACCAAATTTTCACCAAGAATCAATCATATAAGCAACCAATTTTTAGCACAGCCAATTTATACAACATTCACACAACTCAAACACAAATAATCAAGATTAATTTCGTGACACCCTACCTGGTTTTGCTGCTCCTAATTCGGTTAAACTTTCAGGTGGTCCTTAAGCACTTTTTCCTCCTAAATCACATAAAGAACAACTTTAAATCCAAAAACTCTCAACTGACCAAATCTCACTCAGTATTTTAGGAAGAGATATCTCACCTTAGACTTCCTGGAAATTCACGTTTCTTGGCCCTCAAGTCAAGTTAAGCATGATTCCTAAGGAAGAACATCAAGAAAACACATGTTTAAGCATGTTTCCTTGAAAACCGAATTGAAATGGGAGGGAGACAGCTATCTCACCTTATTTCCATCCTTGATAAGTTACATGGTTATGTAGAGGAAGAAGAGAGGACCATTTTGGTGAAATCGGAGTTTTGATTTGAGTTTTAGTTCAGAAGAAATCAAGCTTTGAAGATTAAGTGTTCATGAAAGTTTTTCTCTTTTCTCTCTTGTTATTTTCGGCCCAAATGATGAAATGAGACAGCCTTGGAGGTCTTGGGGGTGCAAGGTGAGTTGTGATTGGTTGGCTTGGAGGTGGATTAAAATAATATTAAAGTATCTCTGGTGTACAACTACTAAAACTAGGTGTATCGGAACACTCGTAAAAACATCTCTAAAAATTATTTTCTGAGCCACTAGCATAAATGACACTAGTAACATATTTATTATGAGAATAGTACATGTATAATGACGCCTTAGCATTGCTAAATTCATCAGAGAGTGTTGGTGCTAAGCTGCACCAGTAAACCGTAAACCCGGTTAAACCGATTTTCTGTTTTTAACTAAAACTGGCCAGGTAACCTTATAATATTATTCAAGAAGCTTCTAATACTAATATAATGATAATATCATCCTATTATCTCTCTTCTCTCATAAATCGAGTCCGGTTCGTCAAACTGAGACTATTTACAAAAAACCAAATCAAAACTTCTAACCGATACGGTTCTAAAACCAGGTTCTTCGTGACTGCGTTATCGAGCTTGTCTCGGAAAAGGTTCTAACTTAAATATGACATAATGAAAATGAGTATTGAGATACTTGATGATATATCAAAGGTTTTCCCCTTACTGATCTTCCAGAGAAATCCGTACTTTCAGAAAAGATTTCGCGTTCTCGAAAACCGGGGTTGTTACATTCTACCCTCCTAAAAGAAAATTTTGCCCTCAAAATTTCAGTTACCTCAGAATAGATGCGAGTAATCAGCTCTCATCTTATCTTCCAATTCCCAAGTGTGCTCTTCTTCTCCTCTTGGTTCCCATGCTACTTTGACTAAGCGAACAGTCTTGCCTCTTAGCTGCTTATCACTTCTTTCTACGATCTGAACTGGTGATGCTTGATATGTCAAATCATTTTATAACTGTACTGTTTCTGGTTGTGAAATGTGACTATCATCGGGAATATATTTCTTAAGTTGCGAGACATAAAAAAAACATCATGAAGGTTTGATAAATAAGGAGGAAGGGCTATTTGATAAGCTATTAGACCGACTCTTTTAAGTATTTGGAAAGGTTCTATGTATCGTGGGCTAAGCTTCTTAGTCTTAAGGGCTCTACCTATTCCAGTAATCGATGTTACTTCTAGAAAGACATGATCTCCCTCACTAAACTCTAAGGGTCTACGTCTATTATCGGCATAGCTCTTTTGACGGCTCTGTGCGGTCTGGATCTTCTGGCGAATCCCCTTTATCTTCTCAGTAGTTTCTTACACTAAGTCTGGACCTAAGACACTAGCTTCTCCGTCATCATTCCAACACAATGGTGTCTGACATCTCCTTCCGTAGAGAGCTTCATATGGTGCCATCCCGATACTTTGTTGGTAACTGTTGTTGTAGACGAACTCGACCAATGGCAAATACCTATCCCAACTGCCCTGGTTATCCATCACACAAGATCTTAACATGTCTTCTTGTTCGCTCTGATTGTCCGTCTATTTGAGGATGGTATGCTGTACTCATATACAATTCTGTTCCTAAAGCTTTCTGGAAAGCTCCCCAGAATATGGAAGTAAACCTCGGATCTCGATCTGAAACAATTGACAAAGGTATCCCGTGCAATTGTACGATTTCTTGAATATATAGCCGTGCTAGCGTTTCTAAAGTGTAGTCAACTCGAATCGGAAGAAAATATGTTGATTCTGTTAACCTGTCCACAATCACCCAAATAGCATCGTGTCCTATTGAGGTCCTTGGCAATCCCGTGACAAAATCCATAGTGATCTGCTCCTATTTCCATTATGGTATTTCCAAGGGTTGCAGGGTTCCTGACGGTTTCTGGTGTTCCACCTTCACCTTCTGGTAGGTTAAACATTTTGAGACATAATCAGCTACCTCTTTCTTCAAGCCCGGCTACCAGAACATTTGTTTCAAATCCTTGATACATCTTTGTTACTCCAGGATGCATAGAAAATATACTTTGATAAGCTTCTGCAAGAATCCTTTGCCGCAAATCTCCAGAGTTAGGCACACAAATTCTGTTCTTATATCTCTAGAGGCTGCTACGATCTAGTCTTACAGCTTCTGGTTCCTCTACTTTCATCCGTCTCAGTATCGTCATCATTTCTGAATCCTGTGCTTGTGCTTGCTGAATCCTAATCTTAAAATCCGGTGTTATATGTAATTGGGCCAAACGGACTCCACTTGACGTCTCAGTCATAGCCAACTTAAGGTCCTCAAATTCCGCGAGTAACTTTTCTTCCTTTATCATCATCCAAGAGATATTCAAATTCTTCTTGCTCAAAGCGTCTGCCACCACGTTCGCTTTTCCTGGGTGATAACTTAACTTAAAATCATATTCCTTTAGGAACTCCATCCACCTTCGCTGTCGCATATTAAGATCCTTCTGGTCAAAGATATACTTTAAACTTTTGTGGTCAGAGAAAACTGCTAGTTGAGCGCCATACAAATAGTGCCTCCAGATCTTTAGAGCAAACACTACTGCAGCCAACTCCAAGTCATGCGTCGGATAATTTCGTTCATGAGGTCTCAGCTGCCGGGAAGCATAAGCCACCACATTTTTGTCTTGGATCAGCACACATCCAAGTCCTTTATGAGAGGCGTCACAGTATACTTCAAAAGGTTTCTGCGGGTTGGGTAGTACTAATACAGGTGCAGTTGTTAACTTCTCCTTAAGCATCTTGAAACTTCTATCACACTCAGCCGTTCAATCGAACGGAACTTCCTTTCGTGTAAGGTAAGTCAGAGGTAAGGCTATCTGTGAAAACCCTTTAATAAAGCTCCGGTAATATCCAGTAAGTCCGAGAAAACTCCGAACTTCTGTAACGGTCGTAGGTGGTTCCCATTGCACTACTGCTTCAATTTTTGAAGGATCCACTGCAATTCCTCCCTGTGATATAACATGTCCCAAAAATGCCACCTTCTCTGTCCAGAACTCGCACTTTGATAGTTTAGCATATAACTTTTGAGTCCTTAGTATCTGCAATACAGTCCTTAGATGCTCTTCATGCTCTCTTTCTATCTTCGAATAGATGAGAATATCGTCTATGAAGACTACTATGAACTGATCAAGGTACGGACGGAAAATACGATTCATGTAATCCATGAAAATCGCAGGAGCATTAGTTAGTCCAAACGACATAACCGTATACTCATAGTGACCATATCGAGTTCCAAATGCAGTCTTCGGTATATCTGACTCTTTCACTCGAATCTAGTGATAGCCCGATCGCAAATCAATCTTCGAAAACACAGTTGCACCTTTTAACTGATCCATCAAATCATCTATTCGTGGAAGTGGGTACTTGTTCTTGATAGTGACTTTATTTAACTGTCGGTAATCTACACAAAGTCACATTCTACCATCCTTCTTCTTTACTAGCAACACCGGAGCTCCCCAAGGTGATGCGCTGGGACGAATAAATTTTTTTCCAAGTAGCTCATCCAACTGCTTCTTCAACTCTGCAAGTTCCAGTGGTGACATTCGGTACGGTGCTATGGAAATCGGTCTGGTTCCAGGTAAAAGTTCAATACTGAATTCTATCTCTCGCTGAGGAGGAAACTCAAGTATGTCATCCGGGAAAATATCAGGAAATTCCTTCACCACTTGGATTCGTTCTAAGCTTAGTTCACTATCATTCGAGCTAGCCGCTAACAGAACGTACCCCTCACAATCACTCCCGTCTAATGCAACTCTTACAGAATTCCGATATAAAGTATGAGACAGAAATGGTTTAATGTCTAAACTATTAGACGGAATAACAGCAGTTCTTTCATAGCAATCAAGGAAAATATGATACTTAGATAACCAATCTAACCCTAGAATAACTTCTAAACCACATAGAGGCAAACAGATTAGATCATGTATAAAAGTTCTGTTCCTAATAGTGAATGGTACTTGCAGGCACACTAAACTAGTCAAAGCATTTTGGGATGCAGGTGTATGGACAATCAGATCAAAGTTCAACTCAGAGAAATATAGTCCCAACTCACGAGCAACAGTTAAAGAAACAAAGGAATGCGATGCACCCGAGTCATACAGTACAGTTAAAAATCGATCTTTGACAATACACTGACCTTGGATCAAGGCGTCTGATTGCATAGCATCATCAGCAGTCATGGCAAACACTCGACCTTGTTGATGGGTTCGCACTAGATTCCGAAAAAACTTTCTTGGGTACATCCTAGCTGTGTGTCCAGATTCCTCACAAGTAAAATAAGCGTTCGTTCCTTACAGCATCCAAATATAACATAACCATAACCATGGAGATCATAACAGCTATGAGGATAGCTGTGCCTCGCATCGATTCGTCATTCGGAACTCGATTAAACTATGTCTATTCGCAGTCATTAAGGTCCTATCCGCACCAAACAATCAACATTAAGGTGATCAGTCTTAATATTTCAAGTAAGGCACGAACATTCCCAAAATGAGCACTCATAGACATTCATGCCAAATGTAACTTAAAGATACCCTAATGGCGTGAGACACACAAGCAGAGTATGCAATGAAGCATAGTCAGTCCACTCCCCAGGCTCTACTGGGAACGAACTGCTCTGATACCAAATTGTAACGACCCAATTTTCAGTACGCCTAAGACATACCAGAAACTGAGTGCTACCAATTTGTCATCCTATATATTATCTATTATTTATTATATGAGCCTGATTCATTGTTAAAAGTGTAGTTAGTTAGCGAGGTACTTTACTTTTTTTTTTGAGAACATTTGGATTAATAGACGGAATCATTCATAATCAATTCACAGCTGATAACAGATAAAGCAGTTATAAGTAACCACACATAAATACATCACAAGTAGCTAGCAACATTCAGTTATCCAGCCTTTATTAGAGTATAGACCTTTAGTTAGAACACCACTAGGTATAGCTAGATAATAACTATATACATATACATACATACAACATCCCAGGTCCTGACCTGTTCAAGAGGTCCCTAAGCTGGCACCTAGGCTAGCCTTGACTCTACACTCACCTAGTCCCTCTAAACTACTAAAGAGAGGAAAAGTACGTTCTAAGTCTTCACAACTCAAGTCAGGTGGAACGTCATCAAAAGATAGAACATCATCTGCTACTCCTCTGCACGATCAGACTTTTCCACAGGACGTCTCTCTGGTACCTCATGAAGTATCCATAAAATAGAAATCTCGTACACAGGATTTAGGTTAAAGTGTGCATACGAAGGGGTGCAGATGTTGGCTGGTCTCACAGTATTTACATATAATCAGAGAACGATATTCACCCTAGACTCAGAAGACTATCTAGAGCAGAATCCTCCTTTTGCGGACGGTCATCAGCGAACTATGGTAAGGTAATCTTACTTCCATCTGAAGGGGAAAGGAAGAGAGAAGGGGTAAGAACTGGGGAGTTCTTAGTAGAGTCGGGGTTATTAGTTACGTTCATTAATTCTATGTTGTTTAGTAGACTATTAGTAGAATACAAGGAAGCAGTAATTAGAAAACACAGATAAGTAGAGAAGATAGAGAAAACAGATAGCATAACACAAACAGAAGAATACAAGAAAATATCACAAGCGCAGAGAATGGAATACAAACAAGGAAAGCATACATTCATACCACAAACATAACAAAGGAAATGTGCAACCAAGTATGATGCATGTCTAGCCCTAGTGCAGGTAATGAGCTCATCTGTCGATTACTAACTCGCTCCTGACGTTATCCAGCAACCTCTGTCTGGATAAGGCTTTCCTATTGGCTATACCCCTGTGTATAGAAAATAACCCCTCTGCCACCACAAGGTCCACTGCACGCAGGAAATAACACATCTGCCACTGCAGGGATGTACGCCGACACACCTTCTGTATACAGGAAATAACCCCTCTGCCACTACAGAAATGGAACAGGTGGTCACGGTACTTCTGTAGCAGGAAATAACCCCTCTGCCTTACAGAAATAAAATACAGATCTGTACCGTAGGAAAGCGTTCTCAGTGATCACACCATTATCTATCTGACTGCCTCACAGAAGCAGATGATCATACAAGTATATCTGGAGTTGCCTTAACGCAACAAATGAATAAACACATCTCTTGGGTTGCCTCAAGCAACAAATAAATATCTCTTGGGTTACCTCAAGCAACAAATCATCACATAATCATTCTCATTATCATCATTCATCATCATTCTCATTATTCATCATCATTTTCACATTCTTATGCAGTACCTCTTTCTTTCTCTGTTCAATCATACTGTACAAACTTTTCATCTTTCACTTTTACAACATCTTAATTCAAACCATTTCTCTTTATCACATTACTCTTTTCTCTTTGTCTTTTTACTTTGCTCTGATTACTCTTTTCTCTGTATCCCTTTATTCTGCTCTGGTTACTCTGTTCTCTGTATTTTTTTACTCTGCTCTGATTTCTCTGTTTAACGTATGTATTTAAGCTAAATTTGTCTTTCTAAAGCTTTTACAGAAAACTGCCTTTTCCGCATTATTTTATTATTTTTATTAAAATATTATTTTTAATTAAATATTATTATTTAATATTTTATTATTTTTTATTATTTTATCATTAAATTTTCGAAAATTAACTTACTTTTACTTTTCACCTTTAAAATTCACTTTTTACCACCCGTAACTTTTAATATTTCTACTTTTACCATCCTAACTTTCAGAAATTACCAAACAACCCCTTAAACACCAAAAAATTTACTTCCTTGCCCTTTTTAAGATCTAAGGACTGTTCTTCATTGTTCTTCATCACACTCAAAGTGTTCTTCATGTTCTTCATAAATTCTTCAGATTCTTTCTCTGTTTTTATCCGTTTTTCAGTCTTTTCAGCAACCGATTTTTACTATAATTCATAATAAATTAGCAGCCACTAAAACCCCATATTTTCTACATGATTTCAACACAAATTGAACCTCAATTTAAGCTTAGGGTTTCGTTTTTTCAGCTGCCCCAAGAACATGAACTTTAAAGCTTGAATTTCATCAAATTTCATCAAAATTTCACCAAATTTTTACCAAGAATCAATCATATAAGCAACCAATTTTTAGCACAGCCAATTTATACAACATTCACACAACTCAAACACAAATAATCAAGATTAATTTTGTGACACCCTACCTGGTTTTGTTGCTCCTAATTCGGTTAAACTTTCAGGTGGTCCTTAAGCACTTTTTCCTCCTAAATCACATCAAGAACAACTTTAAATCCAAAAACTCTCAACTGACCAAATCTCACTCAGTATGTTAGGAAGAGATATCTCACCTTAGACTTGCTAGAAATTCACGTTTCTTGCCCCTCAAGTCAAGTTAAGCATGATTCCTAAGGAAGAACATCAAGAAAACACATGTTTAAGCATGTTTCCTTGAAAACCGAATTGAAATGGGAGGGAGACAGATATCTCACCTTATTTCCATCCTTGATAAGTTACATGGTTATGTAGAGGAAGAAGAGAGGATCATTTTGGTGAAATCGGAGTTTTGATTTGAGTTTTAGTTCAGAAGAAATCAAGCTTTGAAGATTAAGTGTTCATGAAAGATTCTCTCTTTTCTCTCTTGTTATTTTCGGCCAAAATGATGAAATGAGACAGCCTTGGAGGTCTTGGTGGTGCAAGGTGAGTTGTGATTGGTTGGCTTGGAGGTGGATTAAAATAATATTAAAATATCTCTGGTGTACAACTACTAAAACTAGGTGTATCGGAACACTCGTAAAAACATCTCTAAAAATTATTTTCTGAGATACTAGCATAAATGAAACTAGTAATATATTTATTATGAGAATAGTACATGTATAATGAGGCCTTAGCATTGCTAAATTCATCAGAGAGGTGTTGGTGCTAAGCTGCACCAGTAAACCATAAACCCGGTTAAACCGATTTTCTATTTTTAACTAAAACTGACCAGGTAACCTTATAATATTATTCAAGAAGCTTCTAATACTAATATAATGATAATATCATCCTATTATCTCTCTTCTCTCATAAATCGAGTCCGGTTCGTCAAACTGAGACTATTTACAAAAAACCAAATCAAAACTTCTAACCGATACGGTTCAAAAACCAGGTTCTTCGTGACCTCATTATCGAGCTTGTCTCGGAAAAGGTTCTAATTTAAAGATGACATAATGATAATGAGGATTGAGATACTTGATGATATATCAAAGGTTTTCCCCTGCACCTCACGTCCCCCGTCCTTGTGCCTTGCACAGCCACCAACCTAACCTACAGGGGCTGCCTTTCCTTCATGTGCCTCACGCACCATATGCTATGTGATGAATCCATATTTGATGGTAAATTTTGGATTGAATTGAATGGATTTCATCACATAAAACCACATTTGATTCACTTAAATAGCATACTTTTGTGTTTTCTCCCTAAATTGTGTCTAAATGTGAAAACATGCTTTTTTAGGCCTAATTTAATCAATTTTATTTCACTTTCATTCCATTCAATGCCATGATGTTTTTGGTGAGTGATTTTAGGTGCAATGGATAAGAGTGGTTTGATAGGAGTGTGATGAGCGGATAATTTATACCCTTTTTGGCATTGTTTTTAGGTAGTTTTTAGTATGATTTAGCTACTTTTTAGTATATTTTTATTAGTTTTTAAATAAAAATCACATTTCTGGATTTTACTATGAGTTTGTGTGCTTTTCTGTGATCTCAGGTATTTTCTGGTTGAAATTAAGGGACCTGAGCAAAAGTCTGATTCAGAAGCTGAAAAAGGACTGCAGATGTTGTTGGATTCTGACCTCCCTGCACTCGAAATGGAATTTCTGGAGCTACAGAAACCCAATTGGCACGCTCTCAATTGCGTTGGAAAGTAAACATCCAAGGCTTTCCAGAAATATATAATAGTCCATACTTTGCTCGAGTTTCGATGATGCAAACTGGCGTTCAAACGCCAACTTCCTGCCCTATTCTGAAGTTAAAGGCTAAAAACAGGTTACAAACCAAAGTTAAACGCCACAAACAAGTTACAAACTGGCGTTTAACTCCAAGAAGAGTCTCTACATATGAAAGCTTCAATGCTCAGTCCAAACACACACCAAGTGGGCCTCGGAAGTGGATTTCTGCACTATCTGCACTTAGTTACTTATTTTCTGTAACCCTAGCTACTAGTTTAGTATAAAAACTACTTTTAGTGATTTTATTTTCATATCTTTTGATCATTTTTGAGACTATCTTTGTATCACTTTTGATCTCTTGATCACGTTTAGGGGGCTGGCCATTCGGCCATGCCTGGACCTTCATCACTTATGTATTTTCAACGGTGGAGTTTCTACACCCCATAGATTAAGGTGTGGAGCTCTGTTGTTCCTCATGAATTAATGCAAAGTACTATTGTTTTCCTATTCAATTCAAGCTTATTCTTATTCTAAGATATTCACTTGCACTTCAACCTGATGAATGTGATGATTCGTGACACTCATCATCATTCTCACCTATGAACACGTGCCTGACAACCACTTCCGTTCTATCTGCAATAGCTTGAGTGTGTATCTCTTAGCCTCCTAGTTCATGATCAGAATCTTCGTGGTATAGGCTAGAATTATTGGTGGCCATTCCTGAGATCCGAAAAGTCTAAACCTTGTCTGTGGTATTCCGAGTAGGATCTGGGAAAGGATGACTGTGACGAGCTTCAAACTCGCGAATGTTAGGCGTAGTGACAGACGCAAAAGGATCAATAGATCCTATTCCAACATGATCGAGAACCAACATATGATTAGCCGTGTGGTGACAGCGCATTTGGACCATTTTCACTGAGAGGACAGACGGTAGCCATTGACAACGGTGATCCCCCAACATACAGCTTGCCATAGAAAGGAATATGAATGATTAAATGAAGACAGTAGGAAAGCAATGATTCAGAAGCAACACGCATCTCCATACGCTTATCTGAAATCCCACCAATAAATTACATAAGTATTTCTATCTTATTTTATTTTACTCATATTTTAATTATCAAAAGCTCATAACCATTTGAATCTGCCTGACTGAGATTTACAAGGATGACCATAGCTTACTTCAAGCTGACAATCTCCGTAGGATCAACCCTTACTCACGTAAGGTTTATTACTTGGACGACCCAGTGCACTTGCTGGTTAGTTGTGCAGAGTTGTGAAAAGGAGTTGAGATTATAAACGTGCGTACCAAGTTTTTGGCGCCGTTGAGATCACAATTTCGTGCACCAGAATGGAAAAGAAGCATGCAAATGGGAGAAAACATGGGGAAACAAAGGAGAAGAGCATTCCAGAGTGTGCATACGCACAATATCCCGTGCATACGCAGGAGATGAGAATCAGCAAGTGTGTGTATGCACACACCTGTGCATACACACGAGTCCCAGCGTGTGACTTCATTAAAAAGTCACATGGCTCGCAATTTTGGAGGCTGAGAGGCCCAATTCGGCATAGCCTGAAGCTCATATGGAAGGGCTATGAAGGAGAGAACATACAAAAACACACTTAGGCATTTATAGATAGTTTTTACGAAGTTTTGGTTTAGTTTTCCTTAGAATTTTCTCTCAACTTTCTTAGGGTTTAATTAGGGTTTATATTACAAGCTTACAATTTTCATTTTCATCTTGGATTCTAGATTGCTTCCATTGTAAGTATTTCTTGATTTTCTCTTTAATTACAATACTTGTGCTACACTTTCTTATAGTTTAAGTCACTTTGTGTGTGTGTGTGTGTATTGTTGCAATTTTGGTATCTAGTTGATGAATTTGATGATTATTGGTTATTGCATATTTGTTTGAGTTGCCATTGTTGATTTTGTTCATTGATTGTTCATAGTTTTAAGTATTTTTGCAATTTTGCTATGTTTTATGATTATGCCCACCAGGTGTTTGTGGAAATGTTCATTTTGAATATGGAGTAAATTTCTACTCCTTGGCTTGGGACAATGAGTATGTTGGATACTAGAGTCATAATGTCCAACATTTACTGGTGATTCTTGGGTTGTTAGTTGTTCTTGTTTCCACTAATGCTAGCT
This sequence comes from Arachis ipaensis, assembly GCF_059453495.1. Classification (NCBI taxonomy): domain Eukaryota; kingdom Viridiplantae; phylum Streptophyta; class Magnoliopsida; order Fabales; family Fabaceae; genus Arachis; species Arachis ipaensis. The sequence continues at coordinate 102,283,869 of NC_142442.1, read as the reverse complement.
TTTTACTAAGACAATTAGTAAGTTAGCTAGGATTTGTGGATTAAGAACAATTATGCTCACTTGACTTACTCTTCGATGTTAAGGGTTAATTAGGTGAGATTAATCCATTATAATTTCCATAGTTATGGTTATGACACAGAAAGGATTCCTTCACTCAACCCAAGCCAAGGTTCTATTTATGTCTTGAATCATAATTCACTTAGCTTAATCTTGCTTCTTTTTCTTTACTTGCATTGATTGTTCGTTAATTCATTTATTAGTTCATTAATTGCAATTTTTATTGTTCTTTGATTCCTTTAATTTTTTCTTATATTTGATGTAACACCCCAATTAGCCTAAGCCTTACCTCTAGCCGTAAAGCAAAGGTTAATCAGAGGTTACAACAGTCCTAAGGCTTCTACATATTTATATATAGAAGGAAATAATATATTCTAGAAGCCTGATGAAGGATTAAGCTCAAGGACATAAGATACAAGGTATAAGTATAAGAGAATAAAATATATATAAATATAAGAAAATAATAATCATAGAGAACTAGCCGCAGCTTGCGGAGTTTAAGCTGACTAGTTACAAATAGAAAGATACAGAACTTTAGAATTAAAATAGCTTATACAACCTATCTCTCAAATAAGCCTCTAAGGCCATAAAGTTGAATATACAAAAGGTGAGAGAATACTATGACGAAAGTAAAACAGAAATAAACACGGAACGAAGCATACTCCGCTCTGTCACCATATCCGCAATCTCATCGAAGTAGATTACGACATGCATCTGAAAAATAACAATAAAGTATGAAATGAGAACCGAAGGTTCTCAATATGGTAACAGTGCCCAATGATATAAGATGTAAGGCTCCAGGACACCAAAGGCAATCCTAGAACTTCATATCGGACTAATATTCAAGCTTAGAACAAATATAAATAAATAAAGACCTTAAACCATAAACCATAAGCAGGGTTATCTAACTTAGGGGGATTCTAACTATTACTAACCACACCGTTGTATCCTACAACCTTCGCCATCCTAACCTCCGTGCGATCCCATCGCCACCACCTACCTAACCACCTTAGCACTAGACAATCACAATTAATGCAAATAAGTAAAACACAGATAGTTTTCATATACAGCAAGTAATTCAAGAAGCAAGTAGGCATGTTATACAATTAAGCAAACTCAAGTAATCAAAGCAAGCAAGCTTATAGAAAATGCATATGATGAATGTCTATCCTATTGGCTCGTGATATCACTTGTCGGTCCATAAATGCCAACTCAACACATTCTTTCGGATGTAGCTTTTCTGCCATGCCCACGGATATAATGCCGGGCACACTCTACTGACCCACGGATATAGTGCCGGGCACACTCTATTCACCCACGGATATAGTGCCGGGCACACTCGCATGCGTAACCCAAGGATATAGTGCCTGGTACACTCTTGCAGCAAAAGAGGTCAATAATCATAATTCATTCCCAGGGATATAGTGCCCTGCACACTATCATGCTTAACCCAAGGATGTAGTGCCTGGCACACTTTCCACGTTCAACAAGATCCTCATTTCTCTTTAAGTCCTCATCGTACTTAGCCCAAGGATATAGTGCCTGGCACACTCTCAACATTCCTCAAGATCATTCATTCCTTTTCAAGTCCTTGACTCATCACAACCATCATCAAATCATGATTTCCATTCCGAACTCATAGTTCATCAGTATCTTGGTTCATTGTCAGCAATCACCCAGTTCACTACTCTTCCTTCTCTCTCAACCAACTCATCCTCAATATACCAGAAACCTAAAGTTCCGTTTGCTAACTTTTCAAAGTAAAACCCGGATTAAACCTCCTGGGACCTTTCTCATGTTCCAATACCTAAAAATAAGCCTAAAAGTCTTAAAATGGTGTCATAGAAGTATACAATCTTGTTGGGAAAGAGAAATAGTTTAAAAACAAAGTTTAAGTTATAAAACAGGACGTATGCATATGCACAGGGGTGTGCGTGCACATGCCCAGAAGATTTTTAAGATGTGTGCGTATGCATAGAGGTGTGCGTACGCACAGGCATTAACTTTCCCAACTTGTGCATGCGCACAGGCTGTAAAACCTCATTGGTATGTGCGCGCACAAGCTGTGCTAGCGCTACAAACAGCACGCCCATCCCTACCTGTCCGTGCTCACAGGTCTGTGCGTCCGCACATGTCTAAAATCTAGCAAGTTTGTGCATGCGCACATACCAGATATCCCAAAATTCTGTAACTCTGCATAATTTTCAGATTTCGACACCAACTTTTGAATGATCATAATTTTCTCTAGAAAATTCCAAATTTTACAAACTTTATATCAAATCGAAGGGTTTTCAATAATCTTTAATTCGAAACCAAATTCAATAAATTTTGAAAACTGAGACAGAAGTTATGATCAGGCAAGGTTCACCAAAAATCTATTTTTACCCAAAATCTCATAAACTCAATTTTTAACCAAACCTCAATCCAATACCAATTCAATCACATATCAACCAAACCAAAGCAATCCAAAATTCATACAAACACTACCTCAAACATTTTCTCAATCACACAACCTTCTAAACCATTCAACAATTCGAATTCCCACCAAATTCACATTTTTCAGTTTCCATTAACCTCATTAACGTCAACTAACCCCATCAACCATTAACAATCCTCAAATCATCATTACCCAATTTCCCACATCATACACCAACACCATCATTTACCATAATCAACACAACTCATAAATAATAATCAACAATACAAATAACTCCCAACAACCTTAATAAATATCAACACTCATGCTCAATTTTTCTCAACATCAACAACCATCATAACTCTTATAATCAATACCAACCATCAACAATATTAAAAATCACTACAATTCCTCCTCACCCTCAATAATCATCAATCCCTCATCAACAATAATAAACCACACATTTGTCATCAACCTTCATGATCATTAAATACCATCAACATCAATATTCATCATAAATCATTAAATACCAACAACCTCATCAAATTATATAATCATTATTACGAGTATTTGAATTCATTCCACATAACACCATCACTTAATTTACCAATCCTCATCAACAACACCAATCATCAATACTCCCTAACACCAAAAATTACTTCAGTTCACATATAATTATTCATACACCAATATCATTCAATCCTATTGATGGGTGGAAATCGGATTCCACACCAAAAACTCACCGGCAAGTGTACCAGGTCGCATCAAGTAGTAAAACTCACTTAGAGTAAGGTCGATCCCACAGGGATTGATGGATCAAGCAACTTTAGTGGGTGATTAGTTTAGTCAAGCTAACATTGAAGTGAAATTGGATGAAATTGAAGCAACAGAAAGTAAATTGACAAAAATTGTAAATGACAGAATGTAAATGGGCAGAAAACTTAAAGAGCAAGGAATGTAAATTGATGGAATCTTAAATGACAAGAAATGTAAATTGCATAAAATGTAAAGAGTTGCTGGAAATTAAAGAGAACAATGAAGCAAACAATCAAAGAGAACTTGAGAACAAGTGACAAGAAATTTAAAGTGCAGGAAAATTAAATTTAGATCACTGTAGCTCAAATGTAAAGTGCAGAGGAACAAAAGTGCAGGAAAGTAAATTGGGAACAATGAGAACAGAAAGTAATGGGAACCAAAGTTCAAAATCAAGCTCAATGTAAATTGAATTGTAAACTTACAGCAAAAGGAAATTATAGCAGAGGATTGCAGAAATTTAAATTGCAGAAGAGATATAAATGAAAACACCAAATGAAATTAGATCCAATTTCTTAATTCTCAGAATTATGCAGAAGAAGAACAAGGATGAATTTTAGATCAAGAATTGAAACAGAATTTCTTCAATCTCAATCTAAAACTCAAAACAGAAAGTAGAAGTTGCTTGAAGCAAGAAAATAAAAACAGAAAACTAAACTCAAATCCAATTCTTAGAACAATTGAGAAGAGAGGTAAAATATGATTCTCAAACTTAGAATCAATGAAGCTCTTCAATCTCAATTCAATTCTAAGAACAGATAGCAGATTGTAGAAGAAAATTAAAATACGAAAAGAAAAACTCAGATCCAATCTCAATTCTCAAATTCAAAAAGGAAAATTAAAAGAGAGCTCTCTACTACTCCTACTGCTCCCTATTGGAGCCAGCCTCTTCACTAAAATGAAAATGATGCCTTATATAGGCTTTACAAAGTGAAAATGAAAATGAAATTGAAAACAAATTAAATTTCAAAAATAAGAATCCTAATCTAACTGATCCTTGTGCCTTTAAGTGATGTTAATTGGGCTTTGCTTGGTTTGGATTTCAATGAAATGGGGTGATTTTTATTTGGCCTTGAATAAAAAAAAATGGGTTTGAAGAAGGATGGGTCCGATTGGCTTTGGTTTAAGTTGGTTGGAGGCATGGGGTATGCTTTCAGGGGAGTGCTCGGTTGAAAGAGAGAGCGCAACACCCCCCATTTCTTTCTTGGCCTAGCCTCGATAATGCTCGGTTAACAAGGAGAGCGCAGTGCTCCACCTTGCTTTCGCTTGCCAATTCCTGCTCGTGTCACACTCCATAGTGCTCAGTGAATGGGGAGAGCGCAGCATCCTTTTGCTTGCAAGTGAGGTTCCAAGTTAGAATCCCAGCTCCATCATCTAGCCAATTCTTCATAAAGAGTAGCGCCTTTGCCTTGAGTGTAATCTTCCAAGTTCGATCCTTGTGAGGCCCATTTGGAGCAATTTTTTTAGTTCACTCTAGCACTGCTGGCCTAGCTTTCCTTGTGTCTCCCCCTTTGAATCTTGGTGAAGCCACTTTGGTCTATTTTTTGCTTGTTTTTGGTCCTTAAAGATGCCTTTCACTTGTGCCTCAATTTCATGCCAATTATGAATTTCTATATATCGTTGGAAAGCTCTGAATTTCAGCTTTCCAACGCAACTAGAAGCACATCAATTGGACATCTGTAGCTCAAGTTATGGCCCATTGAAGAAGGCATGGTCATGCTGTGAATGCCCAAGTTTAACTTAGCGAAAAATCTTGCTTCCAAGCTGAATTTTTCACCATAAAGCTAAGTTAACTTAGTTAACCGAGCTTTTTGGCATTGTTTTTAGTATATTTTTAGTATATTTTAGTTAGTTTTTATTATGTTTTTATTAGTTTTTATTCAAAAATCAAAATTCTAGACTTTACTATGAGTTTGTGTGTTTTTCTGTGATTTCAGGTATTTTCTGGCTGAAATTAAGGGACCTGAGCAAAAATCTGATTCAGAGGCTGAAAAAGGACTGCAGATGCTGTTGGATTCTGACCTCCCTGCACTCAAAGTGGATTTTCTGGAGCTACAGTAGCCCAATTGGCACACTCTTAATTGCATTGGAAAGTAGATATTCTGGGCTTTCCAGCAATATATAATAGTCCATATTTGCTTGAGATTTGATGGCCCAAACCGGCGTTCCAAGTTAGCATAGAAATTCTGGCGTCAAAACGCCAGAACTGGCATGAAAACTGGAGTTAAACGCCCAAACTGGAACTAAAGATGGCCTTTAACTCCAATAAAGGTCTCTACACGTGAAAGCTTCAATGCTCAGCCCAAGCACACACCAAGTGGGCCCCAGAAGAGGATTTTTACACTAACTATTCTAGCTTACTCATTTTTTGTAACCCTAGGTCACTAGTTTATTATAAAACTACTTTTAGTGATTCATCTTGTACCTCATGACACTCTACACGTTTCATATTGTATCTTCTATGGCATGAGTCTCTAAACCCCATGGTTGGGGGTGAGGAGCTCTGCTATGTTTTGATGAATTAATGCAATTACTACTGTTTTCCATTCAATCACACTTGCTTCCATTCTAAGATATTCACTCGTATTTCAACTTAATGAATGTGATGATCTGTGACACTCATCACCATTCTCAACCTATGAACGAGTGCCTGACAACCACCTCCGTTTTACCTTAGACTGAGTGCTTGTCTCTTAGCCCCCTGGTTCAGATAAGAGTTTTCGTGGTATAAGCTAGAATCAATTGGCAGCATTCTTGAGGTCCGGAACATCTAAACCTTGTCTATGGTATTCTGAGTAGGATCTGGGATAGGATGACTGTGACGAGCTTTAAACTCACAAGTGCTGGGTGTAGTGACAGACGCAAAAGGATCAATGGATCCTATTCCAGCATGAGTGAGAACCAACAGATGATTAGCTGTACGCTGACAGGGCATTTGGACCATTTTCACTGAGAGGAAGGATGGTAGCCATTGACAACGGTGATCCACCAACATACAGCTTGCCATGGAAGGAACTTTGCGTGCATAAAGAAGAAGACAGTAGGAAAGCAGAAATTTAGAAGACAGAGCATCTCCAAAACTTCAACCTGTTCTCCATTACTGCATAACAAGTATTTATTTCATATTCTTTTACTTTTTACAATTAAATCTAAGAATTATTGATATCCTGACTAAGAGTTACAAGATAACCATAACTTGCTTCAAGCTGACAATCTCCATGGGATCGACCCTTACTCAAGTAAGGTATTACTTGGACGACCCAGTGCACTTGCTGGTTAGTTGTGCGGAATTGCAAAAGTGTGATTGTGATTTCGTGCACCAAGTTTTTGTCGCCGTTGCCGGGGATTGTTCGAGTTTGGACAACTGACGGTTTATCTTGTTGCTTAGATTAGGAATAATTTATTTTTATTGGTTTAGAGTCACTAAATTTGAGTCTTTTATTTGAGTTAGTTTCATATTTTAAGTTTGGTGTCAATTGCATGCTTTTATTTTCTTTTAATTTTTCGAATTTGCATGTTCTTAGTTCTTTCTTGATCTTTAAAAATTCTAAGTTTGGTGTCTTCTTTGTGTTTTCCTTTAAATTTTCGAAAATTTGTGTTTGATTTTCTAAAAATTTTAAGTTTGGTGTCCCTTGTGCTTTTATTTACTTAAAAAATTTTCAAAAATTTGTTCTTGGTGTTCATCTTGATCTTCAAAGTGTTCTTGGTGTTCATCTTGACTTTCAAAGTTTTCTTGTTTGTTCTCTTTGTTTTGATCTAAAATTTCTAAGTTTAGTGTCATTTTGTTGTTTTCCTCTTTCCTCATTAAAATTCAAAAATTAAAAAAAAAATCTTTTCCTTATTTTACTCATAAATTTCAAAATTTTGCATTAAATTAGTCAAAGATTTTCAAAATCATATTATTTTTTTAGTCAAGTCAAAATTCTAATTTCAAAAATTGATCTTTCCAAATCTTTTTCAAAAATCAAATCTTTTTAATTTCTTTAATCATATCTTTTCAATCATATCTTTTTTTTTTAATAAATTGCAATCATATCTTCTCAATCATATCTTTTTAAAATAATTTTCAATCATATCTTTTTGATTGCTAAACCCCATTACAGGTGCATATGGGAGTAGCATCTGTATACCTCCCATCAAAGCAAGTAGTTTTGAGCTAAATCCTCAGCTCATTATCATGGTGCAGCAAAATTGCTAGTATTCTGGTCTTTCACAGGAAGAACCTACTGAGTTTCTGGCACAGTTCCTACAAATTGCTGACACAGTACGTGATAAAGAAGTGGATCAGGATGTCTACAGATTATTACTGTTTCCATTTGCTGTAAAAGATCAAGCTAAAAGGTGGTTAAATAACCAACCCACAGCAAGCAAAAAAATATGGAGACAACTATCAGACAAATTCCTGAATCAATTTTACCCTCCAAAAAGGATGACACGACTGAGGCTGGACATCCAAGGCTTTAAACAAGAGGATCATGAATCCCTTTATAATGCCTGGGAGAGGTACAGAGGGATACTAAGGAAATGCCCCTCTGAAATGTTTTCAGAGTGGGTACAGTTAGACATCTTCTACTATGGGCTCACAGAAAGAGCTCAAATGTCTCTAGACTACTCAGCTGTTGGATCCATACACATGAGAAAGACGATTGAAGAAGTTCAAGAACTCATTGACACGGTTGCTAGAAATCAACATCTGTACTCAAGTAGTGAGTTCTTTATAAAAGAAGAGGCTAGGACAGTAACTACTGATCCTAATCCACAAGAACAGATTGTTGAACTTAATCAGCAATTACTCCTTATGAAAAAACAATTAGCAGAATTTAAAGAGATGCTCCAAGACACTAAAAATGCTAACAAGAATATGGAAGCACAATTGAATCAGACAAGACAGTAGCTATCTAAACAGAAAACAGAAGAATGCCAAGCTGTCCAAACTAAGGAGCGAGAAGACATTGAATAATTCAGCTCAAAGTAGCAAAAAGCCAAGAAAGGAACAACTGATAGAGGATGACCAAACCACTGCCCAAAATCCCTCTGAGGACAGCAAGAGCCCAGAGAGGAATAATTCTGGTGTTCAAACGCCAGAAAAGGGAGAAAAGTTGGCATTGAACGCCCATTCCTTGACCAGTTCTGGCATTCAAACGCCAGAAAAGGGTGGAAAGCTAGCATTAAATGCCCATCTAGCACCCAATCCTGGTGTTCAAATGCCAATGAGGGATCAGACACCTGCAAGTGCTGATAGTAACCCCTATAAGAAGGCTTCTCCAACCACCTCTGTAGGGAATAAACCTGCAGCAACTAAGTTTGAACAATATAAAGCCAAGATGCCTTATCCTCAGAAACTCCGCCAAGCGGAGCAGGATAAACAACTTGCCCGCTTTGCAGACTATCTCAGGACTCTTGAGATAAAGATCCCATTTGCAGAGGCACTTGAGCAAATACCCTCTTATGCTAAGTTCATGAAAGAGATCTTAAGTCATAAGAAGGATTGGAGAGAAACTAAAAAGGTGTTTCTCACTGAAGAATGTTGTGCAGTCATTCTGAAAAGCTTACCAGAGAAGCTTCAAGATCCAGGAAGCTTTATGATACCGTGCACATTAGAGGGTGCTTGTACCAAGACAGCTCTATGTGACCCTGGAGCAAGTATCAACCTAATACCTGCATCCACTATTAGAAAGTTTAGCTTGACTGAAGAAGTCAAACCAACCCGGATATGTCTTCAACTTGCTGATGGCTCCATTAAATATCCATCAGGCATAATTGAGGACATGATTGTCAAGGTTAGGCCATTTGCCTTTCCCACTGACTTTGTAGTACTGGAAATGGAGGAGCACAAGAGTGTAATTCTCATTCTAGGAAGACCTTTCCTAGCAAGTGGACGAACTCTTATTGATATACAAAAAGGGGAAGTGACCCTGAGAGTCAATGAGGATGAGTTCAAGTTAAATGCTGTCAAAGCTATGCAGCATCCAGACACATCAAATGACTGCATGAGCAATGATATTATTGACTCTTTGGTGGAAGAGATCAATATGACTGAAAGTCTCGAATCAGAGCTAGAGGAAATCTTTAAAGATGTTCAGCTTGATCTGGAGGAATCAGAGGAAATAAAAGAACCTCTGAAAATTCCTCAGGAAGATGATAAGCCTCCTAAACCCGAGCTCAAACCACTACCACCATCCCTGAAATATACATTTCTGGGAGAAGGTGACACTTTTCTAATGATCATAAGCTCTGCTTTAAATCCACAGGAAGAGAAAACACTAATTCAAGTGCTAAGGACACACAAGACAACTCTTGGGTGGTCCATAAGTGATCTTAAAGGCATTAGCCCAGCAAGATGCATGCACAAGATCCTATTAGAGGATGATGCTAAGCCAGTGGTTCAACCACAGAGGCGGCTAAATCCAGCCATGAAGGAGGTGGTACAGAAAGAGGTCACTAAGTTACTAGAGGCTGGGATTATTTATCCTATTTCTGATAGCCCCTGGATAAGCCCTGTCCAAGTTGTACCCAAAAAGGGAGGCATGACAGTGGTTCACAATGAAAAGAATGAACTGGTTCCTACAAGAACAGTTACAGGGTGGCGTATGTGTATTGACTACAGAAGGCTCAATACATCCACCAGAAAGGATCATTTTCCTTTACCATTCATAGACCAGATCAGCCTTTCAGAGATGCATGATCTCTATTTTCTCTGATATGGTGGAAAAATTTCTGGAAGTCTTCATGGATGACTTTTCAATATTTGGAAACTCATTCAGCTCCTGTCTTAATAATCTAGCACGTGTTCTAAAAAGGTGCCAAGAGACTAACCTGGTTTTAAATTGGGAAAAATGCCACTTTATGATGATTGAAGGAATTGTCCTTGGGCATAAAATTTCGAACAAAGGAATAGAGGTGGATCAAGCTAAGGTAGAGGTAATTGAAAAATTACCACCACCTGCCAATGTAAAGGAAATCAGAAGCTTTCTAGGACATGCAGGATTCTACAGGAGGTTTATAAAGGATTTTTCAAAAATTGCAAAACCTCTGAGCAATCTGCTAGCTACTGACACACCATTTGTGTTTGACACAAAGTGTCTGCAAGCGTTTGGAACCCTGAAAGCTAAGCTGATCATAGCACCAGTCATCTCTGCACCAGACTGGACATTACCATTCGAACTAATGTGTGATGCCAGTGACCATGCCATTGGTACAGTGTTGGGACAGAGGCATAACAAGCTTCTGCACGTCATTTTCTATGCTAGCCATGTTCTAAATAATGCACAGAAGAATTACACAACCACAGAAAAAGAGTTACTTGCAGTGGTTTATGCCATTGACAAGTTTAGATCCTATTTAGTAGGTTCAAAAGTGATTGTGTATACTGACCATGCTGCTCTTAAATACCAACTCACAAAGCAGGATTCAAAACCCAGGCTCATAAGATGGGTGTTGCTTCTGCAAGAGTTTGATATAGAAACAAGAGATAGAAAAGAGACAGAGAACATATGGATATGTTGAGCTTCAGGATTTTGACTCTGACAAAAAGTTCATTGTTAATGGATAGAGAATCAAACATTATCTTGAAAGCAATTTTGAGCAAGAATGCTCAAAACTGAGGCTTGAATAAAGCTCAGTCAAGGTCCAGCTAAAGACAATAAAGAAGTGCTTGCTTGGAGGCAACCCAGCCATTAGCAAGTTATTTGTTTTACTTAATACTTAGAGAAGTTTAATATAAATTCTCTTCAAGACTAATCATCAAATTGTAGGAATTCACAGATTTACAGAAGGATTCAGCACAAAAAGCAGAGAAAAGGAGCTCACTGGTAAGAAAATGCCAGTAAGGGGCATTTTGGTCGTAAAATGCTATAATGGATACCATTCTGGGCGTTTAATGCCAGTAAAGATACCATTTTGGGCATTAAATACCAGAATGGGTACCATTCTGGGCGTTTAATGCCAGAATTGCAGCATCCTGGGCGTTCAGAAAAATGCCTAGTAACAAAAGATTTCTGGCGTTTAACGCCAGCCAAGGTACCTGGCTGGGCGTTAAACGCCCACAATGGCCAACATATGGGCGTTTAACGCAAAAAAGATAGGGGGAGGATTTTGTTTTCCACTTCAAAATTTTTCAAATTTTCATGTTTTGACTCATAATTTTCTGCATAAACATGTTTCAAACTTTCATCATTCACCTCAATTTTCAAAAATTCAACAATTTTCTAAATCTCTTTTCAAATTTCTTTCAAATCCTTCCAAAATCTTCTTCAAAAACTCAAGTATCTTTTCAATTTCTTTCCAAATCTTTTCCAACTCATCATATCATCTCTTAATTCTTAGATGCATAAACAAATTTTCAGATTTAACCTCTTTATATCTTTTCCATTTAAAAATCTCATCTTTTTCATATCATGACTCTATTTTCTTCCACCAATCATATCTTTATGTCATATCTTTTTCAAAATTTTCGAAATCCCTCCCCTCCACTTATAAATACACATTCGGCCATCCCTATCTCTCCACCATTCGAATTTGCCTCTCCTCCTCTCTTTCCTGTTTCCTTTCTTTTGCTTGAGGGCAAGCAAACCTCTAAGTTTGGTGTGTTTTTCCGTGATCACCGAGCTAAGACTCATCAAGATCATGGCTCCTAAGGGAAAACAAACCAATTCAAGAGGCAAGAAAGAGAATACTCCAAAGAGTATTTGGAATCAAGAGAGGTTCTTCACCAAAGAACATGCAGACCATTACCATAAAATAATGGGTCCAAGATCAGTGATCCCGAAAGTTAAATTCGATCTGAAAGAAGACGAATATCCGGATATTCATGAGCAAATTCGAAATAGAGGATGGGAAATCCTAGCTAATCCTGAAACAAGGGTTGGAAGAAACATGGTTCAGGAATTCTATTCAAATCTGTGGCTGACAGATAAGCAGAAAATAACTGGAACTGCCTTTCATACCTACTGAACCATGGTCAGAGGGAGGATTATTTACTTCCATCTGGACAAAATAAGAGAGGTCTTCAAACTGCCTTAACTACAAGATGATCCAGAATCCTTTAATAGGAGAATGGTGAGAGAGGATAAGGGGTTGGACCATGTTCTAGAGGACATATGCCTCCATGGAACTAAGTGGATAACCAATTCAAAAGGTGTCCCAAACCAACTCAAGAGAGGAGATCTCAAACCAGTCGCAAGAGGCTGGTTGGACTTCATTGGGCGTTCCATACTGCCCACTAGCAACTGTTCTAAGGTCACTGTCAAAAGAGCAGTGATGATTCATTGTATTATGCTGGAAAACAAAGTGGAGATTCATCATCTGATTTCTTGTGAGATTTACACAATTACAAACAAGAACTCCACTGAAACCAAACTGGCATACCCAAGCTTAATTTCTCTGCTATGTAAAGATGCTGGGGTGAGGATGGGAGTATATAAATTCATCCCAATCGAACACCCAATCACCAAGAAGTCAATGGAAGGACAACAAGTGCAAGACAACTCCATCAAAAGGAGGGAGCAGGAGTTCCTCCCAGAAATCCCTGAAATTGACTACTAGACCCGCCGAGAAGCATCTGTCGCCAAGCTGCAAGAAGCTATGGATCAACTTAAGGAAGAACAGCAGAATCAAAACTGCATGCTTTGCAAGCTGCTTAAGGAACAGGAGAAGCAGGGGCGTGAGCTACAGGAGCTGAAGCGCCAGAATCTCTCCCTTGAAGGATCAAACACCCCACAGATTGAAGGAGCATCCACCTCTCAAAATCAAGGTTGTTGATTCCTAACTCTGTGATAACCTTTATTATTAGGAATCTATTTTAAGAGTCATTTATTTTTCTGTTTTTAATTTCTGTCTTCTACTATTATTGGTCTGCTCTTATATTTATTTTTGAGTCTTATTTTTTCCATAATTAATAAAAAAAAATATTTAAAGTTTATGTCTTAAAACTATGAATGTCCTATGAATCCATCATCTTTCTTAAAGGAAAAATGTTTTAAATCACAAAAGAACAAGAAGTACATGATTTCGAATTCATCCTTGAAATTAGTTTAATGTGGTGACAATACTTTTTGTTTTCTGAATGAATGCTTGAACAGTGCAGATGTCTTTTGAATTTTTTGTTTATGAATGTTAAATTTGTTGGCTCTTGAAAGAATAATGAAAAACAGAAATGTTATTGATAATCTGAAAAATCATAAAAAAATTGATTCTTGAAGCAAGAAAAAGCAGCGAAAAAAAAAACATATTTGGCGAAAAGAAAAAAAAAAGAAAAAGGAAAAGCCAATAACCCTTTAAACCAAAAGGCAAGGGTAATAAAAAGGATCCAAGGCTTTGAGCATCAGTGGATAGGAGGGCCCACAGGAATAAAATCCTGGCCTAAGCGGCTAAACCAAGCTGTCCCTAACCATGCGCTTGTGGCGTGAAGGTGTCAAGTAAAAACTTGAGATTGTGCGGTTAAAGTCGTGGTCCAAAGGAAAAAGAGTGTGCTTAAGAGCTCTGGACACCTCTAATTGGGGACTTTAGCAAAGCTGAGTCACAATCTGAAAAGGTTCACCCAGTTATATGTCTGTGGCATTTATGTATCCGGTGGTAATACTGGAAAACCAAATGCTTAGGGTCACGACCAAGACTCATAAAGTAACTGTGTTCAAGAATCAATAATACTGAACTAGGAGAATCAATAACACTATCTAAATTCTGAGTTCCTAGAGATGCCAATCATTCTAAACTTCAAGGGATAAAGTGAGATGCCAAAACTGTTCAGAGGCAAAAAGCTACTAGTCCCGCTCATCTAATTAGAGCTAAGTTTCATTGATAATTTGGAATTTATAGTATATTCTCTTCTTTTTATCCTATTTGATTTTTGGTTTCTTGGGGACAAGCAACAATTTATGTTTGGTGTTGTGATGAGCGGATAATTTATACGCTTTTTGGCATTGTTTTTAGTATGTTTTAGTTAGTTTTTATTATGATTTTATTAGTTTTTATTCAAAAATCACAATTCTGGACTTTACTATGAGTTTGTGTGTTTTTCTGTGATTTTAGGCATTTTCTGGATGAAATTGAGGGACCTGAGCAAAAATCTGATTCAGAGGCTGAAAAAGGACTGCAGATGCTGTTGGATTTTGACCTCCTTGCACCCGAAGTTGATTTTCTGGAGCTACAGAAGCCCAATTGGGGTGATCTCAATTGCGTTGGAAAGTAGACATCCTAGGCTTTCTAGCAATATATAATAGTCAATACTTTGCCCGAGATTTGATGGCCCAAACTGGCGTTCCAAGTCAGCATAGAAATTCTGGCGTCAAAACGCCAGAACTGGCATGAAAACTGGAGTTAAACGCCCAAACTGGCACTAAAGCTGGTGTTTAACTCCAAGAAAGGTCTCTACACGTGAAAGCTTCAATGCTCAGTCCAAGCACACACCAAGTGTGTAACAACCCCGGTTTTCGAGAACGCGAAATCTTTTCTGAAAGTACGGATTTCTCTGGAAGATCAGTAAGGGGAAAACCTTTGATATATCATCAAGTATCTCAAACCTCATTGTCATTATTTCATATTTAAGTTAGAACCTTTTCTGAGACAAGCTCGATAACGCGGTCATGAAGAACCTAGTTTTTGAACCGTATCGGTTAGAAGTTTTGATTTGGTTTTTTGTAAATAGTCTCAGTTTGACGAACCGGACTCGATTTATGAGAGAAGAGAGATAATAGGATGATATTATCATTATATTAGTATTAGAAGCTTCTTGAATAATATTATAAGGTTACCTAGTCAGTTTAAGTTAAAAACAGAAAATCGGTTTAACCGGGTTTACGGTTTACTGGTGCAGCTTAGCACCAACACTCTCTGATGAATTTAGCAATGCTAAGGCCTCATTATACATGTACTATTCTCATAATAAATATTTTACTAGTGTCATTTATGCTAGTAGCTCAGAAAATAATTTTTAGAGATGTTTTTACGAGTGTTCCGATACACCTAGTTTTAGTAGTTGTACACCAGAGATATTTTAATATTATTTTAATCCACCTCCAAGCCAACCAATCATAACTCACCTTACACCCCCAAGACCTCCAAGGCTGTCTCATTTCATCATTTTGTCCAAAAATAACAAGAGAGAAAAGAGAGAAACTTTCATGAATACTTAATCTTCAAAGCTTGATTTCTTCTGAACTAAAACTCAAATCAAAACTCCGATTTCACCAAAATGATCCTCTCTTCTTCCTCTACATAACCATGTAACTTATCAAGGATAGAAATAAGGTGAGATGGCTGTCTCCCTCCCATTTCAGTTCGGTTTTTAAGGAAAACCATGCAAAATATGTGTTTTCTTGAAGTTCTTCCTTAGGAATCATGCTTAACTTGACTTGAGGGCCAAGAAACATGAATTTCCAGCAAGTCTAAGGTGAGATATCTCTTCCTAACATACTGAGTGAGATTTGGTCAGTTGAGAGGTTTTGGATTTAAAGTTGTTCTTGATGTGATTTAGGAGGAAAAAGTGCTTAAGGACCACCTGAAAGTTTAACCGAATTAGGAGCAGCAAAACCAGGTAGGGTGTCACGAAATTAATCTTGATTATTTGTGTTTTAGTTGTGTGAATGTTGTATAAATTGGCTGTGCTAAAAATTGGTTGCTTATATGATTGATTCTTGGTGAAAATTTGGTGAAATTTTGATGAAATTTGATGAAGTTCAAGCTTTAAAGTTCATGTTCTTGGGGCAGCTGAAAAAACGAAACCCTAAGCTTAAATTGAGGTTCAATTTGTGTTGAAATCATGTAGAAGAGATGGGGTTTTAGTGGCTGCTAATTTATTATGAATTATAGTAAAAATCGGTTGCTGAAAAGACTGAAAAACGTGTAAAAACAGAGAAAGAATCTGAAGAATTTATGAAGAACATGAAGAACACTTTGAGTGTGATGAAGAACAATGAAGAACACCATTTTGATTCATAAAAGGGCAAGGAAGTAATTAATTTGGTGTTTGGGGGGTTATTTAGTAATTTCTGAAAGTTAGGGTGGTAAAAGTAGAAATATTAAAAGTTACGGGTGGTAAAAAGTGAATTTTAAAGGTTAAAAGTAAAAGTAAGTTAATTTTCGAAAATTTAATGATAAAATAATAAAAAATAATAAAATATTAAATAATAATATTTAATTAAAAATAATATTTTAATAAAAATAATAAAATAATGCGGAAAAGGCAGTTTTCTGTAAAAGCTTTAGAAAGACAACTTTAAGCGCAGAATCTCATAATTACCTTCATAAAACCCTTAGGGAGTGGTAAAAACATATTAGTGAGGCAAATATAAATAAAAGATAAATAGTTGAAGAAAAGATAAAAATCAAAGAAAAAGTCTGTAAAGTTTTAATGACAGAAAAACAGACAGAGACTAGTGAACGAACTAGGACAACATAGTTAGTCCTTGAATTGCGAATAGGGTTAGGTATTATATGAAAAGTTAAACTGTTTTAGTATAGACTTAATGAACCTATACTTGGGACAGACTAACTATTCATACCGAAATTTACATAAGCTTTAAATACATACGTTAAACAGAGAAATCATAGCAGAGTGAAGAAACACAGAGAACAGAGTAACCAGAGCAGAATAAAGGGATACAGAGAAAAGAGTAATCAGAGCAAAGTAAAAAGACAAAGAGAAAAGAGTAATGTGATAAAGAGAAATGGTTTGAATTAAGATGTTGTAAAAGTGAAAGATGTAAAGTTTGTACAGTATGATTGAACAGAGAAAGAAAGAGGTACTGCATAAGAATGTGAAAATGATGATGAATGATGATAATGAGAATGATTATGTGCTGATTTGTTGCTTGAGGCAACCCAAGAGATATTTATTTGTTGCTTGAGGCAACCCAAGAGATGTGTTTATTCATTTGTTACGTTTAAAGCAACTCCAGATATACTTGTATGATCATCTGCTGCAGTGAGGCAGTCAGATAGATAATGGTGTGATCACTGAGAACGCTTTCCTACGGTACAGATCCATATTTTATTTCTGTAAGGCAGAGGGGTTATTTCCTGCTACAGAAGTACCGTGACCACCTGTTCCATTTCTGTAGTGGCAGAGGGATTATTTCCTGTATACAGAAGGTGTGTCGGCGTACATCCCTGCAGTGGCAGATGTGTTATTTCCTACGTGCAGTGGACCCTGTGGTGGCAGAGGGGTTATTTCCTGTACACATGGGTATAGCCAATAGGAAAGCCTTATCTAGACAGAGGTTGCTGGATAACGTTGGGAGCGGGTTAGTAACCGACAGATGAGCTCATTACCTACACTAGGGCTAGACATGCATCATACTTGGTTGCGCATTTCCTTTGTTATGTTTGTGGTATGAATGTATGCTTTCCTTGTTTGTATTCAATTCTCTGCACTTGTGATATTTTCTTGTATTCTTCTGTTTGTGTTCTGCTATCTGTTTTCTCTATCTTCTCTACTTATCTGTGTTTTCTAATTACTGCTTCCTTGTATTCTACTAATAGTCTACTAAACAACATAGAATTAATGAACGTAACTAATAACCCCGACCCTACTCTGAGTGTCTGTCATGCTCTGAGTGTCTGTCATACTTTGTGACTATGCTTCATTGCATACTCTGAGTGTCTGTCATGCTTTGTGACTTGTTCTGATAACAAGAGTTTGTGTTTTATATGCATGACTGTCTGATGATTAATGTTGTTAGGTTACCATTGCATTCCTCATGGTATTAGGTCTGGCCAACTTAATACTAATGATTTATGTATATGGGAACACTAATGGGTTATCATAGACGAAATAGAAGAATAGGTAATGCGATTCACGGGGTTTGGGAGCATTAGAGGTTATGAAGTTAGCCTCGATTCAACGTAAAATCTATATTCGTGCCACATGAACTCGTACCTTCCTTTTCTTTGTTGCTTTCATTGGAATCCTCTGATTTGAATTTCTTCCTTAGGATGTGATTTGGTTGTTTCTTAACCATACCTTGTCATTATTGTATACCTTTACTTGCCTTTGAATCTGATTGCTTACGTAATTCTTTGAATATTCATCCTTGACAATGCCTATGCTTCTGTCCATATATTCTGCTTTCTTTGATTTCAGTTTGAACTTATTTTATTCTAGCAATTTTCGAGGGCGAAAATTTTTCTAAGGTGGGTAGAATGTAACAACCCTAATTTTTGAAAATCAAATAATTAATTATTTGTGATTTATTTTAAGAAAATTATTTTGCTAAAGGTAATTAAATGGAGTTTCATGATAATTGGAGTTTAAATTAATTAGAATTTTTATATAATCTTTATTGGATCTTTGGTATAATTGAAATTATAAGTTTGATAATTGAAAAATTAGAATAATTATATAATTTAATTTAAATAAATTCTATTTTGAATGAATTATATTATTAACTTGAACTCCTAGAAATTATTTTTATTAGAAATGATTAGATTGATATTTATAAATACTTCAAGTTAAGTCAATTAATATTTATGTATAATTTTTATTATAATTAATTATTTTATAAATTGAAATTAAAGTTTCGGATATAGAAAAATAATAGAGATTTGTATGATTTAATCTAGCAAATTGATATTTGAATTTAAATTGTACTTTACAAAATATAATTAACTTGTTCAATTTATAATTGTAAATTAGAAATAATTGATTTAACTTAGCAATATGTTGATAAATAATGCTCCTAAATATTTTTAAGAGAGTATATTTGATTTTAAAATTATCATACTCTCCAATTTTATCAAAATATCTATTCATATCTATCCATATTACTTTATAAAATCCCTAATTTCTAACCCTAATTCCCAAATTGGAAACCCTAACCCTAAGTTCCTAATCAGAAACCCTAACCTACCTTTTCTTCTCCCTTCAGCCGCACCATACCCCCATTTCTTCCTAAACACCACACACACACAAAAGAAGAAAGAAACGCAGAGAGAAAGAGCACGAAGAGCAGAGAAAAGAGAGAGGGAAGAGCTGCTGCCCCGCCGCCGCCGTGACCATCGCACTGCCTCCGTTCAGCCCGCCGCCACTGCGCCATCCTTGTCGCAGCCACTCCCGCCAGAACTCATGCCGCCGATTTGTCGCTCGAGGAGACGCCGTTGCAACCGCCGCCGTCCTTGTCGCCGTTTGCGGTGCCGGCGAGGAGTGCCATCGCCAGGAGAGAAGAGTGACACGGAGGAGGGAGATGAAGCTTCATTGTCGTCGCGCTTTGCTGCCACGAGGCCGCCGTCGCCGCTGCTTCGAAGGGAGCCGTAGTCATCGCCGTCAAGCATGAAGGGTGCAGAAGAGAGAGCTTGCTCATCGCAGGAAGCATAGCCACGCCATTGCCGTTGAGCCTAGATACCATCGATGGAAGCCACCGCTGCCGCTTGAGAAGAACCCACAGAGAGAGAGGGAGCCCGAGAGAGGAACGCAAACCTCTGTATTGCGCCGTCATTCTGTCGCTGTTCTGCTGGGTTGATGCCGCCATTGCTGTCCAAGCTGTCACCATTGCAGAATACACACAGAGGAGAGGGAGAAAGGATCTTCGCCGCTGTCAGGGTCGTTGGTGAGTCTTGTGCCACCATCAGAGTCGCTATTCTGCCACCATCAAGTTTGGAGGAGGACGCTGCTACTGTCACCATTGAAGCTTGTCGGGGAAGGAGATATTGACAGAAGAAACTGTTGCTGCTTGGCTGAAGCTGAGACCTTTCACCATCGCTGGAGCTACCCAGAATCATCATGGTAGCTGCTAAGAGAGCAGAACGGATGTTAGAACTGCCAATGGAGTTGGTGGGTTTAGTGATTTCCGCGAGTTTCGACTTTGAGGTAGGGGATTTAACGTTTTTAATTTAGAATGCCTACAAAGTTATTTGGATAAGTGCAAATGGTTAAGAATTTCTTAATTGACATGAATGATTTGAAATGCATTTGAAATTAGTTAGTTGTTGTGATTATTCTGAGCTGTGATTGAATTTAGATGCTGTTGTGAATAATGATTAATTTAGTATAGTTTATTAAATTGAAATATGCCGAGTTATTTATTGAAAAGTTGTGGTATGGATAACTGATGAATTGAGTTTTGATTATTGCTGTGAATGTAATTAGTTCTGTTGTTATGAGAGACTAATTGATAGAAATAAGCTTGGCTTGAGGTTGTGAAATTTGGATTAAGTTTGATGATGTTTTAGTGCTTCAATTGGATTATTGAATTCAGGTTAAGGCTGTGAATGTCTTTGGGCTTTGTTGTGAGTGTTTGAAGTTGTAATTGATATTGTTTTCTCTGATATGGATGGAATTGAGTTGAATTATAACTGTAGTTGGTGATTGATTTGATGATTGTGCGTACTGAATGTTGTGAGGGATAGAATAAATGGTGTTACTTTTGTTGCTGAGCTTGCTGGTGTGAATTGATGAGTTATTGTGTGTTTGAATGATGATGAGTGTATATGGAAAATTATGCTTGGCATAGTGTAGAAAAGAAAAGGTTTGATGATGCTTAAGTACTTGACATCGTGGGAATTATTGATTTTGGGTTCTTGGGCTGTGTTGGCAATGAAGACAATTTGAATAACTGGAAAGAGGTTAAACGTGTGATTTTGGAAGGGTTATAAGTTCAAATGTGGTTTTTGATAAGTAAGGGTGTTGAAAATGCTTAAGGCAGAATTTCTGCATGCATGACAGTAGAAAGAATCAATTTCTGGGAGCATCTCAGCTCATATACTTGAATAAAACTATTTTTTCATGAAACTTTACTGTGTTTTGAGCAATACATAAAAAATTCAGAATTTATTGATGAGTATTTTGGGAGAAATGAATTTTTGAAGATTGATGGTTTCTGCAGAAAATTCTGTTTCTTTACTGCAGAAGCACCAACTTCCAACTCACTTAACTTTCAATTCTGGTAAGTATTTGAGCTGAAACCAACGGCATATTCAAGCTTCCTGTGTCCACAATCTTCATTTTAAATTTCATGTCAATATCCTATTTAACCAAGTAGATATGTTGAAAAGAGTATGGATAACTCACTGGATTTTGGAAACCGAATTCTAAAAGGCCTGGCTGTGTTTCTCACTTCATAACTTTTTTATATGACTTGTTATTAATCTGGAATTTGATTCAATAAAAAGCTAAAAGAGTCTTGTTTGAGGTCGTGAATTTTGAAAGGCATTGGGTGAAAACTGGATTTTTAAGGAATTTATCAAACTTACTACTTGCTGCTGTTTTTCTGCATTTTCTTAGGAAACAACAACAGAATTTTAAGAGAGATGGTACAAGTTTTTATTGTGACCAAATTACCTCAACACCAAGTTTCTTGGAATACTAGTTTATTGAGTTTAATTTTTAAAGAATCCTATGATAAGTGAAAGTTAGTTACGAATTGATGAGGTGAAAGTTGAATTGATGGGTTATGTGGGAATTGTGGGTTATGACCGAACTGTTGGCTATTGTAAATTGAGAATTTTCTGATTGATTTGAGAACCTCTTCTTTGGTAGTTGTTGAGGAAAGGGGGACACTTGTTGAGAAAGAGGGAACCCAAAAGGGTGGCAAAGTCCAAGTTTTAGGGAAGATGCTGCCGAATTTTCATAAAAATCTAGATTCTGTTTTAAAATGTGATTTAGAAAAAGATTTGGACTTGAGAGGTTCTACGAATTGGTTCTTGATTTATTAAGAAATTGGTGTTTTGAGTTAAACTGTTTAATAAAAGTTCATGTTACCTGATTGATTTAAATATGAAGGGGCCTATGTTTTGAAGTTTGGTTAAAGAAGTACCTTTGGGAGAGTTTCTGATTTAAGAATGAAAAGAAATTGGGTTTTTTTTTGGACTTAAATAATTTTGGTTTTGAAACTGGTTCAGAACTCTTGGCTTACATGCTTTGGTTTTGATTTTAAATCTTTACTTTAATTTATCTCAACTTAAGCAACTATGATTCCGAGAACTTCTGAAGAGTTTAAGAAATGAGGCAGGTTATTCTTCCCTAAAGTCTTGAGTCCTTGCCAAGGTTGTTGATTAATAACTCTTGATTTCAAAGTGATGAAGCGAATAATTTGAAAATGAGTGATTATGAGTCTTTTAGAAGAGATTTTGAATCTGGCTTGGTTATGAAGTTGTTTGAAAGTTTTGAAAAGAAAATTTACTTAAGAAAAGTGGTTCTTGGCAAGATGTGAACTGAATACATTTGTAATTTGAAAGTGGGCCAAGAATGATTTTTTTGAAATAAGATTTTGAGTCTGATTGACTGTGGAAGTGATGAGCGGATAATTTATACGCTTTTTGACATTGTTTTTAGTATGTTTTTAGTAGGATCTAGTTACTTTTAGGGATGTTTTTAATAGATTTTGTGTTAAATTCACATTTCTGGACTTTACTATGAGTTTGTGTGTTTTTCTGTGATTTCAGGTATTTTCTGGCTGAAATTGAGGGACTTGAGCAGAAATCAGATTCAGAGGTTGAAAAAGGACTGCTGATGCTGTTGGATTCTAACCTCCCTGCACTCAAAGTAGATTTTCTGGAGCTACAGAATTCGAAATGGCGCGCTTCCAATTGCGTTGTAAAGTAGACATCCAGGGCTTTCCAGCAATATATAATAGTCCATACTTTGGCCAAGAATTAACGACGTAAACTGGCGTTCAACGCCAGTTTTCTACCCAAATCTGGCGTCCAGCGCTAGAAAAGGATCCAAAACCAGAGTTGAACGCCCAAACTGGCACAAAAACTGGCGTTCAACTCCACAAATGGCCTCTGCACGTGCAACACTTAAGCTCAGCCCAAACACACACCAAGTGGGCCCCGGAAGTGGATTTATACATCAAATACTTACTCATGTAAACCCTAGTAGCTAGTTTATTATAAATAGGACCTCTTACTATTGTATTTTGACATCTTTGGACGCCTGGTTCTTAGATCAGAGGGGCTGGCCTCTCGGCCATGCCTGGACCTTCACTTATGTATTTTCAACGGTAGAGTTTCTACACGCCATAGATTAAGGTGTGGAGCTCTGCTGTTCCTCAAAGATTAATGCAAAGTACTACTGTTTTCTATTCAATTCTTCTTATTTCGCTTCTAAGATATCCATTCGCACCCAAGAACGTGATGAAGGTGATGCTTATGTGTGACGCTCATCATCCTTCTCCCTTATGAACGCGTGCCTGACAAACACTTCTGTTCTACATGAAATAAGCTAGAATGAGTATCTCTTAGATCTCCTAACCGGAATCTTCGTGGCGTAAGCTAGAATGATGGCGGCATTCAAGAGAATCCGGAAGGTCTAAACCTTGTCTGTGGTATTCCGAGTAGGATTCAATGATTGAATGACTGTGACGAGCTCCTAACTCGCGATTGCAGGGCGTTAGTGACAGACGCAAAAGGATAGTAAATCCTATTCCAGCATGATCGAGAACCGACAGATGAATAGCCGTGCCGTGACAGGGTGCGTGAGCATATTATTCACTGAGAGGATAAGATGAAGCCATTGACAAGGGTGATGCCTCTAGACGATTAGCCGTGCCGTGACAGGGCATTGGATCATTTTCCTGAGAGATGACCGAAAGTAGCCATTGACAGTGGTGATGTATCACATAAAGCCAGCCATGGAAAGGAGTAAGACTGATTGGATGAAGATAGCAGGAAAGCAGAGGTTCAGAGGAACGAAAAGCATCTCCATTCGCTTATCTGAAATTCCTACCAATGATTTACATAAGTATTTCTATCCCTATCTTATTAATTAATATTCGAAAACCACATAACTGTTTTATATCCGCTTGACTGAGATTTGCAAGGTGACCATAGCTTGCTTCATACCAACAATCTCCGTGGGATTTGACCCTTACTCACGTAAGGTATTACTTGGACGACCCAGTGCACTTGCTGGTTAGTTGTATCGAAGTTGTGACAATTTATGAATGTGTAATCACGATTACGCGTACCAAGTTGCTCACGTGCCAGGAATAGTTTGAGCTTGGACATCACAATTTCGTGCACCAAGTTTTTGGCGCCGTTGCCGGGGATTGTTCGTGTTTGGACAACTGACGGTTCATCTTGTTGCTCAGATTAGGTAATTTTCTTTTTGTTTTGTTTTCAAAAATTTTTCAAAAAGCTTTCAAAAATTTTTCTTTTGTTTTCGAAGAAAAAATAAAATAAAATAAAATAAAATAATAAAAATAATGTTTTCAAAAAATAAATTATTCTATGGCTTCAAGATTTTTAAGAATGAATTCTAGTGTTTCATGAAACATGTTGAATCCTATCTAGCTGTAAAGCCATACCCAAACTGCTTTGGGATTGGTATTCAACTAATCACTCCAGTCCATGTAATTATATGCTAAAGCTTGGCTGGCTATTAAGCCATGCCTGACCCTTTGATTGGAGCTTTAGAGCATAAGATTCCTGGAATTCATATTAAAAATTTTGGAATCCTTATTTTTCTTTTTCAAAATAATTTTTCGAAAAATATAAAATAAAAATCCAAAAAAAATTTAGAAAATCACAAAAATAAAAAATATTTCATGTTTCTTGTTTGAGTCTTGAGTCATATCATAAGTTTGGTGTCACTTGCATATGCATTTTGCATTTTTCGAAAATATCATGCATTCATAGTGTTCTTCATGATCTTCAAGTTGTTCTTGGTAAGTCTTCTTGTTTGATCTTGATGATTTTTTGTTTTGTGTCTTTCCATGTTTATCATATGCATTCTTGAATTCTTAGTGTCTAAGCATTAAAGAATTCTAAGTTTGGTGTCTTGCATGTTTTATTTGCATTAAAAATTTTTCAAAATTATGTTCTTGATGTTCATCATGACATTCATAGTGTTCTTGGTGTTCATCTTGACATTCATAGCATTCTTGCATGCATCACATGTTTTGATCTAAAAATTTCATGCATTGCATCTTTTTTTGTGTTTTTCTCTCTCATCATAAAAATTCAAAAATAAAAAAAATATCTTTCCCTTTTTCTCTCATCAAATTCGAAAATTTGGATTGACTTTTTCAAAAATTTTTAAAATCAAATTGTTTCTCATGAGTCAAATCAAATTTTCAATTTGAAAATCTTATCTTTTTCAAAATCTTTTTCAAAAATCAAATATTTTTCAAAAATCTTTTTCTTATTTTTATATCAAATTTTCGAAAATAACATAATCAATTAATGTTTTGATTCAAAAATTTGAAGTTTGTTACTTGCTTGTTAAGAAAGATTCAAACTTTAAGTTCTAGAATCATATCTTGTGATTCCTTGTGAATCAAGTCATTAATTGAGATTTTAAAAATCAAATCTTTTTCAAAACTAATTTCAATTATATCTTTTCAAAAATATCTTCTTATCTTATCTTTTTCAAAAATATCTTTTCAAAATATCTTTCCTAACCTCCTAACTACTTATCTTTTCAAAATTGGTTATCAAAATTTGTTTCAACTAACTAACTAACTTTTTGTTTGTTTCTTAACTTTTTCAAAACCACCTAACTAATTCTCTCTTTCTAATTTTCGAAAATATCTCCCCCTTTTTTCAAAAATTTCTTTTTTATTAACTAATTATTTTTATTTTTTATTTAAAAAAAAATTCGAAAAAAATACTAACCTTTTTCAAAAACTATTTTCAAAAATCACTAACTCTTTTTCAAAAATTGTTTTCGAAAATTCACTTCCCCCTCTCATCTTCTTCTATTTGTTTATTGATATACTAACATCTTTCCTTCAACTCTCCAAAAATCCGAACCCCCTCTCTCTCTGAGTTCAGATTTTCTTCCCTTCTTTTCTTCTACTAACACAAGGATCCCCATATTGTGGTATAAAGGATCCATATTATTATTATTATTTTTTCTGTGCCATCTTCTTTGTCATATGAGCAGGAGCAAGGACAAGAACATTCTTGTTAAAGCAGATCCAGAACTTGAAAGGACTCTGAAGAAAAAATTAAGAGAAGCTAAAATACAACAATCCAGAGATAACCTTTCAGAAATTTTCGAACAGGAAAAGGAGATGGCAGCCGAAAATAATAATAATATAAGGAAGATGCTTGGTGACTTCACTGCACCTAATTCCAATTTACATGGAAGAAGCATCTCCATTCCTGCCATTGGAGCAAACAACTTTGAGCTGAAACCTCAATTAGTTTCTCTGATGCAGCAGAACTGCAAGTTTCATGGACTTCCATCTGAAGATCCCTTTCAGTTCTTAACTGAATTCTTGCAGATATGTGATACTGTTAAGACTAATGGAGTAGATCCTGAAGTCTACAGGCTCATGCTTTTCCCTTTTGCTGTAAGAGACAGAGCTAGATTATGGTTGGATTCTCAACCCAAAGACAGCCTGAACTCTTGGGATAAGCTGGTCACGGCTTTCTTAGCCAAGTACTTTCCTCCTCAAAAGCTGAGCAAGCTTAGAGCTGATGTTCAAACCTTCAGACAGAAAGAAGGTGAATCCCTCTATGAAGCTTGGGAAAGATACAAACAGTTGACCAAAAAGTGTCCTTCTGACATGCTTTCAGAATGGACCATCCTGGATATATTCTATGATGGTTTATCTGAGTTATCAAAGATGTCATTGGATACTTCTGCAGGTGGATCCATTCACCTAAAGAAAACGCCTGCAGAAGCTCAAGAACTCATTGACATGGTTGCTAATAACCAGTTCATGTACACTTCTGAAAGGAATCCTGTGAGTAATGGGACGCCTATGAAGAAGGGAGTTCTTGAGGTTGATACTCTGAATGCCATATTGGCTCAGAATAAAATATTGACTCAGCAAGTCAATATGATTTCTCAGAGTCTGCATGGAATGCAAGCTGCATCCAACAGTACTCAAGAGGCATCTTCTGAAGAAGAAGCTTATGATCCTGAGAACCCTGCAATAGCAGAGGTGAATTACTTAGGTGAACCTTATGGAAACACCTATAACTCAACATGGAGAAATCATCCAAATTTCTCATGGAAGGATCAAAAGCCCCAGCAAGGCTTTAATAATGGTGGAAGAAACAGGTTTAGCAATAGCAAGCCTTTTCCATCATCAACTCAGCAACAGACAGAGAACTCTGAACAAAATGTTTCTAATTTAGCAAATCTAGTCTCTGATCTATCTAAGGCCACTATAAGTTTCATGAATAAAACAAGGTCTTCCATTAGAAATCTGGAAGCACAAGTGGGCCAACTGAGTAAAAGGATCACTGAAATCCCTCCTAGTACTCTCCCAAGCAATACAGAAGAGAATCCAAAAGGAGAGTGCAAGGCCATTGACATAAGTGCCATGGCCGAACCTGTGAGGAAAGGAGAGGACGTGAATCCCAAGGAGGAAGACCTCCTGGGACGTCCAGTGGTCAATAAGGAGCTTCCCTCTGAGGAACCAAAGGACTCTGAGGCTCATCTAGAGACCATAGAGATCCCATTGAACCTCCTTATGCCCTTCATGAGCTCTGATGAGTATCCCTCTTCTGAAGAGAATGAGGATGTCACTGAAGAGCAAACTGCCAAGTTTCTTGGTGCAATCATGAAGCTGAATGCCAAATTATTTGGCATTGATGCTTGGGAAGTTGAACCTCCCTTGTTCATCAATGAACTAAATGATCTGGATCAACTGACATTGCCTCAGAAGAGACAGGATCCTGGAAAGTTCATAATACGCTGTACCATAGGCACCATGATCTTTAAGGCTCTGTGTGACCTTGGTTCAGGAATAAACCTCATGCCCCTCTCTGTAATAGAGAAATTGGGAATCTATGGGGTGCAAGCTGCTAAAATCTCATTAGAGATGGCAGACAGCTCAAGAAAACAGGCTTTTGGACAAGTAGAGGACGTGTTAGTAAAGGTTGAAGGCCTTTACATCCCTGCTGATTTCATAGTCCTGGATACTGGAAAGGAAGAGGATGAATCCATCATCCTAGGAAGACCTTTCCTGGCCACAGCAAGAGCTGTGATTGATGTTGACAGAGGTGAAATATTCCTTCAATGGAATGAGAACTCCCTTGTGTTTCAAACTCAAGGATCTCCCTCTGCAACCATGGAGAGGAAGCAGAAAAAGCTTCTCTCCAAGCAGAGTCAACCAGAGCCCCCACAGTCAAACTCCAAGTTTGGTGTTGGGAGGCCACAACCAAACTCTAAGTTTGGTGTTGAACTCCCATATCCAAACTCTAAGTTTGGTGTTGGAGAGTCTCAACAAAGCTCTGCACATCTGTGAGGCTCCATGAGAGCCCACTTTCAAGCTATTGACATTAAAGAAGCGCTTGTTGGGAGGCAACCCAATGTTTATTTATCAAACTATATTTTTATTAGTTATGTGTCTTTATAGGTTCATGATCATGAGGAGTCACAAAATAAATATAAAAATTGAAAACGGAATCAAAAACAGCAGAAGAAAAATCACACCCTGGAGGAGCATCTGTCTGGCGTTCAAACGCCAGAACAGAGCATAGTTCTGGCGCTGAACGCCCAGAATGGGAGCATCCTGGCGCTGAACGCCCAGAACAAGCATGGTTCTGGCGTTTAACGCCAGAAATGGCAGCAAAGGGGCGTTGAACGCCCAAAATGGGCACCAACCTGGCGCTGAACGCCCAGAGTTGTGTGCAAGGGCATTTTACATGCCTAAATTGGTGCAGGGATGTAAATGCCTTGACACCTCAGGATCTGTGGACCCCACAGTATCCCCACCTACCTCATCATCTCTCTTCCCATTCATGATCATCCCTTCTACTTTCCATTTACCACTCACATCCATACACCCACTACGTTCAAAATTCAACATCTCTCTCCCACCCAATCCCACCCATATGGCCGAATACACACTCTCATCTATCTCCTCCATATCTTCTTCTTATTCTTCTATTCTTTCTTCTTTTGCTCGAGGGCGAGCAACATTCTAAGTTTGGTGTGGTAAAAGCATAGCTTTTTTGTTTTTTCCATAACCATTGATGGCACCTAAGGCCAGAGAAACCTCTAGAAAGAGGAAAGGGAAGACAAAAGCTTCCATCAAGGGTCTATAGCTCAGTGGTAGAACATTTGACTGCAAATCAAGAGATCCCTGAGATACCTCAGGGGATACATTTTCTTCCACACAATTATTGGAAGCAACTAAGGGTGGAACATCAAGAGCACTCCATCATCCTTCATGAAATCAGAGAAGATCTAAAAGAAATGAAGGAGGAGCAACAAAGACAAGGAAGAGACATAGAAGAGCTTAAGGACATCATTGGTTCCTCAAGAAGGAAACGCCTCCATCACTAAGGTGGATTCATTCCTTGTTCTTATTTCTTCTGTTTTTCGTTTTCTATATTATGTGCTTATCTATGTTTGTGTCTTCATTACATGATCATTAGTAGTAGCAACTATGTCTTAAAGTTATAAATGTCCTATGACTCCATCACCTCTCTTAAATGAAAAATGTTTTAATTCAAAGGAACAAGAAGTACATGAAGTTTTGAATTTATCCTTGAACTTAGCTTAATTATATTGATGTGGTGACAATGCTTCTTGTTTTCTGAATGTATGCTTGAACAGTGCATATGTCTTTTGAAGTTGTTGTTTAAGAATGTTAAATATGTTGGCTCTTGAAAGAATGATGACTAGGAGACATGTTATTTGATAATCTGAAAAATCATAAAAATGATTCTTGAAGCAAGAAAAAGCAGCAAAGAACAAAGCTTGCAGAAAAAAAAATAGGCGAAAAAAAAATAGAAAGAAAAAGAAAAAGCAAGCAGAAAAAGCCAAAGATCTTAAAACCAAGAGGCAAGAGCAAAAAGCCAATAACCCTTAAAACCAAAAGGCAAGGGCAAATAAAAAGGATCCCAAGGCTTTGAGCATCAGTGGATAGGAGGGCCTAAAGGAATAAAATCCTGGTCTAAGCGGCTAAACCAAGCTGTCCCTAACCATGTGCTTGTGGCGTGTAGGTGTCAAGTGAAAACTTGAGACTGAGCGGTTAAAGTCAAGGTCCAAAGCAAAAAAAGAGTGTGCTTAAGAACCCTGGACACCTCTAATTGGGGACTTTAGCAAAGCTGAGTCACAATCTGAAAAGGTTCACCCAATTATGTGTCTGTGGCATTTATGTATCCGGTGGTAATACTGGAAAACAAAGTGCTTAGGGCCACGGCCAAGACTCATAAAGAAGCTGTGTTCAAGAATCATCATACTGAACTAGGAGAATCAATAACACTATTCGAAATCTGAAGTTCCTATAGATGCCAATCATTCTGAACCTCAATGGATAAAGTGAGATGCCAAAACTATTCAAGAGGCAAAAAGCTATAAGTCCCGCTCATATGATTGAAGCTCTGTTTCATTGATGGTTTGGAATTTATAGTATATTCTATTCTTTTTATCCTATTTTGATTTTCAGTTGCTTGGGGACAAGCAACAATTTAAGTTTGGTGTTGTGATGAGCGGATAATTTATACGCTTTTTGACATTGTTTTTAGTATGTTTTTAGTAGGATCTAGTTACTTTTAGGGATGTTTTTAATAGATTTTGTGTTAAATTCACATTTCTAGACTTTACTATGAGTTTGTGTGTTTTTCTGTGATTTCAGGTATTTTCTGGCTGAAATTGAGGGACTTGAGCAGAAATCAGATTCAGAGGTTGAAAAAGGACTGCTGATGCTGTTGGATTCTGACCTCCCTGCACTCAAAGTGGATTTTCTGGAGCTACAGAACTCGAAATGGCGCGCTTCCAATTGCGTTGGAAAGTAGACATCCAGGGCTTTCCAGAAATATATAATAGTCCATACTTTGGCCACGAATTGACGACGTAAACTGGCGTTCAACGCCAGTTTTCTACCCAAATCTGGCGTCCAGCGCCAGAAAAGGATCCAAAACCAGAGTTGAACGCCCAAACTGGCACAAAAACTGGCGTTCAACTCCACAAATGGCCTCTGCACGTGCAACACTTAAGCTCAGCCCAAACACACACCAAGTGGGCCCCGGAAGTGGATTTATACATCAAATACTTACTCATGTAAACCCTAGTAGCTAGTTTATTATAAATAGGACCTCTTACTATTGTATTTTGACATCTTTGGACGCCTGGTTCTTAGATCAGAGGGGCTGGCCTCTCGGCCATGCCTGGACCTTCACTTATGTATTTTCAACGGTAGAGTTTCTACACGCCATAGATTAAGGTGTGGAGCTCTGCTGTTCCTCAAAGATTAATGCAAAGTACTACTGTTTTCTATTCAATTCTTCTTATTTCGCTTCTAAGATATCCATTCGCACCCAAGAACGTGATGAAGGTGATGCTTATGTGTGACGCTCATCATCCTTATCCCTTATGAACGCGTGCCTGACAAACACTTCCGTTCTACATGAATTAAGCTAGAATGAATATCTCTTAGATCTCCTAACCAGAATCTTCGTGGCGTAAGCTAGAATGATGGCAGCATTCAAGAGAATCCGGAAGGTCTAAACCTTGTCTGTGGTATTCCGAGTAGGATTCAATGATTGAATGACTGTGACGAGCTCCTAACTCGCGATTGCAGGGCGTTAGTGACAGACGCAAAAGGATAGTAAATCCTATTCCAGCATGATCGAGAACCGACAGATGAATAGCCGTGCCGTGACAGGGTGCGTGAGCATATTATTCACTGAGAGGATAAGATGAAGCCATTGACAAGGGTGATGCCTCCAGACGATTAGCCGTGCCGTGACAGGGCATTGGATCATTTTCCCGAGAGATGACCGAAAGTAGCCATTGACAGTGGTGATGTATCACATAAAGCCAGCCATGGAAAGGAGTAAGACTGATTGGATGAAGATAGCAGGAAAGCAGAGGTTCAGAGGAACGAAAAGCATCTCCATTCGCTTATCTGAAATTCCTACCAATGATTTACATAAGTATTTCTATCCCTATCTTATTAATTAATATTCGAAAACCACATAACTGTTTTATATTCGCCTGACTGAGATTTGCAAGGTGACCATAGCTTGCTTCATACCAACAATCTCCGTGGGATTCGACCCTTACTCACGTAAGGTATTACTTGGACGACCCAGTGCACGTGCTGGTTAGTTGTATCGAAGTTGTGACAATTTATGAATGTGTAATCACGATTACGCGTACCAAGTTGCTCATGTGCCAGGAATAGTTTGAGCCTGGACATCACAATTTCGTGCACCGGGAAGTTATTGAGAATATGATGAGGCCTGGCAAGGATGGTGGTATAGTCCCGCTTGCTCAGTGCGTAAACTGTTATGCAGGGATGGTGGTTTTGTCCCGCCTGCAGTAAGGATGGTGGTTTTGTCCCGCTCACATATTGATAAATTATTTGGCAAGGACGGTGGTTTAAATCCCGCTTGCGTGTTCCGGGCAAGGATGGTGGTTTAGTCCTGCTTGCTTGTGGAACCTACGGATAAGGATGGTGGTTGAATCCCGCTTATCCGAGTCGGGTCTGGCAACATAACCGACGCATGAGCTCATGGCCAGTAGGACAGGCATGCATCATATGCATTTATATGACATTGTTTGGGTGTTCATATTATAATTGGTTTGCCTATGTGAATAGTTATGTTTAATTGCTAATTGCTTTACTTGATATAACTGCTTGGTTGTGTTTGAACCTTCTTACTTGTGTTTGTGAGTGAAAATTGGTTGGATTGTAATGATTTGGTTGTTGATTAAGTTGCTTGGGCCTAGGGCCGTGGTTAATTACGAGATGGACTGAAGACTGTGTTTGGTTTATATTTTTGGTTTAGAAAAGTATGAAAAGCTAAACTAGTTCAGCAGACTTAATGAACCTATACTTGGAACAGTTTGATCATTCATACTGTCTAGGAAAAACTTTTAAAAAGGCTTTGGATTTAGGATGAAATATAGTTTTCTTGAGTATGTTAATTATTTGCATTTTATTTCTTTACTTTTACGGCATTCCCATTCCCTACTGAGAACGTGTGGTTTGTTCTCACCCCAAAATCTTCCACCCTTTCAATGACACAGGTTCGAAGACTCTGTTTGGAGCTGCGGGCAATTATAGAACTTGTTTACGAGTTAAGTTTATGACTTAAGTTTCTTTCATAGAATTCCCTCGCCGTTGAAGCTTTAGTTTTTATTTTATGCAGAGGGATAGGAGTTGTACCTGAATTCTATTTAAATTATTTTGTATAATATTACTATTATTAATAATTATGTGATTATTATTACTTGGTGATGTTTGCTATATGATTTTAATCAACAAAAACAAAAATTTCTGGTATTTTTACTAAAATTGAATCGCGATATCAAACTAAAGGCTTAATAGTAAATAGTTAATAAGGAAAACAGGTCAGTAACGCCTTACTTTTGGTACGATCATGACGTATTGGAAGTTGGGTCGTTACAAATATCGTTCTCTGATTATATGTAAATACTGTGAGACCAGCCAACGTCTGCACCCCTTCGTATGCGCACTTTAACCTAAATCCTGTGTACGAGATTCCGATTTTGTGGATACTTCATGAGGTACCAGAGAGACGTCCTGTGGAAAAGTCTGATCGTGCAGAGGAGTAGCAGATGATGTTCTATCTTTTGATGACGTTCCACCTGACTTGAGTTGTGAAGACTTAGAACGTACTTTCCCTCGCTTTAGTAGTTTAGAGGGACTAGGTGAGTATAGAGTCTAGGCTAGCCTAGGTGCCATCTTAGGGACCTCTTGAACAGGTTAGGACCTGGGATGTTGTATGTATATATATGTATATAGATATTATTTAGCTATATCTAGGGTGTTCTAACTAATAGTCTATCTTCTAATAAAGGCTGAATCACCGAACGCTGCTAACTACTTGTGATGTATTTATGTGTGGTTGTTTATAATTGTTTTACCTGTTATTATTTGTGAATTGATTATAAATGATTCTGTTTATTAATTCAAACATTTTCAAAAAAAAAAAGTACCTCACTAACTAACTACGTTTTTAACAATGAATCAGGCTCAATAATAAATAATAGATAATAATTAGGATGACAAATTGGTAGCACTCAGTTTTTGGTATGTCCTAGGCGTACTGAAAATTGGGTCGTTACAATTTGGTATCAGAGCAATTCGTTCCCAGTAGAGCCTGGGGAGTGGACTGACTATGCTTCATTGCATACTCTGCTTGTGTGTCTCATGCTGTTAGGGTATCTTTAAGATACATTTGGCATGAATGTCTATGAGTGCTCATTTTGGGAATGTTCATGCCTTACTTGAAATATTAAGACTGATCACCTTAATGTTGATTGTTTGGTGCGGATAGGACCTTAATGACTGCGAATAGACATAGTTTAATTGAGTTCCGAATGATGAATCGATGCGAGGCACAGCTATCCTCATAGCTGTTATGATCTCCATGGTTATGGTTATGTTATATTTAGATGCTGTAAGGAATGAACGCTTATTTTACTTGTGAAGAATCTGGACACACAGCTAGGATGTACCCAAGAAAGTTTTTTCGGAATCTAGTGCGAACCCAGCAATAAGGTCGAGTGTTTGCCATGACTGCTGATGATGCTATGCAATCAGACGCCCTGATCCAAGGTAAGTGTATTGTCAAAGATCGATTTCTAATTGTACTGTATGACTCGGGTGCATTGCATTCCTTTGTTTCTTTAACTGTTGCTCGTGAGTTGGGACTAGATTTCTCTGAGTTGAACTTTGATCTGATTGTCCATACACCTGCATCCTAAAATGCTTTGACTAGTTTAGTGTGCCTGCAAGTACCATTCACTATTAGTAATAGAACTTTTATACATGATCTAATCTGTTTGCCTCTATGTGGTTTAGAAGTTATTCTAGGGTTAGATTGGTTATCTAAGTATCATGTTTTCCTTGATTGCTATGAAAGAACTGCTATTATTTCATCTGATAGTTTAGATATTAAACCATTTCTGTCTCATACTTTATATCGGAATTCTGTAAGAGTTGCATTAGACAGGAGTGATTGTGAGGGGTACGTTCTGTTAGCGGCTAGCTCGAATGATAGTGAACTAAGCTTAGAACGAATCCAAGTGGTGAAGGAATTTCCTGATATTTTCCCGGATGACATACCTGAGTTTCCTCCTCAGCGAGAGATAGAATTTAGCATTGAACTTGTACCTGGAACCGGACCGATTTTCATAGCACTGTACCGGATGTCACCACTGGAACTTGCAGAGTTGAAGAAGCAGTTAGATGAGCTACTTGGAAAAAAAAATTTATTCGTCTCAGCGCATCACCTTGGGGAGCTCCGGTGTAGCTAGTAAAGAAGAAGGATGGTGGAATGTGACTTTGTGTAGATTACCGACAGTTAAATAAAGTCACTATCAAGAACAAGTACCCACTTCCACGAATAGATGATTTGATGGATCAGTTAAAAGGTGCAACTGTGTTTTCGAAGATTGATTTGCGATCGGGCTATCACTAGATTTGAGTGAAAGAGTCAGATATACCGAAGACTGCATTTAGAACTCGATATGGTCACTATGAGTATACAGTTATGTCGTTTGGACTAACTAATGCTCCTGCGATTTTCATGGATTACATGAATTGTATTTTCCGTCCTTACCTTGATTAGTTCATAGTAGTCTTCATAGACGATATTCTCATCTATTCGAAGACAGAAAGAGAGCATGAAGAGCATCTAAGGACTGTATTGTAGATACCAAAGACTCGGAAGTTATATGCTAAACTATCAAAGTGCGAGTTCTGGACAGAGAAGGTGGCATTTTTGGGACATGTTATATCACAAGGAGGAATTGTAGTAGATCCTTCAAAAATTGAAGCAGTAGTGCAATGGGAACCACCTATGACCGTTACAGAAGTTCGGAGTTTTCTCGGACTTGCTGGATATTACCGGAGGTTTATTAAAGGGTTTTCACAGATAGCCTTACCTCTGACTTACCTTACACGAAAGGAAGTTCCGTTCGTTTGGACGGCTGAGTGTGATAGAAGTTTCAAGATGCTTAAGGAGAAGTTAACAACTGCACCTGTATTAGTACTACCCGACCCGCAGAAACCTTTTGAAGTATACTGTGACGCCTCTCATAAAGGACTTGGATGTGTGCTGATCCAAGACAAAAACGTGGTAGCTTATGCTTCCCGGCAGCTGAGACCTCATGAACGAAATTATCTGACGCATGACTTGGAGTTGGCTGCAGTAGTGTTTGCTCTGAAGATCTGGAGACACTATTTGTATGGCGCTCAACTAGAAGTTTTCTCTGACCACAAAAGTTTAAAGTATATCTTTGACCAGAAGGATCTTAATATGCGACAGCGAAGGTGGATGGAGTTCTTGAAGGACTATGATTTTAAGTTAAGTTATCACCCAGGAAAAGCGAACATGGTGGCAGACGCTTTGAGCAGGAAGAATTTGAATATCTCTTGGATGATGATAAAGGAAGAAAAGTTACTCGTGGAATTTGAGGACCTTAAGTTGGCTATGACTGAGACGTCAAGTGGAGTCCGTTTGGCCCAATTGCATATAACACCAGATTTTAAGATTAGGATTCAGCAAGCACAAGCACAGGATTCAGAAATGATGACGATGCTGAGACGGATGAAAGTAGAGGAACCAAAAGCTGTAAGACTAGATCATAGCAGCCTCTGGAGATATAAGAACAGAATTTGTGTGCCTAGCTCTGGAGATTTGCGGCAAAGGATTCTTGCAGAAGCTCATCAAAGTATATTTTCTATGCATCCTGGAGTAAAAAAAATGTATCAAGGATTTGAAACAAATGTTCTGGTAGCCGGGCTTGAAGAAAGAGGTAGCTGATTATGTCTCAAAATGTTTAACCTGCCAGAAGGTGAAGGTGGAACACCAGAAACGTCAGGAACCCTGCAACTCTTGGAAATACCATAATGGAAATAGGAGCAGATCACTATGGATTTTGTCACGGGATTGCCAAGGACCTCAACAGGACACGATGCTATTTGGGTGATTGTGGACAGGTTAACAGAATCAACACTTTTTCTCCCGATTCGAGTTGACTATACTTTAGAAAGGCTAGCACGGCTATATATTCAAGAAATCGTACAATTGCACGGGATACCTTCATCAATTATTTCAGATCGAGATCCGAGGTTTACTTCCAGATTCTGGGGAGCTTTCCAGAAAGCTTTAGGAATAGAATTGCATATGAGTACAGCATACCATCCTCAGATAGACGGACAATCAGAGCGAACAATCCAGACATTGGAAGACATGTTAAGATCTTGTGTGATGGATAACCAGGGCAGTTGGGATAGGTATTTGCCATTGGTCGAGTTCGTCTACAACAACAGTTACCAACAAAGTATCGGGATGGCACCATATGAAGCTCTCTATGGAAGGAGATGTCAGACACCATTGTGTTGGAATGATGACAGAGAAGCTAGTGTCTTAGGTCCACACTTAGTGCAAGAAACTACTGAGAAGATAAAGGGGATTCGCCAGAAGATCCAGACCGCACAGAGCCGTCAAAAGAGTTATGCCGATAATAGACGTAGACCCTTAGAGTTTAGTGAGGGAGAGCATGTTTTTCTTAAAGTAACCCCGACTACTAGGATAGGTAGAGCCCTTAAGACTAAGAAGCTTAACCCTCGATACATAGGACCTTTCCAAATACTTAAAAGAGTCGGTCTAGTAGCTTATCAAGTAGCCCTTCCTCTTTATTTATCAAACCTTCATGATGTTTTTCATGTCTCGCAACTTAAGAAATATATTCCCGACGAGAGTCACATTTTACAACCAGAGACAGTACAGTTACAAAACGATTTGACATATCAAGCATCACCAGTTCAGATCGTAGAAAGAAGTGATAAGCAACTGAGAGGCAAGACTGTTCGCTTAGTCAAAGTAGCTTAGGGACAAAGAGGAGAAGAAGAGCACACTTGGGAACTGGAAGATAAGATGAAAGCTGATTACTCGCATCTATTCTCAGTTAACTGAAATTTTGAGGGCAAAATTTTCTTTTAGGAGGGTAGAATGTAACAACCCCGGTTTTCGAGAACGCGAAATCTTTTCTGAAAGTACGGATTTCTCTGGAAGATCAGTAAGGGGAAAACCTTTGATATATCATCAAGTATCTCAATCCTCATTGTCATTATGTCATCTTTAAGTTAGAACCTTTTCCGAAACAAGCTCGATAACGCGGTCACAAAGAACCTGGTTTTTGAGCCGTATCGGTTAGAAGTTTTGATTTGGTTTTTTGTAAATAGTCTCAGTTTGATGAACCGGACTCGATTTATGAGAGAAGAGAGATAATAGGATGATATTATCATTATATTAGTATTAGAAGCTTCTTGAATAATATTATAAGGTTACCTGGTCAGTTTTAGTTAAAAACAGAAAATCGGTTTAACCGGATTTACGGTTTACTGGTGCAGCTTAGCACCAACACTCTCTGATGAATTTAGCAATGCTAAGGCCTCATTATACATATACTATTCTCATAATAAATATGTTACTAGTGTCATTTATGCTAGTAGCTCAGAAAATAATTTTTAGAGATGTTTTTACGAGTGTTCCGATACACCTAGTTTTAGTAGTTGTACACCAGAGATATTTTAATATTATTTTAATCCACCTCCAAGCCAACCAATCATAACTCACCTTACACCCCCAATACCTCCAAGGCTGTCTCATTTCATCATTTTGGCCGAAAATAACAAGAGAGAAAAGAGAGAAACTTTCATGAACACTTAATCTTCAAAGCTTGATTTCTTCTGAACTAAAAGTCAAATCAAAACTCCGATTTCACCAAAATGATCCTCTCTTCTTCCTCTACATAACCATGTAACTTATCAAGGATGGAAATAAGGTGAGATGGCTGTCTCCCTCCCATTTCAATTCGGTTTTCTAGGAAAACCATGCAAAATATGTGTTTTCTTGATGTTCTTCCTTAGGAATCATGCTTAACTTGACTTGAGGGCCAAGAAATGTGAATTTACAGCAAGTCTAAGGTGAGATATCTCTTCCTAACATACTGAGTGAGATTTGGTAAGTTGAGAGTTTTTGGATTTAAAGTTGTTCTTGATGTGATTTAGGAGGAAAAAGTGCTTAAGGAGCACCTGAAAGGCTAACCGAATTAGGAGCAGCAAATCCAGGTAGCGTGTCACGAAATTAATCTTGATTATTTGTGTTTTAGTTGTGTAAATGTTGTATAAATTGGCTGTGCTAAAAATTGGTTGCTTATATGATTGATTCTTGGTGAAAATTTGGTGAAATTTTGATGAAATTTGATGAAGTTCAAGCTTTAAAGTTCATGTTCTTGGGGCAGCTGGAAAAACGAAACCCTAAGCTTAAATTGAGGTTCAATTTGTGTTGAAATCATGTAGAAAAGATGGGGTTTTAGTGGCTGCTAATTTATTATGAATTATAGTAAAAATCGGTTGCTGAAAAGACTGAAAAACGTGTAAAAACAGAGAAGGAATCTGAAGAATTTATGAAGAACATGAAGAACACTTTGACTGTGATGAAGAACAATGGAGAAGACCTTTTTGATTCATAAAAGGGCAAGGAAGTAATTAATTTAGTGTTTGGGGGGTTATTTAGTAATTTCTGAAAGTTAGGGTGGTAAAAGTAGAAATATTAAAAGTTACGGGTGGTAAAAAGTGAATTTTAAAGGTTAAAAGTAAAAGTAAGTTAATTTTCGAAACTTTAATGATAAAATAATAAAAAATAATAAAATATTAAATAGTAAAGGCTTAATAGTAAATAGTAAATAGTTAATAAGGAAAACAGGTCAGTAACGCCTTACTTTTGGTACGATCATGACGTATTGGAAGTTGGGTCGTTACAAATATCGTTCTCTGATTATATGTAAATACTGTGAGACCAGCCAACGTCTGCACCCCTTCGTATGCGCACTTTAACCTAAATACTGTGTACGAGATTCCTATTTTGTGGATACTTCATGAGGTACCAGAGAGACGTCCTGTGGAAAAGTCTGATCGTGCAGAGGAGTAGCAGATGATGTTCTATCTTTTGATGACGTTCCACCCGACTTGAGTTGTGAAGACTTAGAACGTACTTTCCCTCGCTTTAGTAGTTTAGAGGGACTAGGTGAGTATAGAGTCTAGGCTAGCCTAGGTGCCAGCTTAGGGACCTCTTGAAAAGGTTAGGACCTGGGATGTTGTATGTATATATATGTATATAGATATTATTTAGCTATATCTAGGGTGTTCTAACTAATAGTCTATTTTCTAATAAAGGCTGAATCACCGAACGCTGCTAACTACTTGTGATGTATTTATGTGTGGTTGTTTATAACTGTTTTACCTGTTATTATTTGTGAATTGATTATAAATGATTCTGTTTATTAATTCAAACGTTTTCAAAAAAAAAAAGTACCTCGCTAACTAACTACGCTTTTAACAATGAATCAGGCTCAATAATAAATAATAGATAATAATTAGGATGACAAATTGGTAGCACTCACTTTTTGGTATGTCCTAGGCGTACTGAAAATTGGGTCGTTACAAAGTGGGCCCCGGAAGTAGATTTTTACGCTAACTATTCTAGCTTACTCATTTTTTGTAACCCTAGGTCACTAGTTTATTATAAAAACTACTTTTAGTGATTCATCTTGTACCTCATGACACTCTACACGTTTCATATTGTATCTTCTATGGCATGAGTCTCTAAACCCCATGGTTGGGGGTGAGGAGCTCTGCTATGTTTTGATGAATTAATGCAATTACTACTATTTTCCATTCAATCAAGCTTGCTTCCATTCTAAGATATTCACTCGTACTTTAACTTGATGAATGTGATGATCTGTGACACTCATCACCATTCTCAACCTATGAATGCGTGCCTGACAACCACCTCCGTTCTACCTTAGACTGAGTTCTTGTCTCTTAGCCCCCTGGTTCAGATCAGAGTCTTCGTGGTATAAGCTAGAATCGATTGGCAGCATTCTTGAGGTCCGAAACGTCTAAACCTTGTCTGTGGTATTCTGAGTAGGATCTGGGATAGGATGACTGTGACGAGCTTCAAACTCACAAGTGCTGGGCGTAGTGACAGACGCAAAAGGATCAAAGGATCCTATTCCAGCATGAGTGAGAATCGACAGATGATTAGCCGTGCGGTGACAACACATTTGGACCATTTTTACTGAGAGGACGGATGGTAGCCATTGACAACGGTGATCTACCAACATACAGCTTGCCATAGAAGGAACTTTGCGTGCATAAAGAAAAAGACAGTAGGAAAGCTGAAATTCAGAAGACAGAGCATCTCCAAAACCTCAACCTGTTCTCCATTACTGCATAACAAGTATTTATTTCATGTTCTTTTACTTTTTACAATTAAATCTAAGAATTATTGATATCCTGACTAAGAGTTAAAAGATAACCATAGCTTGCTTCAAGCCGACAATCTCCGTGGGATCGACCCTTACTCACGTAAGGTATTACTTGGACGACCCAGTGCACTTGCTGGTTAGTTGTGCGGAATTGCATAAGTATGATTGTGATTTCGTGCACCAGCCCCAAAACTCTTTTTTCTCCTTTTTAGCTTATTTTGTGCTTCTTTGCTTCTTTTTCTTCTTATTTCCTACAAAGTTTATCAAATAAAAAAATCAAAGAAATATACCATTTAAGCACCAAAGCATTCAATAGTTAAGCACAAATCATCAATTTCTTGTATGAAAGAGCATAGAAAAACATGACATGATAACATGTCATCACAACACCAAACTTAAACCTTGCTTGTTCCCAAGCAAGAAAAGAATCATGCAATAAAGATCTCCATAGTATGAACTCCTCTCTGGTCTTTTGAAACACTCATTCTCTTTTTCATTTGATTCAAAGGGACAAGCATACAAGTAAGCAAAGTAAGGATGCAGTGACATAAAGACTAGCAATCATAGACCTCTTCAACCAAAAACTTAAAAGACAAAATAAAAATAATTCAAACTAACATGGAAGTAAGTTCTATTTCATACAAGATCTTCCTTATTTAAAGCATAGAGAAAGATGGACCAAAGAAGGAACTCCACCACCTTTTACTCTTGTGGATGCCCATGCTTTCCTCCTTGTTTGTCTTCTTTGTGTCCTCTTGCATTCCCTCGCATCCGTGCCAATCTTGCTTGCTTCCAATCCTCAAGTGCCTTCCTCACTGATTCATGACTCTCTTCCACCTTTTTTCTTTCTACCCGTGCTAATTCATCCCTCATTTCTTCATACCTTGTGATTCCTGGATGCAATATAGGCAGCTGTCCTACCAAGTAACCGAGCCTGGCTTGAGTATTTATATGATGCCCAGTCTCGCTCAGGTAAACTCCTTCTGCGAATGCCCTTTGCTCGTCCAATAGTTCTGCCTGTTCTATTTATCTTCGATGCATCTCATGTATATGTGCACCTTGATGTGCTTGGATGTTGATTAGCTTCTGGATGGATTCTTGTTGCTCATTTTGCCTTTGTTCCATCCTGTGGAATGTTTCACTCCATTGTTGTCCTTGACTGAGTTGCTGATCCATCATTTGCTTTTGCCACTTCCCTTGTTGAGTCATCCATCTTGAGAGTGACTCCTCTTGCTGCCCCATCATCTGTAGTTGAAGCTCTCTCTGTGCTCCTTGGCTTTCCACATATTGTCGAGATAGCACATCAATGGCTTCCTGCAATTGGTGCATATCCAAGGTGGCTGGTGCTTGCCCCTCTACGACTTGTCCTTCTCATACTTAAGGGGCCGGCCTCTTCCTTTGCTTCCGTTGAGGCAGGTGGGATGCGGTAGCATGCATTCGTCGAACGGTTATTGGAATGCCCTTTTTAATCCACACGGGGTCATCATCTTCAAACACCACCCCAGCTTTCTTGCACAGTCGGTAAATAGTGCTGGGGTAACCTAACGTTCCCCTTGAGTCACTTTTCTCTGCCATTTTTCTAATGCCTTTTGCTATGAGTTCATGAACCTTGATCTCTCCTCCTTTGAGTATACAGTGCACCAGTGTGGCTCTCTTGAGATTCACCTCCGAGTTGTTCGCTGCTGGGAGGATGGACCTTCTTACAATTTCGAACCACCCTTTTGCTTCCAGGGTAAGATCTGCTCTCTTGATGAACCTTGGTCTCCTATCTGCATATCTTTCCCAGTCAGCTCCTGGTACACAAATGTCTTGCACAATCTGGTCATGATTAGGGTTGTTGTCCATTCTTGAATGATAACTTTCTTCTTCAAACGGTATGGACCGCAGTTTTAATGCCCTCATGACACTCATGGGACCAAAATCCACAATCTTTCCTCTCACAAAGCTTGTATATGACTCATCTGCCTTATCATATCGGACCGCATTTGCATAAAACTCTCTTATAAGATTTGTATTCACCTTAATGACCGGATCAGTGAGGAGCTCCCATCTTCTCTTTTCTACCTTCTTTGTGATTTCGGGACACTCAATTTTCCTAACTTGAAATCCCAGCTCATAAATGATCTCCTTATCCACCATCCACCCGTATTGCAATGCATGGTTCAAGCTTCTAAATATCTTTTTATCATACGGGTGTTGCTCCATAAGTTCCTTTCCCTTCCTTCTTTTAGAGCTCGAAGATGCCATGAATGAGGGTTAATGTGTGAAGTTGGCAAGGGTGTGGAGACTTTCAGTTGTTTAGGGTTGAGTGCAATGGATGGAGTGATTGCTTCGATGGACGGTTGGGGTTATGCATGGAGAAGGGACAAGGATCATCACTTTATGAGAGTTATTGGTTCGGTCTTCAAGGGTCTCTTTTTTTCAATGTTGCATGGCAACATTTTCCAATGTGTTCCCTTTTGAGAACAAGTGTGTAGTCCCTCTTCATGAAGTGGCCAAACCTTTCTTATTTAGTTGTCCAATCAATCTCCTTCAATGTTCCTCTCCTTTTCCCTATAATGATCAAATAAGAAAAGTAAGAATTAATATCATAAAAAAACAAGTTAAACTTTACGGCTAGAATAATAAAAAGAAGAAAAGATTTTGTTTATTCATGAACTCCAACTAACTAACTAACTGTGTATCCTTATATGCACATTGGTGGCACCATGGGGTGACACCAAACTTAGTTTGGAGCACTGTGATGAAAAGTTCTGTTCAAAGCTCCAAGACTAGCATGCTCTCAGCTGCATTCATGCTTTCTTAGCATGCTTTGAACACCAAACTTCTTCTTCACTATATATTGCAATATAAGGATTTCACCAAGTGTTTGTCAAGTTTGGGTTAGGATTCATGAATATTGACTTATTCACTATTTTCTAAAAGTATATAAAACATGGGTTGCCTCCCATGAAGCGCTTCTTTAGCGTCACTAGCTTGACGTTTCTCCCTCATCAGGGTGGTTGGTAATGCTTAAAGTCCTCCCCTTTTGCTGTGGACTTATATCCATTGGTTGTATCAATGATCTCTACATGTTCCAAGGAGAGAACTCTGTTGATAGTGAAGAGCTTAGGTAACTGAGATGGTACAGTGGGGAGATTAGGGGGGATATCTGGGAAGTAAGCTGAGATCACTTTATCCCCTGGAGAGAAGTCCTCTGTAGGGATCTTCTTGTTCCTCCACCCCCTTGGTACCTTCTTCTTTGTCCCTTTTGATGTTGCCTTGCTCTTTGTGACTTCTTCTTCTAAGGGAATTTTGTTGTTGTCTTCACATGTCTCTGGTG
Source organism: Arachis ipaensis (assembly GCF_059453495.1). NCBI lineage: Eukaryota > Viridiplantae > Streptophyta > Magnoliopsida > Fabales > Fabaceae > Arachis > Arachis ipaensis. Next base: position 102,239,103 of record NC_142442.1, on the reverse strand, counting down.
GTTTAGGTTCCTCCAACTTTTCCTTGAGCTGTGACAACTGCTTATTTCCTTGTTCATCAAGCAAGGGCTTTCCCAGATGGGCTGGTTGTGCCTCAGTGCTTGCTTCCTCTATCAGCATCTCATTATGATCTTTGCTTGGTTCTTTGTTCTCTTGGTCTGATTCTTGTGAGAGTTTGAAGACATTAAAGCTGAGTTGTTCATCATGGATCCTCAATATTAACTCCCCTCGCTCCACATCTATGAGTGCTCTGGCTGTAGCTAGGAATGGTCTTCCTAATATGATTGGGTGAGTGTGACTCTCTTCCATGTACAGAATGACAAAGTCTGTGGGAAGAAAGTATTTCCCAACCTTTACTAACACATTTTCCACCAATCCTATTGCTTGTTTTTGAGTTTTGTCTGCCAGCCTGATGACTACATCTTTGGGCTTTATCTCATTGATCTTCAGCCTTTTCACCAGGGATAATGGCATTAAGTTGATGCTTGCTCCCAATTCGCAGAGTCCTTTATCAAACATTGTTCCTCCTATGGCACAGGGGACATGAAAACTCCCTGGATCTTTTCTTTTTGTAGACAACTATGGTTGAATGAGGGCACTGCACTCCTTGTTCATCACTATAGTTTGGCCTCCTTTGAGTGAGCTTTTCCTGGGAAGCAGCTCCTTCATATACTTGATGTATGCAGGCATGTTTTGAAAAGTCTTGATGAATGGTATGTTGACATGCAGAGATGCAATAAAATCTAGAAACCTTGAGTATATTCTCTTCTCCACAGAACCATTGAGTAGTTGGGGAAAAGGTGCATAGAGTCTCAGCAGCTCCTGTTTTGAGATTTCTGGTTCTTGGTAATCTTTTTCCTTCTTCTCTACTGAGGTATCTTTAGGTTGTTCTGACAGCTTTCTTGGCTTGTCCTCAGTCTCCTTATCACTTATAGTGACCATCTTGCAATCTTCCCATCTTACTTTCTTTGTTTCACCTCTCGGATTCTTCTCTGTGTCACTTGGGAATCCATCTGTGGGTTTGGGAATTTGCTCAGAGAGGTACCCCACTTGAGATTCCAACCTATTGATTGTGTCTCCCTGGTTCTTGAAACTGGCTCGCACTTCCTCCTTGAACACCTTGTTGTCTTGAATCTCCTTGCCTATGCCTTCAAGTAGGTTCTCAATCCTTGAGAGTCTGTCATCAAATGATTGTAGATCGAGATTAGAGGTGGAAGGATGAGGTAAGTTATTTTGGTTTTGATGTGGATGTGGAGAGGTGTTGTTATGGGGTGTTGATATGGTCTAGATGTGAAATGTTGGTGGCTTGCATTGTTGGGATTTGGGCGTCTTTGATCAAGGCTTTGGTCTTGTTGATTTCCCCACCCAAAGTTTGGGTGATTCCTTCATCCAGGGTTGTAGGTCTTGGAGTATGGATCATAGTTTTGCCTAGGTGAATTCCCAATGTAGTTGACTTGCTCCTGACTTCCCTCTGCTTCTTCATTCACTCCTTCTTGGGTTGTTGATGAAGTAGTGATTGCTGCTACTTGGTTTCTCTCCATCTTCTTGGTTAGGTCAGCCAGCTGCTTGGTGATGAGCTTGTTCTGAGCCAGCAGAGCATCTACATTGTTTAGCTCCATCACTACTCTAGTGTTCCCTCTTTCAGAAGCATAGAAGTAGTCATTCTCTGCTACAGTTTCAATGACATCTATGGCCTCCTCAATGGTCTTCTTCTTGTTCAAAGATCCTCCGGATGAATGGTCTACGGCCTTCTTTGACTCATAAGAGAGCCCTTCATAGAAAATGTGCAGCTGCACCCATTCGTTGAACATGTTAGGTGGACACCTCCTTGTCAGGTCCTTAAACCTCTCCCATGCTTCATACAGAGTCTCACCATCTTGTTGCCTGAAAGTTTGGACCTCAGATCTCAGCCTATTGATTCGTTGAGGGGGGTAAAATCTTGCTAAGAATTCGTTCACCACATCTTCCCAAGTTGTCAAGCTCTCCTTTGGGAAAGACTCCAGCCACTTGGCTGCCTTATCCTTGAGTGAGAATGGAAATAAGAGCAGTCTATAGGCGTCAGGATGAACACCATTAGACTTCACTGTGTCACATATTCTCAGGAAGGTGGTTAGATGTTGATTGGGGTCTTCTTGGACACTTCCTCCGAACGAACAGTTGTTCTGAACAAGGGTGATGAGCTGTGGTTTTAGTTCAAAATTGTTGGCATGGATGGTTGGCTTTTGAATGCTACTTCCACAGTTTCCTGGGTTTGGATTGATGTAAGAGCCTAAAACTCTTCGATCCTCCCCAGCATAATTTGCTCGACCTCCTCCGCCATGGTTGTGAGCCTCTTCTTCATGATGTTTCTCCATGTTTTCTTCTATGTTTGGTTCAAAGTATTCCTCCTCTTCCTCAACACCAACTACTCTCTTTCCTCTTGCTTCCCTCCTTAATCTAAGGAAGGTCCTGTCAAGTTCAGAATCAAAGGAAGTTGAAGCCCTGCTTCTTCTCCCTGTCATACAACCAACAAGTACAAGCAAGGAAAATAGATGCAGAAAGTATTTCTGTCAGAATGACTGTTAGTGTGAGTGATGCAATATATCAAACAGTTAGTGGGTTAGTGAAATGAATTGTAAATAACAAAGAAAGATGTAGGGGGAAGGGAGGAAATTAACTAAAACAGAAAGTAAATGACTCAAACAAAAAATTAAATCAAACAAAAATAAAATGCTCAATCTAGTTATCCTCCAATTTAATCATTGTTGATGCACAATCAATCCCCGGCAATGGCGCCATAAACTTGATGCATGGAAAACTTGTCTCATAACAAATTTCCTTCGGCAAATGTACCGAATTTGTCGTCAAGTAAAAACTCACAATAGAGTGAGTTCGAATCCCACAGGGATTGATTGATCAAGCAACTTTAGTTAGAGGAATGTTCTAGTTGAGCGAATCAGAATTTGGGTTGAGAATTGCAGAAAATTAAATGGCGGGAAAGTAAATAACAGAAAAGTAAATGCTATAAATAAAGAGCTGAATGTAAATGACGGAAAGTAAATTGCAGAAGCTTAAATGGGAATGGGGTAATTGCTCATAAAAGTAAATGACAGAAATTAAAGAGAATGGGTAAGATCAGAAATGGGGAGTTCATTGGGCTCAGGAGATGTTGCATTCTCCGGATCAATTTCATTTTTATCTCTTCCTCAATCAATGCACTCATTGATCTCCTTGGCAATCTTAAGTGATCTAATTACAATTCCTTGTAATTCAATCTCTCAAATCTTGATCAATAGCCAATTCCTTGGTCAATTGCTCATGAGAAGAGATGAAGTATGGTCACTGATTATACCACATGCATTTCCCAAATCAAGTGTTGAGAGGATTATAGTCACATATCCATCCAAACCCAATTTGGTCTAGCATGAGATAGCATTTCTAGCATGATCTCTTCATTCCTCTTTCAAGGTTCAGAAGAGATCCAAGTTTGAATAGCTTCTTTTCCAAGATAACTACCCAATTGGATGAAGATTGAAAGCTTTCAAGTAAAATCAAGAGAAAAGATAGAAGAAGAATAATGAAAACTAGTATTGATCCATCAAATTACAACAGAGCTCCCTAACCCAATGAAAGGGGTTTGGTTGTTCATAGCTCTGGAAAATGAAAACAAAGATGGAGAATACATTATGAAACTAGAAGTGCAGAGAAAGTAAAATACAGAGCGTAGTCCTATGCCAAGAGGCTCCCTATAATTTCCAATTCCCTTTTCAATTCAAAGCTACTCCTATATATACTACTCTTCTGATCTTCTAGTTGGCTCTTCAAGTCTTGGGTATGGGCCTTTGGATCTTGAGTTTGAAGCAGTTATCTTCTTCATTGGGCATGGCTTTACTTGCAGAGAGAAAGTGTAAAGTGGGCAGAGACTTTAGCTCAGGACGTTAGTGGTGTTAACGTTCAGTGAAAATATGGGTTCGAGAACGTTAGTGACAATTACCTTTTTCACTAACGTTCCTCACCAAAGTAAGAGCCACGTTAACTTCAACGTTAGTGGCATAAACGTTGCCACTAACGTTGCCTCTATGTCCTTCGCACACGTTATTGGGACTCACCTTTCCCAGTAACGTTGAGAAGTCTCCCCCTTCCTTACGTTAGAGTCCACGTTAACTTAGTTAACGTGGCTCTTTTAACGTAGGCTTGCCAACCTTCGAGAACGTTAGTGACACTTACCTTTGTCACTAACGTTCCAATGTGCCCTTAGCTCTCCACGTTAGAGTCCACGTTAACTAGGTTAACGTGGCCTCTAACGTGGCTGTGCTAGCCATCTCCATCGTTAGTGACAAAGGTGAATGTCACTAACGTTGGCTCATCATCTCTCCTCCTCACGTTAGCTTCCACGTTAGCTAGGTTAACGTAGGAGTTAACGTGGCTTATTGGGGCTTGTGTGGGTTAATCCAAATGTTAGTGACAATGTTTGGTGTCACTAACATTGTCGACCACCTACTATCTTCACGTTAGCTTCCACGTTAACTAGGTTAACGTGGGAGTTAACGTGGCTTATTGTGACTTGGCCAACGTTAGTGACAAAGTTGAATGTCACTAACGTTGGCTTCCCCTTTACTTCTTAACGTTAGAGGCCACGTTAACTAAGTTAACGTGGCTCTTAACGTGACCACTTATGAGCTTGGTCCAATGTTAGTGATAATGTTAAGTGTCACTAACATTGGCTCCCTTTCCTTTCTTCCACGTTAGAGTTCACGTTAACTTAGTTAACGTGACTCTTAACGTGGGCAATGATGGCTTCGAGAGCATTATTGGCGATTACTTTTCTCATTAACTTTGCAAGTTACTCCCATTCCACGTTAGTGCTAACGTTAGTGTAACTAACGTAGCCACTAATGTGGTTCTTCTTTGCTTCCTTTGTCCTGAAATCAAGCAATAAAGTGCATCAAAGTTGTAGTCCAAGTCATGGGAAATGCAACATCAAATTTGTCATTAAATTCATGTAAAATCCTCATGAAATCATGTAAAGTGCACAATGTATGCTGGAATCAAGATGTAAGTGAATATCTACCCAAAACTAGCTTATTTTCTAAGGAAATGTATGAAACTACCTAAAAACAGTAAAGAAAAGGTCAGTGAAACTAGCCAAAATGCCCTGGCATCAATAGCAAGTTAATGTTCATGGTAAGCTAGTTTTCAATGCAAGCTACAATCACGAAAGAAATGTAAATGATTGAAGCTTCTATCTAGCTCAATGTATAAAATCTTTTCCTTATAATTTTTTGCTTGAAACAAGCTTTTGATTTTCTTGTTAGCTTCTCCTTTTGGGTGTTTTACCCCATGAGTTGATAACAAAGCTACAACTCTAAATGCTTTGTTTTCAAGTACCACCACTTGATATATAAGCACCACAAGCATTTAATTAGAGGACTTCATTAAGCTCATTTGTTTCTTTTCTTGACTCTCTAATCATTGATGCTCAGAGCCTTGAGCTTTGAGGGAGTGCATTTGCACTTTGAGCCTAACCTTGACTCTAAGTGTTTTGTTTTCAAGCTTTTTGCTTGATACATAAACACCACAAGTACTTAACAATGATATTGTCATTGGTACTCAGAGCCTTCAGCTTTCTCATTCTTTCCCTTTTTCCTTTCTTGCCTTAAATTGCAATTGCTTCTTCAAGGTTTTCATGATTTCAAAAGATTTCACAAAATGTCCTAGATGAAAACTTCAATTAAGTAAGATCTAATGCAATTGAGCAACAATTAACCAGACTAGCTTTCCAATACTTGTATGCACATGCTAAATTCTTATTTAATTCTTTGTTTGTTTATGATCATGATACTTTACTGCTTTCGAATTCACAAAACTCAAGTTGGTAGTCATAATATCACAGCAACATGTTACAAATCAAGATTCAGGCTATGCTTTATTCATACTACACATGCATATAGAGAAGATAAAGTCAATCATGCAATTTAAGGTGCTAGAAACAAATGAGAGGAAAAGGAACTTTATAACCTTGTAATTCATCTTCTCTTTTGTTGTCATTTTCCATCCATTCTTCTCTTTTCCCTTGCCAAACTCAGAATGCTTGCTCATCCTCAAGCAACAATAAGAACAATGGCTATGGGGCTAAGATGGATCATGAATGTCTTACACAATGAAATGTTAGTAGTCCATGTGTTTCAAGTAAGCAAAATAAAAGATAACAATCAAGGCATAATAGATAGAGGCATTGTGATTGCAAACTTAAGAAGGTGAGCATGATACATGGCATAAAAGATAAGTGGCACACCAAACTTAGTGTGACACTTTCACTTGGAATTGATGCAAGTATCTAGTAAGGATTGGAACCAAATTTTGTTGCATAGCAACACCAAACTTAGAATGCAATCCTATGTCCAATTATTTGAACTAAAACCAAACAAAGGAAACTGTTATATGTTAAATATAATCACCAAGCCAAGAATCTGTCATGAGTAAGGATCTCTTGGTGATGTATTAACAAAAATAGTTAATAGAAGAAAGCATTAAAACAAGGAATTGACTAAAACAAAGGAAATTAAAATGTTAAACCAAAAGAAAGATAAATTTACAGAGGCATTGTGATTATGCAAACAAGTGGTGTTGCTTAATGAATTACATAGAGAATTAAGTGGCACACCAAACTTAGATTCTTAGTGTGACACTTTAAAATTGATGCAATCATCCAGAGGGATTGAAAATAAAGTGTTGCATGGTAACACCAAACTTAGAATGTAACCATATGCCAATTTATTGAAATTTAAACAAAGCAAAGATAGAAAGTAAACAAAGCAAAGAAATGTTACCTACGGTTGACATGTTCTTCACTTTCTTCCTCTTCTTCTAGTTTGTTAAGAGGAATGACCTCAAAGGGAGAGATAAACCAGCTAGTGTCCCCTGTCTTGGCCTCTCCTCAGAAAGCTTTCTTTTGTTAATGGCTTGATTGAGCTTGCTTGCTGGATCAGGGGGAGGATTGCTTGTAGTTGACCTTCTCTTCTTCATGAATATTGTCCTTTGTAGCTTGGTCACAATCCTCTTATCGGTGCTTTTGTTAATTTCCTTCACTTCCTTGAATCCAAGTCTTGGTGGTTGTGTCATTGTTGGAGTGTTCTCTTCATCAATAGCTTTTTGAATTGATGGTTCAGTGAGCTCTTCCTTCCTATAATTTTCTATTTCAATTGAGTGTGAACTTCCTTGATAGGCTTCCTCCTCTTCTTTTACATGATCTTCCATTAAGTCTTTTGGGAGTGAAGTTTCATGTTCCTCTATCACCTCAATTAGCTTCTGTGAATATGAAATCCTTGGCTCATGTTCCTCATCCTTTATTTCAATTTCACTTGACACAGGGACCTTTTGTTCTTGTTTTTCCACTTCCTCACCCACAAATTGGTCTTCATCCTTACTGTTTGATGGTTCTAAGTTCCTCCTTATTTGCTCTAAGGGACCATTCATCTTCTTATAGAGGATTTCTTTCCAGGATTGGGATTGTGTGTGTCTTTTCACGAGTTGTCTGTGTATTTCAATGGCTTGGCATCGGCTTTCTGAGGGTTCTTTGGACCATTGAAGGTAATCCTCAACTACTAGTTCAAGAGATGAAGGTTGAGAGTAATTTTAGTGACATAGATGTATTGTGGTGAAGTTGTATTGAGGGGCGTGGAATGAGTTTTGTGAGTTGTGGGATGACTTGTATGGATCTTGGAGGAAACTTTGTGTTGAGGCATAATTAAGTGATGAAAAATTGTCAAATCTCCATAGATTGGAGTACTTAGAATTTGTACTTTCTTGGTGATATTTCCAGCCACCATTAGAGATTGGTGATGGTGGGTAATATCCCATAGAATTTGTTTGATCATAAGATGAGTTGAACTCCATTTAAATTTTGTAAAACACAACACCAATAAAATTTGAAGTTCATCTCACAGAGAAGAATTTCTTAGTGAGGCACTAACTCAAACATCGTGCTATCAACTTAAATCAGAGAACAAAAACAAAGAAAATGCTTGATCTAGACTTCTCACCCACTTAATCATTGTTGATCTAAATCAATCCCCGGCAACGGCACCAAAAACTTGATGGGTGAAAATCGGATTCCACAGCAAAAACTCACCGGCAAGTGTACCGGGTCGCATCAAGTAGTAAAACTCACTTAGAGTGAGGTCGATCCCACAGGGATTGATGGATCAAGCAACTTTATTGGGTGATTAGTTTAGTCAAGCTAACATTGAAGTGAAATTGGATGAAATTGAAGTAACAAAAAGTAAATTGACAAAAATTGTAAATGATAGAATGTAAATGGGCAGAAAACTTAAAGAGAAAGGAATGTAAATTGACGGAATCTTAAATGACAAGAAATGTAATTTGCATAAAATGTAAAGAGGTGTTGGAAATTAAAGAGAGCAATGAAGCAAACAATCAAAGAGATCTTGAGAACAAGTGACAAGAAATTTAAAGTGCAGGAAAATTAAATTTAGATCACAGTAGCTCAAATGTAAAGTTCAGAGGAACAAAAGTGCAGGAAAATAAATTGGGAACAATGAGAACAGAAAGCAATGGGAACCACACATCAAAATCAAGCTCAATATAAATTAAATTGTAAACTTGCAGCAAAAAGAAATTGTAGCAGAAGATTGCGGAAATTTAAATTGTAGAAGAGATATAAATGAAAACAACAAATGAAATTAGATCCAATTCCTTAATTCTCAGAATTATGCAAAAGAAGAACAAGGATGAATTTCAGATCAAGAATTGAAATAGAATTTCTTCAATCTCAATCCAAAACTGAAAACAGAAAGTAGATATTGCTTGAAGCAAGAAAATGAAAACAGAAAACTAAACTCAAATCCAATTCTTAGAACAATTGAGAAGAGAGGTAAAAGATAATTCTCAAACTTAGAATCAATGAAGATCTTCAATCTCAATTCAATTCCAAGAACAGATAGCAGATTGTAGAAGAAAATGAAAATACAGAAAGAAGAACTCAGATCCAATCTCAATTCTCAAATTCAAAAAGGAAAAAAGAGAGCTCTCTACTATTCCTACTGCTCCCTATTGGAGCCAGCCTCTTTACTAAAATGAAAATGATGCCTTATATAGGCTTTACAAAGTGAAAATGAAAATGAAATTGAAAACAAATTAAATTTCAAAAATGAGAATCCTAATCTAACTGAAGCTTGTGCCTTTGAGTGATGTCAATTGGGCTTTGCTTGCTTTGGATTTCAATGAAATGGGGTGATTTTTATTTGGCCTTGAATAAAAAAAATGGGTTTGAAGAAGGATGGGTCTGGTTGGCTTTGGTTCAAGTTGGTTGGAGGCATGGGGTATGCTTCCAAGGGAGCGCTCGGTTGAAAGAGAGAGCGCAACACTCCCCCTTTTTTCTTGGCCCAGCCTCGATAATGCTCGGTTAATAAGGAGAGCGCAGTGCTCCACCTTGCTTTGGCTTGCCAATTCCTACCCGTGTCACACTCCATAGTGCTCAGTGAATGGGGAGAGGCGCAGCATCCTTTTGCTTGCAAGTGAGGTTCCAGGTTCAAATCCCAGCTCCATCATCTAGCCAATTCTTCATGAAGAGTAGCGCCTTTGCCTTGAGTGTAAACTTCCAAGTTCGATCCTTGTGAGGCCCATTTGGAGCAATTTTTTTAGTTCACTCTAGCGCTACTGGCCTAGCTTTCCTTGTGTCTCCCCCTTTGAATCTTAGTGAAGCCACTTTGGTCTATTTTTTGCTTGTTTTTGGTCCTTAAAGATGCCTTTTACTTGTGCTTCAATTTCATGTCAAATATGGATTGCTATATATCGTTGGAAAGCTCTGAACGTCAGCTTTTCCAATGCAACTGGAAGCACATCAATTGGACGTCTGTAGCTCAAGTTATGGCCCTTTAAAGGAGGCATGATCATGTTGCGAATGCCCAAGTTTAACTTAGCGAAAAATCTTGCTTCCAAGCTGAATTTTTCATGATAAAGCTAAGTTAACTTAGTTAACCGAGCTTTGTGAGTGCTGATTGTCAAGCTTCGTTGATTTGGTCTCCAAAGTGTGCTCCAACTTCAAAGTGTGTCCCAAAACTCTTTTTTTCTCCTTTTTAGCTTATTTTGTTCTTCTTTTCTTCTTTTTCTTATTTCCTACAAAGTTTATCAAATCAAAAGATCAAAGAAATATACCATTTAAGCACCAAAGCATTCAATATTTAAGCACAAATCATCAATTTCTTGTATGAAAGAGCATAGAAAAATATGACATGATGACATGTCATCACCTATCTTAGGGTCAACTAGCCTAAGTGTCTAGAAACATTACATATTACATAAAAAAACCGAAACTATACCTTGGCCGATTTCCAAACGCACCAAACAACAAAACGAAGCCACCAAGCTTGATCTAAGGCCTCAACCAACTCTAACAAACACCAAAGCTCAAACTAACAACACATATATATACCAACATCAAAACCTAAGATACACAAAGCAAATAAACACAAGGGTTTAGTTAAACCTTACCTTACCCAACGTGATTAGGGGTAAAATTCATCAATTAACCACTACTAGAGATCACCTAAACAAGCAAAACCACAAAATCTACTAAAAAACTAAACCCAAAAACGAACAGAACATAGGGCACGAAAATGGAGCGTGAAGAGGGAGATCTTATCATATTTCTTTCGATAGAAAGGAAGAGCTTTCAAGAGCTTCGCGTGATCGTAAACGACTCGTCAATCGGAGTTCCGGATCAAAAGTTATGGCTTCCGGAAGGTGGAGGTGAATAGTACACTCTTTTCCTCCTCTCCTCTCTTCAAAACCGCGGCTCTCTCATCAAAAAGGGAGAGAATGTGCTGAAATTCTCATTAAATGAGCTTATATATGTTGGACCTTAGGCCCGATTTGGGCCCGATCCAACCCGTTAGGGTTTTTGGTCCGTTTGGCCCACTTTGGGTCAAAACCTTTAATATTAGTGCCCGGTTTTCAATTCTAAAATTATTTTTATCCTTTCAAAACAATAAATCAATTTTTAAAATATTATTTTCCAAAATACGCGGTACTGGACAGTCTAGAGCCGGTACTGCCAGCTTAAGTGCAAGTACGCATTTCTACAAAAATCTTTTCGAAAAGGTACATTTTCCAACTCAGAAAATTTTACTGAAATCAAATTTCACATTTATATTTTCAAATAAAAACTTCTAAATTTTGAATTTATTCCGGGCACTAAAATTACTTTATTAGAAAGGTTTTGCGTGAAAAACTCAGGTTCTTACATTTGAAACCCCCGATTTTACAACCGAACTTGTGCACTTATAATCACTAGTTTCGTGGGAGCCCGAGACTTCAAACTCCTGGTTATTTTGTTTTAATTGTGAAAAATCTTTGAATTAAACTTTGGTCGCTAGTTGGCTTGTCGGTTGGGACTATACTCGCAACCTGATATTTTTACACTTAAGAAATTCCAGTATCGACTTTTGGCTCGCATAAAGTTTTTGGCGCCGTTGCCTGGGAACTTAGTGCAATTGAGTGTCATAATTTTGGTTGTTGTGAATATGTGAATAGTGTAAATAGCTTACTTTTTTGGTTGCTTGCTTGTTTTTGTTAGTAATTAGGATTTTGTTTCTCTTGTTTATTGATTTTTATGTTTTTATTTTCTACTTTCTCTATGAGTTATCACCCTCCTTGCGTGAGAGTTGGTTGTGATTATATTGTAGGGTATGACAACTGAAACTTTGGATTCCATTATGGGATAGGAGAACCATTTGAGAGAGGAACCATATGCATATGAGCAACACAGATGGCAGCCATTTCCCCCATGTTACAATGAGCCAAACCCTCCCCGATGTGCATACCAAACCAAAAGATATGAACCATACCCCCTACATAACCCTCAGCCACCAAACCTTCAAGCACCATACCACCCACCTCCATGGAATCCGAATGCTTATGCACCTTGCTACCAACCATATAAATTATCACCTCCTTATATACCACCTCAATATACTCACTAACATAAACCACCTTCCGATTATACAACCTTTCTCCCAACCAATGAACATTCCTTCTCATCTAAAAGTGAAGTTCTCCAACCCTTGTCCCAAGAACAATAAGACCTTCAAGCTTTTCTCTAAGAGCAAGAAGAATTCTGAAAGAAGCAAAGGCAATTCATGGCTACCATAGCCGAAGTAGTGGACCACTTAGTTCTACTATGCTCAAACAATCAAAGCACTATCCTTGAGAAATATGGAGGGTTAACTAAAGAGTGTAGTGAGGAGGAAAACATGGAGTCTCAAGTGGAAGAAGAAGAGCTAAGTTTTTAACCGCAACAAGAGGAGGAAGGTGAGATGAGTGAGTCGAAAGTGGTAAACGGAGAATTGAGGGAGGTTGATCAAGAACTAGATTCCATCATTAGTAATTTTCTGTCCACATTGGTTAATCCCCTCAATGATTTGGTATAGAGGTTGATGTAGACTTCACACAACCTCCCTGTTATGACTTGAGTGATGTGGAAGAAGTTGAAAAAGCTGATAAAGAAAAAGTTGACAACCAAGTAGTAGAGGTCTTCATGCAAGAATTTAGGAAGGTAATTGTATCCTAAGAGCAATTTGAGTGGGTAATAATTTCACCAATGAACTTCATTGGCCCACATCAATATGCAATCTTGAAACCAAATCATCAACTTAAGGCCCTTTTTAGGTTGTTAAATGGTGGAGAATCGGAGGTTGGTTACAAAAAGGGTTCAAAATTTATCAAAGAAGCCAAATCAACATTTGGAATTCAAGTGTGGTGCAAGGCTCAATTGAGAGGACTCTGAGATTTAGTTGGGTTCTTTAATGGGAATGTTAGACTTAGTTCATCCAAATTGAGGCATAACGATCAACAAGAAAGTGGATGGACGATTAAAGTATGGGATCCAGACATATACTTCCACAATCAACAATCTTGGGTCTCAACTACTTGTTTGGAACTTCTTAGGAGCTTCATGTGCTTAACTTTGGATCCAGGCAGACAAATGAAGAGCAAACACAGGTAGCAATTCAAGGAGGAGTGGAAGCATAAGCCACCTTGACAAAGGCTTCACTCAAATGTCCAACTTAAAGACACTAAACCAAAGTGCTAGGTGGGAGACACCCCACCATGGTAACATCTTTTTAACCCTTTCTTTGTTTATAGTCTTGGTTTATTGAATTTTGCTTATTTTATCTAGCTTAGGTTTAGTTTCATTTTAGTCTTAGTTCGATTAAATTTTAGTATGGATCATGTGTTTATGAAGTGCTGCATGTTTTGAGGTTCAAAACCTTTGTTGGAGATCATGTTTGGTGCCTTAGAGATTTAAATTTTTTTTTGAGAAATAGAGTTTTGTGCGTACGCACACACCTATCCCAATTTCTGTCATCCATGCTTATGCACACTCGTTTGCAACCTCCCTGTCAGGTGCGTCCGCATACCAGGAGTTTTTCACCTCTGTGAGCACGCACGCATCTGTGCGCATGTACACATGACCCATTTTTTCTTTAAAAAAAATTTCCTCATTGACCATGCGCACCCAGCTGTGCGGTGCACAACACAGCTTGCAGCCTCCCTGCCGGGTGCGTCCGCACATGCTGGTGCACCCGCACACCCTGTATTTTCACCCATTTGTGTGTACGCACAGACCTGTGTGCGTTGCACACTCGTCAATTTGGGTGTTAATTCGAAAGAAGAAAACCCTATCACACCACTAACCCCCAACCCACATCTCTTCTTCGTTGGTGAACACCCCGCTTCCACCATCCTTCTGACGACACCGCCGCCGTTGGCGCCATAGCCGCCACGCCACCTACCTCTCTCTTTTCTTCTTCTTCTTCTCTATTCCCTCTTCTTCCTTCTTTCTTCTCTCTTTTCCCTACCTAGCAAGCCACCTTGCCCTCCTGTGCTAGGCCGCTGCTCTCTCTTCGGCGAAGCTCAGCCGCCGTGAACTCCGCAGTGGCAGCCACCAGTGCCACTAGTACACTCTCTTTCCCTCCGTTCTTCATTTCTTCAATCTTCAGGTTTTAGTTCTCTTTGCTTTGTTTATCTGTTTAATTAGTTTTAGTTTTAAGATTTAATTTTGGTACAAAAAGTTAGGATTAGATGATTTAAATTAGTTATTGTTAAATTGCAAGTGTTAAATTTTGATTTCTGGGTTGTAGTTGCTTGACTTTGGACATGAAATTGTTGAACTTGTACTGTGCACACTAACTATTTGATGAATTGTCTAAGTAAACTCTAAGTTTGATTCATATGCCATCATATGTCTTGAACCTCTTTTTTATTAGGAAAATTTTATTAATTGTGCAATGTTAAAGATGACTTGAATTTAGCAATGTATTTCTTTTATTGTTAAACTTAAACTTGCAAACACCCATATAGTTGAATGTTCATGCTTTGTTGCATAATGGGTGAATTGTTAGTAAATGCATTGATATCAAATGGATTGAATTGACTCTTTATTCATCATGATTCTTAAATCATTATAATCACATAACAAAGTGCTAATTCTTTAATGTTTTAATCAAACATATCTTGCTCCAATTCAAGTACTTTGTTTATGTGATTCTTTCCTTAATTAGATGAATAAATGGTCTTTCCCTTTTGATTGAATTTGTTAATGTTTGTTGTGTAAGCTTACATCACATTGAGATTTTATTTACACAACATCAATACCTATTTTCTCAAAGAATTCAACCATTTTTTGCATTGTGTTTGCTTAAGCTTGCTTGTGCTTCAATTTCATTGTATTTTGTGAATCGCAACTTAAGCCGCATAATTGAGAAACATGAGCTTTAAATTTGAAATTGTGTGGTTGCCATTTCAACTGGCCAATGTGTGTGTTCTAATCGTGCACACATTTAGAATGCACACATTGTCTTTTGTCAAACCACACTCTTGTACAATCTTCCTCAATTAAGTGTTTATTATTTGTTTATATTGTTGTTGCTTCCTCAATTATCTTCTTGTGTAACTTATCTTGTGATCTTGAATTCTATTCTTGTGTTCCTTTTCAGGATGCACCGTGTAAGAGCCGCGCTTAATTAACCACCTAATTAAATAATTAATTGCCCAAAATAGAAACCGAAAAGTTAGAATGAGAATCAGAGGATTTAAATATGATTTTTTGAATCAGTAGATTCTTTTGAGTCAGAAAATGTATTTTCTACGAAAACCGTGAAAAACCGCGAACTGGCAGTTGAACTGGTCGAACCAGTTCAAGTCTACCCAGTATTGTGTGAGAAAAATTTAAAACAGTCAAAAACCTTAGAAAAATATTAGAAGTCGAAAACCGGACACAAATTTAAAAGGTTTAGCCCAAAGTTGGGCCAAACGAACCAAAAACACTAATGGATTGAACCGGGCCCAAGTTGGGCCCAAGCCCAACAATATATAAGTGTATTAAGTGGCAATTTCAACCACTTTCAAATACAACAAGCAGCAGCAACGTTGAGTGAGAGAAGAGAGGTGAGGGTTACAAGAAGCACTATTCACATTCATCTTCTTTCTCCCATAACTTGAGCTACAGAGCTTCGATTCGCGTGCTGTCAGTTGCCACACGAAGCTCTTGTCGAGCTCTTCAATTTCATCCAAACAAAGTTGTAAAGGATTTCCAATTTTTTGCCAAGTTTTTACTTCCATTACAGGTTCGGTTTTTGGCTAGGGTGAATGAATGGTTCTTGTGATTTTGATTATTTAGGTAAACTCTATCACTTGATTATTATTGGGTTTTATCCCAATCATCATTGGTAAGGTGAGCCTAATTGATCTCTTGTGGTTTTGTGTATATATGAAACCCTAGGTTGAATTATTATAAATTATGTGTGATATTAGCTTGAGTATTGGAGCTTGTGGTGATTGTGATGCTTGTTGGAGATTCTTGGTGGCTTAGATTGTGATTGGAAGCTTGCTTGTGATAATT
Source organism: Arachis ipaensis (assembly GCF_059453495.1). NCBI lineage: Eukaryota > Viridiplantae > Streptophyta > Magnoliopsida > Fabales > Fabaceae > Arachis > Arachis ipaensis. The sequence goes on along the minus strand of NC_142442.1, from coordinate 102,223,204 downwards.
TGGGGATTTCGTGCATCTTGGGGATCGGCCAAGATATGGTTTCGGTTTCCTCTATGTAGTATATAATATTCATGGACACTTAGGCTAGTGACCTATATGATAGGGTTGAATTTGTGATTGTTGATGATGGTTGGTTGATGTTGTATGTTGAATTAATATGGTTTTGTTGAGAAATAATGATATTGAGATTATGATGTATGATAAATTGGGGTGAATGACTATTGTTGTTTATGGCTTAGAAGCATGAATGAGTTTGATGTTGGAAAATTGATGTTGATATAATGATGAATGGTGAGTGTGTTCGTGGAAAGTTATTGATAATTGTAATATGATGATATTGATGTTGAAAATGATGAGGTATGATGAGAGATTGGTATAAATTTTGGTTTATGACCCAAGAGGGTAGTTTTTGGTGAAAAAAATGGATCTTGGAGTGACTTTAAGTGGTTTGGTATGATTTGGAATGCGTATGGTAAGAAATTGTGTAAATGATGAAGTTTGGTAAAATTGAGTTTTTGGTAAAATTTGCTCGATCATAACTTTTGCCTCGGTTTTTGAAACTGATTGAAATTTGTTTAGACCTAAACATTTTAAAAAGCCCTTTAAATCAATATAAAGTTTGTAAAAATTGGGAATTTGTAGAGGGAGTTATGATCATTCAAAGTTGGTGTTAAAAATCTAAAATTCTACAAAGTTGCAGAATTTCATGATTTCTGATATGTGCGAGCGCACACCCTCGTGCGAATGTACACCCTGCAAATATTTTGACCTGTGCGGACGCACACACCTGTGTGCACGCACAGGCAGGGAAGTGCATTCTGTTTGCAGCGCTAGAACAGCTTGTGCGCGCGCATATCTAAAGGAGGATGTTAACCTGTGCGGACGCACACGTCGGGAAGGCCAGTCTGTTAGGGGCACTGGCACAGGTTGTGCGAGTGAACAGATGTTGGAAATTTTCACACCTGTGCGTACGCACACCCCTGTGCGTACGCACACATTTTAAAACTCACCAGAGCATGCGCACGCACACTCTTTTAAGGCCGCACATGCCCTGTTTCTCAAAATTTTATTTTTCAACTATTCTACCTCCCCAACAAGGTTGTAAGCCTCTCTAACACCATTTAGGACTCTTGGGCCTAGTTTTAGTCATTTGAAATATTGGGAAAGAATTTAATGGCTTTAGATGATATTATTCGGAAAATTTAGAAAATGGAGGCCTAGGTTTCTAGCGTGCTGAGGAAGGTTTGATGTTATGTGAAGGATGATTGATATATGAGATTGAGGAATGATGAACTATTGATGTTTGGAAACTGAGATATGAATGGACAGTGGTTGAGATGAGTCGGGGACTCTGAATTAGATGATGGATCCATGTATACTGAAATTGTTTTTTGAAAACCACTAATATATTGTTTTTACTGAGATTATGAGACGCTTTGTGCTCGGCAGGGACGGCGGTTGGATCCCGCCTGTCGAGGTAGTGGCGGCGGCGTAAGGACGGTGGTTCGTCTCGCTTGCATTGAGATGTGAGGTCTATGGCAAGAGTATCCTGCTCGCATCCCTTAGGATCTATAGGCGTGCAGGCATCGGTACCTGGACAGTGATCCGGGCACTATATCTCGGGGGTTCCCATATGAGAAATCCGAAGGGCGACATCTCCATGGAGGTGTGTCGAGTTGGCAGTTGAACCGACAATGTGATATCACAGCCAATAGGGCAGGCATTCATCATATGCATTTTCTATCTGCTTGTTTGCTTTGCCGATTTGTAACTGTATGCCTTATTGAATAACATGCCTAATTGCTATTTGAATTACTTGCCTTATATGCTTCTACTTGTGTTTTATTTGCATTGTATATCATTTGTGATTTCTACTGGGATTGAGGAGGCTTGAAAGGTTATGGCGATGGGATCGCACGGAGGATAAATTGGTGAAAGCTGTGGCACAGCGGAGACTGTTAGACTATAAAATCCATTAAGTTAGATCACCCATGTTACATGCTGAGGTTTTAAGTTATGTTAAGGCTTTATATTTATGCTTATTTGTTTTAGAATGCTTTAAGTTTGAATCTTGCGATGGATATGGAGCTTAGGATTGCCTTTGGCGTCCCGGGGTCTTATATCCTACATCACTGGGCACTGTTACCATACTGAAAACCTCCAGTTCTCATACCATATTTCTGTTGTGTTTTTCAGATGTAGGTCGCAACCCACCTCGGTGAGTTGTCTTATTGGTGACAGAAGCGGAGGATCCGGATACCTCTTTTGAGTTTTTTGATTTATTTTGTATATGTCTTTCACTTTTGTATTTCGCTTTGCCTAGAGGCTTGTGATGAGTGGATAATTTATACGCTTTTTGGCATTGTTTTTACATAGTTTTTAATATGTTTTAGTTACTTTTTATTATATTTTTATTAGTTTTTATGCAAAAATCACATTTCTGGACTTTACTATGAGTTTGTGTATTTTTCTGTAATTTCAGGTATTTTCTGGCTGAAATTGAGAGACCTGAGCAAAAATCTAATTCAGAGGCTGAAAAAGGACTGCAGATGCTCTTGGATTCTGACCCTCCTGCACTCAAAGTGGATTTTCTGGAGCTACAGAAGCCCAATTGGTGTGCTCTCAATTGCGTTGGAAAGTAGACATCTTGGGCTTTCCATAAATATATAATAGTCTATACTTTTCCCGAGATTTGATGGCCCAAAATGGCGTTCAACGCCAGCCAGAGACCCTTTTCTGGCGTAAAACGCCGGAACTGGCACCAGAACTGGAGTTAAACGCCCAAACTGGCATCCAAGCTGGCATTTAACTCTAGAAAAGGCATATGCACGTGTAAAGCTCAATGCTCAGCCCAAGTGGGCCCCGAATGTGGATTTCTACACTATCTGCACTTAGTTACTCAATTTCTGTAATCCTTAGTAACTAGTTTAGTATAAATACTAGTCTTTCCTATGGTATAGAGGACTTTTTTATTATCTTTTGCTACTTTTCACATTTGGGAGGCTGGCCATTCGGCCATGCCTAGACCTTTTTCTCTTTTGTATTTTCCAATGGTAGAGTTTCTACACCTCATAGATTAAGGTGCGGAGCTCTGCTATTCTTCATGAATTAATGCAAGTACTATTGTTTCTCTTTCAACTCACGCTTACTTATTCTCCAAGATATACTCTTGTACTTAATTTAGTTAAGTTAGAATGAAGGGGTGACCCGTGACAATCACCCACTATCTTCGTTACTCGCTTAGCCAAGATCCGCGTGCCTGACAACCACAAGCGGGCTACATGATGTTCAATGTAGTCATTGGACGACAGCCGGAGTATAGTCCCTTGTGTCTCTGATCTACGGAGTTGACTTGCCTCTCCTGACAACAGAGCATACGAATCCATGAGATTAGAACCTTCGTGGTAAAGGCTAGAACCAAATGGCAGCATTTGTAACACCCTAACTACCAAAGCTCACGCTTCCGGCTGCGCAACTCTGATAGCTCGGGCATTACGACGACACTTATACTATTTAATACTAAAATATGAGCCTGTTTAAAACTTTAAACCGTGATACCGCTCCCAAAAATACTTTCGTTCGATAACGTACATCTATAAATACCATACAACTTGCAACAACTCATAAAGAGTACATCCATATATATATACATAAATACATATAAATAACTTTCCAAACCATAACCACAATACCGAAACCAACCATCGGTCCATCTCAATTCAACCACGGCCCTAGGCCCAAACAATCCAACCAACAACCAATCACCACAATCCAACAGAGTCCCAGATGCAAACACAGGAAGGAAGTTCAAGCACAAACAAACAGTTATTACAAGTAGAACAGTTAGCAATTAATCACATAGGCAAACCAAGTATAATATGCACACCCAAACAATGTCACATAAATGCATATGATGCATGCCTGTCCCTAGTGGCTGATGATATCATCTGTCGGTTATAGAGCCAACCCGACAAGTCCTGGTAGCTAGCCATTGGACTGTCCCTCTGTCGTGCATCCCCAACTCGAGTTATACTTATCATAAACTTGATCATAATCATGATCCATATCCATCACCCTTACTGGTGAATATTTATCCATCACCATCACTGGTGAATATTCATGGGGGCGAGCTCATTCGGGACTTTCACAGTGCCCGGCCACACTTACGACATAGGGTCAACAGAGTATCAAGTCTCAACCTGGAGCACGTGGTGGCTAGCCACTGCTACTACCCAGGGAAACTCCTATCTCAGATAGTGGAAGTGCAACATTCACATTTATCAATGATTCAGCATAAACATGCAATCAATCTCATCCATGGATCAACATCCATCTCAGCCATCCGGCTCACGGTTCATTCTAGAACCAGCCAATATTCATATCATACACAGCCATTCCGGCTCACGGTTCAATCCAGAACCAATCAGTATGTATAAACATACACAGCCATTCCGGCTCTCAATAAAACAACACTTCCACATTCAAAATCATCAAATTCATGAAATCGGCATTTAAGCCATAAATCATTTTCTCGACTCATTTCACTTTGAAATCAAGTTTCAACTCTTTTCAGCCTTGGCTTTAAAGATCTCATTTCTCAAATCATCTCAGGCTCATAAGCCACTTTTACTCAAGGTAAATTCTCCTTTCAAAACAATGCCACTCTCGGCATCCTCTTTCCAAAACTTCCATAATCATGGCAAGTTAAAAGCCTCTTTGAGATATTCAAAATCACCCATCCAACAATGGGATTTTATAACAAAAGTTTCTCGGCAGAGTCCCAAGTCTTTAGGGGAGAATAACATATCTCATTTCACCAAATTCATTTAAAATCATTAAAACATTGGCTTTCTGATTTGAGTAAGAAAATAGGATCTAAGCCAAACCGAGTCACGTAATCTTTACTTCTTTCAAAACCATTTCCTTTACTTAAACAAAACCGGCTTCAATTCCATAACTAAATCTGAAGCGTTTCAAACTGATAAGAGAATCATCTTTGTTGTGTTAAACTAGAGTTCAAAAGATACTTTCAATCTTATTTAAAACGTCAAAATAATGAGGCTCATCAATCGAAATCCAATTCCTTTTAAAATCACGAAAACTCTCCCAAGGGACAATCTTTGTGTTTAATAGAGAAAAACATAAACCCGTTTTACCTTTTAAAACAGCCTCAAAGCAAAATTCTCTTTCAAATGACTTGTACCCAAAGACATACTGTTCTTCTTGGAAAATAAGGATAAATCATGATTCTCTTTTCAATAATTCTTTCAAAGCATAACTTCATTGCTTTCTTAATTGTTCTAAGTAAAGGTAATAAAGAAGCCATAATTTCACAATCCTCAAAATAGATAGGAAAGGCATTAAACTCAAAATTCCCCAATTAACATTTCAAATAAGGACTCGGGTTCTATAGAAATTTCGGCAGCACCTCCCCTAAAACTTGGACTTTTGCCACCCGGTTCGGGTCCCAACTAAACCGTTTCTCATTCCTTTTCAACAGCTCAAAACCAGAAATCAATTCAAAAGCAAGCTAAATCCAACAGTCGCCTCAGTGGCATGTCTCAAGGAAGCCATTTCAAAAATCAACTCAATATCAACCGATTTAACTCATTTCCAAAGCTTTAAAGAATCGGTTCAGCAATAAATCATTTATCAAAACCAAATCAATTAAAGCAACCCAGGCTGAATTTCAAGAGTATTCTATCTTCCACATCATCAAAATAATTGACTCAATTCAAACCAATCCTCAACGGATTAAACTCATTTCAAATCTTTAAAGAATCAACTTCAAACGTTACATTTCACAAGCCACTCAACAATTCGGCCAAACCAATATCCATAGTCATTCGAGTCAATCAAATAATACATAAGGCAGATACAATCACCAAATACACAATATCTCACATCAGTACCCATATGTAATAATTCCAATAATAAACTATAGTTTTTGGAAAGCGCCCCTACCTCAAAACGCAATTCCATAATCCAAACGCATCACAGGAACCTCCTCTCTTAAACCGAGATCACCAACAACGCAACCTTGGCTCCAAGCCACTCCCGCGGTAACCACAGCAACACTAATCGCGACACATAACAATAGAAACTCAGTCTCATAGCAATTGATGCCGCAAAGCCTTAGTGTATGAAGCCAGAATAGTAACTAGAGAGCTTTCAAATCGAAAACGCTTACCGAATGAAGAAGGAACAGCTGGACCGGAATAGTGGCGGTCTCTGAACCGGTTCAACGGCAGCCCGGCAGCCACCTAAGCGGCAGCGACGACAATTTCCGATCGCGCCAATTGAAACCAACACGCAGTGACTACGGTATTCTCGGAATTCAAAAAGGACAGAAACCTCAAATAAAAACCCTTACCGGAAGAGTGTTCTTCGGCGGCAGAGTCTCGGCCGCAGAGCCCATGGTTCAGCAGCAGCAATACTCTCCTAGTGGCCCCATTGCGCAGCAACTCTAAATTGACAGCAACAGCTCTAGCGGACAGAACGGCGCCAAGGATAACCATTAAACAGTGGCAAAATAAAGCAAAACGGAGCAAGAGCAGCAGCTGTTACAGGTCCTTACCAGGCACAATGGCGCTAGTCCTAGCCTCATCCTCATTTTGCAGCGAGCTCCAACGTGGCTCCAGAAGTTCTAACAGGGCACGACGGTGGCGCTTTCCTTCCGACGCAGCTTGACGGCGGCAAGAATGGTGGCGGTCGAAGTGCAACAGCAACGGAGGTCAAGCGCGGCGGCGGCTCCACACGCGACGGTGACAGCAGCGGCTTCACTTTCCTGCGCGCTCTTTCTTCTCCGTTGGTGGCTGTGGGTCGCGCTCCCTTCATTTCACAGTTCTGTCTCCGATGCGGCGCAAGGATGATCGGCGACGACGGCCAGATCTCCGGCGACAGCACGAGGATGCACAACGGTGGCTTCTGCAGCAGCTCCTCGCAAGCGCTCTCCCCCTTCTCCTCCATCGATGGTGACAATGGCGGCACTGGCGGCGAGGCGCGGCGGGGCACGCTCCCTTCTCTCTTCATTCGGTGCGCCATGGCGGCGGCAAGGCGGCATCTGGACGAGGCAACGGCGGCCGACGGCGACGCCCCTCCCTCCCCTCTTCTTTGACGTTGGTGGCGAACGGCGAGCAGCTCAGTGGTGACGGCGAGGCCTACCGGTGCTAGCTCGCTCCTCCCTCTTCTCCGTTTCCTGCTTCTGCTTCTTTCCTTTCATGGAAAAGGAAAAAGGAAACCGTGTGTGCTATACTGCTTTGGGGGGAGAAAGGAAATTTCGGCTGCAGTTGGGTGAGGGGGAAAAGGGAACTGGGTCGAGTAACGGGTTGCTGGGTTAGGGTTTCATTTTCAAAAGTTAGGGTTAGGGGCATTATGGTAATTTCTGGTAAAATTGTGGACAATATAGTAATTGAAACCCACATTAAATCCAACACTAATTGCATATAGAAAATACTATTTGCTCACAAATTATTTTCCATAAAATGCCCAAATCAAAATAATTAGAAATAATATAATTAAACCCTTTATTTTCCAAAGTAGCAGTATTAATATTTAAAATATTAATTATTTAATCTAAATTATATAGAAATCCTTATTATTTCACAACTACCAACTTTGTAATTTGAATATAGAAAATAATTTAATAATTATAAAATTGGATAATAATCATAACTCATCTCAAATTCAATAAATCAAAACTTGCCTTAATTATCTTTAATAAAATAATCTCTGAAATTAAGGCTATAAATAATTATATGATTTGAGACTTGATCATAATAAGACTTTTCAAAGTTCTGGGTCTTACAGCATTCCTGAGATCCGAAAAGTCTAAACCTTATCTGTGGTATTCCGAGTAGGATCTGGGACGGGATGACTGTGACGAGCTTCAAACTCACGAATATTGGGCGCAGTGACAGTGTGCAAAAGGATAGAGAGATCCTATTCCGACACAAGTGAGAACCGACAGATGATTAGCCATGCGGTAGCTGTGCCTGGTATTTTTCATCCGAGACGAGAGATCCGACAGTTTATTAGCTGTACAGAAACCGTACCTGGTATTTTTCATCCGAGAGGACGGATGGTAGCCATTGACAACGGTGATCCCCCAACATACAGCTTGCCATGGAAGGGAGCACGCATGATTGGATGAAGACAATAGGAGAGCAGAGGTTCAGAAGCAACAAAGCATCTCCAAACGCTTATCTGAAATTCCCACCAATGAATTACATAAGTATCTTTATTTTAATTTACGTTTTATTTATCTTTCAATTATCAAAACTCATAACCAATTGAATCCGCCTGACTAAGAGTTACAGGATGACCATAGCTTGCTTCAAGCCGACAATCTTCGTGGGATCGACCTTTACTCGCGTAAGGTTTTATTACTTGGACGACCCAGTGCACTTGCTGGTTAGTTGTACCGGAGTTGTGAAAAGTGTGATCACAATTCCGTGCACCAAGTTTTTGGCGCCGTTGTCGGGGATTGTTCGAGTTTGGACAACTGACGATTCATCTTGTTGCTTAGATTAGGTAACCTTCTTTCTTGTTTCAACCTTTATTTTCTTTTCAAACAAGTTTTTAAAAAAAATATTTCGAAAAAAAAAATACAAAAAAAATTTAATAAAATCATAAAAACCAAAAAATTTTGTGTTTCTTGTTTGAGTCATGTGTCAAATTTTAAGTTTGGTGTCAATTGCATTTTTTTAATTTTCTTAAAATTTTCGAAAATTCATGCATTATGTTCTTCTTTCATCTTCAAGTTGTTCTTGATGATTTTCCTTGTTGATCTTAAATTTTTATGTTTTGTTTCATTTTGTTATTTTTCTCTCTCCTCATTAAAAATTCAAAAGTAAAATAAAAATATCTTTTCCTTGTTCTTCTCATAATTTTTAAAAATTTTGAGTTGACTTGGTCAAAAATTTTTAAAATTTAGTTGTTTCTTGTTAGTCAAGTCAAAATTTCAATTTAAAAAAAAATTTATCTTTTCAAATCTTTTTCAAAAATAAAATCTTTTTCATTTTTCTTCTTAATATTTTCGAATTTCTTAAATAAATTTTCAAAATATTTTTCTTATTTTTATTTCATATTTTCAAAAACTTTACTAACAATTAATGTTTTGATTCAAAAATTTCAAGTTTGTTACTTTCTTGTTAAGAAAGGTTCAATCTTTAAATTCTAGAATCATATCTTTTTATTTTCTTGTTAGGCAAGTCATAAACTTTAATTTTTAAAATCAAATCTTTTTAATTTCTTTTTCAATTCTTTTTTAAAATAAATTTCAATCATATCTTTTTAAAATTTTAATTTCAAAATCTTTTTCTAACTTTTTATCTTTTCAAAATTTATTTTTAAATCTTTTTCAATTAACCACTTGACTTGTTTTGTTTTAATTTTAAAAAGTTTACTATTTCTTATCTTTTTCAAAATCACCTAACTACTTTTCTCTCTCATTAATTTCAAAAACTAACTAACAAATTTTTCAAAAATCTTTTTAATTAATTAATTTATTTAGTTTTTAATTTGCTTTTATTTCTTTTCTTAAATTTTGAATTCTAACTTATAATTAAAATAAAAACAAAAATATTTTTCTTTTTTTTTAATTAATATTCGAATACTCTCATCTCTTTCTATTTATTCACTAACACTTCTCTTCTACTCATCTAATAATTTGAACCCTCTTTCTCTCTCTCTGTGTGTTCGAATTTCTTTTTCTTCCTTCTTCATTCTATTCTTCTTTTCCTCTGACACATAAAGGAATCTCTATACTGTGACATAGAGGATTTCTCTTCTTTTCTGTTCTCTTCTTTTTCATATGAGCAGGAACAGGGATAAAGAAATTTTTGTTGAAGCTGATCCTGAACCTGAAAGGACTCTGAAGAGGAAGCTAAGAGAAGCTAAAGCATAACACTCCGGAGAGGACCTTACAGAAAATTTTGAAAAAGAAGCAGACATGGTAGCCGAAACCAACAACAATGGTGGAGATGCAAGGAAGATGCTTGGTGACTTTACTGCACCAACTTCCGACTTCTATGGAAGAAGCATCTCAATTCCTGCAATTGGAGCAAACAACTTTGAGCTGAAGTCTTAACTAATTTCTCTAATACAGTAGAATTGCAAGTTTCATGGACTTCTATTGGAAGATCCTCATCATTTCTTAGCTGAATTCTTGCAAATCTGTGACACTATTAAGACCAATGGGGTTGATCCCGAGGTCTACAGACTTATGCTTTTCCCCTTTGCTATAAGAGATAGAGCTAGGATATGGTTGGACTCACAACCTAGAGAAATCATGAACTCTTGGGAAATGTTGGTCAATGCTTTCTTGGCTAAATTCTTTTCACCTCAAAAGATGAGCAAGCTTAGAGTGGAAGTCCAAACCTTCAGACAGAAGGAAGGTGAGTCCCTCTATGAAGCTTGGGAAAGATACAAGCAATTGATCAGAAGGTGTCCTTCTGACATGCTTTCTGAATGGAGCATCTTAGGTATATTCTATGATGGTCTGCCTGAATTGTACAAGATGTCATTGGACCACTCGGCTGGTGAATCTCTTCATCTGAAGAAAACCTCTGCAGAAGCCCAGGAACTCATTGAGATGGTTGCAAATAACCAGTTCACATACACTTCTGAAAGAAATCCTGTGAATAATGGGATGACTCAGAAGAAAAGAGTTCTTGAGATTGATACTCTGAATGCTATATTGGATCAGAACAAAATATTGACTCAGTAAGTCAATATAATTTCTCAGAATCTGACTGGAATGCTGATGCGTGAGCATCTTTCCTATCTTTTCCTAGTGAATTTGCATCATTTTTTAGCCAATATGGATGCTACCTTGAGTCTTTTGCAACTTTGTTTATTTTAGGTAGCATTCGGCAGAATTTGATGGAGTTTCTGCAGCACAAGAATCAAAGGAGATGGCAGCGAGGAGCGATGCGTACGCGTGACTAACGTGTACGCGTGAATTTGGAGCTTTCCATGGCGACGCGTGAGCATGACTGACGCGTACGCGTGATTTGAAGATTTGGTCAGTGACGCGTGCGCGTGACTGACGCGTCTGCGTGTCTCGCGGAAAAGACCATCGACGCATACGCATGACTGACACGTACGCGTGACATGCGCCACGTGCAGAAAACGCAGAAAAATGCTGGGGGCGATTTTTGGGCTGTTTTGACCCAGTTTTCAGCCCAGAAAACACAGATTAGAAGCTGCAGAATGGACAAAACAAGTGGTCCCCACCCATCAATTGAAGACTTGATTATTTAGTTAATTTTTTATTTAAATTCAAATTTGAATTATAGGAAAAGATATTATTTTTAATTTTAAAAATTAGATTTTAAATTTATTAGGATTAGTTATAAAAGGGAGAAGAAACCTCTCTTTTGGGAGAGGTACCGGGGAGGATCCCAGACTACCAAAATACATTTTATTAGAATCCTTATTTTCTACTCTGAACCTTTAGCAACTAATCCTCCATTGTTAAGGTTAGGAGCTCTGTCTATTTCTATGGATTAATATAATTACTTTTTCTAATTTAATTTATGTATGGATTTATAATTTAAGATTTGTTTTCGCTCTTTATTTTATGAATTTGGGTGGAACGGAAGTATGACCCTCTTTCTATATGAGTTCCTGTAAAACTTGGAAAAGCTCTTTACTTGAACAACAGCTTGAAAACATATTCTCCTAAATTTTAATTATCTGGATTTAACGGGATACGTGACATATAATCCTTTTATTTTTGGGTAATTAGAGTTTTTGTGGCATATAAACTGGAATTTGATCTTGTAGCTTCTAATTGGAATTAATTGACCAAGGAATTGGCAATTAATGAATTTTAGAGGAGACTAGAAAGGTCTAAGGAATTAAGGTCTAGTCACATATAGTTTGCCATAAATTAAATCCTACATAATTAAAATAGTTAGTAAGAGAAGTTAATCCGGAAAAAATAGATAACTCTGAAGCCTTAACTATTTCCCCATATATATTTCACAGCTCATTTACTGCTTACTTTATGAAATTTTTAATTACTTTTTAATGCTTTTGAACTTCCAAATGCTATTTTCTGTTTGTCTAACTAAGACTATCAAATGCTATTGTTGCTTAATCCATTAATCCTCGTGAGATCGACCCTTACTCACGTAAGGTATTACTTGGTACGACCCAGTACACTTGCCGGATAGTTTGTGGTTAGAAAATCCGCACCAAGTTTTTGGCGCTATTGCCGGGGATTGATTGTGATTAACAACTACTCGTTATTTGATTTCTTAGATTAGATAATGTTTCTTTTAATTAGTTTTATTTTATTATTATTAATTTTAGTTTTTCATTTTTGTTTACTTTCATTATCGTGAAATTTTTTTCCTTTTCTTCGTTCTTTTGTTCCCCCTTTCCTGTTTCGTTTTATTTCTTTTTTTTGCTTTTATATTTTTTTACTTTAGTCCGTTTTTAATTTTTTTATTTTATTCTTATTTTATTTTAGTATTTTTCTTTTCTTTTATTTTTGTTTTTGTTTCCTTTCATTTTTTTCTATATTCTATTAGTTTTGTTTTACTTTTGTCTTTAATTTTTTAAAAAGTATATATATATATATATATATATATATATATATATATATATATATATATATTTAAATAGCACTAATACTTTTCTTTAATTTTTGAAATTAAGTTTGGTGTTCCCTAGTTAGTTTTATTTTAATTTTTCTTATTTTAATTTTTAGAATTCTGTTCTTTCTTCTTTGCTTTCCTATTTACCACATGGTGCGTTTAATTCTGTTTGGTGTGCTGTGCTAAGGAAAAATAATAGAGAGAGATCACATGGGTTACTACTCCCACCTAAGTAGTAATTCATATGATTGTGGATGGGGGAACTACCCATATTTTGGTTGGCAAAGTCAAAACCAAAGAAACTTGAGTACTCCATGTTCCAACTATCAAGAACCACCATCTCCATATCCATACCAAAAACCACCATCTCTCTATCCATATCAAGAACCATCATCTTTCTACCCATATCAAGAGCCACTATCTCTCTATTCATACCAAGCACCATCCTCTTTTTACACTTATCAAGAACCATCACCGCCTCCTTATTCATCTCAAATACCATCAGATCTTGAGCTTCTCATGAAAGAATTCTTACATGATATAAAGACAAGTGTCAAAAATGTAGAGAAGCATGTACAATCGATTATCAAACCACAGGAAGAGGAGCAAGCAAATTCCTTCACAAGAGATATAATACAAGATCCTATAGAAGAAAGTGAAGAGATCAACCAAAGGAGTTCATACTCCAGTGAACTAGAGAACTTTCCATCCTCACACATGGAAGAAGAGGAAGATGCAAAAACAAAGGAGGAAGATGCAACCACAAAGGAGGAAGATGCACAACCTCCCATGCCCTTGGTAAGCAATGAAGAAGAGATTGAATTAGAAGACGGCTACCAAGAAGAAGAGGTTGAAATTGAGGAAGCCTGCAAAGAAGTGGAAGAATTCAAAGAAGAACACAAGGGAGTGGAGCTTGCAAGACCTCTCCTAAAGCCATCACCATCTAATACAACATTCAAGTGGGTAAAATTCATATCCTTAACCTTTACGTTCCCACTTGAATATGGGCTACTGGAGACGGATGGTCAACTTAGAGCTCTTTGTAGCATTAAGAGTAAGAGAAAGATGGTTAGTGGTGAGAGTTGTCAAGCAAGGTTCAATATGCTTGCATGCTCCAAAGTGAAGTGTAAGGATTGGTGTAGAGCTCAATTGAATGGGTCTAGAAGGTTGTTTGGATGTCTCTATGAGAATTCAGATTGCTTGCCACCCGGTGGGAACAATGGTGATCCACAAGAAGGCGGGTGTAAAAGCAAGGTTTGGGACCCTGGAATTCATTCTCACAATCAACACTCTTGGGGCCTTGACACTTGCTTCAACTTGCTCGAAGGCGTTATGCGCCTAGTTTGGAATCCCAGTGGCCATTGGATTAACAAACATTGGTGGAGATTCCTGGATCAGTACAAGCACAAGCCACCATGAAAGGAGCTCACCACATGTCCAACTTAAGGACTTTAACTAAAAGTGCTAGGAGGGAGACAACCCACCGTGGTATGATCATTCCTTTTCATTCTTAGCTTTATTTTATTTTATTTTGAGTAGTAGTTTTCTTACTTATTTGATTTTTATTAAGTTCTTACTAATTTTCTAATCATGCAGCTAATTTATAACAGGAACCGAACTCCTCAATAAAAAAAAAAGCACAGGACGGGCAAGCGTCGCTGACGCGTACGCATCAGATGGGTGTGTGTGAAAAATAAATTTGAACAGAGAGTTGCGCGGGAATGACGCGAAAATGATGCCTCTAGCACAAAAAAACCCACGCGTACGCGTACCCCACGCGTGCGCGTCATTCATGATTTTGGCACTCCACGCGTCCGCATCATCAACGCGTATGCGTGACCTCAAAATCGGCATAAAAGGTGTTTGGCAGAGAGTTGTACTGGCTTGGAGATGGAAGTATGCTAAAAGCAAAAAAAATTGTCCACGCGTACGCGTCCCTGACGCGTGTGCCTCCTTTGACCAAACGGCCATCCACGCGTGCGCGTGCATGGCACGAACGCGTTGTATGCCAATATTGGTTCCCTAGCCACGTGAACAGAGAGTTGCGTGTGTGCGTGGCTGGCTTTGCGCGAATTGTGCAAAACCCAGGGCACGCAGACGCATGCCTGATGCTGACGCGTCATTAAGGAAGTTCCGCGACCCACGCGTACACGTGCCGTACGCGTACGCGTCGCCTTCGCCGCCCAATTTTAATTTTCTTTCTCCCTCTCCCAATATTAATTCTCTCTTGTTCTTTTATCCTTTTATTTTTATTTCATTCTAATATTTGTTTCTTTTTATATTCAGTTCTTCTTTACTTGAGGACAAGCAAACCTTTAAGTTTGGTATTGATGCTTCGCTTATAGGTTTTCTGTTTATTTCAATGGCACCAAAAGGGAGGCGAATCATCTTCACTGAGGAGCACAAGCTGAAGAATAAATGGCCGTTTCGATAACTAAGGTAGTTGAGTTCCTTTCATTTTTTATCCCTCCCTTCTTTTTCTATATTATGTTCCGATTTTCTGCTAGTTTTGCTTTGTTTGTTGTATGATCCTTTATTATTTAGAATCCTAGGACTAGTTTAGTTCTCCCTATTGCTATAATTCTGAAAAGATGTCTCATGTATTACTCACTGAGCTTGAATTCAAATAAAAAATTATAGGAGTGATGTATTGCATGAGAAAGTGGGTCTATATTGAAGAATAGTCTTATTTACTTAAATGTGGTGGTATTTTCTGTGATTCTGAATGCATGACATGAACAGTGCATATTTTTGATAGTGAAGTTTATGAATGTTAAAATTTTTAGCTCTTGAAAGAATTATGAAAAAAAAGAGAAATGTTATTGATAATCTAAAAAATCATAAAATTGATTCTTGAAGCAAGAGAAAGCAGTGAAGAACACAAAGCTTGCGAAAAAGAAAAAAAATGGCAAAAAAAAAAATACAAAGAGAGAAAAAGAAAAAGCAAGCAGAAAAGCCAATAACCCTTTAAACTAAAAGGCACAGGGTGAAAAGGATCCAAGACTTTGAGCATTAATGGATAGGAGGCCCCAAAGGAATAAAATCCTGGCCTAAGCGGCTAAATCAAGCTGTCCCTAACCATGTGCTTGTGGCGTGAAGGTGTCAAGTGAAAAGATTGAGACTGAGCGGTTAAAGTCATGATCCAAAGCAAAAAGAGTGTGCTTAAGAACTCTGGGCACCTCTAACTAGGGACTCTAGCAAAGCTGAGTCATAATCTGAAAAGGTTCACTGATGAGCGGATAATTTATACGCTTTTTGGCATTGTTTTTAGTATATTTTTAGTATATTTTAGTTATTTTTTTATGTTTTTATTAGTTTTTAAATAAAAATCACATTTCTGGACTTTACTATGAGTTTGTGTGTTTTTCTGTGATTTCAGATATTTTCTGGCTGAAATTGAGGGACTTGAGCAAAAATCTGATTCAGAGGCTGAAAAAGGACTGCAGATGCTGTTGGATTCTGACCTCCCTGCACTCGAAGTGGATTTTCTGGAGCTACAGAAGCTCAATTGGCTCGCTCTTAATTGCGTTGGAAAGTAGACATCCTGGGCTTTCCAGAAATATATAATAGTCCATACTTTACCCAAGATTTAATGGCCTAAACCGGCGTTCAAAGTCAGTATAGAAATTATGGCGTCAAAACGCTAGAACTGGCATAAAAGCTGGAGTTAAACGCCCAAACTGGCACAAAAGCTGGCGTTTAACTCCAAGAAAAGTCTCTACATATGAAAGCTTCAATTCTCAGCCCAAGCACACACCAAGTGGGCCCGGAAGAAGATTTCTGCATTAAATACTTATTTCTGTAACCCTAGGCTACTAGTTTTCTATAAATAGGACCTTTTGCTATTGTATTTTCATACTTTGATAGACATTTTCACGTTTGGGGGCTGGCCTCACGGCCATGCCTAGACCCTCTTGTTCTTTTGTATTTTCAACGGTGGAGTTTCTACACACCATAGATTAAGGTGTGGAGCTCTGCTGTTCCTCATGAATTAATGCAAAGTACTACTGTTTTTCCATTTAATTCACGCCTACTTCTTCTCTAAGATATACACTCGTTCTTCAATCTGATGAATGTGATGATCGGTGACACTCATCATCATTCTCACCTATGAACACGTGCCTGACAACCACCTCTGTTCTACTTGCAATAGCTTGAATGTGTATCTCTTGGGTTTCTAATCTGAGATTGGAACCTTCGTGGTATAGGCTAGAATTATTGGCAGCCATTCCAGAGATCCGGAAAGTCTAAACCTTGTCTGTGGTATTCCGAGTAGGATCAGGGAAGGGATGACTGTGACGAGCTTCAAACTCGTGAGAACATGATCGAGAACCAAAAGCTGATTAGCCGTGTGGTGACAGCGCATTTGGAACATTTTCATTGAGAGGACGGGAGGTAGCCATTGACAACGGTGAAACCCAACATAAATCTTGCCATGGAAAGGAGTATGAATGATTGGAAGAAGGCAATAGGAAAGCAGAGCTTCAAAAGGAACAAAGCATCTTCATACACTTATCTGAAATTCCTACCAATGAATTACATAAGTATCTCTATCTTTATTTTATGTTTTATTCATATTTTAATTATCAATTCTC
This sequence comes from Arachis ipaensis, assembly GCF_059453495.1. Lineage (NCBI taxonomy): Eukaryota > Viridiplantae > Streptophyta > Magnoliopsida > Fabales > Fabaceae > Arachis > Arachis ipaensis. The sequence continues at coordinate 102,206,001 of NC_142442.1, read as the reverse complement.
CATAACCATTTGAATCTGCCTGACTGAGATTTACAAGGTGACCATAGCTTGCTTCAAGCCGACAGTCTCTGTGGGATCGACCCTTACTCACGTAAGGTTTATTACTTGGACGACCCAGTGCACTTGCTGGTTAGTTATGCAAAGTTGTGATAAAGAGTTGAGATTACAATTGTGCGTACCAAGTTGTTGGTGCCATTGATGATCACAATTTCGTGCACCAAGTTTTTGGCGCCGTTGCCGGGGATTGTTCGAGTTTGGACAACTGACGGTTCATCTTGTTGCTCATATTAGGTAATTTTATTTAAATTTTAAGCTTTTTGTTTCTTATTTTCAAAAAATACAAAAAAAAAATTATCTTCTTTTTCGTTCTTCCCAAAATAATTTTCGAAAAAAAAACCAAAAAAATTAATAAAATCATAAAAACCAAAAATTTTTATGTTTCTTGTTTGAGTTTAGTGTCAATTTTTAAGTTTGGTGTCAATTGCATTCTTTTATTTTTCTTAAAAATTTTCGAAAAATTCATGCATGGTGTTCTTCATGATCTTCAAGTTGTTCTTGATGATTTTCCTTATTTGATTTTTGCATTTTTATGTTTTGTGTCTTTTCTTGTTTTTCATATGTATTTTAGAATCACTAGTGTCTAAATATTGAAAACTTCTAAGTTTGGTGTCTTGCATGTTTTTCTTTTCTTAAAAATTTTCAAAAATAAGTTCTTGATGTTCATCTTGATCTTCAAAGTGTTCTTGGTGTTCATCTTAACATTCAAAGTGTTCTTGTATGCATTTTTTGTTTTGATTCATAATTTTTATGTCGTGTGTCATTTTTGTGTTTTTCTCTCTCATCATTAAAAATTTAAAAATAAAAAATATCTTTCCCTTATTTCACTCATAAATTTTGAATATTAGAGTTGACTTTTTCAAAACTTTTTCAAAATTTAGTTGTTTCTTATGAGTCAAGTCAAATTTTCAATTTAAAAATCCTATCTTTGCAAATCTTTTTCAAAATAAAATCTTTTTCAATTTCCTTTTTATATTTCGAATTCTTGCTTAAATTTTTTCAAAATCTTTTTCATTTTTCCTTTAATGCTTTTCGAAAATTTTAAAAATTAATTTTCAAAATCTTTTCCTTATTTTGCTTCATAATTTTCGAAATTACTACTAGCATTTAATGTTTTGATTCAAAATTTTTTTCAAGTTGTTACTTGCTTATTAAGAAAGGTTCAATTATTAAATTTTAAAATCATATCTTTTAGTTTCTTATTAGTCAAGTAATTAACTTTAATTTTCAAAATCAAATCTTTTTAATTTCCTCTTCAATCATATCTTTTCAATCATATATTTTTTCAAATAAATTGCAATCAGATCTTCTCAATCATATCTTTTTCAAAATAATTTTCAATCATATCTTTTTGATTGCTAATTTCAAAATCTTTTTCAAAAATCAAATCTTTTTAATTTCCTTTTCAAATCTTTTTCAAAATAATTTCAATAATTTCAATCATATCTTTTTCAAAAATCAATTTTCAAAATCATTTCTAACTTCCTATCTTTTCAAATTTGATTTTCAAATCTTTTTTCAATTAACTACCTGACATTCTGTTTGATTTTAAAAATTTTCTATTTTCAATCATATCTTTTTCAAAACCACCTAACTAATTTTTTCTCCCTAATTTTCGAAAACTCCTTTCCCCCTTTTTCAAAATTCTTTTTAATTAACTAATTGTTTTAAATTTTAATTTTATTTTATTTTTCTAATTAATATTTAAATAAAAACAAAATATTTTTATTTTATTTTAATTAATTTTCGAATTTTTTTCTTCTTCTTCTTCTATTCTCCTCTTCTTCTACTCACATAAAGGAATCTCTATACTGTGACATAGAGGATTCCATACTTTCTTGTTCTCTTCTTTTTCACATGAGCAGGAACAAGTATAAGAACATTCTTGTTGAAGCTGATCCGGAACCTAAAAGGACTCTGAAGAGAAAGCTAAGAGAAGCTAAAACACAACACTCTGAAGAGGACTTTACTGAAATTTTCGAAAAAGAAGTAGAGATTGCCGAAACCAATAATAATGGTGGAGGTGCAAGGAAGATGCTTGGTGACTTTACTGCACCAAATTCCAACTTCCATGGAAGAAGCATCTCAATCCTACCATTTGAGCAAACAATTTTGAGCTAAAACCTCAATTAGTTTCACCGATGCAGCAGAATTGCAAGTTTCATGGACTTCCATCAGAAGATCCTTTTCAGTTCTTAACTGAATTCTTGCAGATCTGTGATACTGTTAAGACCAATGGGGTTGATCCCGAGGTCTACAGGCTTATGCTTTTCCCGTTTGCTGTAAAAGACAGAGCTAGAATATGGTTGGACTCTCAACCTAAAGATAGCCTGAACTCTTGGGATAAGCTGGTCACGGCTTTCTTAGCCAAGTTCTTTCCTCCTCAAAAGCTTAGCAAGCTTAGAGTGGATGTTCAAACCTTCAGACAGAAAGAAGGTGAATCCCTCTATGAAGCTTGGGAGAGATGCAAGCAACTGACCAAAAAGTATCCTTCTGACATACTTTCATAATGGACCATCCTGGATATATTCTATGATGGTCTGTCTGAACTATCTAAGATGTCATTGGACCATTATGTAGGTGGATCCATTCACCTAAAGAAAACGGCTGTAGAAGCTCAGGAACTCATTGAAATGGTTGCAAATAACCAATTCATGTACACTTCTGAAAGGAATCCTGTGAATAATGGGACAAATCAGAAGAAAGGAGTTCTTGATATTGATACTCTGAATGCCATATTGGCTTAGAATAAAATATTGACTCAACAAGTCAATATGATTTCTCAGAGTCTGTCTGAAATGCAAGCAGCAACAGGCAGTACCAAAGAAGCTTCATCTGAAGAAGAAGCTTATGATCCTGAGAACCCAGCAATGGAAGAGGTGAATTACATGGGAGAACCGTATGGAAGCACCTATAATCTTTCATGGAGAAATCATCCAAACCTCTCATTGAAGGATCAACAGAGGCCTCAACAAGGCTTCAACAACAATAATGGTGGAAGAAATAGGTTTAGCAATGGCAAACCTTTTCCATCATCTTCTCAGCAACAAACAGAGAATTCCAAGCAGAACCACTCTGAATTAGCAACTGTAGCCTCTGATTTAATTAAAACCACTCATAGTTTCATTACTGAAACAAGGTCCTCCATTAGAAATTTGGAGGCACAAGTGGGTCAGCTGAGTAAGAAAGTTACTGAACTCCCTCCTAGTACTCTTCCAAGCAATGCAGAAGAGAATCCAAAAGGAGAGTGCAAGGCCATCACCATAACCCACATGGCCAAACCTGGAGAGGAGGAAGAGGCAGTGATCGCCACTGAGGAAGACCTCAATGGATGTCCACTGGCCTCCATGGAGTTCCCTAATGAGGAACCATGGGAATCTGAGGCTCACACTGAGGCCATAGAGGTTCCATTAAATCTACTTCTACCATTCATGAGCTCTGATGAGTATTCTTCCTCTGAAGATGATGAAGATGTTAGTGAAGAACAAGTTGCTAAGTACCTTGGAGCAATCATAAAGCTAAATGCAAAGTTATTTGGTAATGAGACTTGGGAGGATGAACCCCCATTGCTCATCAAAGAACTGGATGACTTGACTAGGCAGAGATTACCTCTGAAGAGACAAGATCCTGGAAAGTTCTCAATACCTTACACCATAGGCACCATGACCTTTGAAAAGGCTCTGTGTGACCTAGGGTCAAGCATAAACCTCATGCCTCTCTTTGTAATGGAGAAACTAGGAATTTTTGAGGTGCAAGCTGCAAGAATCTCATTAGAGATGGTAGACAATTCAAGGAAACAAGCTTATGGACTTGTAGAGGATGTCTTGGTAAAGGTTGAAGACCATTACATCCTTACTGATTTCATAATCTTAGAGACTGGGAAGTGTGGATGAAGCCATCATCCTTGGCAGACCCTTCCTAACCACAGCAAAAGTTATGATTGATGTTGACAGAGGAGAATTAATCCTTCAAGTGAATGAGGACTCCCTTGTGTTTAAAGCTCAAGGATCTCCCTCTGTAATCATGGAGAAGAAGCATGAAAAGCTTCTCTCAATACAGAGTCAAACAAAATCCCCACACTCAAACTCTAAGTTTGGTGTTGAAAGGCCACAACCAAACTCTAAGTTTGGTGTTGAGAGGCCATCATCATGCTCTGAGTATCTGTGAGGCTCCATGAGAGCCCACTGTCAAGGTACTGACACTAAAGAAGCGGTTGTTGGGAGGCAACCCAATTTTACTTATCTATGTTATATTTCTATCATTTTATGTTTTCTGTAGGTTGATGATCATGTGAAGTCACAAAAACAATTGAAAAAGCAAAAACAAACTGAAAAACATAATAAAAAATAGCACACCCTGGAGGAGAAGGCTACTGGCATTTAAACGCCAGTAAGGGCAGCAGAATGGGCGTTAAACGCCCATTCTGGCACCATTCTGGGTGTTTAACGCCAGAAATGGGCACCAGACTGGCGTTTAACGCCAGAAAAGGGCAAGAAGCTGGCGTTAAACGCCAGAAATGGGCAGCACCCTAGCGTTTAACGCCAGGATTGGCAGCAAGGGGCATTTTTCAAGCCTAATTGGTGCAGGGATGAGAAATTCTTGACACCTCAGGATCTTTGGACCCCACAGGATCCCCACCAACCTCAACTCACTCTCTCTCTTCTTCACATCTTTTCATAAAACTCTTCCCCAAATAACCTCCACCAATCACCTACATTACTCCTCCAAAACCATCATAGAACCCACCTACACCCACCCACTCAAATTCAAACCATCACTCCTTCCTTTTCCACATCATAACCACCTAAAACCCCCTTTGGCCGAACAATTCACACACCTCCATCTCCTCCATCTCTTCTTCTTCTCCTTCTTTCTTTATTCTTTTGCTCGAGGATGAGCAAACCTTTTAAGTTTGGTGTGGAAAAGCTCAACTTTTTTGTTTTTCCATAACCATTTATGGCACCTAAGGCTAGAGAAACCTCTAGAAAAAGGAAAGGGAAGGCAAAAGCTTCCACCTCTGAGTCATGGGAGATGGAGAGATTCATCTCAAGGGTGCATCAAGACCACTTCTATGAAGTTGTGGCCAAGACTCCTTCTTGAAGAGGACAAGCCCATCACTAAGAAAAGGATGGAGCAAACAAGAGAGCCCACTCATGGACCTCAACAAGAGCATGAGGAAATTCCTCATCATGAAATCTCTGAGATGCCTCAAGGGTTGCATTTTCCTCCACAAGGCTATTGGGAGCAAATCAACACCTCCCTAGGAGAATTAAGTTCCAATATGGGACAACTAAAGGTGGAGCACCAAGAGCATTCTATCCTCCTCCATGAAATTAGAGAAGACCAAAGAGTCATGAGGGAGGAGCAACAAAGGCAAGGAAGAGACATTGAGGAGCTCAAGCACTCCATAAGATCTTCAAGAGGAAGAATAAGATGCGATCACTAAGGTGGACCCGTTCTTTAATTTCCTTGTTCTTTATTTTTCTGTTTTTCAAAAATTATGCTTTAGGTTTATCTATGTTTGTGTCTTTATTACATGATCATTAGTGTATAAGTGTCTATGCCTTAAATCCATGAATATGAATCCATCACCTTTCTGAAAAATGTTTTTAATTGACAAAGAAAAATAAGTGCATGAATTTCGAATTTTAAAACAGTTTAGTTATTTTAATGTGGTGGCAATACTTTTGTCTTTCTGAATGAATGCTTGAACAGTGCATATTTTTGAATTTGTTGTTTAGGAATGTTAAAATTGTTGGCTCTTGAAAGAATGATGGAAAAGGAGAAATGTTATTTGATAATCTGAAAAATCATAAAAATGATTCTTGAAGCAAGAAAAAGCAGTGAAAAGCTTGCAAAAAAAAGAAGAAAAAAGAAAAAAAAGCAAGCAGGAAAAGCCAATAGCCCTTTAAACCAAAAGGCAAGGGTAAAATAAAAATGATCCAAGGCTTTGAGCATCAGTGGATAGGAGGGCCCACAGGAATAAAATCCTGGCCTAAGCGGCTGAACCAAGCTGTCCCTAACCATGTGCTTGTAGCGTGAAGGTGTCAAGTGAAAACTTGAGACTGAGCGGTTAAAGTCGTGGTCCAAATCAAAAAGAGTGTGCTTAAGAGCTCTGGACACCTCTAGTTGGGGACTCTAGCAAAGCTGAGTCACAATCTGAAAAGGTTCACCCAGTTATGTGTCTGTGGCATTTATGTATCCGGTGGTAATACTGGAAAACAAAGTGCTTAGGGCCACGGCCAAGACTCATAAAGTACCTATGTTCAAGAATCAATATACTGAACTAGGAGAATCAATAACACTATCTGAATTCTGAGTTCCTATAGATGCCAATCATTCTGAACTTCAAAGGATAAAGTGAGATGCCAAAACTATTCAGAAGCAAAAAGCTAATAGCCCCACTCATCTAATTAAAACTGATCCTTATAGATGTTTTTTGAATTCATTGTATATTCTATTCTTTTTATCCTATTTGATTTTCAGTTGCTTGGGGACAAGCAACAATTTAAGTTTGGTGTTGTGATGAGCAGATAATTTATACGCTTTTTGGCATTGTTTTTAGTATGTTTTTAGTATATTTTTGTTAGTTTTTCTTATATTTTTATTAGTTTTTAAATAAAAATCACATTTCTGGACTTTACTATGATTTTGTGTGTTTTTCTGTGATTTCATGTATTTTTTGGCTAAAATTGAGGGACTTGAGCAAAAGTTTGATTCAGAGGCTGAAAAAGGACTGCAGATGCTGTTGGATTCTGGCCTCCCTGCACTTGAAGTGGATTTTCTGGAGCTACAGAAGCCCAATTGGTGCGCTCTCAATTTCGTTAGAAGGTAGATATCCTGGGCTTTCCAGCAATATATAATAGTCCTTACTTTACCCAAGATTTGATGGCCCAAACCGGCGTTCAAAATCAGCATAGAAATTCTGGCGTCAAAACGCCAGAACTAGCATAAAAGCTGGAGTTAAACGCCCAAACTGGCACAAAAGCTGGCGTTTAACTCCAAGAAAAGTCTCTACATATGAAAGCTTCAATGCTCAGCCCAAGCACACAGTAGTGGGCCCAGAAGAATATTTCTGCATTAATTACTTATTTCTGTAACCCTAGGCTACTAGTTTTCTATAAAAAGGACCTTTTGCTATTGTATTTTCATACTTTGATAGACCTTTTCACGTTTGGAGGCTGGCCTCACGGCCATGCCTAGGCCCTCTTGTTCTTTTGTATTTTCAATGGTGGAGTTTCTACACACCATAGATTAAGGTGTGGAGCTCTGCTGTTACTCATGAATTAATGCAAAGTACTACTGTTTTTCTGTTCAATTCACGCCTACTTCTTCTCTAAGATATACACTCATTCTTCAACCTGATGAATGTGATGATCCGTGACACTCATCATCATTTTCACCTATGAACACGTGCCTGACAACCACCTCTGTTCTACTTGCAATATCTTGAATGTGTATCTCTTGGGTTTCTAATCTAAGATTGGAACCTTCGTGGTATAGGCTAGAATTATTGGCGGCCATGCGTGAGATCCGGAAAGTCTAAACCTTGTCTATGGTATTCCAAGTAGGATCAGGGAAGGGATGACTGTGACGAGCTTCAAACTCGCAAGTGTTGGGCGTAGTGATAGACGCAAAAGGATCAATGGATCCTATTCCAACATGATTGAGAACCAACAGCTAATTAGCCGTGCGGTGACAGTGCATTTGGAACATTTTCATTGAGAGGACGGGAGGTAGCCATTGACAACGGTGAAACCCAACATAAAGCTTGCCATGGAAAGGAGTATGAATGATTGGAAGAAGGCAATAGGAAAGCAGAGGTTCAGAAGGAACAAAGCATCTTCATACACTTATCTGAAATTCCTACCAATGAATTACATAAGTATCTCTATCTTTATTTTATGTTTTATTCATATTTTAATTATCAATTCTCCATAACCATTTGAATCCGCCTGACTGAGATTTACAAGGTGACCATAGCTTGCTTCAAGCCGACAGTCTCCATGGGATCGACCCTTACTCACGTAAGGTTTATTACTTGGACGACCCAGTGCACTTGCTGGTTAGTTGTGCGAAGTTGTGATAAAGAGTTGAGATTACAATTGTGCGTATCAAGTTGTTGGCGCCATTGATGATCACAATTTCGTGCACCATTCACTGATGCCAGGGCATTTTGGCTAGTTTCACTTATCTTTTCTTTACTGTTTTTAGGGTACTTTCATGCATTTCCTTAGGAAATAAGCTAGTTTTGGGTAGATATTCACTTACATCTTGATTCGAGCATACATTGTGCACCTTACATGATTTCATGAGGATTTTGCATGAATTTAATGACAAATTGGATGTTGCATTTCCCATGACTTGGATTAGAACTTTAAAGCACTTTATTGCTTGATTTCAGGACAAAGGAAGCAAAGAAGAACCACATTAGTGGCTACGTTAGTTACACTAACGTTAACACTAAGGTGGAATGGGAGTAACTTGCAAAGTTAATGAGAAAAGTAATTGCCAAAAATGCTCTCGAAGCCATCATTGCCCATGTTAAGAGGCACGTTAACTAAGTTAACGTGAAGTCTAACGTGGAAAAAAGGAAAGGGAGCCAACGTTAGTGACACTTAACATTATCACTAACGTTGGACCAAGCTCATAAGTGGCCACGTTAAGAGCCACGTTAACTTAGTTAACGTGGCCTCTAACGTTAAGAGGTAAAGGGAAAGCCAACGTTAGTGACATTCAACTTTGTCACTAACGTTGGCTAAGTCACAATAAGCCATGTTAACTCCCACGTTAACCTAGTTAATGTGGAAGCTAACGTGAAGAAACAAGGTGGTCGACAACGTTAGTGACACCAAACATTGTCACTAACGTTGGAAGGAACCCACACAAGCCCCAATAAGCCACGTTAACTCCCACGTTAACTTAGTTAACGTGGAAGTTAACGTGAAGAAGGGAGGTGATAGCCAACGTTAGTGACACCCAACATTGTCACTAACGTTGGAATGAGCCCACACAAGCCACTATGAGCCATGTTAACTCCCACGTTAACTTAGCTAACATGGAAGCTAACGTGGATAAGGGAATTATGAGCCAACTTTAGTGACACTCAACTTTGTCACTAATGTTGGAGATGGCTAGCATGGCCACGTTAGAAGCCACGTTAACCTAGTTAAAGTGGACTCTAACGTGAGAAATAGGGGCACATTGGAACGTTAGTAACAATGGTAAGTGTCACTAACGTTCTCGAAGGTTGGCAAGCCCACGTTAAAAGAGCCACGTTAACTAAGTTAACGTGGACTCTAACGTAGGGAAGGGGGAGACTTCTCAACGTTATTGGGAAAAGCAAGCCCCAATAACGTGTGCAAAGGACAAAGAGGCAACGTTAGTGGCAACGTTTGTGCCACTAACGTTGAAGATAACTTGGCTCTTACTTGGGTGAGGAATGTTAGTGAAAAAGGTGATTGTCACTAACGTTCTCGAACCCATATTTTCACTGAACGTTAACACCACTAACGTCCTGAGCTAAAGTCTCTGCCCACTACACACTTTCTCTCTACAAGTAAAGCCAAGCCCAATGAAGAAGAGAACTGCTTCAAACTAAAGATCCAAAGGCCCATACCCAAGACTTGAAGAGCCAACTAGAAGAACAGAAGAGTAGTATATATAGGAGTAGCTTTGAATTAAATTGGGAGTAGGAAATTATAGCGAGCCTCTTGGCATAGAACTACTCTCTGTATTTTTTTACTTTCTCTGCACTTGCAGTTTCATCATGTATTCTTCATCTTTGTTTTCATTTTCCAGAGCTATGAACAACTAAACCCCTTTCATTGGGTTAGGGAGCTCTGTTGTAATTTGATGGATCAATACTAGTTTTCATTATTCTTCTTCTATCTTTTCTCTTGATTTTACTTGAAAGCTTTCGATCTTCATCCAATTGGGTAGTTATCTTGGAAAAGAAGCTATTCATACTTGGATCTCTTCTGAACCTTGAAAGAGGAATGAAGAGATCATGCTAGAAATGCTTTCTCATGCTGGACCAAATTGGGTTTGGATGGATATGTGACTATAATCCTCTCAACACTTGATTTGGGAAATGCATGTGGTATAATCAGTGACCATACTTCATCTCTTCTCATGACCAATTGACCAAGGAATTGGCTATTGATCAAGATTTAAGAGATTGAATTACAAGAAATTGTAATTCAATCACTTAAGATTGCCAAGGAGATCAATGAGTGCATTGATTGAGGAAGAGATGAAAATGAAATTGATCCGGAGAATGCAACGTCTCCTGAGCCCAATGAACTCCCCATTTTTGATCTTACACATTCTCTTTAATTTCTGTCATTTACTTTTATGAGCAATTACCCCCTTCCCATTTAAGATTCTGCAACTTACTTTCCGTCATCTACATTCAGCTCTTTATTTCTAGCATTTACTTTTCTGTTATTTACTTTCCCGCCATTTAATTTTCTGCAATTCTCAACTCAAATTCTGATTCGCTCAACTAGAACATTCCTCTAATTAAAGTTGCTTGATCAATCAATCCCTGTGGGATTCAACTTCACTTTATTGTGTGTTTTTACTTGGCGACAAATTCGGTACACTTGCCGAAGGAAATTTGTTATGAGACAAGTTTTCCGTGCATCAAGTTTATGGCACCGTTGCCGGAGATTGATTGTGCATCAACAATGATTAAATTGGAAGATAACTAGCTTGAGCATTTTTGTTTTGTTTGATTTAATTTTCTTCCCTTCCCCTTACTTTTTCTTTGTTATTTACAATTTATTTCACTAACCCACTAACTGTTTGATATATTGCATCACTCACACTAATAGTAATTCTGACAGAAATACTTTCTGCATCTATTTTCCTTGCTTGTACTTGTTGGTTGTATGACAGGGAGAAGAAGCGGGGCTTCAACTTCCTTTGATTCTGAACCTGAGAGGACCTTCTTGAGATTAAGAAGTAAAGCAAGAGGAAAAAGAGTAGTTGGTGCTGAGGAAGAGGAGGAATACTTTGAACCAAACATGGAAGAAAACATGGAAAACCATCATGAAGAAGAGACTCACAACCATGGCGGAGGAGGTCGAGCAAATCATGCTGGGGAGGATAGAAGAGTTTTAGGTTCTTACATCAATCCAAACCCAAGAAATTGTGGAAGTAGCATTCAAAAGCCAACCATCCATGCCAACAATTTTGAACTAAAGCCACAACTCATCACCCTTGTTCAGAACAACTGTTCGTTCGGAGGAAGTGTCCAAGAAGACCCCAATCAACATCTAACCACCTTCCTGAGAATATGTGACACAGTGAAGTCTAATGGTGTTCATACTGACGCCTATAGACTGCTCTTATTTCCATTCTCACTCAAGGACAAGGCAGCCAAGTGGCTGGAGTCTTTCCCGAAGGAGAGCTTGACAACTTGGGAAGATGTGGTGAACAAATTCTTAGCAAGATTTTACCCTCCTCAACGAATCAATAGGCTGAGAGCTAAGGTCCAAACTTTCAGGCAACAAGATGGTGAGACTCTTTATGAAGCATGGGAGAGGTTTAAGGACCTAACAAGGAGGTGCCCACCAGATATGTTCAACGAATGGGTGCAGCTGCACATTTTCTATGAAGGCCTGTCATATGAATCAAAGAAGGCAGTAGACCATTCATCTGGAGGATCTTTGAACAAGAAGAAGACCATTGAGGAAGCCATAGATGTCATTGAAACTGTAGCAGAGAATGACTACTTCTATGCTTCCGAAAGAGGGAACACGAGAGGAGTGATGGAGCTAAATAATGTAGATGCTCTGCTGGCCCAAAACAAGCTCATTACCCAGCAGCTGGCTGACCTAACCAAGAAGATGGAGAGGAACTAAGTAGCAGCAATCTCCACTTCATTAACAACCCAAGAAGGAGTGAATGAAGAAGTAGAGGGAAGTCAGGAGCAAGTCAACTACATTGGGAATTCACCTAGGCAAAACCATGATCCATACTCCAAGACCTACAACCCTGGATGGAGGAATCACCCAAACTTTGGGTGGGGAAATCAACAAAACCAAAGCCTTGATCAAAGACGCCCAAATCCCAACAATGCAAGCCACTAACATTTCACATCTAGACCATATCAACACCCCAATAACAACACCTCTCCACATCCACATCAAAACCAAAATAACTTATCTCATCCTTCCACCTCTAATCACGATCTACAATCATTTGATGACAGACTCTCAAGGATTGAGAATCTACTTGAAGGCATAGGCAAGGAGATTCAAGACAACAAGGTGTTCAAGAAGAAAGTGCGAGCCAGTTTCAAGAACCGGGGAGACACAATCAAGAGGTTGGAATCTCAAGTGGGGTATCTCTCTGAGCAAATTCCCAAACTCACAGATGGATTCCCAAGTGACACAGAGAAGAATCCGAGAGGTGAAACAAAGAAAGTAAGATGGGAAGATTGCAAGATGGTCACTATAAGTGATAAGGAGACTGAGGACAAGCCAAGCAAGCTGTCAGAACAACCTGAAGATACCTCAGTAGAGAAAAAGGAAAAAGATCATCCAGAACCAGAAATCTCACAACAGGAGCTGCTGAGACTCTATGCACCTTTTCCCCAACTGCTCAATGGTGTTGTAGAGAAGAGAATATACTCAAGGTTTCTAGATTTGTTTGCATCTCTGCATGTCAACATACCATTCATCAAGACTATTCAACAAATGCCTACATACATCAAGTATATGAAGGAGCTGCTTCCCAGGAAAAGCTCACTCAAGGGAGGCCAAACTATAGTGATGAACAAGGAGTGCAGTGCCCTCATTCAACCACAGTTGCCTACGAAAAGAAAAGATCCAGGGAGTTTTCATGTCCCCTGTGCCATAGGAGAAACAATGTTTGATAAAGCACTCTGTGATTTGGGATCAAGCATCAACTTAATGCCCTTATCCCTGGTGAAGAGGCTGAAGATCAATGAGATAATGCCCACAGATGTAGTCATAAGGCTGGCAGACAAAACTCAAAAATAAGCAATAGGAGTGGTGGAAAATGTATTGGTAAAGGTTGGGAAGTACTTTCTTCCCACAGACTTTGTCATCTTGGACATGGAAGAGAGTCACACTCACCCAATCATATTGGGAAGACCATTCCTAGCTACAGCCAGAGCACTCATAGATGTGGAGCAAGGGGAGCTAATATTGAGGATCCATGATGAACGACTCAGCTTTAATGTCTTCAAACTCTCACAAGAAGCAGACCAAGAAAACAAAGAACCAAGCAAAGATCATAATGAGATGCTGACAGAGGAAGCAAGCACTAAAGCACAACCAGCCCATCTGGGAAAGCCCCTGGTTGATGAACAAGGAAATAAGCAGTTGTCACAACTCAAGGAAAAGCTAGAGGAACCTAAACCACCAGAGACATGTGAAGACAACAACAAAATTCCCTTAGAAGAAGAAGTCACCAAGAGCAAGGCAACATCAAAAAGGACAAAGAAAAAGGTACCAAGGGGGTGGAGGAACAAGAAGATCCCTACGGAAGACTTCTCTCCAGGGGATAAAGTGATCTCAGCTTACTTCCCAGATATCCCCCCTGATCTCCCCACTGTACCATTTCAGTTACCTAAGGTCTTCACTATCAACAGAGTTCTCTCCTTGGAACATGTAGAGATTATTGATACAACCAATGGATATAAGTCCAAGGCAAGAGGGGAGGACTTGAAGCATTATCAACCTCCCTGATGAAGGAGAAACGTCAAGCTAGTGACGCTAAAGAAGCACTTCATGGGAGGCAACCCATGTTTTATATGCTTTTAATAGTGAATAAGTCAATATTCATGAATTCCAACCCAAACTCGACAAACACTTGGTGAAATCCTTGTTATGCAGTATATAGTGAAGAACAAGTTTGGTGTTCAAAGCATGCCAAGAAAGCATGGATGCAACTCAGAGCATGCTAGTCTTGGAGTTTTGAACAGAACTTTTCATCACAGTGCTCCAAACTAAGTTTGGTGTCACCCCATGGTGCCACCAATGTGCATATAAGGATACACAGTTAGTTAGTTAGTTGGAGTTCATGAATAAACAAAATCTTTTCTTCTTTTTATTATTCTAGCCGTAAAGTTTAACTTTTTTTTTTACTTTTCTTATTTGATCTTTAAAGGGAATGGGAGTACGAGCACTCAAGAGGGACACAAGGAGGACAAGCAAGGAGGAGAGCATGGGCAACCACATGAGTAAAAGGTGGTGGAGTTCCTTCTTTGGTCCATCTTTTTCTATGCTTTGAATAAGGAAGATCTTGTATGAAATAGAACATGCTTCCATAATAGTTTGAACCTTTTCAATTCTGTCTTTTAAAGTTTTTTTTGAATAGGTCTATGTTTGCTAGTCTCTATGTCACTGCATCATCTCTTTACTTACTTGTATGCTTGTCCCTTTGAATCAAATGAAAAAGAGAATGAGTGTTTCAAAAGACCAGAGAGGAGTTCATACTATGGAGTAAGTTCATGAGTTTATGGTATAGTTATAAACCCTAAACCCTAAACCCTAAGTTGGTTCAACCACAAGTTTATGCTAAGTTGGTTCAACCACAAGGTGGGAGGACAACTATCTGTCATGAATACTATGCTTGAGACACACCCCATGAGACTAGCTAAATAAGAAGATCCTAATAAGAAAAAAGGGAAAGAACAATAAAGGTTGAAAAAAAAAAGAAAAAGAGTAAGCAATAAGGCTAGGCACCAATGGTTTTAATCTTGAGGCATGTGTCTGTGGTGCTCCTGTATGAGGGATCTACTTGGATGAATAAGCTCTTAGGGGTGCCTTATCACTTGATAACTTGGGTTAACTAACTCGGGATTATCAGCTGAAAGTCCACTATCAAGAGTAATCTTCACTACAGAGCATTTAGTAACCCAAAGAGGTGCTGGACACCAAGGTCTCAAGAAAAGAAAATAAATAAACTATATGCCTGTGGTATGTATGTATGGGGGAAAGAGACTTGAGGGAGTAAGTCCTTAGGGGTGTCTTAACACCCAGCACCTTGAACCAACTGGTTCGGGAGTGTTGGCTGAAAGCTTATCTTAAAGAGTCGCCCCCTTACAGAGCACTTAGCCTAAGAACACAAATAATCCCTGAAATAACAATAAAAAGATCAATGAATAAAAGTATGATGGGATGCAATCACAGTGAGTATTCTAGGACATGATAAAGATCTGAAAGCCAGGAATGAACCTAAGTTGCTATGCATGAAACCACCATAAAACCAGGGACATGACTTCCACAAGAATGATTCATTTCTCTTGGCATTCCATTCATCATTCTCTTGTTCCAAGTACTTGCTTAGGGACAAGCAAGCTTTAAGTTTGCTGTTGTGAAGCCAGGGCATTTTGGCCAGTTTCACTGACCTTTTCTTTACTATTTTTAGGGTAGTTTCATGCATTTCCTTAGGAAATAAGCTATTTTTGGGTAGATATTCACTTACATCTTGATTCGAGCATACATTGTGCACCTTACATGATTTCATGAGGATTTTGCATGAATTTAATGACAAATTGGATGTTGCATTTCCCATGACTTGGATTAGAACTTTGATGCACTTTATTGCTTGATTTCAAGACAAAGGAAGCAAAGAAGAACCACATTAGTGGCTACGTTAGTTACACTAACGTTAACGCTAACGTGGAATGGAAGTAACTTGCAAAGTTAATGAGAAAAGTAATTGCCAATAACGCTCTCGAAGCCATCATTGCCCACGTTAAGAGGTACGTTAACTAAGTTAACGTGAACTCTAACGTGGAAGAAAGGAAAGGGAGCCATCGTTAGTGACACTTAACATTATCACTAACGTTGGACCAAGCTCATAAGTGGCCACGTTAAGAGCCACGTTAACTTAGTTAACGTGGCCTCTAACGTTAAGAGGTAAAGGAGAAGCCAACGTTAGTGACATTCAACTTTGTCACTAACGTTGGCCAAGTCACAATAAGCCACGTTAACTCCCACGTTAACCTAGTTAACGTGGAAGCTAACGTGAAGAAACAAGGTGGTCGATAATGTTAGTGACACCAAACATTGTCACTAACGTTGGAAGGAACCTACACAAGCCCCAATAAGCCACGTTAACTCCCACGTTAACTTAGTTAACATGGAAGTTAACGTGAAGAAGGGAGGTGATAGCCAACGTTAGTGACACCCAACATTGTCACTAACGTTGGAATGAGCCCACACAAGCCACTATGAGCCACGTTAACTCCCACGTTAACTTAGTTAACGTGGAAGCTAACGTGGATAAGGGAATGATGAGCCAACGTTAGTGACACTCAACTTTGTCACTAATGTTGGAGATGGCTAGCATGGCCACGTTAGAAGCCACGTTAACCTAGCTAACGTGGACTCTAACGTGAGAAATAGCGGCACATTGGAACGTTAGTGACAATGGTAAGTGTCACTAACGTTCTCGAAGGTTGGCAAGCCCACGTTAAAAGAGCCACGTTAACTAAGTTAACGTGGACTCTAACGTAGGGAAGGGGGAGTCTTCTCAACGTTATTGGGAAAACCAACTCCCAATAACGTGTATGAAGGACAAAGAGGCAACGTTAGTGGCAACGTTTGTGCCACTAATGTTGAAGATAACGTGGCTCTTACTTGGGTGAGGAACGTTAGTGAAAAAGGTGATTGTCACTAACATTCTCGAACCCATATTTTCACTGAACGTTAACACCACTAACGTCCTGAGCTAAAGTCTCTGCCCACTACACACTTTCTCTCTGCAAGTAAAGCCAAGCCCGATGAAGAAGAGAACTGCTTTAAACTCAAGATCCAAAGGCCCATACCCAAGACTTGAAGAGCCAACTAGAAGAACAGAAGAGTAGTATATATAGGAGTAGCTTTGAATTAAATTGGGAGTTGGAAATTATAGGGAGCCTCTTGGCGTAGAACTACTCTCTGTATTTTTTTACTTTCTCTGCACTTGTAGTTTCATCATGTATTCTCCATCTTTGTTTTCATTTTCCAGAGCTATGAACAACTAAACCCCTTTCATTGGGTTAGGGAGCTCTGTTGTAATTTGATGGATCAATACTAGTTTTCATTATTCTTCTTCTATCTTTTCTCTTGATTTTACTTGAAAGCTTTCGATCTTCATCTAATTGGGTAGTTATCTTGGAAAAGAAGCTATTCATACTTGGATCTCTTCTGAACCTTGAAAGAGGAATGAAGAGATCATGCTAGAAATGCTTTCTCATGCTGGACCAAATTGGGTTTGGATGGATATGTGACTATAATCCTCTCAACACATGATTTGGGAAATGCATGTGGTATAATCAGTGACCATACTTCATCTCTTCTCATGACCAATTGACCAAGGAATTGGCTATTGATCAAGATTTGAGAGATTGAATTACAAGAAATTGTAATTCAATCACTTAAGATTGCCAAGGAGATCAATGAGTGCATTGATTGAGGAAGAGATGAAAATGAAATTGATCCGGAGAATGCAACATCTCCTGAGCCCAATGAACTCCCCATTTCTGATCTTACCCATTCTCTTTAATTTTTGTCATTTACTTTTATGAGCAATTACCCCATTCCCATTTAAGATTCTGCAATTTACTTTCCGTCATCTACATTCAGCTCTTTATTTCTAGCATTTACTTTTCTGTTATTTACTTTCCCGTCATTTAATTTTCTGCAATTCTCAACTCAAATTCTGATTTGCTCAACTAGAACATTCCTCTAATTAAAGTTGCTTGATCAATCAATCCTTGTGGGATTCGACCTCACTCTATTGTGAGTTTTTACTTGACGACAAATTCGGTACACTTGCTGAAGGAAATTTGTTATGAGACAAGTTTTCCGTGCATCATTCACCCAATTATGTGTCTTTGGCATTTATGTATCCGGTGGTAATACTGGAAAACAAAATGCTTAGGGTCACGGCCAGGACTCATAAAGTAGCTGTGTTCAAGAATCAATATACTAAAGTAGGAAAATCAATAACACTATCTGAATTCTGACTTCCTATGGATGCTAATCATTCTGAACCTCAAAGGATAAAGTGAGATGCCAAAACTATTCAAGATTGCACTGTAAACCCCACTATAAGAGGAGACATAGGCTTAATCGAACTCTCATTCTCATGCAAATTCACATCCTAAGCTTATATTAGTTTTGGTTGCTTGAGGACAAGCAACAGTTTAAGTTTGGTGTTGTGATGCGTGAGCATCTTTCCTATCTTTTCCTAGTGAATTTGCAACTAATTTATTGAGTTTAATAAAGAATTAATTATTTTTTAGCCAATATGGATGCTACTTTGAGTCTTTTGCAATTTTGTTTATTTTAGGTAGCATTCGGCAGAATTTGATGGAGTCTTTGCAGCACAAGAATCAAAGGAGATGGCAGCGAGGAGCGACGCGTACGCGTGACTGATGCGTACGCGTGAATTTGGAGCTTTCCATGGCGACGCGTGTGCGTGACTGACACGTACGCGTGATTTG
This sequence comes from Arachis ipaensis, assembly GCF_059453495.1. Lineage (NCBI taxonomy): Eukaryota > Viridiplantae > Streptophyta > Magnoliopsida > Fabales > Fabaceae > Arachis > Arachis ipaensis. The sequence continues at coordinate 102,187,469 of NC_142442.1, read as the reverse complement.
AAGATTTGCTCAGCGACGCGTGCGCGTGACCGACGCGTCCGCGTGACTCATGGAAAAGATCATCGACTCGTACGCGTGACTGACGCGTACGCGTGACATGTGCCACGTGCAGAAAATGCAGAAAAATGCTGGGGGCGATTTCTGAGCTGTTTTGACCCAGTTTCCAGCCCAGAAAACACAGATTAGAAGCTGCAGAATGGACAAAACAAGTGGTTCCCACCCATCAATTGAAGACTTGATTATTTAGTTAATTTTTTATTTAAATTTAAATTTGAATTCTAGGAAAAGATATTATTTTTAATTTTAAAAATTAGATTTTAAATTTATTAGGATTAGTTATAAAAGGGAGAAGAAACCTCTCTTTTGGGAGAGGTCCCGGGGAGGATCCCAGACTACCAAAATATATTTTATTAGAATCCTTATTTTCTACTCTGAACCATGAGCTACTAATCCTCCATTGTTAAGGTTCGGAGCTCTGTCTATTTCTATGGATTAATTTAATTACTTTTTCGATTTTAATTTATGTATGGATTTATAATTTAAGAATTGTTTTCGCTCTTTATTTTATGAATTTGGGTGGAACGGAAGTATAACCCTCTTTCTATTTGAGTTCCTGTAAAACTTGGAAAAGCTCTTTAGTTGAACAACAGCTTGAAAACATATTCTCCTAAATTTTAATTATCTGGATTTAACGGGATACGTGACATATAATCCTTTTATTTTTGGGTAATTAGAGTTTTTGTGGCATATAAACTGGAATTTGATCATGTAGCTTCTAATTGGAATTAATTGACCAAGGAATTGGCAGTTAATGAATTTTAGAGGAGACTAGAAAGGTCTAAGGAATTAGGGTCTAGTCACATACAGTTTGCCATAAATTAAATCCTACATAATTAAAATAGTTAGTAAGAAAAGTTAATCCGGAAAAAATAGATAACTCTGAAGTCTTAACTATTTCCCCATATATATTTCACAGCTCATTTACTGCTTACTTTCTGAAATTCTTAATTACTTTTTAATGCTTTTGAACTTCCAAACGCTATTTTCTGTTTGTCTAACTAAGCTTATCAAATGCTATTATTGCTTAATCCATCAATCCTCGTGAGATCGACCCTTACTCACGTAAGGTATTACTTGGTACGACTGATAAACCCCGATTTTGTGGCTTATTTTGTACTTATTTTGGGGGATTTTATCACCTTTTCTCGCATTTATTCAATGAAATAGCATGGTTTTGCAATTCTCCCTTGATTTGTGCTTAAATGTGAAAACATGCATTTTAGGCCCTAAAATTGATGATTTTAATTCACTTTAATTCCATTCGATGCCTTGATGTGTTTGTTGAGTGATTTCATGTTCATAAAGCAAGTATTGGATGGAAGAAGTGAGGAGAAAAGCATGCAAAGTGGGAGAACTCATGAAGAAATGAAGGAACCGTAAAGTTGTCAAGTCTGACCTCTTCACACTCAAACGACCATAACTTGAGCTACAAAGATCCAAATAAGGCGGTTCCAGTTGCGTTGGAAAGCTAACATCTGGGGTTTCAAAATGATATAAAATTTGCCATATGTTGCCTGACGCATAGAGGTGCGCACGTGCCATGTACGCGTGCGCGCCAATTCTGCCCGTGGGTCCACTTTAATGAAATCGCCCCCAGCGATTTTGCAGCTCATTTTGGGCCCAATCCAACCCATTTCTGATGCTATTGAACCCAAGGATTGAAAGGGGAATGAACCAAGTAGTCATAGTTGAGTTTTCATCATGTTTTATATTAGAATTCTAGAGAGAGAGAGGCTCTCTCCTCTCTCTAGATTTAGGATAGAAATTAGGGTACAATTAGGTTAATCACTCTCAAATTTCTCTTTCAATTCTTGTTTTGATTTCAATTCTCTTTATGTTTTATTGTTCTATTGTCTTTGATCTTGTATTTTCTCTTGTTATTTTCTTATTTTACTCTCTTTTATGTTTATGAACAATTGATGGATCTTAATTTTCTTTAATGCAATTTTATGTTTGATATTCTTTTAATTGATGATTTGAATTGTTGATTTACTTTTCTTGCAATTGGTAGTTGATAGATTTTACTATTTCTTGTCATTTATTATGCTTTCCTTTTATGCCTTCCAAGTGTTTGATAAAATGCTTGGTTGGTCTTTAGAGTAGATTTTGAGCATTCTTGGCTTGGAAAAAGTAATTAGGCAATCTTGAGTCATGAAAACCCAACTTATGTTGGTGATCTAGAGTTGTTAGCTAATATTGTTTCCATTGACGCTAATCTTTTGCTAATTTAATTAGTTAGTTGATTAGGACTTTTGGATTGAGATTAGCTAGTCTTATTAGACTTTCTCCGAGTATGAGGATAACATGATACCTTTCTCAATCGTCGGAGATGACGTAATAAGATAAATTCTTGTTATTATTGTGGCATGATTGATTAATCTTGTTTGACTTTCTCCCTATTTGTTGGAGTTGACTAAATAAGATGAATTAATCATTGCATGACTAGGATAGAAAGCCTATGATCTCAATCTTTGCCATGAATGTCTCTCTCTTTATTAATTGCTTTCTTTAATTACTTGCTTGATTTACTTTCTTGCCATTTATTTTTTTGCCATCTTATCAACCAAACCCCCCTTGATCTTTATAGCCAATAATTGAGCACTTCATTGTAATTCCTCGTGAGACGACCCGGAGTCTAAATACTCCGGTTAATTCTTATTTGGGGTTTGTTATTTGTGACAACCAAAATTTTTGCATGAAAGGACTATTGTTTAGTTTGGAAACTATAATTTACAACGAGATTTCATTCATTTGAGGAAATTCTAAACCATCAAAAGTCCGCTCATCAAAATGGCGCTATTGCCGGGGAGTTGCAATGGTGTTACATTATTGGCTATTGTGAATATTGTGAATATGTTTGCCTTTTGTTTGTTTGTTAGTTTTTGTTAGGTTTAGGACTTTGTTCTCATTTTTGCTAGTTTTTGTTTTTATTTGCTATCATGAATTCTCATCCTCACTTTGGCTATGAGTTTGGTTCAAATTATGTTGTAGGAAATGGGAGCTACAATGACGATGTGCATCAAGGATGGAGTAATCAAAGATGGGAGGAGCCTCAGGGGATTGATCAACCTTATTGGCAACAACCCCCTCCGAATTTTTATGGGTATAATTCTAATCCTAATGCATATCAATCTAATGGATGTGGTGACCCTTATTGTGATTGTCAACAACCACCACCACATGCCTATGAACCACCCCCTCAACACGACTTTGAACCACCTTACTCACAAGCCCCCTACCACCAAACACCTCATCATGACCCTAATCCTTATCCACCATACCAACCACCTTATGAACCATATGAACCATACATGGAACCACCACCATTCCGACACAATTACTCTCAAGAACCACCTTAATATACACCATCTCCATACCCTTTCCATGATGAACCAACTTCCAACTATAATGCCTTCTCCTCAAACAATGAACCCTCTCTTCCACCACCGCCCTCCGATGAAGCCTCCATATTGGAATTGAGAGATCTTGAATCTCATATCTTAAGGCGACAAGAGGAGGATGAAAAGAAGTTTAAAGAGCTAGGAGCCAAGATGGTTATCCTAGTGGAAGCCGTTAGCAATATGGCCTCCTCCCGACTAAGCCTAAGCAACCAAGGCACTCCCATTGACGAATGTGGAGAAGCAATTAAGGAGCATAGTGAGGGAGTGAGCTTAGAGCCTCAAGGTGAAGAAAAGGAGTTGAAGCAAGACTTGTCACAAGGGGAAGAAGTTGAGATGAATGAGCCGGAAGAAGTGGTTGAAAACATAGGAGATGTTGGAAGTCCATGCAAATGTAGCATTAGAGAGCCTTCTTCTAAGATACTTGATGTTGACGTTGAGGAGGGTGTACAACCTCCAAAGCATATTGAAGACTTTGAAGAGGTTGATCAAGAGATGGATTCAATCATTGAGGAGTTCCTATCTACAATTGAATCCTCTCCCATTGGGCTTGAAATTGAGATCAAAGAAGAAGATGCACAACCTCCCATGCCCTTGGTGAGCAATGAAGAAGAACTTGAATTGGAAGCAAGCTATCAAGAGGAAGAGGTTGAAGTTGAGAAAAGTTGCAAAGAGGTGGAGGTAATCATGGAAGAGCACAAGGGAGTGGAACTTGCAAGACCATTGGAGACATCCCTTCCTAAGTCACCATCCAATACAATATTCAAGTGGGTAAAATTCTTATCCCTAAGCTTTAATTTCTCACTTGAATATGGTTTGTTTGAGACGGATGGGCAACTTAGAGCTCTTTGTGGAGTCAAGAGTAGGAGAGAATTGGTTAGTGGGTGGAAATGCCAATCAAGGTTCCTTATGGTTGGAAACTCAAAGTCTAAGTGCAATGGTTGGTATAGTTCTCAACTAAAGGGGTCTAGGAAGATGATTTGGTGTTTACTTGAGAATTCGGATCACTTCTTACCCAATTGGAATTATGATGATCAACTTGAAGACGGGTGTAGAAACAAGATTTGGGATCCGGGTATATATGAGGATCAATTTTGGGAACCCTTAGCTTGTGAAGGACTCCATCAAGACTTGTTACAACTCATTGGAAATTTTGGAGTAAAATGGAAAACCAAGCATTGGTGGAGGTTCCAAGATGAATTCAAGCACAAGCCACCATAACAAGGAGCTTCCCAAATGTCCAACTTAAGGACTTAAACTAAAAGTGCTGGGTGGGAGACACCCCACCATGTTAAACTCTTTTCATTTTTCTCTTTTGTAAATATTGGTAGAATAGGTTTGATTTCATGTTTTGTTTTGTTTGTTGAGTTTATTTGGTAGTATAATATGTTAAATATGGTTTTAAGGTGTTTGGGTAGCTGGTTGGAGGTTTGGAATGCTTGGTTTGGTGCAAGAACTTGGAAAAAAATTTTGAAAAATAGAGCACCAACTCGCGCGTGCGCGCACTTGGCGCGCACGCGCGCCTCAAGCATTTTCGACCATCCACGCAGACGCGCAATGTACGCGGACGCGTGGATGCGAAAATCTCACCCTCCATACATTGACCCGAGAGTTGCACCTACACTGCGCCAGCACCATGCCTGAAGCACAAAACCACCCGCGCGTGCGTGCACCTGGTGCGTACGCGTCCTTGAAGCTAATTGCGTAATGCGCGCGCACGCACGCTGTGCGCGTGCGCGCCGATAGCGATACCTACCCTCCTGGTACATGTCCCAGAGAGTTATGCCCAGTTTGTGTCTATCATGTGCCTGCAACCCACGCGTGCGCGCACCTGGCGCGTACGTGTCCTTTAGCCAAACTGTGCATCGGCGTGGAAGCGTGCATGACGTGTCCGCGCCGGTAAAAAAAAAAATTCTTTTCTTCCATTTTCTTTTATTACATTTGCTTATTTTCATTTATTGCATTTTAATTTTGTTTTTATAGCTTGTTCTTATCTTCTTTTCTAAGTTTCTTATTTTAATAATGGTGTTGAATTCTCTTACTCAATTGTTGAGAATTTCTTGGTTAATCTTGGTGCTTCTAGACTTGTTTAATATTGATGGGTAATGAAATATTTAATTTAATGCTTAACCTTTGATGATCCTTATATTCTTTGTGCATTGATATGAGCTTACATGTTTTTCATGACCCACTCTTTTTAGTCGAACTTGATGCTTTTGAGTGCTCTTCATGCTTTGACTTTACTCTTGCATCAAGTGTTAGTTAATATGCCTTAGCTTATATTGTTTTCTTACTTACATGCGTAGCTAACATGTAATGAGAACCTTACTTTTATTTGGCATTAGCCCCCACCTATGTTCTAATTGCTTTCATATCTTTGTTGTAGGCTTAATTTTCTTTCTTTTTCTCTCCTTTGAGGTTGGCCACCAAGAAGGAAAGGATTGAGAAAGCTTCTAAATGGGGCAACAAACAAGTTCACCCGCACAACCTTTTGAAGGAGCTCATCAATTGTAGCAACCCTTCCACCTTGCTCTTCTTTGCATACACCGAGGACGGTGCAAATTTCTAAGTGTGGGGAGGTCGTCCGACCGACCTCCATGGGTAACAATTTCCTTTTTCAACACCAATTTTTTATTTTTGTCTTTGTTAGTTAGTTGCTGCATTGCATGATAGGTTGCATGTTAGTTAGAATTTGTACGTATTTCACCATTTCTTTTTATGTTAGGACTACTTGGTTAGGGTGATGATTTCTTTTCCAAGAAACTGTTTTTAGGGCACCCTACCAATTTGAAAAAAAAATTTTTTTGACAAACTTGCTTGAAGAATGTATTTTGGAACATGGTTTTTGAGCTAAGAACACAAGCATGTGAGTTTTGAGCCTAATTGTGTGGTTACATCTTATAACCACTTATTTTCATTCTTGTGTGCATTATTCACTCTCTATGATTGTAATATTTGATTTGTTTGATTCTTTATGTCCATTATTCCATGTATACATGCATTTATATGATTGAGGCCATCATTTCATTTAGCTCACTTACCCAAATAGCCTACCTTTCATCAACCATTGTTAGCCAATTTTGAGCCTATTGACTCCCTTTTGTTCTTAATTATAGCACATCACTACCCCTAAGTGAAAAATAATAAATGTCCTTAATTTGGATCTTTGATTAGCTTAGGCTAGTAAGAGTGTGTATCATTTGGGTATGGGAAACTTGGGACATTGGTTGAGGTAAAAGTATAACTTTTATTTTTGTTAAAAATATCGGGAATTGGATACATGCTCATGCACTATATGTAAAACTATATTTATTGATATGTTTGTATATACTTAAAAAAATGAAAAAAGAAAAAGAACATATATATATATATATATATATATAAATAGAAAAAGAAAAAAAAAGAGAAAAAGAAATAAAAAGGGGACAAAAATGCCCCAAAGTAAAGTTCAATAAAAATCAATGCATATGTGTGATGAATTAAAAAGAATGCATGAGTATATCGAAAAAGTGGGAATCATGGGTAGCTAGGTTGTGTATTAGAATTATATAGGTTGTTACATGTGTTAGGTTGTGTATTAGAATTATATAGGCTAATCAAAGATTCAAATTTTAAGCTCACTTGACCATATGCATCCTTACCTTTACCCTAGCCCCATTACAACTTATGAATAAGTCCTCATGATAAATGTATGCATGCATTGAATAATTGTTGATTGTTAAAAAAAAATAAATCTTGGAAAGCATGATTAGAGGAGAATTGAGTGATCGACCCTATACACTAGAGCGACTAGAGCGGATACACTTCCGGTGAGGGTTCGATGCTCAATTCCTTGTTCCCGGCTTTCATGAGCTTTCTTCTTGAAAGTCTATTTGAACTTCATTTTGATATTTGAATTGGTAGGATTCATGAATCGTCATATGATCTTAGCCCTACTTGTTCATATATGTTCTTGGGGATTGATTTGCTTTTAACCAAGTAGATAGAATCATTTTGCATATAGTTGCATTCATATAGATAGGTGCATATAGTTTATTTGCAACGACCCGGTACACTTGCTGGATAGTTTGTGGTTAGAAAATTCGCACCAAATACAAGCTGCATCCGGCAGTACTAAAGAAGCTTCCTCTGAAGGAGAAGCTTATGACCCTGAGAATCCTGGAATGGAAGAATTGAATTACATGGGAGAATCCCATGGAAACACTTACAATCCTTCATGGAGGAATCATCCTAATTTCTCATGGAAGGATCAGCAGAAGCCTAATCAAAGCTTCAATAATAATAATGGTGGGAGAAATAGGTTTGGCAATAGCAAGCTTTTTCCATCATCTTCTCAGCAATAGACAGAGAATTCTAAGTAGAGCCTCTCTGACTTAGCAACCATAGTCTTTGATCTATCTAAGACCACTCTCAGTTTCATGACTGAAACAAGATCCTCCATTAGAAATCTGGAGACACAAATGGGTCACATGAGTAAAAGAGTTACTAAAACTCTTCCTATTACTCTCTCAAGCAATACAGAAGAGAATCTCAAAAGATAGTGCAAGGTCATAACTATATCCAAAGTGGCTAAACCTAGAAAGAGTAAAAAGGCAGTGATTTCCAGTGAGGAAGACCTTACTGGACGTCCACTGACCAATAAAGAGTTCCCTGTTGAGGAACCAAAGGAATCTGAGGCTCATATAGAGACCATAGAGATTCCATGGAACTTAATGCTACAGTTCATGAGCTCTGATGAAGATTCTTCCTCTGATGAGGATGAAGATATTGTTGAAGAGCAGGTAGCTCAGTATCTAGAAGCAATCATGAAACTGAATGTCTTGGTTCAACAGAAATTACCTCAGAAGAAACTGGATCCCGGAAGGTTCTTAATACCTTGTACCATAGGCACCATGACCTTTGAGAAGGCTCTGTGTGACTTGGGGTCAGGAATAAACCTTATGCCACTCTCTGTAATGGAGAAACTCGGGATCTTTGAGGTACAAGCTGCAAAAATCTCACTAGAGATGGCAGACAAATCAATGAAATAGGCTTATGGACTTGTAGAGGATGTCTTAGTGAAGGTTGAAGGCCTGTACATTCTTGCTGACTTTATAATCCTAGACACTGGGAAGGATGAGGATGAATCCATTATCCTTGGAAGACCCTTCCTAGCCACAGCAAGGGCTGTGATTGATGTGGATAGAGGAGAGTTAGTCCTGCAACTGAATGAGGACTACCTTGTGTTTAAGGCTCAAGGATCTTCCTCTGTAACCATGGAGAGGAAGCATGAAAAGCTTCTCTCAATACAGAGTCAAACAGAGCCCCCACACTCAACTTCTAAGTTTGGTGTTGGGAGCCCACCATTAAGCTCTGAGTCTCTGTGAAGCTCTCTAAGAGCTCACTGTCAAGCCATTGACATTAAAGAAGCGCTTATTGGGAGGCAACCCAATGTTATTTAATTATATTTATTTTTTTTATAGACATTTGTTTTCCATTCCCATGTTATATTTTCTTTAGGTTGATGATCATGTGGAATCATAAAAACAGCTGCGGAATTAAAGTGAAATCAAAAAGAGCATAAAAAATAGCACACCCAGTAAGGATAGTAGAATAGGCATTTAACGCCCATGCAGGCAGCATTTTGGGCGTTAAACACCAGAATGGGCAGCATTCTGGGCGTTTAACACCAGAAATGGCAGCATTCTGGGCATTCAGAAAAATGCCCAGTAAAGAAGGATTCTTGGCGTTTAACGCCAGCCAGGATATCTGGCTAGGTGTTAAATGCCCAAAGAGGCAGTCAAGTGGGCGTTAAATGCCAGAATGGATAGCATTCTGGGCGTTTAACGCCAGGATGACACAAGGGAGATAATTTTGTTTCCAATTCAATTTTTTTTTCAATTTTTCATGTTTTAATTCATAATTTTTTTCATCAAACATATTTTACACGTTCATTTTTCAATTTCTATTTTCAATTATTACTAATCTTTCCTATTCTTTTTAATTTTTTTTTTATTTTTTTTCAATTCCTTCCAAAACATTTTCAAAACTTAGATATCTTTTCAAATTCTTTTCAACTCTTTTTAATTTTTCTTGTATACAGTAATAAGTTTTCAAAATTAATTTCATCATTCTTCTTCTACTCCCTTCTATCTTATTTTGCATGAGGACGAGCAAACCTTTTAAGTTTGGTGTGGAAGAAGCTCTGCTTTTTATTTTTCCATAACCATTAATGGCACCTAAGGCCGGAGAAACCTCTAGGAAGAGGAAAGAAAAGGCAGTTGCTTCTAACTCTGAGTCATGGGAGATGGAGAGATTCAACTCAAAAGCCCATCACTAGAAAGAGGATGGAGCAAATAAGAGAGCCCACTCATGGACCTCAACAAGATCATGACAAAGTTCCTCATCAAGAAATCCCTGAGATGCCTCAAGGGATGCATTTCCCTCCACACAATTATTGGGAGCAACTTGACGAGATGGTTTTTGAAGGTAAAGAATTTTCACAAGTAAAGTCGCGTTGCAAGTATATTTTCTAAACCAACAGAGAATCCTTTCGTACAAAAGTTTTGGTTGTCACTTAAGCAAACCCAATAAAATTTATAACTGAAGTATTGAAACCTCGGGTCGTCTCTCAAGGAATTGTAGGGTAGTATGATTTATTATTGGTTATGAAAAAAGGTATATTTTTGGGTTTTTGAATTAGGGAACAAGAAAATAAATTGGCAGGAAAGTAAATTAATAACTAGAAAAACTCTTGGCAAGGTATGAGAACTGGAAATCCCATCCTAGTTATCCTTATCAGGTGTGATGAAAGTTGTTATTGCTCCCACTTAGTTAACCCTTACTAAATAAAGGAAAGTCAAATGGACTAATCAATTTGATTCCTCAAGTCCTAGGCAACTCCTGTGGAAAGACTAGCTTTAGAGGGATCCAAATCAATCAGCAATTTCCAATTTTCAATCAACAGCTGAGTTTGACAACTCAAGTGTCACCAATTACTCAACCAAGCCAAAAGGGGAAAAATCCAAATTATTTATATCATAAATAGAAGGAAGCAACCATAAATCCGAAATACCTCGAATTGTATTAAATAGAAAATCAAATTAAACATAGGAATCCATAAACCAATTTGCGAAAATAAACAAACTAAAGTAATAGAATAATTAAAAGTAGAAGAGAAATTAAATTAAAGGAACATTGAACCTGGAATTGAGAAAACGAAGAAATCCTAATCCTAAAATCTAAGAGAGAGGAAAGAGCCTCTCTCTCTAGAAACTACATCTAAAACCTAAAAATTGTCTAGATTGAAAGAATGATTGATGGATTATTTGATTCCTCCATTCTCCAGCCTCTATTCTGTGTTTCTTGGCTTGGATTTGGGCCGAAAAATGGTCCAGATATCGCTAGGGGCAAATTCTGCAACTTTCTGCATGTGGCGTCTGTCACGCGTACGCATAGGTCACGTGTTCACGTCGTTTGGAATTTTTCCTTGTCATGCGTACGCGTCAGTCATGCGTACGCGTTGCTCGTGCTTTGCGCTAGGCACGCGTCCGCGTCATCCATGCGTGTGCGTCGCTGCCATTTTCTTCAAAACTCCATTTTGTGCATTCCTTCTATTTTTGCGTGTTTTCTTTCTGTCCTCTAAGCCATTCCTGCCCTATGAAGTCTGAAATTACTTAACACACAGATCACGGCATCGAATGGTAATAAAGTGTAATTAAAATTATCATTTTTAAGGCTTAGGAAACATGTTTTCATATGTATCACATAATAAGGAAGGAATTGTAAAACCATGCAAATTATATGAATAAGTGGGTGAAGAATTGATAAAAACACTTAATTGAGCACAAGATGAATCATAAAATAGTGGTTTATCAACCTCCCCACACTTAAACATTAGCATGTCCTCATGCTAAATTCAAGAGAAACTGAAAAAGACTGAAGGTAGAATGGTGGAATCTATGCAATGCAATCTATCTAAATGCAAGCTACCTAAATGAATCATGCAATTCTAATTATTATCCACTTATATATATAAAGCTTACATGTGGTTAAATTGAGTCAAATTCTTCAAGGAAACATATATGCACAGCCAAGGCTAAATCATGTTAAAACACATTCACAATTGAGTTGAGATAGTCAAAAGAGTTCACAAACTTGCAAGACAATCAATGATTAAATATGGATATATGGAAATGAGCTATTGAACCCTCACTAGATTTGTATATACACTCTAATCACTCAGTGTTTGGGGTTAATCACTCTACTCTTCTCTAGTCATGCTTTCTAAAACTTTATTCTTCATCTAACCAATCAACAAATATTCAATGTACACATGCAAACATCATGAGGTCTTTTCAAGGTTGTAATGGGGTTAAGGCAAAGGTGAGGGTATATATATGGCTAAGTGAGCTATAAATTTGAATCCTTGATTAGTCTAAGATCTCACCTAAAATATACATATTCTATATGATTCTAAAATTATGCTTAACTTCCCAATTTTCTCACTTTTGTATCACATACTCATGCATCAAACTATTTTTAATTTTATCCTATGTGCATTGATCTTTTTACTAAACTCATTATTGGGGTAATTTTGTCCCCTTATTTATTTATTTACTTAGAGGGATTTTTTTATAACATAAACATAAAATATCAATGCACATGGTATTTTAATTATTTAAGTTTCACATGAGCATGCACCCAAAGTCTGATTATTTTGTCAATTTTAATCCTTTCCTATCAACCCATGTTTCCACAGTTCCCCACACTTAATTGATACACAATCTCTATCTTAAGCTAACCAAAGATTCAATTTGGGGTATTTCATTTGTTTTTCTGCTTAAGGCTAGTGATGTGGTAAAATACAGAATAAATGGGAATTAAAAGGCTCAAGATGGCAAATAAAGGCGATTGAAAGGGTAGGTTATTTGGGGATAAGTGAGATTTTTAAAGAAACATGGCCTCAATCATATGCAAGCATGTAAATACATTGAATATTGGACATATAGAATGAAACAAAGCAGAGATTGCAAGCAAAGAGAAGGAAACACACAGGAATGAAAACTATGGTTAGATAATATAACCATGCAATTAAGCTCAAAAACTCACGGGTTGTGTGTTCTTTGAGTCAAAAACCATATATCAGTTGTGTATATCATGCAAGTAAGAGTAAAGAGTTCCAACTCTAATCAATGTGAATGTTTGAATGGCTTTTATAAAAATAAATATATTCCTTGAAAAATGTCGTCAATCTACCAACATTTATCATTACATATCTATATGCTAAGTGGATTGTTGTGATTATGAAAATTTAAAAATTTCTAGTATACTCTTTATGTTCAATTAAACCAAATTAAACTAAATAATCCATATTTTCTATATTATAACTAATAAGCTAGGGGTGCAAATTAAGCTAACTATCTAAGATATATATATATATATATATATATATATATATAGCCCAAAGTGCAAAATGTAATAAAGTAGAAATAGACAAAAAGTACAGTAAAAGAAATTGTGCAAGTACTAAAAGGAAAATAAGATAAAATAAAATAAAAATAAAATAAAAATACAGAAAAACAAATGAAATAGGATAAAGAGTCTGAAAGTAGTTCACCAAAATAACATTCGCCAGAGATGGCAACCTCTCCACACTTATATAATAGCATCGTCCTCGATGCTCAATCAAGCTCGGGGTGAAGAAGCGTCATCTCCGGAAGGGTGCTCTGCTAGCTCTGTAGTCTGTGTGGGTGCCTGGGGATCTGCCTGCTGAAGCAGAGGCTCTGTCTATATAGGGACCTGTGGATCTGCTGGCTGTATCTGCTGGGGCTCCTCATGCTGGGGCGCTGCCTGCTCGGGTCCTGCCTACTCAGCCTCTGCTCGTGCATCCTCCTCATGCTCATCCACCTCCTCCTTAGATAGCTCTGATGGTGTGTCAGGTTTGGAGGGAATGTCAATGTGTCCCGTCCTGATCATTAGCTTCAAATGCTCATAACATCGCTTGCTGCGACGCTCAGACCGCTCATATCGCTACTGGTTACGGCGCTTCATCTGATCTAGACGCTCAAATAGGCGGTGCACAAGGTGGTAAATGGGTTGGCAGGAAGGTAAGGGTGCTGTGGGTGTGGGTGGAGCGGCAGGTGCTGAAGGGGCATCAGAGGACGTGGCTGCATCAGCAGAGGTAGTGAGAGAGGGCGGTCTGTAGCCCAGAGCCTCGAATTTCCAGCCATGTGGGATGATCTTCCTGCTGTCTGCGGCTAGTGGCTTCTCATCCTCAGGTTCCTAGGGTACCTCAGCTTGGCGGCCTAACTGGGTAATCAAATATGGGAAAGGTAGAGTGCCTCGAACATGGACTTTAGCCATGGAGTGACGGATGAATCGGGGAAGGTACAGGTCATTGCCTTCCATCACGCACCAGATAAGAGTAATCATGGCAGCTGGCACCTCAGTCTCGTGAGTGCTTGGCATCACATAGTTGCTCAGAATTTGTTGCCATAGTGGAGCCTCATCATTCAGATAAATAATTTTTATGCCTTTTGGGTGCACTGTTGACTTACCCATAATGCATGGGACAACAGGGTCAATAGCTATGGTGCGCTTCACTGCTTCCCAATCAAAATGCATAAACCTCATATCTTCCTCAGCCTTCCGGTAACCATCTGGTTCATCTGACTTAGGTTAGAAATGGAGGATATCTTCAACTGCCTCCTCAGTAACTAAAACCTGTTTTCCTCTGAGCTGGACTGCATCCAGGGTCGTTTTAAAATAGTTGCAGTAAAATTCTCTGACCCAAGATGCATTAACCTCAGTCAAATTCCTCTCTAGAAAGAACCAGTCTCTCTGTTTTATCTATTCTGTGGTGTACTATTGTAGTTCAGCTGGAATTCGGAGGGTCTTTTCCAAGTATAGGTGCCTTTTAGTCCCAAAGACATCATATTTTAGTTCACAGTAGCGGTTTGCGAACTTGATTGGATTAGAGGCAGGCACGAGTTGATTTGCTTTTTCTTGCGGAGTAAAGTTTTTCTCACGCTAGGAATCATCATGTAGTATATCCAAAATAGTGGTAGATGATTCTCCTCTTTTTCTTTTGCCTATGCCTGCTTTATTTTTTCCTTTCCCTTTTGGATCAGACATCCTGAAAAGCAGAGGTTCAATTTATTAAACTAAAGCAGGAAAATAGGAAGTCAAATAGGATTCAAGCAATATAAGCATAGATGAGTAAAAATTGGAAGGAAAATCAAAACATGAAGTGAGTCAGATAGACATAGAGTGTTGGACTGAATGCAATATAAAATTCATAAAATTCAATTAAAAATTACAATCCAAAAATTATGAGATGCAGAATGCTTGTTTGGTAGGAACAATAATAAACATGCCTAAAAAAGGGTTTAAAAGTCAGTTAGGTTAATAGTCAGTTAAGTTAAAAGCCCAAAGAAGTAGGTTAGAATCAGCGGCATGGTAATGTAGTTCCTAGAAGTTACAAAGGTTTAAGAACAAGCAGGCTCACATTCAAGCATACGATGCAGATTATTGATGATAAACCGTGTGATAAAAGAGGCGCAAAAAATGAACAAAATCATCAATAATGCGATTTAACTAAGAAGGGAACCAGAAGGGGTAGGAATGCTAGCTCATCCATCCATGAATTGGCTCAGGTGAAACAAATTAGTGCAGAATTCAAAAGTACCAAAGCCAATTCATGAATGGGAGTTGAGTGAAACAATTTGCAGAAAAATCAGGCAACATTCTGACAGTAAAAGGAATGTTCCTGGGAAAAGCAAATAGCAGAATCAACAAGTTAAATTCATATGTAGTGTAGAAGTTGGCAATTATCATGAAGAACAAGGTAAGTCTTATGATGCAGTTAACATTAAGCAAAAACATAATTTGGGTTTTCTAAGAATTTATCAACAATGAGAAACATGAAAACCATATGTAACTTCCTAAGAATTAAATAATTGAGCCAAGAAAGCAGCCATAAGTAATAATTCAATAAACAATTAAACACATGCAGCAAGCTTTCATTGGGAAATGAACAGATTAATGGTTGAAACATAGCATTGTTGCAGCAAAGGTTTGTCAACAAGTGGCTAATTGACTCGGAATTTTGTCAATTAGTTCCTTGAGCCTGGTAATGATGAGTGCACATGAGAAGGAACTAAAATGTAAGATGAAAATGATGTTCTAAAGAAATATGAATTGAACTGGGCTAAAAGAAATTGGTACAAGGTAAAAATAGTGTCAAATTCAACTCATAATTCACGGTTGAATAACTTAGCATCAAAACTTTTTTGGAAAATTTGGCAGCATCTTGGTAGTAAATTAGGCATTCCCGAATTAAAACAAGCAACAAATAAGTTCTCATGGGGTCAAAGCAGTTCAGAAAGGAATAAAGCAATCAGCATGTGATATGAACTCAGAGCAACAAATGCAACAAGCAGTAATAATTGCAATGCATATGAAATGATAGCAGTAAGCAGAGCAGCATCAAATAGGATTGTAACAGCATAACATCAATATCGGCAGCGAAGCAAATCTTAAATCAGAAAATTCAAACAGCAGGAACAGAGCACTTATCAGACCTAAATCCACTAACCACATCCTAGCTACCTAACCACCTAGAATCCACTATGAACATGAATATCTAACTAACCTAAATTTAACAGAATTAAAATATGCAAACTAACTAACTTGAACGGAATAGGAATCGGAGTGCAATGAAACCTGGTGTGCGCTGTGAAAGAAACTGAAATAGAGAGGGAAAGGGATGTGGATGGTGGCACTGAGGGTGGTACGGTGGCTCCGGTGCTCGTGGTGGTGGCACTGGGGTGGCACGGCGGTGGGGTTGGGGTCGACGGTGGGGAACGGGTGAGAAGGGGGAAGGAGGGATAGGGAGAGGAAGAGAAGAAGGGGAGGGGCGAGGAGGGGAGGAGGGGAGGAGGGGAGGGTGGCGTTGGGGTGGTGGTGGCCGGCGGTGGGGTGCGGCAGTTGGGCAGGGGGCAGTGGGGGTCGAGAGGAGGAAGGAGAAGGATAAGAGAAGAAGAAGGAGGGGTGAGGGTAGGGTGAATGGCGGCGGGTTTGGGGTCAGTGACGGCGGCGGTGATGGCGGCGGTGGTGGTTGGTGGGAGTGGGGGGTTGTGGGGGTGCGAGAGAAGAATGGAGGTGGAATGTTGGGGAGGGGGGAAGAAAAGTGATGCTGGGGCTAGGGTTTCCGCATCAGGGGGTGTTAAGGAATTTGAATCCACGCGTACGCATGGATCACTCATGCACGTGGATGAGGTAGAATTGAAACGACGCGAATGCGTGAAGAGGGGTAGGTGAAGATGTCGCATAGCATGAAGCACGCATACGCGTCGATCAGAATCGTGCTAAACGCACGATTCCAGCGTCGTTTTGGCGCAGCTCTCTATTTCAATTTGGGGGGTAAAAATTTTCAAGCGATGCGTGCGCGTCGCCCACGCCCACGCGTGATGTGCCAGACTATAATTGACACGAACGCGTCATGGGCGCTCACGGGTGGGCCAATTCGTGCCTAACGCACAACAGCCGCACGATTCCAGCTCAAATTTCTGGGCGTTGGATGGTGACGCCGATTTGGAATTGATGCCCATGCGTAGCCCATGCGCACGCGTGGTGTGAGTTTTTTTTATAGAATATGCAGAATGTAAATTGCAGATGCTGATGCGGATGTTATGATTGATACTAGGGAAAATGAAATAAAATAAAATAAAACTAAAAACAGACAAACAAAATAAAATTAAAATTAAAAAGGAACGATCAAAACATGGTGGGTTGTCTCCCACTAGAACTTTTATTTAAAGACCTTAAGTTGGACATTTGATGAGCTTATTGTTATGATGGCTTGTGCCTGAACTCATCCAGAAATTTCCACCAACGTTTACGATTCCAATAGCCTCCGGGGTCCCAAAATAGGCACGTAAAGCCTTCGATCAAGTTAAAGCAGGTGCTCAGGCTCCAGGGATGTTGATTGTCAGAATAAATTCCAGGATCCCAAACCTTGCTTTTGTACCCGTCTTCGCTTTTATCTACATTATTCCAATCGGGCGGTACACAACTTGAATTTCCACAGAGATACCTAAACTTCTTTCGAAATTTATTCAATCGAGCTCTATACCAATCCTTGCACTTCCATTTGGAGCGTGGAACCATATTGAACTTTGGATGCCAACTTCTATCACTAAACATCTCCCTCTTACTTTTAAAGCCAGAAAGAGCTCTAAGCTGGCCATTGGTTTCAAGCAAACCATATTCAAGTGGAAAGGTGAAGAAAAAGGCTAAGGATTTTACCCACTTGAAGTTTGTATTGGGTGGTAATGACCTTGGGAGAGGTGTTTCCAGTGGTCTTTCAAGTTCCACTCCCTTGTACTCTTCTGTGAATAATTCCACTTCTTTACAAACCTCTTCAATTGCAACCACGTCTTGATCAAAGTCTTCGATTTCTTCCTCATCACTCAAGTCATAGGTTGGCGGTTGAGAAAAATCTACCTCTACATCATCTTTATATTCACTTGGGGCAGATTCTTCAATCTCAAAGAATTCAATTACGGATGCAAGTTCATCACTAGGAGAGCTTGATTCATAATCATCATTACCAAGGAAACTTGCTTCTTGATTCGTTCCGTCCAGTTCTTCATAGGATACATGCCTTGGGGATTGTGCACTATCCTCCTTAGCATCAATTGCAAATTTTTGGGCAGAAATCTCCACAACTCTTGATTACCATGGAGGTTCAGCGTCTCCTAAGTCTTCAACCAATTCTTCTTCCTTGAAAATCTCAGCTTCCTCTACTTGTTCCAGTACAAAGTCATACTCTGTACTGTCAACCAGAGTTTCTAGTGTCTCCTTCATGCTACGTTCTTCATTAGATTCTCCACATAAAGCTATGGGAGTTCCTTGAGTGCCCGAACGTCGGGAAGCTAATTGATTTATCGCTTTCTCTAGTTGATAAAGAGTTACATGAAATTGATCTACCGTTTTCTTGAGGCGAGCCTGTGATTCATGGGTCGATGGATATGGACATGGTGCATATGGCAGTGGCGATTCTTGAGAGTAATTGGATTGGAATTGGGGTGGATAAAGGTTAGGGTCATATGGAGGTGAATGATTGTAGGTGGCTTGTGAGTATGGTGGTTCGAAGCTATGTTGAGGAGGTGGTTCATTGGCATATGATGGGGCTTGTTGGTAACTACAAGGGGATCCACCATATCTATCATCATAGTACGCACCTTGGAATGGCTCTTGACCATAGTAATTTGGTGGAGGTGGTTTGTCACGAAAGGGTCCACTATAACTATTGTCTTGGCATGCATTGTAAAATGGTCGTTGTCCATGGTATCTTGGAAGGTGTTGTTGCCGAAAGGGTTGATCAGATCCTCGTGGCTCCTTCCATCTTTGATTGTTTTGACCTTGATGCATGTTCCTATTATAGCTTCCATTCCTTACAACAACATTGGAACCAAACTTAAAGTCAGAGGGGTGAGAATTCATAGTAGCTAATAAAAATTAAAAACAAAAATAAAAATAAATAAATAAACAAAAGAAAATATTTACAATAACCAATAATAAGGCACACAATTGCAATTCCCCGGTAACGGCGCCATTTTTGACGAGATGGTTTTTAAAGATAAAGAATTTTCACAAATAAAGTCGCGTTGCAATATAGTTTCTAAACCAACAGAGAATCCTCTCGTACAAAAGTTTTGGTTGTCACTTACGCAAACCCGATAAAATTTATAACCGAAGTATTGAAACCTCGGGTCGTCTCTCAAGGAATTGCAGGGTAGTATGATTTATTATTGGTTATGGAAAAAGGTATATTTTGGGGTTTTTGAATTAGGGAACAAGAAAATAAATTGGCAGGAAAGTAAATTAATAAATAGAAAAACTATTGGCAAGGTATGAGAACTGGAAATCTCATCCTAGTTATCCTTATCAGGTGTGATGAAAGTTGTTATTACTCCTACTTAGTTAACCCTTACTAAATTAAGGAAAGTCAAATGGACTAATCAATTTGATTCCTCAAGTCCATGTCAACTGCTGTGGAAAGACTAGCTTTAGAGGGATCCAAATCAATCAGCAATTTCCAATTTTCAATCAACAGCTGTGTTTGACAACTCAAGTGTCACCAATTACTCAACCAAAGCCAAAAGGGGAAAAATCCAAAATATTTATATCATAAATAGAAGGAAGCAACCATAAATCTAAAATACCTCGAATTGTATTAAATAGAAAATTAAATTAAACATAGGAATCCATAAACCAATTTGGGAAAATAAACAAACTAAAGTAATAGAATAATTAAAAGTAGAAGAGAAATTAAATTAAAGGAACATTGAACCTGGAATTGAGAAAACAAAGAAATCCTAATCCTAAAATCTAAGAGAGAGGAGAGAGACTCTCTCTCTAGAAACTACATCTAAAACCTAAAAAATTGTCTATATTGAAAGAATGATTCATGGATTATTTGATTCCCCCATTCTCCAGCCTCTATTATGTGTTTCTGGGCTTGGATTTGGGCCGAAAAAGGGTCCAGAAATTGCTGGGGGCGAATTTTGCAACTTTCTGCACGTGGCGTCTATCACGTGTATGCGTAGGTCACCCGTGCGCGTCGTTTGGAAGTTTTCCTTGTCATGCGTACGCGTCAGTCACGCGTACGCGTCGCTCGTTGGAAAATACATAGGAGAAAAAGGGTCTCTGGCTGCCGTTGAACGCCAGTTTGGGCCATCAAATCTCGTGCAAAGTATGAACTGTTATATATTTCTGGAAAGCCCAAGATGTCTACTTTCCAACGCGATTGAGAACGCGCTAATTGGGCTTCTGTAGCTCCAGAAAATCTACTACGAGTGCAGGAGGGTCAGAATCCAACAGCATCTGCAATTCTTTCTCAGCCTCTGAATCAGATTTTTGCTCAGGTCTCTCAATTTTAGCCAGAAAATACCTGAAATTACAGAAAAACATACAAACTCATAGTAAAGTCCATAAATGTTATTTTTGCATAAAAACTAATAAAAATATAATAAAAAGTAACTAAAACATATTAAAAACTATGTAAAAACAATGCGAAAAAGCGTATAAATTATCCGCTCATCAGAACACCAAACTTAAATTGTTGCTTGTCCCCAAGCAACTAAAAACAAAATAGGATAAAAAGAAGAGAAAATACAATAAAATTCAAAATATCAATGAAGCTTAGTTCCAATTAGATGAGCAGGACTAGTAGCTTTTTGCTTCTGAACAGTTTTCGCATCTCAATTTATCCTTTGAAGTTCAGAATGTTTGGCATCCATATGAACTCAGAATTCAGATAGTGTTATTGATTCTCCTAGTTCAGTATGTTGATTCTTGAACACAGCTACTTTATGAGTCTTGGCTGTGACCATAAGCATTTTGTTTTCCAGTATTACCACCGGATACATAAATGCCACAGACACATAACTGGGTAAAGCTTTTCAGATTGTGACTCAGCTTTGCTAGAGTCCCCAGTTAGAGGTGCCCAGAGTTCTTTAGCACACTCTTTTGCTTGGGATCATGACTTTAACCACTCAGTCCCAAGCTTTTCACTTGGACCTTCATGACACAAGCACATTGTTAGGGACAGCTTGATTTAGCTGCTTAGGCCAGGATTTTAGTCCTTTTGGGCCCTCCTATCCATTAATGCTCAAAGCCTTGGATCCTTTTTACCCTTGCCTTTTAGTTTAAAGGGTTATTCGCTTTTTGCTCTTGCCTTTTGGTTTAAAGAGCTATTGGCTTTTTCTGCTTGTTTTTTCTTTTTCTTTATTTTTTCGCCCCTTTTTTTTCACAAGCATTGTGTTTTTCACTGCTTTTTCTTGCTTCAAAAATCAATTTTATGATTTTTCAGATTATCAATAACATTTCTCTTTTTTCATTATTCTTTCAAGAGCCAACAATTTTAACATTCATAAACTTCACTATAAAAAATATGCACTGTTCAAGCATTCATTCAGAAAACAAAAAGTATTGCCACCACATCAAAATAATTAAACTATTTTCAAGATAGAATTCGAAATTTATGTACTTTTTTTTCTTTTTCAGAAAACATTTTTCATTTAAGAAAGGTGAAAGATTCATGGAACATTCATAGCTTTAAGACATAGACACTAAACACTAATGATCATGTAATGAAGACACAAACATAGTCAAAACATAAAGCATAAAAACCGAAAACAGAAAAGAAAATAAACAAGGAGATTAAAGAACGGGTCCACCTTAGTGATGGTGGCTTCTTATTCCTCTTGAAGAACCAATGGAGTTCTTGAGCTCCTCTATGTCTCTTCCTTGCCTTTGTTGCTCCTCTCTCATGGCCTTTTGCTCCACTCTTAGTTGCTCCATGTTGGAACTCAATTCTCCTAAAAAGGTGTTGAGTTGTGATAAACCACTATTTTATTATTCATCTTGTGCTCAATTGAGTGTTTTTATCAATTCTTCACCCATTTATTCATATAATTTGCATGGTTTTACAATTCCTTCCTTATTATGTGATACATATGAAAACATGTTTCCTAAGCCTAAAAATGATAATTTTAATTACCCTTTATTACCATTCGATACTGTGATCTGTTTGTTAAGTAATTTTAGGCTTCATAGGGCAGGAATGGCTTAGAGGACAGAAAGGAAACACGCAAAAATGGACGGAACGCACAAAATGGAGTCTTGAAGAAAATGGAAGCGATCGTGCCTAGCGCAAATCACGAGCGACGCGTACGCGTGACAAGGAAAACTTCCAAACGACGCGCACGCATGACCTATGCGTACGCGTGACAAACGCCACGTGCAGAAAGTTGCAGAATTTGCCCCCAGCAATTTTTGGACCCTTTTCGGCCCAAATCCAAGCCCAGAAACACAGAATAGAGGTTGAAGAATAGGGGAATCAAATAATCCATGAATCATTCTTTCAATATAGACAATTTTTAGGTTTTAGATGTAGTTTCTAGAGAGAGAGGCTCTCTCCTCTCTCTTAGATTTTAGGATTAGGATTCTTCGTTTTCTCAATTCCAGGTTGATTGTTTCTTTAATTTAATTTCTCTCCTACTTTAAATTATTCTATTACTTTAGTTTGTTTATTTTCCCAAATTGGTTTATGGATTCCTATGTTTAATTTGATTTTCTATTTAATACAATTCGAGGTATTTCAGATTTATGGTTGCTTCCTTCTATTTATGATATAACTAATTTGGATTTTTCCCCTTTTGGCTTTGGTTGAGTAATTGGTGACACTTGAGTTGTCAAACTCAGCTGTTGCTTGAAAATTGAAAATCGCTGATTGATTTGGATCCCTCTAAAGCTAGTCTTTCTACAGGAGTTTACTAGGACTTGAGGAATCAAATTGATTAGTCCATTTGACTTTCCTTTATTTAGTACGGGTTAACTAAGTGGGAGTAATAACAGCTATCATCACACTAGATAAGGATAACTAGGATGGGATTTCCAGTTCTCATACCTTGCCAAGAGTTTTTCTAGTTATTAATTTACTTTCCCGCCAATTTATTTTCTTGTTCCCTAATTCAAAAATCCAAAAATATACCTTTTTCCATAACCAATAATAAATCATACTACCTGATGCCAGGGCATTTTGGCCAGTTTCACTGACCTTTTCTTTACTGTTTTAGGGTAGTTTCATGCATTTTCTTAGAAAATAAGCAAATTTTGGGTAGATGTTCACTTACATCTTGATTCAAGCAAATATTGTGAACTTTACATGATTTCATGAGAATTATGCATGAATTGAATGACAAATTGGATAATGCATGATCTCATGATTTGGAATAGAGCTTTGATGCACTTTAATTGCTTGATTTTAGGACAAAGGAAGCAAGGAAAAACCACGTTAGTAGCCACGTTAGTCTAATTAACGTGACCACTAACGTGGAATGGGAGCTAGCTTGCAACGTTAATGAGAAAAGTGATCGCCAATAACGCCTTCGAAAGCCATTATAGCCCACGTTAGTTGCCACGTTAATTACATTAACGTGGAAGCTAACGTGGAGGAGAAGTGAAGCTCTAATGTTAGTGGTAAAAGTGAATACCACTAACGTTGGAAAAAGGGGCACACTTGGCCACGTTAAGAGTCACGTTAATTACATTAACGTGAACTCTAACGTAGAAGGAACAAGGATTTGCCAACGTTAGTGACACTCACCTTTGTCACTAACGTTGGATTAAGCCACTATTGCCCACGTTAGTTGCCACGTTAATTAAATTAACGTGGAAGCTAACGTGAAAGAAGAATTGATGGGCCAACGTTAGTGAAACTCACCTTTGTCACTAACGTTGGAGATGGCAATCACCACGACGTTAGGGGCGTTTAGAGCGTTAGTGACAAAGGTAAGTGTCACTAACGCTCTCGAAGCTTAGGCATGCCCACGTTAAGGGTCACGTTAGTTATACTAACGTGAACTCTAACGTGGGGAAAAAGGGGCATTAAGCAGCGTTATTAGAAAAGGTGAATGCCAATAACGTTTGCGAAGGACCAAGAGGCAACGTTAGTGGTCACGTTAGTGCCACTAACGTTAAAGTTAACGTGGATCATTTTTGGCTTGGAACGTTAGTGAAAAAGGTGATCGTCACTAACGTTCTCGAACCCACATTTTCACTTAATGTTAACACCACTAACGTCCTAACTAATGCCCATGCCTAACTCACACTTTTTCTGAAAGCAAAGCTGAGCCCACTGAAGACTGCAACTGCTTCAACTAAAGATCCAAAGGCCCATATCCAAGACATAAGAGCCAACTAGAAGATCAGAAGAGTAGTATATATAGGAGTAGTTTTGAACTAGTAAGAAGCCTTTTGGCATTTTGGAGAACTACACTTTGTATATTTTACTTTCTCTGCAACTTCTAGTTTTAGTTTTCCATAATGTACTTTCCATCTATGCTTTCCATTCCCAGAGCTATGAACAACTAAACCCCCTTCATTGGGTTAGGGAGCTCTGTTGTAATTTGATGGATCAATAATAGTTTTCATTATTCTTCTTCTTTCTTTTCTCTTGATTTTACTAGAAAGCTTTCAATCTTCATCCAATTGGGTAGTTGTTTTGGAAAAGAAGCTATTCATACTTGGATCTCTTTGGAACCTTGGAAGAGGAATGAAGAGATCATGCTAGAAATACTTTCTCATGTTGGACCAAATTGGGGTTTGGATGGATATTGTGACATATAATCCTACCAATATTTTAATTTGGGAATACATGTGGTATAATCAGTGACCATACTTCATCTCTTCTCATGAGCAATTAGACCAAGGAATTGGCTATTGATCAAGATTTGAGAGATTGAATTACCAAGGAATTGGAATTTAATCACTTAAGATTGCCAAGGAGATCAATGAATGCATTGATTGAGGAAGAGATGAGAATGAACTTGATCCGGAGAATACAACATCTCCTGAGCCCAATGAATCTCCCATTTCTGATCTTACCCATTCTCTTTACTTTCTGCCATTTATTTTTATGCTCATTTCCCCAAATCCCCATTTAAGATTCTGCAATTTACTTTCCACCATTTACATTTTGTTCTTTGTTTCCAACATTTACACTTTCTGTTATTTACTTTCCTGCCATTTATATTTCTGCAAATCTTAACTCAATTTCTGCGTAGCTCAACTAGAACATTCCTCTAATTAAAGTTGCTTGACCAATCAATCCCTGTGGGATTCGACCTCACTCTATTGTGAGTTTTTACTTGACAACAAATCGGTATACTTGCCGAGGGAAATTTGTTGAGAGACAAGTTTCGGTGCATCAAGTTTATGGCGCTGTTGCCAGGGATTGATTTTGTATCAACAATGATTAAATTGGTGGATAACTAGATTGAGCATTTTTCTTTTGTTTGATTTAATTTCATTTGAGTGATTTACTTTCAATTTTAGTTATTTTCTTCCCTTTACCCTTACCAGTTTGTGGTGTTCTCTTATTGGTTACAATTCAATTCACTAACCCACTAACTGTTTGATATATTGCATTACTCACACTAACAGCATTTCTGACAAGAATACTTCCTACATTTGTCTCCTTCTTGCTTGTGCCTTGTTGGTTGTATGACAAGTAGAAGAAGCGGGGCTTCAACTTCCTTTGATTCTGAACCTGAGAGGACCTTCCTTAGATTAAGGAGGGAAGCAAGAGGAAAGAGAGTCGTTGGTGCTAAGGAAGAGGAGGAGTATTTTGAACCAGACATGGATGAGAATATAGAGAACCATCATGAAGATGAGGCTCACAACGATGGCAGAGAAGGTCCAGTACATCATGCTGGACAAGAGAGAAGAGTTTTAGGCTCTTATATAAACCCAAACCCAGGAAACTGTGGAAGTAGCATCCAAAAACCAACCATATATGCCAATAATTTTGAACTAAAGCCACAGCTCATCACCCTTGTTCAGAACAACTGTTCATTTGGAGGAAGTGTCCAAGAAGACCCCAATCAACATCTAACCACCTTCCTGAGGATATGTGACACTGTGAAGTCTAATGGTGTTCATCCTGACACTTATAGATTGCTTTTGTTCCCCTTTTCACTCAAGGACAAAGCATCTAAATGGCTGGAATCTTTCCCGAAGGAGAGTTTAACAACCTGGGAAGATGTGGTGAATAAATTCTTGGCGAGATTTTACCCTCCTCAGAGAATTAACAGGTTGAGAGCTGAGGTACAAACCTTCAGGCTACAAGATGGTGAAACTCTCTATGAAGCATGGGAGAGGTTTAAGGACTTGACAACAAGGTGCCCGCCAGATATGTTCAATGAATGGGTGCAATTACACATTTTCTATGAAGGTCTTTCTTATGAATCAAAGAAGGCAGTGGACCACTCATCCAGGGGATCTTTGAACAAGAAGAAGACCATTGAAGAAGCCATAAATGTCATCGAGACTATAGCTGAGAATGTTTACTTCTATGCTTCTGAAAGAGGCAACACTAGAGGATTGATGGAGCTAAACAATATGGATGCACTGCTGGCTCAAAACAAGATGATCACCAAGCAATTGGCTGACCTTACCAAGAAGATGGAAAGGAACCAAGTAGCAGCAATCACTACCTCATCAGCAGCTCAAGAAGGAGTGAATGCAGAGGCAGAGGTTGATCAGGAACAAGCCAACTACATTGGAAACTCACCTAGGCAGACCCATGATCCATACTCCAAAACTTATAATCCTGGTTAGAGGAACCACCCAAACTTTGGGTGAGGAAATCAACAAGTTCAAGGCCAAGATCAGAGACATCACAACCCCAACAACAATGCAGCTCACCAACATTCCACACAGAGATCATATCAGCATCCACCTAACAACACCTCTCAACATCCATATCAAAACCAAAATGGCCCTTCTCATCCCTCCAATCTCAGCTCACCATCATCCGAAGATAGACTCTCAAGGATCAAAACTCTACTTAAACGTATATGCAAAGAAGTTCAAGACAGTAAAATATTCTGAGAGGAAGTGCGGTCCAATATGCAGAATCAAGATGCTGCCATCAAGAAACTTGAGACACAAATTGGCTACCTATTCAAGCAAGTTCTCAGCCATAACCTGTGCAGCAACACTGATTCAAACCCAAGGGAGGAATGTCAGGCCATCACCCTCAGAAGTGGGAAGGAATTGAAGGAAACTCCCAAGAAACCACAAGAGAAGAACTCAAATGAAGGGGAAGAGGAATAAGATGAAGTCCAAGTTTCCACTCCCAGTTCACAGCAAAAAGGAGAAATGCTGAAGCCAGACGTCCAAAAAGCTCCATACCCTCAGCAATTGAAAAAGAAGGGGGATGACAACCAATTCTTAAGATTTTTGGAAATCTTCAAGAAACTACAAATTAACATACCCTTTGCTGAAGTAATAGAGAAAATGCCGCTCTATGCCAAGTTCTTAAAGGAATTAATGACCAAGAAGAGAAGCTGGAAGAGCAATAAGACTGTGATACTAACCGAAGAATGTAGTGCCATCATTCAACACAAACTACCCCAGAAATTGAAGGATCCTGGGAGCTTATAGATTCCTTGCATTATAGGGGAAATCACAGTGGAAAAGGCCCTATGTGATTTAGGAGCCAACATAAATCTGATGTCAGTAGCTATGATGAGAAAAATGAGGATTGAGGAGGCCGAGCCAACAAAAATGGCCCTACAACTGGCAGACTGATCATTCAAGTTTCCTCATGGCATATTAGAAGACTTGCTGGTGAAGGTAGGAGATTTTATCTTCCCAGCAGACTTTGTAGTGTTGGACATGAAGGAGGGAGCCAAGGCCTCCATCATCCTGGGAAGACCATTCTTGGCCACTACTGGAGCTATCATTGATGTCCTAAAAGGTGAACTTACCCTAAGATTACACAATGAGAAGATGACATTCAATGTGTTCAAGGCCATGAGCTACCCACAACAACCATTAGGAGAATGTATGAGGTTGGATTCACTGGAAGATACCGTACAAGAGATTTTTGAAGAAGAAAAACTTGAAGGGTTAACAGAAGATGAATCAGCATCTAGCAAAGAGGCTGCGACAGCGGAGATTCATGTTCAAGGTGCACCAGAGGAGGAGAATGAAAGAAAAGAAGCACCCAAACTTGAACTCAAAGCACTGCCGCCCACTCTTAAATATGCATATTTAGGAGAGAATGAAAGTTACCCAGTGATCATAAACTCAGCCCTCAGCCAAGATCAAGAGGATGAACTACTCCATGTATTGTAAAAGTATAAGGATGCCATTGGATGGACCCTCGCTAACTTGAAGGGAATCAGTTCGGCTATATGCATGCATAAGATACTGCTGGAAGATGATGCCAAACCATCCATCCAGCCCCAAAGGAGGCTAAATCCAGTCATGAAAGAAGTGGTACAGAAGGAAGTCATGAAGCTGTGGCAAGGAGGGGTGATCTACCCAATTTCGGATAGCCCATGGGTCAGCCCCGTCCAAGTGGTCCCCAAGAAAGGAGGAATCACTGTAGTACCTAATGAGAGGAACGAACTCATCCCTACAAGAATGGTCACAGAATGGAGGATG
Source organism: Arachis ipaensis (assembly GCF_059453495.1). NCBI lineage: Eukaryota > Viridiplantae > Streptophyta > Magnoliopsida > Fabales > Fabaceae > Arachis > Arachis ipaensis. The sequence continues at coordinate 102,159,003 of NC_142442.1, read as the reverse complement.
TGCATTGACTACAGAAAACTCAATGAAGCTACAAGAAAAGATCACTTCCCACTTCCCTTCATGGATCAAATGCTGGAAAGACTTACAGGACACGCATATTATTATTTTCTAGATGGTTACTCAGGATATAATTAAATAGTGGTTGATCCGAGAGACCAGGAGAAAACGTCATTTACTTGCCCATATGGAGTGATTGCATACAGGCATCGTTGTCAAACTCTCGAGTTAACTCGTAAACTTGTACGAGTTTACGAGTTTAGATATGGAAACGAGTTGACTCGAACATAGACTCTATCCTGAGTAAACTTGGCTACACTCGGCTGGACTCAGTCAAACTCGGACAAACTCGTGAGTTTAGGACCGAGTTAGCGAGTTTGTGTTTTTCTTCATTTTTGCTAAAAAAAATGTCATTTTGAAACCAAAAAAAAACTTTTTTTATTAGGGTTACGATAACACTCCCAAAGAATGAAAGAAAACTCACTCACAACTCACTCATCTCCAAGCATTTTGGCCAGTTTCACTGACCTTTTCTTTACTGTTTTAGGGTAGTTTCATGCATTTTCTTAGTAAATAAGCAAGTTTTGGGTAGATATTCACTTACATCTTGATTCAAGCAAACATTGTGAACTTTACATGATTTCATGAGAATTATGCATGAATTCAATGACAAATTGGATAATGCATGATCTCATGAATTGGAATAGAGCTTTGATGCACTTTAATTGCTTGATTTCAGGACAAAGGAAGCAAGGAAGAACCACATTAGTAGCCACGTTAGTCTAATTAACGTGACCACTAACGTGGAATGGGAGCTAGCTTGCAATGTTAATGAGAAAAGTGATCGCCAATAACGCCTTCGAAAGCCATTATAGCCCACGTTAGTTGCCACGTTAATTACATTAACGTGGAAGCTAATGTGGAGGAGAAGTGAAGCTCCAACGTTAGTGGTAAAAGTGAATACCACTAATGTTGGAAAAAGGGATACACTTGGCCACATTAAGAGTCACGTTAATTACATTAACGTGAACTCTAACACGGAAGGAACAAGGAATTGCCAACGTTAGTGACACTCACCTTTGTCACTAACGTTGGATTAAGCCACTATTTCCCACGTTTGTTGCCATGTTAATTACATTAACGTGGAAGCTAACGTGGAAAAAGATTTGATGGGCCAACGTTAGTGATACTCACATTTGTCACTAATGTTGGAGATGACAATCACCACCACGTTAGGGGAGTTTGGAGTGTTAGTGACAAAGGTAAGTGTCACTAACGCTCTCGAAGTTTAGGCATGCCCACGTTAAGGGTCACGTTAGTTATACTAACGTGAACTCTAACGTGGGGAAAAGGGGCATTAAGCAACGTTATTGGAAAAGGTGAATGCCAATAACATTTGCGAAGGACCAAGAGGCAACGTTAGTGGTCATGTTAATGCCACTAACGTTTTTAGTTAACGTGGATTATTTTTGGCTTGGAACGTTAGTGAAAAAGGTGATCGTCACAAATGTTCTCGAACCCACATTTTCACTTAACGTTAACACCACTAACGTCCTAACTAACGCCCATGCCTAACTCACACTTTTTCTGCAAGCAAAGCTGAGCCCACTGAAGACTGCAACTGCTTCAACTAAAGATCCAAAGGCTCATATCCAAGACTTGAAGAGCCAACTAGAAGATCAGAAGAGTAGTATATATAGGAGTAGTTTTGAACTAGTAAGAAGCCTTTTGGCATTTTGGAGAACTACACTTTCTATATTTTACTTTCTCTGCAACTTCTAGTTTTAGTTTTCCATAATGTACTTTCCATCTTTGCTTTCCATTCCCAGAGCTATGAACAACTAAACCCCCTTCATTGGGTTAGGGAGCTCTGTTGTAATTTGATGGATCAATAATAGTTTTCATTATTCTTCTTCTTTCTTTTCTCTTGATTTTACTAGAAAGCTTTCAATCTTCATCCAATTGGGTAGTTGTCTTGGAAAATAAGCTATTCATACTTGGATCTCTTCGAAACCTTGGAAGAGGAATGAAGAGATCATGCTAGAAATGCTTTCTCATGTTGGACCAAATTGGGGTTTGGATGGATATAGTGACATATAATCCTACCAACACATTGATTTGGGAATATATGTGGTATAATCAGTGACCATACTTCATCTCTTCTCATGAGCAATTAGACAAAGGAATTGGCTATTGATCAAGATTTGAGAGATTGAATTACCAAGGAATTGGAATTCAATCACTTAAGATTGCCAAGGAGATCAATGAATGCATTGATTGAGGAAGAGATGAGAATGACCTTGATCCGGAGAATACAACATCTCCTGAGCGTAATAAATCCCCCATTTCTGATCTTACCCATTCTCTTTACTTTCTGCCATTTATTTTTATGCTCATTTCCCCAAATTCCCATTTAAGATTCTGCAATTTACTTTCCGCCATTTACATTTTGTTCTTTGTTTCCAGCATTTACACTTTCTGTTATTTACTTTCCCGCCATTTATATTTCTGCAAATCTCAACTCAATTTCTGCGTAGCTCAACTAGAACATTGCTCTAATTAAAGTTGCTTGACCAATCAATCCCTGTGGGATTCGACCTCACTCTATTGTGAGTTTTTACTTGACGATAAATCGGTATACTTGCCGAGTGAAATTTGTTGAGAGACAAGTTTCCGTGCATCACTACCCTGCAATTCCTTGAGAGACGACCCGAGGTTTCGATACTTTGGTTATAAATTTTATTGGGTTTGCTTAAGTGACAACCAAAACTTTTTGTACAAGAGGATTCTCTGTTGGTTTAGAAACTAAACTTGCAACGTGACTTTATTTATGAAAATTCTTTACCTTCAAAAACCATCTCGTCAAAAATGGCGCCGTTGCCGGAGAATTGCAATTGTATGCCTTATTATTGGCTATTGTAAATATTTTTTCTTTTGCTTGTTTATTTGTTTTTATTTTTGTTTTTAATTTTTATTAGCTACTATGAATTCTCACCCCTCTGGCTTTAAGTTTAGTTCCAATGTTGTTGTAAGGAATGGAAGCTATAACAGGAACATGCATCAAGGTCAAAACAATCAAAGATGGAAGGAGCCACGAGGACCTGATCAACCCTTTCGGTAACAACACCTTCCAAGATACCATGGACAACGACCATTCTACAATGCATGCCAAGATAATAGTTATAGTGGACCATTTCGTGACAAACCACCTCTACCAAATTACTACGGTCAAGAGCAATTCCGAGGTGCGTACCAAGATGTTACATATGGTGGACCCTCTTGTAGTTACCAACAAGCCCCATCAAATGCCAATGAACCACCTCCTCAACATAGCTTCGAACCACCATACTCATAAGCCACCTACAACCATTCACCTCTATATGACCCTAACCTTTATCCACCCCAATTCCAATCTAATTACTCCCAAGAACCGCCACTACCATATGCCCCATGTCCATATCCATCGACCCAAGAATCACAGCCTTGCCTCAAGGAAATAGTAGATCAATTTCATGCAACCCTTCATCAACTGGAGCAAGCAATAAATCAATTAGCTTCCTGACGTTCGGGCACTCAAGGAACTCCCATGTGCAGAATCTAATGAAGAACGTAGCATGAAGGAGACACTAGAAGCTTCGGTTGACAGTACGGAGCATGACTTTGTACCAGAACAAGTAGAGGAAGCTGAAATTATCAAGGAAAAAGAATTAGTTAAAGACTTAGGAGATGCTGAACCTCCATGGGAATCAAGAGTTGTAGAGAATTCCGCCCAAAAATTTGCAATTAATGCTAAGGAGGATAGTACACAACCCCCAAGGCATGTATCCTATAAAGAACTAGACGAAACGAATCAAGAAGCAAGTTTCCTTGGTAATGATGATTATGAATCAAGCTCTCCTAGTGATGAACTTGCATCCGTAATTGAATGAATTCTTTGAGATTGAAGAATCTGCCCCAAGTGAATATGAAGATGATATAGAGGTAGATTTTTCTCAACCCCCAACCTGTAACGACCAAATTTTCAATATGTCTAGATCATACCGGAAACTGAGTGCTACCAATTTGTCTTCCTAATTATTATCTATTATTTATCATATGAGCCTGATTCGTTGTTAAACGCGTAGTTAATTTGCGTGGTGTATTTTTTTTTTGAAAATGTTTGGATTAATAGACAGAATCATTTATAATCAATTCACAAGTAATAACAGATAAAATAGTTATAAACAACCACACATAAATACATCACAAGTAGTTGACAACATTCGGTGATTCAGCCTTTATTAGAGTATAGACCTTTAGTTAGAACACCCCTAGATATAGCTAGATAATATCTATATATATGTATATACATACAACATCCCAAGTCCTGACCTGTTCAAGAGGTCTCTAAGCTGGCACCTAGGCTAGCCTAGACTCTATACTCACCTAGTCCCTCTAAACTTCTAAAGCGAGGGAAATTACGTTCTAAGTCTTCACAACTCAAGTCAGGTGGAATGTCATCAAAAGATAGAACATCATCTGCTATTCCTCTGCACGGTCAGACTTTTCCACAGGACGTCTCTCTGGTACCTCATGAAGTAGCCACACAATAGGAGTCTCGTACACGGGATTTAGGTTAAAGTGCGTATACGAACGGGGTGCAGACGTTGGCTGATCTCACAGCATATACATATAAACAGAGAACGATATTCACCCTAGACTCAGAAGACTATCTAGAGCAGAATCCTCTTCTTGCGAACGGTCATCAGCAAACTGTGGTAAGGTACTCTTACTTCCATCTGAAGGGGAAGGGAGAGAGAAGGGGTAAGAACTGGGGAGTTCTTAGTAGGGCCGGGGTTATTAGTTACGTTCATTTATTTGGGGTCGATTAGTAGACGAATAACATAATATAGCAAAGCAGTAAACAGAAGATAAAGATAGAAAGAAAAAGTAGAGACAACAAAAAGCAGAACACAAACAAAAGAATACAAGAAAATAAAACACAGAAATAGCATACAAGCAGACAAACATAAAGAAGTAGACCACACATAGAAAGGAATGCAACAGAGAATAATGCACAGACAAGAATGATGCATGTCTAGCCCTAGCGCAGGACATGAGCTCCTGTGTCGGTTGGCTGCCCGCAATCCCGACATTTATCCGGTCACGAGTAATCCCGATTTCCCGGATACGATTTTTCGTTCCTAAATAAATGCGCATATAATAATAGCCGCTCATTTGAGACAGCCTCTGCTTACTACAGGAAAATATATATATACTCTGCTCGGCTCTGGGAAAGCGGAAAATGGCTGTAGGTAACTTCGTGCCCCTACAGAGGCTCTGGGTTGCATTAAGCAACTAATATATATTGAATATAGCTCTGGGTTGCATCAAGCAACTAATATATATATAAATATAGCTCTGGGTTGCATCAAGCAACTAATATATATATAAATATAGCTCTGGGTTACATCAAGCAACTAATACATATATAAATATAGCGCTGGGTTGTATCAAGCAACTAATATATATATAAATATAGCTCTGGGTTGAATCAAGCAACTAATACATATATAAATATAGCTCCGGGTTGCATCAAGCAACTAATATATATATAAATATAGCTCTGGGTTGCATCAAGTAACTAATATATATAAATATCTCTTTATTATATTACTCTTCTCTTTATATCTCTTTACTCTGTTCTGGTTTCTCTTTTCTCTGTATCTCTTTACTCTGTTTTAATTACTCTGTTCTCTGTATCTCTTTTCTCTTCTCTGGTTACTCTTTTCATCTGTATCTATATTACTCTTTTTCTCTTTATCTCTTTACTTTACTATGGTTACTCTGTTTTTTGTATTTCTCTACTCTGCCCTGATTTCTCTGCTTAACGTATGTATTTAAAGTTTATGTAAATTTCGGTATGAATAGTTCGCCTGTCCCAAGTATAGGTTCATTAAGTCTATACTGAAACAGTTTAACTTTTCATATAATACCTAACCCTAGTCGCAACTCAGGTACTAACTAAGTTGCCCTAGTTCGTTCACTAGTCTCTGTCTGTTTTTCTGTCATTAAAATTTTATAGACTTTTTCTTTGGTTTTTATCTTTTCTTTAACTTTTTATCTTTTCTTTATTTTTGCCTCACTATCATGTTATTACCACTCCCTAAGTGTTTTATGAAGGTAATTATGAGATTCTGCACTTAAAGTTGTCTTTCTAAAGCTTTTACAGAAAACTGCTTTTTCCGCATTATTTTATTATTTTTATTAAAATATTATTTTTAATTAAATATTATTATTTAATATTTTATTATTATTTATTATTTTATTATTAAATTTTCGAAAATTAACTTTACTTTAACCTTTAACCTTTAAAATTCACTTTTTACCACCTGTAACTTTTAATATTTCTACTTTTACCACCCTAACTTTTAGAAATTACAAAATAACCCCCCAAACACCAAAATATTTACTTCCTTGCCCTTTTATGGATCAAAAAGGTGTTCTTCATTGTTCTTCACCACACTCAAAGTGTTCTTTGTGTTCTTCGTAAATTCTTCAGATTCTTTCTTTGTTTTTACCCGTTTTTCAGTCTTTTCAGCAACCGATTTTTACCATAATTCAAAATAAATTTCCAGCCACTAAAACCCCATCTTTTCTACATGATTTTAACACAAATTGAACCTCAATTTAAGCTCTAGGGTTTAGTTTTCCAGCAGCCACAAGAACACACATTCATAGCTTGAATTTCATCAAATTTCATCAAATTTTCTCCAAAATTTCAACAAGAATTACTCATACAAACAATCAATTTCAAGCACAGCCAAACCATATCATAATCACACAACTCAAACACAATTAATAAAGATTAAATTCGTCAATCCCTACCTGGTTTTGCTGCTCCTAATTCGGTTAAACTTTCAGGTGGTCCTTAAGCACTTTTTCCTCCTAAATCACATCAAGAACAACTTTAAATCCAAAAACTCTCAACTGACCAAATCTCACTCAGTATGTTAGGAAGAGATATCTCACCTTAGACATGCTGGAAATTCACGTTTCTTGGCCCTCAAGTCAAGTTAAGCATGATTCCTAAGGAAGAACATCAAGAAAACACATGTTTTGCATGGTTTTCCTTGAAAACCGAATTGAAATGGGAGGGAGACAGCCATCTCACCTTATTTCCATCCTTGATAAGTGACATGGTTATGTAGAGGAAGAAGAGAGGATCATTTTGGTGAGATCGGAGTTTTGATTTGAGTTTTAGTTCAGAAGAAATCATGCTTTGAAGATTAAGTGTTCATGAAAGTTTCTCTCTTTTCTCTCTTGTTATTTTCGGCCAAAATGATGAAATGAGACAGACTTGGAGGTCTTGGGGGTGTAAGGTGAGTTGTGATTGGTTGGCTTGGAGGTGAATTACAATAATATTAAAATATCTCTAGTGTACAACTACTAAAACTAGGTGTACCAGAACACTCGTAAAAACATCTCTAAAAAATTATTTTCTGAGCTACTAGCATAAATGACACTAGTAAAATATTTATTATGAGAATAGAACATGTATAATGAGGCCTTAGTATAATGATAATATTATACTGTTATCTCTCTCTTCTCATGAATCGAGTCCGGTTCGTCAAACAGAGACTATTTACGAAAATCAGAATCAAAATTGCCAACCGATACGGTTCAAAAACTAGGTTCTTCGCGATTGCATTATCGAGCTTGCCTCAAAGGACGTTCTAGCTTAAGGATGACATAATGATAATGAGGATTGAGATGCTTGATGATATAGCAGAGGTGTTCCCTTTACTGATCTTCCAGAGAAATCCGTACTTTCAGAAAAGATCTCATGTACTCGAAAATCAGGGTTGTTACATTCTACCCTTCTAAAAGAAAATTTTGCCCTCAAAATTTCAGTTACCTAGGAATAAATGCGGGTAATCAGCTTTCATCTTATCTTCCAGTTCCCAAGTGTGCTCTTCCTCTCCTCTTGGTTGCCATGCTACTTTGACTAAGCGAACAGTCTTGCCTTTTAACTACTTATCACTTCTTTATACGATCTGAACCGGTGAAGCTTGATATGTCATATCATTTCGTAACTGTACTGTCTCTGGTTGTAAAATGTGACTCTTGTCGGGAATATATTTCTTAAGTTGCGAGACATGAAGAACATCATGAAGGTTTGATAAATAAGGAGGAAGGACTATTTGATAAGCTACTAGACCGACTCTCTTATGTATTTGGAAAAGGTTCTATGTATCGTGGGTTAAGCTTTTTAGTCTTAAGGGCTCTACCTATTCCAGTAATCGAAGTTACTTCTAGAAAGACACGATTTCCGTCACTAAACTCTAAGGGTCTACGTCTATTATCGGCATAGCTCTTTTGACGGCTTTGTGCTGTCTGGATCTTCCGACGAATCTCCTTTATCTTCTCAGTAGTTTCTTACACTAAGTTTGGACCTAAGACACTAGCTTCTCCATCATCATTCCAACACAATGGTGTCCGACATCTTCTTCCATAGAGAGCTTCATATGGTGTCATCCCGATACTTTATTGGAAACTGTTGTTGTAGACGAATTTGACCAAAAGCAAATACTTATCCCAGCTGCTTTGGTTGTTTATCCTACATGATCGTAACATGTCTTCTAACGTCTGGATTGTCTGCTCTGTTTGTTCGTCTATCTGAGGATGGTATGCTATACTCATGTGCAATTCTGTTTCCAATGCTTATTGAAAAGCTCCCCAAAATCTAGTAGTAAACCTCGAAACTCGATCTGAGACAATTTATGAAGGTATCCCATATAGTCGTACGATTTCTCGAATATATATATTTGTTCCAGCCTTTCTAAAGTATAGTCAACTCGAATCGGAAAGAAGCATGCCGATTTTGGCAACCTGTCCATAATCACCCAAATGGCATTACGTCCTGTTGAGGTTCTTGGCAATCTCGTGATAAAATCCATAGTGATCTGCTCCCATTTCCATTGTGGTATTTCTAAGGGTTGCAGGGTTCCTGATAGCTTCTGATGTTCCACCTTCATCTTCTGGCAGGTTAAACATTTTGAGACATAATCAGCTACTTCTTTCTTTAAGCCCGACCACCAGAACATTTGTTTCAAATCTCGATACATCTTTGTCACTCCAAGATGCATAGAAAATCTACTTTGGTGAGCTTCAGCAAGAATCTTTTGTCGCAATTCTCCAGAGTTAGGCACACAAATTCTGTTCTTGTACCTCCATAGGCCACTACGATCCTATCTCATAGCTTCTTCAGCTCTACAAACAATGGTGACATGCAGTACAGTGCTATGGAAATCGGTCCGGCTCCAAGTACTAGATCAATGCTGAATTCTATCTCTCGCTGAGGAGGAGACTCAGGTATGTCGTCCAAGAAAACATCAGGAAATTCCTTAATCATTTAGATTCATTCTAAGCTTAATTCACTATCATTCGAGCTAGTCGCTAACAGAGCGTACCCCTCACAATCACTCCCGCCTAAGGTAACTCTTACAGAATTCAAATATAAGGTGTGGGACAGAAATGGTTTAGTACATAGACTATCAGATGGAATAACAACAGTTCTTTTAAAATAATCAAGGAAAACATGATACTTAGATAACCAATCTAATCCTAAAATAACTTCTAAACCATATAGAGGCAAACAGATTAGATCGTGTATAAAAGTCCTGTTCCTAATAGTGAATGGTACTTGCAGGCACACTAAACTGGTCAAAGCATTTTGGGATGTAGGTGTATGGACAATCAAGTAAAAATTCAATTTAAAGAAATATAATCCTAACTCGTGAGCAATAGTTAGAGAAATAAAGAATGCGATGCACCCGAATCATACAGTACAGTTAGAAATCGATTCTTGACATAACCTGACCTTGAATGAGGGCGTTCGATTGCACAACCTCGTCAATAGTGATAGCAAACACTCGTCCTTGTTGTTGGGTTCTGACTGGATTTCGAGTAAATCCTTTCAGACAATCCTTGGCAATGTGTCCAAGTTCTCCACAAGCATAGCAGTTAGGTGATCCAAACTGGCAAGACCTATTACTATGCTCTTTTCTGCATTGTTTACATGCAGGGTTTATGTAAGCCTGATGGGCTTGTTTACCATTGCCTTGCCTTACTTTACCTTGAGCGATAAATCCAAACTTTATAGTATTGCCAGCGGACTCATCTACCATTCTTTTTCGACAGTCTCTTGCCCGATGTCCTTCCTTATTACAGTAGTAACATAAACCTGTTCTGAACCGGCAAAGCCTACTACCATGATGCTTTCCACAAGTTGGGCATACTACACCACTTTGAGCTTGGTGAGGTTAACTCTCATGTCCTTGTTCAATGTCACGGTTATTGTCACTACCATTATTGCGAGTTAGAAGGCTGACATCTCGGTGGTTTCCATTCCAACGCTGGAATTGACCAATGGTTTTAAAGTTGTGACCTTTAGGGGCTAGATTTTGAACAAAGTCTCTTCCTGAATCCTCCCTACGACTTGCTCAACCTATCGCCACCTTCTTTGAACATTCTTCCACTAGTTTACTTTTATTCACTAGTTCAGCAAAATTTCGTATCTCTAGCGAAACAACAGAATTCATCAGTTCTTCTCGGAGTCCTCCTTCAAACTTTAAACACTTCCATTCCTCGAAGTCTTCTGGGTTCCCTTGACAAATCTTGGAGAAACGGCACAACTCATCGAACTTACGGGGATACTCAGCAATAGTCATATCCCCTTGTTTCAACTGCATAAGCTCCATCTCCTTAGCATCTCGTGCTGCTCCCGGAAAATACTTTTTATAAAATTTGTCCCTAAAGATATCCTAAGGAATGTCATTTTCATTCTGTTGTAGCAGTCGCTGTATCCCCTACCACCAGTACTTAGCTTCTCCCTCGAGCATATAAGTAGCAAACTCCACGTGTTGTCCTTCCGGAACATGCTGCGCTCTCAGTGACTGTTCAATACCTCAAAACCAGTTATCAGCATCAGTCGCAACGAGTGTACCCTTGAACTTAGGCGGATTAACCTTCAGAAAGGTCGCAAGGGTCATAGGTCTTTCAGGATGCCCTAAGTTGTTCTCATCATTCCCATTATCTTCTCCGTATTCATTCTCGTTCCCATTTCTCACTCCGAGACGTTCAACAGCCCTAGCCGCTGCTACAGCAGCTTCACGCACTACTTCAGCCACGTTGTTCATGGTAGCCGTGAACGTTTCCTATTCCCTCTCGTAGTTAACATTAGAAATTTCTTCCCGTACGCCTCGTCTCCGTGAACCCATTGTAGTCCTGTTCACACCAAACAATCATTGTTAAGGTGATCAGTCTTAACACTTCAAGTCAAGTGTGAACATTCCCAAAATGAAAACACAGAAACAATCATGCAACATATATCACTGGGATATCCTATACACATGAGACACAAAACAGAGTATGCAATGAAGCATAGTCAGTCCACTCCCCAGGCTCTACTGGGAACGAACTGCTCTGATACCAAATTGTAACGACCCAATTTTCAATATGTCTAGATCATACCGGAAACTGAGCGCTACCAATTTGTCTTCCTAATTATTATCTATTATTTATCATATGAGACTGATTCGTTGTTAAACGCTAGTTAATTTGCGTGGTGTATTTTTTTTTTAAAATGTTTGGATTAATAGACAGAATCATTTATAATCAATTCACAAGTAATAACAGATAAAACAGTTATAAACAACCACACATAAATACATCACAAGTAGTTGACAACATTCGGTGATTCAGCCTTTATTAGAGTATAGACCTTTAGTTAGAACACCCCTAGATATAGCTAGATAATATCTATATATATGTATATACATACAACATCCCAGGTCCTGACCTATTCAAGAGGTCTCTAAGCTGGCACCTAGGCTAGCCTAGACTCAATACTCACCTAGTCCCTCTAAACTTCTAAAGCGAGGGAAATTACGTTCTAAGTCTTCACAACTCAAGTAACGTGGAACGTCATCAAAAGATAGAACATCATCTGCTATTCCTCTGCACGGTCAGATTTTTCCACAGGACGTCTCTCTGGTACCTCATGAAGTAGCCACACAACAGGAGTCTCGTACACGGGATTTAGGTTAAAGTGCGCATACGAACGGGGTGCAGACATTGGCTGATCTCACAGTATATACATATAAATAGAGAACGATATTCACCCTAGACTCAAAAGACTGTCTAGAGCAGAATCCTCTTCTTGCGAACGGTCATCAGCGAACTGTGGTAAGGTACTCTTACTTCCATCTGAAGGGGAAGGGAGAGAGAAGGGGTAAGAACTGGGGAGTTCTTAGTAGGGCCGGGGTTATTAGTTACGTTCATTTATTTGGGGTCGATTAGTGGAAGAATAACATAATATAACGAAGCAGTAAACAGAAGATAAAGATAGAAAGAAAAAGTAGAGACAACAGAAAGCAGAACATAAACAATAGAATACAAGAAAATAAAACACAGAAATAGCATACAAGCAGACAAACATAAAGAAGTAGATCACACATAGAAAGGAATGCAACAGAAAATGATGCGCAGACAAGAATGATGCATGTCTAGCCCTAGCGCAGGCCATGTGCTCATGTGTCGGTTGGCTGCCCGCAATCCTGACATTTATCCGGTCACGAGTAATCCCAATTTCCCGGATACGATTTTCCGTTCCTAAATAAATGCGCATATAATAATAGCCGCTCATTTGAGACAGCCTCTGCTTACTGCAGGAAAATATATATATACTCTGCTCTGCTCTGGGGAAGCGGAAAATGGTTGTAGGTAACTTAGTGTCCCTACAGAGGCTCTAGGTTGCATTAAGCAACTAATATATATTGAATATAGCTCTGGGTTGCATCAAGCAACTAATATATATATAAATATAGCTCTGGGTTGCATCAAGCAACTAATATATATATATATATATATATATATATATATATATATATATATATATATATATATATATATATATATAAATATAGCTCTGGGTTGCATCAAGCAACTAATATATATATAAATATAGCTCTGGGTTGCATCAAGTAACTAATATATATATAAATATAGCTCTGGGTTGCATCAAGCAACTAATACATATATAAATATAGCTCTGGGTTGCATCAAGCAACTAATATATATATATATATATATATATATATATATATATATATAGCTCTGGGTTGCATCAAGCAACTAATATATATAAATATCTCTTTTTTATATTACTCTTCTCTTTATATCTCTTTACTCTGTTCTGGTTTCTCTTTTCTCTATATCTCTTTACTCTGTTTTAATTACTCTGTTCTCTGTATCTCTTTTCTCTTCTCTGATTACTCTTTTCATCTGTATCTATATTACTCTTTTTCTCTTTATCTCTTTACTTTACTCTGGTTACTCTGTTTTCTGTGTTTCTCTACTCTGCTCTGATTTCTCTACTTAACGTATGTATTTAAAGTTTATGTAAATTTCGGTATGAATAGTTCGCCTGTCCCAAGTATAGGTTCATTAAGTCTATACTGAAACAGTTTAACTTTTCATATAATACCTAACCCTAGTCGCAACTCAAGTACTAACTAAGTTGCCCTAGTTCGTTCACTAGTCTCTGTCTGTTTTTCTGCATTAAAATTTTATAGACTTTTTCTTTGGTTTTTATCTTTTCTTTATCTTTGCCTCACTATCATGTTATTACCACTCCCTAAGTGTTTTATGAAGGTAATTATGAGATTCTGCACTTAAAGTTGTCTTTCTAAAGCTTTTACAGAAAACTGCTTTTTCCGCATTATTTTATTATTTTTATTAAAATATTATTTTTAATTAAATATTATTATTTAATATTTTATTATTATTTATTATTTTATTATTAAAATTTCGAAAATTAACTTTACTTTAACCTTTAACCTTTAAAATTCACTTTTTACCACCTGTAACTTTTAATATTTCTACTTTTACCACCCTAACTTTTAGAAATTACAAAATAACCCCCCAAACACCAAAATATTTACTTCCTTGCCCTTTTATGGATCAAAAAGGTGTTCTTCATTGTTCTTCACCACACTCAAAGTGTTCTTCGTGTTCTTCGTAAATTCTTCAGATTCTTTCTTTGTTTTTACCCGTTTTTCAGTCTTTTCAGCAACCGATTTTTACCATAATTCAAAATAAATTTTCAGCCACTAAATCCCCATCTTTTCTACATGATTTTAACACAAATTGAACCTCAATTTAAGCTCTAGGGTTTCGTTTTCCATCAGCCACAAGAACACACATTCATAGCTTGAATTTCATCAAATTTCATCAAATTTTCCCCAAAATTTCAACAAGAATTACTCATACAAACAATCAATTTCAAGCACAGGCAAACCATATCATAATCACACAACTCAAACACAATCAATCAAGATTAAATTCGTCAATCCCTACCTGGTTTTGCTGCTCCTAATTTGGTTAAACTTTCAGGTGGTCCTAAAGCAATTTTTCCTCCTAAATCACATCAAGAACAACTTTAAATCCAAAAACTCTCAACTGACCAAATCTCACTCAATATGTTAGGAAGAGATATCTCACCTTAGACTTGCTGGAAATTCACGTTTCTTGGCCCTCAAGTCAAGTTAAGCATGATTCCTAAGGAAGAACATCAAGAAAACACATGTTTTGCATGGTTTTCCTTGAAAACCGAATTGAAATGGGAGGGAGACAGCCATCTCACCTTATTTCCATCCTTGATAAGTTACATGGTTATGTAGAGGAAGAAGAGAGGATCATTTTGGTGAAATCGGAGTTTTGATTTGACTTTTAGTTCAGAAGAAATCAAGCTTTGAAGATTAAGTGTTCATGAAAGTTTCTCTCTTTTCTCTCTTGTTATTTTCGGCCAAAATGATGAAATGAGATAGCCTTGGAGGTCTTGAGGGTGTAAGGTGAGTTGTGATTGGTTGGCTTGGAGGTGGATTACAATAATATTAAAATATCTCTAGTGTACAACTACTAAAACTAGGTGTACCGGAACACTCGTAAAAACATCTCTAAAAAATTATTTTCTGAGCTACTAGCATAAATGACACTAGTAAAATATTTATTATGAGAATAGAACATGTATAATGAGACCTTAGCATTGCTAAATTCATCAGAGAGTGCTGGTGCTAAGCTGCACCAGTAAACCGTAAACCCGGTTAAACCGATTTTCTGTTTTTAACAAAAACAGACCAGGTAACCTTATAATATTATTCAAGCATTTTCTAATACTAATATAATGATAATATTATACTATTATCTCTCTCCTCTCATGAATCGAGTCCGGTTCGTCAAACAGAGACTATTTACGAAAATCAGAATCAAAATTGCCAACCGATACGGTTCAAAAACTAGGTTCTTCGCGATTGCATTATCGAGCTTGCCTCAAAGGACGTTCTAGCTTAAGGATGACATAATGATAATGAGGATTGAGATGCTTGATGATATAGCAGAGGTGTTCCCTTTGCTGATCTTCCAGAGAAATCTGTACTTTCAGAAAAGATCTCATGTACTCAAAAATCAGGGTTGTTACACAACCTATGACTTGAGTGATTAGGAAGAAATCGAAGACTTTGATCAAGACGTGGTTGCAATTGAAGAGGTTTTTAAAGAAGTGGAATTATTCACAGAAGAGTACAAGGGAGTGGAACTTGAAAGACCACTGGAAATACCTCTCCCAAGGCCATTACCACCCAATACAAACTTTAAGTGGGTAAAATCCTTAGCCTTTATCTTCACCTTTCCACTTTAATATGGTTTGCTTGAAACCGATGGCCAGCTTAGAGCTCTTTGTGGCTTTAAGAGTAAGAGGGAGATGGTTAGTGATAGAAGTTGGCATCCAAAGTTCAATATAGTTCCACACTCCAAATGGAAGTACAAGGATTGGTATAGAGCTCGATTGAATGAATTTCGGAAGAAGTTTGGGTATCTCAGTGGAAATTCAGGTTGTGTACCGCCCGATTGGAATAATGAAGATAGAAGTGAAGACGGGTACAAAAGCAAGGTTTGAGATCCTGGAATTTATTCTGACAATCAACGCTTCTGGAGCCTGAACACTTGCTTTAACTTGCTCGAAGGCTTTACGTGCCTAGTTTGAGACCCCGGAGGCTATTGGAATTGCAAACGTTGGTGGAGATTTCTAGATGAGTGATAAACTCCAATTTTGTGGTTTATCTTGTGCTTAATTTGGGGGATTTTATCACCTTTTCTCACATTTATTCAATGAAATAGCATGGCTTTGTAATTCACCCTTGATTTGTGCTTAAATGTGAAAACATGCTTTTTAGGCCCTAAAATTGGTAATTTTAATTCACTTTAATTCCATTCGATGCCTTGATATGTTTGTTAAGTAATTTCAGGTTCATAAGGCAAGTATTGGATGGAAGAAGTGAAGAGAAAAGCATGCAAATCGGGAGAACTCATGAAGAAATGAAGGAACCGTAAAGCTGTCAAGCCTGACCTTGTCGCACTCAATCGGCAATAACTTGAGCTACAGAGGTCCAAATGAGGCGGTTCTAGTTGAGTTGGAAAGCTAACATCCGGGGCTTCGAAATGATATAAAATTTGCTATATGTTATTTCGCATTCAGGGGTGCGCACGTGCCATGTACGCGTGCGCGCCGATGGAGCACGTGGGTCCACTAAAGAGAAATCGCCCCCCAGCGATTTTGCAGCTCATTTTGGGCCCAATCCAACTCATTTCTGATGCTATTGAACCCAAGGATTGAGGGGGGAATGAACAAAAGTAGTCATAGTTTAGTTTCATCATGTTTTAGGGTTAGAATACTAGAGAGAGAGGCTCTCTCTTCTCTTTAGATTTTAGGGTAGTTTAGTTTAATCACTCTCAATTTTCTCTTTCAATTCTTGTTTTAATTTAGTTTTCCTTCTTAATTTCTTGTATTACATCTTTGCTCTTTTAGTTTTACTTGTTCATTTCCTTCATTTTGTTACTTTTATGCTTATGAACCCTTGTTGGATTTCCATTTTCTTTTAATGCAATTTAATATTTGATGTTCTTTTTATTGATGAATTGAGTTGTTGATTTAATTTTCTTGCTATTGATAGTTGGTAGATTTATATTTCTTTCATATTTTACTATGCTTTCCTTATACACCCACCAAGTGTTTGATAAAATACTTGGTTGGGCTTTAGAGTAGAATTTGAGCATTCTTGGCTTGGAAAGAGTAATTAGGCAATCTTGAGTCATGAAAACCCAACTCATGTTGGTGATCTAGAGTTGTTAGCTAATATTGTTTCCATTGATGCTAATCTTTTGCTAATTTAGTTAGTAAGTTGATTAGGACTTTTGGATTGAGATTAGCTAGTCTTATTAGACTTTCTCTCATGGAAGATAATATGATACCTTCTTCCAATGTTGGAGATGACGTAATAAGATAAATTCTTGTTATTATTGTGGTATGATTGATTATTCTTGTTTGACTTTCTCCCTATTTGTTGGAGTTGACTAAATAAGATGAATTGATCATTGCATGACTAGGATAGAAAGCCTATGATCTCAATCTTTGCCATGAATGTCTCTCTTTATTAATTGCTTCCTTTAATTGCTCTCTTTACTTTTCTTGTCATTTACTTTCTTGCCCTCTTATCAACCAAAAACCCCTTGCTCTTCATAGCCAATAATTAAACACTTCATTGCAATTCCTTGTGAGACGACCCAGAGTCTAAATACTTCGGTTAATTCTTATTTGGGGTTTGTTATTTGTGACAACCAAATTTTTGTATGAAAGGATTCTTGATTGGTTTGGAAACTATACTTCACAACGAGACTTCATTAGATAAATTCTAAACCGTCAAAAACTCATTTATCAAAATGGCGCCGTTGCCGGGGAGTTGCAATGGTGTTATGTTATTGGCTATTGTGAATATGTGAATATGTTTGCCTTTTGTTTGTTTGTTAGCTTTTGTTAACTATAGGACTTTGTTGCTTATTTTTGTTAGTTTTTGTTTTTGTTTGCTACTATGAATTCTCACCACTTTGGCTATGAGTTTGGCTCAAATTATGTTGTAGGAAATGGGAGCTACAATGAGGATGTGCATTAAGGATGGAGCAATCAAGGATGGAGGGAGCCTCAAGGGATTGATCA
This sequence comes from Arachis ipaensis, assembly GCF_059453495.1. Lineage (NCBI taxonomy): Eukaryota > Viridiplantae > Streptophyta > Magnoliopsida > Fabales > Fabaceae > Arachis > Arachis ipaensis. The sequence goes on along the minus strand of NC_142442.1, from coordinate 102,140,915 downwards.
ACCTTCTTGGCAACAACAACCTCCGGATTCTTATGGGTATAATTCTTATCCTAATGCATATCAATCTAATGGATGTGGTGACCCTTATTGTGATTGTCAACAACCACCACCACATGCCTATGAACCACCCCCTCAACATGATTTTGAACCACCTTACTCACAAGTCCCATATCACCAAACACCTCATTATGACCCCAACCCTTATCCATCATACCAACCACCTTATGAACCATATGAACCACACATGGAACCACCACCATTCTAACACAATTACTCTCAAGAACCACCTCCATATACACCATCTCCATACCCTTACCAAAATGAACCAGCTTTCAACTATAATGCCTTCCCCTCAAACAGTGAACCCTCTCTTCCATCACTACCCTCCGATGAAGCCTCCATGTTGGAATTGAGAGATCTTGAATCTCATATCTTAAGGCGACAAGAGGAGGATGAAAAGAAGTTTAAAGAGTTAGGAGCCAAGATGGTTATCTTAGTGGAAACCGTTAGCAATATGGCCTCCTCCCGACTAAGCCCAAGCAACCAAGGCACTCCCATTAACGAATGTGGAGAGGCAATTAAGGAGCATAATGGGGGAGTGAGTTTAGAGCTTCAAGGTGAAGAAGAGGAGTTGAAGCAAGAATTGTCACAAAGGGAAGAAGTGGTTGAAAACATAGGAGATGTTGGAAGTCCATGGGAATGTAGAATTAGAGAGTCCTCTTCCAAGATGCTTGATGTTGATATTGAGGAGGGTGTACAACCTCCAAAGCATATCTTGATTGAAGACTTTGAAGAGGTTGATCAAGAGATGGATTCAATCATTAAGGAGTTCCTATCTACAATTGAATCCTCTCCCATTGGGCTTGAAATTGAGATCAAAGAAGAAGATGCACAACCTCCCATGCCCTTGGTAAGCAATGAAGAGGAGATTGAATTGGAAGTAAGCCACCAAGAGGAAGAGGTTGAAGTTGAGGAAAGTTGTAAAGAGGTGGAAGTAATCAAGGAAGAGTACAAGGGAGTGGAGCTTACAAGATCATTGGGACCACCCCTTCCTAAGTCACCATCCTACACAACATTCAAGTGGGTAAAATTCTTATCCCTAAGCTTTGCTTTCTCACTTGAATATGGTTTGATTGAAAATGATGGTCAACTTAGAGCTCTTTATGGAGTTTAGAGTAGAAGAGAGTTGTGTAGTGGTTGGAAACAACACTCTAAGTTCATGATGGTTGCATGCTCGAAGTTGAATAGCAATGGTTGGTGTAGAACCAAATTGCATGGGTCTAGAAGAATGTTTGGAAGCTTCTTTGAGAATTCTAAGGTTATGCCACCCAAGTGGAACTATGATGATCAATTTGAAGATGGGTGTCAAAACAAAGTGTGGGATCCTGGATCGCACAAGGAGAATCAAATTTGGGATCCCATGGCTTGTGTGGAACTCCATCAAGGCTTGGAGTTATCATCTTTGAATACTAAAGCTTATTGGAGATTCAAGCATTGGTGGATGTTCAAGGATAGCTTCAAGCACAAGCCACCTTAAGAGGATCTCCCCATAAGTCCAACTTAAGGACAATAAACAAAAGTGCTAGGTGGGAGTGATAAACCACTATTTTATGGTTTATATTGTGTTTAATTGTGTGGTTTTATCATGATCCTTACCCACTTATTCATTAAATTAGCATGAAATTATAATTCCTTCCTGAATTCATTACATGATTGAAAACTGCTTCCTAGAGACTTTAATTGTGTATTTTTAATTCTCCTTTATTCCATTCGATGCCATGATATGTATGTTGAGTGTTTCAGACTTTATAGGGCATGAATGAGTTGGAGATTGGAAAGGAAGCTAGCAAAAATGGAAGGAGCACAAGAGTTTGAGGAGATAACCAGCGAGAAGTGATGCGGTCGCATGGCTAATGCGACCGCGCGAAGGAGAGCAAATCGTAGTGATGCGGCCGCATGGCTCACGCAGCCGCGCGGATTGGAAAAGCTCAAGCGACGCGGTAGCGTAGACGACGCGAACGCGTGGCAAGGAAAAGCGCGAATGACACATCCGCATGGATGACGCGATCACGTAACATGTGCGATCTGCATAATCTGCAGAATTCGCTGGGGGCGATTTTGGACCTTATTTCGACCCAGTTTTTGGCCCAGAACAGCAGACAAGAGCCAGGGAATATGCAGAAACAAAACACAACATTCATTCTAGACAGTTTTGAGTTTGGAGATCTAGTTTTACTCCTTTAGGTTTTTTTCTCTCTAGGTTTTAGAATTTTAGAATTTTAATTGGTCTTAGCATTGGAACATTGAGAAGAGTTAATTCCTCATCAAGACTTCGTCATTCTAGTTCGTTCTCTTAACTTGGTTTTATTCTTCCATGTTCTTTGCTTTGTTCAATTTTGTCATTTGAATACTTTCATGATTATTTAATACAAGAATTGTTTCTTCCATTTTAATTTATTTTCCATTCCAATAATCATGTCGTCTCTTAATTCTCTTTCATATGTTATGGATTTATTATTTACAATGAGCGAGTAGTTTCTCCACTTGATGGGGAGTTGATTGAAAGGAACTCTTGAGTTGGAAGGATTGAAAGAGAATTTGTAATTGGGTTAACTGTTGGATTGCTATCCAGTCACTAACACCAATCCCTTTGAACTAAGTGGGTTGCAACTCGTGAATAGATCTAGCATTCCAACTTGTTTGACTTTCCTTTACCTAGTGAAGGATAACTAAACAGAATAACCATTAATTATAAATTAATCTTGAAATCATCCCATCAATAATAGAGATTCCAACTAATCAACTCCCAGTCAAGGCTTTTATTCATACCATTTAAATTTTCTCGATCTAATTTTTCATCTACCTAATTCAACCTTTTGGAACATCTGATTAATAAAATAGCACACTTTTCTGCAACTCGTTGGGAGACGACCTGGGACTTAAACTCCCAGTAATTTTTAATTTAAACTCTCTGTGACATATTTCTAAATTGATAGGCAGATTTTCGGTGAGTTAAGAACTATACTTGCAACATAACTATTTTAATAATTTTTAATTCACCAACTTCTGTGTCTCATCAATTTTCGGCGCCATTGTCGGGGAGTTGCAATAGAGTGCTAAAATTATTAATTAGAATTTATTTATTTGCATTTTATTTTATTTTGCTACTATGAGCTGCATGTTTCTTTCGTCAAATGACGCGTTCACTTCCTGATCCGCGCTTGCTAATATTCGATCCTGAAATTGAAAGGACTATTTCACGAATAAGGCGAGAACAGCATCGGTTAGTCCACTCTGAGGTCGGATCTGAAAGTGAATTTGAGGAAGAAACCAGCCCCCGTTCTACTGATTCAGTTGTTTTACGTGCAGAAGACATGGCAGCTAGGAGAGTTACCATCCAGGAGGAAGGAGCCCCTGATTTTACAATGCAACCATTTCAAGCGCATCATCCAGCGGTAGCTACAGATTTTGAAATAAAGACCGCACTGCTAAATTTGATGCCCAAGTTTCATGGCCTACCTGCTCAAGAGCCTATTAAACACTTGAGAGATTTCCAGGCAGCCTGTTCTACTGTCAGGCGTGATGGTACTGATGAAACTTCAATTTTGCTGAAAGCTTTTCCGTTTTCTCTCAAGGGAAAAGCAAGAGAGTGGTACTACACTCAACCTCTAGCAAATGTATCCAATTGGGATACACTCAGAAAGGAGTTTTTGGAGAAATTCTTTCCATCTGAAGTTACTGATAAACTGAGGAAGGATATTTCCACAATTGTTCAGGATGACAATGAGACTCTCTTTGAATACTGAGAGAGCTTCAATAATCTTCTGGAAGCATGCCCCCACCACATGATTGACAAGATAGTGTTACTTAGCTATATCACACAGGGCATGAGGCCCCAAGATAATACCACATTGAAAAGTGCTAGCAATGGGTCTATGAAGAAGTACAAGACCACTGATGAGGCTTTGCAATTGATCAGTGATTTAGCTAAATCTACTAGGAACCACAGGCAAAAGCAAGGCCGTTCAAAAGTCGTTGCAGAAGTATCCTCTAACAGAGAGACTGCGGCTCTAACTCAAAGTATATGTGAGATGACTAACTTTCTGAAGCAGATGCAATTGAATCAACAACAAGCTCAGCAAGCTCAACCCCCTCCACCACAGTAAAACCAACAATTAGTCCCGCAAAAAATTTGCGGAATCTGTGCTGATTATAGACATTACACTAATGAATGCCCGCAGCTCCAACAAGAAGACAACATGGTGGCATCCACTCATAACTTCTATGACCACCCCAACCAAGGGTACAATCAAAGTTGAAATAAAAACCATGGATGGCAGGATAATTCTAACCAGAATTGGAGGGACAACAATAACAGAGGAGGCCGAGATAATCAGGGAAATCAGAGGTGGAATAATAACAACAACAGGCAGTAGAATCAACCTTACAGAGCACCTCACCTGAGGCAAAACCAAGGACCACAGAACAATCAACAGCAGACCTCTCAATTTACTCATTCTTCTTTATCTCCTAATGAAGAGCTACTACAATCTTTTGAGGGAAGACAACAGACCATGGAAAATAAGATCATGAATAGTATTAATGCCAGTCTAAATGGTCTCACCTCTACTTTGCAAGCTCTTATGTCACAGATTGGATCAACGCAAAATTCTAGTAACCAACCTTCAAGCTCCACTGGAATCCCCTCTCAACCATTAACCAATCCAAAGGGAGGCATTAATGCCATCACCCTAAGGTCTGGAACCACACTGCAGGAGAGGAATCAGGAGGAACCAAGCCCACCAGAACACACCTCAGCTGAAGAGGTAGTAGAAATAGAAGATGTTGAAGAGGAAGAGGATATACAGGACATAGCTGAAGAAGAAATAGCTCAACTACAGGAGAAAGCACCAAAAGACGCAGACACCACAGAAAACACTACTCCTATTCCATTTCCACAACTTGCAAGGAAGCCCAGGAAGCAGCTGGAACCCGACCCCAAAATGGTAGAAATATTCAAAAAGGTTGAGGTAACTGTTCCTCTTTTTGATGTTATTCAGCAGGTACCTAAATATGCAAAGTTTCTAAAAGACTTATGTATCCATAAAGACAAAATTAATGAATTAGAAACTATTCCTTTAGGTAGTTCTATATCTGCTTTAATGGGAGGATTACCTGAAAAATGTAGTGATCCAAGTCCTTGTATAGTTAGCTGTACTATTGGCGGTGTAGTAATTTATGATTGCATGTGTGATTTAGGAGCATGTGTCAGTATAATGCCTTTGTCTATATATGATATTTTGAGGCTCCCTCCCTTAAAAAGGTCGGCAGCTCGTTTTGTGTTAGCAGATAAAAGCATTATTACAGTGGCTGGAGTCGCTGAAGATGTTTTGGTGAACATTAAGGGGCTTACATTTCCCACTGATTTTTATATCTTGGAGATGCCCCATAATAATTCAGATAAGCCATCATCAATCCTACTTGGAAGGCCATTTCTGAAGACATCAAAATTCAAATTGGATTCTTTTTCAGGAACATACTCCTTTGAAATAGATGGCCGCATAGTAATCTTCAATCTGAATGGAGTCATTGACAACCCCCAGAAGATCGTTCTATCTTTCAGTGTGATATCATAGATGAAAGTGTGGCTGAAGTTCACAAGGAAGAGTTAGAAGAGAGGCACACTGGACAAGGTCCAAGTGTGGGGACCCTTTTAACTGACAATAAGGGCACTTCGTCATTTTCACAAGCTCCAGATAATCCAGAGCCTGCCTATGATCAAAAGTTAGAATTGAAACCCCTCCCTCCGCATCTCAAATATGCCTATCTCAGAGATGAGCAGAGGCTTCCAGTTATCATTGCAAGGGAACTTACTTCTCAACAAGAAGAGCAGTTACTTGATGTGCTGAGGAAGCATAAGAAGGCAATTGGGTGGAGCTTGGCAGACATAGTAGGCATCAACCCTCATGTATGTGAGCACAGAATATTTTTAGAAGAGGGAGCAAGACCTGTCCGTCAACCCCAAAGAAGATTGAATCCCACCATCTTGGAAGTTGTCAAAAAGGAAGTGACCAGACTATTGGAAGCCGGTATCATATATCCCATTTCAGACAATGAATGGGTAAGCCCAGTACAAGTGGTGCCCAAGAAGTCTAGAGTCACTACAGTGAAGAATGAGCATGGAGAGCTCATAGCAACTAGAGTTCATAATGCTTGGAGAGTCTGCATTGATTACAGGCGTCTCAACCAAGCTACCCGTAAGGATCACTACCCACTTCCATTCATTGATCAAATGCTGGATCGCCTGTCAGGTAAATCACATTATTGCTTTTTAGATGGTTACACAGGTTATTTCCAGATTCATATAGCTCCTGAGGATCAGGAAAAGACTACTTTGACATGTCCTTTTGGGACTTATGCTTACAAGAGAATGCCCTTTGGCTTGTGCAATGCACCAGCTACTTTCCAAATGTGCATGATGAGTCTTTTCTCTAATCTTATTCAGGACTATATGGAAGTTTTTATGGATGATTTTAGCGTTTATGGTGATTCTTTTAGCCTTTTCTTAGATGGATTATCTAGAGTATTATATAGATGTGTTAATACAAACCTTGTATTAAATTTCGAAAAATGTCACTTTATGGTAAAACAAGGGATTGTATTAGGACATGTGGTATCTAATAATGGCATTTCTGTACACCCAGCAAAGGTGAATGTTATTTCTAGTCTACCTTACCCTCTTCTGTGAGGGAAGTCCGTTCGTTCCTTGGCCATGCAGGTTTTTACAGGAGATTTATTAAGGACTTTAGTAAGGTCGCACTTCCCTTATCCAGATTACTGCAGAAGGATATTGAGTTTGAGTTCAGTGAGGATTGCAAACAAGCGTTCGATAAGCTGAAAACTGCTCTGACTCAAGCTCCAATTGTGAGAGGACCAGAATGGAGCCAGCCGTTTGAAATCATGTGCGATGCTTCCAACCATGCAGTAGGAGAAACGCTGGCTCAGCGTGAAGGTAAGGATCCTTTCGTTATTGCCTATGCGTCTAAGACTTTAGACACTGCCCAATCCAATTATATTACTACTGAGAAAGAGCTTCTTGCTATTGTTTTTGCTCTGGAAAAATTCCATGCTTATTTACTTGGCACTAGAGTAGTAGTGTATTCGGACCATGCAGCTTTAAAGTATCTATTAGCTAAAAAGGAGTCCAAACCAAGACTTATACGTTGGATACTGCTGTTACAAGAATTTGATTTAGAAATAAAGGATAGGAGTGGTAATCATAATTTAGTGGCAGACCACCTGAGTCGCCTTGAGCATATTAAGGATGATTCTACTCCTATAGATGATAATTTTCCTTTTGATAACCTGTAAGCAGTATCTGAGGTAGTCCCTTGGTATGCACCTGTTGCTAATTATTTAGTTAGCCGCACATTTCCTCCAAATTTTTCTAAGCATCAAAGAGACAAGTTGAAAAGCGAGTCTAAATATTATATATGGGATGACCCATATTTATGGAGATGTGGCGCTGGTCAAGTAATTAGACGTTGTGTGCCTCAATCAGAATTCCAGTCCATTTTAGAAGCCTGTCACTCATCTGAGAGTGGAGGACATTTTGGCCCTCAAAGAACAGCTAGAAAGATCTTAGACTGTGGATTCTGGTGGCCTACTCTTTTTAGAGACGCTGCTGAGTTTTGTAAATCTTGTCTCCTATGCCAGAAATTTGGCAATATATCCAGGAGAGATGAGATGCCTCAACAAATTATGCTTTTCTGTGAAATTTTTTATGTTTGGGGCATTGACTTCATGGGTCCATTTCCAAATTCTAATGGATATTTTTATATATTGTTAGCTGTGGATTATGTTTCCAAATGGGTGGAAGCAATTCCTACCCGCACTGATGATGCTAACACTGTTGTTTCCTTTGCGAGAAACCACATTATATGTCGCTTCGGTTCACCACGAGCAATCGTGAGCGATCAAGGCACCCATTTTTGTAACAGGAGACTGACAGGATTAATGAAGAAGCATGGGATAATTCATAAAGTTGCAACAGCTTACCATCCCCAAACTAATGGGCAAGCCGAGGTGTCAAACAGAGAAATTAAGCATATCTTGCAAAAGATAGTAAAGCCTCATAGAAAAGACTGGAGCACCAGGCTACAAGATGCACTCTGGGCATATAGAACAGCATACAAGACACCCATTGGGATGAGTCCTTTCCGCTTGGTTTATGGAAAAGCTTGTCATTTCCCAGTTGAAATAGAACACAGAGCTTTTTGGGCAGTTAAGGAGTGCAGCATGGGAATTGAGAAAGCCGGAGCTGAAAGGAAGTTGCAACTGCAGGAATTGGAGAGCCTTCGCTTAGAAGCTTATGAAAACTCCAGAATATACAAGGAAAAGATGAAGGCTGTGCATGATCAAAACATCAAGAAGAAAAAGTTCCAACCTGGGGATTTAGTCCTCCTTTACAAATCTCGACTAAGGCTCATGCCAGGCAAGTTGAGATCAAGATGGGAAGGTCCATACAGAGTAGAGAAGGCCGAACTGTACGGCATTTATCACCTAAGCCATCCTTCAAGCTCTGAACTTATTAAGGTTAATGGACAATGCCTGAAGCTATACCATGGCGAGAAGATGCAGAGAAACAAGGAGCTTGAGATCTTCCTCTTGGAAGATCCCCACATAGCGGAAGATTGAACTAGTGGAGCGTCCAACTTACGGACGTTAAAGCAAAGTTCTAGGTGGGAGACAACCCACTATGGTATGATCGTTCTTCTCTTTATTTTTATTTTTTCCTATTCAATAACTCTTCTTTTTCTTAGTACTTTCGTGCATCTGCATTTACATGTTTTTATTTAAAAAAAAAAATTCGCTACACGACGCGATCGCATCAACGACGCATCCACGTCACAGGGAGAGTAAAGAAAAATAAAAATGAACAGAAAGTCACGCTGGAGTGTGGCTGGAGGCGTGCCAATGGCACAAATCAACCCACGCGACCGCGTCGCTGACGCGTTCGCGTTGCATGGGAATCATGGCCTCCTACGAGACCACGTGCCCTGAGTTTTCGACGTAAAAGGGTGCACAATGAAATATTGTGCGAGAGTGATGCTGGATTGGTGCTGGAAGCACAATCCTTATCACGCGACCGCGTCGCCGACGCAGCCGCGTCATCCATTTTCTGGCGCACACTCACGCAATCGCGTGACCCACACGATCGCGCCGTCCCAATTTTGGCAAATAAATTAATTTGAACAGAGAGTTGTGCTGGTGCGAGGCTGCACTCGCGCCAGAAGCATAACATGGGTCACGCGACCGCGTGACCGACGCGATCGCGTCACCATACTTGAAGCGCATCCACGCGAACGTGTGCCCCACACGGCCGCATCGCATGCGCCGAACAGCTCAACCTAAATTGCCAAATTATCTTATCTTTCTCTCCTCCAAATCCTAGTTTTTCTGTTCCCTCCTTATTTCTTCCTTCCCCCTTCCCCCTTCTATCTCACCTTTCACTCTCTATCTCACATCCATTAACAAGGTTTTACTTTCTTCTTCCCTTTTTCTTTTTCTATCATTCTTATTATTTTATATGTATTTTCTTTTCTTTTCTTTTTCTTTTCATTATTCATTTTTTTTCTTTTTTCTTTTCCTTTTTACATGGTGTTAGAAATATTTTTTTTCTTTTTTGAGTCATTATCCCTCATTATATGCTTGTGGATTGTTGCAAGTTGTTTGACAATTATTTTTATTCTATTTAAGGGATTGCTTGCATGTTCACCTTCATATTTTCTATACCTTATTCACCATGCATGCTATGTGTTTGTGAAAAAGCTCAAATGGCATTATGCACTTCTCTATGTTGTTATACTATTCAATGCTTGCTTTTCACAAATTCTCTTTACTATTGTATTAATTGAATTTAATTGTCAATACAAACGTGATGGTTTGTTAAAAAGTATTGCTTGGTCTATGCTACTCATGCCCTTTGCCGGCATGCCAATAAACACCTTGCAGTCACTTGTCTTTATATGCACTAGCTATTTTCCATTGTTGGCTTTTCACATGTACTCGCGAGCATGTGATAATGTCAGTATATCTTAATGTGCATCCATCACCCTCTTTTCCGTTTTCTTCCTTGCTGTATATCTCTTTGAATTTAATTTACTTTCTCTTCCCTTCTTTCAGGATGGCCACCAAGAAAGGAAAAGAGAAAGCTACTTCCAAACCACCAGCAAGAAGAGGAACTAAAAGAGCATTAGTGGTAGAGCCTTCTTCAACCGCAGTCAAGCCCTCAACAAAAAGAGTTAAGAGGATAATAAAGGTTGATGAGAAGGAGAAAGCCTTTCCAGCAAAGGACACTGCACGATTTCCCAATCGCTACTGTGAGCAGATGTTCCCTATCCTGGCAGAAAGAAACTATAACAATGAATACCTTCTTACCCTCCCGTCCAATATTGCTACCTTTGTTGAGCCACAAATTGAACGAAGACAATGGGGTTTCCTACGGAGATAGCCAAGGCAGGTCAATCTTTCTTGGATAGTTGAGTTCTACTCTAACTTCTACATGCCAACCCTGCAGTCTGTTTATGTCCGGCAGTAGCAAGTCCCCATCACAGAAGAGGCCATTCAGTAAGCTCTGAGTCTTCCTCCTATTCCAGAAGGAATGGACGCCTTCCAAGAAGCCGCACTTAAGTGCCAGAGGTACCAATTTGACTGGGACTCCGTTCTCGGAGTTATCGCATTACCTGGCAGCCGTTGGATCTATGGATACCACCGTGCCCGCCCTAAGGGAATCTTGGCTTCAGCACTTACCTTGGAGGCTCGCGTCTGGGCACAGATCATGTCCCATTACGTCTTTTCGAGCACTCATAAGTCCTCCTTCACTGCGGACATGGCTGTTCTACTATGGTGCATCCTTACAGATCAACCTCTGCATCTCTCAAGACATATCCGGAATGCTATGGGACACGTACAAATTGCGGGCAACTTACCTTTCCCCGCCTTGGTCTCAGATCTTGTCTCAACAGCTGGAGTCTCCTACAGAGCTGGGGACACCAAAGCCGTGCTTTCACGGGATTATCAGTATGTCCCTAACGGGAAATACCTCAAACTCCCAGCAGCCACTACAAGCCTTCCTACTACTCCAATTGAAGATAATCCTTCTTCAACACCACAAGCACCTACAACTGATGAATTGCTCCAGCAGATAATCGAAAGGTTGGATTGGCAAGAATAGAAAGCAAAGATGAGAGAGCACCGTCACAAGCGCCGATTCAAACACCTCAAGGAGCTACTCAAGGGACACTTCAGGGACTCAGATACCCTAGACTCCACTTCTTTTACCAGCACAGGGAGCCATAATGGTCCTGACTGTGGAGATACTGCCACCAGCCCACCCCTGTTCCTGACAGACGGCACCAAGGACGGTGCAAAGCCTTAAGTGTGGGGAGGTCGGTCAGTACCTGACTTCCGGAGGTAATTTCTTCTCCCTAGCACCAATAATTAGGATATTTCAGTTAGATTTTCTTTCTTTTATAGAATAGAATAAATTGCATAGGATAGGATAGTTGCATGCATGTTCTGCTTGATTGAAAAGACAATAAGTTTCTTTTAAGACTCTATCTTTGGAACAAAATTTCACTAATTTTTCAAAATTTTATGATAAATTTGCTTGAGTTGTATTTGGAACATGATATTTGAGCTAAAGAACACACAACCTGTGAAAGATTTGAGCCTTTATGTATGGTTACATTATTTAACCATAATTATTTCATTCTTGTGTGTTTACTTCTCTATGATTGTAATCAATATTTTGTTTTATCTTATATGTCCAATATTTATTATATTTGCATGCTTGCACATGATTGAGGCCATTATTTGTTTAAACTCACTTATCCAAATTAAGCCTACCCTTTTCAATTACCTTTGTTAACCACTTTGAGCCTTTAAATCCCATTTGTTCTATATTTTACCACATTACTAACCTTAAGCTGAAAAACAATTGTATATCCCAAATTGAATCTTTGGTTAGCTTAAGATAGAATTGTGTGTGCTAGTTAAGTATGGGAAATTGTGGGAACAAAAGTTGTTAAGGGAATGTGTCATGAGAATTTAATGGGATTTTGGATACCTACTCATGTGAAACTATAAGAATTAAAAATCTATGTGCATTGATAAGCTATATTTATTTTAATGTAAAAAAAATTTTATAAATAAGGGGACAAAATTACCCCAATGTTAAATTCAGAATTCAAAGATCAATGCACATATGATAGAATCAAATATAAAGTTGATACATGAGTATGGATAGAAAAAGGGAATTCTGGGTAGCTAGGTATGGACTTTAAGATTACATTAAAAATATATAGGTTGGGTTGAAGCTTAGGTTAATTAAAGATTCAATTTATTAGCTCACTTGACCAAATGTATACCCCTACCTGTACCTTAGCCCCATTACAACCTTGAAAAGACCTTATGATGTTTGCATTGGTATATTAACTGTTGTTGATTGGTTAGGAGAAGAACAAAAGTTAGAAAGCATGATTAGAGAAGGATAGAGTGATTACCCTATACACTAGAGATTAGAGCGTACATACATTATCAGTGAGGGTTCAATGCTTGAATTTTCATGTTCCTTGCTTTCATGAGCTATCTTCTTGCACTTTTATCTGTTTTATTGTATAATGATAGAATTAGTGGAATTTGATTTGTAATTGTTTTGAAGAGCTTATTTACTTTTGATCAAGTGGGCAAGAATCATATAGTTGCATTTGTTTATATCTATATAGGCTTGCATTGCATTTCATGAGTTTCTACATGTTCATACTTATTTCCTTATCTCCTTCAATTAAGCATGAGGACATGCTAATTTTTAAGTGTGGGGAGGTTGATAAACCACTATTTTATGGTTTATATTGTGTTTAATTGTGTGGTTTTACCATGATCCTTACCCACTTATTCATTAAATTAGCATGAAATTATAATTCCTTCCAGAATTCATTACATGATTGAAAACTGCTTCCTAGAGACTTTAATTGTGTATTTTTAATTCTCCTTTATTCCATTCGATGCCATGATCTGTGTGTTGAGTGTTTCAGACTTTATAGAGCATGAATGAGTTGGAGATTGGAAAGGAAGCTAGCAAAAATGGAAGGAACACAAGAGTTTGAGGAGATAACCAGCGAGAAGTGACGCGGTCGCATGGCTCACGCGACCGCGCGAAGGAGAGCAAATCGAAGTAACACGGCCGCATGGCTCACGCGGCTGCGCAGATTGGAAAAGCTCAAGCGACGCGGTAGCGTGGACGACACGAACGCGTGGCAAGGAAAAGCGCGAATGACGCGTCCGCATGGATGACGCGATCGCGTAACATGTGCGATCTGCATAATCTGCAGAATTCGCTGGGGGCGATTTTGGACCTTATTTCGACCCAGTTTTCAGCCCATAATAGCAGACTAGAGCCAGGAAATATGCAGAAACAAAACACAACATTCATTCTAGACAGGTTTGAGTTTGGAGATCTAGTTTTACTCCTTTAGGTTTTTTTCTCTCTAGGTTTTAGAATTTTAGAATTTTAATTGGTCTTAGCATTGGAACATTGAGAAGAGTTAATTCCTCATCAAGACTTCGTCATTCTAGTTCTTTCTCTTAACTTGGTTTTATTCTTCCATGTTCTTTGCTTTGTTCTATTTTGTCATTTGAAAACTTTTATGATTATTTAATACAAGAATTGTTTCTTCCATTTTAATTTATTTTCCATTCCAATAATCATGTCTTCTCTTAATTCTCTTTCATATGTTATGGATTTATTATTTACAATGAGCAAGTAGTTTCTCCACTTGATGGGGAGTTGATTGAAAGGAACTCTTGAGTTGGAAGGATTGAAAGAGAATTTGTAATTGGATTAACTGTTGGATTGCTATCCAGTCACTAACACCAATCCCTTTGAACTAAGTGGGTTGCAACTCGTGTATAGATCTAGCATTCCAACTTGTTTGACTTTCCTTTACCTAGTGAAGGATAACTAAACAGAACAACCATTAATTATAAATTAATCTTGAAATCATCCCATCAATAATAGAGATTCCAACTAATCAACTCCCAGTCAAGGCTTTTATTCATACCATTTAAATTTTCTCGATTTAATTTTCCATCTACTTAATTCAACCTTTTGGAACATCTGATTAATAAAATAGCACACTTTTCTGCAACTCGTTTGGAGACGACCTGGGACTTAAACTCCCAGTAATTTTTAATTTAAACTCTCTGTGACATATTTCTAAATTGATAGGCAGATTTTTAGTGAGTTAATAACTATACTTGCAACGTAACTATTTTAATAATTTTTAATTCACCAACTTCTGTGTCTCATCAGGGAGACACCCCACCATGGTAATATCTTTTCATTTTCCCTTTTGTACATATTGATAGAATTAGTTTAATTTCATGTTTTATTGAGTTGTTGAGTATATTTAGTAGTCTAATATGTTAAATAAGGTTTTATGGTGTTTGGAGGTTTGGGATGCTTGATTTGGTGTAAGAACTTGGAAAAAAATTGAAAGACAGAGCACCAACCCGCGCGTGCGCGCACCTGGCGTGTTCGCGCGCCTCAAGCATTTTCGTCTATCCACGCGGGCGTGCCATGTGCGCGGACGCGTGGATGCAAAAATTCATCCCTCCATACATTGACCCGAGAGTTGCGCCTACACTACGCCAGCACCATGCCTGAGGCACAAACCACCCGCGCATGCGCGCATCTGGCGCGTACGCGCCCTTGAAGCTAATTGCACAATGCGCGCGCACGCAAGCTGTGCGCGTGCGCACCGATAGTGCCACCTGCCCTTCTGGTACATGTTCCAAAGAGTTGTGCCAAGGTTGTGCCTACTCTGTGCCCGCAACTGATGCGCAGGCGCACTTCACGCGTCCGCGCTGATCACCACCTTCATCAGGCACGCGCCCGCGCACGTTGCGCGTCCGCGTCGCACAAAAAAAAAACACAAATTTTGTTTTATTGCTTTTGCTTATTTTCATTCCATGCATTTTTATTTTGTTTTTATAGCTTGTTCTTATCTTATTTTCTAAGTTTCTTATTTTAATAATGGTGTTGAATTTTCTTACTCAATTGTTGAGAATTTCTTGGTTAATCATGGTGCTTCTTAACTTGTTTGATATTGTTGGGTGATGAAACTTTTAAATCAATGCTTAATCTTGTATGACTCTTATACTCTTTGTGCATTGATATGAGCTTGCATGTCTTTCATGACCCACTCTTTCTAGTTGAACTTGATGCTTTTGAATGCTCTTCATGCCTTGACTTTACTCTTGCATCAAGTGCTAGTTAATATGCCTTAACTTATATTGTTTTCTCACTCACATGTTGTAGCTACCATGTAGTGAGAACCTTACTCTTATTTGGCATTAGTCCTCGCCTTTGTTCTAATTGCTTTCATACCTTTGTTATAGGTTTAATTATCCTTCTTTCTCTTTCCTTTTAGGTTGGCCACCAAGAAGGAAAGGATTGGAAAGGCTTCTAATGGGGCAACCAACAAGTCAGCCGCACAACCTTTTAAAGGATCTCATCAATTGTAGCAACCCGTCCACCTTGCTCTTCTTTGCATGCACCGAGGACGGTGCAAATTTCTAAGTGTGGGGAGGTCATCCGACCGACCTCCATGGGTAACAATTTCCTTTTTTTCAACACCAATTTTTTTTTTAATTTTTGTCTTTGTTAGATTAATTGTTGCATTGCATGATAGATTGCATGTTAGTTAGAATTTGTACATATTTTTACCACTTTCTTTTTATGTTAGGACTACTTGGTTAGGGTGATGATTTCTTTTCCAAGAAATTGTTTTTAGGGCACCCTACCAATTTGAAAAAAAAAATTGTGTTCAACTTGCTTGAAGAATTTATTTTGGAACATGGTTTTTGAGCTAAGAACACAAGCATATGAGTTTTGTACCTAATTGTGTGGTTACATCATTTAACCACTTATTTTCATTCTTGTGTGCATTATTCTCTTTCTATGATTGTGATAAACCACTATTTTATGGTTTATCTTGTGCTCAATTGAGTGGTTTTTATTTACTCTTTACCCACTTATTCATACTATTTGCATGGTTTTACATTTGCCTTCCTAATTATGTGTTTTGATTGAAAACAAGCTTCTTTGATCTTATATTTGCTTATTATTAATCCTCTCTTATTACCATTAGATACCTTGATATGTGTGTTAAGTGCTTTCAGAGATTATAGGGCAGGAATGGCTTGGAGGATGGAAAAGAAGCATGCAAAAGTGGAAGGAATACAAGAAGTTGGAGAAATTGCTAAGCTGTCCAGCCTGACCTCTTCGCACTCAAACGACTATAACTTTAGCTACAGAGGTCCAAACGCCACAGTTTCAGTTGCGTTGGAAAGCTAACATCCGGGGCTTCGATTTGATATATAATATGTCATAGTTACCATGACGCTAGGCGACACGACCGCGTGCTCCATGCGGCCGCATCGCAGTGACTGAAGTCAACGTGTTTGAATTCTTCTCCAGCGATTTCCGGACTGTTTTCGACCCAGTTCGCGGCCCAGAAAACACAGATTAGAGGCTATAAAGTGGGGGATTGCATCCATTCATAGGAGGGCTCTCATATTCACAATTTTAGGAGTAGATGTGGTTTTTAAAGAGTGAGGTTCTCTCCTCTCTCTTAGGATTAGGATTTAGGACTTCTCTTAGTTTTAGGAGTGACTCTCAATCCCAGGTTCTTTATTTTTATTTAATTTATGAACTCTTCCATGTTATATATAATTTTTTTAATTAATGTTATTTGAGGTATTTCAATTTATGATTGCTGTTATTGTTGCTTTACATCTGAAGGCATTTTTATTCCAGTAGATTTACTTTTTCCCTTTTGGTTTTGTTTAAGAAATCAGTAACTCAGGAGTTATCCAACTCAACAGCATAATTGTTAATTGTTATCTTGCCAATTGAATTGAACTTCAATAATCCCAATCTTTTCTTAGGAAATAAATAGGATTCGAAGATCAAACTAATTAGTCCCTTGACTTTCCTTTACTTTAGTAAAGGTTGACAAAGTGGAATTAAGATTCAATTTTCATTATCATTGATAAGGATAACTTGGTCTGGACTTCCAATTTCTCATACCTTGCCAAAAGTTTATTTTTCAGTTATTTATTTATTTTTATTGCTTTGAAAATATACCTGTGCCCATTGCCCAAACTCCAAATTTCTCCAATTTACAAACTCATAACCAATAATAAGAACATACCTCCCTGCAATTCCTTGAGAAGACGGCCCGAGGTTTAAATACTCGGTTTTCAATTTTAAAAAGGGGTTTGTTACTTGTGACAATCAAAACGTTTGTATGAAAAGACTTTTGAAGGTTTAGAAACTATACTTGCAACGAGGATTTATCCGCAAATTTCTAGACCACGCAAAAGTTCTCTCATCAAAATGGCGCCGTTGCCGGGGAATTGCAAACGAGTGCCTTATTATTGGTTATTGTAAATATTTTATTTTTGCTTGTTTATTTGTTTTTATTTTTGTTTTTATTTTTGCTTTTTCTTAAGTTAAGAGGTTATTGGTTTTTATTTTAAAATTTTTATTTTATCTTATCTTATTTCAAAAATCAAATTTCAAAATTCAAATTTAAAAATTTTTAAAATTCAAATTTAAAAATTTAATTTTCAAATTCAAAATTTAAATAACCTTTTAATTTAAATTTGTTTTTATTTTTGTTTTTAATTTTTATTTGCTACTATGAACTCTCACCCCTTTGGCTTTGAGTCTGGTTACAATTATGTTGCAGGAAGAAGAAATTACAATGAGAATAGGCATCAAAGTTGGAACAATCAAAGATGGGAGGAGCCACAAGGATTTGATCAACCCTCATGGCAACAACCACCTCCAATGGACTGTCAACAACCACCACCATATGCCTAAAAACTCTCTCCTCAACATGACTTTGGACCACCATACTCACAAGCCCCTCACCACCAAACACCACCATATGACCCTAACCCACATCCACCATACCAACCACCCTATGAACCAAATGAACCATACATAGATCCACCCCAACCTCCATTGGATAATAATACACTCATCTCTAACATCATTGGTCTCACCTCTACACTCCAAAATCTTATATCCTGCATGAACCAACCCTCTACCTCTAATATTCAACCCTCAAGCTCTAGTGCACTTCCTTTTCAACCACATAATAATTTTTTCATCCCATCACCACCCTCCATGGAAGAGCACCCACATCCATCAATTCAAGAGCAAGATGATCCCAATTATGCTATTGATATGGAACAGGAAAGAAGGAACCATCTTCGCGAATCCATACTTCATAAAGAGCTAGAGGAGGCCCTACAGGTAAAGGTAGGAGAGACCCTTGAAGATGAAAAAGTAGTTGAAAAGAGTTGTCATGGAGAGAAAATCATCAAGGATGAGTACGATTTTATATCAAAATTACTGGACAAAGCAGTAATTATTGAAGAGGAAAAAGTGGTTGAAGATTTAGGAGATGCAGAACCTCCATGGGAAAGTCAAGTTATCAAGCCTCCTTCAAAGACGTTTGAAATTGATGTTGAGGAGGGTGTACAACCTCCAAGGCATATCATGGCTAAAGACTTTGAAGAGGTTGATCAAGAGATGGAGATTAAAGAAGAAGAAGAAGCTTGCAAAGAGGTGGAAGTTGTCAAAGAGCACAAGGGACTGGAGCTTGGAATCACCTTGCCAAAGTTATTGGAAACCCCTCCCCCTAAGTTGCCATCATCCTTCACGACATTCAAGTGGGTAAAATTCATATCCCTTAGCTTTCTGATTCCACTTGAATATGAGCTACTGGAGACGGATGGTCAACTTAGAGCTCTTTGTGGCATTAAGAGTAAGAGGAAGATGGCGAGTGGTAAGAATTGTCCTACAAGGTTCATTATGGTTGGAAGCTTTAAGCTTAAACGCAAAGGTTGGTGTAAAGCTCAATTGAATGGGTCTAGGAAGTTGTTTGGACGCTTCAGTGAGAATTCTAAAGCTGAACCACCCGGATGGAATCATGATAATCAACTTGAAGACGGGTGCAAAAGCAAGGTTTGGGACCCCGGAATTCATTCCAACAATCAACACTCTTGGGGCCTTGTCACTTGCTTTAACTTACTTGAAGGCTTTCTGCGCCTAGTTTGGGACCTCGGAGGCCATTGGAATCACAAACATTGGTGGAGATTCCTGGATGAGTTCAAACACAAGCCACCATAACAGGAAGCTCATCAAATGTCCAACTTAAGGACTTTAACTAAAAGTGCTAGGTGGGAGACAACCCACCATGCTATGATCGTTCCTTTTTCATTTTTAGTTAGTTTTATTTGTTTTTGAGTTTTATTTTATTTTATTGAACCTAGAGTTTTGCATCACATTCATATTAACACTACATTCTTCATTTTCTTTTTAGATTAAAAAAAAAATGCCACGCGATGCGACCGCATCAGCGACGCGTCCGCGTCTCAAGGAGAGGGGAAAAAATAAAAATGAACAGAGAGTCACGCTGGAGCATGGCTGGAGGCGTGCCAGTGGCACAAATCGACCCACGCGACCGCGTCGCCGACGCGTCCGCGTCACATGGGAACTTTGGCCTCCCACGCGACCGCATCACCCACGCGGCCGCGTGCCATGTAAATCGACGTCACAAGGGTGCATGGCCAAAGGTTAAGCTAGAATGGGGCTGGACTCGTGCTGGAAGCCCAAGCCCTCCCACGCGAACGCGTGCCTCACGCGTCCGCGTCATATTGGAGATAAGGCCATTCACGTGATCGCGTCACCCAGAATTTTGGCAAAAAGAGTTTCGAACAGAGAGTTGTGCAACCGCGAGGCTGCACTCGCGCCAATCGCACAAAACAGGCCACGCGATCGCATAACCCACGCGTCCGCGTCACCTGACCTTCTTGCCCACCACGCGACCGCGTCACTCACGCGTCCGCGTCACAAGCGGCGTACAAAATATCCAGATCAGCCAATTTTCTTATCTTTTCTTCTCTAATCCTTATTTTTCTTATCTTTTCTTATTTCTTTCTTCTTCCTTTCTTATTTTCTTTCACCTCCATTCTATTTTATTTGCATATTTCATTCATTGCATCTTAATTTTGTGCATATTTTTATTTTCTTTTCTAAATTAATTATTTTTCCTTTGGTGTTAAAATTTTCATATTTAACTGTTGCATCTTCCCTTGAATTATTTTTGGGTGCTTAGTGACTTATTTTATTCTGGATAGGTTATATTATTTATATCAATGCCAATATTTTATACCTGTATTACTTTTTGCATTGACATGAATTTACATTACCTCTCCTTACCCACTCTCTTCCCCATTGTTGCAAATTTTGCACCACTGGTATGCCATGGCTTCTATTGTTTTCTCACGTACATGTTGAAGCTTCCATGTAAATGAGACCCTTATCATTTGGCATTAACCCAACCATACTTCATTTATTTTCTTCTCTCTATTATTGGGTTACCTTTCTTCCCTTTTTCTTTCAGGATGGCCACCAGGAAGAGAACCGGAAGACGCTTAAAAGAGGAGACAAACAAGTCCATCTGCACAATCCTTGAAGAAAAGCATCAGTTGGAACAGCCCGTCCACTTGTACATCTTAGCATGCACCGAGGACGGTACAATCTTTAAGTGTGGGGAGGTCGATACCGATCTCCGTGGGTTAGTACTTTCTTTTCAACACCAATAATTTTATTTTCTTTATTTGTTCATTGTTGCATTTGCATGTTTAATTGCATGTTTATTTGATTTTTGCATTTAGTTACTGCTTGGTTAAAATAATAAGTTTCTTCTTAAGATCCTATGTTTGAAAATTTTCACTAATTTAAATTGAAAAATTTTTATGTTAAAACTTGTTTGAAGTTGTAATTGGAACATAGTTTAAAAAGCTAAGAACACACAACCTGTGAGATTTTGAGCTTATTTATATGGTTACATTATTTAACCATAAATATTTTATTCCTGTGTGTTTCCTTCTCTATGATTGTAATCTATTTTTTGTTCCATTCTATATGTCCAATATTTAGTGTATTTACATGCTTGCATATGATTGAGGCCATTGTTTGATTTTAGCTCACTTATCCCAAAATTAGCCTACCTTTTACATCACCCTTGTTAGCCCCCTTGAGCTTTTAAATCCCTTCTGTTTTATAACCACATTACTAGCCTTAAG
Source organism: Arachis ipaensis (assembly GCF_059453495.1). NCBI lineage: Eukaryota > Viridiplantae > Streptophyta > Magnoliopsida > Fabales > Fabaceae > Arachis > Arachis ipaensis. The sequence goes on along the minus strand of NC_142442.1, from coordinate 102,119,684 downwards.
CAGAAAAATAAAATAAGAATCCCAAGTTGAATCCATGGTTAGCTTAAGATAGATATTGTGTAAAATTTAAGTGTGGAAAATTTTATGGGAACATGGGATGATATGAAAAAGTAGGAAATTAAATTGAATAAGTTATTTGAAAATTTGGGAAGCATGCTCATGTGAAATCAAAATAATTAAATTACCATGTGAATTGAAGAAAAATATATTAAGTAATTAAATAAGGGGATACAAAAAAAAAAGAGAAGAAGAAGAAGAAAAGAAAAATGAAAAAAATATATTACCCCAAATGCAAAATAAAAAGAATCAATGCACATGGGACAAAATTCAAAAATAAGTTTGATACATGAGCATGTAATACAAAAGTGGGAAAAATTGTATAAAGTATGTATATGTTAGGTGAGATCTTAGACTAATCAAGGATTTACTTTACTAGCTCACTTAACCATATATATATCCTCACCATTACCTTAGCCCCATTACAACCTTGAAAAGTCCTCATGATGTTTGTATTGGTACATTAATTAATGTTGATTGGTTAGATGAAGAACAAGGTTTAGAGAGCATGACTAGGGAAGAATAGAGTGATTGACCCTAGACGCTTGAGAGTTAGAGTGATATACACTACCAGTAAGGGTTCAGTGCTTAATTCTATGTTCCCTGCTTTCATGAGCTATCTTCTTACAAGTTTACTTTCTTTTTATTGTACGATTTGAATTAGTGGAAATTGGTTTGTATTTGTCTTGGAGGATTTGATTTACTTTTAACCAAGTAGGTAGAAGCATTTCACATTTAGTTGCATCCATATAGATAGGATTGCATTTCATACATTCTACCATTCCTCTTCATCTTTATAGTTTCTCTTGAGCTTAGCATGAGGACATGCTAGTGTTTAAGTGTGGGGAGGTTGATAAACCACTATTTTATGGTTTATCTTGTGCTCAATTGAGTGGTTTTTATCTACTCTTTACCCACTTATTCATACTATTTGCATGGTTTTACATTTGCCTTCCTAATTATGTGCTTTGATTGAAAACATACTTCTTTGATCTTATATTTGCTTATTATTAATCCTCTCTTATTACCATTAGATGCCTTGATATGTGTATTAAGTGCTTTCAGAGATTATAGGGCAGGAATGGCTTGGAGGATGGAAAAGAAGCATGCAAAAGTGGAAGGAATACAAGAAGTTGGAGAAATTGCTAAGCTGTCCAGCCTGACCTCTTTGCACTCAAACAGCTATAACTTTAGCTACAGAGGTCCAAACAACGCGATTTCAGTTGCGTTGGAAAGCTAACATTTGGGGCTTCGATTTGATATATAATATGTCATAGTTACCATGACACTAGTTGACGAGACCGCGTGCTCCATGCGGCCGCGTCGCAGTGACGAAAATCAGCGTGTTTGAATTCTTCTCCAGCGATTTCCGGGCTGTTTTCGACCCAGTTCACGGCCCAGAAAACACAGATTAGAGGTTATAAAGTGGGGGATTACATCCATTCATAGGAGGGCTCTCATATTCACAATTTTAGGAGTAGCCATAAAAAACTCGTACACAGGTGGAACGTCATCAAAAGATAGAACATCATCTGCTACTCCTCTGCACAATCAGACTTTTCCACAGGACGTCTCTCTGGTACCTCATGAAGTAGCCACACAATAGGAATATCGTACACAGGATTTAGGTTAAAGTGCACATACGAATAGGGTGCAGACGTTGGCTGGTCTCACAGTATATACATATAATTAGAGAACGATATTCACCCTAGACTCAGAAGACTATCTAGAGCAGAATCCTCTTCTTGCGAACGGTCATCAGCGAACTATGGTAAGGTACTCTTACTTCCATCTGAAGGGGGAAGGGAGAGAGAAGGGGTAAGAACTGGGGAGTTCTTAGTAGGGTCGGGGTTATTAGTTACGTTCATTAATTCTATGTTGTTTAGCAGACTATTAGCAGAATACAAAGAAGCAGTAATTAGAAAACACAGATAAGTAGAGAAGATAGAGAAAACAGATAGCAAAACACAAACAGAAGAATACAAGAAAATAACACAAGCGCAGAAAATGGAATACAAACAAGGAAAGCATACATTCATACCACAATCATAACAAAGGAAATGCGCAACCAAGTATGATGCATGTCTAGCCCTAGCGCAGGTAATGAGCTCATCTGTCGGTTTCTACCCGCTCCCGACGTAAACCGAAGCAGCTGAAACGGGTATGATTTTCCAGTCAGCATAGGTACAGTTCTCACTAACCGACGTATGCGTCATATCCTCTGTAAGCAAACTCTGCCTTACAGGTGGTGGCATTCTAGCCATGTATGAAATTATATTCTCTGTAAGCAATCCTTATCATACAGGTGCGGCATTCTAGCCGTGTATGAATTAATATCCTCTGCAAGTGATCCTAGGTTATCAGTTGCAGGTACAGCTCTCAATAGCTGTGTAACACTGGAAAACGTTCTGTGGTCGTACCACTATCTATCTGACTGCCTTCACGCAGCAGATCATTACATAATCATTCTCATTATCATCATTCATCATCATTCTCATTATTCATCATCATTTTCACATTCTTATGCAGTACCTCTTTCTTTCTCTGTTCAATCATACTGTACAAACTTTACATCTTTCACTTTTACAATATCCTGGCTCAAACCATTTCTCTTTATCATATTATTCTTTTCTCTTTGTATCTCTTTACTTTACTCTGGTTACTCTGTGCTCTGTATTACTTTATTCTGCTCTGATTTCTCTGTTTAACATGTGTATTTAAAGCTTATGTAAATTTTGGTATGAATATTTAGCCTGTCCAAGGTATAGGTTTATCAAGTCTATACTAAAACAGTTTAACTTTTCATATAACACCAAACCCTAGTCGCAACTCAAGTACTAACTAAGTTGCCATAGTTCGTTCACTAGTCTCTGTCTGTTTTTCTGTCATTAAAATTTTACAGACTTTTTCTTTGGTTTTTATCTTTTCTTTAACTTTTTATCTTTTCTTTATCTTTGCCTCACTATCATGTTATTACCACTCACTAAGTGTTTTATGAAGGTAATTATGAGATTCTGCACTTAAAGTTGTCTTTCTAAGGCTTTTACAGAAAACTGCCTTTTCTGCATTATTTTATTATTTTTATTAAAATATTATTTTTAATTAAATATTATTATTTAATATTTTATTTTTATTTATTATTTTAATACTAAATTTTCGAAAATTAACTTACCTTTTACTTTTAACCTTTAAAATTCACTTTTTACAACCCGTAACTTTTAATATTTCTACTTTTACCACCCTAACTTCCAGAAATGACCATATAACCCCTTAAACACCAAAAATTTTACTTCCTTGCCCTTTCTAAGATCTAAAAGGTGTTCTTCAATATTTTTCACCACACTCAAAGTGTTCTTCGTGTTCTTCGTATATTCTTCAAATTCTTTCTCTGTTTTTACCCGTTTTTCAGTCTTTTCAGCAACCGATTTTTACCATAATTCAAAATAAATTTACAGCCACTAAAACCCCATCTTTTCTACATGATTTTAACACAAATTGAACCTCAATTTAAGCTCTACGGTTTCATTTTCCAGCAGCCACAAGAACACACATTTATAGCTTGAATTTCATCAAATTTCATCAAATTTTCACCAAAATTTCAACAAGAATTACTCATACAAACAATCAATTTCAAGCACAGCCAAACCATATCATAATCACACAACTCAAACAAAATCAATCAAGATTAAATTCGTCAATCCCTACCTGGTTTTGCTGCTCCTAATTCGGTTAAACTTTCAGGTGGTCCTTAAGCACTTTTTCCTCCTAAATCACACCAAGAACAACTTTAAATCCAAAAACTCTCAACTGAGCAAATCTCACTCAGTATGTTAGGAAGAGATATCTCACCTTAGACTTTCTAGAAATTCACATTTCTTGGCCCTCAAGTCAAGTTAAGCATGATTCCTAAGGAAGAACATCAAGAAAACACATGTTTTGCATGGTTTTCCTTGAAAACCGAATTGAAATGGGTGTTATACTGTTGAATAACAAGCCCTCAATTATCTAGTTAGAGAGAATTCGTGTGCTTGGGAGTCCTTGATAATTAAAAAAACCAAGATTTTACCATGACTGCAATTTTAGAGAGACGCGAGAGTGAAAGCCTATGGGGTCGCATCTGTAACTGGATAACCAGCACTGAAAACCGTCTTTACATTGGATGGTTTGGTGTTTTGATGATCCCTACTTTATTAACCGCAACTTCTGTATTTATTATCGCTTTCATTGCTGCCCCTCCAGTAGATATTGATGGTATTCGTGAGCCTGTTTCTAGGTCTTGGGGGTGTAGGGTGAGTTGTGATTGGTTGGCTTGGAGGTGGATTAAAATAATATTAAAATATCTCTGGTGTACAACTACTAAAACTAGGTGTATCGGAACACTCGTAAAAATATCTCTAAAAATTATTTTCTGAGCTACTAGCATAAATGATACTAGTAACATATTTATTATGAGAATAGAACATGTATAATAAGGCCTTAGCATTGCTAAATTCATCAGAGAGTGCTGGTGCTAAGCTGCACCAGTAAACCGTAAACTCGGTTAAACTGATTTTCTGTTTTTAACAAAAACAGACCAGGTAACCTTATAATGTCATTCAAGCATTTTCTAATACTAATATAATGATAATATTATACTATTATCTCTCTCCTCTCATGAATCAAGTCCGGTTCGTCAAACAGAGACTATTTACGAAAATTAGAATCAAAACTGCCAACCGATACGGTTCAAAAACAAGGTTCTTCGCGATTGCATTATCGAGCTTGCCTCAGAGGAGGTTCTAACTTAAGGATGACATAATGATAATGAGGATTGAGATGCTTGATGATATAACAGAGGTGTTCCCTTTACTGATCTTCCGGAGAAATCCGTACTTTCAGAAAAGATCTCATGTACTCGAAAATAAGGGTTGTTACATTCTACCCTCCTAAAAGAAAATTTTGCCCTCAAAATTTCAGTTACCTGAGAATAGATGCGGGTAATCAGCTCTTATCTTATCCTCCAATTCCCAAGTGTGCTCTTCTTCTCCTCTTGGTTCCCATGCTACTTTTACTAAGCGAACAGTCTTGCCTCTTAGCTGCTTATCACTTCTTTCTACGATCTGAACTGGTGATGCTTGATATGTCAAATCATTTTATAACTGTACTGTTTCTGGTTGGGAAACGTGACTCTCATCGGGAACATATTTCTTAAGTTGCGAGACATAAAAAAAATATCATGAAGGTTTGATAAATAAGGAGGAAGGGCTATTTGATAAGCTACTAGGCCAACTCTTTTAAGTATTTGGAAAGGTTCTATGTATCGTGGGTTAAGCTTTTTACTCTTAAAAGCTCTACCTATTCCAGTAATTGAAGTTACTTCTAGAAAGATATGGTTTCCCTCACTAAACTCTAAGGGTCTACGTCTATTATCGGCATAGCTCTTTTGACGGCCTTGTGCTGTCTGGATCTTCCGACGAATCTCCTTTATCTTCTCAGTAGTTTCTTACACTAAGTTTGGACCTAAGACACTAGCTTCTCCATCGTCATTCCAACACAATGGTGTCCGACATCTTCTTTCGTAGAGAGCTTCGTATGGTGCCATCCCGATACTTTATTGGCAACTGTTGTTGTAGACAAATTCGACCAACAGCAAATACTTATCCCAGCTGCTTTGGTTGTCTATCATACATAATCGTAACATGTCTTCTAACGTCTGGATTGTCTGCTCTGATTGTCCATCTATCTGAGGATGGTATGCTATACTCGTGTGCAATTCTGTTTCCAACGCTTTCTGAAAAGCTCCCCAAAATCTAATAGTAAACCTCGAAACTTGATCTGAGACAATTTACAAAGGTATCCCATGTAGTCGTACGTTTTCTTGAATATATATTCGTTCCAGCCTTTCTAAAGTATAGTCAACTCGAATCGGAAGGAAGTGCGCTGACTTTGTCAACCTGTCCACAATTACCCAGATGGTATCGTGTCCTGTTGAGGTCCTTGGCAATCCCGTGACAAAATCCATAGTAATCTGCTCCCATTTCCATTGTGGTATTTCTAAGGGTTGTATGGTTCCTGACAGCTTCTGATGTTCCACCTTCATCTTCTGGCAGGTTAAACATTTTGAGACATAATCAGCTACTTCTTTCTTTAAGCCTGGCCACCAGAACATTTGTTTCAAATCTCGATACATCTTTGTCACTCCAGGATGCATAGAAAATCTACTTTGGTGAGCTTCAACAAGAATCTTTTGTCGCAATTCTCCAGAGTTAGGCACACAAATTCTGTTCTTGTACCTCTATAGGCCACTACGATCCTGTCTCACAGCTTCTGGTTCTTCTGTGTTCATCCGTCTCAGCATCGTCATCATTTCTGAGTCCTGTGCTTATGCTTGCTGGATACTAATCTTAAAATATGGTGTTATACGCAATTGGGCCAAACGGACTCCACTTGACGTCTCAATTATAGCCAACTTAAGGTCCTCAAATTCCGCCAGTAATTTTTCTTCCTGTATCATCATCCAAGAGATACTCAAATTCTTCCTACTTAAAGCGTTTGCCACCACGTTCTCTTTCCCTGGGTGATAACTTAATTTGAAATCATTGTCCTTAAAAAATTCCATCCACCTTCGCTGTCTAGAATTCGCACTTTGATAGTTTATCATATAACTTCCGAGTCCTCAGTGTCTGCAATACAGTACTTAGATGCTCTTCATGTACTCTTTCTGTCTTCGAATAGATGAGAATATCGTCTATGAAAACAACTACAAACTGATCAAGGTACGGACGGAAAATACGATTCATATAATCCATCAAAATCGTAGGAGCATTAGTTAGTCCAAACGACAAAACCGTATACTCATAGTGACCATAACGAGTTATAAATACAGTCTTCGGTATATCTGATTCTTTCACTCGAATTTAGTGATAGCTCGATCGCAAATCAATCTTCGAGAACACAGTTGCACCTTTCAACTGATCCATCAAATTATCTATCCGTGGAAGTGGATACTTGTTCTTGATAGTGTCTTTATTTAGCTGTCGGTAATCTACGCAAAGTCTGATTCCACCGTCCTTCTTCTTTACTAGCAATACTGGAGCTCCCCAAGATGATGCACTAGGACGAATAAATTCCTTTCCAAGTAGCTCATCCAACTACTTCTTCAACTTTGCAAGTTCCAGTGGTGACATCTGGCACGGTGCTATGGAAATAGGTCCGGTTCCAGGTACTAGTTTAATGATGAATTCTATCTCTCACTAAGGAGGAAACTCAGGTATGTCGTTCGGGAAAACATCAGGAAATTCCTTCACCACTCGGATTCGTTCTAAGCTTAGTTCACTGTCATTCGAGCTAGCCACTAACAGAACGTACCCCTCATAATCCCTCCCGTCTGAGGTAACTCTTACAGAATTCAGATATAAGGTGTGGGACAGAAATGGTTTAGTACATAGACTATCAGATGGAATAACAGCAGTTCTTTTAAAATAATCAAGGAAAGCATGATACTTATATAACCAATCTAATCCTAAAATAACTTCTAAACCACATAGAGGTAAACAAATTAGATCGTGTATAAAAGTCCTGTTCCTAATAGCGAATGGTACTTGCAGGCACACTAAACTGGTCAAAGCATTTTGAGATGCAGGTGTATGGACAATCAAGTAAAAATTCAATTTAAAGAAATATAATCCTAACTCGTAAGCAATAATTAGAGAAATAAAGAATGCGATGCACTCGAATCATATAGTACAGTTAGAAATCGATTCTTGACATAACACTGACCTTGAACGAGGGCGTTCGATTGCACAACATCGTCAATAGTGATAGCAAATACTCGTCCTTGTAGCTGGGTTCTAACTGAATTTTGAGTAAATCCCTTCGGACAATTCTTGGCAATATGTCCAAGTTCTCCACAAGCATAGCAGTTAGGTGATCCAAACTGGCAATACCTGTTATCATGCTCTTTTTTGCATTGCTTACATGCAGTGTTTATGTAAGCCTGATGGGCTCGTTTACTATTGTCTTGCCTTACTTTACCTCTATTCTTACCCGTATGGTGAGCAGTAATGTTACCAACTTGTAGGTTCTTATGCTGTCGTATGCCACGCGCTTTAAAATGCACCCTTCTACCAGCTGCCTGATGATTGCTAAGACGCCTCAGTGGAAATCCTTGGCGACTCACCTTGGCCACTATCACTTTCTTAATACATTCTTCCACTAACTTGCTCTTGTTGACTAATTCAGCAAAATTATGTATCTCCAGCGGAACTATTGAACTCATCAGATCATCACGAAGGCCTCCTTCAAACTTCAAGCACTTCCATTCTTCAAAGTCAGCAGGATTCCCTTGACAGATCTTAGAGAAACGATGCAAGTCATCGAAATTACGAGCATACTCAGCAACAGTCATATCCCCTTGCCTCAGCTGCATAAGCTCTATCTCTTTAGCATCACGCACTGCTCTTGGGAAATATTTTTTGTAGAATTCATCTTTCAAAATATCCCAAGGAATGTCACCTTCATTACGTTGTAGCAGTCGCTGTATCCCCTGCCACCAGTACTCAGCTTCTCCCTCGAGCATATAAGTAGCAAACTCCACGTGTTGTCCTTCCGGAACATGCTGCGCTCTCAGTGATCGTTCAATACGTCGAAACCAGTTATCAGCGTCAGTCGCAACGAGTGTACCCTTGAACTTAGGCGGATTAACCTTTAGAAAGGTCGCAAGGGTCATGGGTCTTTCAGGATGCCCTAAGTTATTCTCATTATTCCCATTTCTCACTCCAAGATGTTCAACAGCCCTAGCCGCTGTTACCGCAGCTTTATGCACTACCTCAGCCGCGTTGTTCATGGTAGCCATAAACGTTTCCTGTTCCCTCTCGTAGTTAACATTAGGAATTCTTTCCCGTATGCCTCGTCTCCGTGAATCCATTGTAGTCCTGTTCACACCAAACAATCGTTGTTAAGGTGATTAGTCTTAACACTTCAAGTCAAGTGTAAAAATTACCAAAATGAAAACAAAGAAACAATCATGCAACATATATCACTGGGATATCCTATACGCATGAGACACACAACAGAGTATGCAATGAAGCATAGTCAGTCCACTCCCCAGGCTCTACTGGGAACGAACTGCTCTGATACCAATTTGTAACCACCCAATTTTCAATATGTCTAGATCATATCGGAAACTGAGCGCTACCAATTTGTCTTCCTAATTATTATCTATTATTTATCATATGAGCCTGATTCGTTGTTAAAAGCGTAGTTAATTTGCGAGGTGTATTATCTTTTTTTTTTTGAAAATATTTGGAATAATAGACAGAATCATTTATAATCAATTCACAAATAATAACAGATAAAACAGTTATAAACAACCACACATAAATACATCACAAGCAGTTGACAACATTCGGTGATTCAGCCTTTATTAGAATATAGACTGTTAGTTAGAACACCCCTAGATATAGCTAAATAATATCTATATACATGTATATACATACAACATCCCAGGTACTGATCTGTTCAAGAGGTCCCTAAGCTGGCACCTAGGCTAGCCTAGACTCTATACTCACCTAGTCCCTCTAAACTACTAAAGCGAGGGAAAGTACGTTCTAGGTCTCCAAAACTCAAGTCAGGTGGAACGTCATCAAAAGATAGAACATCATCTGCTACTCCTCTGCACGATCAGACTTTTCCACAGGACGTCTCTCTAGTACCTCATGAAGTAGCCACACAATAGGAATCTCGTACATAGGATTTAGGTTAAAGTGCGCAAACGAACGGGGTGCAGACGTTGGCTGGTCTCACAGTATATACATATAATCAGAGAACGATATTCACCCTAGACTCAGAAGACTATCTAGAGCAGAATCCTCTTCTTGCGAACGGTCATCAGCAAACTATGGTAAGGTACTCTTACTTCCATCTGAAGGGGGAAGGGAGAGAGAAGGGGTAAGAACTGGGGAGTTCTTAGTAGGGTCGGGGTTATTAGTTACGTTCATTAATTCTATGTTGTTTAGCAGACTATTAGCAGAATACAAAGAAGCAGTAATTAGAAAACACAGATAAGTAGAGAAGATAGAGAAAACAGATAGCAAAACACAAACAGAAGAATACAAGAAAATAACACAAGCGCAGAAAATGGAATACAAACAAGGAAAGCATACATTCATACCACAATCATAACAAAGGAAATGCGCAACCAAGTATGATGCATGTCTAGCCCTAGCGCAGGTAATGAGCTCATCTGTCGGTTTCTACCCGCTCCCGACGTAACCCGAAGCAGCTGAAACGGGTATAGTTTTCCAGTCAGCATAGGTACAGTTCTCACTAACCGACGTATGCGTCATATCCTCTGTAAGCAAACTCTACCTTACAGGTGGCGGCATTCCAGTCGTGTATGAAATCATATTTTCTGTAAGCAATCATTGCCTTACAGGTGCGGCATTCTAGCCGTGTATGAATTAATATCCTCTGTAAGTGATCCCAGGTTATCAGTTGCAGGTACAGCTCTCAATAGCAGTGTAACATTGGAAAACGTTCTGTGGTCGTACCGCTATCTATCTGACTGCCTTCACACAGCAGATCATTACATAATCATTCTCATTATCATCATTCATGATCATTCTCATTATTCATCATCATTTTCACATTCTTATGCAGTACCTCTTTCTTTCTCTGTTCAATCATACTGTACAAACTTTACATCTTTCACTTTTACAATATCCTGGCTCAAATCATTTCTCTTTATCATATTATTCTTTTCTCTTTGTATCTCTTTACTTTACTCTGGTTACGCTGTGCTCTGTATTACTTTATTCTGCTCTGATTTCTCTGCTTAACATGTGTAATTAAAGCTTATGTAAATTTCAGTATGAATAGTTAGCCTGTCCCAGGTATAGGTTTATCAAGTCGATACTAAAATAGTTTAACTTTTCATATAACACCTAACCCTAGTCGCAACTCAAGTACTAACTAAGTTGTCATAGTTCGTTCACTAGTCTCTGTCTGTTTTTCTGTCATTAAAATTTTACAGACTTTTTCTTTGGTTTTTATCTTTTCTTTATCTTTGCCTCACTATCATGTTATTACCACTCCCTAAGTGTTTTATGAAGGTAATTATGAGATTCTGCACTTAAAGTTGTCTTTCTAAGGCTTTTACAGAAAATTGCCTTTTCCGCATTATTTTATTATTTTTATTAAAATATTATTTTTAATTAAATATTATTATTTAATATTTTATTATTATTTATTATTTTAATACTAAATTTTCTAAAATTAACTTACCTTTTACTTTTAACCTTTAAAATTCACTTTTTACCACCCGTAACTTTTAATATTTCTACTTTTACCACCCTAACTTCCAGAAATTACCATATAACCCCTTAAACACCAAAAATTTTACTTCCTTGCCCTTTATAAGATCTAAAAGGTGTTCTTCAATGTTCTTCACCACACTCAAAGTGTTCTTCGTGTTCTTCGTATATTCTTCAAATTCTTTCTCTCTTTTTACCCGTTTTTCAGTCTTTTCAGCAACCGATTTTTACCATAATTCAAAATAAATTTACAGCCACTAAAACCCCATCTTTTCTACATGATTTTAACACAAATTGAACCTCAATTTAAGCTCTAGGGTTTCTTTTTCCAGCAGCCACAAGAACACACATTCATAGCTTGAATTTCATCAAATTTCATCAAATTTTCACCAAAATTTCAACAAGAATTACTCATACAAACAATCAATTTCAAGCACAGCCAAACCATATCATAATCACACAACTCAAACACAATCAATCAAGATTAAATTCCTCAATCCCTACCTGGTTTTGCTGCTCCTAATTCGGTTAAACTTTCAGGTGGTCCTTAAGCACTTTTTCCTCCTAAATCACATCAAGAACAACTTTAAATCCAAAAATTCTCAACTGAGAAAATCTCACTCAGTATGTTAGGAAGAGATATCTCACCTTATACCTTCTAGAAATTCACGTTTCTTGGCCCTCAAGTCAAGTTAAGCATGATTCCTAAGGAAGAACATCAAGAAAACACATGTTTTGCATGGTTTTCCTTGAAAACCGAATTGAAATGGGAGGGAGACAGCCATCTCACCTTATTTTCATCCTTGATAAGTTACATGGTTATGTAGAGGAAGAAGACAGGATCATTTTGGTGAAATCGGAGTTTTGATTTGAGTTTTAGTTCAAAAGAAATCAAGCTTTGAAGATTAAGTGTTCATGAAAGTTTCTCTCTTTTCTCTCTTGTTATTTTCGGCCAAAATGATGAAATGAGACAGCCTTGGAGGTCTTGGGGGTGTAGGGTGAGTTGTGATTGGTTGGCTTGGAGGTGGATTAAAATAATATTAAAATATCTCTGGTGTACAACTACTAAAACTAGGTGTATCGGAACACTCGTAAAAACATCTCTAAAAATTATTTTCTGAGCTACTAGCATAAATGACACTAGTAACATATTTATTATGAGAATAAAACATGTATAATGAGGCCTTAGCATTGCTAAATTCATCAGAGAGTGCTGGTGCTAAGCTGCACCAGTAAACCGTAAACCCGGTTAAACCGATTTTCTGTTTTTAACAAAAATAGACCAGGTAACCTTATAATGTAATTCAAGCATTTTCTAATACTAATATAATGATAATATTATACTATTATCTCTCTCCTCTCATGAATCAAGTCCGGTTCGTCAAACAGAGACTATTTACGAAAATCAGAATCAAAACTGCCAACTGATATGGTTCAAAAACAAGGTTCTTCGCGATTGCATTATCGAGCTTGCCTCAGAGGAGGTTCTAACTTAAGTATGACATAATGATAATGAAGATTGAGATGCTTGATGATATAACAGAGGTATTCCCTTTACTGATCTTCTGGAGAAATCCGTACTTTCAGTAAAGATCTCATGTACTCGAAAATCAGGGTTGTTACAGTTGGAGTGGTTCTTGTTGCCACTAGAGAAGGTAGAGCTGGACGCCTTTGAAGGTAAGAGTTCGAGTGAGGAGTTGTTGAAGGATTCAAGCTCCGACGACAACAACAACGGTAGTGGAGTGGATGATGCATCAAAAGGCAACCGTCAGCAAAACGCCGCCGATGTTTCCGGCGTGAACTTCGATTACCGACCTTCGTTCCTAGCTCACCGCAGAATCAGGAACAGTCCACTCAGCTCCGACAATAAGCAATGTGGCTGAGAACTTCTTTGCTGAGGGAGGTGCTAGTAAATAGATTGAAAAAGGAAAGAAATATTTAGCTTTAAATTCCAAAGTTTGATTACGAAAATCTGTGTTGCTTTTTTCACCAAACAGTATTTTCAGACCATAGACATATTTAGTTAGTAACATTTTGGGGTGAAGAAAAGATTCAAGAACAATAATTTTGCGGTTTAGTTTTAGTGGCTTCCTAATTACCCGGCAAAGAGGTTAGGAATTGGATTATAAATACCCGTGGATTATTCAATTGATTTCATGTTTCATCAATGTTTTGTTTCGTAGGTGATTTGGTTTTGTATTTCTCTTGACATACAATAAAAATGTCAACCATTAGTATGATCACTTATTAATCTTATTCATTGTCTATTTATATATCTTAATTAGGTACAAATTTTAATGTGATGTTTGCATTATTTCATGGATCTATATATATATATATATATATATATATATATATATATATATATATATATATATATAAATATATATATATATAGAAGTTGCAAAGAACATGGGACAATCATCAGAGACCAATGATGAATCATCCAAGGGATTTAATGCTCCAGACGCCAATGCATTTGGACACTCATTCAGGTTGCAATTCCATTTCCATTATTAATCTCCTTTAATTTTATTTTTTCAATTTAACTTTTCTAACAAATATAACATTTTGGCAGGAGCAATGATGCTTGTTTCACCAAACAGTGTAACACCCTACCACACAGAGTCTTATGCTTAAGACATAAAACTGAGGTGGTGAGGTGTTATGACCTCTAAAAATAAATATATATATATATATATATATATATATATAATAGTAGTTGAAAGGAATTTATACCGAGGAGCCTTGAAGAAAAGTTTAAAATAAAAGTCGTAACACTCACGTAAACGGAAGCTTGCGTACAAAGAAACATAAGATATATGTGTATGAATAATTAAAAAAGACTGTCAAAGATATAATTAACAAAGCTTCCAACTCGGTTTGCGAAGATAAACCGGCCAGAACATACAAGTATATATATATATATATATATATATATATAAGAGGATCCCAAAATGACCCAAAGCAGAAAACGACAATCTATTTCTCTGAGTCAACCTCTAAGAGAGACAAACATAAAATACAAGGTGGAGAATCTATATACATTCATTAATATAAACAAAGATACAACCCTGAGTCCTAAGAGTTCTTCGCTTCATCAGCGTCTCTAGAATATAGAGTGGTACTTCTCAACCTGCATCTGAAAAACAACAATATTGTATGGGATGAGAACTGGGGGTTCTCAGTATGGTTAAGGTGCCCACATATATAAGAATAAGGTTCCGGGAAAGCTAAAGGCAATCCTAGAACTTCGACACCCAGATTATAAAACTTAAAGGAGTAAACTGAACCATAAATTTGGTAAAACTCTCTAAGGTACCAAAGTCACAAATTAACTCTCACTCTACAGTTTACTTTCTATCTCATTTAACTCCAACCCTTGTTTTCACCTTCATATAATATAATATTCTATGTATTTTACCGCTTACTAGTAAATCGTTGTTAACTAACACTTATCACTTATCTAACCAATTACGGCCTCAGGCCCAAATTCAAACCAACTCGGCCTCTGGCCCAGTTTAGAACAAAACACCATTATCCTCAATCCACCACCAAAGTACTCAAAACAGAAGGACAATTACAAACACAAGCAAATACAAGGCAAGCACATTTAGGGAACAGTTACAACAAGTATCATAGTTACCAATTAGACAGAGTTTATCAGATAGGCAAGCCAAAATAATTATGCACACCCAAGCAAACTAAACAAACGCAACATGATGCATGCCTATTCTATGGTTGTTGATATCGACTGTCGGTTACATAGCCAGCCGGACATGTAAAAGAATTGATATCAACATGATTTAGGAGTGCGGAGATGATGGTGACGTTATGAATTATGATGAATTGATAATTGATGATTGATAATGAGTGAATGTAAAGGAATGATGATGATGAATTTGAGAATAAATGGACGAAATGATGGTATTGATGTGTTAGATGCGGGGAAGGCGGTAGCGCACTAATTGATAAACCCCGATTTCGTGATTTATCTTGTGCTTATTTTAGGGGATTTTACCACCTTTTTCCCACATTTATTCAATGAAATGGCATGGTTTTCTAATTCTCCCTTGAATTGTACTTAAGTGTAAAAACATGCTTTTTAGGCCCTAAATTAGTGATTTTGATTCACCTTAATTCCATACTATGCCTTGATGTGTATGTTGAGTGATTTTAGGTTTATAAGGCAAGTATTGGATGGAAGAAATGAGTAGAAAAGCATACAAAGGGGAGAATGCATGAAGAAACAAAGTGGTTTTACATAAAGACGTGCATGCGTACGTGACGCGTCCACGCAGGTGAAGATTTTGCCAATCGACGCGCACGCGCACATGGCGCGCACGCGCCAATACTCTCACGTGGCCCACTTGAGGACAAATTGGGCCCAAATCCAACTTGTTTCTGAGTGTATTTCATGCAGAATTAAAGTCCAAGCAAAGGGGGAGCAATTAGTTTAGCCAACATGAGCTTTTAGTTAGTTTTCTAGAGAGAGAAGCTCCCTCTTCTCTCTAGAATTAGGTTAGGATTAGGTTAGTTTGTCTTAGATCCTTGTTTAATTCCTTGATCTCACCTTGTATCTTCTATAATTTCTCATTTCTACATCTTGATTCACTTATTTGTAATGTTAATTTCTCATTTTTCTCTCTTTTGTGATGTTGAACTCATGTTGCATTTGGTTTACATTTAATGCAAATTGATGTTGATGTTTCTTTTTATTGATGAATTGAGTTGTCAATTTATTTTTCTCGCAATTACTAGTTGGTAGATTTTATTAGTCTTGCAATTTATGATGTTTATTTCTATTTCACTCTATGTGTTTGATGAAATGTTCTCCTTAGTTTTTGAGTAGTTTTGTCAACTCTTGGTCTAAGCTAAGGGAATTGGGTAGACTTGAGTTATTGGATATAATGGATTTGGTGATTTGAGAACCCTTGGTGATCAATTTGACACCCATTGACGCCAACCCACTACTAAGTTAATTAGTAGGTAGGTTAGGACTTAAGGGTTGATGTGATCAAACCTATTTGACGTACTTCAATCCTAGGAGTAGATACTATGTACTTAAGGCTTTTGAAGTAGACTTAATAGGTTGGCCTCTCATGATTATCAATATTTGGTTTGTTGACAAGGATGATGACCTCAATTACCTAAGTCTTAGCCAAGAGTTCTTTATCTTGTTTTCTTTACTTGCTTGCCTAATTTACTTTTCTTTCCCTCTTATGAACCAAAAACCCCCCTTACCCCTTTATAGCCAATAATTGAGCATTCCATTGTTTCCTAGGGAGACAACCCGGAGTCCAAATACTTCGGTAAACTTTTATTGGGGTTCGTTATTCGTGACACAAAACCACAAATTTTTTTTGGGAGGATTTTTTGTTGGTGTAGAACTATACTTGCAACGAGAATTCAGTCAATTTGTGTGAAATTCTATACTGATACGACAAAAACCAAAATCAATCAAAATGGCGCGGTTGCCGGGGAACACAATGGTACTATGTTATTGGTTGTTGTATATATTGTGAATAGCTTGAATTTTGGGTTGTTTGCTAGTTTTTGCTAGTCTAGGATTTTATTTTCTTTGTTTCTTATTAATCTTTGTTTTTATTTTCTCTTTCACTATGAATTCTCATTCTTTTGGCTATGAGTGTAGTTCAAACTATGTTGTAGGAAATGAAAGCTCCAATGAGGATATACATCAAGGATTTGGAAATCAAGGATGGGAGGAACCCCAAGCTTATGAACAACCTTCATGGTAACAACCTCCTCCAGACTCTTATGGGTATAATCCTGATCCTAATGTGTATCAAGCCAATGTGTGTGATGATCTCTATTGTGGTTGTCAACCACAATCGTTATATGCATATGATCCCATTCCTCAATATAGTCATACACCATACTCACATGCCTCACACCACCATTCAACTCCATATGACCATAACCAATACCCACCATATCAACCACCGTATGAACCACATCTAGAACAACCACCATCCCAATACCAATACTCCCAATAACCATAAATTCCATATACACCACCTCAAGAATTCCACCAATATGAACCAACTTCCAACATCAACAATCTTCCGTCAAACACTGAACCCTATCTTCCAGCACCACCTCCCGACGAAACCTTTATATTAGAACTGAGAGACCTTGAATCTCGTATCTTACGGCGACAAGAGGAGGATGAAACTAAGTTTAAGGAGCTAAGAGCAGGGATAGCAAGCATGGTAGAAGCCGTGAATCACCTAACATCCCACCTAAGCTCATGCACCATAAGTACCCCATTGTTAAATGTGGAGAAACAATCAAGGAGCTTAGTGAGGGAATGAACTTGAAGCTCCATGGTGAGGAAGAAGAGTTGAAGCAAGAAGTGCAAGAGGAGAAGGTAGAGATTAGCAAACAAAAGGAAGTAGTGGGTGGATGTCTAGGATATGTTGAGCACATAAGGGAATCTCAAGTTGAAGAGCCCTCCTCCACAAAGTATGGAAGAGATGTTAAAGATGAGAGTAAAGTTGCGAAAGTAAATAGAGAGTTGAAGGAAATTGATCAGGAAGTGGATTCCATCACTAGTGATTTTTTGCCCACATTGACCAATTACCTTGACGATCTTGTTGAGCCTTCTACCAGTGGACTAGAAAGAAAGGTTGAGGAAGATCTACAACCTCGAAGACCTATTGTAAGTGAAGGACCGGAAGAAGTACTCCAAGCAACAAGCCCTCCTATCTATGATGATCCTGCACCAACATATGATCCTTTTGAGTTTGAAGAATCCTTTCCCACAATGCTTAAACTTGATGATGAGGTAGACTTTACTAGACCTCCTATCTATGATGAGAGTGATGGGGAAGAGATAGAAGAAATTGGTGAAGAAGAATGTGAACTTGAGGAAGCTTGGCAAGAGGAGAAACTTGAAAAACCTTGCCAAGTGGTGGAAACCTCTAGAAGAGGATGGACGGGAGTAGAGCATGCTTTATCAAGATCTTTGGGAACTCCTTCACCTAGTTCACTATCCAATCCTTCGCTTGAGTGGGTAAAACTTTTAACTCTCAGCTTTATTGTCCCACTTGAGTATGGTTTGCTTGAAACGGATGGCCAACTTAGGGCGCTTTGTGGAATTAAGCGAAAGAGGAGGATGTTTAGTGGTTGGCGTTCTAAATCTAGACTCATTATGGTGGAAAGCTCAAAATTGAAGAGCATGGATTGGTGTAATGCTCAATTAAATGGGTATAGGAGGATAGTTTGGTGCTTTCATGAGAATTCTGCTTTCTCGTCACCCGGATAGAATCAAGTCGATCAACTAGAAGAAGGGTGCGAAGACAAAGTATGGGATCCTGGATCACATCATAGCAACCAATTTTGGGAGCTCATATTTTGGAGAGAACCTCACCAAAGCTTGGTGAAGAAAGTTGGAACATCTGACAACCGATTGAAGGACAAGCACTCTTGGAGGTTCAAGGATGGATACAAGCATAAGCCACCTTGACAAAGAAACCTCCCAATTGTCCAACTTAAGGACTTAAACTAAAAGTGCTTGGTGGGAGACACCCCACCATGGTAAACTCTTTGCATTCTCTTATAGATATAATGAATGAATGAATTGGGTTCCATTGCATATAAATTCTTTACTTCTTAGTACATTTTGCTTTTTTTGCTAAGGTGTTTATACAATCTATGCTTTAATTAGGGATGCTTCTTTGAATTTGAGTTTTTGCTTGGATTGCAAGTTTCCTCAATTTGTTTGAAAAATCCCCAATATTTCAAAATGTGCTTAATTTTGCATCTTAGCTGGTTTTAGAGTCTTAGAGGAGATTAGGAGGATATTGAGTTCTTTTTAATGCTCATAAAAAAAATTTGAACAAGCACGCACAAGCGCATAGTGCGCGCGCGCGTCGGCTGCGCATTTTAGCTTTCTGGGCCAAGGACCAGAGAGTTGTGCCACTTTTGGGCCAACTCTGTGCCTCGACCCATGCAAACTCACGCTGTACGCGTCCGCACCCCTTCGTACTTCTTCACCTACGGGTTGGCGCACCTGGCGCTTTCGCGCCCATTTCATAAGCTCAAGCCATCCACGCGAACGCGCACAGCACGCGCGCGTCGATGCATTTTAGCATCACCCAGGCCAAAGGACCCAAGAGTTGTGCCAACTCTGGGCCCCTTTTGTGCCTCTGGCACAGCTTACCCGCGCGGACGCACACTGTACGCATCCGCGCCCATCGCCAATACTTAATTACCTCCACCCACGCGGACGCACACGGTGTGCGCACGTGTGTATTTAAAAATCCCATCTAACCAGGGACGCGAAACCCCATCGCATTCGCACATCAACCCTCACCTCCAACATTCGATTTCTCTCTCTCCCTCCATTGCCAACTACCACCCCTGCAACCACCAGCCATCCTCTGGCGAGCATCCCGGCGCACACCACCATCGCCGTCGCCGCACGCCCCCCCTCTTCCTGGCTCTGTCTCTCTTTCACTCAACCCTTTCTTCTCTGTTCTCTCTCACAGCATCTCCGCAGCCAGCCACTGCCCACCGCTGCGAGCTCTGCTGCGCCGCCACCGCTCCTGGGAAGCATCTCCACCTCGCTGCTTTAACCCTTTACTTTCGCAATTTCTCTCACTCCCTACTTCTGCATTCCAGGTCGATACCCTTCTCCCCTGTTTTATTCCATTCTTTACTTTAGTTAGTTAGTGAATTTTGTCAATTTAGTTTAGTTAGATTAGTTTAGTTAGTTTAGTGTAATTAGGTGGTTAGCGAATTTGGGCTGAGTAGTTGATTTAGGTTTGTTTGAATTTTTGATGCTGTGTGCAATTGCTCTGTTTCATTGCTTTGCTTGTGCTGTATGTTTGGCTTGCCTAATACTGCTGCATACTATTTTAATGCTGCTTTGTGCTTGAAGTGTTGGAATTCAGATTACATGCTTATTGAATGGTTCATTGTTGCTGGGTTAATTCTGTTTTTCTCGAATTCGAATTGAATTGTCGACTACTCCACTTCAATTTTCCATTTTATTCTTGTTTCAAGACCCTTGTTATTGCTGAATTCCTATTTTACTTTGTTCTTGATGCTGTTCTGGTGCTGTGCTGAAGACAATTTCTCTGTGCATTGTGTAAGGAAATAAGGCTTTTGTAGCATGCTGGTCTAGTTTAAATTGTTTTCTGAGGAACTGCTGCTGAAATATTGGCTCATTTGTTCAATTCATATGAAATCATACATAATATTTGTGTCTTTGATATTCAATGAATTCATATGGATTAGAATTGCTTGTTTGAATTTGCGAAATAGCCAATTTGCTGCTAAAATGCTGCCGGATTTTTCCTAACCATGTTTCCATGAAATAACAATGTTTTGATTGATGCAACTAACTTTTATTTGATGATTTCTATGTCAATAGAACCTTGTTAGCTAAATGGTTTGGAAAATCCTCAAGAACAAGTTTTGGTCATACTTATCATATTCTTTGCTTGTTATTCATGGTAATTTGCTTATAGGAATTGAATTGTTTGAATGAATTTTCAGACTGGCCATCACTTTTAGCTCTTTTAAGATTTCATGCCTCTTTTGCATAAACACACAAGTTTGAAAAATTTTAATCTATGTGGTTGAATTGCTTCACTTTATTCATGCATAAATTGTATTAAGCCACATAGACCATAAGGTTTTCCACTCTTTTCTCAACTTGTAACTTTTATGCATCATTGAATTTGGTGTTGAATGCTTCTTGATTGATTCATTCTTTAATGATTTGACTTCACCAACACAAATTCATTTAACTCTAGTGATCTTTGCATTGACTGATGACTTGTTTTCTCGTTAGTTGTTTTCTGGCTATATCATATTTCATCATCAATGACTTGATGCATTTCATGATTGTGAATGTGCTTACATTCCTACTTTGTACATTCCCTTTTTGAATTGAGCCGGTAACCACCATATCACTAATTTCCAAACTGATTCTTAACTCTAACTTGTTTAACCAACTAACTTATTTTGGTTTTCAACTTAACTCTTCTAATCATTCTTTTGGATGTGGTGTTTCCTAGGCTTAGTAAACAAGTAATGTGCAAATGTGGCTTGAATTCTTGGTTTGAAGTCTTATTTGAATTCTGAATTCTATTACTTGTATTCCAAGAAATCTCTTTTCTTTCTTCACTTCATGAATATACTTTGCTTTGAGTGCTTCATATCTGTTTGGCTATCTGCTTATATTGTATCATTTCTGTTTTTTAGGATGTCAGACAAAGGAAAGGCTATAGCCACTACTTCCAAAAAGAGAAAGTGCTCTAAGACCTCTACCCCTTCACCTTATGCAAACTATGCTAAGAATCCCCTGAATAAAGAGGATAAGAAAAATCAGCTGCTGCCACCCAATAACCCAATCAAATTCCTAAACCTCTACTGTGAGCTCCGCTTCTCTGACTTCTGGAAGAAGAATCTAAACATTTAGAAGAAACTGCTCCTTCCCAATGATGTGAGACGTGCCATTAACACCCGCAATCTGGAGTTAGGATTAGACTTAGTTGACAGAGATTTGGGGAGGGTGAACACTTCATGGGTGAGAGAATTTTATTGCAACTTCTTCCAAGCCACTCTTGATTCAGTTTAGCTGCGAGGTAGAGAGATTATGATCACTGAGGCTGCTACTGGGGATGCACTACTTTGCCACCATCGTCCTGATGACACCTGCACTTATAAGCAGGCAGAGATAGCCATCCACTGCATGACATTTGATTATGAGGCGCTTAAGCGCGTGATTGCTACACCTGATGCCCCCTGGGTGATGGATTCTGGGAACAAGAAATCCAAGGGGATGCGTTTCACATATCTGTCGAGGGAGGCTAGGACCTGGCAGCATATCTTCGCCCACTATGTCTTCCCCACTACTCACTTTTCAGAGATTTCGATGGATATGCTAGTTTTGATTGGGTGTGTGATGGAGGGGAAGGAGGTGAAGTTCCCCTAGCTGATCAGGCAGAGTATGTGGTACGCGCATATCTGTGGCCTCTTGTCATTCCCTACTCTGGTCACTAGCATGATCGAGATGGCGGATGTTCCGTGGGAGGATGATGACGTGACACCACCACCCCCAGATGATGACGACAAGGAGCTTACCATTCCATGGGGTGGGTGGGTGCACGAGAAGCCCCCACCCAAACGCCGTTCCCGAGCCAGAGCAGTGGAGGAGGCAGCTCAACCCTCGTCATCAGCAGCAGCAGCAGGACCCCCCTCTACTTCAGCAGCCGCAGCATCCTTACCACCACCACCAGCACCTGAGCCTACTTACCTATTGGTGCAGCACTTGCTTCACTTCGTGGAGTGCCTCGAGCGTGGTGTCATGCGACGTCTCGACCGCATCGACCAGATGTTTGTATCACAAGGCATCGAGCTACCACCGCTCCCAGACTCTCCCACTTCCGACGAGCAGGATCAGGAGGAGGAGCTGGCTGAGGAGCTGACTCATCAGGATGTACCTCCAGAGACGCAGGTCACCACTGAGGTTTAGCACCCTCCTGAGGTTCAGCAGGACACTCCACAGCCACAGCCACAGCCATAGCCTGAGCCAGTCCCACAGCCAGTACCTGAGCCACAGCCCGACGCGATTGTTGACCCCCATCCCGAGCTTCAGTAGTAACATCAAGGACGATGCTTGATTCTAAAGTGTAGGGAGGTCACCATTCGTGACCGGTGTTTGCATTTATGTGGTGAACTTTCAGACATCTATTTCTATTTTCTGCTACTCTATTTTATTTTGCACTTTATGTTTTAGATCATTTTGGGATTACTGTACATATTTGCTATTGTGGATACCCTTATTTTGGTAGTTTCACACTTTTATTATATATATACATATATATGTCTTTTGCATCTTGGATTTGATTATGATTAGGAAAATGTTTTGGGATTGTTAAAAATCTAGTTAACCTTTTTTTAAGAATTGTGTTTTGATTGAAAAAGGGGTAAACTAGGGAAAATTTTTAAAATTTTCTAAATCACAACATTGCATTAGAATAAGCTTAGTCAATATGATGAAAATTTCCAAGAAATTCATATTTAGGGCACCACCCAAATGGGTTGAAAATTTTTTTTGGAACTTGCTTGAATTTCTACACTTTTGGATCATGCTTTGAGCAAAGAACACAAGCATGTGAGATTTGAGCCTAATTGTGTGGTTACATCATACATGACCACTTACCTTTATTCTTGTGTGCATTATTCTCTTCCTATGAGTGGAATCTTTGATTTGTTTGATTCTTTATGTCCATTATTTTGTGTATACATGCATTTATATGATTGAGGCCATTGTTCAAATAGCTCACTTACCCAAATAGCTAACCTTTTATCTTCCATTGTTAACCAATCTTAAGCCTATTCTTAACCCATTTGTTCATAATTGTAGCAAATTAAAAGCTTAAGTGAAAAATAATAAATGTCCCTTGTTTGGATCTTTGATTAGCTTAGGCTAGTGAGAGTGTTGATTACTTGATTTTGGGAAAGTTGGGTACATTGGGTAAAGATAAAAGTGTATTTATGTTTTAGTTGAAAATTTTAGAAATTAGGTACATATTCATGTACTAATCATGTGTAAACCATATGCATTGATGTTCTTGTATATATTTAAGCAAAAAAAATTTGCAACAAGAAGGGAACAAAATGTCCCAAGGTTTGAAGTTTAATAATAATCAATGCATATGTGTGGTAATTTAAAAAGAATACATGAGTGTGTGAAAAAGTGAAGAATGGATAGCTAGGATTGTTTAGAATTGTTTAGGTTGTCATAGGTTAGGTGGGAAGTTTAAGTTAATCGAAGATTCGAATTTCAAGCTCACTTAACCATATGCATCCTACCTTGACCCTAGCCCCATTACAACCTATGGAAAGTCCTCATGATACTTGTATGCATGCATAAAGTAATTGTTGATTGTTAGATAAAAACAAGTCTTGGAAAGCATGATTAGGGGAGAATTGAGTGAATCAACCCCATACACTTGAGTGCCTAGAGCAGATACACATCCGGCGAGGGTTCGATCACTCAATTACATGTTTCCACTCATGATCATCTTTTCTTGCAAGTTTGTGAACTCTTTCAATGATTCAATCCAATTGTGGTTTGCTTTGATTGCTAATACCTTAGGCCTTGTGCTTGCATGTGTATTCTTGGAAATTGATTTATTTTGACTAAGCCAATGTATTCATGTGAATAGGTTGCATATAGATAGATTGCATTTAGTTAGTTTGCATTGAATAAATGATAATACCCTTCGCTTCTTTCTTGATTTTAACATGAGGACATGCTTAGTTTAAATGTGGGGAGATTTGATAAACCCCGATTTCGTGATTTATCTTGTGCTTATTTTAGGGGATTTTACCACCTTTTTCCACATTTATTCAATGAAATGGCATGGTTTTGTAATTCTTTCTTGAATTGTGCTTAAGTGTAAAAACATGCTTTTTAGGCCCTAAATTAGTGATTTTGATTCACTTTAATTCCATATGATGCCTTGATGTGTATGTTGAGTGATTTCAGGTTTATAAGGCAAGTATTGGATGGAAGAAATGAGTAGAAAAGCATATAAAGGGGAGAATGCATGAAGAAACAAAGATTGGGAATACACCAATCGACGCGCACGCGCACAAGGCGCGCACGCGCACAAGGCGCGCACGCGCAAAAGTGGTTTTACATAGAGACGCGCACGCGTACGTAACGCGTCCGCGCGGGTGAAGATTTTTCCAATCGACGCGCACGCGCACATGGCGCGCACGCGCCAATACTATCACGTGGCCCACTTGAAGGAAAAACGCTGGGGGTGATTTCTGAGCTGCCCAGGCCCAAATCCAACTTGTTTCTGAGTGTATTTCATGCAGAATTGAAGTCCAAGCAAAGGGGGAGCAATTAGTTTAGCCAACATGAGCCTTTAGTTACTTTTCTAGAGAGAGAAGCTCCCTCTTCTCTCTAGAATTAAGTTAGGATTAGGTTAGATTGTCTTAGATCCATATTTAATTCCTTGATCTCACCTTGTTTCTTCTATAATTTCTCATTTCTACATCTTGATTCTCTTATTTGTAATGTTAATTTCTCATTTTGCCCTCTTTTGCGATGTTGAGCTCATGTTCGATTTGGTTTACATTTAATGCAAATTGATGTTGATGTTTCTTTTTATTGATGAATTGAGTTGTGAATTTATTTTTCTCGCAATTAGTAGTTGGTAGATTTTATTAGTCTTGCAATTTATGATGTTTATTTCTATTGCACTCTATGTGTTTGATGAAACGTTCTCCTTAGTTTTTGAGTAGTTTTGTCAAATCTTGGTCTAAGCTAAGGGAATTGGGTAGACTTGAGTTATTAGATATAATGGATTTGGTGATTTGAGAACCCTTGGTGATCAATTTCATACCCATTGACGCCAACCCACTACTAAGTTAATTAGTAGTAGGTTAGGACTTAAGGGTTGATGTGATCAAACCTATTTGACGTACTTCAAGCCTAGGAGTAGATACTACGTACTTAAGGCTTTGGAAGTAGACTTAATAGGTTGGCCTCTCATGATTATCAATATTTGGTTTATTGACAAGGATAATGACCTCAATTACCTAAGTCTTAGCCAAGAGTTCTTTATCTTGTTTTCTTTACTTGCTTGCCTAATTTACTTTTCTTGCCCTCTTATGAACAAAAAAATCCCCTTACCCCTTTATAGCCAATAATTGAGCATTCCATTGTTTCCTACGGAGACGACCCGGAGTCCAAATACTTCGGTAAATTTTCATTAGGGTTCGTTATTCGTGACATAAAACCACAAATTTTTTATTCGGAGGATTGTTTGTTAGTGTAGAACTATACTTGCAACGAGAATTCATTCAGTTTGTGTGAAATTCTATACCGACACGACAAAAACCATCATCAATCAAAATGCATTTTGATTGATTGAAATTTTGTCGTGTCGGTATAGAAATTCACATAAAATGAATTCCCGTTGCAAGTATAGTTCTACACCAACAAACAATCCTCCCAATAAAAAATTTGTGGTTTTGTGTCACGAATAACGAACCCCAATGAAAGTTTACCGAAGTATTTGGACTCCAGGTCGTCTCCCTAGGAAACAATGGAATGCTCAATTATTAGATATAAAGGGGTAAGGGGGGTTTTTGGTTCATAAGAGAGCAAGAAAAGTAAATTAGGCAAGCAAGTAAAGAAAACAAGATAAAGAACTCTTGGCTAAGACTTAGGTAATTGAGGTCATCATTCTTGTCAACAAACCAAATATTGATAATCATGAGAGGCCAACCTATTAAGTCTACTTCCAAAAACTTTAAGTAAGTGACATTTACTCCTAAGCTTTGAAGTACGTCAAATAGGTTTGATCACATCAACCCGTAAGTCCCAACCTACCTACTAATTAACTTAGTAGTGGGTTAGCGTCAATGGGTGTCAAATTGATCACCAAGGGTTCTCAAATCACCAATTCTATTATACCCAATAACTCAAATTTACCCAATTCCCTTAGCTTAGACCAAGAGTTGACAAAACTACTCAAAAACTAAGGAGAACATTTCATCAAACAGATAGAGTGCAATAGAAGCAAACATCATAAATTGCAAGAATAATAAAGTCTACTAACTACTAATTGCAAAAAATGTAATATCACAACTTAATTCATCAATAAAAGAAACATTAACATCAAATTGCATTAAATGTAAACCAAATCCAATATGAGTTCATCATCACAAAAGAGAGTAAAATGAGAAATTAACATCACAAATAAGAGAGTCAAGATGTAGAATTGAGAAATTATAAAAGAAATAAGATGAGATCAAGTAATTAAACATGGATCTAAGACCATCTAACCTAATCCTAACCAAATTCTAGAGAGAAGAAGGAGCTTCTCTCTCTAGAAAACTAACTAAAGGCTCATGTTTGCTAAACTAATTGCTCCCCCTTTGCTTGGACTTCAATTCTGCATGAAATACACTCAGAAACAACTTGGATTTGGGCCTAGGCAGCTCAAAAATCGCCCCCAGTATTTTGCCTTTACGTGGGCCACATGAGAGTATTGGCGTGTGCGCGCCATGTTCGCGGGCGCGTCGATTGGCAAAATCTTCACCTGCACGGACGCATCATGTACGCGTGCGCGTCTCTATGTAAAACCGCTTTTGCACGTCCACGCCTTGTACGCGTGCGCCTCCATTGGTGCATTTTCAATCTTTGTTTCTTCATGCATTCTCCCCTTTGTATGCTTTTCTACTCATTTCTTCCATCCAATGCTTGCCTTATAAACCTAAAATCACTCAACATACACGTCAAGGCATCAAATGGAATTAAAGTGAATCAAAATCACCAATTTAGGGCCTAAAAAGTATGTTTTTACACTTAAGCACAATTCAAGGGAGAATTACAAAACCATGCCATTTCATTGAATAAATGTGGGAAAAGGTGGTAAAATCCCCTAAAATAAGCACAAGATAAATCACGAAATCGGGGTTTATCACTAATCCCTCGATCTTTTTCCCCTACATTCATTGTGTTTGTGATGTGTTGGATGTGGGGAAGGCGGTAGGGTGCTAATCCCTAGATTCATTCCCCCACATTCCTTATGAATATGTCTTATGGGATGTGAGGAAGGTGGTAGGGCACTAATCCCTTGATCGGTATAGCATGGCCTCACTCGGGGAAGGTGGTAGGGCACTAATCCCCCTATTTATTTTTCCCTGGTGTATGCCTCCAGAAGAAGGTGGTAGGGCACTAATTCCCCGATTTTATGCCTCCTGGAGATGTGCAATCGAGAGAATCGGGGTGTGTCGGGTTCTGGCAGTTAACCGACACATGAGCTCACGGCCAGTAGAAAAGGCATGCATCTTGTGCATTTCTATGTTTTGTTTGAGTGTGCATTGTCTTGGGTTGCTTAATTTTTTATTCAGGTTAATTACTAATTTCTTACTTATTATATGTGCTTTCTGTATGTGCTTGACTTGTCTGTTTCGCTTGTCTGCGCACCGGAGTTTGAAGATTAGAGGAAAGACAGAGGATTTGAGGGTTATAGTACTGTTTGGGTTAATTTTAGAACCTTAGAGGACCACCCCCGTTTATAGTTTTAGTTTTAGTTCCTTAAGTTTTATAATCTAAGTGTCGGAGTTCTAGGATTGCCTCTGGCTTTCCTGGGACCTTATATCTTATGTATGCGGCACCACTACCATGTTGAGAACCTCCGGTTCTCCTTCCGTATGTGTTGTTATTTTTCAGATGCAGGTTGAGAAGCACCACACTGTGCATTCTAGAGACTCTGAGGAAGCAAAAAACTCTTGGGAATCATGGTTGCATTTATTTATATTTATATATGTATATCTATATAGATTTTCCACCTTGTATTTTATGTTTTCCCTCTTAGAGGTTGACTCAGCGAAGCAGGTTGTCAGTTTTCTGTTTTGGGATAATTTGGTGTGTGTATATATATGTATATGTATACTCTGGTCAGTCTTTGCTTCGCAGGCCGAGCTTAGAACTTGCTAATTGCATTTTTGGAACTCTGGTCTTATATATTTATATTATCTTTTCCGCTCAATCTTATCCACCTTTCTACTTTTATCCGATCGAGTGTTGCGTTGTTTTGCTTGTATTTCGTTCAATAAATTTTCTTCAAAAGTTCTTAGATAAAACCTTTTCTATCTATATTATATGTATAACTTTACTTTTAGAGGTCGTAATACCTCACCACTTCAGTTTTATGACTTAAGCATAAGACTCTGTATGGTAGGGTGTTATAACATTACATAGTTTCAACACTTTATTATTATTATTATTATTATTATTATTATTATTATTATTATTATTATTATTATTATTATTATTATTATTATTATTATTATTATTATTATTATTATTATTATTATTATTATTATTATTATTATTATTATTATTATTATTATTATTATTATTATTATTATTATTATTATTATTATTATTATTATTATTATTATTATTATTATTATTATTATTATTATTATTATTATTATTATTATTATTATTATTATTATTATTATTATTATTATTATTATTATTATTATTATTATTATTATTATTATTATTATTATTATTATTATTATTATTATTATTATTATTATTATTATTATTATTATTATTATTATTATTATTATTATTATTATTATTATTATTATTATTATTATTATTATTATTATTATTATTATTATTATTATTATTATTATTATTATTATTATTATTATTATTATTATTATTATTATTATTATTATTATTATTATTATTATTATTATTATTATTATTATTATTATTATTATTATTATTATTATTATTGCAAACGTGTC